>NC_052076.1:58906159-60169374 GCF_015852505.1 Tachyglossus aculeatus
ACTCCCCACCTTATTCCTGCTCTTCTGCCACTTCAGCACTTCCATAACACTTAAGCTCTTTTGATACTCGTCTCTCTCGCCTACCCTAGTCTGCTGTAGTATTCATTCAATCGTATTTATTGAGAGCTTACTGAGGGCAGAGCACTGTACTAAGCTCTTGGGAAGTACAAGTCAGCAACATATAGAGACAGTTCCCACAATATATTTCAAGTTCCATGAGAGCCAGGATCATATCTACTAGCTATTGTACTCTCCCAAGTGTTTAGTACAGTGCTCTGCACAGAGTACATTCTCAGTAAATAACTGTGATTATAATTGTGCTCTAATTTTTTTTCCATATGAGTTAAACAAATATGCTCCAGACATATGCGCTGCCTTTCTTTCTCTGTCTGGCCTGTTTCCCCCAGCCTTGTAAGCAAGGATCAGGCCTTCTTCCTTTATAACCACCCCAACCTATCTAATGGTGTTTTGTGTTCTGCGCTTAGTACAGTATTAAACGCTTAGTACAGTGCTCTGTATACAGTAAGCACTCAGTAAATGTTTGAATGAATGTTCAGTATGCCCTGACATACCACTGGAATGTTGCCAGCTGATCCCAATCTGGTGATTCTTTCGGGTTTAAAGAGGAAGCTCTCTGTTTATGAATTTCTTTGAGCTCCTTGAATGAAAGGGGAAGCCGAAAGTGAGAAGTATCCATATTTAACGGGGAGGTCTTTCAAGTACTCTTTTGTATACTGTCCGTCATATGGAGAGCTTTCAAACTGTGCTCTGGATTGTATTCATTAGCAGAGTCGATGTTGCTCTAGGTTTTTCAAATTTCTGAAACTCAGCAATCCATGAACCACTTACCCAGTTTCAATAAACAGTGCTCGAGTCCCTGGAAAGCCAGTCCCATTTAATGGTAATGAACAATTTTTGTTGAAAATGACTCATTATCTTCCTGGAAGAAGATATCGTGAAAAAGAAATTCTGACCCTACTTGGAGGAGGATGACTATTCATTTTTTGTTTCTTTTGAAAGTTATTATTCTCTCAGGGCAGCTCAGTGACCATAGGCCATCATCCAAGTTATTGGACCTGAAGAAAAGTCATTAGGCAATTGGTGAAAACCAGAGATTTGCCCAACCCAGGGCAGAGACATGGAAATGACTGATATATTCCTTCCCAATGCTGCATGATTGGTCCATTCAAAATCCCCACTTACTCAATTGTATTTACTAACTACTTACTGTGTGCAAAGCACTGTACCAAGTGCTTGGGAGAGTACAATATAACAGAATTGGTATGCATGTTACCCTACACACAACGAGTTTACAGTCATTTTGAAATTTAATCGTGCCATGATGAACAGCGGGGTCGTCTGCACTCTGGATGATATTCCAGATTTGCACAGGGAATCTCAGTGGAATCCAGTTCATCCCACTGCCTAAGGGAAAGCCCCGAGACCCAATCAATCAATCAATTGTATTTATTGAGCGCTTACTGTGTGCAGAGCACTGTACTAAGCACCCATTTACCGCTGTCCACTGTGCACCCAAGGCAGTTCTATTAGTTCCTTAGGAACACTCTCACTGAGTAAATTGTCTTTAAATTTAAATTCCTCTTTGCTCCACTATTAAAGGATTTCACTGCCCCTTGCTATTTCTCCATTTCTCAGGGGAAACCAGAGTGAGTGGAGACAGGTGGGGATATCTGGGGAAGACTTCATAGAGGAGGAGAGAGGGCCTAAATAGAGAAAGGGGAAGCTCATTGAGGGTAGTGAACGTGTCTACCAACTACACTATATCGTAGTTTCCCAAGTGCTTAGTACAGTGTTCCGCCCACAGTAAGCACTCAATAACAACAATTGCTGAGTTTCAGAAATTTGGAAAACCTAGAGCAATGTCGACACTGTTAATGAATACCATCCAGAGCACAGTTTGAAAGCTGTCCAAATGATGGACAGTATACAATTGACCCAGTTTTGCAAAGAGCAGAAGAGAGAAGTCAAGCCAGGTATGGGGAGGTTGAAGGCGGTGGGTGGAGGGGATGTGCAATACTATGGAGGAGGAACAGTTGTATGAGAGGACCAAGAGATAAGTTTGGCTGGAGAATATGAATGAGCGGGGGATGTGGTGGAAGGTCCGGACAGTGGGAAAGGGGTGGGACGGTTGATTGAGGAGTTAATGTGCCCAATGAAAAGAGCATAGTCAGAAGATGTGGTTTTAGTCCCAGATGGGCCACTGCCCTGCTGCATGCCTTGGACATTCATTCATTCAATTGTATTTATTGAGCACTTAATGTGTGCAAAGCACTTGGGCTTGGGAGAGTACAGACATATTCCTTGCCCACAATGAGCTTACAGTCTAGAGGGGGACATAAACATTAATATGAATGAATAAATAATGTTATTTAATCTCCCTGCCTCAGTTTCCTCATTTAAAAAACAAGGTTATATCCATCCCTTCCCAGTTCAGACATATGAGATCACAGACAAGGAAACATTTGGTTAAAAAAAAAAAAAAAGGCCAACAAATTCAAATCCCTCTCTAGACTATAAGTTCATTTTGTGCAAGGAACATGTCTGCCAACTCTGTTGTACTGTGCTCTCCCAAGGGCTTAGTACAGTGCTCTGCACACAATAAGCGCTCAATAAATAATCAATGGATTGATTAGATTATGAGTAGCATCTGGAAGCTATTGAAGAAAATCTGCTCTTCCTTGCACCCCTCCCCCAACCCATTTCCTCAGCTCCATTCTCACTCCCCATCCCCCTGGCTCATCCCAAACCAAGAAGTTGCCACTTTCTTACAACACTACGAACCCTTTGCATAAAAAGGGCAAAATCTCCTTTGACACATACACTCTCTGGATTTCAGGGTCTCTGAAGTAATGGGCAAGTTGTCTCTTTTGTCAGATGGGCCTCACCCACCAAACTGGACTTCTGGATAATGATTCATTTCCAACCATATCATCTTGCCACTTTCTAGGATTAATCTTCCCCTTAGAATGGCAGTGCAGATTTCTTACTTCATATTTCCAATTCTCCCTCTCCCACTGTGAGCCCATGTGGGACCTGATTATCTTGGATCTACCCCAGCATATACGACATTGCTTGGCACATAATGCTCCAATTTAAAGTACTCAATCACCTTGCCCCCTCCTACCTCTCCTCACTATTCTCCTACTACAACCCAGCCCGCATACTTCGTTTCTCCAATGCCGACCTACTCACTGTAGTTTGATCTCATCTATCTTGCCGCCGACCTCTTGCCTACATCCTGCCTCTGGCCTGGAATGCCCTAACTCTTCAAATCTGATAGACAATTACTCTCCCCACCTTCAAAACCTTATTGAAGACATCTCCTCCAAGAGGCCTTCCCTGACTAAGGCCTCCTTTCTGCTCCCTTTATTCATTCCCCCTCCCAGCCCCACAGTACTTATGTACATATCTGTAATTTTTATTTATATAAATGTCTGCCTTTCCCTCTAAACTGTAAGCTCACTGTGGGCAGGGAAAGGGTCTCATATTGCTATATTGTACTCTCCCAAGTGCTTAGTAGAGTGCTCTGTACACAGTAAGTGCTCAGTAAATATGACTGACTGATATAGTAAGCCCTTGACAAATTCCACAATTATTATTCTTTCAAACTGCTCTAACCTCTCTAGATAAGAGTGTGTCTTTTTGTCCCAATGTGTCCAATAGCTTGTGCTTTCTTGATTAATTAAAAATAAATACAAGGATCTCATCTCTCTCACCCATTTCCTGAATTGCTAACTACACTGATAAATTCCACCTTAGACGAGGCTCGGTCAGATATGAATTTCATGACAACATGCATATTTATATCCCTTGCAAGGAGTCACATTAATAAAGAAGAGCTGGGAATTAATTCCTCAGTTACCAAAACAAAGTCAGGTAAATCTGCTTCAGAATCAGATGATGTATTTATAGAAAGGGAGGAATATAATTAATGTCAACTTGCTTCCCCCTGGAGGGATTTCACCAACAGTCCAAGGGGACAGAAAGCAGAACACAGAAGCGGAAGAATCTGTTACTCCTTATATCCCTCACCTGTGCTTGTAAGGAGGTGAAAGAAGATTTTTAAATGCCATGTTCTGTCTTCCTGAATTAAAACTCAAATGGTTGAGTGGCATATTAAAGGCAAGGCATGAGGCAGATCGGCAGATTGGCAGAAGACTAATAAAGTATAAATGACACTTAGTATGCAGAAAGCCATTAATATATGAAAAAAGGACAGGCGGTGAATATCTAGATCTCAGTAATTCAGATTTAGATTTTTTTTGATCTTCCTTCAGAAGCAAAGCTAACAGAGACTCTCGAGAGACAAGTACAGTCGAGCCTCCTCTTACGTCTTTTACCAAAATAGACTTTCATTTATTCCATCCATGACAAAACTACTCACCATCAAATGTCCAACCAGATAGAGAAGAAAGATGCTGCACCTTCTATCCAGACAACTCACATACTTAGCAGACAAGAGAGAGGCCTTTGTTACTCACTTCTGGACTGATCAACTATTTATTCAGGTGGCTTTGAGGCAAGAACCCAGACCGAAGTCATAATGAGGGATCAGTAAGCAGTGACGTAGTGTTCCTGTTCTGCTAGGTTTTTCCCAGAGCTGGAAAGGGGCAAGCTAGATGGGGGAACCAATCCCAAATTCAACCAGCTCATATTCCCAGCCCGTATTTCTCCTCGGCGATGACCCTGCTAGTAAAAGGAATGAGATCAGCCTTATTTTCCTCTCATCTCCCTTCTTCCACTCAGGCGGGACTCATAATTCCTGCCCAGAATAAGCATTTCTCTACAAGGATGCCAGAGCCCAAAGCTACAGCAATTCCAGGTCAGACAAGCAGGCAGAGGCCTCCTGCCTCACTGCTTTTCCAGAGGGAGTTTCCGCCTGGCTGGATGATTCCTCATTTCCGGAAGAGGGTCAGGCTGTCCAAGCTTGGGGTGGGGGTAGGGAAGGAGGAGGGTTTAGAAGCACCTGCCGGACAAAACCTTCATCGTTTCTCTGAAAGGAACGGGGATGCCTCAGGACTCGTGCAGGTTGTGTGTATCTACTGGATAAAAATAATAGCAGCAATTACTCTGTGCACCGCATATTGATTTCATGACAAGTGCAGAACAGCTTAGAGTAGTGCAATGAAAAATATTTGGAATAAATAATGTCAAATTAGAACAGCTACCATCAGAAGCTATGGGAATGGTATTATATGCAACTCCCAGAGACAAGAAGAATGTTTTATGGACTTTTCTTGGGGAAGAAATCAGCAAAGACTGGGCAGAACCTGCCCAAGCATGGAAGATTGAGGGTCTAGCAGACTGGCTTTCCCTCTTCCTGCTCACTACTCTCAGGACAGATGATCAGGAAGGGTGAGCAGGGGACAGATCCTTCTCCCTAATGACACATGGATCCCTTGCATGGTGTAGTGGATAGGACACTAGTTTAGGAGTCAGAAAGTCATGGGTTCTAACCCGAGCTCCACCACTTGCTGCTGTGTGACTTTGGGCAAGTCACTTTCTGTATGCAGAGAACTGCACTAAGCATTTGGGAGAGTACAATATAACAGAGTTGGTAGATATGGTCCCTGCCTACAACGAGCTTGCAGTCTAGAGAACAAGCCTAGAACATGTCACTCCAAGGTTGTCTTTCCTGGGATCTGGGGGCTTCCCCAGTTTATGCCGCCACCCGATACGCTTTTGGGGACATAAGACATTTTCATAAGGCATGGAGGCACAAGAGCCATCTACAAGGGAGGAAGTCAAGAATCTTTCTCCCCACTCTGAGCCACAGCTGGTTCCACTGCATATTAACTTTAAGAACAGATGGGGACTAAGGAGCAGGGTCAGCTTTGATAGGAATGTGTCTGTTTATTGTTATACTGTACTCTCCAAAGTGCTTAATACAGTGCTGTGCACACAATAAGCACTCAATAAATACAACTGACTGACTGAAGAGAGGCAGCTGCCTCAGCTAATCCTAAAGAAGAGGCAACCATAAAGCTCTGGGTCATGAAAATTGGGAAATTCCAAGTTGGAAGATGAACCTGTTAGAACAGGGTTCTGGGAGGGGAAATTACTGACTTTAAAGTGTATGTTTGTGTGTCTGTCTGTCTTGGTGAAGTGGGGGTGAGTTGTCTCTCTGGAGAAACTCTTCCCTCCCTGGCCTCCGCCTTGCAGCCTCAGTGGGAGCCGAATGCCTGAAGCTGAGCTTTGCTGAAGAGCCAGGCCTGCTGTCCTGGACTCCTGCCTGAGGATCTGAATCAGCAGCCCTTTCTACAGTCTTCCTGATGCTTTGGTTTTGCGACGAGCTGAGAGGAGGAACATTTGAATAAGTCTTTACCCAAGGAGGCTTCACCAGAGAGTCTTGTCAGGGGGAACATGGCATTACAAGAAACAGACGCTTCCTAGACACACAATTCATTATCACCCTTGGTCTGCCCTCAGTCATGAGGCTTGTTATCAGCTGTGGAGCAGATATGACTGAATAGGGTTGACATGCTACTGCCTTCCCTGCACTGAACATGAGGTTGTATAGCTATTCAGATTCAAAACACAAAACAGCTCAAGGAGCAGGTTTCTTGCACAGCTGTGGCATTACCTTGGTGCCTGTGACACCCATTATCCCAGAGACCAGAATCATATTTAGGAAAGTCTCCAGTGAGACTCAGGTGGTATGTGCTCTGGGAATTCAGGAGGAAAAGTAGGATATTGTTTACTTTGGGCCGCTTGAAATTCAGACACACACACATGCGCGCACACACACACACACACAGATCAATAAGGAAATTTGCTCCTTGAGCATACACACACACACACACACACACACACACACACACACACAGATCAATAAGGAAATTTGCTCCTCGAGCCCTAATTCCAGGATTCCTGCTGCCATCAAAGTCTGCCCTAGATTAATAACACACTTCAGGGCCCCAGACGTTTTTGTTTGGCTACCCGGAGAGATTCATTAGTAACTTGGAAAAAATGATCAATCCAACCGCATAGGATTTATTCACTTTCAGGATGGAAAAATGGCAAGGCAATGACCAAGAGAGTTGTATGAAATCAATGGTATTTACCGAGCATTTAATATGTGCAAAGCACTGTACTAAGCACTTGCAGGAGTATAATCTTACAGAATTAGCAGACATATTCCCTGCCTATAAAGAGTTTACAATCTAGAGGATGAAGCCAGGTGACATATTCCCAAGTAAAGACCTGGCCTGCAGAGTCATAGGAGTCCCCTGGGGCTTCTTCTCAGATGTCTTTACTGAAAAGTCTGCTTGAGACATTGAATTTCTGGGACTATTGTCTGTCTCTGTCTCAAAATCACAGCTGTGGATCATTATTATTATCATTATTATATCCATTAAGTGCTTATTATGTGTTTAATATCTACCCCAACACTGTTCTTAAGTGCTGGGGTAGATACAAGACAATCAGATGAAACACAGCCCCTGTCTCACATGGGGCTCACAGTCTAAGTAAGAGGTAGAACAAGTATTGAATCCCCATTTTACAGTTAGGGAAATTGAGGCACAGAGATGTTAAGTGACTTGCATAGGGTCATACAGCAAGAAATTGGTAGAGCTGGGATTTAGAATTCAGGTCCACTGACTATAGGCCTGTTTTTTAAACTAAGTAATAATAATAATGATGGTACTTGTTAAGCACTTACTAGGTGCAAAGAACTGTTCTAAGCACTTGGGGAGAATACAAGGTGATCAGGTTGTCCCACGTGGGGCTCACAGTCTTAATCCCCATTTTACAGATGAGGGAACTGAGGCACAGAGAAGTTAAGTGACTTGCCCAAAGTCACATAGCTGACAGTTGGCAGAGTCGGGATTTGAACCCATGACCTCTGACTCCAAAGCCTGTGCTCTTTCCACTGAGCCATGCTGTTGGAATACTTGAAGTACTAACATAAACTTGCTTCTTTTGAACCAAGAAATAATTCCTCCAGGATTTACCCAGGGCTCAGAAGGTGCATAGAGCCAGGTTCTTGTCCTCAGCATGAGGGTTAAATAGGACTAAACAGAAAATTAACCTTTTTCTCTTTTCACTCTACAATTATTCATGCTTCTGCCTACACGCCTGCGCGGGTGTGCGCACACGAGCTCGTGCATGCACACGCGCACACACACACACACACACACACACACACACACACACACACACACACACACACACCACCCCCTACTCTCTTGAGGACATTCATCTCTTAGGTCTTATGAATAAAGAAACTATCCAGAAAAAAGTGTCTGGTAGAAACACAATTTCAGGAACACCAAGTGTGAAAAAGGGATTGGAAAACAGACGAGATTACATAACAAAAGGACACCCTGCTGGAATCCAAGAGCAGCAGGGACTGATAAGGAAGGCTCAAACTGTGGCCAACATCTTTCCTTATCCGGGGAAGGAGAAGAGGAGGAGGAGGAGCAGTATCCTTCAGAAAATTGGGCTCTCCCCACATCTTCCTTGCATGGGTTTGATTTCCTCTATTGCCTACTCAGTGGAAGGGGTTTGTAAGCCAAATAAAGGCTTCCTTCCTTTCTGTAACTTAGGCAAAGCCAGCAACAGCCAGGATGGATTGGAACCAACCTAGCAAATACAGATGGGCTTGTTAGTGGCTATAGAATGACAAGAGTCCCCTGCAGATATTAAACTGCAAATGGGATTTATTCTCATCTGTTGGTGGAAGATAGATAAGAGGAGAAATAACAGGTTGGGCAGCTGATGCGTCTTCCCTGATGACCGACTCCAACACCACATCTGTTTAACCTTGTCCTCACATCTGGGTGGTTCCACAACCAAAGATGGTGCTCTCTTTCTTTCTCCAGAGATCCTCAACGGGTCTCCCTGATCTTTTAACTAAACTTCGCAATGTCTGTGGGTGGGAGGAAACCCCTTCTACCAGCTTGGCTTCATTGTCCACTGAGATGGAGCTCCTTTTAGGGTGGACCCAAATAATGAATGGCCAAACATCCAGAAATCCCTCTTATCCAGTTTTAGGGAGAAAGGGAAGATAAAATTGCAAAGGGAATTAAAGGTGACAAAATATAATTACCAGAAGTGGAATTAGATCTGACCACAGCACTTTTGTAAGTATTCCTGGTCCACTGAAGGTGCTTAATAAATGTGAAACAGCAGTAATAATGTGAACAAGGCTCAGAATGGTAATAAGCTTGGCCTTCATTTCTCTTAGTATTATTTTCTTCTCCACTTACAGTCTTTCAGATATGTTAGCGGTGTTGGCAAAATCCAATAGAGGAGCACATTTTTGAGGCATAATTGCACTGCCTGCCAGCTTTTCCTCCATCAAGGGCTAGTGGAATTTCATCTGAGGCTACAAAGGCAGACAGATTGAAAAGCCTCCCCTTGACTCACTGTAAGGGGACAACACTGAGTTTCAGCTTCACAAAATGGTGGCTCCAGTGGTGGAGCAGTGCCTCATTAAGTAACCCCTTTGTCCTGCCATCCTGGGACACTTTCAACCCTGCCAAATTTTGACCTAGTCAATGGCTATGTTGGGAAACTACTGACGGGAAAAGATAAGAGATTTGTGTCCTGACTGTTCTCTCCCAATCTCCCCAACCCTTGTCAGAGTGGGTTATTTGCCCTGTGCGGAGAACACTCTGTCTGCAGAAAACAGAAACTCAGTCCTGGGTGTTGCTGTGTTTCACCAGGATCCAGTCAACACCTCAGTAGGAAAAACCCAACCACTTTCTTGATAACCTTAATTTGCAAAGTTGCAGTTAGTGTTGAGTTCAGGGTGCTGCTAAGCTACAGGAGCCCACCACTAGGTGGCAAGGTAATAATAATAATGGCATTTGTTAAGCACTTACTATGTGCTAAGCACTGTTCTAAGCGCTGAGCACTGATCTAATTCAATGCAGCGGGTAGTGGGAGTAGAGGGTCTCCAGACAGTGGAGGCAGCGGGATTTCATTCAGGTGTGTTGGAGAGCTCCAGAGTCTCCCTCCGAGCCCCACACAGGCTTCAGACTAACATGGCCCAAAAGGGCTCTGAGTATCAGGTCTTCATTGCCCCCATCATCCAATCTCAGGCCATGGGGACAACGTCCCACTGCTCCCCCGCTCAGACGAACAGGGAGCCCATGGGGAAATTACAACTTGTGCCTCCTGATCACGGACATCATAAGTGGCCACGCTGCAGTTGTCTTAGCAACTACTGCATCCCCTGAGCTAATAAACAATTCCTTAACTCACACACCAGTCTGCAGAAACCACAATCCTGATGCCAGATGGACACGCATTAAAGAAAAACATTAGTCCATGCAGCTTGCAATAATTCCCTGGGAGTTGCACAGGCTAGGATAGTCCTGGATACACCTGCTGACTTCATAGCTGGTCTTCATTTTAACCTGATTGCTACTACAATACTGTCCTGGCTTTAAATGTAATTTTAGGTGAACCAAAAAGAACTTGGAATTATTAGTTGACATGGTGTTAGGAGGCAAAGATTTTCTGTCAGTTCTCAGTTTTATTGTTTTTTTAATGGTATTTGTTAAGTGCTTATTGTGTGTCAAGCACTGATTTTAAGTGCTGGGGTAGACATAAATTATGCAGATAGGACACAGTAGCTGTCCCACCTGGGTACACAGTCTAAGTAGGAGGGAGAACAGGGTTTGAAAGCCCATTTCACAGATGAGGACACCAAGGTATAGAGAAATGAAGTGACTTGCCCGAGCTCACACAGCAGGCAAGTGGCAGAGCTGGGATCAGAACTCAGGTCCCAAGACTCCGAGGCTGTGCACTTTCCATAAGCCACACTGCTCTTCAGTTGTCAATTAGACTATGAAGATCTATCATTTGACTCTTAGATAATTCCTACTCAAGACTTAACCGCGGGGCAAACACATCTACTAGAATTCATGGTGTAGTGGATAGAGCATGGGCCTGAGAGTCAGAAGATCATGTATTCTAAGTCTGCTTCTGCCACTTGTCTGCTGTGTGACCTAAAGCAAGTCACTTTACTTCTCTGTGCCTCATTTACCTCAACCGCAATATGGTGATTGAGACAGTGAGCCTCAAGTAGGACAGGGACTGTGTCCAGTCCAATTTTCTTGTATGCACTGCTGTGCTTACTTTGGTGCCTAGCACATAGTAAGTGCTAAACAAATGCCATAATTGTTATAGAGTGGTAGAGAAGCAGTGTGGCTCAGTGGAAGGGCACGGGCTTTGGAGTCAGAGGTCATGGGTTCAAATCCTGCCTCTGCCAATTGTCAGCTGTGTGACTTTGGGCAAGTCACTTCACTTCTCTGTGCCTCAGTTCCCTCATCTGTAAAATAGGGATTAAGACTGTGAGCCCCCGTGGGACAACCTGATCACCTTGTAACCTCCCCAGCACTTAGAACAGTGATTTGCACATAGTAAGCACTTAATAAATGCCATTATTATTATTATGGCATCAACTGCAGCAAGGTTTTCAGCAACCAAGAAGCAGCATGGGCTAGTGGAGAGAGCAGGGGCCTGGGGGTCAGAGGACCCGGGCTTCTAATCCCAGCTCTAGTTCTCTGCTCCATGACCTTGGGTGAGTCACTTCACTTTTCTGTGCCTCAATTTCCTCAACTGTAAAATGGGGAGTCAGTACCTGTTCCGCCTCCTGCTTAGACTGCGAGGCCCAGGTGGGACAGGGACTTTGGCCAACCTGATTAACTTGTATCTACTCCCACAATTTAGAACAGTGTTTGACATATAGTAACCACTTAAATACCACAATATGTAAATAAACTGGGAACCTGCCCGCTCCTCGAATCTACCTTGTCTCACCACCTCCAGGCAGCCCAGAAGCTCTCTCCAAGGCCCAGAGAGGGTCTAGGGGAGTCTTTCTTTATGGTATAAGCAGGGGACCAAAGAGTTTTCTCTGAAGCTTTGGAATGGGGCACATGTGGATAGGATCACATCGTCAGAGTTATATCTTCAGAAAAAAAAGTTACACACATACAATGTAGAATGCAATCTGGCCTATCAGGATAAACAAAACAGCAAGGTCTAGTGGATAGATCATGAGCCTGGAAGTCTGAAGGACCTGGGTTCTAATCCCTGCTCCAACACTTGTCTGTTGTATGACCCTGTGAAAGTCACTTAACCGCTCTGTGCCTCAGTTTTTTTGTAAAATGGGGATTAGGACTATGAGCCCCTATGTGGGACATGGACTGTGTCCAACCAGATTAGCTCGTAACTACCCCAGCGATTAGCACAGTGTCTGGCACATAGTAAGTGCTTAATACCACAATTATCATTATTTTTTTAACCTTATAAAAGTACAAGAAAAAACCAAAGGAAGTAATGAAGTCCCTTGCCATTCGAGAGTGAGTTGTCTTTAGCATGTGCATTTTCCAGACTGCTTTGAACTTTCACTAGAACAAGATTTCTCTTTTTTCGTGATTTAGTTTCACTCATTTGGGTGGAACGTTCAAGAGATGTTCAGGTCAGCTTGCTTCTTCTGCTACTTCCTAACTTCCTGCAGGACATTCCACCTAGGAGGCAGGCCCAGACTCATTCTGATCAGTAGTGAAGGGATTTATTTGGAATTACTTGTTTTCATTTGTAAAATTAGGATGTAATCAGCCCCATGTTGTGCTGGATTCCAGTGTGCTTGTCACAAATAATTTGCATCCTTTTAATCAATATGGAATCAGCGAGGCAGTAATTAAGGTTTACAGTATTTTCCTGGAGGAAATGGCATAGGCCTGATACTTTGGGCTGCAGCTGAAGTTACTTCAAGAAAAATCCCGTAATGGGAGAAAGAAGGAAATCCGGCTGGCAGCCCCAACCCCTGCATTCTTAATTGCTCTTTCTTGCCCCACCCTACTTTCTTCCAACCTGGCACGTTCCACACTACAGAGAGGCAGACGGCAGTTGCTGGTACCGGCCAAGGCAAATGAACATCTGATCTGCTATCTTGGAGGTGACTTTGAGGCGGAAGGTGGCATTTGGGAATGGCCTGAGCCATAGGCAGGAGTTACAGCTCCATCTCATCTGACATCCCCTGAATTGTCAGATCAATTTCACCACAGAAGAGGGAGCCAAGATGCTCAAAAGCGATACTTCATTTTAGGCTCTGCCTACTTTATCAGGTGACAGTAACCTTTTCCATAAAAGGAGCATTAAATTATGATTTACCAGTTGTCCAATTACGATTTAGAGAGGGATTAACATGAGAGCTGCTTATTCACAAATTCACAGCTGGAGTCAGAAATGGCTGATTAGCTGGGAATAATAATGGCATTTGTCATGCACTATGTGCTAAGCACTGTGATAAATGATCATTAGATTGGACACAGTCCCTGTCTCACACAAGGCTCATTGTTTAAGGGGGAGAAAGAACCAATATTTAGGGAGGCAGCACAGGTTTGGGAATAAGAGGAATTCAGGTTCTAATCCCAGCTCTGCCACTTGCCTGCTGTGTGATCTTGGACAAGTCACTTCATTTCTCTGTGCCTCCATTTTCTCATCTGTAAAATGGTTATTCAATAATTGTTTCCCCTCTAAACTATGAGCCCCATGTGGGACAAGGACTGTGTCCAATCTGCAAACATATATCTACCCCAGTGATTAGAACAGTTCTTGGCACATAGTAAACACTGAACTAATACCACGATTACTACATTTTATCAGCACTTTACAGATGGGAAATACCATATTCGATGACGCTTGTCTTTTCAGGGCTTATTAATGCTCTTCATCCTTCCCAATTTATGAAATATATTCACTGGGGAAGAGCAGAAGATAGCCTAAACTCAAAGTCAGTCATTGCCTGATAATGGGACATCTTTTATAAAGGACATTACTAAAGCTCCAATAGGAAATACAACTGACACAAGGGTGGTTTCACAAAGGTGTCAGATAGAGCCCTGGAAGTTCACAAGCAGCATGGCTTCCATGACTCAACCACCTTCAGTCACCCCTAGGAAAAACTTTGAAGTAAGAAGCTCTCCATCACCTTGCCCCTTCCTACCTCACCTCCCTTCTCTTCTTTTACAGCCCAGCCTGCATACTCTTCTCCTCTGCCACTGAGCTCCTCACTATGCCTCGTTCTCGCCTGTCCTGCCGTCGCCCCCGGCCCACGTTCTACCTCTGGCCTGGAATGCCCACCCTCCTCACACCTGCTAAACTAGCATACTTGCCCCCTTCAAAGCCCTACTGAAAGTTCACCTCCTCCAGGAGATCTTCCCAGAATGAGCCCCCCCCCCGCTTTTCCTCTGCTCCTTCTCCCCTCCCCATCACCCCTACTCGCTCCCTCAGCTCTACCTCCCTCCCCACTCCACAGGACTTGTGTATATATGTACATATTTATTATTCTATTTATTTTACTAATGATGTGCATATATCTATAAATAGAATTATAGAGTCTATTCTATAGAATAGAATCTATAGATTCTATAATTCTATTTATTTATATTGATGCTATTGATGCCTGTCTACTTGTTTTGTTTGTCTCCCTGCTTCTAGACTGTGAGCCCGTTGTTGGGTAGGGATTGTCTCTATCTGTTGCCCAATTGTACTTTCCAAGTGCTTAGTACAGTGCTCTGCACACAGTAAGAGCTCAATATTATTGAAGGAATGAATGAATAATTATTCTCTGCTACTGACTGTCTCGACAGAGTATCTTTACTTTTATGGTATTTGTTAAGCACTTACTGTGTACTATACTAAGTACTGAGGGTAGATACAAGCTAATCAGTTTGGACACAATCCCTGTCCCACACTGGTCCCCCAGTCCTAATCCCCATTTCACAGATGAGGTAACTAAGGCACAGAGAAGTTAAGTGACTTGCCCAAGGTCACACAGCAGACAGGTGGCAGAGTTGGGATTAGAACCTAGGACCTTCTGACTCCCAGGCCCACGCTCTATCAACTAAGCCATCCTGCTTCTCAAATCTGAGCTCATCTTCCCACCCAAAACCAATTCTCCTCTTAACTTTCCTATCTCTGAAGAGACCACCACCATCCTCCCTGTCCCAGAAGCCCACAACCTTGGCATCACCTTTGACTGCTCCCAATCTTCTAGCCCTCACATCTAGTCAACTTTTCAATATTTCCTTGTCCTCTTCCACCACGGCTCCTGGATAAGCCCCCTCCTGCTCCACTCAAAAAGCTACCGCCTTGGACTAATCCCTGGCCACCTCACAGTTAGACTCCTCACTGGTCTCCCTGCTTCCAACCTCTCCACACCCACCCTAATGCTTAGGCTACACTGCTGTATGATTCATCTTCAGTGACACACATCTCTCTACTTTTCAGAAGCCAAAAATGATTAGTTTGAATCAAACATCTTTACTGAGTGCTCACCGTGCAAAGCATTGTACTAAGCACTTGGGAGAAAATTTAACAGAGTTGCTATATATGTTCCTTGCCCACAAAGAGCTTACAGTCTAGAGGAGGAGACGGACATTAATATAAATGAATTACAGATGTGCACGTAAGTACTGTGGGGCTGAGGGAGGGGTGAAAAAGGGTGCAATCCTAATGCAATTTCCCTCTGCCTCAAACAGAAAGTCCATATCATTGGCTTCAAGGCTTTCTACATCTTATGTATTGGCTTTCTTGTGCCTATTGTGCCCCAAGTCTTTACTCCTCTCAAACTGACCTTCTAACTATGCCTCACTCTTGACTCTTCTCACCTCCAACCCCTGTGTATTCTAGTTCTCCAGCCTGGAATTCCCTTCCTCTCACAAATGGCCTAGGTCACAGCTCTTCTCATCTTTGAAGCTGTCCTTATATCTCATTCCCTCTAAATTGTTTGGCTGATTCCCCTCTCGACTGTATGCTCCTTGTGGACCGGGTACATGTCTACAAACTCTGTCATACTGTACTCTCCCAAGCTCACAAACAGTAAGCACTCAATAAATACAATTGATTCTTTCCTGTGCATTGGTACCATTTCCTGCTTTATACTTGTTCCTCTGGAGCTTTTCTTCTTGTCCATCTTCCCTATTAAACTATAAGCTCCTTGAGAAGGGAATTTTGCGTTGCTATTCCTGTTCTGTCCCAATTGCTTAGTACAGAGCCTAGCACTCAGTAAACTTGATTCCCACAAGTTGAGTGGGCTGCAAAAGGAAAGATACGAAAGGCACATCTCCAAGAAGCCTTCCCTAAGCCCTCCTCTCCTCTTCTCCCACTCCTTTCTGCGCTGCTCTTCCTTGCTCCTTTGTTCATCCTCCTTCCCATTCCCGCAGCACATATGTATATATCTGTAATTTATTTATCTTTTTATTTATTTATATTAATGTCTGTCTCTCCCTCTAGACTGTGAGCTCATTGAAGGCAGGAATGTGTCTGTTGTCATATTGCACTCTCCTGAGAGCTTAGTACAGTGCTTTGCACACAGTAAGCACTCGATAAATACAATTCAATGAATGAATACAGAAAAATTTATGAATGAGTATCCCACTGAAATATGCATTTCCCTCCCCGCAAATAAATGACTGATTGTGTGCCCCATGATTCATTTCTTTCTTTATGTGGTAATAGGCTGCTGTTTGGGTGTGTTTTTGCTGAAGCTATTGAGCAAATTACATAATTACTACGTTATGGAAAAATGTGGGTTTGTGCTAATTATATTATAGATACAGTGTCTGGAATCCTGCCACAGTACACACTACATTATGCATCCCCCAGGAGTTGATTCACTTGGCACCTGATTGCACTAATTATTGTTGAACTTTAAAACCTTAATGCTGCGAAAACTCAAATATTTAACATACAGTGCTTTTTTCAGGAGACAAAGATGGAGCCCATGTAAAAGCTCTGGCTAAACAAATTGCTAATTCAAGGGTTTCCTTTCCCCACAAACTTCTTGATAAATGGGTCAACCCAAACCTATTTTAATCAAAACTCAGCATGTTTTCTATTGGGGGCTGATAGAGGGTTCATGCATTTGTGTGATAAATCCTACTCATTTTGGCTGAAGATTTGTGGAGGAAACCGAGGTAAGGTGTGAGCCTCCACCAGGGAATTCTTGAACTCAAAGATTTTCACTGAACACAGAACAAAATGTTGTCACAGAATTCCACGACTTAGGCAGCAGTGGCACATCCATAGACAAGGGAGGTCAGCACACCCTTTAGGAATACTGTCAGAGTGTGGTAGCAGTATGGAATCAGGATTTAGACCAAAGTCTACCAAACTGGAGCACCTCACCTTGCCCCCTCCTACCTCACCTCCCTTCTCTCCTTCTACAGCCCAGCCCGCACCCTCCGCTCCTCTGCCACTGATCTCCTCACCGTGCCTCGTTCTTGCCTGTCCCGCCACTGACCCCCGGCCCATGTCATCCCCCTGGCCTGGAATGCCCTCCCTCTGCCCATCCGCCAAGCTAGCTCTCTTCCTCTCTTCAAGGCCCTACTGAGAGCTCACCTCCTCCAGGAGGCCTTCCCAGACTGAGCCCCCTCCTTCCTCTCCCCCTCATCCCCCTCTCCATCCCCCGTCTTACCTCCTTCCCTTCCCCACAGCACCTGTATATATGTTTGTACATATTTATTACTCTATTTATTTTACTTGTACATATCTATTCCATTTATTTTATTTTGTTAATATGTTTGGTTTTGTTCTGTCTCCCCCTTCTAGACTGTGAGCCCACTGTTGGGTAGGGACTGTCTCTATATGTTGCCAACTTGCACTTTCCAAGCGCTTAGTACAGTGCTCTGCACACAGTAAGTGCTCAATATGATTGGTTGATTGATTGATTGCCGAACCTTCTGTAGTGATAGGGGACCTAGACACCCCGTTTTACTCCCTGAGTAGGTCCATCAGCATCACTTTACAGGAAGTATATAAGATCACAAACAGTGAAGTTCTGGAATGAAGAAAGGCTATTTACACTGAAGCTACACTCGCTTCCAAACAACCTTCCTGAGTGAAGCATGTTAGAAGAATGGATGATGGTAAGAAATTGAAACAGCAGCTGTATGGGGAGACAAAACTGGGTACCAAAGCAAGGGGTACAGAAGAAAGATTTTGAAGGGCAGACTCAGGTAATGACGTACCAAAGCAGAGATGAGAAACAACTGTAGTAGACTAAGAAAGAGCTGGTAGAGAGCCTTAATTCCAATGATCAAGAGTTTGTTGGAAACACAGAGAAATGGGAGAGAATTAACATTTCCTCAAATTGGCTGGATAAACACAACTTCACCCTCTTTTCTATGTGTAACTGCCACCCACTCTGGGAGTGTGGAACTCTCTTCCCCTTCGGATCTGACAGACCACCCCTTTCCCTACCTTCAAAGTCTTATTAAAATCCAAGAAGCCTTCTCCAACTAAGCCCTCATTTTCTCCACTCCCTCTCCCTTCTGTATCATCCTTTGCACCCTTTTTTCACCCCAGCCTCAGCTCCACAGCACTTATGTACATATTCATAATTTATATTGATGTCTGACTCCATCTGTAGGCCATAATTGCCTTTTGGGCAGGGAACATGTCTACCAACTCTGTTATACTGTACTCTCCCAAGTGTTCTGCACACAGTAATGATAATGATAATAATAATAATGGTATTTGTTAAACACTTACTATGTGCAAAGCACTGTTCTAAGCGCTGGGGGGGATACAAGGTAATCAGATTGTCCCACGTGAGGCTCACATTCTTAATTAGAGAACCAGCGTGGCTCAGTGGAAAGAGCCCGGGCTTGGGAGTCAGAGGTCATGGGTTCAAATCCCAGCTCCGCCACTTGTCAGCTGTGTGAACTTGGGCAAGTCAGTTAACTTCTGTGCCTCAGTTACCTCATACGTAAAATGGGGACTAAGACTCTGAGCCCCACATGGGACAACTTGATCACTTTGTATCTCCCCCAGTGCTTAGAACAGTGCTTTGCACATATTTAGCCCTTAACAAATACCATTATTATTATTATTATTAATTCCCATTTTACAGATGAGGGAACTGAGGCACAGACAAGTTAAATGACTTGCTCAAGGTCACACAACTGACAAGTTGCAGAGTCGGGATTTGAACCCATGACCTCTGACTCCCAAGCCCGGGCTCTTTCCACTGAGCCACACTGCTTCTCTGTTAGTAATCAAAAAATATGATTGGTGAATAAGGAGAAATAAAGTGATGAACAGAATGCAAAGGGTAACCAGGGCCCAACCTCAACGTTTTTAATTCAGCAAAATTCCCTGCATTTAAACTCAATTGAAATTTTGCTGGGGAAGGAATATAGAAGAGGACCCAGACATTGTCAATGCCAGCTGTTTGGGGTCCAAAATAGGTGCCCTTATGAAAAACATAAACAATTAAAAGTAATAGTAATTGCAGTATTTGTTAAGCACATCATATGTGACAAGCACTGTTCTAAGCACTGGGGTAAGAAAATCAGGCTCCTTATAGGACTCACATTCTAAGTAGGAGGGAGAAAAGGTATTGAATCCCCATTCTGCAGATGAGGGAACTGAGACACAGAAAGGTTAAGGGACTTGCCCAAGGTCACACAGCAAACAAGTGGTGGAGCCTTGCTCTTTCCAATATGCCACACTGCTTCTCTTAAATCTTTGGATTAAGAGGCATGTCACCAATTGCCACCCCTGGAAGCTCTCAGGGAGGCTGATAAATGTGGGATAAGTACTTTTTTGTTTAGGGAGTTAATTTATGAGAATATTCACTTTCTGGCCAAGACTAACAATTTCAGAGAGACCAAAAGGAAGATAGAATGCCACATTCCCCTAGAACCAATGGGCTTAGTCTCACTTGGCAGAACTGAGGCTACGTGAACCAGGTTAAAATCTTGATGGTTGGCTGCCTTTGACTCAAATTCATATTTATAGTGCTCTCCTACTCCTAATGTGAGGGCCAGAACACTCCTGGGGAATGCCAACCTTTGTCTTTCACGTGTTCACAGCAATTTCCTGGTGAGGAATTCACATCTTTGTAGCAGTTGTACTATCTCAGGAGATTTCCCCCTCTTCTCAAAACTCACCCTTTCACCTTTGCCTCCAACCCCATCCCTTTGCACCTTATCAAAACATTTGTCCCCTCCCTTCTCCCCTCCCAGACTACCATCTTCAACTTTTCATAATCTAAAAGCTTATTCCACACTGTTTTCAAACAAGCTCATGAGTCCTCTATCCTAAAAATACCCTTCCTGAACACCACGGCTACCTCCAGTTATTGTCTCATCCCTCTCCTACGATTCCTTGTTTTGTTGTCTATCTCCCCCTTCTATCAATCAATCGTATTTATTGAGTGCTTACTGTGTGCAGAGCACTGTACTAAGTGCTTGGGAAGTACAAGTTGGCAACATTTACAGTCCCTACCCAACAACGGGCTCACAGTCTAGAAGACAGTCTAGACTTCTAGACTGTGAGCCCGTTGTTGGGTAGAGACTGTGTCTATATGTTGCTGATTACAGTGCTCTGCTCAATAAATATGATTGAATGAATGAAATTCCTCTCCAAACTCCTTGAGAAAACTGTCCATATTTACTGCCTTCACTTTTCTCCTTGACCCCACCTAATTTAGCTTCCCCCCCCCCCCCCCCCCCCCCCGTCCCCTTCACTGGATGGAAACTGCCCTATCTCCAATGATTTCCTTTCTGCCAAATACAGTGGATTCTATTCCAACCTAATCCTCCTCAATCTCCCAGGTGCCTTCAACATTGTTGAACTTCTTCTTTTGGAAAAGTTGTCCAATCTTGGCTTCACTGACACTCTCCTCTTCTGGTTCTCCTATCTCTCTGGGTACTCAATCTCAGTCTCTTTTGCAGGCTCCTTCTCTACTTCCTACCTCCTAACTGTGGGACTCCCACAGCCTCAATTCTGGGTCCCCTTCTATTCTCCATCTACACCCACTCCCCTGGAGAAATAAATTGCTCCCATAGCTTCAACTCCCATATGGGTCAATCAAATAATAGCATTTATTGAGCACTTACTATGTGCAGAGCACCATACTAAACACTTGGGAGAGCACAATACAACAAGCAGGCACATTCCCTGCTCACATGTTCCCTAGCTTACAGTCTAGATGGGCAAACAGACATTAATATGAGTAAGTGACTTACATAATATAAAGATATGTACTTAAGTACCGTGGGGTTAGGGGTGAGGCAAATATCCATATCTGTCGATGCAGATTATTCCCAAATCTATGTCTCCAGCTCTGATCTTTTTCATTCATTCAATTGTATTTATTGAGCGCTTATTGTGTGCAGAGCACTGTACTAAGCGCTTGGGAAGTACAAGTTGGCAACATATAGAGACAGTCCCTACCCAACAGCAGGCTCACAGTCTAGAAGGGGGTTGTGTATGTGTGGGGGGCAGGATGGGGACGAGCCTGGGGGTTCCTTCTGCCTTCAGGACATTTCTACTCGGATGTCCCACCAACATCTCAAAACGTAACATGTCCAAAACAGAGCTTCTCATGTTCCCACGCAAGCCCTATCCTCCCCATGACTTTCCCATCAGACAGTACCACCATCAGTCCTGTCTCACAAGCCCATAACCTTGATGCTAAACTCATCCTTCCCATTCAAGTCACATATTCATTCATTCAATCAATCATATTTATTGAGTACTTACTGTGTGCAGAGCACTGTACTAAGCATTTGGGAAGTACAAGTCGGCAACATATAGAGACAGTCCCTACCCAACAACGGGTTGACAGTCTAGAAGGGGGAGACAGACAACAAAACAAAACATGTGGACAGATGTCAAGTCATCAGAACAAACAGAATTAAAGCTAAATGAACTTCATTAACAAAATAAATAAAACAGTAAATATGTACAAGTAAAATAGAGTAATAAATCTGTACAAACATATACACAGGTGCTGTGGGGAGAGGAAGGAGGTAGGGCTGGTGGGGATGGGGAGGAGGAGAGGAAAAAGAGGGCTCAGTCTGGGAAGGCCTCCTGGAGGAGGTGAGCTCTCAGTAGGGCTTTGAAGGGAGGAAGAGAGCTAGCTGGGAGGATGTGTGGAGGGAGGGCATTCCATGCCAAGGGGAGGATGTGGGCCGGTGGTCAACGGCGGGACAGGTGAGAATGACGTACAGTGAGGAGGTTAGCGGCAGAGGAGCGGAGGGTGCGGGCTGGGCTGTAGAAGGAGAGAAGAGAGGTGAGGTAGGAGGTGGCGAGGTGATGGAGAACCTTGAAACCAAAAGTGAAGAGTTTTCTATCTGTCATCAAATCCTGTCAGTTCTACCTTCACAATATGGCTAATATCTGTCCTTACCTCTCCATTCAAATTGCTACTACGTTAATCTGAGCACTTATTCTATTCTGCCTTGATTACTGTATCAGTCTCCTTGCTGACTTATCTGCTTCCTCCATTCAATAATCCAATCCATACTTCACCGTGCTGCACAGCTCATTTTTCTACAGAACTATTCAGTCAATGATTCCCCACTCCTCAAGAACCTCCAGCTATTGTCCACCCACCTCTGCATCAAACAGAAACTCTTATCAGCTTAAAACGTTCAGCTACCTTGTCTCCTCCTACCTTACCTCTCTGGTTTCCTATTACAACCCAGCCTGCACTCTTGGCTCCTCTAATGCTATCCTACTCACTGTACCTTGAGATCATCCAATTCGCTACCAACCTCTCTGCACCCTGCCGCTGGCCTGGAATGCCCTCCCTCTTCAACTCTAACAGATAACTTTCTCCTCCTTCAAAGCCTTATTAACAGTACATCTCCTCCACGAGGACTTCCCCAATTAAGTCCTTATTTTCTCTTCTCCCACCCTTACGCTTGGATTTGTACCCCTTATTCACCCCCTCCTTAGTTCCACAGTACTTATGTACATATGCATAATTTATTTACATTGATGTCTGTCTCCCCCTCTAGGCTCTAGACTCTGTTATACTGTACTCCCAAGCATTTAGTACAGTGCTTTGCACACAAAAAGCATTCCGATACAATTGTTTGATTGACTGAGTTGTAAAGATGGCAAATCCAAATTTTTGATTGTGGATGCCTGAAGAATCTTGCCAGGAGAAAAGTAGGAATTTTCCTGGAACACTAGAGGACAGTGAAGGATAATTGCCTGAGAGGTGATTTGTCAAGCTTTCTCTGAACAGACAGAGAGCCCCTGGGTGTGCTACCTTCCTTGCTTGGTAGCTGTGAAGTCATCTACATAATCCAATACTTGATCCAGAAGTCAGCCCAGCAGATTCTTGTAGGTCAGCATTGGACAGTGCAGGATGAGAAGATGGGTTTGTCACACCAAATCAAGGCAGAACACATGCTAACGTCGTCTTTGTCTCAACGGTCCTCTCTCTGGGCCTACCTCCCCTGAACAGTTCTGGCTACTTTCATATGTAGCACCTCTATTAAAGTTCTTTAATAATCACAAGTTTAGTCAAATCTTTAAAGGTTTGGGGTTGGTTAAGGCTACTCCTTTGAGTTTGGCAAGTAATTGGCTGTCTCCCTCGAGATATCCCAGGAAAGAATAAGTCACCTGGCTTCAGCCTTTGGGGCAGACAATCACTCTAGATAGACAATGAGAAGTAGGCCCTTTCTACATAGTCCAAAGTAAAGAACACTGTTTGGCAATTTTTTTATAATGATATTTGTTAATCAACCAATCAGTGGTATTTATTGAGCACTGAAGCAGCATGGCGCAGTGGAAAGAGCACGGGCTTGGGAGCCAGAGGCCATGGGTTCTAATACCGTCTCTGCCACTTGTCAGCTGTGTGACTTTGGGCGAGACACTTAACTTCTCTGGGCCTCAGTTACCTCATCTGTAAAATGAGGATTAAGACCGTGAGCCCCACATGGGACAACCTGATCACCTTGTATTTCCCCCCCCCCACCCCAGTGCTTAGAACAGTGCTTGGCACATAGTAAGCACTTAAATACCATCATTATTATTATTATTACAACTTACTATGTTCAGAGTACTTTATTAGGTACTTGAGAGAGTACAACAGAATTAGCAGACATGTTCCCTGCCCATAACGGGCTAAGACTTACTAGATGCCAGGCACTGTACTAAGCACTGGGTTAGATACAAGCTAATCTTGTGGGACAGTTCACATCCCACGTGGGGCTTATAAACTTAATCCCCATTTTACAGAAACAAAGGCACAGATAAATGACTGTCCCAAGGCCACGGAACAGACTCAGGATTAGAACCCAGGTCCTCTGACTCTTGGGCCCATGTTCTTTCCACTAGGCCATGTTGCTTCTCACAATTATGTGGTAGCACCTACAAAGACAGCCCAACTGGATTTAATAATTCAGAACTCCAAAATGAATTGTGTTGCTCTGCATAAGACAGTTAAACTGTCTTCACAGCTTAAGTAAATTAGATAGATGCTAGCTTTCCCCTTCATTTGGGGCTGCACAGGGAACCTTATATTTTACCTGGAATTGGTTTTCACCCTTCCCCACTGAGACAGTGACAGCTTGCAAGAGAAAGGTCAATTTTAAAAATTCCTGTTCTGCTCAAGGTATTTACAGCTGTGCAGAAAGAAGGCTGGTGGCTAAAGAATGCTCCTCAGCCACTCACATTATCAAAAAGACCACCTTTACTTGATTATCTGAGGGGGAGGGTGTCTCATTGAGTATTCACTTCATGGAAGCAGCATTGCCTAGTGGAAAGAGCATGGGCCTGGGAGCCAGATGACCTGCATTTTCATCTCGGCTCTGCCACCTGTCTGCTGCGATGCCTTGGGCAAATCACTTCACTGGGCTCATTTTCCTTATCTGTAAAATGGGGATTCAATGCCTGTTCTCCCTCCTACTTAGACTGTGAGCTCCATGTGGGAAAGGGACTGTGTCCAACCTGATTATCTTGTATGTACACTTATATTTAAAACAGTGCTTAGCACATGACAAGAGCTTAACAGGCATTCATTCAATCATATTTGAGTGCTTACTGTATGTAGAGCACTGTACTAAGTGCTGGGGAGAGTACAACAATGAACAAACACATTCCCTGCCCACAAGCTTATAGGCTAGAGGTACCATAATTATTATTATTATAGAATTTAATGGCCTGGATGCTCAGAATGAAGATCCCACAGTCAAACCCTTCAAAGCAGTCAGGAAAGTCTCCCTTGAATATTGATACAGAAAACATTCTGCTTCACCTTTGTGGCCACATTCTTCATGTGGGGAACAGGTGCCCTGACTGCTACTACACGGAAGTCATGTAGAATCTTCATCCAAACCTGCTGCAAGTTCAGTACAGAATCTGGAAGTAGGGAGCCACAGGGCTGGGATGTGCTGTATGCAGCAATGTGTCAAGGCCAACTGAGACCATACTTGCTTTATTTAAGCTTAAAAGTCTCTAGGGAGGGGGAGGATACAACATCATTTCTATGTCCAATCCCCTACTGGAGAAGCAGTGTGGCATAATGGAAAGAACACAAGTTTGGGGAATCAGCTCTAATCCCAGCTATGTCACTTGTCTGCTTTATGACCATGGGCAAGTCACAACTTCTCTGTGCCTCAGTTCCCTCATCTGTAAAATGGGGATTCAATACCTGTTCTCCCTCCTACTTAAACAACATGTGCACTTTGTGAGAGACCTGATTATCATATGTCTACCCTAGCACTTAGTACTGTGCTTGGCACATACTAAGCACTTAAATGCCACAGTTATCATTATTACCAGTAGGAAATCATTCTTTATGACTAACCTTTGTCCTTTCTGTTTTATTAAAAGTCCATTTCCCTTTGTACTGTTCTCAGGAAGGGGGTAGTAAGTCTCTGTGGGGTGGTTTGGGGAGTCCAATGCACAGTGAAAGCCCATTCTAAATTGCTAGTGGTCTAATACTGGCCCCTTTTGGACTCAAAATTTTTCCTATGAATGTTTTCAGGGAATCCTCTGAAAAACAAAAAGATATTTGGGAATTCCCCCACCCCAGCTTTGCACAGAGTGGGAGGCATAAAAGAACAGCATGGTCTAATCAATCAATCAATCGTATTTATTGAGCGCTTACTATGTGCAGAGCACTGTACTAAGCGCTTGGGAAGTACAAATTGGCATCACATAGAGACAGTCCCTACCCAACAGTGGGCTCACAGTCTAAAAGGGGGAGACAGAGAACAGAACCAAACATACCAACAAAATAAAATAAGTAGGATAGAAATGTACAAGTAAAATAAATAAATAGAGTAATAAATATGTACAACCATATATACATATATACAGGTGCTGTGGGGAAGGGAAGGAGGTAAGACGGGGGGATGGAGAGGGGGACGAGGGGGAGAGGAAAGAAGGGGCTCAATCTGGGAAGGCCTCCTGGAGGAGGTGAGCTCTCAGCAGGGCCTTGAAGGGAGGAAGAGAGCTAGCTTGGCGGATGGGCAGAGGGAGGGCATTCCAGGCCCGGGGGATGACGTGGGCCGGGGGTCGATGGCGGGACAGGCGAGAGCGAGGTACAGTGAGGAGATTAGTGGTGGAGGAGCGGAGGGTGCGGGCTGGGCAGTAGAAGGAGAGAAGGGAGGTGAGGTAGGAGGGGGCGAGGTGATGGACAGCCTTGAAGCCCAGGGTGAGGAGTTTCTGCCTGATGCGCAGATTGATCGGTAGCCATTGGAGGTTTTTGAGGAGGGGAGTAATATGTCCAGAGCATTTCTGGACAAAGATAATCCGGGCAGCAGCATGAAGTATGGATTGAAGTGGAGAGAGACACGAGGATGGGAGATCAGAGAGAAGGCTAGTGCAGTAGTCCAGACGGGATAGGATGAGAGCTTGAATTAGCAGGGTAGCGGTTTGGATGGAGAGGAAAGGGCGGATCTTGGCAATGTTGCGGAGCTGAGACTGGCAGGTTTTGGTGACGGCTTGGATGTGAGGGGTGAATGAGAGAGCGGAGTCGAGGATGACACCAAGGTCTAATGGAAAGAGCATGGGCCTGGAACTTGGAGGACCTGGGCTCTAATCCCACCTCTACCACTTGTTTGATCTTTGGCATGTCAACTTCTCTGTATCTCATTTTCCTCATCTGTACAATGGGGATTTAATCCTACTCAGAACGGGAACCCCATGTGGAATCAGGACTTTGTGCAACCTGATTATCTTGTAGCTACCTTAGTGCTTAGCAAATGGTAAGCACTTAACAAGTGCTGTAATTTCTACAGGCCATGGGGACTCACTTCTCCTGGAACCTACACATGGCTGGGAGAAGAGAACACACACACACACAAGCACTTAGTACAGTGCTCTGCACAAAGTAAACGCTCAATAAATATGATTGAATGAACTGGACCCTTTCCTCTGCCCAGCACAGGTAGTGGTAATTGGTAATATGAGACTCAGTGCCCTGTTTGCACTGGGCACAAGAACTTGAATTTGGGGGCACTCCAAGTCCTATGAGCCAGCAAAACATGCCTGAATTTCTTAAAATATACCACCTGGCAAGTAGACGTGGATTCAGCAGGGAGGAGATGGAAAAGAGAGCATTACTAGGGATACTTGTTAATTATTTACCATGTGCCAAGCACTCCACTAAGCACTGAGATACACACGAGATCAGCAGGTGGGACACAGTCTTGCCAGGCATAAGGCTCATAGTCTAAATAAGAGGGAGAGCTGGTATGGACTCCCTATTGCGTAGATGAGAAAACTGAGGTACAGGGAAGCGAAGTGACTTGTCCAAGGTCACAGCTGGCAAGAGGCAAAGCTGGGGTCAGAACCAGCTCTTCTAAGTTCCAGGCCAGAGCTCTTTCCACTAGGCCACAATGCTTCTCAGGAGAGCCTATTCAAGGTTGATTGACTTGTAGTGGAGGTGTGCAATGGAACTGCTGGGTCTTCAGTCTCAGACAGGCTGCCTGAACCTAGCTGGGATGGTAGATTAATTGGCAGAGCTTCAATTCAAATCATTTTGACCTTTGAGGAAATAAAGAACATCAAGTTTGGGTCCTGAAATAAATCTTCAAGAGGACTGTCAGCTGAAAACTGATCAGATTTAGTGGCAGCCCTGGGCCAGAAGCATAATATTAAAAGATTTGCAAATGGTGCAAACCAATTGAGCTCTCTGGCATCACACAGATGACTTGCAGGGTACCTCCTTAATCCCTTCCTACCTCCTGTAAGGTTGAAAACGTCCCCAGCCCTTCTCTATCCTGGTCATACCAGTGGATGTGGAAACCTTCAAGGGGAACTTTGTATTTGGAAAAGTCCCATAGAGGGCCTGGTACCCTTTCCTCTCCTTGGTCCTCTCTGCCTGGAGGTGGCAGGATTTTCAGTCACCAGCAACAACGCTTTATCTTGGATCCCTTTCAACTAGCCAGGTCAAGCTCACTTCCCAGCAAAATAGCCCTCTTAGAAGCAACCTCTTGCCAGTCAGGCAGCTTATCAACAGATCGGGAGAAGCCTGCCTAAGCCTGAAATGATTTCTAAGAATCAGATATACTGATTAGTTCTTTGGCAACATTTCTGAGACACCACACACACACACCCACCCACTCACAGTCTTGGGAGAGTGCCAGTATGAGGGAAAAGGGCAGGATATGGCTGGCAGGACAAACCAGGGTCCCAATTTTCATCCAGGTCCACTCCTATTCCTGGGTAAACAGACTTAACAGAGATAAATTCCCTGCCTTGTTCATTCTCATCTGTGCCCAGGACTCAGGACCATTGACACAGGCCCCTTAGGCAGTCATCTGGAGGCAGGATCACAGAACACATCTGGTCCAGCCTCCACTTGAATGCCTAAGGGGCCTTCTTTCAGTGACTCTCTGGACAAGTCCCCCGCCAGTCTTGGGCAGAGTCAGATTTGGACGAGACCATGGCAGCCGTACGCTCCAGCTTTGGGTCTTTCTCCTCTGAACAGGAGGAGGTTGTGAGCCTGGCTGAGGGACAGGGATCTTGTCTATTTCCCAAGTGTCTCACCTGGCACGTAGTACAGAGCTTTTTGCACAGTAAGCACTTACTACTATTACTACCCATCAACTCAATGACCCACCCTCCATCTCCGCCTAGAGAATGGATGGAAAGGACCACCAGTCAGCCCGAGTGCTCGGGTTTTTTCAGAAGCAGACCCAAAACATGAAAAACTGATAGGGGACCCCTCGGAGAGACCCCTCCGACATGGAAGTGGTAGGAAATGTATCAGCTTACCACGCGGCAGTTGGGAAGGAGCTAGAGAGAGTAGAGAGCTCTCAGGCAACTCAAAGCATCAGCAACAATGTTCCCACTGGACGGCATTCATGAGCATCCTGGTGTCAGGCCTCACGTGGAGCACTCTGAAGGATTTTCACAACCTGATTTTTTCACGGTGTGGGTCTCAAACAGAAGGGTGATCTTAATCCATTTCATCAGGAACAGACAGCAGTGGAAACCAACCATCCTAGGATCAGGCCATGTGAATTTAAATGTTTCCAAAGCTTCCAAATGTTTCTGAGTCAATCAATAAAGGGTTTACTGTCTGCAATCAATCAAATTTATTGAGCACTTACTTTCTGCAGAGCACAGGACTAAGCGCTTGGGAAAGTACAAAACAACAGAGCTGGCAGATTTGATCCCTGTTCACAAAGAGTTTACAGTCTGGACAGGGAGAGAGCAAGGAGCAGCATGGCCTAGTGGAAAGAGCACGAGCCTAAGAGTCAGAGGACCTGGGTTCTAATCCCAATTCCTTGCTGCTTGACCTTGGGCAAGTCATTGACTTTTCTATGTCTCAGTTTCCTCAACTGCAAAATGGGGATTAAATATCTGATCGCCCTCTAACAGACTGTGAACCTCATGCAGGACAGGGACTACGTCCGACCTAATTGATTTGTACCTACCCCAGTGCTTAGAACAGTGTTTGCCACATAGAAGGGTTTAACAAATACCATTAAAAAAAGATTATCAGAGCATGCTGGTTATCGTCTGATTCTGCAGGTGGCTTTGTTTATGATGGAATCGTCTGCTTTGGTTACTCAGTTTGGATAGACCATAACTTCATTCATTCATTCAATCGTATTCATTGAGCATTTACTGTGTGCAGAGCACTGTACTAAGTGCTTGGAAAGAACAATTTGGCAACAGAGACAATCCCTGCCCAACAACGAGCTCACAGTCTAGAAGTGGGGAGAAAGACAACAAAACAAAATAAGTAGACAGGCATCAATAGCATCAATACAAATAAATAGAATTATATATACACATCATTAATAAAAAAAAGAATAATAAATATGCACATATATGCACCAGTGCTGTTGGGCAGGGAAGGGTGTAGAGAAGAGGGTGGGAGTCGGGGCGATGGGGAGGGGACCATAACAAAAACTATATATGACATGGTGGGCATCTAAGGAAGCTATTTCCATAACATGATTGAATTAACTCTAGTGTGATTGGGCTGTGCCTGGAATGCTGTTTTAACTAGTGCTAGGCTAGATAGGAAACCTATTAGTCCTTCATTAATAATGTGGAGGAAAACAGTGCAGTCCATGGTATTGGAGTGCTTACTTTGCATAGGCACTGTGTTAAACACTAGGGAGAGTACAATATAGTTGGTAGATGTGATTCCTGCTCTCAAGGAGCTTAAATTGCAAATATTTTAGAGATTAGTTAACTAGAAACTAATTTAAGACACACAAATTGGTTCCCCCTGAAGTTGTTAATAAAAGAAAAACAGTGAAGAATAGTTCACTTTACGTTTGACTTTCCACAACTCTTAAATTTCCCCAACTGTAATAGAAGCTATGTATTATTTGAATGATTTTCAAACCATCCTTTATTTTTCCTAAAGAAATGATACATCAGTCATCCCATCTCTCTTAGGTACGCAAAGCAGGTACTACCCTAGTTTTACCAATGGGGAAACTGAGGCACTGAGCAGTTAAGCAATTGTCCAAGGTCACACGGTAGGCCAGGGACTAGAATATAAGCTTCCCCAACCGCCTTTGCCTCCCAGGAAGTTCAATCTCCTGTTAGCAATGCCTTCCTTGGATTATGAAATAGCTGGGTATTTGTTAAGCCACTTACTATGTGCAAAACACTCTAAGCACTGGTTTACATACCAGGCAATCAGGTTAGACAAAGTCCAGGTCCAGAGCCCACAGTCTTAATCCCCATTTTACAGATCAGGTAACTGAGGCATAGAGAAGTTAAGTGACTTGCCCGAGGTCACACAGCAGACAAGTGGCAAAACCAGGATTAGGACCCAAGTCCTTCTGACACCCAGGTCTGGGCTCTATTCACTAGGCAACACCCTTCCCAGGCTCCTGGGGCAGAGGATGAATCATCTCTGAAGTTGTAGAGATAATTCAGCTTCTAAGCATCCTGGCCCCACTGGGCTTTAGGCCTCACACTTCCAACAGCAAGTCAGGCGTCCGGCCTGGGATGCTACGGTACATAAGTCTTATTTGTGCAGTGTCTTCCAGGATGAGTGGATTACTCCCACTATGCCCCTCTCTATTTGTATATCCACTTGCCGCACACTAGGTACGTGTCTCTGCCCCATAAAGCACACAGCTGCAACAACCAAGTGGTAAGATCCGAGTGGCAAGTGAGAGAGCCAGCCCAGGTGGAGGAAAGTGGCATTCCTCCCAGCTGGCAATTGAAGATGATGTTTAATAGTGCAAAAAACGTGCTGGTTGCTTAACTGGGCCAAGTGTAAAACTGACCCTGACCGGGGAAGGGGGAGGTCCATACAGCAAACCACTCAGAGGGCAGGAGCGAGCTTCAGGCTAATTTCCTCTGGCACATCCATGCTGCCTTAATAGGGAGAGGACAGACCATGGTGAGTTTTCTTTTCAAGGAAAGCTGAGGAGGGGGAAGAGAACAAAATAAGAAGAGCATTGTGGCCTAGTAGAAAAAGTATGTGCCTGGGACTCAAAGGACTTGGGTTCTAATCCCAGGTCTACCACTCGTCTGTTGTGTCACTTTGGCCAAGTCACTCAATGGGGATGAAAAACTGGTTCTCCTTTCCTTTCAGGCTGAGAGTCCCATTTGGGGACAGAGACTATGATAGATCTGATTATCTTGAATTCCCCCCAGCACTTAGCATGTAGTAAGTGCTTAACAAAATACCATATTATTGTAATAAATACTCAAAGGACCTAAAATCAATGGTCTTTATTGAGCACTTACTGTGTGCAGAACATTGTACTAAGCACTTGGGAGATTACAACAGAGTTGGTAGACAAAATCCCTGCCTCCATTGAGCTTCGGTCAGTTCCGTCGTATTTATTGAGTACTTACTGTGTGCGAAACGCCATACTAAGTGCTTACAGTCTAGAGGGGACAGTCTTCAGTCTAAAAGGGACTGGGAAATGAACCGTTGTTGGATTGAGCCGTGGCTGGGACCAAGCCATCCTTGGACTGCGACCGGCAACTCTGACTGTACATCCCACAGTTCCTGGCACAAGAGCACCACAAATGGTACTAAGTGACTAAGTCCTTCCTTGCTCTTCTTTTGCCATTTCAAGATAAAGAGAGCCTGCCTGGTGTGTCAGGATCCAGAGATATGTGGCTAAGTATTGTACAATAATTCTGATTCCTTGCCTAATGAACGGCCTGAGATTCAAACTGGAGCCTCTAGGGGTACATAGTCAGCTCCAAAACTCCTCCTCCTCTTCTTGAAAAAACTATTGCTCTAGCTGCCACGGTAAGACCGGGCAGCTTTTTAGAGCAGCTATGAATAATTTAAGATTTCTTAAAATATATGAGTGTGACTTCAAATGAACCAGCCTCTCTCCTGCATTGTTTGCATGAGCAAAAACTAAAATAGACACCAGAGCTGTTTTGAAGAGGAAATTAAAAGGTTGTTGAGGAGAGATTTTTCTAGAAAAGGTAGAATGGGTTAGCTGGGACCACTCTAGAGGCCTGGCTCTGAGCACCCCAGGGGTAGCTCTAGGCCCCACCTGGCCAGTTCCCAGTTCCCCCATTACCCAGTCCCTCCAAGCCTGGGGGCTTTGAGGGCCAAGTGCCAGAATCTTAAGCAGAAGGGAAGGTTTGGGCCAGAGGGCTGCAGATGCTGAAACTTCAGTCTTAATTAGTCAAAACTCTGCAAGGCAGCATTGCATCCCCAGAATGTAAGACTAGCACAGGGGAGAAAAGTGTTGGGAGCTAAAATGGCTATTTTTCCAGCTGTGGAATGATTTCAGGGCAGGTTTGGTGAAATCTGGTCAGCCTCCTTTCTGATCTCCCATCCTCTTGTCTCTCCCCGTTTCAGTCTATACTTCTCTCTGCTGCCCATATTATCTTTGTACAGAAACACTCTGGGCATGTCACTCACCTCCTCAAAAATCTACATCGGTTGCCTGTCAACCTACAAATCAAGCAAAAACTCCTCACTCTCAGCTTCAAGGCTTTCCATCCCCTCGCCTCCTCCTACCTCACCTCCCTTCTCTCCTTCTACAGCCCAGCCTGCACCCTCCACTCCTCTGCCGCTAACCTCCTCACTGTGCCTCATTCTCGCCTGTCCCACCATTGACCCCCAGCCCATGTCCTTCCCCTGGCCTGGAACCTCCACACATTCACCGAACTAGCTCTCTTCCCCCCTTCAAAGCCCTAATGAGAGCTCATCTCCTCCAGGAGGCCTTCCCAGACTGAGTCCCCTTTTTCCTCCCCTCCCCCCAGCACTTGTATATATTTGTACAGACTTATTACTCTACTTTACTTGTACATATTTACTACTCTATTTTGTTAATGATGTGCATATAGCTATAATTCTATTTATTCTGACAGTTTTGACACCTGTCTATATGTTTTTTTGTGTGTTTCCCCCTTCTAGACTGTGAGCCTGTTGTTGGGTAGGGACCATCTCTATATGTTGCTGACTTGTACTTCCCAAGAGCTTAGTACAGTGCTCTGCACACAGTAAGCGCTCAATAAATACAATTGAATGAATTAATTAATTAACAGACCCATTCCCTCCACAATGATCTTAAAGTCTAGAGCAGCCAGGAGACAGCAATACAAATACATAACTTACAGATATGCACATAAGTGCAGTGGGGCTGTTGGGGGTGGGGGGGGGGGAGAACAAAGGGAGCAAGTCAAGGTGACACAAGGGGGAGTGGGAGAAGAGAAAAGGGGGCCTTAGCCTGGGAAGGCCGCTTGGAGATATGCTTAGTGGCAAGGGCACGGGCTTGGGAGTCAGAGGTCGTGGATTCTAATCTCGGCTCCACCACCCTGTGCAACTTTGGTCAAGTCACTTAACTTCTCTGTGCCTCAGTTACCTCATCTGTAAAATGGGGATTAAGGCTGAGAGCCCCACATGGGACAGCCTGATAATCGTGTATCTACCCCATTGCTTAGAACAATGCTTGGCATATAGTAAGTGCTTAAATACCATTACTATTATTATTGGGATTTATAGTCTTAATCCCCATTTTACAAATGAGATAGGCTCAGAGAAGTTAAGTGACTTACCCAATGTCACACAGCAGACAAGTGGCGGAGCCAGGATTAGAACCTGAGTCCTTCTGACTCCCAGGTCAATGCTCTATCCACTTGGTCACACTGCTTCTATTCCAGGAGAACTAATTTTAAGTGTAGGCAATCTCTCTATATTGAGAGACTCAACAGCCATCTAAAGTAAACCAACAGATTACTCTCATCCTCTCCTGAGCAGTGGAATATTTTACAAAGGGTTCATAGAAAGCAAACCTCCATGAGCTGTGACCTGGTACCACTAGGTGAAAAGCTTAAGTATATAATAAAAATATATACATACAGCAATCCTCAGGTTCACTGTAAAATTACTGCCCAAAGTGGCAATGAATGAGCAGATACTAAACCCTAAAGAAGATAAAGGTATTTCCGAAGTTACCTCCTCACTTTCTATCACTGTCTGAAAATAGGGATGTGCTTAGCTCCGGAAAGGACGAACACCAGGTAAGAAAAATGATTAGCTGTCAGTCACATAGCTTGAATAATGACAGAAAGCTCTCCTTATGATACACTTGGCAAAGGGGCTGACTTGTTATTGATCCAGTTAACATGTGGGTATCAGCAAATACACTTTCTATAAAGCAGCTGTCTAAAATTTATAAACTGTGGGGAAGGAATGAGAATTTGTGTGTATGAGAGAGAGAAGGGGGGGGGAGAGAGGGGAGAGAGGGGAGAGAAGGGTAAAGGGGGGTGGGGGGGGGGGGAGGGGGGAGACAGAGAGATCAGATCCATTCCTTGTCAGCACACACTCTGGAATTGCCGCATCGTGGTAATTGCAGCAACTGTCAACCCGGTGGGAAAAAGCAAACTTCTTCTTCCCCACAAAACTACTTTTCTGACACAAAGCACTCAGTGAGATAACTATTAGGAAGCTACCCTGCTGAGATGGGGAGGGGGAGGAGGGGCAGATTGAGAGGAAAAGTGTGCATCGTAAAAGAGCCTAGCAGCAACAGAGGAAGTAGAGGAAAGGAAGCTAGAAGAAAAGAAAATGCTCCGGTCTGTCAAGCCCAGCTCATCTTAAACACAGCCCCAATTACCCACAGGCCTCAAGCCATGCAGACAGTAAGCCCCAAGAACAAACCTGGACAACCCCATCCTCCCCCAACAGGCCCCTGACTCTTGCACTCCAAAGCCCCGAGCATGATAGATCATGGACCATGTGGATTTATAGCAACATCTTGGGACACAGAGAGCCCCATGGAGTGCTCTGCAAAGCTTTAAAGCAGCCCTATAGGAACAAGGAACTCCCTCTCCAAGTTTCAATGTGAACACCCAAAGGCTGCTTCTCTGAGATCACGTTCAGGGCCGCCCCCAAGCTTAGCCATCGCCCCAGGCCTCATGCAGAAGGGGTCCGTGAATCTTCTGGCAAGCTGGACTCTGACACCAGCATTGGGTGGAGCGGCAGGAATGGTGTGGGAGCTGTTGTGTGTCTGGGCACCAGTGGTCACTTGTTCCCCATTCTCTTGCTGGCAAAACATTCTGGATTCCCACTCACCCCAAGGGGTCCTAGACAGTTCAGAATCCCCTTGAAGGGACAGGACTGGAAGGCCGGTCTGACCTCTTCCCAGCCCAGAGAACTGCTACTACATGAGGCAGACAGGGGAGAAGATAGAGAGCAACAGAGCAGTGGAAGATGTCAGCAACAGTGGGGAGACAGTGGAAGGCGTAGCATTCACTCATTCATTCAATCATACTTACTGAGCACTTACTGGGTGGAAAGCACTGTACTAAGCAATTGGGGAAGTACAACATAACAATAAACAGACATTCCCTGCCTACAATGAGCTTACAGTCTAGAGGGAGACAGACATGAATGTAAATTAAACAAAAAAGCAAATATCTATTTATATAAGTACAAGTAAAATAAATAACAAAAATGGTGGCAGGCTTCCCAATGAATCCTGTCAATGCCTAATGGGGAGGTGGGATATTTTAGATGGATCATCATCAATCATATTTATTGAGCGCTATGTGCAGAGCACTGTACTAAGCTCTTGGGAAGTACAAATTGGCAACGTATAGAGACAGTCCCTACCCAACAGTGGGCTCACAGTCTAAAAGATGGATGTGTTAATCCAGAGTCACAGATGGCCAACAGGGCTATGGTTCAGTCCTCTCCCCAAATCTTCAAAGGGATTTTCGAGAGGAATTGATTCTCCTCTCGAACCAATTCGAGAGGAATTGGAATTGGCCCATAGTGTGAAAAGTCCACCTAGAAGTCGGGGGTGAAGTCAAGCTCTGGTAGGGAGAAAGTGGAAAAAAGCCTGCTGCTTTCTCATGGAGCCGGGCATGAGATTCTTGATTCCTGTCCTGAGAGACCTAACACTGCAGGTGGTAAGTTATTTCTCTCTCGCCAAATGAAGTCTGGCATAAAAAGGAAGGCTAGCGTGAGATGACTACTGTACAAGTAATTGGTGGATAATTTCAGTTTAAAGTCAGGTTTTCAGAGCTCTCTCAGGCAGTTTAGGCCCCAGTCCACATGACCAGCTGATTAGGGCTGCCTTCTGGGTGGATGGCCTGCTCACCAGTTCTAAAATCCTCAAGGAGCTGCAGATAATTATCTTTTGAACCTCTGCCTTCAATACTTTCTGCTTCTTTCTCTCCATTCACACTCCAAATTAAATCCTGTTTGTTTTTCTTGGGGCTGTCGGTGGCTACAGTTCAGTAACAGCTGCTGGGTTTAGCAGCTCAGCCTAGTGGATAGAGCCCGGGCCTGGCAGTCAGAAGGACCTGGGTTCTAACCCCTGCTCTGCCACTTTTCTGCTGTGTGTTCTTGGGCAAGTAAATTTACTTCTCTGGGCCTCAGTTACCTCATCTGTAAAATGGGGATTAAGACTGTGAATCCTATGTGGGACAGGGACTGTGTCCAATCTGATTACTTTGTACCTACCCCAGCACTTAGTACAGCGCCTGGCACACAGTAAGTGCTTAACACATACCACAGTTGTTGTAACTCCTCCCCCTCCCCATCCCCCCGGCCTTACCTCCTTCCCCTCCCCACGGCACCTGTATACATGTATATAAGTTTGTATGTATTTATTACTCTATGTATTTATTTTATTTGTATATATTTATTCTATTTATTTCATTTTGTTAATATGTTTTGTTTTGTTCTCTGTCTCCCCCTTCTAGACTGTGAGCCCACTGTTGGGTAGGGACCATCTCTATGTGTTGCAAACTTGTACTTCCCAAGCGCTTAATACAGTGCTCTGCACACAGTAAGCACTCAATAAATACGATTGATTGATTGAATGAATGAATTGTCATCCCCATCATTATTATGTAGCCTTTGTTATGAGTAGCTAGTGGGAGGAACAAGGTCATGCCTCCCTTGGCTGAAGGGGGTCACGGCACAAACTTTGGTTTGGTGAAAGTTACTCAGATTCTTAATCTACTCACAACAAAGCAAGAAATACATTAACACTGCCCTGTGGGTTGTTGTTATTATTACTTTACTATGTGCCAAGTACTGTTCTAAAAGCTGTGGTAGATACAAGTTAATCAGGTTGGACAGTCTCTGTCCCACATGAGGTTCACAGTCTAAGTAGGAGGGAATCTCCATTTTACAGATAAGGTAACTGAGGCACAGATAAGTTCAGTGACTTGCCCAAGGTCACCCAGCAGATCTGGCAATGCAACCAGGTACTCTGACTCCCAGGCCCATCTTCTTTTCAGTAGGCTATGCTGCTTCTATGATCCCCCCTTCTGATTTGAAGGAGGGGGCCTAGAAGTCAAAGCATATGGATGAGTTAAAGTGGAATGACAACATGAAGAGATCCAAGGACACTCTGATAACCAATCTGAGGAATTTGGTCATCACTACAGTAGCAGTATAGCACTGGATTCATGATTCCAACACAGTCGGAAAGAGGGAAGCCTGCACAAATGACCTACTATGATTGGCCATGGAGCTATAAACTCCTTGTGGGCAGGGATCATGTCTATCCACTCTGTTGTATTGTATTCTCCCAAATGTTCAGCACAGAAGCAGCAGCATGGTCTAGTGGAAAGAGCATGGGCCTGAGAGTCAAAAGACCTGGGTTCTCATACCAGTTCTGCCACCTGTCTGCTGTGTGACCTTGGACAAGTCACTTGACTTCTTTAACTCAGTTCCTCACCTGCAAAATGGTGATTCAATACCTGTTCTCCCTCCTACCTGGACTGTGAGCCCCATATGGGACCTAATAATAACTGTAGCATTTGTTAAGCCCTTACTAATTGCCAGGCACTGTACTAGCACTGGGATGGATACAAGCAAATCAGATTGGACACAGTCCCTGTCCCATGAGGGGTTCACAGCCTCAATCCCCATTTTACGGATGAGGTAACTGAGACACAGAAAAGTGAAGTGATTTGCCCAAGGTCACAGAGCAGATAAGTGGCAGAGCTGGGATTAGAACCCATGGACTTTCTGATTCCCAGGCCTGTGCTCTATCCACTACGCCATGCTGTTTCTCAATTATCTGATTATCTTGTATCTACCCGGGTGCTTAGTACAGTGTTTGGCACCCAGTTAGCACTTAAATACCACAATTACAGCTCTCTGCATGCAGTAAGCTCTCAATAAATACCACTGATAGTCTGAACACAATATCCACCACTGGGGAGACTCTAATATGCCTAAAAACTTCCAACTCAAAGTTACTACAGCAGTCCAGTGCTGCTCCTACAGTATTTACTGGACAAAAGGAGCTTGCTAACTCCAAGTCCATAGAAAGGAAGAGCTAGGGAGGAGGTAGGAAAAGTGAGGAACAAGAGGAAAAGCAGTGGGAATTGGCAGCATGAGAAGGTAGTGAGAAGTACATATAGGGAAATAGGTGAGGAGCAAGAGAGGGGTAAGGAAGGAGAGGAAAAAGGTGGTCTGACTGGGGAAGACGGCAACAGGGCCAGACACCAGCCCTACAACAGAGAGGAGCTGGTTGAGTGTGAATTCAACACTTTGCTCGCTCTTCAGTGGCTTCCAGGGTTTCTTAGTGAGTTATAAAGCAGCAGATCAGTCCTACAGGTCTGGGTGATACCGAAGCTTGTTTTACAAAACCCTACACAATGACTCCAGTGGGTCTCATGCCACTTTCTTTATGACATGAGCTTCCAAAGGAGACCGTGAGCTGCCTGTCCCTTGTCTCAAACACAACTGTTTTCGGTGCTAAGAGGAGCAAGCCTATTTTCTGAATGTCTTTAACGAGAACAAATCTTAAACCAACAGTGACAGGCATCACCGCAACTTTGTCTCGTTTGCAGCGGCTCCTTGCACATCGACAGCCCAACTATTTTATTAAATTGTGGTCTAATACGACTGGTGACAAATGATCGTATAAGGCACTAATTGCCTCTCCAAACACTTTCCAACACAAACAAGCCACCCTGCTTCAGAAATCGGCAGAGCCTGAAGATGTGTAACTTATGCTCCATGTCAAGAACAAGCCAGGGATATTCAGGAAAGAGAGATATTCTCTCTCTGCTTGTGAGAGAAGCAGAGGGCTGAGAGGGAGGGAGGGATGGAGGGACAGAGGGATGGAGAATGCCCAAGCTTTACATGAGGCAGATTATAATTCTTAATAATAAGCAGTTAATACCACCATTATGTGCCAAACACTGTACACTGGGGTACAGATAAGATAATCAGGTAGGATATAGTCCCTGACCCACATGGAGCTTAGATAACAGGTATTTTATCCCCATTTTACAGATGAAAAAACTGAGGCAAAGAGAAGTTAAGTGACTGGCCCAAAGTCACACAAGAGGGCAAGAGGCAGAGCTGGAATTAGAACCCAGGTCCTCTGACTTCTTTTTCCCCATTCTTTCCATTAGGCTCCACTACTCCCCATTTATCAAAACACTGAGTGAAACTGAGCTGAAATTGGGAAAAACCAAAGCAAAGAGGGCAGAAGTATTTTCGAAGCAGAGCCTCAGACAAAGCTACAGCCCTACTGAAAACTGGCAGTCAATTGACAGGGAAGGACAAGCATGGCATATGGTTATCCGGAAAGGAGTGGCACTGAGCAAAACCTAAGGAATGAGAGACAAGGAAGCAAAAAGAGAAAACAGCACCAGGCACTGCATAATGAGGTACAATCTCAAAGGACCCACAATTCTGACCACAGTGTATACTTATTAGCCTCATGTCACAAACAGGTACTCCAGTGAAATTTCACTGTCAGTGATGTCTTCAACTACATGAAAACCAAATGCAGTATGATAAGCCCAAAGGGAAGCCCCTACTCATCTCAATCACTTACTGTGTGCAGAGCACTGTACTAAGCACTTGATAGAGTACAATTTAAACAGAACCGATAGACTCATTCCCTGCCCACAACAAGTTTACAGAGCCCCCACTCAGGTTATCATGCTTGGATTAATCAGGGTGGGGATCAGCACCCCTGTCTGAGCATGTCATTGCCCAGCCATGCGAAAAGGATGGGGAAAAAGAGGAAAAAAAATATCTTTATTTTGTTAGTCCCCTAGGCTGCAGAAGCTACTATTTTAGAAGGAATGCCACCTGTTGCACTAGAGTGCTATTCTGGGGACAGGGAATCAGTGGTATTTATTGAGCACAGTATTGTACGGTGAGTACACTACAGTAGTGTACACAGAGTACACTACAATAGAGCTGGTATACATGATCCCTTGCCTCAGGAATCTTACAGTCTGGTGGGAAGGAAGTGAAGTCCACAGGTCCTTAAACAGAGCAGGAGGGAATTGAGCAGGTAAGAGTGACTTGTGTCCAGAAAGAGTGAAAGGAAGTGTGAGACCCTCTATGTCCCTTGTTTGGTCTAGAGGTTTAATACCCACTTTTCTGTGGAGTAAGCCTGGAGTTTCCAGGGAGATTAATAGTCTTTTTTTGAAATGGCATTTGTTAAGCGCTTACTATTTGCCATGTACTGTACCAAGCACTGGGGCTTATTATGGACAAGGAACAAGCCTGCTAATTCTGCTGTATTATAATCTCACAAGTGCTTAATACAGTGCTCTGCACATAGTAAGTATTCAATAAATACCATTGATTGGGAAAGATACAAGATAATCAGGTTGGATATAGCCTATGTCCCACAGTATTGGTCTTCATTTTACAGATGAGGTAACTGATGCCCAGAGAAGTGACTTGCCCAAGGTCTCACAGCAGTCAAGAGGCAGAGCTAGAATTAGAACCCAGGTTCTGCTGACTCCCAGACCTGTGCCCTAGTTACTTCTCCTAAGTCTGCTCAAAGGAGCCAACTTCAGGCTGACCCTGGACACCAATCTCTTGAAAGTATTCACCAAAACAGCGAGGGACCCCATTTCTCTGGAATGGCCCTGGACACCTCCAGCAGCATACAGACTGCTAGCTTCTCTCCAATCAACACCCTCTAAAGGAGGGAAGAAGGGGGAGCTGATAACACACAAAACCAATCTAAAGACAGGAAAAATTCTTCACAGGCTCAGGAGGACTCATTTAGTAAGAGCTAAAGAGTACAGGAATGCAGGGAAGGGAACAGAGTCACACAGCTGGAATTTTCAGGCACAAACACTAGTTCCCACCTCTTCATTACCTCAGACACCGTCGGCTGTCATGTCAAAGAGATCAGTTTACCCCTGCTTAGTGAGAGGCCACTGAAAATCCTGGATATATCATCTGCAACTCTGCTTTAAGCCCCAATTAGATAGGGGGTCATTTCTCACTCACTTTACTAGGACACTACTATACCCCTACGTGAAAAGAAAAAAGTATTCTGACATCTCTTCCTTATCTGTAGCCATGAACACAGGGAATAACTTGGATTACAAACAGATAATCCTTTTACTTCTTTTTAGCTAATTTATTTGGTGACCCTCTGTATCTGAAGAAGATCCCAGGGAAGCCAGCAGAGTTTACCTAGGGTCTCATGAATGGGGTCGATGAGATATTTTCCAAGTACTTCATTAAATTAGGATTGATCTGTTAGATTATAAACTCCTTGAGGGCAGGGATCATGTCTATTGTAAGTGCTCTCCCAAGCACTTAGTACAGTGCTCTGCACACAGAAAGTACTCAACTGCCATGAATCAACCATGCATTCATTCTTTCAAAACACTACACAGTTCTAGACAACTGCCATCCCTTAACCTATCAGCTGCCTTTTGGTTCTTTAATTTTCAAAAGCATATATACTTCAAACCTGGTTATATCAAAATGTTTTTCACAGTCTCACATCCCATTTTAATGTGCATAAATCAAAGATAGGCTAGAGGAATTTGAGACCCTTTTAGTCCTGTGGTCCTATATGTCCACGAAAGCCAAGTAAAAATAATCTATAGCTCCAGAGCTTTTATACGATGCATTTTCAGGACACCTTCAAACACTCTGAAAGCCTGTAAAACTCATCCCAGAAATGTTGATAGAAATAACTGTGCACACACAACAGTAGCTTATATTCTGGCTCCTGGGGTCAGGTAGGAGAATTTCCCACCAACAGCCAATCATTGATGTTTACTGAATGCTTACCCCATGCAGAGCAATGTACTAAGCATTTGGGAGAGTACAATACAATGTTGATATTTGTTTAGCATTTACTAGGTGTCAAGCACTGTAAAAGCTCAGATAAGAGACCAAATGGAGCTCACAGTCTAAGTAGGAGGGAGGACAGATATTGAATCCCCCTTTTGCAGATGAAGAAACTGAAGCACAGAGAAGTTAAGTGACTTGCCTAAGGTCACACAGCAGGTAGCTGGCAGAACTGGAAATGGAACTCAAATCCCAGGTCTGTGATCTTTCCATTTAGGCACAACATTTCTCAGTGTCGTTAGACATGAGCCCTGCTTTCAAGGAGTTTACAATCTAGTAAAGGAGCTTACCATCTAGATTTCAACGGACAGGTGTTGCGTGTAAAATTATGCCTGTTAGTTGCTCTACATGGTCAAGGAGATGCATACACGGGTTTTCGACTGTCTCCAAATTTCATTCTGCAGAAGGTCAACCTAAGCAATAGCGTGAACCCCTCCACACACGTGCATTACAATCACTCACATAGGCATCTTGATTCCCAGATAAGGTCATCTTAGGCGCCAGAACTTGTTGGCAAATGCTCAATGGTCAGTAGTAAAATTCAGCAGTTACAAAGGACTTTTCAAACCAGAAGGCACTTTCCACACTAGTATTTTTAAAGTTCTCTTCCATGCTCCTCAAAACGGCATTGCTTCTGCTAAGGCTATGTTTCCACAAAATGAGGGTGCCTCCACTCAATCCTTGCAATTTTATTACATTACTTTCCACACGGGTAAGACAACAACCTCAATACATTGCCTTTAGGTTAGGAGTTCCGGTCAGGCCAAGAATTCTCATCATTCCTGTACAGGGTCCTACCCTTCACTTTGAAAAAAAGAGGGTCAAAAGAGGGCAAGTGGGAGGCTGACAGGGTTAATGTGTCAGAAAGACCAAAGATGGGGTCTTCTCAGCCCCCTTCAGAAAGTTTTAGAACTTGTTGGAGACGGAATGGAGTGAGATGGGAAGTCTGGCCCAACAAGCCAGGGGAGTGGCAACAACTCCAGCCCTACCACAGGAACCCAATCAAGGCAAGGCCAGCATGAAGTTAATATCCAAGAGTCTGTTCAACTAGGAATTTACTCATTTCATAAACATCACAATAAAGAGACAAGCAGTAACAGTACCATAATGAGAACAATAATGGCATTTAGAGCTTATATGAATCAGCACTGGAGTAAATATAAAATAATTTGACCCAGTCTCTGGCTGGGGCTCGAGCCATTGTCACCACCACAGCAACTCAGTATAAGAAGAGGTTCCTGCCATTCAGTTTCCATGGAGTCCCTAATTATGCTAACTCCACTACAGGACTCTCAGCTCCTTAATGTGTCTCAGAATGAGATTACTACCTAGCAGAGTACAGCAATAGTTACGGAGAGAGGCATCATAGAGGAGTTCAGAGTATCACTAGGTATCTCCAAGTATTCAGAAGAGGCACAGAAAGAAATTTAGTGTTATAGAACAGAAATAGAAGGGAAAGTTAAACAAGTCAAATTGCAACTCACTGCAAAAATAGATAATCTTCTAGAAGCAATAAAGTCTTACAACTTTACAAGCAAGTTCTAAAAGCCTATACTTACAAATATTGAAAGGTCCTCCCACAAGGCTATCAGGATAGCTCCACAGCAAGGCAGGCAGAGAATAAATCAGAAAAAGGGAAGGAAAGGCATTCTTGAATCTACACTTCCCTGCCCATTTTTTTAAATCATTCTCCCAGAGGATTCTGGAAAATGGGATCCACACACCTGTTTTCTACTTCCTATTAGCTCCCTGAACTCAGCTTTGCTTCCAGTGAAAATCTTAGCATTAGAATCCCCAGGCCTTACCAATATCCATCCCAATCCCAAGGCTTCTGGGATCACCTTCTGATCACCGTGGCCTGGCCAAATGAAACCAATTGTAAGGAGACTGACTCTCTGAAGAGTAAACTACAGTGGACATTTGTAACAGAGGGTAAAGAAAGTTTACTCTAAGTAAACTAAAAGTTGCTTCATTGCACACAGCTGCAACTTGACAGAGGCTGCGAAGGCTTCTACTTTAGGCTCCTGTGAGAGGTTAAGGCCCAGATACTGAATTATCAGCTGTGGGGGAACTGCTGCCCCTCCAGAACTATGACCAGGTGCTTCCTACAGGGTGGGAAGGACAATCAACCCTACTGAAATCTCAACTGAGACACTGGCCAGGCTTTCTGCTAATGGGAGTAAACTGAACATTAATGCACACTTTACAACTCGCGCCAATAAGTGGCTTGATTTGAGGTAAGCTCCTTGTGGACAGGGATTGTGTCTACCAACTCTATTTTATGGTATTCTCCCAAGTACCTAGTAGAGTGTTCTGCACATAGAAAGCACTCAATAATTACCATTCATTGACTGACTTTTCTGCCCCAGCCAATGTCCTGATATTGTGAAGAGTCTCTAGGGTAGATCGGGTCTTCCTTTCAGCACAAAGTCGACAGGATAACGGTGGAAATATAGATTTAACCCTTAGATAGAAATCTCTTCCTTGATGAGAACACCTGCTCCTTTTCACTGCAATTGTGATTAATCAAGCTGGTTCTGTTTCAGATCTAGAGGAAGCAATTTTTTTAAATATATAATGGCATTTTTTAAGCACTTACTATAGGCCAGGCACTGTACTAAAGACTGTAGTAGAAACGACATAATCAGGTTGGACACAGCCCAAGTCCCTCATGGCACAGAGTTTTAGTCACCATTTTGCAGGTGAAGAAACTGAGGTACAGAAAAGTTAAATGACTTGTTCAAGATCACATAGCAGATGGGGGGGAGCACCAGGATTAGAACCCAGGTCCTCTGACTACCAGGCCTCTTTCCACTAGGCAATTCTGCTTTTCAAATTATAAAGGGTCAGTTGAGACAAAAGTAGCATTGGTGAAATGCAGTCAAAACTGAATTTTGCCTGAATCAGTCTCTCTTAAATAGAATGAGGCCCAGCCTCATTCATGTTTCAACAGGTGAAAAGTCATCACCACTCATGACTGGTCCTCAAAGCCTTAACAGCAGTAACTGGGATGCTTGGGAGAAAGGATGAGTCTTGACAATGGTGAAAATGCCGATGTATGAATAAAAAAGTGACTCTATCTTAGCCTTTCCTACGCAGCCTGCAGAGAAGGAAGCGGGCAGTGGCACCCCCAGCCATTTTAATTTTCCCTTTGGAGGGTCAAAGCTGGACATGGAGGGGCAGGCTCTAGACCCTACACCTCAGACAGCTTTCCTCATCACTGAGCAGCCCTATAGACTAGAAATCGCAACTAACCTTTTATCGCTTTCTGTGAAAAAAAAAATCAATCAGCTCCTTTGTATACAGTCAGGCAGCACAAAGAGGGTCAGCTTTTTGGGGACTGACATTTGCACTGTCTGAAATTCTGTTCCTATTGCAAGTGGGACTGAATAGAAAGGATTTGCATCTCTCCCATGGGATGGACTTTCAAATTATGTTTGGTGGAAAGTGACACCAGCAGGATCTGGAAAGTGGCGGTGTGGCAGAAGGTGGAGTCTGACTCTCTACTAATGGGAAGAAATTTCAATGTGCCATTAAAAAGAATCCCCTCCCCCGGCTTTCCGCTATTACCCCCCTGTTGAGCACCTCCTCACCACCAAAACCTCCTGACACCTCCTAAATGTAGCTGACGGAGAAAACAAACAACATTGTCACATTTGGAAAGTCAAAGCGGAAAAGTGTCTCATTTGTAGAGCGACGTGTTTCGATTTTCATCTTGCTGCTGTCACCGACGATACATGAACAACAGCAGTTGGTATCGTCAGGAGACCTAAGCAGAACTGTTTCGTTGGCTGACTTGACAGCTGTTCTGTGAAAGAGATTCATGCTTACAAAAATCAAAAAGGGATGAAGACCAGGCTTAACTCTTTCCTGTAGCACCTAGTTCCCTCATCCACGGGTAGCCAGAGTCACAGGTGCCAAAATCTCCCATCTCCCTCCCAGGAGGAGTTACTTGCAGGACACTTCCTTAGGCCTCAGTCAAGGCCACTCACCTTGCTCATCATCTTGGCATGTCACAAGCTTAGTACGGTGCTCTGCCCACAGTAAGTGCTCAATAAATACAATTGAATGAATGAAGCAAGAAACTTCAATCCTCATTCGGCACTCTGGACCTCACATGACCCAGATCCCTGAGCCAACAGAACATTATTTGCGTTGTCATAGGAGGTGTAAATGCCTTTAAAAATATTTTAGCAGCTAAACAACAGTTTGAAAAACATATTTTATTGCAGAGAGACTTACGGTAAACCCTCTCTGGGATAGCACATCTGGCTCCGTCAATCATGTGCCACTTTTCTAGATTCTATATCATCTAGTTTGAATGACTGAAGCCACACACTACTGAAGCCCTGTCGGGTGGAATGCTGGAGATTAGAATCTCCAGGGAAGGAGCCTAGCAGTCCAAGTGTCACATCAAGCTTGAGGCTCCTCTGAGTGGGGAACAGACTGCAGTTTTGGAGCTGTGAGTTACTGGTCTGTTCTGGAAGAAAGGCAGCTTGCAGCACCCAAACTTTCAGCAGAAGACAAACCAGGGCTGAAACTCTCACAGAAACCCACACTGCTACTGGATCTACTAAAGCAATTAAAGAGGGAGAGAGTTGGGCTGGCATTGTGAGCTCTTTTAAAAAAACTGCCCAGAGAGATTCAAGCAATGAAATGTATTCATGTCTCTACTTCTAAGTCAAGATTGACCCCACTCCCCAGTGAACAGCATGCTACCTATAACTCAGTTTATAACAACCATGCTCATCTTTAGCTCCTTGTGGGCAGGGAATGTGTCTACCAACTCTGGTGTATTGTATTCTCCCAAACACTTAGTATAGTGCTTAGCACACAGTAAACAATCAATAACTATTATTGATGAATGATGACGATGATAGCATTTGTTAAGTGCTTAATATGTGCCAAGCACTATTCTAAGTACTAGATAGATACAAGGTAATCAGATTGTTCCATGAGGGGCTCACAGTCTTAATCCCCATTTTACAGATGAGGTAACTGAGGCACAGAAAAATTAAGTGACTTGCTGACAAGTGGCAGAGCCAGGATTGGATTGACTTGGAAGTTCACAAGATTTTTCCTCATATCCCCTTCCCTTAACCACCCCAAACTGCCTCTGTTCTGAATCCTGTACATTGCTTTGGCGTTACATTTAAAAATTTCATGAAAACAAGACAAGCATGCCAAAATAAGTAGGCATTTATTTTTAGAGCTTTGTTAAGGAGAAGCTGAAAGCATAAATATGTCACTCACAGCCCAAACCTTGAAAGTTAGCCTCACTTTGTTTAGTTATCAATTTCTTTGTACTTCCTACAAAAATTAGTCTGATTAAAGACTCAAACAAAAATAATTTGGTCGTTCCTCCCTAACAAAAGCAGACTGAAGAACACCTAACTTGGTGCGGGGCGGGGGGGGGGGGGGATTTGCTTTAATATTAAAATGAAAATGGATACAATTCTCCATCCCATGTAATTCCCATTAGATAGAGATGTCCAGAAAAAGAATGATTTTCAATGGTCCAGTTGCCAAGGCAACCCTAGCTGATGATGATATGTGTCACAGCACTGTGGGGCAGAATGGAGTAGGAAGATGGGGGTGAGACGGTTCCCCAGAGTAAGGAGTCATTTGTATTGCAGGCTCCCTTGGAGGAGGGAGGTTCTTTCTGCAGTTTGGTATCTGTTTCCTGGACAAGGCAGGCTTCCCTCTGGGTCATTCATCCACCAAGTCTAGCTGAAAACACAAGGAGCAGGGAGGGACCAGACCGCAAACACATAGCAATTTCATCAAATGTGTTTTCAGCCAAAGCAGAAATCGACAGAACAAAAATTCTGCAAAATCAATGGATGAGTCCTGGAAGGCAATGCTTCTTATCCTTTACCGCAAACTGCTAGAAACCCTCCTAACCCTATTCCAAATCTCCGAACAATAGCAGCTCTTCGCAGCCTTGCCCTGCTTTAAGTGAAGAAAAACTAATGGCATCATTATCAGAAACTCACTCGGAAACCCACCACCATCGGGGGAAAGGCAGTGGAGCTTAGCTTAAACTTGGGAAAGACTGGATTGGGGAAGACCACTAAATCCATCTGATGAGGCAGGAAATTGGCTCTTTCTACACAGTTGTTGGCAGGGGCGGGGAATTAAAACCAGGGGGTTCCTGATAGAGTGAATGAGATCCTGGGAAAAACAAACAGCAAATATTTATTTACCCTCCAAGGAAAAAACAAAGTTGTATTTTTCTCTCCTGGAAGCCCACCACCAAAGACTGCACATGAATCCAGGTAACAAGGTGGATGTGTTAGTCTGCAGGAACCTGCCACAATTCCCAGATCTAGCTGAAAACTCCTGGAATAGGAGATTGGAAACAGGAAGAGGGGCTCCAAAAATGTCTGGTGGAAACAAAGTACTTTTGGAAGGCTCAGGTGGGTGTGTTTTGGTGGGGGTAGATATGTTAGACAGGAAGGCATTCACGGACAATGATGAATGAGGCAAGAAGAGTTGGCTTCTTCCAAAAACCTGCATCTCCTGGTACAAATTAAAGGCATATTCTTTGGAGGCTAGGCCCATTTACTTCCCAACCCCACTGGGACTACAATGAGTGGAGGTGAGTTTAGATTAGAGTAGGAGGGGTTCGAGTCAGAAATAACAAAGAAAGCTCTGAGGGTTATAAGAGTAGAGTAAGATACCACTCCCCCTTCGGCTCCTACCATCCCTCCAGAGACAGGGGAATGGATGAATTGACCCCTGGAGGCCTCTTCCACTTGGCAGCTTCAGGTGTCTGGATCCTTAGAGAAAATACCCTGTTTGCTGGAGAAGAGTCCTAGGAAGAAATTGGGGTGGCGGGCGGGAAGTGGGGTGCGGGGAGGGATGTGGAGGGGGCTGAGGGGGAGCAAGCAGGGAAGAGAGTCATTGAATTAAACTCTGAACATGAAGTGTTGGCGGAGAGGGAAACACCAAAGGAGCATGTCATTTCATGTTGAACAGAAGGCTGCAGGTTTAATGCCTGCACTGGGGCTGTGAGCAGGGCTTCCATTAGCTCAGTGATCCCCGGCTGGTTTCCAAGGCATTGCCATATAAATAGGAAGGCTGGCAGAGGGGCCCTTTGCTGTTTGCTGATTCCTTCTTTTTCCCCACACTGTCCAGTTCCACTTTCATTCATCCATTCATTTGATCATATTTATTGAGTGCTTACTGTGTGCAGAGCACTGTACTAAGTGCTTGGGAAGTACAAGTTGGCAACCTATAGAGACGGTCCCTACCCAACAACGGGCTCACAGCCAGGATGGCAACAACAGAGGCAGGCTCAGCTGTTATTTTTGCCATCACAGGGGATTGAGAGCAGGGGATGTGCCTTGTGTCTCCTTGTGAATCTTTTGTACCTAGGTCAGGCTCTAGGCCCAGTAGAAGCTGCTTTTATTAGCTGACTCTCAGGACAACAGCCATACTAGCTGCTGGTGCTCCAAACCCCACTTGGAGCCCAAGGACTCTTCATTTCTAAGTAAATGCAGTGAAACAGCCTGGCCTCAGGGTTAAAGCACAAGCCTGGGAATCAGAAGACCTGGTTCTAATCCCGGCTCTGCCACTTGTCTGCTGTTTGACCTCGAGTAAGTCACTTCTCTGTGCCTCAGTTACTTCATCTGTAAAATGGGGATTAAAGTTGTGGGATGTGGGATATGGACTGTGTCCAATATGATTTGCTTGTAATAATAATAATAATAATGATGGCATTTGTTAAACGCTTACTATGTGCCAAGCACTGTTCTAAGCACTCGGGGGGATACAAGGTAATCAGGTTGTCCTGCATGAGGCTCACAGTCTTAATCCCCACTTTCCAGATGAGAGAACTGAGGCACAGAGAAGTGAAGTGACTTGCCCAAAGTCACACAGCTGACAAGTGGCGGAACTGGGATAAGAACCCATGACCTCTGACTCCCAAGTCCAGGCTCTTTCCTATGAGCCATGCTGCTTCTCCAGCATTGTATCTACTCTAGCATTCAGTACAGTGCATGGTGCATAGTAAGTGCTTAACAAGCACTTACTTACAAAGAAGTAATGGCAACATGATCAGAACTAGGGCTCTTTATGTATTTGGGATGAGAACTCATCTTAAAACCTAGCAATTGGGAGCCAGGGGATCTGGGGAGTAATCCCAGCTCTGTCACTCATCAGCTGTATGACCTTGGGCAAGTCACTTCACTTCTCTGCACCTCAGTTTCCTCATCTGTAAAATGAGGATTCAATACCTATACTCCCTCTCCCCATAGATTCTGAGTCCCATGTGGGACAGAACTATGTCCAACCCATTTATCTTGTACCTACCCAAGTACTTGGCAAGTAGTAAGCATTTAACAAATACCATGATTACCGTTATTTGTGGGGGAGTAACTCAGGCATTAATCAGCAAAATGGACTACAAAAGAAAAAAATCAAACCGGTTCATCTAGGGCCTAATCTACTCAATCTGCACTGAGGTAAAGAGGAGATCTGCTCATAACTCTAACCGAGGATCAGAAAGATGACTGCCTTCCCCTCATATCCAATATGGCATAAAAGCTATTTTTAGACATCCCGAAATAAGTGCATTCCTAATCCAGAAAGCATCGATTCTTCTTGCAACGCCCCAACAACTAAAGCCAAATCTGATGTCCAGCCACCTCTCCCTGATGTGAGGCGACTGATAAACCAGGGGGAGGGCTACATCCTCACCCAGGGTTACAAAAATACAGGCCATGTGATTATCTAAACAGGAGAGTTTTTGCTTTGTAACATCATTCGCCCCACCATAAAGAGGAAAATCCCCAAAGCAGATAACACGGGCACTTAGAAGCCACAATCATAAGAATAGTTTAGTTTTTTTTAGCCTTAATGATTTTAAATTCCAAGAATTTATCTGATGAAATGTGCACTCCCAGTAAACCATGTAGGGCAACAGTGGAGTAAATGGAGGGGAGGTGGAAAAAGACATCTTCCAGGAGATGATTATAAGGGTTATAGCAACGATTCTGAGATTACTTTAATAATAGACAAGGCCTGGGCCTGCTGAGCCACCAAATGATGCTACCTCCTTGACCATTTAGAGAACCAGTCTCGGCTTCTCATAGGAGCACAGTAAGCTTTTAGATGAGCATGGGCTGCTCGGAGTTGTGAAATCGCTGACGCTAAAATACGAATGGTTTGTTGCAAGGAAAGAATGGTGATCCCATCTTATACAGAATCCTGGGGAGAACAATAGTAATTATAATTGTGGTTCTTGTTAAACTCTTACTATATACTGAGACTAAACATTAAACACTGGGGTAGAGTCAAGATAATCAGGTCACATTCAGTCCCTGCTCCACATGGGGCTCGTGGGCTAAGTAGGAAGGGGAATGTGTATTAAAGATCTGGTAACAAAGAAACCCAGTGGAAGCTGAAGGGAAAATAAATTGAAGTACCACAGAAGAGTGGGGATTGAAGCTCAATAATAAGTACATGGTGAAAAATGTCACAGAGCCATGAGGATAACAACAGAGTCTAGTCCCCCAACTGCCAATCCATGACTCCATCTTGGACAAATCTAGCAAACTTAGTTTGTAGTAGTAATTATAATAATAATAATGGTATTTGTTAACTATGTGCCAAGCACAGTTCTAAGCACTGGGTAGATACAAGGTTATCAGGTTTGTCCCACGTGGGGCTCACAGTCTTAATCCTTATTTCACAGATGAGGTAACTGATGCACAGAGAAGTTAAGTGACTTGGCCAAAGTCACACAACTGACAAATGGTGGAGCCGGGATTAGAACCCATGACTTCTGACTTCCAAGACAATGCTCTATCCACTAAGCCACTACTGCTAGGGATCCATGGCTCCATCCTAGACAAATCCAGCAAACTTGGTTTGTTGTAATAGTAATAGTACTAGTAGTAGTTGTAGTAGTAGTATTTTATAAATTGCTTATTTGTTCATATTAATGTTTGTCTCCCCCTCTAACCTGTAAGCTCATTATGGTCAGGGAACATGTCTGCTAATTCTGTTGTATGGTACTCTTCCAAGCTCATAGTACCGTGCTCTGCCCATAGTAAGTGCTTGCTAAATACCGATAATTGATTTTTTAATAGTAGTATTTATTGAACACCTACTAAGCACTGTATTAAGCATTTGGGAAATACAACAGAAACACACAATACATTCCTGGAGCACAAGATGCTTACATTCTAATGGGAAAGGCAGACACAAAAATAAGTCCAAGCTGAGGAAGCAGAATAAATAAAATTGTATGTTCAATCTAATGTACTATTGTAGTGTACTCCCCAAATGCTTAGTACAGTGCTTTGCACAAAGGAAGTGCTCAATACCACTGATTGATTAATATACATGTCTAGACTATAAGCCCATTGTTGAGTAGGGACTGTCTCTATATGTTGCCGATTTGTACTTCCCAAGCACTTAAGACAGTGCTCTGCACACAGTAAGTGCTCAATAAATTCGATTGAATGAATGAATAAATATACAAATGCCAAGAATAGGCATAAATAAAAAATATCCAAGTGCAAGAGACTGATTAAAATTTGGTACTAAAGACTTATTGCAGGAAGTGGGATTTTAGGAGGAATGTGAAGGAAGGAGGGATGAGGCCTGTTGGATTTAGAGGGGGAAGAGGAAAAGAGGGAAGCAAGACTGCAGGTTCTGGGGAAATGTGAGCTCCTTGTGGGCAAGGAACATGCCTAGGAAGTCTGTTATACAGTACTTTCCCAAGTGCTTAATATAGTGCTCTGCACACAAGTATGTGCTCAATAAATACGATTGATTGAATGAGGAAAGGGTCAGAAGTAGGAAAACAAGAATGTGGTGTAAGCAGGAAGTGTGATGGAAAGGAGTAAAGAGGGCAGGCGAGGAAGAAGCAGGTGAGGATTGGTGACAAAGTGAACTGAACCGGTGGAGAGGCTTGAAGCCAGTGGTAAGGATCCAAGATGGGGTTTCCATTCTGATATGATAGTCACAGCTGTGGGGTGAATGACATGCAGGAAGAGGAGGGCGGGCATTTAACAGCAGCTGAGGGAATGCTAGTAGGTATCTGCTAACATGATTGGTTGCTGCTCTTTCCTAGGAGCCATGAAGTAAACATCAAATGATTATGGGGCCCTGGGGAGGCTGGAGGTTACCCACAAAGCAGGGGTGGTAAGCACAGTCTAAGGACTTATTTTTGGGGATGCCAAGTTGTTACCAACTTTGAAGGCCTGGTCACCTTGGATGGGTTTTGGGAGGTTTCATCTCCAGTTGATTTCACAGAGTTGAGACATTTCACCACTTGCTTAGATTCCAGACCCGTGCTAAGGAGAGGCTTAGAAACCTCTCTATTTCTATGAGACTGGAGTTTCACTGCCCACTTAAGCAGCAAGCCATGGTTAATGGGATTTAAAGTGAATTAGCTTCAAAGCCTTGGCTAGAGCAGATATATGGGCTATTGACTGAGCACGCCTGCTGGTGGGAATCGGTCCAAGAATCACTTGACCTACAAGAGCTCAGGCCAAATTACCTAGAGAGTGTTGTTCAGCGGATGATGAAGGAGACTGTGCGTCTCCAGAAAGTGACTGTGGCCTCTGTTTACTACGTAATGGACTCTGTTTTCCAGCCCAGACTCTTTCCAGAACAACTGTGAGGTTTGGGGAAGAACTGGTTAAACTTGACTCACAGGACGCAGAGTTGGTGTCTCAAATAGAGAAGCAGCATGGCCTAGTGGGAAAAGCACGGGCCTAGGAATCAAAAGATCATGGGTTCTAATCGCAGTTCCACCGTATGTCTGCTGTGCGACCTTGGGCAAGTCACTTCACTTCTCTGTGCCTCAGTAACCTCATCTGTAAAATGGGGATTAAGACTGTGAGCCCCACATAGGGACAGAGACTGCATCTGGCTTGATTTGCTCGTATCCACCCTAGCGCTTAGTACAATGTGTGATGCATAGAAAACGCCTAACAAATACTGTCATTATTAAATAGAGATGTCCTTTTGCTGTGAGCTAAGCCATACCAGGATCCCAGAAAATCAGCCCTAATGAGTCATGGCTAATTATCACATACCATGCCCACCCCAAACACACACACACACATACACACAAAAAAAAAAAAAAAAAAACAAACCACACATTTCCCTGTGATGAAACCCCACTCTCAATTTTAATCTGGGTGCTCATCCATTTAATTACTCATGAAAAGCAGGTCAGGAGTAATTGAGTTGCCGTCCAGGAATAACAAGGCTTTCTCACTGTTAGTTCACTGAGACGATACATCTTAACCCTGGATAAACTGAACTGGACTTCCTGCCATGAGGCCGGATCTACCACAAGTGCTGTCTCCAGGCCCTGAAGTGATAAAAATTAATCAATGCTATTTATTGAGTGCTTACTGTGTGCAGAGCACACTAAGCACAGTGAGCCCTTGGGATAGTGCAACACAACAGGGTTGATAGATACATTCCCTGCCCAAAATGAGCTCATCATCTAAGAAGAGAAGTATTGTAGCCTAGTGGAAAGATCATGGGCCTGGGAGGGAGAGGACCTGGGTTCTAATTCTGACTCAACCATTTCTCCACTGGGTGACCTTAGTTAAGTTACTTAACTTCTCTGTGCCTCAGTTACCACATCTGTAAAATGGGGATTAAGACTGTGAGCTCCATGTGGAGCAGGGACTGTGTCCAACCTCATTATATTGTATCTACCTCAACACAATACAGTGCCTAGTGCATAGTTAGGGCCTAAAAAATAACATTAAAAAAAACAGGCTGAGAAATGGAGACTCCTGGCTTTGGGAAGTCCCACTGCAGTGGGGAATCACCAGGAGAAGAATCATTCTAAAGGGGGAGGAGAAATGGGTTGAGGGGTGTGTGTGTTTGAAGAGGAGAACAAAAAACAGAACAGAAACAGCGTTAACTCGATGAATAATAATAATAATGATGGCATTTATTAAGCGCTTTCTATGTGCAAAGCACTGTTCTAAGCGCTGGGGAGGTTACAAGGTGATCAGGTTGTCCCACAGGGGGCTCACAGTCCTCATCCCCATTTAACAGAGGAGATCACTGAGACACAGAGAAGTTAAGTGACTTGCCCAAAGTCACACAGCTGAGAAGTGGAGGAGCTGGAATTTGAACCCATGACCTCTGACTCCAAAGCCTGTTCTCTTTCCACTGACCCACACTGCTTCCCCTGATAGCACCATTCAAAGCCCAAAAGATGCCCTGGTTTCTTCTAGGGAGCATTGTTTTTTTTCATTTTATGGTATTTGTTAAGTGATTATTATGTTTCTAGCACTGTTCAAGCATTGTTCTAGGCCTATTTCACTACCAGCCTCTTGCCTACATCCTGCCTCTGGCCTGGAATGCCCTCCCTTTTCAAATCCAACAGACGATCACTCTGCCCACCTTCAAAGTCTTATTAAAAGTACATCTCCTCCAAGAGGCCTTCCCTGACTAAGGCCTCATTTCTACACCTCCCACTCCATTCTGCATCATCCTTGCACTTGGATTTGCACCCTTTATTCACCCCTCCCTCGGCACCACAGCACTTCTGTATATATCTGTAATTTTATTTATTCATTTATTTATTTTAATGTCTGTTCCCCTTTGCACTGTAAGCTCGGTTTTTTTTAGTATTTGTTAAGCACTCACCACAGCACTTTATGTATATATCTGTGATTTATTTAATTTATTTATTTTAATGTCCACCCCCTTCTAGATTATGAGCTCTTTTTATTTTCTGTTTTTAGTATTTTGTTAAGTGCTTATTACGTTCCAGACACTGTACTAAATGCTGGGATAGATACAAACTGATTAGGTTGGGCAGAGTCTGTGCCCCACCAGGGGCTCAAAGTTTTCATCCCCATTTTACAGATGAGGTAACTGAGGCATAGAGAAGTGACTTGATCACAGTCACACATCAGACAAGGGTGGAGCCGGGATTAAAATCCAGTTCCTTCTGACTCCGAAGCCAATGCTCGATCCACTTGGCCATGCTGCTTCTGTGCTCAATGTGGACAGAGAACATATCTACCAACTCTGTCATATTGAACTCCCCCAAGCACTTAGTACAGTGCTCTGCACACACAGTAAGAGTTCTCACCACTGATACCATAGTGATAAATACCACTGATTGATGTACTGCAGCTTTTCTTGATGTTGGTGATATGGGAGTATTGTATTTTCACTGAATCTGCTCCATTGTTTTTTTCCACCACCATTTTTCAGACTGGGAGTTCCTGACAGGATAGGGGCCTTGTCTGATTCAATATCTCTGTATATTTTGTCAGCATTTAGAACAGGGCTCTGCACATAGTGCTTTAATACTACTACTACTAATAATAATGATAATAATAATAATAAATGGAGTCAAATGACAATCCACAGGAGTTCCGAAGACAAAGCAGTGTGGCAATATCTGGTCCAGAGCTGGAGAAAGTTAAGGGCAAGTGGAGCAGTTACCTAGCCCCAGACCTAATCACTTGATGGGGGAGATGGATACTTCAACTCTCATTGTTATGGACCAGGCACTGAAGCAGCAAAATACACCCTCCTGAGTCCCTTCTGTATTTCTGCCATCACCATTGCCTCCTTCAAAGTCAAGAATATTCCACTGTCCCCACCCTGAGGAGGGTACCCAAGCCTAACTGTAGTATTTGTTAAGTGCTTACTATGTGCCAGGCACTATTCTAAGTGCTGGGGTAGATATAAGATAATCAGTTTGGATTTCCCATCCCACAGAAGTTTCCCAGCAGTTTCCCATCCCACAGAGGGCTCACAGTCTTAATTCCCAATTTACAGATGAGGGAACTGAGGCACAGAGAAGCAAAGTGACTTGCCCAAGGTCACCCAGCTGACCAGTGGCTGAGCCGGGATTAAAACCCAGGTCCTTCTGACTCTGACTCCCAGGTCTGTGCTCTATTCACTAGACCACACTGCTGGGCCATCGGGGTTTGTGCCACCATCCTCACTGATTCCCCATTTGGAAGAAGCCAGTCTTCTCAGCTCTTGGGGGCCTGCTTCTGGCTGGGCAATGAAAGTGGTGGTGGTCTTCATCGTGGTCAAGGCCCCACCCCTCCTGCCCCTCTAGGGGGTGGTGACCTCATTAGGCAAGGGGAAATTAGAGATGGGCTCAAGGGCTCCCTTATCATGAAGGTCTCTGTTGCTACTGTGAGCTCGCTGAACCTTTTCCGGACAACAAGTCCCAGGAACACCTGAACTTCCCTCATCTCCAACTCCCCCATCAACCCAGAACCCATGCCCTCTCAGGAGTGGCTCTGAACTTGTCCAAGAAGACAGCTTCCTGTTTCCTTCTCTCATATAGGTTTACCCAGGGCTGGTGAGGGGATCCACCCCCAAGATTTGTTGGGTTTTTTTTCCTAAAACAAAGGCAGGCATTTCCCCTGTGGGGCCAGCCAGTCAATAGGGTTTTATTGAATGCCATGGGGTGCCAAACAATGTTCCTGGCACTTGGGAAGAATGTTTAAATGATAGACAGGATCTCTGCTCCCAGCAGCATATAATCCATTACGTGAACGCAAAAGCCAGCTAGCCACCAGCTGGCCAATCAACACAGATAGGGGTGCCACAGGTGTGCACCACAGTGAAGACATGAGGCCTCAGGACCTGCAACTCTCTCTAAGTCATTATTGGGTTGGATGTCAACAGCCCACCAGAAGAGCAGTGTTTTCTTCAAAGTACAGCATCCTGAAAAAGCCACAGTATTTCTAACAGATCGGGGCGAAAGTGCTAATTAGAAATAGAGAAGCAGCGTGGCTTAATGGATAGAGATCGGGCCTGGACATCAGAAAGACCTGGGTTCTAATCCAGGCTCTATCACTTGTCTGCTGTGGGACCTTGGGCAAGTCACTTAACTTCTCTGTGTCTCAGTTACCTCACTTGTAAAATGGGGATTAAGACTGTTAGTCCCATGTGGGACATGGACTGTGTCCAATCTGATTACTTTATCTCTACCCCAGCGCTTTTAACAGTGCCTGGCACATAGTAGTAGACAAATATCACAAAAAAAAGACTGAACTAGAACTAGACTTGGTCTTTATTTCAAGAGGAAAAATACACCCCCCCAGCCCTACATCTACCCCCATCCTAAAGATATTATTTTCCTCTGGATATCCTCACCACCTCCTCCAGGCTCCGGTGATCCCGGAGTGGCATTAAAATCTCTAAGTCTCCCAATATCCATTAGTTTTTTTAAAATAATATTTATTAAGTACTTACTAAGTGGCAGGTACTATACTAAGTAAGCACTGGGATAGATACAAGCTAATCAGGTTGGACCTAGTCCGTGTCCCATAGTCTTAATTCCCATTTCACAGATGAGGTAATTGAGGCCCAGAGAAGTGAAGTGACTTGCCCAAGGTCACACAGCAGATGTGTGGCAGTGCAAGGATTAGAAGACAGGTCCTTCTCACTCTCAGGTCCATGCTCTACCCATTAGGCCATGCTGCCTCTCATTGTTAATAATAATAATAATTATGGCATTTGTTTAAGTGCTTACTATGTGCAAAGCACTGTTCTAAGAGCTGGGGGGATACAAGGTGATCAGAATGTCCCACGAGGGGCTCACAGTCTTAATCCCCATTTTACAGATGAGGTAACTGAGGCACAGAGAAAGAAGTTAAGTGACTTTCCAAAAGTCAAACAGCTGACAAGTGGCAGAGGCGGGATTAGAAGCCATGACCTCTAACTCCCAAGCCCGGGCTCTTTCCACTGAGCCACGCTGCTTCTCTGCCAACTGCCACTGTTGCCAACTCAGAGAGAGGGGCTAGGTTTAAGGCTAGAATAATCTTTTTTAATTACCGGTTGCTGCTCCTGGACTCAAGCACCGATCACTTGACCTGAAATGTTATGAATGTAATTTCATTATTTGGTCCATTTGTGTCTCAGAACAGGGGACCACTAATAACAGGCTTTTCCCAGCTCCTGTTGGGAATCGCATTTTCTCACTCGTTCCTGGAACAGGCTCAGTTAACAAGACAGCCTGCACCTGGGTGGAAATGAGATGGGCATCCCGCCTTGACGACAACCATATTTATATGATGCCTTGTCAGGAGAGGAGGAAAACAACGGAGAGGAAAGCGGGGGCCACTGAATTAAAGCTTTCAGATGCCTTGTTCTTCCATGTGCACAACTGGGCTGCCACATGTACACGCCCACTAAAGGACATGTACAGTCAAAATATTGTCTGTCCCTCCCAAAGGAGAGGGTGATAACCTCAGGAAACTAACTACAGCTCCAACCAACTGATGCCTGCGTGCGCCTCCCACCACCATGGACACATCTCCCTCCCTCCAACATATCTATTGGAGCATTTTTCTTGGAAACTTCAAGGTTCCCAGAAGCTCAACAATCAATCAATTGTACTTATTGAGCTCTTACTATGTGCAGAGTGGTATGCTAAGCATTTGGGAGACAAAGTGGATAGAGCACAGGCCTGGGAGTCAGAAGGTCATGGGTTCTGATCCCAGCTCCACTACTTGTCTGCTGTGTGACCTTGGGCAAGTCACTTCACTTCTCTGTGCCTCAGTTACCTTATCTGTAAAATGGGGATTGAGGCTGTGAGCCCCACATGGGGACAGGGACTGTGTCCTAACTGATTTGCTTGTACCCACCCCTGTGCTTAGTACAGTACATGTCCCGTAGTAAGTGCCTAACAAATACGATTATTATTATTATTACAATATAATAAAGTTAGTCGACACGTTTCCTGCTCACAAGTTCATATAACCTCACCATCACAGTGCAGGGCTGCTCCTGTAGTTTCCACCCCACACAACTTCCTTCCACAGACTCTTTTCCAATTTAATGCAGTCATTTGTGAATGGAGCAGTTTCAATTAGCTCTCTTTGTTTTTAACCTTTCCCACCCTTCTGTCTACCCCAATTTGGCTGATGAGCCCCATGTGGCACGGGGCCTGTCTGAACTGTTTAATTCGTATTTTCCCCAGTACTTAGCAGAGTGCTAGATATACCATAATCAGTCAGTCACCCCCACCCTCACCCTCAAACTTTTTCATCCTGTGACTTCACATACCCCACTAAACCCCATCTCTCAAAAACAAAGCTTGCACCTTATTTCCCTCTTGGCATCTCAGCAGAGCTTAAAAGACTATGGAAAAGGAGGGCAGGGTGAGTTTAGAAGGAGAAGGGGCTTCCTGCTCACCTCAGTCATGGAGCCCCACCTCAGTTATGGAGTCTGCATTTTACCACCTGCACCTCAGGTGAGATTTGCATGTCTACCCTGCTGCCCATAATTGGAGAAATATGACTATGCATCAGTGGCCATTGGCAGACAGCTCATTAACTCTTCATTGATTTTAGTGAGGCCTTTGTCTATGGATTTGGATTTGGGATTAGAAGTGAGCCAAGGACAAAAAGTGATATTCTTTGGAGAGGGAGGGAAGGTAGGAGGAAGAGAGAGAGAGAGAGAGTGAGGGAGAGTGACAACATCAAAAAAGAGAGAGTGTGTGTGATTTGTGTGTGTGTGTGTGTGTGTGTGTGTATGCATGTGTGTTTCTGTCTGCTTTACCCATGAGAAAGATGCTGCTGCTCTATTCCTGGGGCACAGCAGAAGTGGTCTCAAGAACATTTCATCTGGGTCATCTTTCTGCCAAAGCTGTCACTTGATTGTAGTCTGTTTAACATAGGCATCTGGCCAGCTGGATCAGCACCTAGGTCCTTATAAATAAGAATCTCCAAGGAAGGAGTAGATGAGAGGCAGCATGGCCAGGTGGATAGAGCATGGGATTAGGAGTCAAATGGACCTGGGTTCTAATCCTGACTCTGTCACTTGTCTACTGTGTGACCTTGGGTAAACCACATTACTTCTCTGTTACCTCAGTTACCTCATCTTTAAAATGGGGATGAAAACTGTGAGCCCCATGTGGAGAATGCACTGTTTCTAGTCCGATTAGCTAGTATTTACCCCTGAGCTTAGTACAGTGTCTGGCAGATACCTAAATACCATAAAAAAATGGAGTGGGCAACACACACACACACACACACACACACACACACACGTGCTCTCCCAAGTGCTTAGTTCAGTGTTCCACACACAGTAAGAACTCAATAAATACTACTGATGATAATAATTGTGTTGGTATTTAAATGCTTATTATGTGCCAGGTACTGTATTAAGCACTGGGTGGGGAGGAGGAATGCATGGTCTTAATCCCCAATTTCTCAGTTGAGTTAACTGAACCATAGAGAAGTTAAGTGACTTACCCAAGGTCAAGCAGAAGACAAGTGATGGAGCCAGGATTAGAACCCAGGTCTTTCTGATGATGATGAGCACAGTCCAAGAAGTGTTCTCCTGAATTTTGGAGGGAACTTTCTCTCCCATTCCCCTGCCCTTTCACCCTCCCACAGCAATCCCATGCTGATCTTAACCGTTTTAGCCAATCAGAATACCACAACAAAGAAAAGAGGAGAAATGAAATGAGAAACCAGAGGGTGTCTCTGTTTGGGGACATATGGCTTGTTATCAGCAACTTCCAAAGACATCGGTCTGCCACAGTTACATAGTTCAGGTGGAAAAAGTTCACAAGATAAACTGGACCACTGCAACTGCACCACGGAATCAATGGATATAGGGGGAAAAAAAATCAGATGGGTTTAAACTGTTTCTGATTTCATCCTTGTAGATGAGGCAAAGAATCACTACTCATATTTTTTTTTACCAACTTTCCCTTCCCCCATGTAATAAAGGAAATTAAAATTCTTCACCAGCCTGGCTTTGCTTCCTTCATTTTTGAGGAGATCATAATGACTTTCACCAGAGCTACATTCATAAAGGATAAATGATTGTGTTTACAGGTTGTACATCTATTTATAACTTTCAATGGGAACAAAAATATATGTAATTTAACTTATTGGATGTTCCACATGTCACACAGGTCTGCAGATGCACATTCCAGAATACGAAAGGAGCAAGCTGGATTACCTTGGCTGGTTTCCCAAACAGTGGGAAACCAGGCAATACCATTTTATAATTAATTTCAATTAGAATCAAAGATTTGCTCTGTGCCAGGACAGTGCAATGCCCTTATGGGACACCAAAAAAATGGATGAAAGTCCACGATTTATAAGAAAGTTTATTGTCTGCTTTTCTAGAAAATGATTCTGCAGCTATTTACAGCGAACCAAGTCTTGCATTTAGATGCAAATATTCTCATATGAATAATGGGCCTCTAAAAACAAGTAAATTATATGTTGAGAGCAAGGTAGGAGAAAATATTTCTTCAAAGCCATTAAAGAGTAGTGGCACTATTGGAGGCTTCTTCTGACTGGCATATCTGGAGCTTGCTGTTGCTGCATTTTGTCACTTTCAGTTCCTGTTATGAGAAACAGTTCTCAGTCCCAAGCCAGGCCTTGCCTGGCAACTAAGAAATGTGATTTTTCTTAACGACCTAGAGCACAATATTTTTCAGCACCTTTTCTCTCTGTTGTTCCTTCCGCATTGCAGATTTTAATGTATCCTCCCCTAAAAACATTTTCAAACTAATAATAATTGTGGAATTTGTTAAGCACTCACTCTGAGCCAAGCACTATTTTGAGCACTGGAGTAGTTAACAAGATAATCAGGTCAAACACAGTCCCTAACAGTCTAAGTAGGAGGATTATTGGGAATAGAATCCCTGTTATACATATGAGGAAACAGAGACACAAAGAAAGGAAATGACTTGCTCAAGGCCCTGCAACATACAAGTGGTGGAGCCAGGATTAAGAACCCAGGACCTCTGACTCCCCAGCCTGAGCTCTTTCCTCTAGCCCATACTGCTTTTCAAATGTTTGGCAAGAACAGTTGGTAAGAACTGTTTGCCCTTGCACTTGGATTTCACCCTTGCACTTGGATTTGCACCTTTATTCACCCCTCCCTCAACCCCACAGCACTTATGCATATATCCTTAATTTATTCACTTATAATAATATTTTTCTCCCCACCCAGGCTGCAAGCTCACTGAATTGCTACCACATTAATCATGGCTACCATGTTCATCCAAGCACTTACCCACTTGATTACTGGATCAGCCTCCTTGATGGCGTCCCAGCCTCCTGTCTTCTCCCACTCCAGTCCACACTTCACTCTGCTGCCTGGATCATTTTCTACAGAAACATTTGGGCCAAGTTTTCCCACTCCTCGAGAACCTCCAGTGGTTGCCACCTCCGCACCAAATAAAAACTTTTTACCATCAGGACCATGACATCTTGCCTCTGGCCTGAAATGCTCTTCCCCTTCATATCCAACAGATAATTACTCTAACCCTCTCCAAACCCTTACTGAAGGCGCATTTCTTCGAAGAGGTCTTCCCTGACTAAGCCCTCTTTTCCTTTTCTTCCACTCCCTTCTGTGTCTCCCCGACTTCCTCTCTTTAATCATCCCCCTTCGAGGTCCATAGAACTTTTGTACATGTAATTTATTCATTTATATTAATGTCTGTCTCCCCCTCTATGTTGTAAACTCACTGTGGACAGGGAATGCGTCTGCTATGTTGTTGTATTGTACTCTCCCAAGCACTTCAGTACAGTGTTCTGCACACAGTAAGTACTCAATAAAATACAATTGACTGACTCTCTGTGACAGAAACCATTGAAGCTCCTTGTGGGCAGGGGACATACCACTTCTTTATTTTGTACTTCCCAAGCTCCTAGTAAAGCACACTGCACCTAGTGGGCGTTTGACAAACACTATTACTGTTACTATTACTTGCACTTTCTCAAGTGCTTTGTACAGTGCACTGCACCTCATCAGTGCTCAGTAAACACTATTATCAAACCTACTTTCCCTTAGTCCCTTATTTGCCAGAGAAACAATGGTTGACCCCGCAATTTCTTGATAACACAGAAGGTTCCAGAAATCATACAACCAGGTTGGGAGAGCACCAATCTGTATTTATGAAACACGGGTAAATTCCAAGTTTGTTTATTCCATGATGACCAAGAAAGTTAAAAGAGAGAAACTAAACCTATTCCCCCCACCACCGTGTGTGTGTGTGTGTGTGTGTGTGTTGGGTGGGAGGGGCACACTGCAATTTTTTTTTAATAGACATTAGGCACACTCTTTCAGCACATTCTCAATTTTACAAGGCTGGTTATTGTGCAGAAAGAGTCAAGGAGCTCTCTATTCAGGGAGTAACATTTTCATCTGAGTCACTGGTCCATTGCAATAAACCCCTGGGCACCATCAATGTTTGGGTCCTAATTTCTCTGTGCCCCCATTTCCTCACCTGTAAAATGGGATTAAATACCTGCCCTCCTTCCTACTGAATTTGTAAGCCCCATGTGGGACAGGGACGGTGTCTTACCTGGTAATAATAATAATAATAATAATGATGGCATTTATTAAGTGCTTACTATGTGCAAAGCACTGTTTCTAAGCACTGGGGAGGTTACAAGGTGATCAGGTTGTCCTACGGGGGGCTCACAGTCAATCCCCATTTTACGGATGAAGCAACTGAGGCACAGAGAAGTTAAGTGACTGGCCCAAAGCCACACAGCTAAGTGGCAGAGCTGGGATTTGAACCCATGACCTCTGACTCCAAAGCCCGGGCTCTTTCCATTGAGCCACACTGCTTCTCTAATTACCTTGGTACCTGATTACCCTGTAACTTTTCCAGCTCTTAGTACAGTGCTTGGCAGAATAGATGCTTAACAAATACTACTATCATTATTATTATTGTTGCTATTATTATTATTATCAGATGTAAAAAAATATCCTATGTGCCTTCATGGAATAGGGATGGCCCAGACTATTAGTGTCTGCATCCTGAACTGCCCAAAACATTATTTTCTGTAGCCAAGTGGGGAAACAGTGTGTGCCTAAATAGCTGGAAGTTTCTTCAAGTCAGAAGGACCTTAAGTGTGCCCCTCCCTCTGTCCCCACCTCCCTATCCTGTCCCACTATGGGATAAGAGGGGTGACAGAAGAAAGGGGAGGTGGAGGAAAGGGAGGGAACCTAAGAGGGCGAGAGATGGGGAAAGATGGAGGGAGTAAGGGAAGAAAGGGAAGAGAAGGGGGAAAGTACTTTGGGCCCTGTGTCGTTCTTCTGTTCAAGACTTACTTTTCTTTCCTTCTAAAAAGGCAGCTGATTTTCATTCCAGGTTTCCTCTTCCATCTCCTTCGGCATTTCTTCTCCACCATGTTGCTACAGGCAACTGAATTGATTTTAAATGGTGTGTTTTTTCTTTTCGGTAAATAAAATTAAAAAGTTCATCCCCCACAGAGAACACATCCGGTAAGTTCTGCCTGGCTGCAAATTAAAACTGCAGGGTTATAAATCCTTGCAAATTGAGGTTTATAATTGAAACATCAATGGCCCTTTAATGACTGAGGTACTGGGAGAGGCCCTGGTGGCCTTTGACTGCAGAGGCACAAATGAGAATTGGCTGTTTTTACAGGTTGTACTTAAAGACAAACTGTATTTGCCATTCCCTTGTGATGTTGGTTACATCTACGCATACCTAGGTAATAAATAAATGAAAATAAAATTCTGTTGCTGAAAGCCAAATAAGCTAGGAACTAGGACTAGAGAACTGATAATGATACTGGTTAAATGCTAAGTGCCAAACACTTTACTAAGTGTTGAGGCGAATACAAGATAGATAATCAAGTCAGACCAAATCTCTGACCCACCTGAGGCTTACAGTCTAAATAGGAGAGCAAATGGGTATTAAATCTCCATTTTACAGATGAGTAAACCGAGGTACAGAGAAATTAAGCAATTTTCCCAAGATGACTAAGCAAGCAAGTGGCAGAGAAGGGATTCAAACCCAGCTCCCTTGATTCTCAGGGCTGTGCTCTTTCCACTATGCCACGCTCTAGGTGAGGAATATGAATAAAAAGAAGTAGCACTGCCTATTGGATAGAACACAGGCCTGAGGGTCAGAGGACCTGGGTTCTAATCCAGGCTTCACCTCTTGTCTGCTGTGTGACCTTGGGCAAATCACTTTACTCCTCTGTGTTTCAGTTGCTTCATCTGTAAAATGGGGATTAAGAACTGTAAACTTCATGTGGGACATCAACAGTGTCCAACCTGGTTAGTTTATATGTACCCCAGCACCTAGTACAGTGTCTGGCACATGGTAAGCACTAAACACAATTACTCTCTCCCCTGCAAAGCCTTACTGAAGGCGAATCTCCTCCAAGAGGCCTTCCATTCATTCATTCATTCATTAATTCAATTGTATTTATTAATAATAACAATAATAATGGCATTTATTAAGTGCTTACTATGTGCAAAGCACTGTTCTAAGCACTGGGGAGGTTACAAGGTGATCAGGTTGTCCCATGGGGGGCTCACAGTCTTAATCCCCATTTTACAGATGAGGTAACTGAGGGCCAGAGAAGTTAAGTGACTTGCCCAAAGTCACACAACTGACAATTGGTGGAGCTGGGATTTGAACACATGACCTCGGACTCCAAAGCCCATGCTCATTCCACTGAGCCACGCTGCTTCTCTATTGAGCGCTTACTGTGTGCAGAGCACTGTACTAAGTGCTTGGGAAGTACAAGTTGGCAACATATAGAGATGGTCCCTACCCAACAACGGGCTCACAGTCTAGAAGGGGGAGACAGACAACAAAATAAAACATGTGGACAGTTGTCTCTTCCTCTCCATTCTATGTCACCCTGACTTGCTCTCTTCAATCATCTCCTCCACTCACTGCCAGCCCCACAGTACTTATGTATATATCTGTAATTTATTTATTTATATTAATGTCTGTCTCCCTGTCTATATTGTAAGCCCATTGTGGGCAGGAAATGTATCTGTTTATTGTTGTATAATATTAATAATAGCATTTATTAAGTGCTTACTATGTGCAAAGTACTGTTCTAAGTGCTGGGGAGGTTACAAGGTGATCAGGTTGTCCCACGGGGGGCCTCACAGTCTTAATCCCCATTTTACAGATGAGGGAACTGAGGCACAAGAAGTTAAGTAACTTGACCAAAGTCACACAGCTGACAATTGACAGAGCCGGGATTCAAACCCATGACCTCTGACTCCAAAGCCCGTGCTCTTTCCACTGAGCCAGATTACAGCTGTATTGTACGCTCATTCATTCATTCATACAATCATATTTATTGAGCATTTACTGTGTGCAGAGCATTGTACTAAGCACTTGGGAGAGTACAGTACAACAATAAACAGACACATTCCCAGCCCAAAACGAGCTTACAGCATAGAGGGGGCTTAAAGTCTAGAGGGTGTTTACAGTCTAGAGGGAGCCCTCCCAAGCACTTAACACACAGTAAGCACTCAATAAATACAATTGAATGAATTAATGAACAGATGCCATGAAAAAATAAAAGAATAAATAAATGAATCCAAGGCTAAACAGTTCCTACCCTAGTCTTGAGAGAGCCCAATTAAATGATACTGTAGTAAATAAATAGCTCAGGTCTCTGCTCATTCTGTCAGTTCCAACACATGGGGAACAAATGTACCAACGCTCCAGCCTGCAAAGTGTCTGACAAGTGTTTTCATGTTAACATTCATTAGAAGACTCAGTCAACCAATCCATGCTTGATTAATTGATTATCCCACGGTGACAGTTCATTTTTCGAAATAGCTGCCAACCTGAGAAAGAGCCGGACAGCCAGGGCAGTGACAAAAGACGCTGACAGACAAACACTAGATTATCGAATAACTGTTCCAGTGACAGACCCGGTGCCCTGAGTTTAATCAATGTTTCCGAGACAGGGACAATCTACAAAGACTGCTTTTGCCTCTGATAAACTTATGAATTGTAAATGGGGTCAATCTTAGCTCCCTTTGTTGTTTTGAATGTCCTAGGTTCGCATTGTTTCAGTACTGACTTTGGAGCTGGGGCGTCTCAGAAACCCCTCAGAACCTCAAGGATGTTTGGAGACAAGGAATCCCAGATAAATTCCTACAATTCAGAGTTTGCCAAAAAATGTGTTTCTTGTAACATTCTGGAGGGCCGAGAGGTTTTTGAAACAGTATAGTTTCAGCACTGGAAGAGTAGAGACAGTAGGAATAGTTGGAATTTGTTTCTTTGAGAAGCCATGTGGTCTAGAGGAAAGAGCATAGGCCAGGGTGTCAGAGGACCTGGATTCTAATCCTGGATCAATGACTTGTCTGCTGTGAGACCTTGGACAAGTCACTTAATATCTCTGTGACTTGGTTTTCTCATCTGTAAAATGAGAACTCAATACCTATTCTCCCCATCATCTTAGAATGTGAGCTCCATGTGGGACAGGGGCCATGTTCAACCTGATTATTTTGTATTAACTATAGTGCTTGATGCATAGTAATCACTGAACAAATACTACAATTATTATTTCATTGTTAGGAATCAGAGCATTCATTATGTATCCACTTGGTGTAGTACACTCTACTAGGCACTGGAAAAGTGCAGAATAATGAAGGTACTTACACCCTAACAGGTGAGACAAACATAAAAATTACAGCTCCCATGATCAAAATTAATATATTGAGCAGATTTATATGCCTGAATGCTCAGTCGGGCTAGTTGATCAAAACTAGAAATGTGATGGGGACTTATTTCTCCTCCTGGTCAATCAATCAGTCAATCAAACATATTTATTGAGCACTTACTGTGTACAGGGCACTGTACTAAGTGCTTGGGAGAGTAAAATATAACAGAGTTGGCAGACCTGTTCCCTGCCCATAACGGGCTTACACTCTGGAGGGCAAGGCAGAAGCAGAGTGGCTCAATGGAAAGGGCACGGGCTTTGGAGTCAGAGGTCATGGGTTCAAACCCTAGCTCTGCCAATTGTCAGCTGGGTGACTTTGGGCAAGTCACTTAATTTCTCTGTGCCTCAGTTACCTCATCTGTAAAATGGGGATTAAGACTGTGAACCCCCTGTGGGACAACCTGATCACTTTGTAACCTCCCCAGCACTTAGAACAGTGCTTTGCACATAGTAAGCGCTTAACAAATGCCATTATTATTATTATTATTATTTATATAAATAAATACACTATGGATGTGTACATAAGTGCTGTAGGGATGAGGGAGGAGTGAATAAAGGGTATGACTCCAAGAGCAAGGGTGAAGTGGAAAGGAATGGGAGAGAAGGAACTGAGGGTTTAGTTGGGGATTAAGATGGGGACTAAGACTGTGAGACTGTTTCTAACCAAATTATCTTTTACCTACCCCAGCACTTAGAACAGTGTTTGACACATAGTAAGCATATAACAAATGTAAAAAATAGTGGGAAAGTCTCTTGGAGAAAATGAGCTTTTAATAAGGCTATGAAGGTGGGGAGAGTGAGCATCTGTCAGGTATCAAGGGGGAGGAAGTTCCAGGCCAGAGGCAGGACATGGGCGAGGGGTCAGAGGCAACATAGACGAGATCATGGTACTGTAAGTAAGTTGGTATTAGAGGAGTGAAGTGTGTGGGAAGGGTTGTAGTAAGAAATCAGAGAGGTCAGGTAGGAGGGGGAAGGGTGATTAAGTGTTTTAAAGCAATGGACCCTCCTGAATGAGAGAACTTCTCGATGATCCATCATCCTCAATTAGACCTGAAAAAAACCCTAGAAAATAAGCTCTGATGTATCATTTCTTTCTGATGAAACCATTTTCCATGACTGTTAACATGAGGCTCACTTTAATCATTCTGTCCAAGACCAAGATTTTCTTCAGCATAAGGGCATCAATGATGCCACAGTGGATCAGGCTCATTATCCCCGCTGCCCAGAATTCTGTCTCCCAAAGTGACATCAAGGAGTGTTTGAAGAAACAGTGGGATAGTTGCCGACATGAATAAGGATATCCCTTTTAATATCTTTAACTTTTCATTCCAATAATCCATTGTGTTTTGCTGTTCCAAAGAATCCTTGGCACCCTTAGCATCTAAATAAGCCCTAAATCCAAGGTTTGCACTTGACCCCAGGACTACAGAAAAGACCACTTTTATGACAGGCAAACTTTAAAAATCAAGAGTTCTACACCGGGCTCATTTAAGTCACCACTCCAAATCATTTAGTTGTAATAACTACCATACTGGCCCACTTCAGGGGATTTGAAAAACAACATCAAAAAACCACCTATGACAATGTCAGAGAATCAGCAGAATCTAACGTCACCACCAATTTTTCTCTCTACTGTACTTTAAACTTGTTTATTTGAGGACTGAGTATGGAAAAGATATAGCGAGGTAATCCACTCACTACATTATCCACTTTATGTTTCGATCCTTTTAAACTTGTTCGTTAGGTATGTCACAATGAGAGAGGGAGAGGAAGAGAAAGAGACGAGATATCCAGGGAGAGAAACAGAACTAATCCAGTAAATGGCATAGCCATTAGACACCCCCAAAGCCATACTGAAAAGCCTTTTCATTAGACATTTTGCCTCACACTGTGAACATAAAGTATGGCAAATGCTGAAGATGACTAAAGTCCTGTCTTCTTTATTTTGTCCTTTGAGAGATGAGAGTTAAGTTCCGATAGGAGGGGTCTTTTCTCCTACTCCTTCCTTTTGGAGAACTGGACAACTGTCCTGTAAGCTCTTTAAAAACACTCTGAAATACAAATGTGAACCACTGAAATTTTATCAGTAAGTTGGAGATGGTCAGAGGATTTCTAATCAGCTTTCTCCGCAGTGGCCAGTGAATGTGATAAGTTGATAAATCTCCCCTTAGTCTCCCTGCTCAAACACCTCTGTCCACACCCATTTTCTTTTCTCCTGAGATGCTGGTACTGGGGAAAGGGACAGGTGTGTACAGTTGCTCGAGCCTATGAGGTAGGGGCAGGCCAAGCAGAAATAATACTAATGATAATAATATTTGTTGAGCACTGTACTAATTGCTGGGGTACATTCAGAATAATCAGGTCCCACGTGGGGCTCACAGAGGGGAGCACAGGAATTGAATCCCCATTTCACAGATGAGGGTACTGAGGCATAGAGAAGTGAAGTAACTTACCTAAGGTCACACAGCAGGTAAGTGGAGGAGCCCAGATTGGAACATAAATCCTGTGGCTCCCAGGACCGTGCTTTTTCCCCTAGGTCATGCTGCTTCCGGTGGAATCTGGAATAAGAGCAGATTGGCATGGCCAGGTGGTGGTTGGAGGCCCTGCAGGCTGCCAGTGAAAAGAGCTGGTCCACAAGGTGGTAGTATGAAGGCTGTCTGTTTTCACAACGTGGGTGGAATGTGGGTCCCGCATTAACCTTTCAGTCACACATGCATTCAGACAGGGAAGTATCACCACAAGTGAATGCCTTCCCCCGAATACAAAGGACAACTCTATATGACTTCAAAACATGGATAGACCATCCATTAAAATCAGGACTGCAATCAGTGAGCAGGAATCAGCGTGGCCTAGTGGAAAGAGCACAGGAGATCTGGGTTCTAATGCTAGCTCCACCACCTGCTTGCCATGGGAAAGTTACTTAACATCCTCATCGGTAAAATGGGGATTAAATACTTCCATATTAGACTGTGAGCTCCATGAGGGACAAGGGCTTTGTCTGGTATCTACCTCAGCGCTTACCAAAAGCTCTGACACATAGTAAGTGTGCTTAACAAATAAATATCACAATTATCACTATTAGGAATCATCAAAACTCAGGAAAAATCTTCAACTGCTTTCCCTGGAGAGCAGGGACCAAGTGGTGAAGCCTGGCTGTGGGTACAAAGTGGTGTGGGTCCCTGACTGCCCCATCTATCATCATGGGTTACTTCCCAATTTACTCTTTTTCCCCCCATCAAAGGAAACTCCTCCCAGATCTCTTGTGACAATCCTGCTTCTGCTCATCTTTGCCCAGAGACCACGACTGCGATTCCAGAGAAGTGGGGGACAGGATCCAGTCTCAGCCAAATGTCTTTGAGTGTTTATTGGGTGCAGAGTACTGTACTAAGCACTTGGAAAGGTCCAAAACAACAGAGTTGGTACTAGAAGTGCCTTCTTCAGTGAGGAACAGTAGGTTCAGGTTCTGCCTTTTTGAGCTCCTTGGTGGGTGTTTTTTGTGTGCTTCTTCCCTTTGCCCCAAACCCAGTACCTCCCTGTCACTTGGTTATCAGTGCAATCTATGAAATAAAACATCCAAAGTTCAAGCAGGACTGATCCTGCACTAAACACATATCTACCCAAACAACCCATTTTGGAAAGGAAGGGCAAATACAATCAGAACACATCTCCAAACAAATAATATCCCAATTAACTAAGTCACCAACCTCCCAGTGCTCCACAACCTTGGCATTATCCTTGACTCAAACCTCTCTGTAAACTGGCATATTCAGTCTGTCACCAAATCTAGACTGTGAGCCCATTGTTGGGTAGAGACTGTCTCTATACGCTGCCGACTTGTACTTCCTAAGTGCTTAGTACAGTGCTCTGCACAGAGTAAGCGCTCAATAAATAAGATTGAATGAAATCCTGTCAGTTTTTTCTTCCAACTCTTCCAAGATCTACTCCTTCCTCTCCATTCAAACTAGTTCAGGGCCTTGTTGCAGTCTGTCTTAACTACTACAAACAGCCATTGGTCCCCCTACCTCCTGTCTCTCATCTCTCCAGTCTATATTTTAGTTTATTGCCCTAAACCATTTTTCTAAAACATCGTTCTTTACCAATCCAAATGGTGACTCTTGTTCTTGCATTAAGCAGGGACCTCTGACCACTGGCTTGAAGATCTTCATTAGCTCTCTCCCTCTACTTTCTTCTTCCAATCCCTCCCCTCAGCCCACACCCCCAGCTTTGTTCCTCTCAAGCTAACTTATTCACTGTGCCGTGTTCTCATCTCTCCCACTGCTGAACTCTTGCTTGTGCCTTCCCTGTCCTGCCTCCAGGACTTCAAATTTGACAGACGCCAGCTCTCCTCATTTCTGAAGCCCTTCTTGAAATTACATCTCCTCTGGGAGGCCTTCCCTGATTAATTTCTAATGCCCCATGCTTTTTGTCCTCTACTGTCTCCCTAACAGTTCTGAGGCACCCAAGCATTTAAATTCCATGGGGAAGGGGCTTGCGTTTGAAGAGGAGGATGAAGAATGGAACAAAAACAACACTATCTTGATCAATGACTGATGGCCTCATTCAAGGCACAGAAAAAGCCCCAGTTTCTAGTGTGGAGATTTTTTTTAAATGTTATAGTATTTGTTTAGTGCTTACTAAGTGTAAAACACTGTTCAAAGCTCTGGGGTAGATAAAAGTTTAGCAGGTTGGACACAGTCCCTGACCTACAGCCTAAGTAGAATGGAGATTGACCAGACTTCCCTGTGGCTCAGACCTCTGGGCTCAGACTTCAGTGAATTGAAAGGCTCAGTTTCCCTGAGAGGAACCCTGATGGAAATACCCTGCCTTCCCACCGGTTCACTTGCATGACACCAGAGAAGAGCCGTGAACCTTGGGATGGGAAGAGAGCCAGACATGGCTGACCTCTGGTCATTTCTGAGGTGGCTGAAATGGTCATTCTTGGACTTTGCCTTTTTCTCCATGGAGGCATATGCATTTTTAAACACAAACTTGAAGTTATTTCCCCAGGTGATTTTTCTTTCTTGAAATTTTTTCAACACTCTTGGCAAAAATGAGCTGAAAGATCTATCTTGTTAAGAAGGGGAGCTGGGGAAGGGACACTGTGGATATGAAAAAGGGCTTGTGTGTGTCTAATGTCCTGGTTCTCTCCACTTCGCCTCTGAGGAGTTGCAGGAGTGCACCGCTTAATCAAACATACAGAAATAAACTATTTACAGCAATCACCAAGAGGCCTAAAAAAGACCATAGAAATAGTTGCTAACAAAAGACGTTTCTCCCTCACTGCCTTGCTCTCAAACACAAAAGAGAAAGATACCCTGTATCTTTTTGAAGGGACTGGAAGATTATTCTGTTATCTGAACTGGAGTCAGGGACCAAGACAACAGTCTCATGTGCTTCCAGGTCTAAAAGCAGACAGGTATTACTTTCTACTTTCTTCCTTGAGCAGACCAACAGTGAACAAAATTTCTACCCTCTTTGAAAAAATATGTTTGACTCACGGTTCGGTTCATTTCACCTGCTGCGGGATAAAGAGAGGTTTTCGTCAATTCTGGATATTCACAGAGGCTTCCTGGAGTTAAGGTTGATGCTGGTACTGGTGAGATCTTATCCACGTGTAGGTATGTGACTGAAGAATTCTATGTAAGACCCCAGGCTATTCCATACTAGATTCACTTTGAGCCAACTGGAGGTAAGACACCGAAACAAAAAAGTCGAACATCAATTTGGTGTAATGTGTGATGCCCTGTCATTGCCAACTCTATCTGTAAACCTTCCAAAGGACTTGCTGGTCTTCAGGATTCAGTTTTATACTTTTCCTTGATTGCTGGATGACAGAATTCATTGAAACCATTAAGTTCTGTGTGGTCGATCAAAATCTCTGGCTGTGTCAAGAGTTACTACCCAACTCCTTCTACCCAACTCCTCTAACTCTCCTCAGTTCATCCCAGACTTTCGTTTCAGTGACTCAGCACAGACCCCACCATCCCCTCAGCTCTCCCGTCTCCATCCCTGAGTCTCCCCAAGAAATGACCCAGAACGGACCATCCCACACCCCTTTCTTTCCCCCAGTGATTTAGCCTGGACCATCCAACACCCAAACTCTCCCCTCTTTATCTCTGCCCCAGCCCCCACAGGAATAAAACGAGCCCCCTGCTCCTTGAGGGTAGGGATCATTTTTACTAATGGGAGTCAGAAGGACCTGGATTCTTATTCCAGCTCCATATTTGTCTGCTGTGTGACCCGGGGCAAGTCACTTCACTTCTCTGTGATTCAATTACCGCATCTGCAAAATGGGGATCAAGACTGTGAGCCCATGTGGGACTGGGACTGTATTTAACCTGATTAGCTTTTATCTACCCCAGCACTTAGAACAGTGTTCGACACATTGTAAGTGCTTAACAAACACCATCATTATTATTATTATTACTAACTCTATTGCAGTCTCCCATGTGCTTAGTATACTGCCCTGCAAGGGGTAATACTGGTTGACTGATTAAGCCAGTTTCCAGGACCTTCACCAGTTCTTCAGGTTTGATAGAAGAGAATAGGTTAAGCAGGATATTCTAACAGCTGAGCAAACTGAGGTCTATTTGGGCTCCAGAAGAAAGAAACCTTGATAATTAGGCACCAGCTTAGGTGCCTAGGGACTCTTACAAATAATTTCAGATACTGAAAAAGTAAACAGCATTTATCTGACCCCAGATGGAATTCCAGCCTATCAAGAAAACAAAAGGCCAAAAAGAAAAAAACTAAGGTCGCAGGCCAGAAGGAGCCTGAAATGATTGGAGAGATTCCCACTAGGGTAGCCCAGGCTTTTGTAATCGATCAATCAATTCTATTTATTGAACACTTACTGTGTGCAGAGTACTGTACAAAGCATTTGGGAGAGTACAGTATAACAGAGTTGGTAGTTACAGTCTAAAGAGTAATAATAATAATAGTAATAATAATAATGATGGCATTTATTAAGCACTTACTATGTGCAAAGCACTGTTCTGAGAGCTGGGGAGGTTACAAGGTGATTAGGTTGTCCCACTGGGGGCTCACAGTCTTAATCCCCATTTTACAGATGAGGTAACTGAGTCCCAGAGAAGTTAAGTGACTGGCCCAAAGTCACACAGCTGACAATTGGCGGAGCCAGGATTTGAACCCATGACCTCTGACTCCAAAGCCCGTGCTCTTTCCACTGAGCCATGCTGCTTCTAGGCTGCCCTGGGAAATTTTAGAAAACAATGTAAATGTTCCAGAATAGCCATGTAGCCCATTGGAAATGTCTGGGCCTGGAAATCAGAGGGCCTGGGTTCTAATCCTAGCTCTGCCACTTGCCTGCTGTATGATTTTATCTAAGTCATTTCATTTATCTGTGCCTTCATTTCCTCATTTGTAAAATGGAGGATAAAAATACCTGTTCTCCGTCCCCCTTAGGCTGGGAACCCCATATGGAATAGAGACTATTTCCAATCCACTTACACTGCATCTACCGTACCACTTGGTACAGTGCGCAGCACTTAGTATTGTATCATCCCAGTTATAACTGGTCAGCCTACTTGGCCCACAACTCAAGACTTTTACTTGCTGCCACAATCTTCGACCCTCCATGCTCAGTACAATGCTCAGTGTAGGTCCCACTGTGTTCTGGGACTTTTCCTACAGACGGCCCACAACCTAGTAGGCTTTCTAATCCTGGCTCTGCCACATGGCTGTTTTGTGACCCTTGGTAAATCACTTCACTTCTGTGAGTCTGTTACCTCATCTGAAAAATGGGGATTAAGGTTGTGAGCCCAATGTGGGACAGGGACTGCGACCAACCTGATTAACTCGTATCTACCCCAGAGCTTAGAACAGTGCTTGGAGGTTATTATTATTTAACCTCCACTCCCCAACACACATCAGTTGCAGGGCTAAAGCAAAAGACTTGTAAACTGGGAATACTGTCTGGTGAAATCATGTCACCCTTCCTTAGGGTTCAGTGTTTCCACCAGCCATACTCAATTTACCTCCATTCTTGACTCTGGAATTTCTAGGGAAATAAATAGCAGCTCCATAGTTCCTGGCTTATTCCAATAGCTGAGTTTTTGTGACCTGCCTCTTCTTAAGCATCTATATCAACATAACTGCAAAATGAACCTAACAGAGACAAGAGACCTGGAAACGTGAAGTGATCCCTGAAAATCACAGTGTATCAGATAGACATCTCTATTCTCTTATTGCTTAATTTTCTATGTGTGGACGAAAGTTGTACCTGAGATTCCAAGTGTTCAACGAGAGATAGTAGTTTTAAATGAATGAGAGGCCTCCATAAATTTCTCAGAGAAGGCCCCAAATTAATTTATGGCTTTCTTTTCAAAGGGTTCCTAAGAAATATGTTCAATGTTGGTCTGGTGAACAGGCAGTTGGCTGGGCTGGTCAGTGTTAGTATTCTGGAATATTTCAAATTGAGCATTTAAGCTTCCATTTCAAATAGGATCCCCAAAATGAGTCAGGATGAGGATTAAAAGAAACAAATGTAAAAGTAGTTCCACTCAAATGGCTAAATGAATTATCACACTGCAATAAAGAATAGCACTTCAGAGCAATAAATGGAGGGCAGTCCAGGCACAAAGCCCTGTTATTGCTAATTGGAGTCGCATGACTAATTCCCTGTGCTGAAATTATCACCCAAGAGTCTCAGCTCTGAGTTGCTTGGTGTTTTTCTACCGACATCCGGCCATGACTCACTTGGCATTAATGGGGGTGTGACACAGAATGAGAGAAATAATCTAAACTCAAAACTAAAAAGGTTAATTCCAAATAGTAATTTAACAAGTCTTATACCAATTATGCAAAATGCAAATTGGTTTTAGTAATTTATTTCATCGGTCTCTGCTCCAGTCACTAGTTAATTGTAGCGCTCCAGCACGGCTCTCATGAACGAGGTCGAACAGTTGTTCCTTCAGAGCTGAAGGCCCAGTCACGATAGCGTGGGTGATGGAGGAGAGAACCGTCATAGAGTTCTCAGACCCAGGACCACCTCCTTCTCCGAGCTGCTCGGAGTCACTGAGGAGCAAGAAAAGTGATCTCTTTGCAGCTGGATCAGAGTCCAAAGTTGACCTGGCTGGGACTGACATGAGTAAAAAAATCTAGTACAATTCCCCCTCTGAAGAGAAAAAGAAAAATGGCTGAGGAAAACAATTCGTTGCTGTTGAGGCGACAACTTGAAACCTGGGGTTGGAGAGAGGGAGGGAAGGGAAGTTCTGACCTCCTGGAGGTCTTGTATCTTCCACGTTGGCGCTCTTTATAAATAGCGACTTGATGAGCTCACAAAAAGGGGACCCAGTTTTCCGGCTGGGGGCACAGGAGGAGTGTAATTTCAGGAGACCCCTTTGTTAGGGATTGTATTGGCTGAAACTCAGCTGTGGAGAGAAACTGTTTTGGCATGGAGCTTGTTGCAGCTCAAGGTAGTTCTCTGTTCCTTAGTTCATTAAATTGAGCTGTGGTAATTGTACCTCCACTGGGTATCAATTAAGAAATAAAGACAGTGCCTTCAGCAGAAATCATAACATACAATCAGAATATATAGAATATATAATTTAGTTCCCAGCATGAAACAGGAAAGGAAATACAGATGGGAAGAAGTGGATACAGACAATATGCTCTCAAAATTTCATGCTCATTGATCTTTAATTGCATCTTCTTATTATTTAAGATATGTCTTTAGTTTTTCTTGAGTTGAGTCCTTTTAAATTCCAAACCCAATCTGCCTGCCTGGAATTATCATATTACCCCTTTCTGTGCCCCATTTTAATTTTATCACCCCTAGGAACTTTTAGCATAATGATTCTGAGACCATATTATGATCAATTTTCAAATTACCAAAATTTGATGTCTGTTTCCTAATTTCATTAAGCATTTCCTGTTATTAGTTCCTACATGCTCATTATTTTTAATTTAACATATTTTAATGTGCCTAAGAAATGCTGAGCTCCCTCAAGTCATCTCCAAGGATGTTTTTCAGAAGAAGGAACAAAGTGAAACTTCTAACTAAATATCAAAGTGGGGGAGGGATACATAATATATTGCTAAATCATGTTCCAGATTAGATTAGCCTGACAGAAAATGTCCCGGAATCATGGTGCTTTTATAGTTGACAGTCTTTAGGAAGATTCTTCGGTCTTATTCTTTCGTATCTCTCTGCTAGTCTGCTTCCCTTTTCTCATAATTACCCTTCACTAGCTAACAGTAGCCATTCTCCTTCCTTTGGTGGGGATAAAGGCAGTTCTCCCTCTCGAAGTTGTAATCTCAATCAATCAATCAATCAATCCACTATATTTACTGAGCACTTACTTTGTGCAGAGCCCTGTGCTAAGCACTTGGTAGAGTATAATACTACAGAATTAGCAGATGCGTTCCCTGTTGATAATGAGCTTACAGTCTAGAGGGCAGTGATTTTGTCTGTTGTCTCTAATGTACTCTCCAAAGTGCTTAATGCAGTTTAGACATTTTGCTTGATTCATTTTGGGATTCCGTGACTAAAAACATCAAGCACTTAGTACAGTGCTCTCCACACAGTAATCACTCAATAAATACCATCAATTGATAGATTCTTAGCTACGGTGGCCACTTGAGGGTGGCTCTCAAGAAGTCTGGATGATTCTTTTGCCAACTCAGCCACATTTTCATTGCAATAAATGAATGAACAATGACTATAAAAAAGAATAAAAACCAATGTGTATTTAACACGTGGGAGCAACTAGTGTTTGTACTTCCACCCTTCCTTGGTAACATGATAAGGTTTTTTTGTTTGAAAAGTGCTAAGAAGTCAACAACTTTTGTGTTCACCCTAGTGCAAGCAAAAGCCAGGACATAAGGTTCTTTGCGGGAATTTGCAGAGCCTATATAGTGGCTGGGAATTTTAAAATAAAAACACAGGACATAAAGGTGCCCAATGCCTGGAGCTCTGTCAATACCAGGCAGGGGGCAGACAAATAGAAAACTTGACTGTCTGCCATAGAACCTGACGATTGGCCATGTTATCTGACCCATAGCAAGTGCAGAGCTGTAATTTATTTCATTGACATTCCCTGGAATTCGTTATGTTGAAAAAGTAAAGTCAACTTGGGAGAATTTGTAGTTAGGTGAAGGATAAAGGAGAGAAAAAGGGAACATATTCTGAGGAAAAGAGGGAAAAGGTAACAATGTTAAACACATCAGGTGGGGTTCTACAGTGTTCTGGAGAGAGCAATCAATCAATTGTATTTATTGAGCACTTACTGTGTTCAGAGCACTGTCCTACTTAATATTTAAATTACAGTCACTACATGACCCAAGCAAAATGTAGGTGGTGTTTAAATGAAATTTAAACAATTAAATAAAAATTCTCATATTAATCAATCAACAGTACTTACTGTATGCTTTGTTCAGAGCACTGTAATGTGTACTTGGGAGAGTACACTAGGTATAACAGTCATGATCCCTGCCCTCAAGAAGCTTACAATCTAGTAGTATTGTAAAAATATTAAATTGTGATGTATCTAAAAAGAAGAGCTAAGTCATCCTTGTGAATGCTTCTGCTATTCCAGAAAAAAACTCCTTTTACATACCTAATCCTGAAATACATTAACCCGGAAAAACACAACCTATACATTTTAATACCTTTTAGCACTGTTGATTTTGTTGGTGATTCTATGCCAAGCTATTTAACAAAATGTATCCCTGAAATGATATGTCACTTCTGACACTGAATCACAACAAGCATGTGTAAGCAACTTTAAATTTATATCTATATGTAAATTTATACATATAGATATAGATATACCTACCTATATATATCTTGCACACACTATTTACAATACTGTTTCTGGCCAGAAGAAGCTTAAGAGGCTTTAAATAAAACCCTCTGCAGCTAGGTAGTAAATCATTCACCTGATAACTTGGAAGGATGCTTTCCCCGGGATCTCACCAAGGAAGATGGATTTATGAACTGATAACACTTGTTTCTAAATTCAAACGGGGGCAACATCAAGAATCAACTAGCCAGTGAAAGCAGGAAATGGCAGCAGAATGAAGGTCAGGATCAACCAACCCCATTGGAGCCCCCAGTTCGGTTGAACATGCTATCGATGAGGAGGTCACACCTACTTCTGCTTGCCTGTTGCAAGCGGGGCACATATTCATTCATTCATTCATTCATTCAATCGTATTAAGTGAGCGCTTACTGTGTGCAGAGCACTGTACTAAGCTCTTGGAAAGTACAAGTTGGCAACATATAGAGATGGTCCCTACTCAACAACGGGCTCACAGTCTAGAAGGGGGAGACTGACAACAAAACAAACATGTGGACAGGTGTCAGGTCACCAGAATAAATAAAAATAAAGCTAGATGCACACCATTAACAAAATTAATAGAATAGTAAATCTGTACAAGTAAAATAGAGTATTAAATCTGTACAAACATATATACAGGTGCTGTGGGAAGGGGAAGTAGGTAGGGTGGGGGAATGGGGAGGAGGAGAGGAAAAAGGGGGCTCAGTCTGGGAAGGCCTCCTTGGAGGAGGTGAGCTCTCAGTAGGGCTTTGAAGGGAGGAAGAGAGCTAGCTTGGCAGATGTGCGGAGGAAGGGCATTCCAGGCCAGGGGGAGGATGTGGGCCAGGGGTCGATGGCGGGACAGACAAGAATGAGGTACAGTGAGGAGGTTAGCGGCAGAGGACTGGAGGGTACGGGCTAGGCTGTAGAAGGAGAGAAGGGAGGTGAGGTGGGGGGGGGCGAGGTGATGGAGAGATTTGAAGCCTAGAGTGAGGAGTTTTTGAGTGATGCGTAGGTTGACTGGCAGCCACTGGAGATTTTTGAGGAGGGTAGTAACATGCCCAGAGCGTTTCTGCACAAAGATGATCCGGGCAGCAGCGTATGCTGACTCTGTTGTACTGTTCTCTCCCAAGCACTTAGTATAGTGCTCCATACATAGTAAGCATTCAATAAATACCATTGATGATGATGGTGACATATACCATTATTTAAGCACTTACACATCTGCATGTCCATTTTTCTTTAATCTTGTTCTTATTTTGCATCTGTCTTCCCCACTAGGTTCTAAGCACCTTCTAATCATATTGTATTCTCCAAAGTGTTTAGTTCAATGCTCTTCAGACAGTAGGCACTTAATAAATACTACTGATTGATTTTTTTAATGGCGTTTGTTAAGCGCTTACTATGTTCTAGGCACTGTTCTAAGGAGTGCAGTAGATACAAAGTAATCAGGTTGGACAAAGTCCATGTCCCACATGGGGCTCACAGTCTTAATCCCTATTTTACAGATGAGGTAACAGAGGCTCAGAGAAGTTAAGTGACTTGCCCAAGGTCACAGAGCAGACAGCTGGCAGAGCCAGGATTAGAACCCAGGTTCTACTGACTCCCAAGACCACGCTCTATCCCTATGCAACACTGCTTCTCATTGTATGCTGGGGCTTGGAGAACATTCATTCATTCATTCATTCAATCATATTTATTGAGCACTTACTCTATGCAGAGCACTATACTAAGCGCTTGGGAAGAAAAGTTGGCAACATATAGAGACGGACCCTACCCAACAACGGGCTCACAGACTAGAAGGGGGAGACAGACAACAAAACAAAACATGTGGACAGATGTCAAGTCATCAGAACAAATAGAATTAAAGCTAAATGCACATCATTAACAAAATAAATAGAAAAGTAAATATGTACAAGAGAACATAAGCTCACAAAGCTCAGGAACCACTATGCTTCTGATGGTCAGCTGGCCACTGATGGCCCTCGCCAGTATCGGACAAGAAGGCATCACCTGTAATACATCAGGCATTCAGCCTAATGGATTGACTTCATGAGCTCCATTTTCCAGAAAAACAATGATGGCCCATGAGTCTAGAGCCTGCCTTCAGGAGCCCTTGAGCCACTAACCTTCTCCAGAGCCCTTGAGTTCCCCTCCTGGGTCAGAATCAAGTCTGGTGCAGTGTCTGAGCCAGGAAACCTGGCTGCATGAGTTGTTGAGGAAGGCTCAGTGCCAGAAAAAAAAAAAAACAACAACAAAAGAACACGGTGTCGGTACCAGCAAGGGACAGGCTGGCTGAAAACTGGACTGCCTGGTATGAACCCGGACAAATGGCCACCTCCCAAACAGTGCTCTCCGGAACACTGGTGAGAAAAGGACCAGTTGGGGGCAAGCCATTCTGGAAAGGGACTGCCCTGCAGGAAAACAGCACCCCAATATGAGAGCAACCAACGGAGCCCCCACACCTTCACTTTGGGAGACATATTGTCTGCCTGACAAGGGGTCACATTGCCACTCAGCAGATGCACCAAATGACATGTGAGCAGAGCACACGCTTTTCTCCCCCTTCTCTTCCTCCTCCAATAGGCATGGAAGGAGCAGGAGCAAGTAGGAAGACCACGTTCCAGCCCGGGGGAGGCACATGGCTGGTTTCAGCAGCCAATGTGTGGTCCATTCAAAAGCTCATCTGCTGGCGTGGGGGAGATTTTTAATTAACAGCTCAGCTGAAGCCAGGGGAAGTTCTGCAAACAAGGATGGCACAGAATAAGCCTTTTCAGGAAGCATTCTGCTCCTTTGAGAAGTGAGGAAAGGGAGACAAAGGGTTCTGGGGGGCAAGGGAAAAAGGGAAGGTAGGGAAGACTAAAGAGACATATGGACAGGACACTCACATAGACACCAACACACACACATGAACAAGGTGAGGAAAAAGACAGGCAAGAGCAAGTTATGACTAAGGAGAACACAGTGACAGTGAGTTGCAGTGAGTATATAGGAATAAAGACTCACTCTATTGGCTGACCCTGTTTCACACTACTTTCTGCCATGTGGCTTATGACGCAAGACCATGATACAAACTGGGCCCCAAAATATCAATGCTTCCCCTGATTCCTGGGAATTCTCAGTGACTCAGCTCCCCCAAATATAGCAACTCTGCTATTTGCCAAGGTGAACATGGGCACATTTCACAGTTGTCTTCCGGATGTGCCTTCCCCAGCACTGAACGTACAATTTATCCAACCACGACTAAAAAGGAGCAGGCATCCATCAGAGGGAATGTTTACCTCAGAAGAAGCAGCATGGCCTAGTGGAAAGAACACAGGGCTGGGAGTCTGAGGATCTGGGTTCTAATTCCAACTCTGCCAAATGCTTGCTGTGTGATCTTGGGCAAGTCACTTAACTTTCCTGTGTCTCAGTTCTCCTGTTCTCCCTCCTACTGAAACTGTGAGCCCCATGGGGAACAGGGACTGTGTCCAAACTAATTAACTTGTACCTACCCCAGTGCTTAAAACAGTGTTTGACTAAGTGCTTAACAAATACCATTAAGAAAGGCATAGTAAACATCTCTAAACTCCTTTACTGAATGTCTCTCTCTTTCAATTATGGCTGGATAGTCTGGTCTGCATTTCAAGCATCAATAATTGGAAATATCAAGAGTAATAATAATAACAATGGTGACATTAGTTAAGCATTTACTATGTGTGAAGCAAGCACCATACTAAGTGCTGAGGTAGATACAAGATTATCAGTTCTCACATGTAGCTCACAGTCTAAGATGGAGAACAGGTATCGAGTCCCCATTTTGCAGATGAGGGAACTGAGGCCCAGAGAAGTGACATGACATCCAAGGAAACATCAGACAGAAGTGGTGGAACCAGGATAAGAACCCAGCTGCTCTGAGTCCCGAGCCTGTGCTCATTCTACAGCCCATGCTGCTGCTAACTTGGCCGTTCTGCTTAGGACATACTAATCCTAAGAGTGGGAAGACCAAGAATAGGGGAAGCTCTATTGCTACGATATTTTGTCCTGTCACATTCATTTCTCTTCCCCAACAAATCACTGGGCAATTTTCTCTTGGGCTAATCCTCCCTTTTGACTAATCTGTTAGATGGGGCCCATGAAGAATAAGGATCAGGGCAGTTTGGTAACTGATAGCTGTTGAATATCAGGGTTTGGGTGTTCCCGGGGGAGGGTCATGTATGCAAAGAGAACACGCTGATGATTCTCAGATTCCCTAAAGTCAGCAGTCGGTGCTCTCCAGACAGACCTCTGGCAGAGCTGAGGGGAAAGGGTGGCAATTGTTTCCTCAAATAAATGTCGCTGGGGAGAGACAAGGTCACTCGATGGCCTCGTGACTTCCTGAGTATCTGATGATGGAGAAGGAAGGCCATTAGAGCTATTCGCCAGTGTAAAATTGTTTTGATACTGAGTGGGTGAGATGGTCATTAATACTAATGTGTAATAATTTAAAGGATTATTATGAGGTATCGTAATAAGCCAGGATCTCCCTCATGCATCAGCTACTTCCTGGAAATGAATGAGGCACAGGGTGCATTCACTTTATCAACCCTGGAGGATGTAAATGCTACTTTGGTACAATGAATACCTTCCAGCATTGAGAGAGTTAATTCAGCTTCCAAACGTGCCTGAGTCTGATTGGCCTCCCAAAGATTCCAGAGAGAGACAGAGAATGAGAGAGACAGAAGCAGAGATGCAGAGACAGGGAGAAACAGAGAGCAAGAGATAGTGAGAGAGACACAGCCATCAGTCGTGAATAAACTAAGGAAATGGCCACGATGGAAAAATTTCTTTAATAATAATTGTGGGATTTGTTAAGAGCCTACTATGTGACAAGAACTATACTAATATCTGTGGTAGATACAAGATGATCAGGTTAGACACAGATCCTGTCCCACATGGGGCTAACTGTCCAAAGGGAGGGAAAATTGAATCCCCATTTTACAGGTGAGGAAAACAAGGCACAGAGAAGTTAGGTGACTTGCCCAAGGTCACTGCAGGAAAGTGGCAGAGTTTGGATTAGAACCCAGATCCTCCAACTCCCACTTGTGAGTTTGTGTTTGGTTCACTGCTCCTAGTAGACTATAAGCTCCTCAAGGGAGGGGCCGGGTCTTCTTTTTTGAAGCCCAATTACCCTCAGCACGGTGTCTGGCACACAGTTAGGGTTCAATTAATGTCGTTGACAGTCTGGCTCTTCCTGCCACACTTAGTATTCTTTGAGGGCTTTCGTTTAGCTTTAACAGCCTCCCTTGGTAGAAATGTGGTATGGGTCCTACCACTTCAAAGTTAATTAAAAGTAATCAAACTGGCCACTCTACAAAATTGTTTTCCTACCTGCTGGCCTCCTAAGCCTTGGTGAGAGTTTCAACGCCGGGGGAGAGAGAACTCAAACCTATGTCCACCGAGGGATATTTAATAGGCCAAGATGGAGTCAAAATAATAGATTCTTTTCAGTGGCTCATGGGGTATTTTAAAAAGTTTCCAGGTAACAAAAACAGTATGGGCGTTTTTCCCAGCCGAGCTGCAGTATGGAAATGCACAGCTCTAATGGAGTCATGACACAGAACTGTAGTTTGCTAAGTAACAAGGTGAGTGTGTTCAGAATACATAATTAGAAGGAGGAAAAAACATGATTACTGTGCATCTTTATTACTGGTCCCCTGCTATAAGGCTGCTGTAATGTACAGTAAGGCTACAGCACTATAGCTCCCAACTGAGTTAAAAGTTATTAGAGTAATCGACCCCCTTTTGCTTTCTCCCCCACTGCTGGAAAATGAAGGAAGAGAGGAGATGGCATTGTGCAATATGATCTGATGGAAGAGACTGTTGAGTCATTTTTCTGCAAGGTGTTCAGGGCTCTTCCAACTTTTATATCTCCCCAGTTCACTGTTGGGAAACAAGGGTCCAGGCTGGAATATTGTTGAAAGGAAGGTCTAAAGCCCCTTCTACTCCCCCAAGCCCTGGGTTTTTGTTGCAATCCATGTCCCACCACCACCCTTACATGCAGCTCCAATGCCTAGAAAGGAGACCATCTCTATCACCCACATAGGAGGAAAAGCAAACTTTTTACTTTTATTTACTTTACTTTTTACTGTCACCTCACTATTTTTTAAACGGTTTTTGTTAAGCATGCTTACTATGTGGCAGGCTCTGCACTAAGCACTGTAGAGATACAAGGTTTGACACAGTCTAACACAGTCCAACACAATTTTAATCCCCATGTTACAGATGAGGGAACAGAGGCACAGAGAAGTTACATGGCTTCACACAGGTCATACAGTTGACAGACTGTAAGCTCGTTTTGGGGAGAGAATGTGCCTGTTTATTGTTATACTGTACTTCTCCCAAGCACTTAGCACAGTGGTTTGCACATGGTAAGCTAAATACGAACAAACAAAAGAAATGGAAGAGCTGGGATTATAACCCAGGTCTTCTGACTCCCAGGCCTGTGCTCTTTCCAGTAGGCTGCTCTGATTATCTGTGCTAGTGGAGAGGAGAGGTGTTATAGGAAATGCAAAAGCAGGGGAAACGGAGTTTCAGGGAAGCGTGGACTGTAGTCCTGGAGTTGCGAAGATAACAGGGTGAAGGAAGTGGCGTCAGTGGTCATAGGTCAATCAAGAGAGCTCCGGTGGTGGTCTAGGGAAGTGACAGCATGTGATAAGGTCAAAGGGAAGACAGGCTTGCAGTTTGTATCTAAATGATCTACTAGCAGATCACAGAGAGATGACAGTGCAGTACATTTTAGAATCAAGGCTCTTGACACCTTTGACAATCATTTCAACCATCAATCAATCAATCAATGGTATTTATTATTATTATTAATAATAATAATCATGGTATTTGTTAAGTGCTTACTATGTGTCCAGTACTGTTCTAAGCACTGAGGTAGATACAAGGCAATCAGGTTGTCCTACATGGGACTCACAGTCTTAATTCCCATTTTACAGATGATGTAACTGAGGACAGAGAAGTGAAGTGATTTGCCCAAAGTCACACAGCTGACAAGTGGTGGAGCCGGGATTAGAACCATAACCACTGATTCCCAAGCCTGTGCTCTTTGTACTAAGCCACGCTGCTTCTCTATTTAGTGATCACTGACTGTGTGCAGAGCACTGTAGAAAAAACTTGTGAGAGTACATTAGATTATAACCTAGTTGGAAAGAGAGGTTTTAGAACAAACAAATTACAGATGGGGAAGTAACCAAGTACAAAGATATGTATATACTTGCTACCAGTCCCATTCAGAAAGGTGAAATAATTTATTGGAAAGAGGCCTGGGTTACCATACGGTACATGGAAATTTTGGCCACTCCTGCAGGGTTCCTTGAAAATGTCATTACTTCTCTGTGTCATCTATAAAATGGAAATAAACCCACTTGATCCTATTACCTCAGGGAGATATTATGAGACTAAATAACAGCAAGGAAAGCTTTTGCCGAGAGTTTGATAATTGTCATCTCAGTCCAATTTGTTTAGTTTGTTGATATTTCCCTCTCATCCCCTGACCAATACCCTCTTGATTACAACATGTAGCTGCAAATCAGCAAAGAAAGATATGCACATCATCCCAGTGCAACTGAGGAATTCAATTTTAGGGGGACTGCAGACCATAGAAAGTATCTGAGAAGATATAAGAGAAGTATAAGAGAAGCAGCATGGCTCAGTGGAAAGAGCCCGGGCTTTGGAGTCGGAGGTTATGGTTTCAAATCCCGGCTCCGCAAATTGTCAGCTGTGTGACTTTGGGGCAGTCACTTAACTTCTCTGTGCCTCAGTTACCTCATCTGTAAAATGGGGATTAAGACTGTGAGCCTGGACAACCTGATCACCTTGTTACCTCCCCAATGCTTAGAACAGTGCTTTGCACACAGTAGGCACTTAATAAATGCCATCATTATTATTATTATCTGATATTCCAAAGAGACACCATCTCTGACAGAAAATAAAAACCTTAGACTTACACTGGGGCTCCTATCATCAGAGTCCTTTCCTCTTCATCCAAACTGGTATGATTTTAATCTAAGCATTTATCTTATCCTTCCTCGATTACTGCATCAACCTCCTTGCTGGCCTCACTGTCTCCTGTCTCTCCACACTTCAGTCCATACTTCACTTTTCTACAAAACAGATCAGTCCATGTTTCGCCCCTCCTCAACAGCCTCCAGTAGTTGCGTGTCCATTTCTACATCAGAAACCCCTAACAATCGAATTTAAGGTACTCAATTAACTTGCGCCCCTCCTACATCATCTCACAGTTTCCTACTACAGCCCAGCCCACACACTGCGCTCTGCTAATTGCCAACCTACTCACTGTTCCTTGATCTCATCTATCTTCCCACCAACTTCTTGCCCACATCCTGCCTCTTGCCTGAAAGTCCTTTTCCCTTCACATCTGATAGATGATCACTTTCTCCACGTTCAAAGGCTTATTAAAAGCACATCTCCTCCAAGAACCCTTCCCCAACTAAGCCCTCACGTCCCCTTCTCCTACTCCTACCTGTTTCACCTTTGCACTTAGATTTTTACCCTTTATTCACCCAACTCTCAGCCCCACAGCACTTGTGAACATACCTGTAATGCATTTATTTATATTAATGTCTATCTCTCCCTCTAGACTGTAAGCTCCTGGTGGTTAGGGAATGTCTATAAATTTTGCTATGTTCAAGCAATCGATCAATCGTATTTATTTAGCACTTACTATGTGCAGAGCACTGTACTAAGCTCTTGGGAGAGTACAGTACAGGAAGATTAGCAGACACATTCTCTGACCATAATGAGTTTTCAGCATATGTTGTATATAGAGAAGCACTGTGGTCTAGTGGATAGGGCATAGGGCTGGGTTCTAATTCCAACTCTGTCACTTGTCTGCTGTGTGACCTTGGGTAAGCAGCTTAACTTCTCTGGGCTTCAGTGACCTCACCTGTAAAAAGTGAGTTAAAACCATGAATCTTATGTGGGATAGCGACTGTGATCAACCTAACTAACTTATATCTACCCCAGTGCTTAGTAGAGTTCCTGGCACAGAGCAAGAACCTAACCAATACAATTTAAAAGAAAAAAAATCTCCCAAGCACTTAGTACAGAATTCTGTACCCAGCCAAAAATCAATAAATATGATTGATTGACTGATTGAAGGAACAAGGCTCTCTGGAAGATCAAGGTGTCTAGTGGATGGTAGTGGGGCTACGGATGATGAGAAGACAGAGAACAGTCTCTGGGGAAAGAGGAAAAGATCCACTGGCATCATTCCAGGAACCGTGCTTCCTGCCCTCCTGCCCTCATCATTAGGTTGTCTACTGCTCTGGGTTACAGCCAGTATTGGGGAGGGGTGTATCTCTTCACGTCATGCTTGGGGGAAGTTGGGAGTGGCCAGACTTTGGCCTGGGGTCTGACTTGTTGCCCTCACCCCTTACCATCCACAGTCTTCCCACACCCCTGTCTTCATGTGTCCACAAACCTCAAACCATATCTGCTACCTTTCCTCCTAACACATGCCTTTTTGTAAAGAAAAATCTGAAGCAAACACACAGAATTCAACAGGAACATATAAGAGAAGAGGTCTCCTATTTGAACACAGAAGTTTAATGCCCTTCAGGAGGGATATTGGACAAGGTTTCCTCTCCGTTCAATGCTTCCATTTCTCCTGTCACCAGCTAGCCTTGAGCCCCTCCCCAACTCTGTCCCAGTTCTAACATATGTAAGAATCCAGAAAGCATCTGTTCCTCGAGTCATTACTGTTTCGGTAATGTTCAGGGAAATTTAGGCTGAATTTAATCTAATGGCTAGGGAAATCCATTTTTGTCCACTTTAAATGACCGGCTGTCAGAACGATGTCTTCTATAGAGAAGAGGGCATTGCATCAGTATAAATATATGAAGAGAATGCTTGTCAATCAGTAGGAAAAAAACAGAGCTCTACACCCACTATGTAGGACATATATACTTTGTAAGCATTGGTTCCCAACAGATAAATGTAATCAAGGTTTATATGCTCACAGAAGCCAACAGGATGGGATTGTTTCACTCGAAAGATCAGAAGAAAATTGTAACTAATGTTGTGGAAAATTACTTTGATATTGCTTTCTCAGTACAGCATCACAATTAGGTTGCAATGTGAAGCACAGGGAAAGAATAAATGAATAGTAACAAATCAACACAAACAGCTACTGTCAGGAGTACTTTGCTCGGTGAAAGTAATGTAAGCATTACTTAAAGTTTTATGACTGTAGTTTTATACCGGTTTAAGTAGTACATCAAGGTTGTGTCATAGTGCTCGCTAGGGCTAAAACAATAAAGTGATTTCCAGATTGGGTGGACAAAAACTAAAGGACCAAAGTATTTTTATTAATTTGGTTTCATAAATTACCCTGCCCCAATGAAAGATGATGGCAAATCTGACCACCGTGTTGCTCTCCTGGCTGGTGGTAATAATAATAATAAGAATTGTGGTATTTGTTAAGCATTTATTATGTGCCTAGCACTGTTCTAAGCACAGGGGTAGATTGAGGAGCAGCATGGCTCACTGGAAAGAGCACAGGCTTGGGAGTAAGAGGTCATGGGTTCTAATCCTGGCTCTGCCGTTTGTCAGCTGTGTGACTTGGGGCAAGTCACTTAACTCCTCTCTGCCTCAGTTACCTCATCTGTAAAATGGGGATTAAGACTGTGAGCTCCACGTGGGACAACCTGGTCACCTTGTATCCACCCCAGCGCTTAGAAGAGTGCTTTGCACGTAATAAGCACTTAACAAATGCCATCATTATTATTCAAGGTAACTGGGTTGGACACAGTCCCTGTCTCACATGGGCTCACAGTCTTAATCCCCATTTTACAGATGAGGTAACTGAGGCATAGAGAAGTAAGTGACTTGCCCAAGGTCACACAGCAGACATGAGGCAGAGTAAGGATTAGAACCCACATCCTCTGACTTCCACTAGGCCAAGCTCTTCTCAAACACTACTAAAATGCTTCTTACCTTTGTCCCACTGCTCCTGCTACTCCCCCTCTAGACTGGGAGCTCATTATGGCTAGGGAACGTGTCCACTACTTCTGTTGTACTGTACTCTACCCAGTACACAGCAAGCACTCAATAAATGCCCTTCATTGCTTTTTAAAGTAAGGTGGTTTCCACCATCCCAGTGAACTGTCAAGACATCTTAGCTCACTCAAGATAAGTGACTGGCCAGTGAATTTACTAACTTCCGCAGTGGGGAGCAGTCCTGTCAGAAACATACAGCTGTGTCCCACCTCCAAAGGCCTTCCAGCAACTGGGACATTAAGAAGGAAAGGTGATTGAAATGGGCTTTAGAATGAAATGGACTCTCCAGCAGGCTGACTGAAGCTGGGAGCTCTCTCCACCTCCCACTGCAGACTCCCACTCGGTCCTCAAGCGTAAGACAGGGAGGCCATGGATATCCTGTATTTTTTCTTGTCCCTTCCCTATCTGGAGTGAATCAAAACTGGGGGTATGTTACCAAGGAAGGAATCATGCCCTTGCTCCAGTCCTGCCACGGACTATGAACTTCTGCCCACGGCTAGAGGAATGAGATAATAGGAGGCCAATATGGGCAACAACATTTGTTCTCTTCTGCTTCTTTTTTTAAAATGGTATTTGTTTGTTTTGTTTGTTAAGCACATACTATATGCCAGGCACAGTTGTATGCACTTGGGCAGATGCAAAGTAATCAGGTGGGACACAGTCCGTGTCCTACACAGGATTCACATTCTTAAGCCCTACTTTACAGATGAGGTAACTGAGGCACAGAGAAGTTAAGTAACTTGCCCAAGGTCACACAGCAGACAAAGTGGCAGAGCTGGAATTAGAACCCAGGTCATGTGATTCCCAGGCCTCGGCTCTTCCCTCTAGGATGCACTACTTTGCTTGAACTTTTAGCCCATCTTCAGGACTCAGGGTGTTTTATCCCAGCCGCCACATCTCTGCAGCACAATCACAATCTCTATTTGTCCCAGACACTGGATGTGTTGTCCCACACCTAAGGATTCTTTGACCTGTCTGTTCTCCGTCTATCCCAGCCCCAGTGGGGCCATAGCCCTGGGAGGAAGCCTGGGACTTGCAGAGTTGGGGAAAAACAAATTGGAAGGGAAGAATTGTGATAGCCCAGGAAGAGAAAGTTTGTCTGAAAGGGCTGCACCCCATCCCCCACTTTGCTGACACTCTGACACAGCTAAATCATTTCTTCCCATCCAGTCTCTCCCAAATCATTGAGACTGCAGAGACCCATCCATTTCCACCATCTCTGCCCCGAATTTCCCAACAGTCCCCTTTCTTGTCTAGTCATATGCTGACGAGTCATCTCCGATCCATGGCTATGCCATGGACACATCTCTCCCAGAACACTCCGCCTCCATCAGCAATCATTCTGGTAGTGTATCCATAGAGTTTTCTTGGTAAAAATAAGTGGTTTGCCATTGCCGTTTTCCGCACTGTAGACTTGAGTCTCGCCTTCGACTCTCTCCCATGCCGCCCCTGCCCAGAACAGGGGAGTTTTGTCTTGTAGCAAATTGCCTTCGTTCATTAGCCACTGTCCAAGCTAGCTACAGAATGGATATGTCTCTGCTTGACTCTCCCTCCTGTAGTAGAGACTGGGAGAGTACTGGAAACTCTCCAGTTGTGATCCTGAGAGTGGGCCTGTCTCCTGTAGTCAGCAAGAATATTGACCCTCATGAGTTACAGTCAGGGAATCTTCAAAGCGGGGAGGCCAGCCAGGCTGATTCTTTTCTGTTTCAGGTTCATTTTCCCTTTAAACATAACCAGGTGAGGCAGCTCAGTGGCCTCTCATGGCAGCAGGGCCCTGTACCCTGCTTATGCCAACAGTATTCCCTGCACCGCCCCTTATCTCGCTAAAATGGGGGGCAGCACTGGAGGCAAGGAGAAGGCCAGAGGAACTGCAGGGGTCTCCATAGCAACAAGTGCCCTAGTCTGTCCAGGGTGTTAAGTGTCCCCACACCTAAGGGTTCTCTGACCTGTCTGTTCTCCCTCCATCCCAGCCCTGATGGGGCCATAGCCCTGGTCAGCAGGGCTCTCTCTTTGACTGCGAATGTGGAGGTAGTGCCACAGTGCACTTTATTTCCTCCTGCCCCCCTTGTCTCTCTTCTGTCCCATGGTTGGGCAGTTATTCCAGCTTTCAAATCACCAACCATATTTTGGGAATATTTCCTGGCCATTTAGTAATTAAACATGTAGGAGCCAGGCAAGAGGGGGAGAGGGATGGGTGTGAAAGGCAGAAGCAGTTGCACCCACCGTAGTCCTTTTCTGGATCCAAGAAGGTTGCAGATACTCTCAGTAGCTTCCACCTGCCCCTGCTCTTAGATCAGGATCCTGCATGCTGGAATGTCCCTCAGCTCCTCTGTTCTACACCACCCTATCGCTCCAGATTTAAAAATGAATCTAGCCACCTAAGAGCAAGGCAAGAAACTCCACAGACAGTGAAAAGGCAGAACACGAGCTCCAGTGGCTCTGAATTTTTTTTCCAGAAACAAGAGGAAACATATGCTTATTCAGGGAGGCCCATGATAAAGAGCCTCTCTTTGTCGGCTGCATAATGGAACTAACTTTTACTGCAAGAACACGCACAGCTGTGACTTCGAATCTTGTTCAAACAAGTTTAAATCAGTGCTGGTTGTCTCAGTGAATCACATTTCTAGAAAACACATGGATGGGACATCTCTATCATGGGCGGGGCATCTCTACTATGTACCAAGCTGCATAAGGGGAAACGGGCTTCATTCCCTTCACTCAAATTTCTAATATTGGGAGACTTCATCATCATGAGCTCTTGGGAAAATGCACCATTTCCTAACCCAACAAGTGAAAGGGGTGGTCCCTTCTTTATCTTAGTGATGAATAATGGTAAACACAAGACGAAAAATGACATCTTATCAGGCGACACTATTACAGAGTGCTTCATATAGCCCTAAACAGTTGGATTGTAAGCCTGATGGCCTAGCCAATCCCACTGCATAATGGCCATCTCAGTACTAACAGATGTCAGAAATGAAGGCATTTAAGAGTTTGAAGTGTGTTCAATAGTTTTCCCTTCACATAACCTTAGCCCTTAGAAGGGGCATTGTGGATGGAGCATCAGCCTGGGAGTCAGAAGGCCATCAGTTCTAATTCCAGCTCTGCTGTGTGACTGTGGGCAAGTCAGTTCACTTCTCTGGGTATCAGTTGCCTCATCTGTAAAATGGGGATTGAAACTGTAAGCCCCAAGTGGGACAGGAACCTAGTCCAATCCTATTTGCTAATATCCACCCCAGCACTTAGTACAGGGCCTGGCACTTAGTAAATGCTTAACAAATACCATCATCATTATTTTTATTATTGTAACAATTGAGAGCAAAATACGAGTGAGTTGGTAGATAAAATCCTTGTCCATAAGGAGCTTGCAGAGCACAGGGGGAGACATACATTTTAAAAAAATATGATAAGGGAAATGACAGAGCATAAGGATATGTACATAATTGCAGTAGGGTTGGGGATGGAATGAATATCAAGTGCTTAAGGGGTACAGATACAAGTGCACAGGTGACTCAGAAGGGAGGGTGAAAAAGGGAAATGAAGGCTTAGTTGGAAATTGCCTCTTGGAGGAGATGTGATTTTAGCAGGTTTTTAACAGTAGAGAAAATTGTTTTCTGTCAGATATGAAGGGGGAGAGGGTTTGCAGGTCACTCATTCCTTCATTCAATCGTATTTATTGAGCGCTTACTGTGTGCAGAGCACTAAGAGCTTGGGAAGTACAAGTCGGCAGCATATAGAGACAGTCCCTACCCAACAGGCTCACAGTCTAGAAGGGGGAGACAGACAACAAAACAAAACAAGTAGACAGGTGTCAAACCGCCGAAATAAATAGAATTATAGCTATATGCACATCATTAATAAAATAGAGTAGTAAATATGTACAAGTAAAATAAATAAAGTAATAAATATGTACAAATATATACAAGTGTTGTGGGGAGGGGAAGGGGGCAGGGCAGTAGGAGGGAGAGGGGGTGATGGGGAGGGGAGGAGGAGAGGAAAAAGGGGGCTCAGTCTGGGAGGGCCTCCTGGAGGAGGTGAGCTCTCAGTAGGGCTTTGAAGGGAGGAAGAGAACTAGTTTGGTGGATGTGTGGAGGGAGGGCATTCCAGGCCAGGGAAAGGACATGGGCCAGGGGTCGATGGTGGGACAGGAGAGAATGAGACACAGTGGGGAGGTTAGTGGCAGAAGAGCAGAGGGTGCGGGCTGAGCTGTAGAAGGAGAGAAGGGAGGTGAGGTAAGAGGAGGCGAGGTGATGGAGAGCCTTGAAGTCGAGAGTGAGGAGTTTTTGCTCAATTCGTAGGTTGACAGGCAACCACTGGAGATTTTTGAGGAGGGGAGTGACATGCCCAGAGCATTTCTGTACAAAGATAATCCAGACAGCAAAGGGGAGCAAAGCAAAGCTGAAGGGAGGACATGGGCAAAGGACTGGTAGTGAGATTATATGAGAACAAAGTACAGAGAGTAAGTTGATAGTAGAGGAGCGAAGAGAGCTTCAGGTTGGAGGGATGTTGTGAACATGTGTTCAGATCCATGAGGAGAAGGGACAGGGGAAGCTTTGGGGTGTGTCCTTACATGTTGAAGGAACACTGGCTTTTCCAAAAAATAGTTTCCCCTCCTAGTTTGTCTTTAAGCTCTGTGTGGGACAGGGACTAGGTAGATTGCTCGTATCTACCCCAGTGCTTAGAACAGTGACATATAGCAAGTGCTTAACAAATGCCATAACAATAATAATAATAGTAATTTTTGTTAAGCATTTACTATGTAGTGAGCACTGTAGTAAGACCTGAGGTAAGTACAAAGATAATCAGGTCAGGCACAGGATCACACTTGAAGAAAGGTCATACACCGGGTAAGTGCTGGAGCTGGGATTAGAACCCAGTCCTCTGATTCCCGGCCAGTGCTCTTTCCACTAGGCTACTCTGAGCTCTCCATCAACCAATCTTGCAAAGAACTTAAAACAAGCTTCTCTCCTTGCCTGATCAACCCTTAACAGCCCAAGGATGGAGCATTTGATGGTAATGAGGGTTCATGAACTAAGACCAATATCAGAACTATGAGATCTCATGCCCAATTTTAGTGAGACTTTTTAGTTGCCCACAGTCAGATTTCCTTCCACTCTGGACCAGTGAGGCAGTGCTAATTTTCAGGGTACAGTAAATTTAACATTCATCAGGCTCATGAAATCATTTGCTCATAACATCTTCAAACCTTTTCGAGTCAGGTAGAAGAAATGCCTTCCAGAGTCCTTTCACCTAACAGCTCCCCTCACAGGCCTCAGCTCCCTACAGCTATGGAAGTTTGGAGTGAATATATATATTTTTTCCTGCTTAAAGAACTTCGAGATTTTGGGCTTCCCACACTGGAATTCCACTGAAGGGTCATGGCTAAAGTGATGATTTTGAAACATTCTAGACTGTGAACCCGTTATGGGCAGGGATTGTCTCTATTTGTTGCTGAATTGTATTTCCCAAGCACTTAGTATAGTCCTCTGCACACAGTAAGCACTCAATAAATATGATTGAATGAATGTAATCCTGAGATGGAAAACAGACAGGCCATAGACGAGACCTCTGCTTGAAAACCCTAGATGTGCCCCAGTCAGTGATTCCATCTGATGCAACAGAAAGATTCAAAAAGACCCTTAATGCTTCAAGTTGCAGCAGCCTGGTGGTTGAGTTATTGATAATAATAATAATAAAAGTGGTGTTTGTTAACTATGTGTTTACTATGCACAAGGCACTGTACTAAGTGCTGGGGTGGATTCAAGCAAATTCAGTTTGACCCAGTTCTTGTCCCACTTGGGACTCACAATCTTTTTCCCCATGTTACAACTGAGGTAGCTGAGGCACAGAGAAGTTAAGTCATTTACCCTAGGTCACACAGCCGACCAGTGATAGAATTAAGATTAGAACACAGGTCCTTCTGACTCCCAGGCATGCACTCTATCCAGTAGGCAGTGCTGCTTCTCTACACACACTCTCTGATGCTAATTGTCAAAGGGCCTTACTGTAGGCCCCTCTCCCACTCCTGCAAACCATAGAGGGCCTGGGGAGGGAAGATTCTATCTTCAATTGCTAATGTTGGCACAAGTGTCAGGCAAGAGGGCATGTGATCAAGGCCTTCTTCTTTCTTCCACTCCTTATGCCCTCCTCCTGAAAGCAGACACCCAGTCCAAGCAGCCAATTGACCTTTCAAGCCCCTCTGATGGCCACCAGGAAGGCAGGCTCATTTTTCAAGGCAAACTGAGTATTGACAGGTGTCCAGTTGTTGATCTAATGCAGCATTGATTCATTATTTCCACACTTCCCTCTGAATGCTTGCTCTCAAACAAAACTTGAGTGCGATTGATCCGAGTGACAGAAATACCGATGGGTAGCTCTGGTCTGTAATTAAGAGGCGAGAACTTAATAAATCCAGTCTCTTTCAGGTTGTGAGGAAAAAAATCCCCAAAACTCAGCATGGATGGATATCAATGAGTTGGCTTTTACAGAAGTTTGATGTTAACAGACTGGTGGGTGGGCCTCTTTTAATGGATTCAAGAAATTCTCTCCCAACCAAAATTACACCCCAGCCCTCGCAGAGCATCTAATGGCGCAAGTAACGATCTCTTCACCCCAACCCTGAGATTCTGGTCAACAATGCTCATCACAAAAAGTCTGGTTCCCCAGGAGGACAACAGCCCAGCCAGTCTGGCTTTCGTAATGCAAAATTGAACCAACTCACTACTTAGCCGGTCAGTAAGAAAGGTTTTATGCAGAGCATGAAGGGGAAAGAGGGAGCTGGGGTGAAATGGAGAGGACAGTTCACAGGGGAGAAAGAGCAAAGTGGAAAACAGAAAAATCCAACCTGGTGCCTGCTGGTGAATTATGTCAGCCGGATCCTGCAGGTGAATGAAGATGACAAGGCCAGCCACTCCAAACAGCAAGATGAAGGAAAACATGCACGTCAGCCTCATAATTATTGCTCTCAAGTCCATCCGGGTTTGACTCGGGGAAAAATCTCTACAGGCACGCGGCCTCCGAGTCCACTTTGTCCCTCACCACCTCATTGCTTCAGCTGGAAATCCATGGGGCCGTCATCTATGGGGTTAAAACAAGACCACATCAAAATCCCCACCCAGGTATTTTGGATCCTCTGGGTTAAGGTCACTGATAGATCTGAGGCTTGATAGCTGGTGTACCCATTCCCCTAATGCAGCTAATTGTATGCAGCTGGTCAATCTCTGCCCTGATGATTTGTCTTTAATGCTATACATGTCACTACTTATTTGTGTCCAGTGAAGAGGCATAGATGGTTTAGGAAATCAGAATCACCTTCCCCATTTGGGGAGATGGAGAGGGTCACTGGAGACCAATCTTGCCCAAGAACCATCTCAAGGGGGCTGATTGCATCAACCGTTCAACCTGTCACTTTTCATTTTTTACTTGTTAAACAAGGTGAAAACCATGAAATGAGATAATGGGCTAAAAACGGCTCTCATGAACTGTAGCCAGCAGAAGACACAATGGGAGATTGACAGGACCAAATCAAGATGTGCTCCTGGATCCAGGGGCAAAAAGGCTTTTCCTTTGAAGCCTGTACTATGTTGAGTGGGTTCAAGGATGTGGAGTGGAGGTGGAGGTGCCCAGGGAGTTGAAAAGAGCCCACCAACTTCCTACAGGGATCACTCAGAACCTGCTAACCAGAGCAGATGGAGAAGGAAGAGCGGGGTACTTAGTAGATCTTTTCCACACCCTAATTTCCACCACCGGTTCTCTGATTTGCAATTTGTCATGTGCCGTTATGACCACTGAATGCCTGCCTCTTGAGACTGATCTAAAATTCCTAATGAATTGCTCAAGTCTAAACAAGTTTTCCACAGAGAGCTGCTTCATCCTTAACCCCTTATTGAAAAAGGAAATCTCAAAACTGGCCTTTCATCCTGGCAGATTACAGAACACCTAATGTTGCCTTTGGAAACAGTTTAATGAACAAGCTAACACCACCGGCTACTTTCCTGGTGACAGTTGGGGACCGTGGTTCTCAAACCAGGTGACAGGTCCCTCAGGGGCCCCACCAAACCTAAGCAGGCTGAACTCTAAGCATCTGCCCAAAGTGGTGGTCTGGTGGTAAACTGAGGACCACATGAAGGGAGAAGTAGCATGGCCTAGGGGAAAGAGCATGGGCCTATGAGTCAGAGGACCTGTGTTCTAATCCCCTACTGAGAGCTCACCTCCTCCAGGAGACCTTCCCAGACTGATCCCCCTTTTCTCTCTCCTCCTCCCCACCCCACCACCCTACCTCCTTCCCCTCTCCAAAGCACCTGTATATACATTTGTACAGATTTATTACTCTATTTTACTTTTGTATATACTATTCTATTTATTTTGTTAATGATGTGCATATAGCTTTAATTCTATTTGTTCTGACAATTTTGACACCATTCTGTATGTTTTGCTTTGTTGTCTGTCTCCCCCTTCTAGACAGTGAGCCCACTGTTGGGTAGGGACCATCTCTATATGTTGCCTACTTGTACTTCCCAAGAGCTTAGTACAGTGCTCTGCACACAGTAAGTGCTCAATAAATACGATTGAATGAGTGAATGAATGAATCCCCACTCTCCCAATTTCTTGTTGTGTGACCTTGAGCAACTCAATTAACTTCTCTGTGCCTCAGTTCCCTCAAGAATAACAGGGAGATTCAGTACCTGTTCTCCCTCCTACTTAGACTGTGCCCAACCTAATTAACTTATACCTACTCCAGCACTTAGAAAAGTGTTTGAACATAGTAAGCTCTTAACAAATATCACTAAGAAAAAAAGGAAATGGAGGTTTTCTCCAGCCCAAAATCCTTCAAGTGACCCTCACTGACGCAGCCCGGCACACCTTAGCTAATGGCACTAGCGAATCAAGTCTGCCATCAGCCCTTCTGTGTCTTGGCACGTCGGGCTCACAGATGAGGGAAGTGGCTGGAAAAGGGATCAGAACAGCCTAGATGCCATGGGCTACCTGAGAGCAGACTGCTTTCGTCATGCCTACGACCAGGCAAGGGGATGGGGAGGAGGATAATTCAGCTCTGTCTTTGCACGTACACTAGTGCAAGCTTAACCTAAGGACGTTACTCAAACCTATTTTGTCCTCTCCTTCCCTGTGGGGACTGATAGTGTCTGAGCTGTCAGAAGTCTGGCTCGGTTGAATCGCTAATGGGGCTCCTTGAGCAGAGAGGCTGTCTATCATGCCAGTGCAGCTGTCACACGTGTGCACCAAGACGGCATGTTAATAACTCCCGTACGTTTTATTGATGGAAAGTTAGTATAGATGTAGTGGACACTTAAAATGAAATATCTTTAGATATAACTTGCATCACTTGCCTTCCCATCTCTTCCTGAAGATACTCGAAGAAGAGATGGGTGGAGAATAAAAGACACCTTCCACAAATAACTGAACTCTTCCTAGCCTGGTCAGGTCAAGTAACTCAGATTTGGGCCTGAAAAATCAAGTTATGCTTAAGAGAAATCAGGCAGGGACTGAAATAAAGGCAACTGCTGCACTGGCATAACTTTGTTATTCAGATTTAAGATCCTGGGGAATTCATCAACCTCTCAAACCAAAAAGTCAACACGCGAGTGTCTACAACATGCACAGTACTGAATTAAACCTTTGGGATCAGTACTGGCCTCATTAATATTTACTGATCACCTGCTGTGGCTGGAACCCTGTACTAGATTCTCGGGGAACATACTAGACAAATAAAACACAAAATCTTTGTCCTCGAGGAGTAATAAGGTAGATGCAAGGCTGTGAATTCAGGCATAGTCTCTGATCTATGGGATTCAGTCTATTTTCCTCCATTTTACAGATGAGAAAAGTAGTAGCAGTAATGAAGGTATTTATTGAGTGCTCTATAGGTGCTAAGCACTGTACTTGGTGCTTAGAAAAGTGCCATAGAAGCATGAGGGAAGTTCCCTGCCTATAAGGACTTTCCCCATGTTAGAGAGATAACAGAAATATATGGACAATTGTCATAACTACAATCAAGAGAATAGATACAAATAACAGGCAAGTGAATAAAATAAAAAATGAAATCATAAGTTCTGAGCTGTTGGGATGACTCAGCCTGATGACAGAGGGATCCATCAGGGAATGTTTCCTGGAGAAGGTGACTTTTTTAGGGGAGAATCTGAAGGAGAGGAAGGATGTTGTTTGGGGAGTCTGAGAAAGCATGCAGGAAGGAGTAAGCAATGGGTGGAGGTGAGAGTGTCAAGAGTAAGTACCAACTAGAGAATATGGGATATTATAGACAGCTCATGCCTATAAGAAGCTGATTGGCTGAGATGGACAACATCTTGTCTTATGCCGTCAAATCGTCTCCGGCCCATAGCGATACCATGGACACATCTCTCCCAGAACACCCTGCCTCTATCAGCAATCGCTCTGGTAGTGTAACCATAGAATTTTCTTGGTAAAAACATGGAAGTGGTTTGCCATTGCCTCCTTCCGTGCAGTAAACGTGAGTCTCTGCCCTAGACTCTCTCCCATGCTGCTGCTTCCCAGCACAGGTGAGTTTTGACTTGTAGCAGACCGCCTTCCACTCACAAGCCACTGCCCAAGCTAGGAATAGAATGGAATGGACATGCCTCTGCTTGACTCTCCCTCTCATAATTGAGACTGGTAGAATACTGGAAACTCTCTAGGTGCGATCCTGAGCGGGAGGAGGGACAAGGCTTGAAGTTAAAATAAAAACATGCAGAGATTCCATAATGGCAAGAATGAGTTGAATAATGGTGATGTCCACCTGGGATTGTGTTGATGGAAGGAAGAATAGGTTGACATCACTGGGGAATGCTTAAACAATGTAGAAAAGGCAAATTAAAACAGTAGAGACTAACTGGAGAAGCCTGATTATCCTGTATCTTCCCCAGCACTTGGTACAGATGCTTGGAATAGAGTTGGAGATGAAAAGAAGCAATGTGGTCTAGTGGATAGAGCACCGGCCTGGGAGTCAGAAGGACCTGGGTTCTAGTTTTGGCTCTGCCACTTTCTGCGGTGACCTTGGGCAAGTCACTTCACTTCTCTGAGGCTCAGTTACCTCAACTGTAAAATGGGGTTTAAGACTGTGAGCTCCATTTGGGACAGGGACTGTATCCAACCTAAATACCTGGTATCTACCCAAGCATATAGAACAGTGCCTGGAACATAAAAAGCACTTTTCAAATACCACAAAAAATACTGTAAGTATTACTATAATCATTCTTTATTTTTATCATTACTATTAAGTCCTATGATTAAGGAGGAACCATAGAAAGCTGATTAGGAAAGAGCTGGCTTTACCTAACGGTAATTTCTGTCATTGGATTTGGGGGGGCTTTGGTTAATTCTTCCACCAGCCCACCCAAGCATAGATTCAGAGCCCTGCTTTCTATTCCCAGAGAAAACAAGTTTGCAGCTCATAAATTTCAAGACACTATCCCCATCCACACAATTCTCTGTCCGACAACATTCCAACCCCTTGTTGAACTGGGGTTCCTGCCAGTCAAGTTTATGGTAAAACTATGAAATGGGAGATGTCTGAGTTCATCAAAGGGAGCATTAACCCCTGTAAAACCATTTTGCCCCAATCCATGTCCATTTTGATCAGGATTTCAGAGACTCAGTGGGTAAGGACAGCACTCCCCTCTCACTAACACAAAACTGGCTCAGAGGAGCAAAGAACAAGGGCCCTCTCCCCCCTCCTATTCTTCAGAAAAAGCACAAACCTTGAAAAAAGTTCTAAATTATAGGTTTGGGTTTCTCCCATTTCCCCTTCCATGTAATTATTTTTTCACTCAGTTGGCTTTAATTAACCTGCCCTAGGCCTGGAAGCTCACTGAATGTGAACTTTTTTAAAAATTAATGCTTGGTGCTTATTTCCCAAGACTTGGGGCTTTTAAGTCAGAGGAGCCCTGAGCTGTCAGAAGCCTTTGAAGGGTTTTTTTTTCCGCCCTCTAGTATACTCACCCTAAACTAAAGGTTCTAAGGTTAACACAGAATCCCATGGAAATATAACCCACTCCTTTGGAGCAGGTCAAGGAGAAGATATTCAGACTTCCTTTTCACGCTATCCTTTTCACTTCATCTCAACCTGGGCCAAGGCTGTTTTGACCAGCATCTTTCCAAGCTTTGTCCCATATTCAGCACAGGATGAGTAGGGGAAAGGGTTTGGGGAACACCGAAACCAAACCCACACTAGCTTAAATCACACCTCTTATACTCAGATAATCTCGATGATCAGGTGCAAAACTACACGTTTCTATATTCCCCTAGGAATTCTCAGTCCAAGACAACAATGCTATAATTATATGCTTTTTGCCAAGCACACAGATCTACAGATCTACTATATCATGCCATTTGTTTAGAATTGGAGCACCAAAATCGGAGAGTCACTTTGTTATTTTCTTAAATAAAACCACAGGGCGATTCATTCTTTGTATCAGAAGGAGTCCTTTGCACACTGGGAAGGACTGTTTGGAGGTATACCGAAAGCTTCTATTTGCAGGACCTGGCAGTGCTTCCAATAAATAATAATAATAATAATTATAATATGTATTCGATGTTTACAGTGAAACAAAGCACTGGTCCTAAATGCTGGGGTAAATACAAAATAATCAGAAAGGACACAATACCTATCCCACATGGGACTCTCAGTCTCCAGAGGAAGGAAGAGGGAGGTATCTCATTCCCATTTCATAGATGAAAAAACTGAGGCTCAGAGAGGCTAAATTACTTGCTCAAGGTCACCCAGCAGGCTAGAACCAAAATTCTCCAATTCCCAGGCCCATGTTCTTTCCACTAGGCTATGCCAACTCCAACTCTGAGATCTCCTCCATTCATGGCCTGTCCAAAGTCCAAAAAAGAGATGATTTCTGAGAAAAAAAAATCATCCTCCAGAATTGGGTTGAGCCAAATATTGTAACAGGCATTAACTTTTTCCTACCTCAGATCCTTCATACTCTTTCAGACACAGCTGACTTAATTCCCCCATGCCCCGGGCAACACTGTAAGGGAGTTAGAGCAGTGGAAATGACATTGCAGCCTAACATGAGACAAGAGTCTTGTAACATCATTTGTTTTGTTGAAAAAGCACCCCTGAGTCCCTGGGAAGATTTCAGAACACGGAGGGGGATAAGGAAGGACGACAAAAACTTCTTTATGCACCAACCTGATGGTGACTTCTGAATCCCCTTGTTCTAAAGATTAAAAGGAACATCACAGCCCCTCTTCCTCAATTCTAAATAGTGGCAGGATGTATGTTTGAAATGGATTTCCCAGCCCAATATCTTAGAGAATCCCACCAGCATGACGGAAACTTAACAGTAGTATATTTTAGGCTCATCATACCTATTCACACTACATCTGCTTCTAGAAGGCCTGATCCAGAAGGCATCCTGCCTATAAATCAATCAATCAATTATATTTATTGAGTGTTTACTGTGTGCAAAGCACTGGACTAAGGCTTGGGAGAGTTGGTGGGCATATTCCCTGCCCACAAGGAGCTTACAGGCTAGAGCTTAGATGGAGACTACAGCATTGCTAAGGCTCAGAGTGAGTACTGAGTACCCAGCACTTAGAACAGTGCTTTGCACATAGTAAGCGCTTAACAAATACCATCATTATTATTACTGGCTTGCTCCTTTGGGGTCAAGCTGGGAGCCGTAGAACTAGTGGAAGAGCACGGGCCTGAGAGTCAGGAGACCTAAGCTCTAATTCCAGCTCCACTATTTGCTTGCTATGACCTTGGGCAAGTCACTTAACCTCTCTGTGCCTTGGTTTCCTCAACTGTAAAATGGAGATAAAAAACACCTGTCCTCCCTCTTAGGCTGAATCCTGTGTGGACAAGGACTGTCTGATCTGATTCTCTTGTAATAATAATAATGATAACTGTAACGTTTCTTAAGTGCCAAGTTCAGGGATAGACAAAAAATGATACGGAAATGACACAGTTCCAGCCCCACATGGGACTCCCAGTCTAAAAAGGAGGGGAGAATGGGTATTGAATCTGTATTTTACAGATGAGGAAACTGAAGCTAAGAGGCGCAAAGTGACTTGCCTAAGTCACGTAGCAAAAAATGGGCAGAGCTAGGGTTAAAACCCAAGTTCTGATTCCCAGGTCTGTATTCCTTCTCCAGGGCCACACTGTCCTATGGACATGAGGCAGAAGATGGGAGAAGATGGGTATGGAGTGGAGGAAAGCAGATAGGACATCCTCTGGCTGATGTGTCAGAGTCTATCAATCTCAAGGCGGCAGCCTCAGCAATAACCTGTTTTTCAGGAGACAGATGCAGCACACAGGGACAGTAACTTTGCTACAGTAACTAAGTTAGTTATGGAAATATCATATGGGATACTTTTCTGGAAAAGTTCCATCCTGTTTCCAAGGCAATAGGAGAAGGAAACGGTTGAAAGCTGCATGTTCTTTACCAAATTAGGTTGAGAGTGCACACCCTGACTTTTAACTAGGGTGCATGGGCAGCCCAAGCCTTTTCTTTGGGGTACAATGCTTACCAGGCAGTGGGTGCTGAATAAGAGCCTAGATGCCCACATTTCCTGAAGTGGAGGTGGTGGTGGTGGTGGTGTGTGTGTGTGTGTGTGGTATTTGTTCAGCACTTACTATGTGCCAAGCACTGTACTGAGGATCGGGCTAGGTACAAGATGATCAGGTTGGTCTTAGTTCCTGCCTTCATTTGGTTCACACTTTTTGGGGGAGGGAGAACAAGCATTTTGTCTCCATTTTATAGGTGAGGAAACTGAGGCACAGAGAAGTTAAGTGACTTGCCCAAGGTTACACAACAGGGAGTGAGGGAGCCAGAATTAGAACCTAGGTCCTCTGACTCCCAGTTCCATGCTCTTTCCATTAATCCATACTGTTTCCCAATCTTTTCCCCCTTCTATTCATCTGACACTACAATTTGGGCCCCTACAATACACCCAGCCCTGGGACTGTCTGCCACACCAAGCAAGTGAAATTGTGCCAGCAAGAGTTAATGTCAGGCACCTGTTCACATTCAGGTTAACCTTAATGCAGAACAACCTGTTAACATCCATGGCCAAAATGGATTCAATTCATTTAGCAATGAACTTTACCTGAATGTGAATGAACCAAGATTCCAAGACAACTCGGGTGGAACTCCTTGTTCACTCACACAAGGCAGCAACCGCATTGTACCATTGACGTAGTTTACATTTTGGACTCCAGTCACGAGCAGATTCCAAACTCAGAAAAGCAGTGGAACAGTCAGGCCCAGGCTGGTTTTGGGATACGTTTAGTGGAAAGAGCCTGGGCATGGGAGTCAGAGGGCCTGGATTCTAGTCTCAGCTCCACCACTGGCCTGCTGGGAGACCTTGGTAAATCAGTACACTTCTTTGTGCCTTGGTTTTCTCATCTGTAAAATGGGAATTAAATATTTGTGCTCACCCCTCCTTTAGACTGTGAGCCCTATGTAGGACAGGTCTGTTTCAGACTTAAGAATGTTGTATCCACTCCAAGGCTTAGTAGAGCCCTTGGCACATAGCAAGCACTTAAATATCCCAGTTATTATTATTATTAATCAGTTGTATTTATTAGGTGCTTACTGTGTGCAGTGCATTGTACTAAGCACCTGGGAGAGTACATTGTAACAGAGTTGGTAATAATAATAATGATGATGGCATTTATTAAGTGCTTACTATATGCAAAGCACTGTTCTAAGCGCTGGGGAGGTCACAAGGTGATCAGGTTGTCCCACGGGGGGCTCACAGTCTTAATCCCCATTTTACAGATGAGGTAACTGAGGCCCAGAGAAGTTAAGTGACTTGCCCAAAGTCACACAGCTGACAAGTGGCAGAGCTGGGATTTGAACCCTCTGACTCCAAAGCCCGTGCTCTTTTCCACTGAGCTACACTGCTTCTCTACACACGTCCCTTGTCCACAACAAGCGTATGGTCTAGAGGGGGATACAGACATTAGTATAAATGAATAAATCATGGATATGTACCCAAGTGCTGTAGGGCTGTTGGAGGGGTGAATAAAGGATGTAAAACTAATTGCAAAGATGGCACAGAACGGAGTGGGAGAAGAGGAAATGTGGGCTTAGTTGGGGTAGACCTGTTGGAGGAGATGTGCTTTTAGTAAGGCTCATTTCTCTCCATGACCCTAGACTCTTTGCATCAGTAGTAGTAGATATTTATTCAACACAGGACATTCTCCTTGTTTAAAAGCACCCACCTGATAGTGACCAAACTACCCAGGAAAATTCATTCACTCATTCAATCATATTTATTGAGTGCTTACTGTGTGCAGAGCACTGTAGTAAGTGCTTGGAAAGTACAATTCAGCAATAAAGAGAGACAATCCCTGCCCACACCGGGCTTACATTGAACATGGATATAAGAAGTAAAAACAACAGAACCCAATTTTCACCTTCTCTCCTATCCTCCCTATTTTCCGTAGTCTACATCTTATTTTTTTTCCCCACGGTATTTGTTAAGCACTTTCTATGTGCCAGGCACTGGGGTAGATACAAGCTAATCAGGTTGGACACAGTCTATGACCCACATGGGGCTTACAATCTTAATCCCCATTTTACAGATGAGGTAGATGAGATGCAGAGAAGTTAAGTGACTTGCCAAGGTCACACAGCAGACAAGTCGTGGAGCCTGGATTAGAATCCAGTTCCTCTGCCTCTCAGGGATGAGCTCTAACCATTAGCCTATGCTGCTTCTCTACTTCCCTATGGCTGCTCTACAGTCTTCACCAGGGTGGGACCCCTGGAACACTTGCTCACAGGACGATGGGGAGAATTTAGTGTGACAGAATACTGAGTGACTTCTCTGGCACTATGGACAGTGAGGACTAAGGCGGGGATCTGCACCTTTGTCTCCAGACTGGAGAGATCAGGTCTGCTTCACATGAAGAAGTCACCTGAGAAAACAGTATTGGAATTCCAAACCTCGCCCAACGTGCAACTGAAAGACTGAGAAAAGGTAGGAATTAACAAACCCATTTTGACTAAGATTTGATAAGGATTTGGAAACTGCTCCTTAAGATGTTCGTTTGGATTGGTGCCATTACACATTTTTCCAGCACTTTCTATACTGTGAACAGGCTCACAGGAACCTCTTTGGCCCCGGGTCTGAAGAGCCAAGACAATCATGAGAAGCAGCATGGTGTAGCAGGGAAGCAGCGTGGCTCAGTGGGAAGAGCGCAGGCTTGGGAGTCAGAGGTCATGGGTTCGAATCCCAGCTCTGCCACTTGTCAGCTGTGTGACCTTGGGCAAGCTACTTAAATTCCCTGTGCCTCAGTTACCTCCTCTGTAAAATGGGGATTAAGACTGTGAGTCCCAAGTGGGACAACCTGATCACCTTGTATCCCCCCTCCAGTGCTTAGAACAGTGTTTTGCACATAGTAAGCACTTAACAAATACCACCATTACTATTATTATTATAGAGTACGGGCCTGGGAGTCAGTAGGACCTGGGTTCCAATCCCGGCTCCACCGCTTGTCTGCTGTGTGACCTTGAGCAAGTCACTTCACCTCTCTGGGCCTCAGTTACCTCATCTGTACAATGGGGATTGAGAATGTTAATCCCACAGGCGACAGGGGCTGTGTCCAATTCAATTCACTTGTATCCACCCCAGCACTTAGTGCAGTGCCTAGGACATAGTAAGCGCTTAACAAGTACCATCATCCTCTCCCCCACTTTCAGACACACAAGGAGAAGGTATGCCAATTAATTGATCAATCAATGGTACTTATTGAGGGCTTGCTGTGTGCAGAGCATTGTACTCAATATTTGTGGGAGTACAGTCCAATAGAGTTGGCAGACATGATCTCTGCCCTCAAGGAGCTTACAATCTGTATGGTTGATCCAGGGGAAGAGCTTGAGTTAGTAGAGAACGAAGGTGAAAACTCAGTGCCTGCTATTCCTGGAATCTTGTCCATTACCCAACTTTCCAAATGGACTTGAAAACCATTTTCAGGTCCTCCATTGCAGGAATGGCATCTGGGCCTTTATTTGTAAAGTAGACGTCTCATACAGGGCTCAGAACCAGAGAGGGCTGGCTGGCTTGCACTCCTTAAAGGATGGAGATTGCTGGAAGTGGAAAGCATGTTCCTCTGATCCCAGCCGAACCCTCTAATCAGCAGAAAGGAGAAGAATTAAAGGCTTCTTTTGTGCTAGCAGACCACTGAGACCCCTGATTATGATGCTCACGCTAGCTTTCCTTCTGCCCCCAGCTCCAGTCTAATGCAGCTGGCCTTCCAGAGATGTTTTCCAGTTCAGAAAGCCTCCTAACCCACATAGACTGGAAGCTCCTCTAGACTGGAAGCTCGTTACAGGCAGGGAACGTGTCTCCTGAATTCTGCTGTATATCGTGCTCTCCCAAGTACTTAGTACAATGCTCTGCACATAGTAAGCGTTCAGTAAATACCACTGATTGATTGATTGATGGCTCTGGAAGTGACCAATAGCAACCCCCAGCAAGGCTGTCTTGTTTCCCTGTCCTTGGTCTCAGCAGTCGGCCCAGGCAGGAGCCAGTTGGGTTGTGCAGAATTTGTTGTTCCAGTGAGGTGAAACATCCTCTCACAGCTGATAACTGGTGGTAGTGCCTCCCTTGCATCACTGCTTCCAGGAGCCTGACAATACAGCAGAATCGACCCCAGGCACTACGTATCCCCCATAGCATAAATTAAATGTTGCCGGAAATAATGGAGAACATTTACTCAACAGCTCTATTCTCCCGTCACTTATTTTCCATGTACCTTAGCAACATACTTAGCCTTTTCCAGTCACTTAGAAAGCAAAACGGTACAAATTACCCAAATCAAGTGTTCCTGCAAGTTAGGCTTTCAGGTAACTCAAGGGTGGACACCGGCACTAACAAAGCGAGGAAACTGGAGTCTCCACCTCGTAATTTGGGTTTTTAATTTGGAAGCTTAGAAAATACCTGCAAATCAAAAAATTCAGAACTTCATTTGAAATTAACCCTGGAATATTTAATCCATATAGCCAGAGTTCCCTTTATCCAGTATGGTTCTTTGCAGGAACAAATAATTGGCTTGGACTATTGGGAATGCCTGGGCCTGGGTTTTAATCCCTGCCCCACCATTTGCCTGCTGTGTGACCTTGGCCAAGTCACTTAATTTCTCTGGGCCTCAGTTTCCTCCTCTGAAAAATGGGGATTCAACACCTGTTCTCTCTCCTACTTATACTGTGAGCCCCAGGTGGGAACATCTTGTATCTACCTCAGTGAATAGTACAGTGCTCTGAGTGTAGTTCTTATCAAGTACCACAGGTATTATTATAAGTCACATTATGAAAGACTCAAAGAGAGAAGAAGACATATTGACCTTGGAGAGAAAAGACAGTGTTCAGCCCACTTCTTAATGGATGCTGACACTGATGCCTAATCTATCATTAAAGGACAAAGAGAAGGGCTGAACCAAATAAATAGGCCAAGAAAATTTCAAGTCTGGAGTGATTTTTCCTTTCCATCTTTCAAGTTGCAAAGAACTGCAGGAGTTAGGTGCCCCTGGGTTCTACAGTGCTAAGCAAAGTCATTAGCAAGTTAATGTACCCACCTTTGTGAGAAACTCCGAAAGCTCTGCGATGTGGGATGAAAAAAAATAATAATTCAAAAGTCTTTTACACTGGAAAAAGAAAACTTCACTTGTTTCCCAGGGGTATCAGACAGGAGCGACATGAAACAGAATTCTCAGCCAAATTTTGCCCTCAGAGACAAATGCCCAATTTGCACCAACATGAATTTTGCCAGAGAGGAATGCTCTTCGTGGCTCCCAGGAGAGTCATCTCAGACCCCCACAAGGCAGAGTGGTGCCCGTGTGAGCCTTCTGTCAACCTTGGCCTCAAAGAGGGAACGATTCTGCAGGCCCATGCTTCAGATACAGTGGGGACCTATTTGTGGCCTCATGCACAATGCTCCACTCTGACACTTGTAATGAGTGGGAAGGTTCTCTCACCATTCCAAAAGACCCAGAGGAATTATTTTCTTCACCTCTCCCCCTCACCCTCTTCACTGTGGAAGTCGACAGGCAATCAGAAAATAAAGATTACTCTTGGAGGCGGGGAAAGGCAAAAATGCAAAAAAATTACCTGAATTTTCAAAAAAAAGTCCTGCCAAATCTTCTAATGGGTAATAAACTCTGTATTCACACAATGCTTTTCTCCCAGGAACCTAAACCACTCCACTGATTTTTGTTTAAAAAAATAAATTTGAATTAATCCTTGCAATAATAATAATAATAATGATGGCAATGAGGGTGAACAAGTTTCTAATCCCCATTTTGTAGAAAGGTAACTGAGGCACAGAGAAGTTAAATGACTTGCCCAAGGTCACACAGCAGAAAAATGCTAGAGTCAGAATAAAAATCCTGGTCCTGTGACTTCCAGGCTCCTGCCTATTCTGTTGGGCCATGCTCTTTCTCTGCTGCACCAGACAAGTGCAATTAAGGAGGGTAACCAGAATTTTAAAACTACAGCCACAACACCAACAAAACAGTCTCTCATTTATTATATCGGACATCATTATGCATACTTGCTTTGGGCAACCCAGTTCCAAATGCTTTCTAATCCAACATCCTGCTATGTGAGCTCAGCATGCATTTCAGGTGCTTCCCACACTTTCTTGTTTTCTTTTGGGACATCAAAGGCCCCACTTCGAAATACAACTCAAATCATTCACTCATTCAATAGTATTGATTGAACACCTCCAGTGTTCAAACCACTTTTCTAGGAGCTTGACAGACTGCAACAGTCATAAAAAATACATGCCTACCTTGAGGACTTACAATGTTTCAGGGGAGTCGAGTGGTGAGGTAGCCTAGTGTGGGTATAAAGTTGTGTCGGTGGTTGAGTGGGGATGGGGTGGTGGCACCCCGAAGCTCCGTGGCTGATAACAACTTGAGGAGAGAGGTGAATGGGTGCAACAGGAAAGAAAATTAAGTATCAGGTGCACCATCATTTTTAGATCAGCAAAAAGATGATGGCTGTTTGGCTTCTGACCTATTCTTTGTCCATAATAATAATAATAATAATGGTATTTGTTAAGTGCTTACTATATGCCAGGCACTGTACTAAGCACTGGGACGGATGCAAGCAAATTGGGTTGGACACAGTCCCTGTCCCATCTGGGGCTTGTCTCAATCCCCATTTTAAAGATGAGGTAACTGAGGCACTGAAAAGGGAAGCGACTTGCCCAAAGTCACCCAGCAGAGAAGTGGTGAAGCTGGGATTAGAATCCATGACCTTCTGACTCCCAGGCCCATGCTTTAAGCACTACGTGATGCTGCTTCCCATATTAACGGGACTATAGGGAAGCTGGAAAAGCTCTGGTATATTTGGTTTTTTCCTCCCAATGTACCATGAGGTTACACTGTAATATAATAATTCAGAAGACCTGGTTACTAATCCCAGCTCTTTCACTTGCCTGCTCTATGACTATGGACAGGACACATAATTTCCTTTCCCTGAGTTTCCTCATTTGTAAAATAGGGCTTCGCTCCCTGTTCTCCCTCTACATTAGACTGTGATCCCCAGGTGGGATGGGGACTGTATCCAACCTGATTATCTTGCATCTCTCCCAGCACTTAGTTCAGTTCTTGGCACATTGTAAGCACTTAATGAATACCAAAATTATCATTATTCTGTATTCACTGCATGATCCTGAAAATCCACCATCGCCCCCTGCACTTGACCATTGGATGGTTGAAAGGTGGAAGCAATTAGCCAGTAGACAGAACTGTTCTGAACCCTATCCAGCTTTCAAGGTCTGAATTTGGCATCAGTCATCTTAGGTCTTCAGATCAATGTAGGTGATGTGCTCAGTCAGCAGGACACTTCCTGAGGTGTTCCAGACTTGACGCCCATCAGGACCAATGTGCTCTCCAACTTGAGAGCAAGCTGACCATCCTGGCAGGACCTGCTAATGGAAAGTGGGGCTGAACAGCCCGGGCAACTAGGATCCTGTGCCCCTCTTACTCAGACCAACGATATTTACCACATGTTTTTTTTTTTTCAATGTCTCTGCTGCCTAGGAGTTAAATGATTTCCTGCCAACACCTGGAGTGAAGGACTGGGATCTCATGATAAAATTGCTTATTGTGATGCTACTATGGCAACTTCAGGGAGGAGAGACAAAGCGGTCGCTGCTGTAACCTTGAATCGGGCATGAAGAGGATGCAGACACAGCTGAGGAGGTTCTTTTGATCAACTCGGCCAACGGCTCTAGTGGCAAACCACCGCTGCTTTTCCTCACCTCTTTTCCTTGCCGGCTTTCTGCCTATTAAGACTGATTGGTTTATCTCAAAAACTGCACAGATATTTTCTCCCTGGGGATCACCATCTGGTCTGTCAGTCCTAATAAAACACATGTATTCGCTACATGATTTGGGTATAAAATGAGGGAAGAATTAGGAAATGTCTTTCCCAGAGCACCAGTCTCTTCTGGTATAATGTGATCCACAATTAACAGCATAACTTCTAGACTGTATGCTCGTTGTGGGCAGGGAATGTATCTACCAATTCTTATTATATTGTACTCTCCCAAGTGCTTAGTACAGTTCCCTGAATACAGTCCCCGCTTAATAAATACAATTGATTGATTTGATTGGCCTAGCAGAAAGAGCACAGGCCTGGGAGTCAGAGGATCTAGGTTGCAATCTGACTCTGCCATCTGCCTGCTGGGTGACCTTGGGCAAATCACTTCACTCTGTGACTCAGTTTCCTCATTTGTAAAATAGGGATAAAATATATATTAAAATACATAAAATACGTATACATAAAATGCATACAGAGAAGCAGCGTGGCTCAGTGAGAAGAGCCCAGGCTTGGGAGTCAGAGGTTGTGGGTTCTAATCTCGGCTCCACCACTTGTCAGCTGGGTGACTTTGGGCAAGTCACTTAACTTCTCTGGGCCTCAGTTACCTCATCTGTAAAATGGGGATTAAAAGTGTGAGCCCCATGTGGGACAACCTGATTACCTTGTACCCCCCAGCGCTTAGAACAGTGCTTGGCACATAGTAAGCGCTTAACAAGTGCCATCATCATCATCATATTCTTCTTCCTACTTAGGCTGAGATCCCCATGTGGAAGAGGGACTGTGTCTGATCTGATTATCTTGTATCTAGCCCAATGCTTAGCACAGTAAGCAAGTAACAAATACCACAATTATGATTACTATTATTATCATCATTGCTGCAAGTTTGGCAAATGGAGAGTTGGTGATGAAAGAAACAAATGTGAATGTGAATGCAGGGTCCATCGAGGCCTGCTGCTTCTGTTTCCCAGCCTCTGCCTCACACTAACTGTGGTAGACTGGACAATACCAGATACTTCTTTGTGGTTTCTCAGTGCAGCCCAGTGGAAGGAGCCTGGGCTAAGAGTCAGGAGACCCAGGTTCTAGTCTCGGCTCTGCAACTGGTGTGCAGTGAGACCTTGGGGAAGTCACTTAGCCCCCCTGGGACTCTGTTTCCTCATTTGTAAAATGGGGGTAAGATAATGATGATAATGATGGCAGTATTTGTTAAGCACTTACCATGTCTAAAGTACTGTACTAAGCTCTGGGGAGAAACAAGATAAGCAGGTCAAACATGGGACTCCCAGTCTAAATGGGAGGGAGAACAGGTATTGAATACCAATTTTACCAATGAGGAAAATGGGACACTGAGAAGTTAAGTGACTTGTCCAAGGTCACACAGAGGGAAAAATAGCAAAGCAGAAGTAGAACTCAGGTCTTCTGACTCTCAAGCCTGTGCTCTTTTCTCTAGGCCAAACTGCTTCTATGAGCCTCAGATAAGGCAGAGACCTTGTCTGGTCTGTCAACTTTGTATCTGCCCAAGTACTTAGCACACAGTAAGTGCTTAAAAATAGCATTATCATCATTATTATCATCAGCAGCAGCCACAGCATTTTATATAGTAAAATAACAGTGAACAACAAGGAATTCTAATAATAGAGGACATAACATAGGAATTTGAGTCAGTCTTGTTGGGACCTCTGAAACATCTCTCCCTTAACCCTTTAATTTCCATTGAATCAGTTACTATATTATGATTTTTACATTATCACAAGGAGCTTCAAGAACACAACTCCTGTGTGGTAGTAGAAGCGATTTATTTTGTTCACCTGCAGCTCACTCATACTTCAGAAATGGGGCCACCTTTTGCTTGCTTAAACTCCATGGTTAATTTAAAAAAAGCACTACATATACCAACAAAATCTCATAAGAGCACCTTGAGTGTTTATGATGTATAGCACACATTATGTCAGAATAAATTTTTCTAAGTATATTTTATAGTGCTGCATATAAAATTATATCTTTATAGATTTTTACAGTCATAGATATCTAGATGAATGTCCGTTATATCTCTATTTATCAATGTAATTTCATATGTGACTTTGCAACCCTCAACCTTTATCATATTCAGCACAAATTTACAGAAAGTCTCAACTTCTTTTTGGTATGACATATTTTCTTAGTCTACTTACATAGATCATCCAAACTTCATGCAACAATCACATTAAATCAATCAGTCATATTTATTGAGCACTTACTCTTTGTGGAGCACTGCACTAATTGCCTGAGAGAGTAAAATATAGTAGAGTTGGTAGACATTTTCCCTGCCCACAACAAACTTACAGTCTAGAGACTGTAGAGTTGAAGGGGTCTACTAATACTACTACTTTTAAAGAAGATTGATTAAGGACTTACTAGAAGTCAGGTGCTGAGCTTAATTCCAGGATAAATATGAGATAATCAGATTGGACACATTTATTGTCCTACTCAGAGATCATAATCAAAGAAATAGGAAGAGCAGGAATCTTAACCCCATTTTTACATGAAACTAAGGTAACGAGAGGTCACAGAGCGGACATGTTGCAGAGCTAGGACTAGAACTCTTCTAAATCCTAGTCCCATGTTTTTTCCACTAAGAAATCACTTGTTGTGCAGTGACCAAACTTTAGGGAGATGAGTACTACGTTCTTGAAGAATCCAGAAGTAGTCTGCCCCTCTCTGATCTGCCATCTCTGCCCCTCTACCACAGCCTCCCCTCTCTGATCTGCCATCAGCAAAACAGGGACAATCAATCAATCAATTGATTGATTAGAGAAGCAGCGTGGCTCAGTGGAAAGAGCACGGGCTTGGGAGTCAGAGGTCATGGGTTCGAATCCCGGCTCCGCCACTTATTGGCTGTGTGACTTTGTGCAAGTCACTTAACTTCTCTGTGCCTCAGTTACTTCATCTGTAAAATGGGGATTAAGATTGGGAGCCCCCTGTGGGACAACCTGATCACCTTGTATTCCCCCCAGCGCTTAGAACAGTGCTTTGCACATAGTAAGCGCTTAATAAATGCCATTATTATTATTATTATTATTATTATTAATCAATGGCATTTACTGAGCACTTACTGACAGGGCACTGTACTAAGTACTTGGGAGAATACAACAGACAGGTTCCCTGCCCAAAAGGAGCCTAGAGGGACAAGGAAACTTCCTTAGAAAGCTGCTGGTGAAAATGAATTCTACACTCTCCCTAACTATGAAACAGAGAGAACAATCTCCAATGCTTCCTAGCCTTTCCTGACTAATCTCTCATCTCCCCATTCCATTTCCTCGCACTACCGCAAATGCTGTACATTTGAGCTCTCCACCCCTAAACACTGAGATATCCCACCGCTTCTTCCCAAGGCAGTTATGCTAAACTAAGTTATACTTCCTTCTACCTGTAATTTATACTAGAGTATGCCTCTCCTATTAGATTGTAAACTCCTTAAGGGTAGTGATCAAGTCTACTAATGTTTCTGCATCCTGTTCATGCCCGATTCAAGGTTACGGCAGTGACCGCTTTGTCTCTCCTCCCTGATGTTGCCATAGTAGGCTCACAATAAGTAAGTGCTTAGCATAGAGCAGGTGCACACTAAATACAATTGACTGATTCCCAGGGATGTGAGATGAGAGAGGTAGGTGTGATGACCAGTGGACAGTCCCAGGAATATACATGTGGACTTTGAAATGAAAAGTTGACTTTGGGGCAGATAGCTTGTTTTCAATCTCTCCCAGAAGCACAATGCAAACTCCCCTGTGAGTGAGCCAAATATTGTTTTTCTGCTTGTTTCTTGGAATTACTCCAGAACCAATGGTTAAAACATCCATTCAAGAGAAGTTCCAATTCTCAGGACTTGGTTACTTGTTTTTAGCAATCACTACGAGTAGGAATAGTTTGACTGGTGGGATCAAATTTGACTTTAATAATAATAATAATGGTATTTGTTAAGCGCTTACTATGTGCAAAGCACTGTTCTAAGTGCTGGGGAGGTTACAAGGTGATCAGGTTGTCCCACGGGGGGCTCACGGTTTTAATCCCCATTTTACAAATGAGGTAACTGAGGCACAGAGGTTAAGTGACTTGCCCAAAGTCACCCAGCTGACAATTGGTGGAGCCGGGATTTGAACACATGACCTCTGACTCCAAAGCCCATGCTCTTTCCCACTGAGACATGCTGCTTCTCAAAATGCTTTACAAAATGCCTTTTCAATGGAAACTGATTTGACTGTTCCCACGTCTGGGATCAAATGCCCTCAGGTGCTAAAATCAGATTCCAAATAATTGGCTCTGAAATTTCCTGAGTTTGAGGAATTCCCACTTTCCTGAGACCTAATCTGCTTCAGGTAAAGAAAGTTCTAGTTTCTTGAGTTCTAGTTAAAGGCAGTTACAGAATAAATTGCCCTGCCCAAGGACACTAAATATCTGAGAGCATCCACTGTCTCTTAAAGATGGATGGGTGGTATTTAAGCAGGTGTATGTTTCAGGAAATGCACTAATGAGTAGACCTAAATGTAATAATCATTTGACTACCACCATCCAAACAGAACTGGCCAAGTCCAATCCTTCTCCTGGTACAGTATTCCACAGATTAGGTGCTTACAACCTCCTGTTCAATTGTACAATCGAGAATAAAAATAAAATAGTTACTGACCTTCCAGCTCATGCATAATTAAAACAAGTTCTAATGTTGCACATATAAATAATAGATGGCTATTTTTGTGGATCAATGCCATCTCCTGTGTTATAAGAAACATTTTTAAGTAAAAGAACTGTGCTTTTAAGTTTAACAGGAAAATTTGATGTGCTAGCAAATACTTGTTGATCTTTGTATATTTTTCAATTGCAAATTGCACTTTAAAAATGCAAACAATTATTAATATTGATTTGAACTAAAACAATATTGAACTTCAATATATTTCTGGCTTTTTTATGAATCACCCTGTGGAGCCAGGGTGATTATGATGAAAGAGTATTTGCATGCTCAATTTCTGTTCGTCAAGAAACCTTGAAGAGTACTAGTTTTGTTCAAGCTGATAATGAGAAACCCATCTGTTGGAAGGGAAAGAAGACTATTTTAAAAGTTCTCAGGCATATTAAATTAGGTTTTCATTCCATAAGTGTCATCCCCTTATCTTCCACCTGAGCTTTCACTGCAGTCTTTAATCTCAGTAAATATGGAGGAACACAGTGATACAAACTGGTGGAGGCTCAGTGTCTCCGTCAGGCATCAGATGCAATTTCAGAACAATTCCAATGGCCAATCATCATTTTCTGTGGGCAGACTGCACTCAGGTGCTGGAGTTCGGGTGTCGATATCCCAAGGTGCCCGGGGTAAGACTCCCTGGTAGGGCACATTGCCACAACATAACACTGGCATCCTGTAAGCTCATTGCACTTGAACAGCTGAATCCCTATAGTAATGAGGGCAGTCACTCAGGAGTCATGTATAACATAGTTCATTTACATTAATTATATAACGCAATATTATATTTGACTGCTGCCAGATAGAATAGTTTCCTTCACCCCAAGCTAAGGTTAATCCACAGGCAGCACAAATTCCGGAATACGAATGCTCGCCAGGGAGCTAAACAGACCCAATTATGTAAGAAGGGCTCAGACTTTCAGCCGGCATCATTGAAAGAAGAATTGGGGGATTTCAGAATAATGATTTTTTTTTTTAAGTAGCAGAAAATTCTTCAATCTAATTTCACGCCCAGACCCCGTCAACCCATCTGTGCTAACCGGAGAAAATCTGATGTCAATTTAAGGCCTTAGATCCAGGACGGTGTGGTTGTCAGAGGACACCCAAGTGGGAAGACAGGCAGGCATGGTGTAGTAACTGCAGTCATCATATTAAACAGCTTTCTCCCCGCTGTTTGCAGTCTCACGAGTCCCTCTTTTCAAACATCTGTCTTCCTGGCTAAAACCCATCTGTGTGCCAGTTACAACCAGAGAAATTCTCTGCCCCTTCCCTCTCCACTGTTATAAGCATAATTGTGCTCATCCAAAGCCTACTCCGGCTTGGGATGGATCACAAAAATGAATGGGGTTGGAAGAGATCCCCTTTGATTTCACGTCCTGGATTGTCCGGCAACATCAAGGCAATAGATCAATGTGCTAAGGGGATGAGTGATCTGTTTATCTGACAAGGGAGACGAGGGTAAGGGGAGGGAGTGAACAGAAGGTTCCCTGGCTGGAAATTCAGCTCCATGAAATCTGTGATTGCATTTGTGCAAGAGTGACACTGTTTGAAGAACCTCCGTCTTCCTGAGCCTGCACCAAGGCCAGTCAGGTGGCATGGAAAAGCAGCGTGGCTCAGTGTAAGGAGCATGGGCTTTGGAGTCAGTGGCCATGGGTTCAAATCCTGGCTCTGCCAACTGTCAGCTGTGTGACTTTGGGCAAGTCACTTAACTTCTCCATGCCTTAGTTACCTCATCTTTAAAATGGGGATTAAAACTGTGAGCCCCCTGTGGGGCAACCTGATCACCTTGTAACCTCCCCAGCACTTAGAACAGTGCTTTGCACATAGTAAGCACTTAACAAATACTATTATTATTACTATTATTATTATTATTGTTGTTGTTGTTGTTGTTGTTGTTGTTGTTATTGGGACATGGCTTGATGTAGGGTGAAAGCCTGATTTGAGTCCTAGCTCTGCTACCTGTCTGCTGTGTGACCTTGAGCAAGTCACTTAACTCCTCTGTGCTTCAGCTTCTTCATCTATGAAATGGGGATTCAATGTGTGAGTATCCTGTGGGAGAGGGACTTCTTGAAATGATTAGTATGTACCTACTCCAGTGCTTAGAACAGTGCTTGAAACATAGTAAGTGCTTAACAAGTACCATAATCATTTATTATTTGGAAGTCCAGGTCCTCGCCCTGTGAGGTGTCCATTTTTCTCAGGAAAGGGCTATTTTGGGTCCCCTATCACCCTGCTCATACCTTTCAGTGATCATATGAATGGAACTTGTCATGAAAGACACCCACTGGCACCTACAGGATATTGGGCACAGTCCACCCTAAATAGATGGCACAAAAGCCATGCCAGGGACATAGTGTGTGCCCTGTGCATCCCCCTTTAAGAGGCAGTTTAGGTACTGGAAGCTGGGAAAGTGAGAGTGAGGTTCAGTTCCAGTCCAATGTTTGGGAGTGAGCAGAAGCACTGGGCCTTCTGGCTGTCTGCCCTCCCAGATCACTCGCCTGAAGGCACAACCAGGTGAACAGTGACAGCAAAGGAAAGGATTAAAGGCTGGGGCTGGGGAAGGGTATAACGATGATAAATATAGGTGCCGGGCACAGAACTGGCTAGCTGCCGATTGGGCAAGCTACATGCTGGCTGTCTAAGGGCCATCAGGACCCAGGAAGGAGAAACGTTCTAACCCGTTTGAACGAGAAGGAGATTCCCACTTACAGCTCACCTGATCTTGCAACATGTGGGCTTAGTTCTAGTTCCTTACTCTTTTATCCTCGGGTCTGAGCCAAGTTGGCCTTTTTTAGTTTGGCTGTCTTTGTCAGTTTGGTTAAAGGTGTTTTAGCACCTGTTGCTCTGAAATGGGGAATGCCTTCAAAACAACTAGTAGAACAACTGAACCCAATGCAGTCTGGGTGAACTTTGCCTATTGTTGTAACTCATTTGCATGCACAGCTTCTGCCAGGATGACTCTGAGCTGTTACCATGGCTGTCATTAATGATACATCAATACAACAATTCTATGCCATAATATTGACTACATCAGGATGAGGCAAGTGTATTATGTCTCATGCTGACTCACTACACAGTCAGGATTAAAATGGCTATTAAAGCTTTGGGGCACTTGTGGGACTCCAGAATCCTTGAATGGAAAGGAGAAACCCTCCTGAAGGGTGGGAACTGTAAAAATGGATTTTCATCTCCTCTTTTCTCTCCACTGCTATTAATAAAGCTGCTTCATGTTGCTCATTTGTTTAGAGATCTGAAGCAAGCAACTCCCTACCATTCACTGAGTATATTCTCCCTTCCCTGCAAGGTATGCATTGAAGAGCAAATCCCAAACAGAACTAAATTCCCCAGGATAATCTCACACACAGGAAACCTCCCATTGATGAGTGAGTTGTTGGGCATCAGGGAGCATTTTAGACGGGAAAATGCATCATCTTTGCATTCCGGGTAGGAGTTGTAATGATTTCTTTTAATGGTGTTTGTTAAGCACTTACTATGTACCAGGTGCTGTACTAATTGCTGGGGTAGACACAAGATAATCAGGTTGGACACAGTCTCTGTCCCACGAGTGGGGCTCACAGTCATAATCCTCATTTTACAGATGAGGTAACTGAGGCAGGGAGAAGTTAAGTGACTTGCTCAAGGTCACCCAACAGGTAAGTAGCAGAGGTGGGATTAAAGCCCTTGTCCTCTGACTCCCAGGCCCATGCTCTTTCCACTAGGCCATGAAGCTTCACTTTTTGAGCCTGAAGGTGTCTTTTGGCTGCAGCCGACCCCTGAGAAGACAGCAAGATAATCCACCAAATTATAAGATGGCCAGTGCTTGGTGACAAAATCCGTATGCCCTGAGGGACCTTATAAGCAGAAGCCAGTCCAAGAGATGTATTTTTTGTCTGCAGATGACAGTCATCTAACCCGGTTCATCCTCCATTAGCTGCCTGGTTTCTCACATGCCACTAGACACTGTCCATTTCCATTTCAGTAAACACAGCATGTGTGAGGAGGGGTCACATAGGCCAGGGGGAAATCTTCAGAAACAGGAAGAGTGAGTCTGTGAAAGGTTGGGCTCACTGCTGATTTATCTTCTTTGTCCTTTTGGTATTGCTGGGGCATCTTTCTAGAGGCCTCAGGGAATTTGAAACTAATTTCCCTCTATCATTAGTGATGTAAATATCCTTGTGCTGCCTTTCATTAAAAATCGAACGTGGTGATGAGAAGGAATGCAATTCACTTGCCTCTTTTCTTCACTGGTGAAAGCCATATGCAAATAATTAAGCGAGGCATGGAAGCCATAATTAAAAATTTCACAAAACCCTCTCATTACGCTAAACCATTATCTGGGGTGGGGGGGGGTGGGGGGAGAGAGAGAGAGGCTAGTCCCCTCCCCCCACCACCCCACATCCAATCTTCATATCTTACAGATGGTTAATTGTGGCCCATGAGGAAAGAAGACTATATTCTTCATTACTTGGACCACAAGGTAATGTACCTAGACAGTGACATTCAGCTCCCCCACTGTATGCAAGGACACACACTCCCTACCCGGTTGCTACACAAACATTAATGCCTTTATGGGGAACTCAATCACACAGTGCAGCCGGGGTCAGAGGCATTGCTGAATAACAGACATCCAAAAGCACGGGCCTGGGAGTCGGAGGACGTGGGTGCTAATCATGGCTCCACCTCATGTCTGCTGGGTGACCTTGGGCAAGTGATTTCACTTCTCTGTGCCCCATTCATTCATTCAATTGTATTTACTGAGCACTTACTGTGTGCAGAGCACAGTACGAAGTGCTTGGGAAGTACAAGTCGGCAACATATAGAGATGGTCCCTACCCAACAACGGGCTCACAATCTAGAAAGTGGAGACAGATCTGTCAAATGGGGATGAAGACTGTGAGTCCCATGTTGAACACGGACTGTGTCCAACCTTGTTTCTACCCCAGCGCTTAGAACAGTGTTTGGCACAGAGTAAGCACTTAACAAATACCATAATTATTACTATTAAATCCAACACAGTCTTATTTCTCCTATGAAATCTCCTATGTCTCCCTCCTGACAGGGATGTGTGTCACTGCATCTAATGCCTGTAGAAGTTGAACAGGGAAGAGATATGCCATGTGGTCTTGCAAAACTCCAGAGCAGAACTGGGCACCTTAAAAATGGCACACAATACTGATACTGTGGTATTGGTTAAGTGCTTTATTATGTGCCTCAGACTACACTAAGTTCTGGGTTGGTAACCATACAGTCAAATCAGTCACAGTCCCTGTGCCACTCGAGGCTCACACCCTAAGAGCATATAAAAGAGGAAATCAACAGATACTTTTGCTCTTCCCAGTGCCCAAAGTGGATGGAGGCAGGATGGAATCAATCAATTGTATTTACTGAGCGCTTGCTGGGTGCAGAACACTATATTAAGCACTTGGGAGAGTACTATTCAACAGAGTTGGTAGACATATTCCCTGCCCACAGTGAGCTCATGGTCTAGAGGGGCAGAAAGACATTAATATACATAAATAAATTATAGATATGTACGTAAGTGCTGTCGGGCTGAGGACGGGGTGAATAAATGGAGCAAATCAGGGTGATACAGAAGGGCATGGGAAAAGAGGAAATGAGGTCTTCGGAAAGCTCCCTCGGAGGAGATACACCTTTGATGAGGCTTGAAGGTGGGGAGAGTAATTTTCCATCAGATATGATGAAGGAAGGTGTTCCAGGCCAGAGATAGGGTGAAAAACAGAGGGGAGACACGGGACTAGGTAGCTGCACCCTTAAGGACTCATTATAGACTGCTCTTTCTTCATGACCAAGTGTCTTTCAAAAGTCGCTGCTTAGACATACTGAAGTTACTACTGCCCTTTGGAGTCTCTGAGAAATAAGAACCATGAGCCCCAGCTAAGGGACAAAAGAGAAGGGTCAGGCACCTCACAACTCTGCACACAGAGTCTCACACATGCACACGTAGTACTTCAGGCAGCCGTGGAGAACAGCTCTCTGGGAAATGGAAGAGCATAATCCTTGTGTGACCTTGTCTCCCTTTAATGAGAAAGGTCCCAGACTTGGGTTATCATTAATATAAGCTCTTGGGTCAGGCATAAAGCGCCCCTCTTCCTTCTCCTCTCTTCCCTCCTTTCATCTCCTCCTCTCTGACCCTGTCCCAGCCAACCAACTCCATGTTAGCCAAGGTCTCTTTGGCTGCCAAACCAATCCTTACTGGACTTTCCACTTGGCGCTGGGATTAGCTGCAGTGGACAGCCAGGCTCTGGGTTTGAAAGGTAAGTTTTCAGAGGCCCACCCCACGGACCCTCGACTACAGATACTCACCCCCATGTGTCTGTTTGTAGCAAAATACTCTGAGAAGCAGGAATATATCATAGGTGAGAAAGCAAGACTTTAAAATGCATCAGAACAGGCTCTCACGGGCTCCTTATCCCATGTGCCATCAGCCCAGTCTCATGCCATTATTGGATGTTAATAACCACAGTTTAAATTACACTAGATTCTGCTCTTGCTAATAGTCAGCGGTAGAAAAGAGAAAAGAAACTTCAGGAAGGAATGCAAAGATTAGAAGCAGCAGAGTGTTCTCCCAGAGTTCAAGACGTCATCAGGGGGCATTTTCTTCCCCAGGAAGACCAAAGCAGGTCTCAGAGTAACAGGATCAGAGTCTGAAGGGATCGCAAGGGATCTGTGGGCTCAGAGTCAGAAGGACCTGGGTTCTAATCCTGGCTTTACTTGTCTACCGTGGGACCTTGGGTAAATCACTTACCTTCTCTGTGTCTCATTTACCTCCTCTGTATAATGAAGATTAAGACGGCGAGTGGGATGAGGGTCATGGACTGTGTCCAATTTGATAAGCTTATCTCTATCCCAGTGCTTAATACAGTGCCTGGCACATAATAAGTGCCTAACAAATACCATTTAAGAGAAAAGTCTAAACCATCCAGGAACAAGTCCAGACTCCTTGTACAGTTGTAAGCTTCCACTGTGGAGATTGATGGCTCCCTCTGTTCCTCTGATTCACTGAAAATGAAGCCAGGCATTCTCTAAAGATCAGATCTTTCTCCATCCAAACTACTGCCACAGTAATCTAAGCACTTATATCACACCCTGACGACCGCATCAACCTCCTATCTCTCTCCTCTTCACTCGTCTGCTAAGATCAGTTTACTGAAAAAAAACAAAACCAAAACCAAAAAAATTTCAGTCCATTTCTTCCTACTCCTCAAGAGCCTCCAGTGGTTGCCCATCTACCTCTGCATCAACAGAAAATCCTTGAAGACATTCAATCAGCTCTTTCCCTCCTACCTTAATCAATCCAGCAATGGTATTTATTGAGCACTTAATGTGTGCAGAGCACTATACTGAGCCCTTGGGAGAGTATAATATGACTGAGTTGGTAGACAACCTCTGCCCACAGGGAACCTATAGTCTAGACGGGGAGACAGAGATTAAAATAAATTACAGGTATGTCCTTAAGGGGCTGAGGGTGGGGTAAATATCAAATGTTGAAGGGGTACACATGCAGAAGGAGAGAGAGTAAGGGAAATGAGGGCTAGTTGGGGAAGGCCTCTTGGAGATGTGATTTTAGTGAGGCTCTGAGGGTGTGGAGAGTGGTGGTCTATAGGATACAAAGGAAGAAGGATTTCCTACTACAATCCAATCCACGTCCTTCACTCCTCTAATGTAAACCTTCTTTCTGTACTTTGATTTTGCCTATCTCACTGTCAGCTTCTCAAGTGCATCCTTCCACTGGCCAGGAACTTCCTCCCTCTTCATACTGACATACCACCACTCTCCCCACCTACAAAACTTACTAAAATCACATATCTTCCAAGAAACAAATCTCCCATTTTCCCTACTGGCTCTCCCTTCCATGTCACCTTGGATCTGCACTCTTTAAGTTTTTGATATGCATCCCATCCTCAGCCTCACAGTTCCTATGTACATATCATCATTTATCTTAATGTTCATCTCCCCCTCTAGACTAAAAATGCCCTGTGGGGAGGGAATATGCATATCTTCTCTATTATATCATTCTCTCCCAAATGCCTAGTACAGAGCTCTGAACAAGCAAACATTCAGTAAATCCATTTGATTGTATTTATTGAGTGCTTATTGTGTGCAAAGCACTATACTAAGTGCTTGTAAAGTACATGACTGAGTTCCCCTAAATCCCAGGTCAACCCCTAGGTTGGGCCCAGTGGATGAATCCTTTCTTCCTCCTGTGGGTAGAGTATGGCAAAAATCTTGTACCCAGGACTCTTCCGTGATGTTAGTTGAGGGCTCTGCTTCGTGCAGTCATTCTGAACAAGGATTTGTGGACATTTTGCCAGTCACCTCTGACCTGTATTGCCACTTGGACTGTCTGGCTCAAGTCTGCCACTTGGACAAGCTCCTAGGTATCTGGCAGAAAAAAGTGGTACCACCCAACCAACCATCTCTTGCCAACCCAGATAACATTTGACTCTAGGCATCTGGTGGGAAAATGTGCTCAGGTCTGGATCCCGAGAGCCCAGGCTTCTGCCATCCCCGCTAAGGATCCACAGTGTGGGCTTCTAAGTGGGTGCAGAGCCCTTTGGGAAACAGCATAGCCTAATGAGTAAAGCAGGAAACTGGGAATCAGAGGACCCACTTTCTAATCCCAGTTCCGCCACTCATCTGCTGTGTGAGCTGGGGTAAATCTCTTCACTTCTCTGTGTCTCAGTTACTTCATCTGTAAAATGGGGATTAAGACTGTGAGCCTCATGAGGGTAATAGATTGAGTTCAACTTGATTAGCTTGCCTCTATGTGCCTGGCACATAGAAAGCGTTCAACAAATACCACGCAAGAAAAAGAGCTATGGAAAGTCTCACCATGGCAACAGTGTCATTTCCGGTTCCTCAAACCAGAAGTCCCTTCCAATGTTGCATGAGGGTGGGGAGGGATCCCAGCTCCCCTGGCTGAGGGAGGATGAAGTCAGGTATATATCTGATTCTTGGTTCCAGTTTCCCTTCACTCTCTATTCTGCTCATCAGGGTGCTTTTCTCATTAGTGATTTTGGAAGGTACTGGCAACTCTTGGAGCCCTTTCCAATTATCAGCTTGACACCTCACCCTCTTCTGAAAGCCTCCGCTGGAGCCTTAATCACATCCTGTCGCCCCTAATATAGAGTCTGGTGGTGACGGCCTGGAATCGGTCAGTTACAGGCCTGGAAGATGGGACCATTTCCTCCATCTTCTGGTAGGATTTTTTTTCCCATAAGAGACAATTGCAGGTCCTTCTCTTCTTCTAGTCCCATCCTTTGGAATTGGAGGTAACAATAATAATGATAATCATAACAATGACAATCATAATAACTGTGGTATTGGTTCATTCTTTCATTCAATCATATTTATTAAGCCCTCACTATGTACGGAGCACTGTCAAGTGCTTGGAAAAAAACAATACAATAATAAATAGTAACAATCCCTGCCCATGACTAGCTCACAGTTTTTGACACACCAAGCTCTGTACTAAGCACTGGCGAAATTCAAGATAAATAGGTCAGACACAGTCCCTGGCCCACATGGGACTCACAGAAGATGGGGGAGAGAGAGAACAGGTATTTCATCCCCGTTTTACAGATGAGAAAACTGAAGCACAGAGAAGTGAACTAATTTGCCTGTGGTCACCTAACGGGCAAATACAAGAGGCAGAAAAAGAATTCAGGATAGAATTTAGCACAGCCATGAAAGTAAGCACATCATAGAGAAGCTGCCTGGTCTAGTTGAAAGAGCATGGTCCTGAGAGTGAGAGAACCTGGATTCTAATTCTGACTCTGCCAATTGCTTGCAGAATAATCTTAGGCAAGTCACTTAACTTCTCAGTGTCTGTTTCCTCAACTGTAAAATGGGGATTAAACCATTGTTCTCCCTCCTATTAAGAATGTAAGCCCCAAATTGGGCAGGGACTGTGTCCAACCTGATTAACTCGAATCTACCCCAGTGCTTAGAACAGCACTAGACACAAAGTAGGCACTCAACAAAAACAACAAAGCTAAAAGCCTACCCTCTCCTTAACTGTGTGAACTACACCCACAGAAGCAGCATGGCTCAGTGGAAAGAGCCCGGGCTTTGGAGTCAGAGGTCATGGGTTCAAATCCCAGCTCTGCCACTTGTCAGCTGTGTGACTTTGGGCAAGTCACTTCACTTCTCTGGGCCTCAGTTACTTCATCTGTAAATACTATCTGTGACAGTAAGTGCTTAAATACCATCATTATTATTGTTATTTACTTTATTAGTAAATTTGGCGAATTTGGGGCTTATAATGGGTAAAATCTTTTGATGCCTTCTTAAGTACAAAACTGTTTATCTCCAAATGGTTGACGAGAGGACAAGTCTGTCTTGAGAATTTTCCTCAGAACCATTATGTATCTCCCCCCGCATAAGCATCTGAAACCCGTGATCAATCACTCAATCATATTTATTGAGCGTTTAGTATGTGGGCAGAGCACTGTACTTAATACTTGGGAGAGTACAGCATAACAGAGTTGGTACATGCATTCTCTGTCCAGAGCAAACTTACATTTTAGAGAGGAAGATCCTCCCAACTGACATGGAACCAACTGAATCTGAATTGTGGCTGAGAATTCTGGGCATGTTACTCCCCTCCTCAAAATTCTCCAGTGGCTGTCAACCTACAAATCAAGCAAATACTCCGCACTCTCGGCTTCGAGGCTCTCCATCACCTTGCACCTTCCTACCTCACCTCCCTTCTCTCCTTCTACAGCCCAGCCTGCACCTTCCACTCTTCTGCCACTAACCTCCTCACTCTGCCTCGTTCTCACCTGTCCTGCTGTAGACCCCCGGCCCACGTCCTTCCCCTGGCCTGGAATGCCCTCCCTCCACACATCCTCCAAGCTAGCTCTCTTCCTCCCTTCAAAGCCATACTGAGAGCTCACCTCCTCCAGAAGGCCTTCCCAGACTGAGCCCCCTTTTTCTTCTCCTCCTCCCCATCCTCCCTGCCCTACCTCCTTCCCCTCCCCACAGCACTTGTATATATTTGTACAGATTTATTACTCTATTTATTTTACCACTTCATATTTACTATTCTATTTATTTTGTTAATGATGTGCATATAGCTTTCATTCTATTTGTTCTGATGATTTTGACACCTGTCTACATGTTTTGTTTTGTTGTCTGTCTTCCCCTTCTAGACTTTGAGCCCATTGTTGGGTAGGGACCGTCTCTATATGTTGCCAGCTTGTACTTCCCAAGTGCTTAGTACAATGCTCTGCATACAGTAAGCACTCAATAAATACGATTGAATGAATGAATGAAGCCAGTTCCTTTACCAAGATCACCAGTAAGGAGAGATTCTCCTCCACCTTAACATTGCCTCTAGCAATATGCTACATTGTTTGGATTTCTTATTTTATTTCAATTTTTCTGGTCTGCTCCACCAGGTGGTAAGCTCTATGAGAATTGGGGTTATGCCTTACTCTCTTCTGAAAAGCCCCATGACAACCTGTTCAGAACTCTGGGGAAGCAGCATGGCCTAGTGGAAAAGAGCATAGCCTTGGGAGTAAGAAGACCTGGGTTATGATCCTGGCTCCACCATTTACCTGCAGTGTGACCTTGGGCAGGTCACTTAACTTCTTTGTGCCTCGGTTCCCTGCTCTGCAACATGGGGATTCACTACCTGTGCCCATTTCTACTTGGAATGTGAGACCCATGTGGAACCCAATTATCTTGTATTTACTCCAGCACTTGGTACAGTGCTTGGCACATAGTAAGCACTTAATTATGCAATTATTACGAACTTTTCCCATAGTGGGCACTTAATCTACAGTGATGATGATGCTACCCAAGGGGGTTACTTGCAATTACCTTAGGTGTGGGTGGTCCTGGGAGTACTGAAGAAAAAAGTCAAGAGGAAACTGACATGGGGAAGACTACTCCTTATTTGTTCTCAACACCTCTTAGATTGCAAGCCCATGTGGGAAAGAGGATGTTTGACCTAACTGGCTTATACCTACACCAGTACTTAGTATGGAGCAAGCGCTTAATGAAAGCCATAATAATAATAGTGGTATTTACTGTGGGCCAAATACTGAACTAAGTGCTGGGGTAGATACAAGAGGAACAGGCCCTGTCCCACATGGGGCTCAAAATCTAACGAGGACGGAAGAGAGGTATTTCATCCCCATTTTAGAGATGAGGAAATTGAGGCAGAGAGAAGATAAGGGACTTGCACAAGGTCACACAGCAGGTCAGTGCCAGAAAAATAATTATAACTTAATGGGCAGATCTGGAGCACCGACGATCACCCTCTCAGCCAAAGCAGGAAGAGCACTGAGGGCTGGCCACATACATAGAAAGCATTTTCTCTTCCTGGAGACACTGAACTGGCCTCTTAGATGAAGTGACTCTTGGGTCCTAAAAAGATGGGAGATTTTTCTGTCATCTGGCCCTAACCTAGGGATCCAAAGCATTATGAGTAGGGGATAAAAATAGTAGTCACTATTTATTGAGCAAGGATTTAGTTCAGTGCACTGAACTAGGTGCTTGGAAAATATGGAATAAAGAAGTGACATGTTCCTTGCCCACAGAGAGCTTACACTAAAATGGGAAAGATAAATAGCTCTTGGAAGCTTTCCCTTGGCAAACTTGTTCATTCTCTCACCTCTTGACAGAAACCACAGGGACACATGACACAGATGGAAAGATATTCACTTTATCTACAGCCGCCATGATGACAGCTTGCTCCGACAAAGGGGAGAAAAAAAGATCTACAGCTTTTCAGGGCCTAAACATGGATAATGGATGACTGGCAAGACGTGTAGAATTCATTTTGGGGATACTTCCCAGGAAAAAGCAGTAAATACGGTTGTTTGGGGTTCTGCTACCAAGCATACTGCTATTCCAAATGGGCCAGGTTTTGTAACAAGCACCATTCCAAAAGTGGGTTGGTATTTGTTACATAGGCAGCATAACAAAGAATCTAAAGACTTTCAGGTAAGAATGGTTGGTTTCTCAGTCTGGGAGAATCCCAAATGTAAAAAGAAAACAGGGGGTAAGAAATGCTGATCTGTAATGGCCATAGACTGAGATTTACACCGGTCCATTTCCCAAGTTACCTTTCCTTTACAGGACTTGTCCAGGTGGATAAAGCACTGCATTGGAAAATTAGCCACGTCCTGGAGCCATCGTTGCATTTCGTTATTTAAGACTGCTTTAATGAACCCCACGTCTTTGGCCAAGAGTTAGCATGGATCACTACAAGCAGTTAAGCAGCTTGTATACGGATGTAAAAAAGGACAGACCTGTTAGGAGAATTAATACTATACGTGCCAAGCATAGCACGTACGGAAATACAGAGTGGGCCTTCAGGATGAATAACTAATAAGGGAATAAATGAGTTTGAAGAATAAGGCTCCATGAGGTGAAACAGAATAGAATACTGGAATGGCTGAGAGGAATGGATACTTTAAATAAAGCAGCAGAGTCCTTTAATGCATGCCAGAGACATAGCTCCTGAGAAAGAATAACATTTTGGAGCAACATGGCTCTCCATATTGATGAAATCAAGAAGAGTAAACACGTGTATCATTTTAATCTACTCATGGATGTCTCCAAATGAATATCCACATTTATCTCTGATCAGAACCAATTTGTTTCCATTTTTGCCTCCTCCTTCATTGGTGGAGATCAATGATTCTCTGAAGCAATTGTTTAGGCAGCACACACAGACGATGATATTGATTTTACACCCACAATGCTATCGTAATTGTAAGGGGACTACCACTGGGCTGTAAATGGATCCTCAAAGTCAAATTTCAAGAAAGTAAGCAGCTTCCTGTCCCTTCCTGTGACAGAGGCTTTCTGGAGCACTACCAATTCATTCCGCCTGAAGTGGCAAAAATGGAGATTCCACTTGTTTCCCAGCTCCTAATTGCTTTGTGACATTCCCTCATTCTCCCTCTGCTTAAAATCCACTTCCCTCCTCGACACGGGCCAAGATTTTGGCAAGCCAATTTGAAACTTTCCAATCAGCCTCTTGGGGAGGCTGAACCTTAGGCCATCTAGAGATTTTGTAAGCAAGCAGAAAGATGTATGGGATTCAGAGAAAGCTTCCCATAAACCCTGGGAGTTCCAGGATGGATTCCAAAACCTAACCGTTTGACATGACACAGGCTGGAATTAAAGGTGGACGGTGCACATCTCAAGCCACAGGGAACTTGGAAAGGCTCGTGACCTTTATGAGGGATTTTCCCAAGTGTAATTTGCAAGGCCAGCCTTAGGGTCCAGAAACCCCGGACAGCCTTCTCTTGACAGTTCACAAGCAACTTGAGCTAATCCCACGCCATCTCTGTATTTGCAACATCTTTTAAAATAATCAAAACAGTACAGAGTTGCTGAGTCACAGGAATGCCTGGAACACCAGTATCAATCTTTCTATAACAGCAATAATTAAAGCACCATCATCAAATTACTGATTCTATGTACATGGGCTATTTAATGCATGTGGGCTAGCGGACTCTTTCCCTTGGCCCCTATTGTTTTAGGAAGAGATAAAGTGACTTAAAAATTGTAAATGTTTCTCCCCTTGGATGCAAGGGCATAAATCATGGGTTATACTGAGCTCTTTCCTTTTTATTGATTCTTTCGAGAACTAAGCCAGATGGGTTCAGATATGAGCATGATCTAATATTCCCTTTAGCTTGATTTATAGATTTCTTTGTGCATTACCTGAACATAAATGAGTTTTGCATTATTTCTTGTGTGCCTGACAAATTAAAGTAAAATATTCTTGTTGACCTTTAAACCTAAAAAAGAAGGAGAAGGGAGAGAGAGAGAGAAATGAGAGAGAAAGAAAGATGTTCTCCGGTATGTAGTGATCTGAGCTCTTCTATGCCAATTAAGAGAGTGTGATTATGAAAAAGGTCTAGTAATTTGTGTTGTGTATAATGATTTGATTTTACTTTAAAGCACAAAGTAGATGAAGGCAGAGAAAAGGAGACATATGACAAATGATCTCAAGGAAGGAATAGAAAGAGAACAATAATAATAAAAATAATGATGCTTTTTGTTAAGCATTTACTATGTGCAAAGTACTGTTCTAAGCACTGGGGTATATACAAGTTAATCAGATTGTCCAACATGGGGCTCCCATCCCAGTCTTAATCCCCATTTTACAGATGAGGTAACTGAGGCACAGAGAAGTTAAGTGACTTGCCCAAAGTCACACAGCTGACAAGTGGCGGAGGTGGGATTAGAATCCATGACCTCTGACTCCCAAGCCCAGGTTCTTGCCACTAAGCCTAGCTGCTTCTCTAACAATTGAACCCAGTTTATTTTTCCTTTACAGCACTGATCATGAGAAGGGCACTGTTGCTTTCTAAGACAAAAGAATGAACTTTAAAAACTGTAGCAGCCAAAATAGATAAGGGACTGCAGTTTCATAAAATGTTCCCAATGTAACCCAGCGGCTGACCTTGAAGACCTCTCCTGAAAATAAATCAAACTTCGTGCATCCAGAAAATATCAAAGGTTAGGACCACTTTCAGGCCAGAAGCCGCATTCTCCCAAACTGGCTTTGAAGGGGCTGTATCACAGGGAGTCAGACTAGAAGAACTGAATCAGTTAGTCAATTGCATCTACTGAGCGCTTGCTGTGTGAAGAGCACTTTACCAAGTGCTTGGAAGAGTACAATATAACAATATACCAGACACAGTCCCTGCCCACAACAAGCTTACAGTCTATAGGGGGAGACAGACATTAACATAAATAAATAAATTACAGAAATGGAAGTAAGTGCTGTGAGGCTGGAAGGAGGCATGAATAAAAGGAGCAAGTCAGGGTGACTGTTTCCCTTCCCACAAGTGTCGTTCCAGCCTCTGTTTGGGACAAGTTCCTGCATTGTGGTGGCTATTTGGATGGAGAAGAAGGAATGGGTCTGGACTATGTCATGGAGGAAAAACTCGACAGGATTTAGTAACAGACTGAATGTGAGATTTGAAAGAAGGCAAGGAGTCAAGGGTAATGCTAAGATTGCAGCCTTCAGAGGCAGGGAAGATGGTGGTGTTGTAAACTGGGAGAGCAAAGTTAGGCAGAGGAAATTTTGAAGGGAGCATGGGGAGTTGAATTTTGGACATCCTGAGTTTAAAGGGCCGGTGGATGATCTGTGTGAGGAAATGTGAGCTTGAGAAATAGATGAGAGGTTGTGGGTCTTGAGACAGATTTGGGAGTCCTCCATATAGAGATTTGGCAGGGCTAGAGTTGCATTTTTCTTTATGGTATTTGTTAAGCACCTAATATGTGCACCAAGCACTGAGGTAGATATAAGCTAATCAGGTTGGACACAGATCATGTCCCACATGGGGCTCCCACTCTTAAACCCACTTTACAGATGAGGTAACTGAGGCACAGAGAAGTTAAGTGACTTTCCTAAGGTCATACAGCAGACAAATGGCAGAGCCAAAAATTAGAAGCTAGGTCCTTCTGACTCTCAGGCCCATGCTCTATCCTCAAGACCACGATGCTTCTTAGCCCATGCTGCTTCTAGATCGGTGTGTATCAGGGTAGAGGGGCAGGAGGTGGAGTTGGATTAGGTAGAAATGAGCTGTGACTGAAGTGTTGGGGTATGCTTCTGGGAGCTGTGGGTTTGGGGAGGCAGTGAAAGAGAACAGGGATGTTATAAGCAGAGGGTAGGATCAGAGAGGAGATAGTAATAATAATAACAATAATAATGGCATTTATTAAGAGCTTACTATGTGCAAAGCACTGTTCTAAGCGCTAATGTCCTGGTCACTCAAGAGTTACCACAGTTTCCAGTCCCTGGACCTTAATTATTATTATTATAGTGCTTGTTGAGAATTTACTATGTACCAATTCCTGTTCCAAGTGCTGGGGTAGATACAAGTTAATTAGGTTGGACACAGTCCATGTCCTACATGGGGCTCACACTCTTATCCCCACTTTATGTATAAGGTAACTGAGGCACAGAGAAGTTAATTGACTTTCCCATGGTCACACAGCAGATGTGGCAGAGCTGGAATTAGAACCCAGGTCCTTCTGGCTCCCAGACCCATGTTCTTTGCACTATGTCACACTGCTTCTTAAGTTGCAACTTAGCCCCTGTTGCTTCCTAGCATGCTGAAGTGGTGAAGGTTGCCTGGTGTCTCTCCCCCTGGGGTCGGGGAGGCTACATATCAGCCTACATCAGGAACATCCTACACACAGAAGCTCTTTTTTTGGTAACCTGAAGTTAAATACCATCGCAAAATTCTATTCCTAGGCAGCACTGCTAAATGATGCAACAATGGACAAAGTAGAGAATCAAATCAAGAAACCAGAAAATTCTTTGGGAGGCTGACAGTGTGTCAGGGAATTCAATATCAGATTTCAGATCTAAGTGAGAGTCTATGATCTGGAGTGCTGTACGCTCTTGGGCATGCTATATCCAACTGCTGGAGAGGTCCCATGAATCAACCAATCATATTTATTTAGTGCTTACTATGTGCAGAGCACTGCACTAACCACTTGGGAGAGTAAAATGTAGCAGATTTGGTAATAATAATAATAATAATGATGGCATTTGTTAAGCACTTACTATGTGCAAAGCACTGTTCTAAGCACTGGGGAGGATACAAGGTAGGTACATTCCCTGCCCACAACAAGCTTACAGTCTCTTGGAGGATGTAAACATTATTACAAATTATGGATATGTACGTAAGTGCTGTGGGCCTGGGGAAGATGTGAATAAAGAGTGGCACAAAGGAGTGAGAGAAGAGGAAATGAGGGCTTAGTTGGAGGAAATGTGTTTTTAACAAGGCTTGGGAGGAGGGGAGAGTGATCATCTGTTGGATATGAAGAGGGAGGGCATTCCAGACCAGAGGCAGGATGTCAGGCAGAGGTTGGCAATGAGATAGATGAGGTCGAGGTAGAGTGAGGAGGTTGGCATTAGAGGAGTGAAGTGCATTGACTGGGTTGGAGTAGGAACGCAGTGTCATAAGTGTTGCTTATGGGCCATCCTCAATATCAAATGGCCAGACAGGATCACAAATAGTCAGGTTCTGGAAAGAAGCCAGCTTACTAGCATTGAAGGTATGTTCTTCTTGACTGAACTTCAAAGGGTGGAACTTAGTGAGAAGAACGGACAATAATAGGATACTCAAACAGATTCTGCATGGTGAATGGAAATGTGGTAACATAGTAAACGGCACAGAGAAAATGCTTTAAGAACTCAGTCAAAGGCAGCCATGGACAATTTAGCATTAAATAGGAAGATGAATTTGGCAAAGACCAGCATGGTGCATTAAAATTAAAAAAAATGAGAGGCTCCTTTGGATCATGTCTCTTTAAAGAGGAAAACAGTGGAGCCTGGTGAAAAGATTACGGGCCTGGGAGTCAGGAGACCTGGGTTCTAGTCTCTACTCCACCATTAGCCTGCTCTGTGACCTTGGGCAAGTCACTTCACTGTGCCTCAGTTTCCTCACCTGCAAAATGAGAATTCAGTACCTGTTCTCTCTCCTAGACTGTGAGCCCCATGTGGGACCTGAGTATCTTACCCCAGTGCTTAGTAGAGCACTTGGCATATAGTAAGCATTTAGCAAATACCGCAATTTATAAGTATTATCATCATTAAGGAGAATTTTCAAAGAGGACCAAAGATCCTGATCATAACAGAAGCCGAATGGAAAGCAAAGTCAGGTGCTACAAACTAACATGACAGCCCAACAGAGCCCAATATTTGTGAGTCCACAGAGCGGTTGGGACCATTGGCCATTAGTTGCCCTGTTCAGTGGCTGCCCACCCATAGATAAACTACTATCAGTGGCATCAACCTTAAAAATGAAGAACTCCCATGTTTCCTCCACTGGACTGTGAACTTCTCATGGGCAGAGACCATGGCTTCTTTTACCATATACTCCCAAACTCTTAGCACAGTGCTCTACACCAACTAGATGCTTCATAAATATTGATGATCATGATAGCCATCCCCCACCGCCACACACACATACACTAGGAGATAACATCCATGATGAAATTTGTTTCAGTGACATTGCTCCTCAGTCCTTTGGGAAGAAACACATTATGCAAGGAACAACTGGCACAGGAATAAATCTACTTCTGACTTTCAGAAGAGACTTGTTCCCACAGATACAAAACAAAAATTTCTCCTTGTTTTCTGGCTTGTAGAGTGTTCAATTCATATTACAGGGTTCAAATTCTAACCATGTGACTAATTAATGTAGTCCTTCTCTCCTCATAGAAAATGTACTGTTTTTGTCCAGAAGCCAACAGGATTTCAACCTGGGACATTATTCTGTTTTCTGTTGGTAAATGATTTATATGCATATTTGATGCTACACAGGTAATGACAGGAAAAATATGTGAAAGATCAATATTCACCCCCTTCCTGAAGAAGGATTTGCTTCAGGAGCCAGTATATTATGAAAAACCTAGCTACCAGGACATCAAAGTAATTTATTGAATATGAACCTCCAGTGCAAATGAATGGGAAAATTTCCTCCTGCGGCAATATTGCATTCTTCTAGATTATGAACTCCTTCGGGCATGAAATGGTAAGAAGCCAAAAGAAAAGTATAATTTGGCCACTCGGAAAACCTTGGCTTGCCCACCTCTGAAAAAGTCCAAGCAGTTCCATTCACCACATCTTAGGAAGAGCAGAATGGAGCTGGAGGAGTAGAGAAGTGCAGGTTACCATGTTCAGGAGAATGGAGCATGAAAATAGACTGAAAAAGATTCAGACTCCTCAGTCTGGAAAGATGAAGGCCGAGAGGGAATGTGACTGAACTTTACAAAATCATGAAGGGTGTGGAAAGGCCAAATATAGAATTACTGTTCCCCAGATGCCACAAATCCAGGACTGGGGGAAACTATTGGGAAGCAGTGTGGCCTAGTGGAAAGAGCACAGGCCCAGGAGCCAGGAGGCCTGAGTTCAAAACCCAGCTCTGCCACTTCCCTGCTGGGTGGCCTTGGGCAAATCACTTTAGTTTTCTGGGCCTCAGTTTCCGCATCTGTAAAATGGGAATGAAATAATCATTCTCCCTCCTCCTTAGGCTGTGAGCCCCATGTGAGACAGAGACTACGTTGACCTGAATGTATTATATCTACCCCAATGCCTAACACATTTCAAGTTCTTAACAAATTCTATTATTATTATTATTATTACTAATAGAATATAATAATATCAATAATAATTGAAATTGGCAGGTTCAAAACAAATAAAAGGAAATCACTTTTACCTGGCAAATAGTAAGTAGGAATGCTCTGGCTTAGCTAATAATGCAAACCAAATGCACAAAATGATCCAATTTATTTTTCAACTTATGAGTAATTCAAAGCGCATAAAATTCCAAGAGTGTTCATATATGCCAACAAATGGCACTGAGGGCCTACGCCATGGCCAGATTCTGCAGCTGAAGCAGCTGCTGTGATGTGACTAAATAATCCCAGATGTCTCTACTTATTTGGGGCATCAGTCGGTGACTTAAGTTGCAGTTGATTAACTTCCCAGATTCAGCAATTTCATTACCACACTGACACCAGTTTCAATGTAATTTCCCTGCCATTCCCCCATAATTGACACATAAAATTTTTTTGTTGTTCGTGCTATCATTGTATTAAAATCAGCCTTTAATTGTTTCAATTTTTTTTTTAATTTCCACATTACCAATCTTTGGCTCTAGGATTTGCCCCATGGGTCAGTCAATCAATTGATGGTATTTACTGAGCTCTTACTGTGTGCAGAGCACTGTCCTAAGAGCTTGGGAGAGTTCAATATAATGGAAGCGCCGCAATCAGGCGATATCAATAGCTTTGAGAAGGATTGGGAAAAATCAGTAGGTGAGAGGTCTATCCTGCGTTATTAGAGGGAAGGTTAGGGATGTTGAATGGCATGTGAGGACTCATGACGGTAACTGTCCAAAAGACAGATAACCTGTCTGGTCTAGAATGGCTTAATAGGACATATACCCCCTACTCCCTGTATAGTGCATGCACTCTATGGATGCTTAATACATTTTCGTTGCTATCAACAAACTTATTAGTCCTCTTAGCTTTTCTCAATCAACATGGGTTCCCTTAAGGCTGTGGTAGTATCAGAAGGAAAACGTTGTGTTGAGCTGGGCAAGGGAGCCAGAACAGGAGGACAAAATGATATTTCTGTTTGGGAAAACCTTGACTTGCACAGACTTCAGAAAGAAAACTAAAAAGCTAGTTTCACATTAACACACTTCATCCTTAATTCCTAAACATTTCAGAAACCAGTTTTGTAGCGCGTTCTTCCCATAATCATACCAATGTAGGAGGAGTCTGTCAGTCCCTTGTCTTGCCCCCTTTCCCTGGTAATCCCCTTGCTGAGGGTTTGGCAATCTATTCCAAACTGCTTGACTTTTTTCCCTATGGATTTGAAATGTTACTTACTGCAAATGTTGCTTCTTAGAGAATCATGGCCACCTGCTAGTTTCTTTTAAAAATCAGTGCCCTTTAATACTAATATTTAGTTGACTAAAATAAGTATGCCCCTTCAGGTGACTCAGCTACCAAATAAACCTCTGGTTGCTACTGGGGTCTACCAAGCAGGGATCCTTAATGTAATCTTGTTCTATCATCATCAATAGTATTTACTAAGCACTTACTATATGCAGAACATTGACTAAGCTCTTGGGAATGTTCAATACAACAGAGTTTGTATCTCAAATGGCTGCCCTTCTTAATGTACCAGCACCCAAGGCCAAATGGTAGAACCCAAAGAAAAGAACTAGCTAGATGGATGGGTGAAATCCTATCCAGATATCCCAGTCCAAACTTTTTTTTCCTAAGGAAATCTCTAAAGCAATTTTTCTCCAAGGTTTGTTTCTTGATTTTTATAACTACCTGGAGACTTTTAATCTTCTTGTCTGTTTGATTTATAATCATTAGTATCTTGGATTTCCAAGGAGTCCTTAAGACAGGAAAGACCCATATCTTAAGATAGAGCTACATTAATCCAGGAAAGAGCAATGAATCAACTTAGAACCCAGAAGGGTAAAGCCCCAAATGCCCAATTTCTGGGTGGTTCCTAAATATGGGAAAAAAAGTTTTCCCTTTCTGGCTCTGGATATTGGCTTACAGTAGATTCAGCCAACTGAAACCCAGTCAGAGCAATAGCAGAGGATGTTCGAAGAATTGTCTAATGTGTTTGAAAAAATGTTCTCCAGAGCAAAAGCTATCTTTTGCCTTAAAAAAAGGGAAAACATTGTAACACCTCAGAAAAGTAGCCTTTAATTAACCTCTTGGTCTTCAAATTCCTCCATACATGGAAGAGAAGCGGAGATCTTATTTAAAATATCCCTTTAATGAGACTATGAGAAGTGCACTTTAAAAATTATGAGTAATTTTTCAGGAACATCCCTCCCCGCAAAAATGCAAAGATGAATTCACATATATGCAAATGCAAAGTCTACAACAAGCAGTTTCTAGTACTGCATCATAAAGAAATTCTGATAAAGAATCCTTACAGGAGACTCATTACAGGAGATATTCAAAACCAAATAAACAACAGAACCTCTGTGTCCTTCAGTCAGGAGCCTGAGAGCAAATGTCAGAGAAAAAGCAGCCAGGAGGCAAAGAAAAGCCAGGCTCTGAAGACAGCTGGACATGGGATTTTTAGAAACGCAAAACTCTATTGTGCTAAAGACCTTCCATTCCAGGAGATTACCTCCAAACCCTTTGCTCATTCTCCAACAATTTCTTGAGGATTGTTCACCTTTAAATCCTTAAAGCCTTTAACCAGAACTTAGAAGCTCTAAACTCATCTGACAGAGGTCAGAGGGTGAGGGGAATAGTTTTAATCCCACCCCATCTCCCCATCCAAGAGCTAATGTGCTAAACCCAACCTACTCATCTTCCTTGCTTCCCCAGTGATGCCCATGAGAATGGGCGTCACCTAACCAGTCTTGCAAACTGGCATCAAAAAGGCTACCAGCCCAGAACAGCTGGCAAAAACTCCTCAGGCAAAAACTCCTCAGCCTCGGTTTCAAGGCTCTCCATCACCTCACCCCCTCCTAATAATAATGATGGTATTTGTTAAGCACTTACTATGTGCAAAGCACTGTTCTAAGTGCTGGGGAGGTTACAAGGTGATCAGTTTTTCCCACAGGGGGCTCACAGTTTTAATCCCCATTTTACAGATGAGGGAACTGAGGCCCGGAGAAGTTAAGTGACTTGCCCAAAGTCACGCAGCTGACAGTTGGCGGAGCTGGGATTTGAACCCATGACCTCTGACTCCAAAGCCTGGGCTCTTTCCACTGAGCCACGCTGCTTCTCACCTCACCTCACCTCCCTTCTCTCCTTCTACAGCCCAGCCTGCACCCTCTGCTCCTCTGCCGCTGTGCCTCGTGCTCACCTGTCCCGCCGTCGACCCCCAGCCCACGTCATCCCCCTGGCCTGGAATGCCCTCTCTCACCACATCCACCAAGCTAGCTCTCTTCCTCCCTTCAAAGCCCTACCGAGAGCTCACCTCCTCCAGGAGGCCTTCCCAGACTGAGCCCCCTCCTTCCTCCCCCCCTCCTCCCCCTCCCTATCCCCCCCACGTTACCTCCTTCCCCTTCCCACAGCAGCTGTATATATGTGTGTATATATATATATTTATTATTTATTTTATTTATTTTATTTGTACATATTTATTCTATTTATTTTATTTTGTTAATATGTTTTGTTGTGTTGTCTGTCTCCCCCTTCTAGACTGTGAGTCCGCTGTTGGGTAGGGACCGTCTCTATATGTTGCCAACTTGTACTTCCCAAGCGCTTAGTACAGTGCTCTGCACACAGTAAGCGCTCAATAAATACGATTGATTGAATGAATGAATGAATGAATGAATGAACAGCTTTCCTCAGCCTGGTTTCCACAAACTGCTTCCTCCTTCCCCCTCACTCGTCCAGTACAAGAGGAATATAATTAGGCATTGTGATTTCTTTTACTTAAATAGAAAAACAAATAACATAACAGTGACATGAACCTCAGCATGAATGTTAGGATGACAAATGAGAGTTAACAATTCTTTCATCCCAGCCAGAGCCAAACTTAGGGTACCCAGTTTATCAGATAGGGAACAGCTCTTAAACATTGAACATAGTCATTTGCCGTGCATGTAAAAACTTGTGTACTTGACTATCATTCAGATTATACTGAATTCTGCAAGAAAGAGAACCCTGGTCTAGTATCTTAATACCAGCACAAGTCAGCAGAAGGCACTATGGCTGTAATGATGTGAAACACACAGGCATGTGGGTATGAAGAGGTAGGTTTGTGCTGAGGTCAAACGTTGTCATGGTTGCAGCAGTGGGTGCATGGAGGACACATCTCTTGCTTAATAATCAGTGTTAATTCCTTGGAGAGCTTTGTCTTCCCCAGCACAAAAGGCCCTTATCTGGAGGTGCTATCATGGGTGAAGGTCAGAGGGCAGGCTGATTGGGCAGAAGGATTTTGGTCCAATCTATCTGTCTCTCCCAGGCCCTCTAATTAACCAAACAAAGGTCCTGCTCCCCTCCATGTGTGGAGTGGTTGAGATTTACAGTCATTCCAGGAGATATAACTCTGAAGATTTATTCAGGGCACCTGGATCATTCCTTGGCTCCACTCGTTGCAGCATTAAGGAGTGATGTCGTGCTTGAAACTCACATTTGGGGATTAATTGTCTTTGGCAGAAAGGTGAAGACATGGAGAAAGCCTAGAATCTTCCAGTGGGACTCTGAGAGAACTCTCTTTCCTGATTCCTATTCAGATTCAGCTTCTAGCTCCTGCAGAATCTGGAATTGAGGGCCATAAGGGTACAGCTTTTTGGGTGACCCTCAGTACCCTGACTGGGCACAAGATAGACGCACACAGAGCATAGAGCCCTCCAACAGGACACCAGATACGTTTCATGTCTAAAGGCAAGAAAGTGTTAAATCACCTTCCTTATACAAAGACTCATTCCTTAATCGAATCATAGGTATCAGGTAAAGAAAGAATGCCTTGATCATTTGCTCCAACCCGCGGCATCCAGCAGGATTCTGCTGTTTCTTTTATCCTAGGCACATTTCCTTAACAACTCTTCACCCAATTCTTAGCCCCATGGCCATGGGGTCTTGTGAGACGCATCATGGAGTAGTGGATAGAGCACAGGCCTGGGAGTGGGAAGGTTGTGGGTTCTAATCCTGGCTCTGCCACTTGTCTGCTGTGTGACCTTGGGCAAATCACTTTACTTCTCTGGGCCTCAGTTAGCTCATCTGTAAAGTGGGGATTGAGACTGTGAGCCCCACATATGACAGGGACTGTGATGAACTTGATTTGCTTGTATCTACCCTAGCGATTAGTACAGTGTCTGGCACATAGTAAGTGTTTAACAAATACCATAATTATTATTGATTATTATTTCCCTCTCCCCAGCTCTGGGATCTAAGGAGCAAGACCACTCATCTCCCCAACTCCAGTTCCATCGCCCACCATCATGTGGGGTGAATCCACTGTAGCGGGACAGGCAGCAACAGCTCTGGCAGCAGGACTTCACGGTTGTCAGGACACTGGAAAGGTTGTGATGGCTTGACTAGGGTCAACCCTACCACAGTGGGGAAAGGCGCCATTTTCAAACCATGGAACTCAGTATCGAGCAACTCAGGGCTGTGGCAGAGGGAAGTTGGGCATTGAAAATACTAATGAATTTTAAATGAAATATCGACCATGAAAGCATCCTGTGCCACAGCTGTCATACTGTGCTTTGCACATAGTAAGAGCTTAATAAATGTCGTCATTATTATTATTATTATTATTATTACTGGGCATGTCCGGTTTCAAACTTCTCCTCAAGAACAAGCTTTCACCCAACACATGGAGGTCCTGGGCAGCTACTGCTCTGGGCACCTGCCCGCCCCGCAGAGGGGAGCCCCGAGTCGGACCTGACCAGGGCCTGCCTGGGGAAGTCTCTGGAACAAGATATGTATTTTGTTTCTACCCCAGCACTTAGTACAGTGCTTGGCACTTTGTCAGCGCTTAACAGATACCACAATTATCATTATTATCCTGTATAGACTTGGGTTAAAACACTCCTTCCCCGGCTTCATGGATCCCCTAATATCTCTCAAGAAGTCAGCTTTCCAGAGTGCCGGCACAGCGCAATCGCTCACCTGAGGCCGTTCATTTGCCTTTTAAACAGATAGTGACTTTTCCACGATGACCCCAATATAACACAGCAGCGGAACAAAGTTTCCATTCACATGAGATGCCAACCAGTAAACAAAAAACCCTAGAATTTGCTTTGGTAAATCAAACCCCTCACACCTCTCTTGGCAGAGAAATTTACAGGGAGACAACATGAAATATTAAAAGGAACTGCATACACGATTAACCCTACTGGTCTCTCTGTCTGCTAGAGAACATAAAATTGTGGCTATTGAGAGCATAACCAGAATTCAGAGTCATATTCAGTGTTTAGCACAATGCCTGGCACATAGAAAGCACTTAAAAAATACTACATTATTTGTGAAGAACGAATTTGCCCCTGGAAACTTTTTGAATGGCTCGTGAAAATGTGAAGATGACCCTCCTGGTGCATCTAGAGTCTTCTGAATCCCGTTGGTTCCTGACATTTACTTTCTTCTGTCTTCCAGCCACGTTTTCTTTGCTGCATCCCCCCACCGAGGCATTCAGCTTTCTGCTGAAGGGATTTTAGCTGGCTCCCTGGTTCCAGCTTCAGGGTTTGGCACCATGTCTCCATCGACTGCACCTGCCTTCCCTCCTTTCTCAGATGACAATTCAGTGCCAGTCTCTTTCCTATTCCGCTCCTCTCACCAGGAATTCACCTTCCCTCTTCTGCCTGACTCTCTTTCACACTCCTCTGCTCCTATCTTCCTCCTAAATTTAAACTTCTATTTTCTCCTCTCTGCCCCAAAGGCCCTTGATTCCAGTTCTCTCTTGCCTCTCGTAAGTCCCTTTCCTCCCAAACTCCTAAATCTGTTGGGGCCTAGTGACTGTTTGGTGCTTCTGGGGGAAATGAGACATTGGGTCAGCACCTAGCAAAGCCTAGGTGATATTCTCCCATCTTCTAACCTCAATCACTTGAGTCTACCGATCTTATCTTTCTTCCCTTCCTTCCTCCCTCCCCTCCCCCACAAGCTCACCATACTGCCCTCCTACAGTGGGTTTTCTAATCAAATTCGGCCCTTTGCCATTCTCCCTCATATCCCCAGGCCTTTCACTCCCATCATGACTCTTCCTTGTCTCCAATATATTTATGCCTCCTTTCCACTGTTCTGATTCAGGCTCCCCCAGTGTCTTTCAGTAAACCAATTTCCCTCAAACTGTATTTATGTCCCTTTCATTCCCCTCCCTATTCAGACTTTTTGATTGTTTCTTGGGCCCTATGCCTCATATGTCACACCATTCATGGTTCTCCCTTCACGACTCTGGCCACTGCTGAGTCTTTGCCTCATCCAAGTCTTTTCCTCACTGATTCCTTCACTTCTGAAGCTGGCAGACAGAGTGAACATAATATTTACATCTAAAATACTCTGACAACAGTACTTATGGCTGGAGTTTGAGACAGAAGAAAACAAAAAATTAAAACACAAGTCATGCTCAGCCTGAAATGCATTTCCACAGGAAGTATTTTTAGGTAGAGGGGGTGTTGATGGGTGGTGATATTGAGGAGATGGTGTGTGTGTGTGTTTCTATTACATATTCAAGTATCTTTACACATAAACATAAGTACACAAAATACACACATATGTACCTACAACACACACAGGTATGCATCAAACACACAGCTGTGAACACAGAACATACATGTGAACATAAAGCATGCAGGTACATGGAATTCATGGGTGCATGTGGGTGGACAGAAACATACCAGTGTGCATATAAAGCACATGGATGTTGCATGTACATAGAGTATGCATGGATTTAATTATGAGTATGGTATTACTATGGTACTTGTTAAGCACTTACTGTATGCCAATTACTGTTCTAAACACTGAGGTAGATACAAGTTAATCAGATTGGTCACAGTCACTGTCCCATATGGAACTTACAGTCTTAATCCCCATTTTTACAGATGAGGCAACTGAGGCATAGAGAAGTTAAGTGACTTGCCCAAGGTCACACAGCAGGCAAGTGGTGGAAGTAGAATCATATTTATTGAGTGCTTACTGTGTGAAGAGCACTGTACTAAGTGCTTGGGAAGTACAAGTTGGCAACATATTGAGCCGGTCCCTACCCAACAATGGGCTCACAGTCTAGAAAGGGGAGACAGATGACAAAACAAAACATGTGGACAGGTGTCAAGTCATCAGAATAAATAAAAATAAAGCTAGGTGCACATTACTAACAAAATAAATAGAAAAATAAATATGTACGTTAAATAAATAGAGTAATAAATTTGTACAAACATATATACAGGTGCTGTGGGGAGGGGAAGGAGGTAGGGCAGGGGTGATGAGGAGGAGGAGAAGAAAAAGGGGGCTCAGTCTGAGAAAGCCTCCTGGAGGAGGTGAGCTCTCAGTAGGGCTTGGAAGGAAGGATGAGAGCTAGCTTGGCAGATGTGTGGAGGGAGGGCAGTCCAGGCCAGGGGGAGGATGTGGGCCAGGGGTCAATGGAGGGACAGGTGAGAATGAGGGACAGTGAGGAGGTTAGCAACAGAGGAGCGGAGGGTCAGGGCTGGGCTGTAGAAGGAGAGAAGGAAGGTGAGGTAGGAGGGGGCGAGGGGATAGAGAGCCTTGAAGCCGAGAGTGAGGAGTTTTTGCTTGATGTGTAGGTTGACTGGCAGCTACTGGAGAATTTTGAGGAGGGGAGTAACATGCACAGAGCATTTCTGCACAAAGATGATCCAGGCAGCAGCATGAAGTATAGATTGAAGTGGGGAAAGACAGGAGGATGGGAGATCAGAGAGGAGGCTGATGCAGTAATCCAGTTGGAATAGGATGACAGATTGAACCAGCAAGGTAACGGTTTGGATGGAGAGGAAAGGGCAGATCTTGGCAATGTTGCGGAGGTGAGACCGGCAGGTTTTGGTGATGGATTGGATGTGAGAGGTGAACGAGAGAGTGGAGTCAAGGATGACACCAAGGTTGCAAGCTTGTGAGACGGGAAGGATGGTAGTGCTGTGACGGGAAAGTCAGGGAGAGGGCAGGGTTTGGGAGGGAAGATAAGGAGTTCAGTCTTGGACATATTGAGTTTTAGATAGTGGGCAGACATCCAGATGGAAATGTCCTGAGGGCAGGAGGAGACACGAGCCTGAAGGGAGGGAGAGAGAGCAGGGGCAGAGATGTAGATTTGGGTGTCATCAGCGTAGACATGACAGTTGAAGCTGTGGGAGTGAATGAGTTCACCAAGGGAGTGAGTGTAGATCGAGAACAGAAGGGGACCAAGAACTGTCCCTTGGAGAGCCCCTACAGTAAGGGGATGGGAGGGGAAGGAGGAGCCCACAAAGGAGACTGAGAATGAATGGCCAGAGAGGTAAGAGAAAAACCAGGAGAGGATGGAGTCTGTGAAGCCAAGGTTGGCTAGCGTGTTGAGGAGAAGGGGGTGGTCCACGGTGTCAAAGGAAGCTAAGAGGCCGAGGAGGATTAGGATAGAGTAGGAGCCGTTGGATTTGGCAAGAAGGAGGTCATTGGTGACCTTTGAGAGGGCAGTTTTGGTGGAGTGTAGGGGACAGAAGCCAGATTGGAGGGGGTCAAGGAGAGAGTTGACATTGAGGAATTTGAGGCAGAGGGTGTAGATGACTCATTCAAGGAGTTTGGAAAGGAATTGTAGGAGGGAAATAGGGTGATAACTAGAAAGGGAGGTGGGGTCAAGAGAGGGTTTTTTTTAGGATGGGGGAGACGTGACATGTTTGAAGGCAGAGGGGAAGGAACCAGTGGAGAGTGAGCGGTTGAAGATGGAAGTTAAGGAGGGGAGGAGAGAAGGGGTGAGAGATTTCATGAGATGAGAGGGAATGGGGTCAGAAGCATAGGTGGCTGGAGTAGCACTTGAGAGATGAAATCTCCTCTGAAGATACTGCTGGAAAGGATGGGAGAGTAGCGGAGAGGCTACTAGGCCTATCCACTGGGTTACGCTACAGAATATGCATACATTTAAGTACAAAGAATATACACATATATAGGAACATAGAATATACACTCAGGTACGTACCTGTAAATAAAGAAATTGGAAAGGGGAAGGTTTCTGTCTCCCCACCCCCAACCGTTGTGCTGGGAATCTCACCAACCATGTGAGTGATGAGCCATAATTTAGAGGCTGACACTCATAAGGATCCACAGCGATTAGAAAGAAAATACCATTAAGGGGGAATCACACGGTCCGACGCTCATCCCAAAGCACTGGACAAGCCGCCAACATTTCTGCCAGAAAATTTCAAGGAAAGTGGTGATAGACATACCTCTCTAAAATACAGACTTTACAGCAGCTTTAGAAGATGAAAGCAGAAGTAATCAATTTTCCTGAGGAATTCGGGGCTACAGGAATAACCGACCATCCGAGACATTGTGTCAACCAATACCCGGGGTTGGCACTCCTCAGCCTTCGATACAGTGCCACGTTTAGCAGCAAATTAACCTGATTGATTCCCTCCCAGACTTAGCACACAGTTTATGAGTGGAAATGGGGTGAGGTGAAGCCCTGGAGAAGGAATTATATCCTCAAGCCAGAATAATACTGTTTCCAATCTGCAACCAAAACATTTTTGTGCAAATGGGCTAAAGGCAGCGTTGATACTGACATGCACTGTGGTTACTTCTAGAAGGATGTTGGACATCAAAATGATGACGATGGTGAATGGAACTCCTGGAACAAGATTCTTCCCTATTTTTACAGTGTTTCATTGCACTTCCCTGATGTTTTGAGATAGGTTTTTTAAGATTGAAAAAGTCTCAAAAGAAATTAAACTCTTTGTTCCTTGCTTTTAAAAAAAGAGCAATTAGCAGAATTTGAGTGCTTGCTCTGTACAGAGCACTGCACTAAGAGCTTTGGAGAGTACAATACAATAAGGTTGGTAGACATGATCCCTGTATTCAAGGAGCTTACAGGCTACTGGGGAACATTCTGTATTTGCATGCACAAGTCTAGGCCACAGGTACACATCTGTGATGCAGCAACCACCAGGAATATCAATCAATGGTATTTATTGAATGTTTACTGTGCGCAGAGCACTGTGCTAAGTACTTGGTAGACCCATTCCCTGCCCACAAGAATTTTATGGGTTCTAGCCAAGGTTTTACAGTCATTCATTCAATGATATTTATTGAGCACTTACTGTGTGCAGAGCCCTGTACTAAGCACTTGGAAAATACAATTCGGCAACAGAGACAATCCCTAGCCAATACAGGGCTCACACTCTGATCAAATGTCATATTCACCAGCCTTTTCCCTTTGGGATCTTGCCTGTGTACATTGCGTTAATGATCACTGAGATGTTTCTTAAGCGCTTACTATGTGCCAAGCGCTCTGCTAGGCACCGGGGTAGGTAGTACAGATGGCATGATCAGGTGGGAATCCAATCCCTATCAGTCAGTCAATCATATCTACTGAGCATTTACTGTGTGCAGGGCACTGTACTAAGCTCTTGGGAGAGGAAGTCCTCCTGACAGCTCAGACCTCTGTCCACCCCTGGCCCACCGGTGGGGTCAGCGACTGGGAAGCAGAATGCTGCCCTCGTTGCCAGTTTGGAGGTCGGGGAGGAGTTGAGGAATCCCGAGGGAGGGAGGGAGGGAGGGAAGCAGGGGCTCAGGGACACCTGGATCGCCCCCAGGACCCCCATCTCCTCCACTCTGCCCATGGGATGCTTCCCCGGAGCAGGGACACACCTGGGCTCTGCACCCCCCTCACCGGCTCCCCGGGTGGCCTCTCTTCCCGCAAGGAGAGTGGTGAGGAGGGGGCTGTGGAGAGGGCCATTCCCAAGGAGCGGGGAGAGTAGGGTTGTGGGGGGAGAGAAGGAGAGGGGTTGCCTTTCTCCGATTATCACCCCACCCTCCGATTGTCACCATCCTCCCAGTCTTCCTTGTTTGTGTCTGACACCACAATTGAAGGTCTCTAGACTGTGAGCCCGTTGTTGGGTCGGGACCGTCTCTAGATGTTGCCAAATTGTACTTCCCAAGTGCTTAGTACAGTGCTCTGCACACAGTAAGCGCTCAATAAATACCATTGAATGAATGAATGAATATAACAGACACATTCTCTGCCCACAGTGAGCTTACAGGGAGGGAGACAGACATTAAAAGAAATGAATAAATGACAGATATGGACAAAAGTGCTTTGCCTGGGGGGTGGGAGGGACGAATAAAGGGAGCAAGTCAGGGAGAGAGAGAAGGGAGTAGGGGAAGAGGAAAGGAGGGCTTAGTCAGGAAAGGCCTCTATCCCTTATAGGGGTGAAAGTCTAAGGGGAAGAGGGAAAATTTAAATACATGCACTGATTATGGTGACTAGTTCCACTGGGGGATTTAGGGAGAACAACTGAGAACTGACTTCTTACTAATAGCATAGATAACCCTAAAATAGTAATAGAAATTAGGATTCTCAATAGCACAACATGATGTTATCTCCCCATGACACTGATGTATAGAATGGTTCCTCTTGAAAATGTGTGTGTGTGTGTGTGTGAGAGAGAGAGAGAGAGAGAGAGATAGAGATAGAGAGAGAGAGAGAGTATGAGATAGAGAGAGAAGGCAGAGGGAGAGTCGGTCCAGAGTGGTGCTTTAACACTTTTTTAAATGGTAATTTTTAGGAGCTTAATAATGTGCCCAGCACAGTACTAAGCACTGTGGTAGATACAAGCTAATCAGGTTAGACCCAGTCCATGTCCCACTTGGTGCTCAGAGCATGAACCCACATTTTACAGATGAGGTAACTAAGGCAAAGAGAAATGACTTGCCCAAGGTCATAGAGCAGACAAGTGATGGAGTCGGAAATAGAACCCAGGTCCTCCTGATTCCCAGGTCCATATTCTATCCACTAGGCCATCCTGCTTCTCAATTTAACACTTGAATGTGAAGTTCAGCAGATTTCTTGGTTTTTGACTACACCTCCCAGAAATAGTTGGGAAGGAAGATGGTTGCCAAACACCATATCCAGAGGCAACTGCGCCTACAAGTCTTTGTAATAAATAAGCCAGGCCACTTTGACACCTGAGGCTGGAAATTGTGAGGTTATCACATCATCAGCCCAGAAGCTCAGCAATCTAGACCACACTATATTCCCAAATGGGTGCTTGAAAATCGTAGATATTCTTGACCAGCTTATGGTGAACAGTCATCTTACTTCTAGTCTATATATACAGAGGCACAGTGAACAGCAGAGAGGAAAGATGCCACCGAAGACTAGCTGCTCCTAGCAACTGCATACCATCCCATTCAAGAGTTTAAGAGCCACAAGAAATAAGTGACCTGGGGTGGTGAGGAGTGTGGAAGAAACAAGGAAATATTGTCAAGAGAATAGCCTTCCATCCTCTCCCCAAACTGCTCCCTGCCCAAGCCACCACTGCTGAAGTTCACAGGATTTTTATGGTAAATGTCCTACCTTATAAATTTTCGAGTGGAGGTGGGACCGATGCTGGTTTCAGAGCAGAGAGCTGATGTGAAACAAGCCAGGAGGACCACTGTAGTGTTGGATGTGGCAAAGTGGGTGAGCAAGTATCTTCAAATTGTGTGTTCTCCAAAAGCAGCTTCAGGAAAACCCACAATGACCTTACCCCCTCAACAAACACTCTCTCTCTTTCTCTCTCTCTCTCTCTCTCTCTCTCTCTCTCTCTCTCTCTCTCTCTGTCTCTCTGTCTCTCTGCAGGGAAATCATATAAACACCACCCCTGTCTCCTCAACACGCTATGTGACCTTGGCTTCACAGACTCCATCCTCTCCTGGTTCTCCTCATCTCTCCGGTCGTTCATTCTCAGTCTCTTTTGCAGGCTCCTCCTCCCCCTCCCATCCTCTTACTGTGGGGGTTCCCCAAGGTTCAGTGCTTGGTCCCCTTCTGTTCTCGATCTACACACACTCCCTTGATGACCTCATTCGCTCCCACAGCTTCAACTATCATTTCTATGCTGATGACACCCAGATCTACATCTCTGCCCCTGCTCTCTCCCCCTCTCTCCAGGCTTGCATTTCCTCCTGCCTTCAGGACATCTCCATCTGGATGTCTGCCCACCACCTAAAACTCAACATGTCCAAGACTGAACTCCTTGTCTTCCCTCCCAAACCCTGCCCTCTCCCTGACTTTCCCATCTCTGTTGACGGCACTACCATCCTTCCCGTCTCACAAGCCCGCAACCTTGGTGTCATCCTCGACTCCGCTCTCTCATTTACCCCTCACATCCAAGCCATCACCAAAACCTGCCGGTTTCAGCTCCAAAACATTGCCAAGATCCGCCCTTTCCTCTCCATCCATACCACTACCCTGCTCGTTCAAGCTCTCATCCTATCCCATCTGGACTACTGCATCAGCCTTCTCTCTGATCTCCCATCCTCGTGTCTCTCCCCACTTCAATTCATACTTCATGCTGCTGCCCGGATTATCTTTGTCCAGAAACGCTCTGGACATATTACTCCCCTCCTCAAAAATCTCCAGTGGCTACCAATCAATCTGCGCATCAGGCAGAAACTCCTCACCCTGGGCTTCAAGGCTGTCCATCACCTCGCCCCCTCCTACCTCACCTCCCTTCTCTCCTTCTACAGCCCACCCCGCACCCTCTGCTCCTCTGCTGCTAATCTCCTCACTGTACCTCGTTCTCGCCTGTCCCGCCATCGACCCCCGGCCCACGTCATCCCCCGGGCCTGGAATGACCTCCCTCTGCCCATCCGCCAAGCTAGCTCTCTTCCTCCCTTCAAGGCCCTACTGAGAGCTCACTTTCTTCAGGAGGCCTTCCCAGACTGAGCCCCTTCCTTCCTCTCCCCCTCGTCCCCCTCTCCATCCTCCCATCTTGCCTCCTTCCCTTCCCCACAGCACCTGTATATATGTATATATGTTTGTACATATTTATTACTCTATTTATTTATTTATTTTACTTGTACATATCTATTCTATTTATTTTATTCTGTTGGTATGTTTGGTTTTGTTCTCTGTCTCCCCCTTTTAGACTGTGAGCCCACTGTTGGGTAGGGACTGTCTCTATATGTTGCCAACTTGTACTTCCCAAGTGCTTAGTACAGTGCTCTGCACACAATAAGCGCTCAATAAATACGATTGATGATGATGATGATGATGAAAAGAAAGATATTATTACAGTCCTAAGATTGTGCTTTAGACTGTGAGATCGCTGTGGGCAGATAATGTGGCCTCCAACTCTTTTGCACTCTATTCTCCCAAGCACTTAGTACATTGCTCTGCACACAGTAAATGCTCAATAAATGCCATTGGTTGTTAGACCAGGCTCCTTGAGGGCAGGGACCATGACTACTACCTGCTGTACTAGCCCAAGGGGCAGAGTAGTTGCTCAATAAGTATTACTGACTGACTGATTGTTTTTGCTTTGCTACTCTGACTGAATGGTTCCAAAGTTCTTCATCTTCCATTCATGAATATGGAAGAAAGAAGAAAACATTTAGAACCAAACTTCCCCAGCTTCCTCCTTTGTTTTTGATGCATGCCCTTAATCTGGAAATGTGTGCTGCAGCAAATCATGGGTGCTTGGTCATCAAGGAGTTGTAAAGGTTGTCCACCAGGACCTCTTTTAGATAGGTTTGATTCAGTTTTGAGCAGATGGGCTTTCAGCACCTACGTTTAGAAAATCACCCAATAAGGGGTTGATGTAGAAGTCCTATGGAGTACAATGCCAGCCAGCATCTCGTGGCTACAGTTAAAGCTTGGAGACTAACCCAGTGACCAACAAGCTGATGTTATCCTGGAAAACACCATTCCAGGACTGCTTTATTTCCACTGACAAGGAACCACCTAAATCTTCCCATTCCTCCTTTTAATGAAGGACCTTTCAGAGAAGACATGCTCTTTTATAGTGTGTCCTTCCTTACTGATGTAAGAAATGAAAATATGAGAAGCGTCTGAAGTGTGCTGTCAGTGTATCTCTTAGGCCAATAAGAACAAAAATCAGTAAACTGCCAACGTCATTTATCTGAAACAGAACATTAATTTTTACTGTCATTAGAGTCCATTTCAATTTGGAGAAAACATAAAAAGTTAAGGGTCTAATTTATTCCTACAGATCTTGTTAGCATCCAGTTTCCACATATTATACCATATTCTTTAAAAAGCTGACAAAGCAGGCAAAATGTAACCTTATTGAGAAAGCTCTCCTGTCTCAGTCCCAGAATGCCCAAGATTCAGGTACTTCAGTGGCTAACAGGGATAAAGTACTTACCATAGGTCAATAGGGAGAGTTGGGGAAATATTATAATTATATAACGCATCCTTCTTTCCTCATTTACTTAGAAGAAGCCTTTGCTCTCAAAAATCAAGACACAGTGAATGTTCCTTCAACCACTGGAGCCTTTAAAATTTGGACAGAAAATAAACTGAACAACTCTAGTTTCAGGCCCACACAGAGAACTCTTATTACTCCTCTTCATATGTCTTATCTTGGCTGAAAGTACTGTGGTGACATAGTGAAACTCTGGAGATCACATTTCACGGCCATTCTTTAGCTGGCTTTCTGAATTTTTTCACTCTAAAAGCAGCTCAGTATCATGCTACCACTCAAAAAGAAATTAATCAAGAGGCTAGAACATCTCCTTAATTACATGTCAGCATTGTCTAGTGGAAAGGGCACAGACCTGGGAGTAAGAGGACCTGGGTTCTAATCCTATCTCTGTCATATTCCTTCTGTGGTCTTCGGCAAATCACTTCACTTCTCTGTGCCTCAGTTCCCTCATCTGCAAAATGGGGGTATTGTTCTTTCCCAAGCGCTTAGTACAGTGCTCTTTAACCAGTAAGTGCTGAAAAAATACAATTGAATGCATGAATGAATGAATACTTTTTCTCCCTCTCCCACAGAAAATTTCTAGAATGTTAGCCCTTTGCTGGGTAGGGATTGTCTCTATCTGTTGCCGAATTGTACTTTCCAAGCACTTAATAAAGGGCTCTGCACACAGTAAGCACTCAATAAAAATGATTGAATGAATGAATGAATGAATAATGAGCCCCAGGTAGGACCTGATTGTATGTACCTCAGTGCTTTGTACACTGCTTGGCACAAAGTAAGCACTTAAATGCCAAAATTATTATTATTATCTTACCCAAAGAAACATCATCCTGTATTATAACCACACATGGCTTTTAATTGTACATTAATCTTTTTTACATTTGATTCCTCTAATGTAAAGTACCTTTCAAAGTGGAAGCTGATTGGAATCCATGATAGCAAGAATTTTAGTAGTTTTATTTGTATCTCAACAGAAGTGGCTGATGAATGTAATTGAAGTCTTTTTAGCAATACTTGCTGTACTCTGAACCTGGCTAACAGTTGTCAGTGTTAAACCACCTTTAAACACAATTTTTGCCTGTTTGCTTGCAAACATAAATTTTAGTGGAAAGGTCACAGACAACAATATTCCAGCTACCTGCTCTCCAGTAGTCCGGACAGCCAGAAACAAATTAATTTGACTCTGTTTACGTCATTTTAGGATCAGTTCTTACTAAGTGGGTTTTAGGGAGCACTGAGGAGCAGGGTTTACACAAAAGCAGGGAGGATAGTATGCAAACTCAAGAAATCTACCCTATGAGAAGGTTCCAAGGTCAGAGTCGGAATCAGGAAGGAGAACTATAAATTACAAAGTGCTGGATGGCCGCCAAGTCCGAGGGAAGCTACATTTAGCATATCATTCTCTAAGCAGCAGAATGAAGTCTTAACTCCTTTTCGGAGAGAATTTGAATGGAATTTATTATAAGAACATTCTGATTGAAATATCACCAATTGGCTCTCCATGACAACTCTGCAACGGACTGCAATTGTTTATGGGGTGGTGGGGAGGAGGATGGGGAAGGAGGTTTCTTCAGCCAGATTGAGATAAGGATGACGAGGAGTGGAGGGCTAGGAAGATGAGGAGGAGGAGGGCATAGAGGCAGAGGGTGGTGTGGAGGAAGAAGAGGAGGGGGAGGAGGAGAGGTAAGAGAGAAGGAGAAAGAGGGCAAGGAGGAGGGGGTGAGGAAGAAGAGGGGGCAAGGAGGAGGAGGTTGAGGAGGAAGAGGGCAGTTGTGATGCAGAAGGGTGATAGTGATGGAGAAAAACAATTGTGATGGAGTCCCATCACTATTTATGTAAACCGGATGAATCTGTGGGCTAGGGACACGCTGATATTGTAGCACAGGATTCAAAATGGCCCTGACATTTTGTGCAAGATCAAATTTCTCCCTGCAGAAAACCAAAGCTTTGTGATAAAGGAGTTGGTGCTCTTCTTTCATCCCCCATTTTTCATTTAAATGATGCCAATTAATTTCATGAGAAGTAAAGTTCTGGGATTGAAGTGGCATCTAAAATAATATCCACCAGGCTTGCTTCTTTTTTATGAGATGCACCAGCTACTTTAATTAATGGAAGAAATTATGATTTTTGATGGTTTTATTTTTAATGTTCCTCTGTGGGAGAAACAATGGGCCTGTAACACAAAAATTTAAAATAAAGAGCTCAGATCATATTTACTCAAACAATGGTATTTGTTGAGCACAGAAGCAGAGCACTGTGCTAAGTGCTTGGGAGAAGACAACAGAATTGGTATATGATCCCTGCCCTCAAGCAGCTTATAGTTTAGTCGGGGAGATAGACCTTAAAATAAATTACAGACAAGAGAAGCAATAGAGAAGCAGCATAGCCTAGTGGAAAGAGCATAGGCCTGGGAGAAGGACCTGCGTTCTAATCCTGGCTCTGCCACGTGTCTTCTGTGTGACCTTGGGCAAATCATTTGACTTCTCTCAGCCTCCGTTACCTCATCTGTAAAATGGGGGTTCAGCCTGTGAGCCCCATGAAGCACAGGGACTGTCTCCAACTTGACAAACTTGTATCTACTCCAGGGTTTAGAACAGTGTCTGGCACACAGTAAGTGCTTAACAAATGCTATAAAAAAAACCCAGAGTATTAGGATATGTCCATTAATGGTGTGGGAATCAAGTGGGTATCAAAGCGATTCATAGGTTCAGACCCAAGTGCATGGGTGACACAGAGGGAGGGAGAACAAGGTGGGGAGAAGACAGTTTAGTCAGGGAATGCTCCTTGGCAGAGATATGATTTTAGTAGGACTTTGAAGATAGGGAGGGTGGTGGTCTGTCAGATAGGAAGAGGGAGGGAGTTTCAGGCAGGATTGGAGGTCATGTGCCAGGGATGAACAGTGATAGATTCGAGACCGAGGCACAGTGGGCTGTTTGAGGTTATAGGCACTTAGGACTTTAGTTAACAGTGCCCACACTGGGAGCCAGTTCACAGACACAGAATGGGACCGTTGGTCCCTGAAGCAAAGGATTCACTTTGGTGAGAGAAAGCTTTCTTCCAGATCGACCCTCCCTTTTCTTCCCAAGCCAAGATAACTCTACACCAGCCAGGCACCTAAATCAGCATGGTGTGCTGAGATACCTGCTGTTTTTATTGGAGGCACATCTCCAAGAAGCCTTCCCTGACTAAGCCCTCCTCTCCTCCAACTCCCTTCTGCGTCACCTGACTTGCTCCCTTTGTTCATCCTCTCTCCCATCTCCACAGCACTTATGTATATATATGTAATTTATTTATTTATGTATATTAATGTCTGTCTCCCCCTCTAGACTATGAGCTTGTTGTTGGTAGGAAATGTGTCTATTTCTTGTTGCATTGTATTCTCCCAAGCTCTTAGTACAGTGCTTTGCCCACCATAAGTGCTAAATACATACGATTCAATGAATGAATGAAAGTTTATCCTGTTGGTGAAAGGCAAGGCAAGAGAATAGCTGAGTAGTGCAAAAGAGATCCAGTAAGGAGGAGGGACATAGAGCAGAAAGAAGTGCATTTTATTGGACCATAGTTCACCCTTATTGATCTTACATCAGGAAGGTACAACTAGATATAGACTGTTTTACTAGTAAATCAAGGCTGATTATCTAATACACTATCACAAACATTTTTTGTCAACATAGATAGTGGCAGGGACTTGCACTTAGAGGGGATGTGGGCCGTGAATGGTCATCCATGGAAAATCCCATTAGCCATGCCTATAAATGGCATCTTTTGCCATTCCATGTATGTGTCCATCTTAGCCAGGAAGTAGACGGGGAGGCAGGTGGGGGAAGAGGGCTTCTTTTGAAAGAAATGAGAATTGGAAGTTCTTCTGGGCAATAATGAGGTTTCAGTAGTTGTGGAGGAATTCCCTGAGAACAAACTGGGTGGAGTTTATTTTACTGAACACTGGAAAAGTACAACAGACACATGTGATAGGTTCCCTGCCCACCATAAACTTCTCCTCTAATGGGGGAGATTCACACATCAAGCAATCAGAATAGTTGACTGCATAATTGATGTTCACAAGTACTACTGAAGAAGGTATGGATAAACTATGTAAGGTGCTAAGTTCTATAGATCACCATATTAAAAAACTGCCCAGGGAATGCATGGCACCCCATTTTTCTTGAATTGACCTTGAAATCTCTTTTGGATGAGCCCATGTGGCCTGGAGTGACAGTTATAAGTGTTGTACAAGGAAATACTTTCGGTCATTTTCTAACCCTCAACAATAGAGTGCTTCAATCACTGCAGACAGGAACAGAATCATCAAACCCAGAGATCTGAGACATCAGGAGAATAGATTCCCCCACCACACACACACATAAAAACTTACCTTGGACCTTTAGTTTTCTTTAGAACATCTAGGTAAATGATGAAAATAATTAAGATTCTAGCACATAATACAAAGAGCAGATTCATGGTAACCTAACCTTTATAGGACTGTACACCTGGTTTATTGGCCTATACTCTACTTTATAATTTTCTTTCATTGTTTTATGGATTACTACCCCTTTCTAAGTGAATTTTGTGACTCTGGAAAAGCAAGCCATTCAAAGTTTCAGAGAGCAGGGTTCTTTTAATGGTTTTGCAAACAGATAAATGTCAAATGTGACTGACTTCCAGAGCCCACTCCTTTTTCTGCATGGATGCAACAGGCTTGTATTTATAGACCTTGAACTCTAATAACTGTGGCAATATATTACCAACATAGGCTAGGCACTGCTTGGTATGATTAAACTGTCATGGGAAAAGACATTAAATGCGGAGATTTGGATCTCATGCTTACCAGAGATTCTTTATGATTGCAAGTAAGGGGGCTATTTATGGACTTTTTGATATACATTTCATATTAAGTATCTTAAAAGAAGTAGAATAATTGTCAAGTTTGCATATTTATGAGGTGTCTGTCTATAAACATTGCAAGAAAAGTGCCTAGTTAATATCAGTTTGACAGTAAATTGGCACGAGGCTCAGGTCCGTTGCATCAAATTAACATCGATCCACAAAATGTTACTGAAAGGTTCCTTAAATCTGCCAAGTTTTCCAATCAATTCTTGAAAAACATGTTGGTATTTTTTCACTTTGATAAACCTTTCATATTAGTTATCACAAAGGTCCATAGGCCTTCCTAATCCATCTTTCAAAACAATTTTTCTTCTACCCTCCTTACACTTTCCCATCTTTGGATGCCTGCTGACACATCACATAAATGATGCTTACTTTAAAAACAAAAGAGCAGTAGAAGAGAAGCAAAGTGTCAGATACTTTTTTGCAACCTTCAAGGCCCTACCTCCCTTCAAGGCCCTACTGAGAGCTCACCTCCTCCAGGAGGCCTTCCCAGACTGAGCCCCCTCCTTCCTCTCCGCCTCTTCCCCCTCCCCACCCCCCCCCACCTTACCTCCTTTCTCTCCCACAGCACCTGTATATATGTATATATGTTTGCACGTATTTATTACTCTATTTATTTATTTATTTTATTTGTACATGTTTATTCTATTTATTTTAGTTTGTTAATATGTTTTGTTTTGTTCTCTGTCTCCCCCTTCTAGACTGTGAGCCCACTGTTGGGTAGGGACCGTCTCTATATGTTGCAAACTTGTACTTCCCAAGCGCTTAGTACAGTGCTCTGCACACAGTAAGTGCTCAATAAATATGATTGAATGGAATGGAATGGAACCTGTACACTCCCCGCGGTCTCCATATCCAACTAGAAATCCTAGCAGCAAAATGCTGCTAGGATTCAACAAGTGTGTAATTTTTTTTTACTGATTGGCAACAAAACTAAAGAAAGGGGTAGACAAGACAGACATGGACTTGTTGTTCACCAAACCCCACAACCCAGTACTAAAGGTACTCCTTTAGTCCTGGGTACTCCTGAGAAAGTACTCCTGAGAAGGTACACCTGAGAAGCAGCTTGGCTTAGTGGAAAGAGCCCGGGCTTGGGAGTCAGAGGTCATGTGTTCTAATCCCCATTCCTCCACTTCTCTGCTGTGTGACTTTGGGCAAGTCACTTAACTTCTCTGTGCCTCAGTTACCTCATCTGGAAAATGGGGATTAAGACTTTGAGCCCCATGTGGGACAGCCTGATTACCTTGTATCCCCCCCCAGTGCTTAGAACAGTGCTTGGCACATAGTAGGAACTTAACAAATACCATCATCATCATCCTTGAAGCTTGGCAGGAAGGACCCAAGGAAAACAATGGAAACACTTTATCACACAATTTTCCATTGGGAATTTGGAATTTGATACGACAGGAGGTTATGCTGGCAAAAAGTTACTATGAGGTTGAAGAAGTTTGGGTCCATTCTCATGATATAGGCACTTGTGGTGGTGAGCAGGAAAAGTTAAGGTCATTAGAAGGTACACCCACGGCCATTAGAGTGGACTTCAAGAAAGGCAACCATCACATTGCTCCTCAACTTTCTCATGGCACCTGGACTGTATAAACCATTAGTCTGACCTAACAGGGTAGTCTAAAAGTCTTAGGATTGCACGAGTGACTTGTAAAACAGAACAAAAGGAGGCTTATATTTTGCTCAGACCTCCTTCTTCTTGGACAATGGAGTGCAAATCAGAGTGCAGAGATGAGGACCTGATCCTTCTTGGAAAGGGCTTATTGCTAGTTCCTGCTCGAACACTGACTGGTGAAAGCACTAAAGAGGCAGCAGACTGTACTTCTCTTACTCTCCTCAACTTGTGGGTTAGCATGAACAAAGGGCAAGCCCAAGGACTGAGCAGAAGCAGAAAGTTGAATGATGGACTCTTTCTGTAAGACCAGAATGTCAGGAAGACCTTTAGACCATACAATGCTCTAAAAGTGTCAATCCATAAAATGCAAGCTGAGAGAGAAATACTTCAACAGTGCAAAATCTGATTGGTAGCCTGAGTTGTGATCTAGCAGAGGGAATGGCATTGGGTTTGGGATATATTCTCCTAGACTGATCAACAAGGTCAGCACACAGAACACACATTGAAAATGCAACAAGCACATGTCATCCTTTAATGTCACAAACCCAGGGCTCCTGACTCCCAGTCCCATGCTCTTTTCACTAATAACAATAATAATAATAATAATGGCATTTTTTAGCACTTACTATGTGCTGAGCACTGTTCTATGTGCTGGGTAAATACAAGGTAATCAGGTTGTCCCACGTGGAACTCACAGTCTCAATCCTCATTTTATAGGTGAAGTAACTGAGGCACAGAGACGTTAAGTGACTTGCCCAAGGTCATACAATAGACAAGTGGCAGAATGGGGACTAGAACCCAAGACCTCTGACTCCCAAGCCCATGCTCTTTCCACTAAGCCATGCTGCTTCCCCTAGATCTCAGCATCAGATAAAGAACTTCTGAGTACAGATCAAGATGTGGCATCCAGAGCTCCTCCACTTGTCTGCTGTGTGACCTTGGACAAGTCACTTCACTTCTCTGGGCCTCAGTTACCTCATCTGTAAAATGGGGATTAAGACCATGAGCCCAGTGTGGGACAGGTACTGTGTCCAACACGATTTCCTTGTAACTCCCCAGAGCTTAGTACAGTGCTTGGCACACAGTAAGTGCTTAACAAAAAAACATTATTATTAATACAGAGAAGACAAAGTCATGATCACAAGCCAGAGGTAGAGTTCATCCTGCACAAGATGAAACATTTCCTAAGTGGAAGGAATGGATGCAGGGTGAGGGAATGATAGACAAACTGAGTGACTGGAGGGTTTGTTATTTAATTTTAAAATACAAAAGAAAGGTAGCTCCAAGCCCAAAGTAAAGAAAAAATAACACCTCAGGATAAGGCAAAGTATAAAGGGATATCAAATTTAGAAATACTGCAACTTGAACTTGTGGAAGTAACTGCACACAGTAAGCACTCAATAAACATTATTGATTGATAATTCAAGTCGCAGCTTGGGGTGAGCTCTGAAACTGTTCTAATAATAATGATGGCATTTGTTAAGTGCTTACTATTTACCAAGAACTATACAAAGTGCTGGAATTGAAACAGTACAAGCAGATTGGGCACAGTTTCTGTCCCACATGGGGCTCTCAGTCTAACGGGGAAGGAGAACAGGTAGGCAAGCCTCATTCTATAAGGGAGGACACTTAGGAACAAATGATTTGTTTAAGTCCACAGAGCAGGTGAGAGTGGAAAAGCCAGGATTAGAACCCAGATCCTCTGACTCTCAGGGCCCATGCCCTTTCCACTAGGCCATGGTGCAATTCAGGCAGCCAGTTCATAAGACACACTGGACAGGCTAGTGATACAAACAAGCAAGTGAAGAAAGAAGCAAGCTCCAGCTCTGGCTTGAAGTAAAGGAATGCATTAAGGAACTCCAAGATTGGCAAGAATTTGGAGGTGCCATCCAGACAATTAACTGATGATAGTTACTGAGTGCTTATTCTCTGCAGAGCCCTGTACTAAGCACTTGGGAGAGTACAATACAGTTGACAGACATAAACCCTGCTCTCAAGGAGATTACAGTTTAGCAGGGGAAACAGATGTTATATTAAAATATTCATACATTCAATCATACTTATTGAGTGCATACTGTGTGCAGAGCATTGTACTAAGCACTTGGGAGAGTATAACAATAATCAGGCGCATTTTCTGCCCACAGTGAGCTTACAGAAAAGGGAAACAACAGAGTATAAGGATATGTTTATAAATATTTTTTATTGGGTGGGGGAAGAATTAGTACCTAAATGCTTAGTGGGTGAGACTAAGTGCATGGGAGAAGCAATAGGGAGAGGCGATAAGGAGGGAAAATTGAGTGGGAGAATAAAAGTTTAGTCAGGGAAGATTTCCTGGAGGAGATGTGATTTGAGAATGATTTTGAAGATAGGGAGAGTGTTTGTCTGTCAGATACGTAGGGGGAACACCTTCCTACCTCTGGTTATGATTTTTACCTATCCTTCCTTCAATCAATCAGTGGTACTTACTGAGCATTTATTGTGTGCAAAGCACTTCAGTGAACACTTGGGAGAGTTAGAGTTGGTAGATAGGATCCCCACCCTCCAGGACCTTACAGTCTAGTGGGAAAAATGGACATTAAAATAAATTACAGGTTAGGGAAATAGCAGAATATAAGGATATGTACGATATGTGCGTAAGAGCTGAAGTGCTGAAGGGAGACCCATGGAGTTTCTAACGTTTGGATGAAGGCAAAGTTTCAAACATAGTGGAATAAATTTTTTATCTACAAAGACACTGACTCCTAGTATATGATGAAGGGAAAGGAATTGATGGAAAATGGCTTGGGCTATTAGCTGTGTCCAAAAATAAAAAGTAAATAGAAAATGAATTTGGAAGATTGGGAAAGTTCAATGTATTTAGAAAGTCCATTAAAAAAAAGAATTACTCAGTCCAAGTGTAGTGGATAGAGTACAGACCTGGTAACCAGAAGGACATGGGTTTTGATCCTGGCTCCTCCACTCGTCTGTTGTGTGACCTTGAGCAAGTCAATTCCATGTGCTACAGTTACCTCAGTGGTAAAAATGGGGATTGAACCTGTGAGCCCCACATGGGACTGGGACTGTGTCCAATCCGATTTACTTGTACCCATTCCAGTGCTTAGCACAGTGCCTGGCACATAGTAAGTGCTTAACGAATATGATAATTAATATTATTATCCTTTTTATTAATGTGGCTAAGGTTTTCCCTATGGATAATGAGGAACTTCAACGGAAGTTTTACTTGTTAAATTCATTCCAAGAGCTTCAAGGAGGACATGGTCAATTTTCATACCAAGTGAAAACAATGTAAGACAAGGATGAGAAGGAAGCAGGTCTAGGGGTTAAATACATCAACTTGAAGGTCATCAGGGTTCTGGTTGCAATAGTCCCTCAGGTCAGGAAGGAGTCATTAAGAAGAATGGAAACCAAGTGCAATTTGCACATGACACTAATTCTAACAAGGAAAACTAATTAATGTTAAGTGGCCTAAACAGATGAGACATGTAAGTAGAAAACAACAAAATAAAATCCATTTTGGAGAGATTCCACTTGATCCATGTATGGAGGAAAATAATGTGAACTAAATGGATATTTACAGAGCTAGAGAAAGACAAAAGGCAACAATGCTAAAAGTGACTTGGGGTGAAAAATTATAATTAGCAACTGCTTACTTCAATCCATAACAGTGGGACAAGCGTTGCTGAGATTATGGAGCAAACTGGATGATGAACTTGAGAGTGTTCTGGGGTATTAAAGGAGGCATGAAGGAAAGAAAAGAGGTAAGGGAGAAATCATGAGACCCTAGTTATGGTCCCACTCTGGGAATTTCTTGTGTTAAATCAATGAATCGATGATAATTATTGAACACTCAGTGTGTGCAGATCACTGTACTGAGGGCTCCAAATGAAAATGTCCAAACCAGGAAATTCAGGAGCAGCTGGAATCAACAGGCCAAATAGAATGCTGATTTTTTGTTTGTTCATTTGATGGCATTTGTTAAGCACTTAATATGTGTCAAGCACGGTACTAATCACTGGGGTAGATATAGTTTGTGCAGCTCAGACACAGCCCCTGCCCCACAAGAGACTTGCAGTTTAAAGGGGAGGGAGTACAGGTATTGAATCTCCATTTTTCAGATGAGGAAAGTGAGGTAGAGAGAAGTCGAGTGGCTTGCCCAAGGTCACAAAACAGGCAGGTGGTGGAGCCAAGATTAGAAGCCAGGTCCTCTAACTCCCAGGACTGTGCTCTTTCCACCAAACCATGCTGCTTCTCTAGTATTCAGTGGTGATTTCCCTGGGCTTGCTAGTAAAACACTACAAACCCTCTACAGCCAATCAATGGTATTTTTTGAGCACCTCAGTGTAAAGCACTGCAAAGCATTTGGGAGAGTAAAACAGACCCTCATTACCTGCTCTAAAGGAAGTAATGGGAGGGACCCTAAAAGGTGTTTACATTGCCCAAATCAATTGTAATAATCATTGTAGTATTTGCTAGGAGTAAAGAACTTACTACGTGCCAAGCACTGTCCTAGGTTCTGGGGTGAGTACAATAAAAACAGATGGGACTCAGTTCCTTTCTCACAAGAGGGACAGAGGAGCAGGGCGCCCAAGCACTGTCCTAGGTTCTGGGGTGAGTACAATAAAGCAGATGGGACGCAGTTCCTTTCTCACAAGAGGGACAGAGGAGCAGGGTGGTTCCAGGACCTAGGAGAGGCAGAGCTTGGGCTGATGGCTCGGCTGGGGAAACTGGACCTTGGGTATTGGAGTCAGGGACAGACCAGAAGCCTGGCGAGTGGGGCCCACCAGGCTGGCTTATCCCCAGGGGAGGTTAACTTGCCTAAACCCTGTTCTTCTTCCCAAGCATCTTCCTCTCCATCTCCATCAGCCCCTTTAAATATATTTTTAAACTGTGCCTAAGTGATATGTGCCAATCACTATATTTAGCACTGGGGTAGATACAAGACCATTAGGTTGTACATAGTCCCTGTCCCACAGGAGGTTCACAGTCTAAGTAGGAGGTAGTGGGATTTGATCCCTATTTTATAATGGGGTAACTGAGATAAGTGACTTACCCAAGGTCATGCAGAAGTCAAGTGGCAGAGCCAAAATTAGGAGCCAGATCCTCTACAAGGCCTGTGCTCTTTCCACTAGGCCATGCTGCTTCGCCATGCCTCCCTTCCCTCCTTCCACACAATCAGGCTTTTGAGCCAAGAATTGCCGCAGCTACCATTAAGTAGGGATCTCTCTTTCTTATGGTATTTGTTAAGTGCTGACTATATACCAGGCACTGTACTAAGCACTGAGGTAGATACAAGCTAATCAAGTTTGACACAGTCCATGTCACACTCGAGGCTCACAGTCCTAATCTCCACTTTAAAGATGAGTTAACTGAGGCACAGAGAAGTGAAGTGACTTGCCTAAGGTCACACATCAGACAAGTGGAAGAGCTGGGAATAGAATCCAGATCTTTCTGATTCCTTGACCCATGTTCTATCCACTAGTGTTCAGGAACATCCTTCCTAGAGACTTTCAGGGGATGGAAACCTGAATCCAGCCCACAAGTGTCTGCTCTTACTACTCTGAATCAAAGGTCTGAGTGGACTGGCACCAGGTATGATGGCTTCAACCATCATCATCATCAGAGGCATTTTTTGAGCGAGCACTTACTTTGTGCAGAGCAATGTATGAAGTGCTGGGGAAAATACAATATAACAGAGCTGACAGACACATTCCCTAACCAAAACAAGCTTACAGTCTAAAGGCAGTGATTCGTGTGCCGAGGACTCAACGAGGCCTACAGGAACAGACAATGGAAGTAATAGACTCTCCTTTCCTTCCAAGAGTTTAGAATGTAATTAGGACTTGTCTTATGCTGTTTGCAGGCTCCTCCTCCCCCTCCCATCCCCTTACTGTGGGGGGTTCCTCAGGGTTCAGTTCTTGGTCCCTTTCTGTTCTCGATCTACACTCACTCCCTTGGTGACCTCATTCGCTCCCACGGCTTCAACTATCATCTCTATGCTGATGACACCCAAATCTACATCTCTGCCCCTGCTCTCTCCCCCTCCCTCCAGGCTCACATCTCCTCCTGCCTTCAGGACATCTCCATCTGGATGTCTGCCCGCCACCTAAAACTCAACATGTCCAAGACTGAACTCCTTGTCTTCCCTCCCAAACCCTGACCTCTCCCTGACTTTCCCATCACTGTTGACGGCACTACCATCCTTACTGTCTCACAAGCCCGCAACCTTGGTGTCATCCTCTACTCTGCTCTCTCATTCACCCCTCACAACCAAGCCGTCACCAAAACCTGCCGAGCTCCGCAACATTGTCAAGATCCGCCCTTTCCTCTCCATCTAAACCGCTACCCTGCTTGTTCAAGCTCTTATCCCATCCCATCTGGACTACTGTATCAGCCTCCTCTCTGATCTCCCATCCTCTTGTCTCTCCCCACTTCAATCCATACTTCATGCCGCTGCCCGGATTGTCTTTGTCCAGAAACGCTCTGGGCATGTTACTCACCTCCTCAAAAATCTCCAGTGGCTACCAATCAACCTACGCATCAAGCAGAAACTCCTCACCCTTGACTTCAAGGTTCTCCATCACCTTGCCCCCTCCTACCTCACCTCCCTTCTCTCCTTCTACAGCCCAGCCCACACCCTCCGCTCCTCTGTCGCTAATCTCCTCACCGTGCCTCCCTCCCGCCTGTCCCGCCGTCGACCCCCGGCCCACATCATCCTCCTGGCCTGGAATGCCCTCCCTCCCCACATCCGCCAAGCTAGCTCTCTTCCTCCCTTCAAGGCCCTACTGAGAGCTCACCTCCTCCAGTAGGCCTTCCCAGACTGAGCCCCCTCCTTCCTCTCCCCCTCCTCCCCCTCTCCATTCCCCCCATCCTTACCTTCTTCCCTTCCCCACAGCACCTGTATATATGTATATATATTTGTAAGTATTTATTATCTATTTATTCATTTATTTTACTTGTACATATCTATTCTATTCATTTTATTTTGTTAATATGTTTTGTTTTGTTCTCTGTCTCCCCCTTCTAGACTGTGAGTCCACTGTTGGGTAGGGACCGCCTTTATATGTTGCCAACTTGTACTTCCCAAGTGCTTAGTACAGTGCTCTGCACAGAGTAAGCGCTCAATAAATACGATTGATTGATTGATTGATTGATTGCTGTTGAGCCGTTTCCGACCCATAGCAACACCACGGACACATCTCTCCCAAATGCCCACCCCTCACCCCCCAGCCCCTGCCTTCATCTGCAATTGTTCTGGTAGTGTATCCATAGAGTTTTCTTGGTAAAAATATGGAAGTGGTTTACCACTGCCTCTTTCCATGCAGTAAACTTGAGTTTCCACCCTCGACTCTCTCGCATGCTGCTGCTGCCCAGCATGGGTGAGTTTTGACTTGTAGCAGAATGCCTTCCACTTGCTAGCCACTGCCCAAGCTAGTAATGGAATGGATATGACTTTGCTTGACTCTCCCTCCCATAGCCGAGACTGGTAGAGTACTGGAAACTCTCCAGATGCGACTCTGAAGGGCGGGGGGATTAGGACTATACAATCAAATAAGGAATTTACCATCTAACTCAGCCTGTGACCACACAAGTACAGGGAAGTGCTGAGCAAGTATCCCATGAATTTGAACAATCTAAACAATCTGGATAATCCAGTGTAAATAAATCCCATCTCTTAATATCGATCAGTGGTATTTATTGAATGCTTACTGTGTGCTAAGTGGTTGGGAAAGTACAACAGGGTAAGTAGACATGATCCCAAACCTCAAGGAACTCACAATCAAGAGGGCATTTTTGGCTTGAAGGATCCAGATAATGACCCACTTCTCCCCTCTGTCAATGTAAACAGAAGCTTGGTATATAGGTGAGCTTTGAATTCTGATTTTGCATTTACTCTGGCCACAGTTGCCAAATCAAGTGTGTTTCTTTCAGCAAATGTTTTATTTAGATCCACATCTTGAACTCTGCTGGCAGCCTTTATTTCCATGGTTGCATTGCTTCAGAGGTGAAATAAACTTTTTCTTTCATTCATTCAATCATATTTATTGAGCACCTACCTCATTCAATTGTATTTATTGAGTACTTACTGTATGTAAAGCACTGTACTAAGAGCTTGGGAGAGTACACGATGTCAATAAACGGACAGATTCCCTGCCCACAAGAAGGGAAATTGACACCCTAAGTCTAGTTAGGGTGCTTTGCACATAGAAAGCCGTTAACAAATGTCATCATTATTATTATTATTTTCTGCCTAGCACTGTCCTAAGCTCTGGAGTAGATACAAGGTAATCAGGTTAGACACAGTCCCTGTCCCACAAGGGGCTCACAGTCTTAATCCCCATTTTACAGATTAAGTAACTGAGGTCCAGAGAAGATAAGTGACCTGCCCAAGGTCACACAGCAGACAAGTGGTGGAGCTAGGATTAGAACCCACATCCTCTGACTTTCAAGCCCATGCTCTTGCAAGTGGGCCATGCTGCTGAAATGACTCCATATGTTTGAATTCATCCTGTTTCTGACCACCACAACCTGAAATGGAAAGGTCTCAGTAGAGTCCTAGTGGCTTAGTGGAAAGAGCACGGGCCCAGGAGTCAGAGGACCTGGAATCTAATTCCAGCTCTGCCACTTTTCTGCTGTGTGGCAATTTACTTAACTTCTCTGACCCTCAGTTACCTCATCTATAAAATGGGGAACAAGACTGTGAGCCTCATGTGAGACATGGACTGTGTATAACCAGATTAGCTTGTATCTACTCCAGCACTCAGTACAGTGCCTGGCACATTGTAAGTGCTAAGCAAATAGCATAAAGAAAAAGTACAAGAGGATGCTTTCCGAACTTTTGCATCAGTGGTAAGTACTTTCTAAAGAAGGTGGTTGGGTGTGAGAGGACAGGGAGACTGAGGAATCCTGGACTTCGGATTTTGCTCTTGGCTCCAATACTGTCCAGTTGAGGAACTTGATGCAAAAACTAAAATTTAAGTCCTGTGTGTGTCCATTTCCCCTCCTATAAAATGGGAAAATAACCTTCATTTAGATGGTATTGGGGGCAAATGTGGAAGTGCTCTTAAATCTTTGGTAAAAAATGCTGCATTTTGAAATTCACTACTGTACAATAGAGAGCTCGTCCTCCAGACTGTAAACTCACTGTGGGTAGAAAATGTGTCTGTTATATTGTACTACCCAAGAGCTTAGAACAGTGCTTTGTACACAGTAAGTGCTCAATTAATTTGATTGACTGACTGACATGTTGGTGCATTTGTGACCACCATGCTCTATTGCCTTAAAATTTTTGGTACTTGTTAAGTGCCAAGCCCTGTACTAAGCATTGGGGTGGAATTGAGATAATCAAATTGGGCACAGTCCCTGTCTAACATGGAGATCACAGTCTAGGTAGGAGTGAGAGCATATATTTAATCCCCTTTTTACTGTTAAGAAAATAAAGGCACCAAGAAGGTTCAGGTGAATTGCGGAGCTGGGATTAGAATCCAGGTCCTCTGACTCCCAAGCCCTTGATCTTTCCACTAGGATACACTGCTTTGTTTGAACCCCAGATTCACATCACCAGCATATCTCCTCTTGGCAACATTAAAGCGGTTTATGAAAAAAAATCACGTTTTCTAAAAGTGGAAGCATTTACCATGAAAACCCTATAAGTGTGTGATTCTGTAAACAGTGGGGCTGCTGTGGAATAAATACGGCCATTGTGACAATCAGGCCCTAAAACCCTCATGTATGCACTCCATGGCTTTCCAGAAAGGTTGCTTTTGAGATAGAATCAATATTGTTTCTTATTGTCAACCGAAGTGAAAACAGACATTTCACATCCTGCCTACTAAGTCTCCAATTCAGAATTTTCAACCAACCAGGGAACAACTTCGGCTGGCAAGGACTATTGCTTAACACCACCAGTAACTAGATAGCTTTACGTCTTTTGTAATAGAAATGTGAAACTCATAACTTCTTCCATGAACAAGTTGTAAAATCAGCCTCAGGTCACAGCAATTGATGTGATAACCAAGTTAAATACCCTCTAGTTCAACCATTTATTGAGCACCTAAGTTTTTCAGCAACTACAACAGAAATTAGTATACAGGATCCCTTCCTTCTAGAAGTTTATCCTCTACCAGCAGCATGACTCAGTGAAAAGAGCCCGGGCTTGGGAGTCAGAGGTAATGGGTTCTAATCCTGGCTCCTCTGCTTGTCAGCTCTGTGACCCTGAGCAAGTCACTTAACTTCTCTGGGCTTGAATTACCTCATCTATAAAATGGGGATGAAGACTGTGAGCCCCATGTGGGACAACCTGATTACCTTGTATTCCCCCCACCCCCAGTGCTTCGAACACTGCTTGGCACATAGTAAGCACTTAATAAAAGCCATTATTATTATCATTATTATCATTACCAGGGAAATCAGACCTGTAAATATATTATAGAAAGGAGTAGTGATTCTGTATATTAAATAAGTACGTAAGTGCCATGGAGGTTGTCAGTACTCAAATGCTTAGGAGGCATGTGAGGGCTGAAGCTGCAGTTGGGTGCTACAAAGAGTGGAAATTAGAAGTTAATCAAGGGAGACTTCCAGGAGGAGATATGATTTCAGAAGGGCTTTGAATATGGGGAGAGCAGGCAGGAGAGAGGATGTGAGAAATTAAGACACTGGAAAAAATAAAAGATCTCCTTCTGGCAGTGAAGTCGATAGGACTGTAATCTCCATATCTCACCATTTTTAGGTATAGAGGTTTTTTTTCCTTATTTAAAATTGGTCTTTTTATGTTGAGTAGCATAAGAGAACAGCAACCACCTCCATAATCACAGCTCACTTTTCACTGAAAAGTATTTTGTCATTGCAGCAGGAACCACACAACATAGTTACCATCCTGGTACAATTTTCCCCAACATGTTTTCAACAACTGTTTGGGCATGAAAAATTCCCACTGGGAAATAAATACTGAACACAGAAGACAATATGTAGAGTTGTAATAACTTCGTTTTAATTGCTGGTCCTCACAATGCTGACATATTGATCTCTTCTCTAAGCACTGTATTAATCTTTTGTTAATAACTCATTGTATTCTGATTAGCTGAATCATTTGGATAATTTTTATGCACTGTTCATACTGATCTTAATTGTGATAATAGTTTATTAAAGAACTAAGTCCTTTTATCTGCATTACTTTCCCCCATCTTCATAATAATCGCACAATATACTGTTCTAGTATCTCTGCCTTTCAAAGGGATAAGAAAAAGCAAAGGCAAGGGAGAGTTGACAGTAGGGGAAAATTTGTGTAGTCTTTCACAAGAGCAGAGCCCTGCTAGTCATTTCGATATTGCGGACTTTAGATAAGAAGCATTTGCAACTAATTGGGCAGATGGGTAATTTTGTTTTAGTGCCTTGCTGATAAATCACCCTTTAGGGTTCCCAACAAAAGGTAAAAAAAGAACGCCCTCCTCTAGCTGCTAACCAAACCTGTTACAACTGCCCTGTCAAGTCACCTAAATGAGGATTCTGCATCAGGGTGCCGGTTACTTGTGTGATGACAGCTAATCAGATTCAGACTGCTTGGAGCAAATTTATACAGTGCTATTTACCTACCACCAGTGTGGACTAATAATCAGAAAGAAATATGAGCTTTTACTGAGCCATCCTGCTTGTCATCAGCAAAAATGTAAAATGCATGGTAAGCCATTTATTTTTTTTTTTTTGGCGGTAATTGTGAGTGAAGAGCAATACAAAGAGTCCAGCTACATTTTCCAAGTAGGAAAATTCAACTTGGCTATTTTAAAAATGAAATGAAGAATCATTAAGATGGAAGAGGAGCCATTTAGACAAACTTTACAAATACCATAAAGCATGAAGTTAGATAACTTTTTTAGACTCCTTAGCATACAGCAGCAAGGATTTCAGCACAGGTTTAAAAACATAAATTTCTTTGCTGCTCAGAATCAGTAAATGTTCATTACTCAAACAACAAATGTCCCAGCAATATCCCAAGTGACATTTAGGTTATAAGCCTATCAAAAGAAACTAGTCACAAACTATCCTTCTCCCAATATATGCAGCACAGAAAACATTCAAAAACTCAAAAGGTCAGACAAGTACATTTTAGATCTTTCATCTTCCCATCCTATAAAATGCAAAGAAAAATCAGAATGCAATGTTCCATTCTACAGCCCTGATGATTTATAAATAAATCATACACACTTGCTGATTGATGTCTCCTTGTGAATAATTAATCCTTGACCTTATGTGAAGCATCCTTGACTTTAAAAATTTGGGGTCTTTTTAAAATCCAAGGCAGAAGGAAATTAATGCATATTAACCCGGGTAGCAGGTAAGTAAATTTAGTACTACAGCATGTGTGTATGTTTGTGTTTGGCTATGAATATGAATGTAGGAGGGAGTGCTTAAGACAAGTGTGGGAGGCAAAGCACAGTGAGAAATACACGTCCGCTTTCTGAATTTTTTAGAGATTTTCTGTGTTCAATCCCACCAGGATTATTTTATTTAATTGGTTCTTTGACTATCAATCTCTGCTTTGATTTGGATTTGATTCTTGTTGATGGGCTTGCTGCATAGAAGAGAAATCTGATTACTAGATGCTTCAGTTCTGCCATGCTTCTCCATGATCCAACCAGATGGTTCCATGGGATGCTGGCTGCTAAATTTTTTTATACTTCATTTTACTCTCCCATTCCCTTTCCTTTATTTTTTTAAATTCACTTTGTTCAACAGCAGAACTTGAAAAAGACCCCTGTCATTCTGGACTAGCCTGGGTAGCAGGTGTTAGCAAAAGCTGGATATGGAAGGTCAAGGATTCAAAAGAGCAGCTTAACACTTATCCTGAAACTGATGGAACTTCTGTGGTCTACCTGTGAAATAAGCAGGGCCCATGGTCATGAAAGGAATTTCTGAAAAGGCAGCTCACTCATAAGGAATTGGAGTGAGCTTCCTCTCCAGTGGAAGAGATATCAGATGATGTATTTCACCTGCATAATGGGGATGACCTACCTGCTTTCCCTCCCCATATGGAACAGGGACTGTGTCCAACCTGATAATCTTCTATCAACCCAGTGCACAGTACATTCCTTGGCACGTAGCAAGCACCTTAAATACCATAAGTATTATTATTATTATTACTCTCACTTATGGGATCACTGGGGCTGTCCCCGAAACACCTGGGCCTTGGGTTTCAAATAAACCTCCTACCTCTGCCCTTTTTGAAGGATTTTTAACTTTTTCCAATCTCACTACACACTTTGGTTATGTGCGAGTTGCCCATCTAAGTATTCCTTTGGACACTCAAAAATATCTCACCCTCCCTTCATTTTGGAAGCTACATGAATTAACCCGTTTACATTAGAAAAAAAAAACTAGCATCAAGAAAAAGCAAAAACAAGCCAAAGCTGCCCCCCAAACACTCACTTTTAAGACACAACTGCATTTCTCCTTTGTTCCCATTATATTAGGTCATTTTAAGGAAGAATCCTTCAATTTAGAAAAGGCTCTGTTTTCCATTAGGAGGGGCGCACCTAAGGCCAGCACGGAGTCACTGCCTTTAGGGGGTGTAAATACCTCCAAGGGGAAAGGGTTCAGACCTCCAACACAAATAAAATCAAGAATGAGGGGGAAGGGCAGCTCTCCTGGTCAAACAATGATGACAGATAGAGCATGCAATCGACATGAAACTCTGGAAGAAGAGTTCCTCATTAAATGCTCACCATTTGAGCCCTGGTGGAGTATGTGCAGGACACACTTTTATGGGCTAATTAAAACGGTCCGATTTATGAGTGTTGTGGGTGGGCTGTTGTTCGATTAAAGGGGACAAAAATCTCCCAGTAAGGTATACAGAAAGTTTGGCACATTTTTAACCACTCTGTCTAAAGTATTGTTAATCCACTCAAGTTATGGCTCAGGGTGTAAATACATATTTCAGCACCTTTGACATTTGGATTATAGAGTCAATGTATATTTAGGGACTAGTTAAGAAGTCTGTCAGTACGTTTTCCAACGGGCTGATTTTTAACTTTTTAAACTGTAACAGCTCATTCTAGATTGGCATGGTCTGTTATGTCAATGAGGACTTAGACAGAGAATTAAAACGCTCTGGATCTCCCGAGCTGCTGGGTCCCGACCAGTAGTACATCTGTATGCTAAAAGCCCAGTCATGTTCTTTCCCTGGAAAAGCGGGACTTAATAAATGGCCCCCCTAGGGGAGGGGAGCCCGTCTTCTTGGAAGAAGGATGGAACTCTTTAAGTTCACAAAATGATCTTGGGGCATGGGAAGATAACTATGAAAAGCTTCACTGGGGTGGGAGGGCAGGAAGAGTAGACTCCGATTTTATGATCGGAGCACCAAGGAAAAGGGAGGAAACAGAAGAATATTGATGACAATGGAGGCTCTTCTACCTAAAGTTTTTTTTCCAAAATTTTTTTTAAATAATCTTGGTCTGCTTTGTCAACAGCTTTCATCACAAAGCCCATTTTTTTTATAGTGGAGTACTGAGCCCTTGAATACATTTTTTTTTTCTTGGAAAGGTTGAAGCCACTCCATGGATCCTCTCAAAGGCTGCTCTGCTATCATTTTTCCCTCCCGTTTTCACTTTTCCTCGAGCGGGTGGGAGAGAAAAGGTGAGGCGATCTCTGTTCGCTTTGAGCCAAACCACAGAGGAGAGAGGAAGGCGAGCCGCCGCCCGACCGCCCTCTCCATCAAAAGTCTAATTAAAGTTCCCCGAATTTCCACGCAACTCCGGGTGCCACTTTTGCCCAAGAGCCCAGCGCGAGTCGGGGGTGGAAAGGACCGGTCTGCCCCCCCCGACTATGCCATCCCGGGGGGCTGGACCCTGTTCGGGGGTCCGGGTCCCGGGCAGTGGAGGAAAGGGGAGACCACCCCCCGGCCCCTCCCGCGCCAAGTCCTGGGTCATTGATGGAGGGGGCTGGCAACAGATGGAGAGGGGCGCGCACACAAAGACACGCCCAGGGCGCTGCCCCTTGGCCGGGCACACCCCTGACCTGGAGGGGAGGCCAGGGGGCAGGGCGAGCGGCTGGAGGAAGAGTTGGGGAGGGGGCGTGGGGGGAGTCACTAACCTGCAGAACAGCTCGCAGGCTGCAAAGTCCCGGTGCGGGCGCTGCTCCAGGCGCTGGGTGGGGAGGGGGGGAGATGCCTGGCAGGATCTCTCCTTTCCTCCCCTTCTATCTCTCTCTCTCTCTGTTTCTCTCTCTCCGCCGTCCTTGCCTCCTCCTTGCCCGATCCACGTCCCCTGCCCCCGGCTCCGGCCGAGGCGGAGAGCCCCTCTCCGGGCTCCTCCTGCCCAACAGGAGGAAACTCCGCTGGGGAGGAGGAGGAAAGTGGGACAAGCCACCCGGAGAGCAGAGGCTCCGGATTCCCTCCCCGCCCTCCCGGTCTCCCCTCCCACTCCGCCCCGCCCCCTCTCCTTCCTCCTCCTCCTCCTCCTCCTCGGCCGGCGACCCCGCACCCCTGCCCGGGATGTCTCCGTCCAAGTGCCCCTGCAGCCCCCGGCCCGGGCCACGGGGGCGGAGGGGATGGGAGGCCCCGTGTGCCAGGCTGGCTCCCGCCCGGCTTGCTCCATAGCAACCGGGGGCAGAGTGTGTCCCCTCCCTCGCCACACCTCGTCCCCGGGGTCCCCTCCTTCTCCTCCTCCTCCTCCTCCTCCTCCACCGCGGGACGCGGGCTCGGCAAGCGTCAAAGCCCCCCGACCTCGCGGACGCGATTCTAGGACAGCGCTGGGCGCAAAGTCAACCGATCAGGGGCTGCGCCCGGGCGCAAAGTCAAGGGGCCAGGGGATGCGCCTGGGCGCAAAGGCGAGGGATCGGGGCTGCGTTCGGGCGCAAAGTCAAGGGATCAGGAGCTGCGCCTGGGCTCAAAGGCGAGGGATCGGGGGATGCGCCCAGGCACAATGGAAGGGATCAGGGGCTGCGTCCTGGCGCAAAGGCTAGGGATCCGGAGATGCGCCCAGGCACAAAGGCGAAGGATCAGGGGCTACACTCGGACACAAAAGCGCAGGATCAGGGGCTGCGCCCTGGTGCAAAGGCGTAGGATCGGGGCTGCGCCTGGGAGCAAAGTCAAGGGATCAGGGGCTGCGCCTGGGCGCAAAGGCGAGGGATCGGGGCTGCGCCTGAGCGCAAAGGCGAGGGATCAGGGGTGCGCCCAGGCACAAAGGAAGGGATCAGGGGCTGCGTCCGGGCGCAAAGGCGAAGGATCGGGGGTGCGCCTGGGAGCAAAGGCGAAGGATCGGGGCTGCGCCTGGGCGCAAAGGCGAAGGATCGGGGCTGCGCCTGAACGCAAAGGAGAGGTATCAGGGGTGCGCCCGGGCACAAAAGCGAGGGATGGGCCCAAGCACAAAAGAAAGGATCAGGGGCTGCGCCCTGGCGCAAAGGCGAGGGATCCGGAGATGCACCCAGGCACAAAGGCGAAGGATCAGGGGCTACACCCGGACACAAAAGCGTGGGATCAGGGGCTGCGCCCTGGTGCAAAGGCGAAGGATCAGGGGCTATACCCGGACATAAAAGCGTGGGATCAGGGGCTGCGCCCTGGTGCAAAGGCGAAGGATCAGGGGCTACACCCGGGCACAAAAGCATGGGATCAGGGGCTGTGCCCTGGTGCAAAGGCGTAGGATCAGGGGCTGCGCCCTGGTGCAAAGGCATAGGATCAGGGGCTGCGCCCGGGAGCAAAGTCAAGGGATCAGGGGCTGCACCCAGGCGCAAAGGCGAGCAGGGATCAAAGGCTTCGCCAAGGCACAAAGGCGAAGGATCAGGGGCTCTATGCCAGGGCACAAAAGCGTGGAATCGGGGGCTGCGCCCAGGCTCAAAGGAAGGGATCAGGGGCTGTGCCCTGGCACAAAGGCACAGGGTCAGGGTCTGCACCTGGGCACAAAGGTGAGGGATCAGGGGTTGAGCCTGGTGAAAAGGAGAGGGATTGGGGGGAGGGTTGCGTCCAGACCCAAAGGTGAGGGATCGGGGGCTATGCCTGGGCACAAAGGCGATTGAGGGATCAAAAGCTGCCCCCCGGGTGCAAAGGCGAAGGATCAGGCACTGCACCCAGATGCAAAGGTGAGGGGTCAGGCCTGAGCCTGGCGAAAAGGAGAGGGATCATGGGGTGCACCCAGGCTCAAAGACGATGGATTGGGGGCTGCACCCAGGTGCAAAGGTGAGGGATGGGGATGTGCCCAGGTGCAAAGGCAAGGGATCAGGGGCTGCCCCCAGGTGCAAAGGCGAGGGATCGGCAGCTGTGCCTGTGTGCCCACGCGCTCAGTGGAAAAGAAGCGGGATAGCAGGGGACACAGGTGCGGGTTGGGAAATGAGTCTGAGGTGTGAATTTACTAAATGGTTTGTCTCTCAAGTACCCTCGCTCCTCGAATTTCCAAGGGTGCCTGCCCAGCAAGGAATTAGCCACTCCATTAGTCCCCACGAGAGCAGCCCTATGAGACAGGCTAAATAATAATAATAATAATGGCATTTATTAAGCACTTACTATGTGCAAAGCACTGTTCTAAGCACTGGGGAGGTTACAAGGAGATCAGATTGTCCCACGTGAGACTCACAGTCTTAATACCCATTTTCCAGATAAGGGAATTGAGGCACAGAGAAGTTAAGTGACTTGCCCGAAGTCACACAGCTGACAAGTGGCAGAACTGGGATTTGAACTCATGACCCCTGACTCCAAAGCCCGTGCTCTTTCCACTGAGCCATGCTGCTTCTCTAAAAAGGTGTGAGTGCCTGTCATAGAGTAGTTCCATAAATTGATGTCTGCAGCTCCACGCATTATGGAGCGGCCTTTTGAACTGTCTAATCGGAGAGGCTGTTTGAGCCATGAAATTTCTCTGTGTGCAGAGCACTAAGCATTTGGGAGAGTATGATGCAACCGAGTTATTCACAGCCTAAATAAAAAGTTGAAGGAAGGGGAACCCTGTTGGATAATTTCCTAATTTTCCCTATTAACAAAATTTCTTATAAGGAAATGCCCAGGAAAGGATGTATTTTAATTCCTCCTGGGATCTCATTCTAGGAAAACTTGGGCTGCTCCCTTCAGGGAGGCTTTTACTGGAGAAAATCAGGAATCTAGACTTGCCATTAAGGCAGTAACCAAGGCTAGTTCCACAGTAAGCGATGTCTCATCCTAATACACAGTAGCAAAAGTGGAGGAGCATTGGTGAAAGGTTGCGGGGATTTACTCAGAACAGTCCATGCAATAGCAGGTGTATGTCTCTGCCTGAATGGGCCAAGGTGCCTTTGTCCCGGAGCTGGGAGCAGAGTCGGAATAATGTCACTGTGGAAGGGGTGTCTCTTGCACACTCTGCTGGTGGAATTTTTTTTTTCCTCTTCCAGAGGCAACTCACCTTTACCAGGGAAGAGGAAGCAGCCTAGTCGCAAAAGGTAGAAATATCTCTGCAATAATAGTAGTAATGGCATTGAAGCACTTACTATGTGCCAGGCACTGTACAAAGCCCTGGGATGGGTTTAAGTAAATCAAGTTGGACACAGTCCCTCCCATGTGGAGCTCATAGACTTAATCCACATTTTACCCCGATGAGTTAGCTGTGACACAGAGAAGTGAAGTGACTTGCCCAAGATCACACAGCAGACAAGTGGCAGAGCCAGGATTAGAACCCATGACCTCCTGACTCCAGGCCCATGCTCTATCCACCACCCCATGCTGCTTCTATCTGCTTCTGTCCTCTATGCCATTCTGCTCCTTTCCAAGAAGGAAACTGAAACTAAGAGACTTCACCTGATTTCTTGAAAGTCAGAGAAAAGTGTGAAGATCTGACATACTTACCTAGTAAATCCCACAGCTCCTAATTTAGAGCTATAATCATAATTGTGGCATTTGTGATGTGCCTACTATGTGGCAAACTCTGTACCAAGTGCTGGAATGGCTACAGGATAGCCATGTCAGATACATATCCCCATCCCTGTCCCAGATGAGGAGCACAATCTAAAGACTACATATCCTGTGGGCAACAGGAAATATACTTTCTCCACAAGGGAGGCTGAGAATAAAATTTGGGATTCCTCATGTTGCGAGGAACCTACCTAAAATATCTAGCCCAGACCTTCCCTTCTGGTTTAATTTAACTCTCCTAAAATGGTGAGAGTCTACTTTAATTTCTTCAGGGGGTAAAAGAAAAAGGCCCTTCAGGGGTAACATGGTCAAATTCCTTACCTCCAGGTGCAGGTGAGTAAACCTATCAAGGCAGGTGATTGTCTATTATTTATTAAAGAACTTCAGGGGTGGAGCCTTCCTAACTGCCCTTGGCAGCCCATCCTGCTATATCGTCACCCTGAGTGTCAGGAAGTTCTCCCTTGTGCCCAACCCGATGTCTCCTTTCTTTGGTTCTCAGAGGACATGAAGGCCACTAGTCAATATACTCCCTGGAGTAACGTTTATGTACTAAGTAACTCACAACTCATCCTTCTCCAGGTCAAACAACCTCATTCCCTTGCATTTTTCCTCTCGGGATCTAGTTTCCAAATTTTTGACCATTTTTGTCACTCTTCTCAGAACCCCTTCGTTTCTCTAATCAACCAATCAATCATTGGTATTCATTGAAGGCTTATGGTAACAATCAACGGTATTTCTTGAGCAAATACTGTGTATAAAACTCTCTTCTGAGTACTTGGAAGACTACACTAGAGAAAACAGATGTAATACCTTCTCTCAAGGAGCTTACAGTTGAACGTGGAGACAAGCAAAATATAGGGCAGGAAACAGTATAAGGATAGGTACCTATATGTGGTAGGATGGGGATGGGGTTAGTACCTAAGTGCTTAGTGAGCACAGACTAAAGTGCCTAGGCAATGTAAAAGGGGAAAAAATAAAATGGGGAGATGAGAAATTAGGGAATGTCTTTCTGGAGATGTGATTTTAGAAGGGTTTATTAATAATAATGGCATTTATTAAGCACTTACTATGTGCAAAGCACTGTTCTAAGCTCTGGGGAGGTTACAAGGTGATCAGGTTGTCCCACGGGGGGCTCACAGTCTTCATCCCCATTTTACAGATGAGGTAACTGAGGCCCAGAGAAGTTAAGTGACTTGCCCAAAGTCACACAGTTGACAAGTGGCGGAGCCAGGATTTGAACCCATGACCTCTGACGCCAAAGTCCGTGCTCTTTTCCACTGAGCCACACTGCTTCTCAAGACAGGAAAAGCAGTTGGCTGCCAGTTATGAAGCGAGGGAGACAATTCCAGGTAGGAGGAAGAGTATGAGGTAGGGGTTGACTGTGAGAGAGAAAAGAGCAAGGTTCAATGAGTTGGCTGGCATTAGAGGAGTGCAGTGTAGTTGTAGTGGGAGAGGGGACAAGGAGACAGCGAGGAGGCTGAAAAAGTATTCAAGACAGGATATTCCAAGGTACGTGGTGTAGTGGATAGAGCATTGGCCTGGTTCTGATACCAGCTCTGCCACTTGTCTGCTGTGTGACCTTGAGCAAGTCATTTAACTTCTCTATGCCTCAGTTAACTCATTTGTAAAATGGGGATTGAAACTGTGTGCACCATTTGGGACAAGGGACTGTGTCCAACCTAATTTGCTTGTGTCCACCCCAGCTCTACGTACAGTGCCTGGAACACTTATATGCCATATTATTATTATTATTATTATTATTATTACTTGGATCAGTGTGGTAGCAGTTTGGATCGAGAGGAAGGGTTGGATTCCAGAGATGTTCTGCAGATAGAGCCAGCAGAATTTGATGACTGAATGAGTAATTTGGGTTGAAGGAGACTGTACAGATCCTTGAGAGCAGGAATAATGCCAAGATTGCAGGCTTGTGAAACTTGAGACATCTCTACCTCCTTTTTAAAGTCTAGTCATTGGTATCTTCTAATAAGGGCCTGTCCAATTCTGAGCATAGCAAAAGGATTACCTCCCAATTCTTACAAGTGATATGCTGGTTGCTACAGTCCAGTGCTATGCAGGCATTTTTAGGAGCAACACTACACTGCAGGCTCCTAAAGTGTATAGTCAGCTACTAATCCCAGCTATATAATTACTTATTAGTCCTAGATTCTATTCTGCTCTTTTTGTGCCTAGCCAGCCTTTCCCTTTCCCAAATTAATGCTTCATCCCTAAGTGCACTCCCTTGTATTTGTCCTTATTAAATTTAATCTTGATTTTGGAGGCCCATTTTCCCAATTTGCCAAAGTCATTTTGAATTATGTTCTGTCTTTCAAGGCAATTGCAACCCCACCAATTTTGTTTTTTCCTCCAATTTGTTAAGCATCTTCTTGATTCACCCAGCTTATTAATAAAAATGTTGACTAGAGTGAATCTCGGGGCCAAGTCCCTGGAGAGATCACCCAGTGTGCCCCTTCACACTTCAGTCTTCTACCAAGTCAACCCTCTAGACTGTAACATCTTTTGGGAAGGGATCATGTCTACCAGCTCTATTACACTGTACTCTCTCAAGCATTTAGTACAGTGATCTGCACACAGTAAGCCCTAAAATATCACTGGTTGATTGATGATTGACTGATGACTACTTGTCAGGGCATGATCTATAAACTAACTGTGCACCCCCCATCAGCGGTGTCATTAAAGCCTCACTTTTATGTTTGTCAACAATAATAATAATAGTAATAATGGCATTTATTAAGCATTTACTATGTGAAAAGCACTGTTCTAAGCACTGGGGAGGTTACAAGGTGATCAGGTTGTCCTACGGAGGGCTCACAGTCTTAATCCCTATTTGACAGATGAGGTAACTGAGGCACAGAGAAGTTAAGCAACTTGCCCAAAGTCACACAGCTGACAATTGGTGGAGCTGGGATTTGAACCCATGACCTCTGACTCCAAAGCCCATTCTCTTTCCATTGAGCCATGCTGCTTCTCTCTGTCAAGTGGGTAGAAGCCAAAGCTTTCCTGAAGTCAGTCACTTAATGGCATTTATTGAGCACTTACTGCATAGCAGAGTACTGTATTAAGTGCTTGAGAGAATATAATACACTAGAGTTGGCAGACTTGTTCCTTGCCCAAAAGGAGCTTACAGCCTAGAGGGGGAGAAAGACATTAAAATAAATTATGGATATGTACATATGTGTTGTGGGGCTGAAGGTGGGGTGAATACCAAGTGCTTACAGAGTTTAGATCCAAGAGCATAGGTGACACAGAAGAAAGAGATGGGGGAATGTGGGCTTAGTCAGGGAAGCCTTCTTAGAGGAGATGTAATTTTAGTAAGACTTTGAAGGTGGTGAGAGAGGTGGCCTGCTATATAAAGGGCTAGGGAGGGGGGCAGTTCCAGGCCAGTGGGGGGACATAGGCAAGGAGTTGGCAATAAGATAGATAAAATCTAGGTACAGAGAATAGGTTGACATTAGAAGCAAAATGTGTGGGCTGGTTTGTAGTAGGAAGTCTGCAAGGTAAGGTAGGAGGAGGCAAGCTGATTGAGTGCCTTAAAGTTGATGGTAAGGAGTTTCTGTTTTATGTGGAGGGGGTTGAGCATCCACTGGAGGTTCTATGGGAAGATATAGACTGAATAGTTTTTATATAGAAAAATGATCCAGACATCAAAGTGAAGAATGGACTGGAGTGGGGAGAAACAGGAGGCTGGGAGGTCAGCAACGAGGCTGATGTAGTATCCGGGATGGGATATGGTAAGTGCTTGGATCAGATAGTAGCAGTTTGGATGGAGAGAAAAAGGTGGATTTTAGAGATATTGTGAAAGTAGAACCAACAGCATTTGGTAAGAGATCGAATATGTGGGTTGAATGAGAGAGATGAGTAAAGGATAATGCCAAAGATATAGGCTTGTGAGATGTCAGGAGGAATAGTTGCATTGTTGTCTGCAGTGATGGTAAGGACAAAAGGAGGACAGGATTTGTCAGTCAATCATTTATTAAGTGCTTACTTTGTGCAGAGTAAGTAAGTTTGGGTGGGAAGATGAGTTTGGTTTTATTATGTGTGCTATTGCTTCTTCCCTGCCTATGTGGCCTGGTACGATTTTCTTGGACAAGATTAGATGGGACTGACAAAATTTACTCTCAGCAAAACCATGTTGGTTCCTTCCTACTACGTTTTAGATTGTTGCAAGGCAATTGTTTAACCATTTTGCAAGTCTCTTCGCAGTATTATTAATGGTAGTAATAATAACTGTGGTATTTGTTTTAAGAGCCAAGAGCTGGGGGAGATACAGCTTAATCATATTGGAAATAGTCCCTGTCCCACATGAGGCTTACAGTCGAAGAGGGAGGGAGAAATGAGTATCTGCAAAAATCCTCAATATACAGATAAGGGAACTGAGGCACAGAGAAGTTAAGGAACTTGCCCAAGGTCGCAAAGCAGGCAGGTAGAAAATTCAGGATTTGAACTTGGTTCTCCTGGATCCCAGTCCTGTGAGACAGTAAGTTTCTTGTGGGTAGGGAAAGTGTTACCAACTCTGTTATATTATGCTCTCCCAAGTGCTTGATGAAGTGCTCTGCTCACAGGGGGCACTCAATGCATACCATGGGTCGATTGATTTCCGTTAAGCCATACCGATTCTCTGTTAGAATGACCTTTCAACAAGTACTTGGGTTTTCTTTCCCTCCACCTTAAAGATGGGACGAATGTGCTTTTTCAACTCCTTGGAGATTTATTCTGAATTTCATGATTTCTCAAAAGGATGAGTTAGTGACTTTGTATTTGCATACCTTGGGATGCATGACAATAGGTCTGCTGATTTAAATGCTTTTTTCTCCCCTTCTCCCTCAAATACCTCTCAACTCTTTCTTCTCCCTGTCTAGTTTGATGTTCCACCCTTCCATCCAAAGTAGGACTTGTCCTGGCTGGATGTTCACTTTTGATCTTTTTTTGTAACTACAGAAATGAAAAAGCCTCTGCCTTTCCCCAGCTGTCTCAGCTTCCCTCACCTGTCTACCAGAGGTCAGACACTTTCTGTACTCCCCTTTCATAATTTATTTGTTTCCTTTTATGAATCATCCATTAAATTCCCTTTCCTGTTTTTGCTTTTCTAGATTGTAAAATCCTTGATGGCAGAGATCATGGCTACTAATTTGATCATACTCTCCCAAAGGCTTGTTTGAGTGCTCTGTGCCCAGAAAGCATTAAAAAAAATGCTATTGGTTGATGGATGGATTATGTCCTTATACAATCAGGCTATTTTTTTGTTTTCTTTCTTAGTGATTAGTAAAGACTAAAGGCCATTTTGATGAGCAACTGTCCTTGCAGAGATGAAATGCTTTCTCACCGAGCCTATCCATTGCTGTCAAAGTCCACATCCTTTTCTTCCAATCCAGAGGAAATAGAGAATCAACCTGCTCATCTCAATCCTCCACGATGAGGTGATCCGATAGTTTGGATACTGCTGGAGTAAGATAGCCAAGAGAAAACTCCAGGAAGAGGAATTACAAAGCATCTGCCTCTGTGACAGTTTCAGCAACATCATTTCTACTACTATCCATGGGACCAGTCACTAGGATATCATTTGGCAGATCGTTATGCTAATGCACAGCTTCCAAAAATACCTCACTCATGCTCATTCCCAGAGAAAATCTGATTTATTCTACCCTGTCCAGAATCTGAGCCTTGTACTAGTTTCATGCTGGAATTTATCTGAACTTAGAAACAACTATATTCCTGTCTTCTAGGAGCTTACATTGTCAAAGGGCTGGTACTCTTTTAAAAGTGTACTACTCAGCAGCATGGACTTGAGATGTACAAACCCAATATGATGCTGGAGATACAGTGTTGCCTAGTGGAAAGAAAATGGGCCTGGGAGTCAGAGGACCTGGGTTCTAATCCGGATCAGCCACTTACTGGCTGTGTGACCTTGGGTAAGTCATTTAACTTTTCTGTGCCTCAGTTCCCTCATCTGCACAGTGTGGAGAACAACATCTTTTTAGACTGTGAGCCCTAGGTGGGACCTATCCCAGTGCTTAGTAGAGTGCTTGGCACATAGTAAGTGCTTAACATATTACAACTACTTTTCCAGGCAGTGAACCTAAATGGAAAAAGAAGACTTTTTTGATCACAATTTCCCAACCTCAGGGCTTGGGAAAAAAAGACAAATCCGCATGGTATCTCCATGAAAGTAGACACCATCTGATAGTCCCTTGACACTGAGGCAGAGTTGGGTTAAATGACAGAGAGTGAGGCCCTGCCCCTCCCATGATTCCAGAGCACAATAGCAACCCCCCAAGAAATCTCCCCAAAGTCACCATTCCCCTTGATATCAGGGCCCAACCATTATAGCAAGTTGCAGGCAAGTGATGAGAATGATGGGATTGGTGCGACTGTAATTGATGAACATAAACCTGTTCCTTCAGCCATAATGTTTGGTATCTTCTCTGGTATCTCTTCCTATGCTCATCATTTTATGTCATTATTCTACTTTCATAATTTTACTTTTCTTTGTGTTTTCCTTGTCAGCTCCTACCTCCCCACCCTGTAATCTTGGACTGTGAGTTCCCAGAGCTCTAGGGAACATATCTAATTTTATCTGTGTATTTTTCCCCATGTTTAGTACAGTGCTTTGCACGTGGTAGTTGCTTGATAAATACTACTGTTACTATTCTCTGTGGTGACAGCCCATTAATTAGCATATCCTAGTAGGCCCAGAAGTGCAGCAATTAAGAAATCGTCCTTAATGATTTAAAGTCCCTGGAAAGGCACAGTGCAGAGGAGAGTGTTGTTTACAATAAGCTTAGTGCTGATTGATAAATTGTTTAAAATCACAATGAAGCTCAATCCATTGAGACTGTTATTTTTAAGCTATGGGAGGGTAGAGGTTAAGCCATAATAGAGCAAAGAAGAAACCTGAGGTGAATAAAGGCATGCACGGTGGGAATTTCAGCTAACAGCAATAGTCTCGCAGATGGTTCCAACCATGTCATTTAATTGGACGGGCTGTAGCATTTATCCACTAGGTAAGAGTCATTGAAATGCACTGAGGCCCATCTTAGTCTGTAGCCCCATTTGTGTGACATTTAGCAGGGTGCTGATTAAATGAATGAAAACAGAGTGTGACAATAAATGAAGAATCCGAGAGACTTTACCTGAAATACATGCTGTGGATTCTGCAGCAAAGCTATCAATGCTAGGGAAAGATAGCTTTAACAACAGTAGGGAAAAAAATCCCCATGTTTGCATCCCCTCTCCCCTCCCAGAATAGACTGGGTTAAAAAGGGTTGTTTCTGTGATACTTTGAGATTCCACACCATTCAAACCCTGATCATTGGGCAGTCAAAACCTGGGGAAATTTTACATTAAAGAAATTAAAGGCCTTGTTGATTTATCAGATGACCTCCTATGCTTGGAGTAATTGCATATTCTGTGGGTTGAAAAGGTATTTCTACTGCATAAGCCAAAATGGCACCAGTACTTTGGGTCACTGATGCAGCAATTCAGTAAGTGGCAATCTTTAATAATAATATTTACATTGTCAGTCATACATTGGCTTTAGCAGTTACTGTCATATACCCAAATAGGGATCTAACCCTTAGTAGCATCATCTTCAAACCCCAGAGGCTTTGGAAGGATACTATAGTAGCCACTCTAACCAACAAAAGTTAGAAGAATGGAACAACTTCACTGAGGCCTTGGAAAAATCAGGCAACCAAGAGTTAGGTTTAAAAACAGCTTTGTACTGTGCAAATAGCCAACTCATCTAATGTAGCCAAGATTATAAATCAATCAATCATATTTAGTGAGTGCTTACTATGTGCAGAGCACTGTACTAAGCACTTGGGAGAGTACAACCGAACAGGCAGACACAATCCCTGCCCATATTGGGCTCACAGTCTAAGCGGGGAGACAGACATTAATATGAATAATTTATAATGCATAAATTAAAGATATGCACTTAAGCACCACGCTTAAGCACTAGGGTAGGTACAGGATAATCAGATTAGACATAGTCCATGTCTCACATGGTACTCATAGTCTTCATCCCCATTTTACAGATGAGGTAACTGAGGCCCAGGGAAGTGAAGTGATTTACCCAAAGTAACACAGCAGACAAATGGCAGAACTTGGATTAAAGTCCAGGACCTTCTGATTCCCAGGCCCACTGCTCTATCCACTAGGCTCCAGCGCTTAGTACAGTGCTTGGCACATAGTAAGTGCTTAACAAATACCATTATTATTATTATTAGGCCACAGTACTTAGTACAGTGCCTGGCACATAGTAAGAATTTACCAAATATCGTAATTATTATCATTATTATTTTTAGGCCACATTACTTCTCAGGGAAGAGATGTGGCCTTATCTGTACATGCCCTCAGAATGGCATAGATAGTTTTACACATCATCAGTCTTTTTAGCTGCACCCGTGTCCACGGATAAGACTGCACCATGTACAGGGTCATCTTTGAACTGGATGAGTGACTCTAGGACTCAGTCACCCAACCTTACATGGCAACTCTGGTCAGAGCATCAGGAGCATATTCTACAACTAATATCCACACCTTGTCCAGCTTCCTCCAGCGTACCAGAGTCTGTACTATGCAGCTCTGTTTTATTCCATTTGCAAAGGAGAATAGATCAGTCTGGGGCCCTTCATTCATTCATTCAATCGTATTTATTGAGCTCTTACTGTGTTCAAAGCATTACACTGAGCACTTGGGAGAGTAAAATAGAACAACAAACAAACACAGCCCTCAGTCCTGATGTCACCGGTGCACAAGTACGATTAAACAAGTATCTATTTCTGCTTATATAAACTTCTCTCTATCTGAATAATTTTATCAGCTCCTCATTTCACTTCCTTTAGAAACTTGAAAATGAACATTTCTCTCCTCACTTACTTGTTCATAGTGGCTACAAAAGTTTACAGTGAGATTGCACCCAGGTTCTCTTTCTTGCTTTCAGAAAGGCAGAGCTATAACCATCCAAAAAGGGTAAACTCCTCCCTGTTGAATCTACATTGCCCTAATAGAGTGTTGCAAGATTCATGTACCTCTCAATGTCAGTATGTTGCTTTTTCATGTAGTGTGCAAGAAGTGTGATCTTTCACTGAATGGAACTGTTGAAAGTGGCAGGAATAAGCAGGTTTCCAGTGACAGGAAAAGATGTTGAAAATCCTGCCCCTGCATTTCTTCCTTGAGATATGTCCCTACTCTCCTGCATCCATATGACAACGACTACCAGTGGTGATATTAGAAACTTTTTGGGGGGTTGTTACTCCTCAGTACTAACTACATACAGATAATTTAATCTGTGCCTTAAAATGGATTCTTTTGTTTTTACTTTGGTGGAAAGGGGTTGAAATTATTGGACCACTTCTATGTAAAATTAGCTAATAAAGAACAGGCACCATCTCAGGATTTAAGTCTATGAGCACCATCATCTAATGGTCAACATTACTGTACTGTGTTCTGCCTACTGTGGTCTGAATCAGGTAGAGCCTGGGAGAGAAAGATCTAATTCACAACTTGTCATTCCACGGTACATTTTTAAAAACTCATCTTCACTCACCAGTCCTAAACTTTATTTCAGTGCTTTGTGTCACATGGTAGGAGAATAGATTTTTAAACACCTTCAGTGTTTTTAAGAAATAAGTCCCTAAGATAATTAAGGGCCCTTATTTGAAAAGAAAATTGTGTTTCCCATGATTTTCTTTTTAACATTAAATGGGTAGGTTTGGGAAATAGGAGGAAAAAGGAAGGCTTCAATTGGCAAAACATTTTAATTGGGAAGCAGGCATGCTCAGAAATTGTTTCCACTAAAAGTTTAAGCATAAAGCTGTTTTTTAATAATAGAATCTTTTAAACCTGATTGTTTTCTAAGTTGTATTTTAGAGGAAAGTCAGATTTTTATGAATGACTCAGGGGGCTCTTCTTGCACTGTATTTTCTTATCTACTTCCCACAGAACAGCAATACAAAAAGAGAACAGGGCATATGGTGCTTCAATCGGTCGGTCATTACCATCACTGCTTTTCCACAATGTGTCACCAGCCCACAAATAGCAAGGGAGTGTGAATGTCTCACAACTGAAATAAACAAGGTGGGTTGAGTTGACATATCCAGGGAAAAAAATTGCTATTAAAATACACATCAGCCAGAAAAGTTAATAAGCTATTAAAGAACATTAGCAAAAGTGAAGAAAAAATGTCCTACATGCCAAAGATGAGTATCAGAATTTATAAGAGGAGTAGATGAGCAGGAACTTGTGAATTCATCCAGATTTGACATCCAGTTCCAAAATATTGTTGGACACCCTTTCTTGAAAATCTCTTTTGCTGATTCTTTGTAGCTGGTAGATTCTCCAACATGTAATGTTCAAATGTAAGCCCCTTGTGGCATGGATCACCTCTGGAAACTCTAATCATATTGTACTCTCCCACTCTGCTCTGTACACGGAAGGCGCTCAATAGATACAATTGATTGATAAATTCGTTGGTCATTGCAAGGTAGAGACTGTTGCAGTTTTTCTCTAAAACATTCAGGTTTCCCAAACACCTAGTTATGTTATTTAATTCCCCAGCTTCTCCTGTACTATTTCTAATTTAAAGCTGCCAATACCAAATCTCATCTGTGACCTTAGTAATACCATTTGAAAAGATGCATACAAGCAAGGAGCCTTGGATCCAACTGGCAGAGTAAAACAAACTTCATTCAGAATGTCTATCCCAAAACAACAGGCTTTGAAGAAACAAATCTACTGAAAGGAGTTTTGCTGAAAGAAAAAAAAATACCTATTATAAATTAAATTTCCTGACTGGATAGTCAAGAAGATAAACCTTACAAAATCTAGAGAAGTAATATTCTGGTTCTTTGACACTGTTTTTCAGTAAAAGGGGAAACTATGAAATCAGAATCTCTGCAAATGACCCCTTAGTACAAAACATGTAAATGTCTTTGTGCAGAAGGCAAGACGATTCCATTTAAGTTTATCTCTATGTTCTGAAGGGTATGCAAAACTTACATTCAACTTGAAACCCAGGATAGCCTTGAACACTCTCTGTAACTATGGAAACAATGGAAGCTCCCTTCTGTGTCGCCTATACACTTGGATCTGTGCCATTTAAACACTTGATATTCACCCCACACTCAGGCCCACAGCACTTATATTCAAATCTCATACATACAATCTATCAATCAATGGTATTTATTAAGCTGTTATTGTGTGCAGAACACTGTACTAAGCACTTGGGAGAGTACAGGATAACAGAGTCTCCCCTTCTAGATTGTTAGCTTTCTATAGGCAGGGAATAGGTCTACCACCTCTGCTGTACTGTACTCTCCCAGGTGCTTAGTATAGTGCTCTGCACACAGAAAGCACTCAATAAATACCATTGACTGGCTGATTGCTAGACCCCTGTGGGCCTATTTTATTCATGGAGTTTCCCCGTTGTAAGATGTTTCAAGTTCATAAAAAAGTGTTTTCCACTCACCCTATTTGAACAGGGCACCAGAATGTCAGTCTCAACCCTCACTCATCAGAACCCCCAGCTCTCCACCTCAGTATTAATGCCTCCCACTAGGCAATCAAGGCTATCCAGCCTTCTCTGTCTTGCCCCATCTCTCTATATACCTCCTAACTACTAATTCTGGACTGACTCATTTCAAACAATTTTACTTGCCTTTACGTTCTCTTACATTCCTGAATGTCCCTCCCCCTAGCAGCCCTTATCTCCATGGGGGCAGACTGCTCCAAAGCCAAGAGACTAGGAATTGGAACCATCCCCTAAAATCTACTGCTTTAGAATGAAGAAATCATTCATCACATCAGCTTGACCTAGTGGATAGAGCACAAGTCTGAGAGTCAAAAGGATTTAGGTTCTAATCCCAGCTCTGCCATTTGTCTCTTTGTGACTCTGGGGAAGTCACTTAACTTCTCTGTGCCTCATTTACCTCATCTGTAAAATGGGGATTAAGACTGTGAGCCCTATGTGGGACAGAGACTGTGTCCAAGCTGCAACTCCCCCATTGCTTAGTACAGTGGCTGGCACATAATAAATGCTTAACAAATATCATAAAAAAAATAATCCTTTTACCGATCGTGGGTTTCTGTCTCTTGTCTCTCGTCTCTGCAAGTCATCCAACTATTTACTCCTCCTTGCCGGCTCTCCATTTTGTACTCAAAGTCACCTTCAGAGCCATTTTTAGGGGCAGACAAAGCCAGGGCAGGGGTCAATTGGAAGGGGTTGCTCTTTCTGGGGCCCTCTCTTCCCTGTAACTTGCAAGGTCAACCAGAGCAGACACTGTGAGGACCTCCCTGCTTCTCTTCTGCCCGAACAACTTGGGTGTTTGATGATCACAAGCAAGCCTGTGATTCACAGACCAGGCCTAGAGACAGAGGGCAAGGGAAAAGGAAGGAAAGGAGTCTCAGCTGCAAATACTCATGGGTGAGGATTAGTGATTTAATAGACTGTAAGCTCGTTATAGGAAGGGAACGTACCTGCTAACTCTGTTATAATGTACTCTCCCAAACACTTAGTACAGTGTTCTGCACATAGTAAGCACTTAGGAGATATCATTGATTGACTGAATATTTAAAGTAGCATTAAAAATAACCCACTTCATCTTCTTTCTGGAGCAATTCTAATAAATGTATTTGCATGATAATAATAATAATAATAATGGTATTTGTTAACTGCTAACTATGTTCCATGCACTGTACTAAGAACTAGGATGGATACAAGCAAATTGGGTTGGACACAGTCCCTGCCCTACTTGGGGCTCATAACCTCACTCCCCATTTTACAGATAAGGTAACTGAGGCCAGAGAAGTGAATTGACTTGCTCAAGATCACTGAGCAGACCAGTGCTGGAGCTGTAATTAGAACCTAGGTCCTCTGACTCTCAGGCCTGTGCTCTTTCCAATAGATCATACTGCTTCTCTCCCTAGCACTTAGTATGAGAAGCAGCATGGCTTAGTGGTTAGATTACAGACCTAGAAGTCGGAAGGACAGGGGTTCTGATCCCGGCTCCGCCACGTGCCTGCCATGTGATCTTGGGCAAGTCACTTAACTTCTCTGGGCCTCATTTACCTCATCTGAAAAATGTGAACCCCATGGGGGCAGGGACTGTGTCCAACCTGATTAACTTATATCTACTCTAGTGCTTAGAACAGTGCTTGGCATGTAGTAAGTTCTTAACAAGTGCCATAATTATTATTACCATTACAGTGCTCCACACTCAGTAGGCCCTCAGCAAATACCTTTGATTGATTGATGCTTTGCTTACCAATACCATCTGACAATCTTCTCCTTCAACCCTGGCAATAACGCTCTCTAGATAGTCCCGTTTCTATAAATCACCTATCTGTCTGACTTGTCTCCCCTGATTAAAGTAAATTCTTTAAGGAAGATCACTCTCCCCGACTTCAAAGCCTTATTGAAGGCACATCTACTCCAAGAGGCCTTCCCCGATTAGGCCCTCATTTTCTCTTCTCCCAATACTTTCTGTGACACCTCTGCACTTGGATCTGCAACCTTTATTCACCCCTCCCTCATTCCCACAACACTTATGTATATGTCTGTAATTTATTTATTTATATTCACATTTGTAGCGCTTAGTACAGTGCTCTGCACATAGTAAGCGCTCAATAAATACGATTGATGATGATTTGTATCCCCTTCGAGACCGTAAACTCGCTGTGGGCAGGCAAAATGCCAATCAACTCTGTTACATTGTATTCTGCACATCGTAAGCACTCAATAAATATGATCGATTGATTGAAGAGATTGTGCCTATAGCGCACAGGCCTGGGATTCAGAAGATCATGGGTTCTAATCCTGGCTCCTCCACTTGTCTACCGTTTGACCTTGGGCAAATCAGTTCATTTCTCTGGGCCTCAGTTACTTCATCTGTAAAACGGGGATTAAGAATGAGTCTCATGTGGGAGGGGAACTGTGTCCAATCCGATTTCCTTGTATCCACCCCAGCACTTAGTACAGTGCCTGGTACATAGTAAGCACTTAATAAATACTACAGTTATTATTATTATTATTAGTAGGAGAGATTTGTGGACAAATGGATTAATGATTTCTCATAGACCCTCTCCCTTCAACATGCCTTCTGAAGGTGCAACGGCATACTCCAAAGTGGAAGTAAAATAAGGTAATTTAGGAGAGTTAAAAAGGCAAACATCACTGACAGGGAGATATGCAGGGGGACCCGACTCACACTTTATTGGTAAGATGGGGATTACCAAATTCTGCGGCAGATGTCTTGTCAACTGGGAAAAGTGTTATTTTTATCTAGCAAAACCCGGTGCAACTAGAGCTCTCTGCTACTTCACGTTAGCATGTTGATGCTTCCAGAATTTGACTCCTACCCCTTTCCTTTCATTTCTGAGTCACATAATCATCTCCAAGGTCATTCCCTGGAATACCTTTGAATCTCATCGTGTTGGGCCATCTGGACTTGACGAGCAAGGTGGTAGCAGGATGGTCCTTTGTGGACCACTATCCATCTGCAAAGTAATGCCAAGCCATTTCAAAATGGGATGGCGGCTCCTTGGTGGAGGGAAGGAAAAATAAAGAAATCAAAGAATTGGATCAACATTTTATTTTCATTTGAAACTAAAATTTGGCAACCTTTCAAATGAATGGGACACCGTCAATCCCCGGCTTTCATTTGCCTGGGAAAAATATATATCCTGGAAAGCTACTGGAAAGAAGAATTGACTTCTCTATGTTTTAATCCTAACCGTCTGCCCATTTTGAAAATATTAAGGAAAAATAACACAAGCTGCTACACTGGTGTGATCTCAGCGAAACAGCAGCTTGTGTTTACATTCAGAATCTCCAGTCTGTGGGTATAGGATGAACATGTATTGGTGTGATAGTAGCATACAGAGAGTCCCTTCCCATCTTAGGAACTGTCACCTACATCCCCTGGATTTTACATATTGTGGTTTTTCATTTCCTGGGAGGTGTGATGCTATGGAGATGTCACTTTTATAAATAGCTGGTTGAAATTTGAATGGCCTTTCCCCAGTCATAACAGGCTCATTCATCACATTTTATGTTTGCTCCACTCTAGTAATGTGACTGCTATTGCTCCCATTTTACAGATTAGAAAACTGTGTCAGAGCAAGACCATGTTTTTGGCCCAGTCAAAACTTTTATAAGAGCCAGATTGTTTATGAACACCTTGAGCCACATTTCCTCTATCTAATGAGGAGAATAGTGAATAATTTATGAGACACATATCCTTAATGGCATGAAATTCTATTTGTGGAGGTAGACAAGCAGGTTTCTCTCTGGGAGGTGGGGCCCAACCATTTCTATCAAACTGTCAATCAATCAATGGTATTCACTGAACATTTACTTTCATTAATTAATTTGATTATATTTATTATTTACTTTGGGCAGAGCACTGTACTAAGTGCTTAGGAGAGCGCAGAATAACAATAGACACATTCCCTGCCCACAGTGATCTTGCAGTCTAGAGTGGAAGGCAGTCGTTAACATAAATACATAAATTACCTATATGTACATAAGTGCTGTGGGGCTGGGAAGAGGGATGAATAAAGGGAGCAAGTCAGGGTGACACAGAAGGGAGTGGGAGAAGAGGAAAGGAAGGATTTGTCAGGGAAGGGCACTGTATTAAGCTCTTAGGAGCATACAATATAGTTAGTAGACACAATCCCTGGCCCAAGGAGCGTAGTCCCCACAAAGAGTCAGTCCTCAACTGGGCTCATTATTCCTGAATGGTTAAATACAATCTCTAGTTCAATAGTTAAACACATCTCTAGCTGTAGGAGATGACAGCTCTCACTGCACAAATTCCTCTCTTAAATCTCCACCCTCTGCCTCCCCTAGCTTCCCCCCCACAAAAAAATAATGTATCATGTTGGATTTTCCATAGATAACACTTATATTTAACCGTGGGTTAGACTACTGAAGTATCTGCCCTTTGTAAAAAGAAATCTGATGATTTTTAGAAAGTTGATGGAGGATCTAAGGGAAATAACAACCCCTTCCTTCCTTGGTAACCCTGTTTCAGTCTAATACTGTAGATCTATTAAAAAAAAGATCTCCTGGGAGTCCTAAACTTTGTTTCATTACATTATATAATAGCTCATAATGGAAAATGGGTAATGGTAATACCAACAGCAAGCAGGAAGGAGATTTTGCATCAATAGAAAATTCAATTTTAATTAATCTCTTCACATAATTTAATTGAGTCTTCATATAGACTTTTCTGCTGCTTCCCACATCTTTCCACATGGTTCATTTTATTCTAAAAGTTAAACATCCTTCAGTGTTCCATGGGTTTATGTAAAAACAAAGAGGAAAGACACTTCATCTGATCCTGTTGGATTTTTACTTGAGAATAGACTGTTTATCTTCTAAATATCAAATTTTTACCGGCTACAGCTTTGATGTAAAAATCTTTGTGTATGTATGTAAACATTTTCTTCCCTTGTTATTTATTTCCCTTCAGTAATCTTCTTCTTCTTCAGCTGTAATAGGAGGGTCACAGCTCTCTTTGCTATCACCAGTCTCTTCACTTGAGTAGGGTGAAAAGGAATTATGTGTCAGCTTTGCATGTGTGTCTCTGTCTTGTCTACTTCCAAAACCTACTGAGTTTGATGTAATAATTCATGCATGGGTGAGAGTCAGTTTAGAAGTGATCCAGTGTAAAGCTGAAGGGAAATGAATGGAATACCAAAAAATCCCTGTATTATCTCCCTTTAACTATCTTTTTCATTACATTTTTCAGCATTAAATCATGATCATTCTAAATCTGGGGAAAGTTATCAGTTGCATCAACATAATGTTCAGAACTGGGCTCTGTTAATTAAAGCGCTCTGCTCCATTTCCGCTGATTTTCAATAGACGTTTTTCATGATAAATGTAGAACAGACCAAAAAAAATCAGAATAGTTGCTACTTTTTAACACCCACTGAATGCATACATAAGCAAGGGATTACTATTCATGGGGTCAGGCAGCCAAACGGAGACAGTCACAATCTGTTCTGAGGAGAAAAGTATTAATGTGAAGGAGGAAAAAAAATTCAACTTTTGCATTCTCACTTGTAGCGTGGCTTATAATACAAACTAATTAAAATGATCATTTAAATTTTAATCTGACAAGAGCAGCTCACATACACTAGCTGCTATCACATATATTACATATACATACATTATTACCCAGGGTGGTACATCTGTTGTTATTTATGAAGTACCATGCATATTGCCAGTGTTCAATCAAAAATTAATTTCTACCCAAAGGAAGGTTGTGCAGAATGCTCAATGACAATGGGTGGGATGGGAAATTAGCTGAAAATAAAAGTAATTTCTAATCATCATCATAGTACAAAATGAACATAAAAGTGGTCTAACTAATATAATAGTATGATCCACTGTGAAAATATACATGATAATAAAACAGCAGAAACATGATCTGAAAGGAAAAGTTGTCTACCTGGGAAATGAGTGAAATGATTGTACAGTTTCATGCTCTTTTATTTAAATATATTTGCCCTATATTCTTACTATTTTCAAATGAATACTTGCAGTAGAAAACAAGTCTGTCAGTGGACAGAAAAGAACAGAGATAGTTTTATTCATTTTTTATGGCATTTGTTAAGCACTTACTGGCACTGTACTAAGCACTGGCTACATACAAAGTAATTGGGTTGGATACAGTCCCTGTGCCACATGGGGCTGAAAATTAATCCCCATTTTGAATATAGGGTAATAGAGGCACAGAAGTGAAGTGATTTGCCCAGGGTCACACAGCAGATAAGTGGCAGAGCTGGAATTAGAACCCAAGTCCTTGCTCTCTCCACTAGGCCACACTGCTTCTCAATTAGCTGGGTTTGCTAAGGATAGTGCGGTTAGAACCTTTGAAATCAAATGCAACCTTTCCTCTCCTTGCAAGGGGAAAATGTATCTCCTTCCACCAGGTAACTTTGGAGGGGAAACTGGGAAGGCAAGTAGAGATAAGAAAGGATTCAGGAAAAATGGAAGAACAGTAGGCAGAAGGGACAATCTGAGACATGGCTAGAAATAGGAGAAAATCAAAGAGACAGTAGAAGGAGGGATAAACAGGATTGACTGACAATGAAGAAAATTGGATGCAATAATTATATTCTCTAGTCCCTCTACAGCCTTGCTTCAATCAGCTGCAAAAAGAGTTGGCTTAGATAAATGAAGCAGCTGGGGGTATTGAAGAAAGGTAAGCTCTACTGACCTGGGAGGGAAACCAACAGCAAAAGGCAAAGAAGAGAAATTAGTGCCTCTTGGAAGAGGAGAAGCTGCAAGTACAAGTTAAACGTTGAGAAAAGCTTCAGCGTAGAGCAGAGTCAGGAGGGAGTAGAACTTCAATCTGGATCCTCAGTTGTCCTCGTGTATCAGACCTCTAAAGATCTGGGGAGGCCAAAGCTATTTTGACAGCTGTAAAATAGAGTAGAAGTTGGATACTCTCTTACCTCTCAAAAGTGTTTTTCTGAGATTTTCGATACTTGGTCTTGGAGTGTAATGCAGGGTCTCAGTGTTAGAATTTGGCAAAGAGAGTGATATAATGTAGAGATGCTGTAAGGTGTTAGGTCACAGAGTGGTTTGGTACCCTATGTTACTGAATGAAGTGAAAGACTGAGAGACAGATAGGATAGTGGGATAAGGGAAATCATTGGTTTCTCCTCTAGTCTTTTCTATATCAAGGCACTTGGGAGGCTCTACTCTCTGAAGACATCTGTGACTTTCTTAATCTAAACTCTCTTTCCCAACTGGAGTTAGCTCTTTGGGAAACTGAAGCTATTTTCTGAGGAAGAGAATGAATGTTTTGCCCTGATAAACTTGTATATGACGGTTTGGCTAGGGTCCATTTAGAAAGATGTAATATGAAAAGATAAAGGGATTGCCATTTTTCCCCACAGCCAGATATGCAGGCTCCATCCGCCTATTCTGCTCCCCGAACAATATAGAAATCTTAACTCTGCTCCATGCCAGGTGTAGAACGGAAATACATTCTAGAATCAGATGAAACAACACTATTGAAAGGCTAAGCTTGTCGCTGTCCAAGGTATCCAAGATATTATCTCTTTCGACCAGTTTTATCTTTCTCTGCTTTTCACAGGGCTTACCTTTCCAAGAAGTGATTCTGTATTTTGGCTTGGGAAATTCGAACTCAGTGGATCACAGCTTCTTGAAAGAAAACAAAGCCAGACAGAAGACTCGAGAAACGTGGTATCAGATGAGAGCTTAAAATGACCCTACACGAGTATTGGGTAAGTAATGGTTAAGGATGGGAGTTTGTGGTCCTTTCTGGACTGAAAGTCACAGTTTTAATGAACCATTATATGTCCAGTCACAAAAATGTCATAGATCAAATTGTGTTGAGAGAATAAATGCATTTCTTACAACCAATTCATGGGGAAGGATGTGAGCCAGATAGCTGAAGCATATACCATCAGCTCCACTCTATACCAGCAGCTAGCTAACTGCAGCTTGGGTTTTTGGTTGTGGAAAAGAAATGTTCACAACACTGTACTAAAATCTCACCTGCTAAAATGGAGAGCCTCTTTTGCATTGCTCTTAGGGTTTAAGCCACAGATCCTTTGACTGTGAACCCCATGTGGGACAGGGACTGTATTCAACTTGATTATGTTCTATCTAACCCAGTACTTAGTACAGTGCCTGGTACATAGTAAGTACTTAACAGATATCTTTAAAAAAATGGTGCAGTTCCACTACTCTGGGCATGTTAAATCATTGCACCACAAGGTCAAAACCCATGGATTCCAGTTTCTTTTCTGCTTCACACTTGCTAAGTGACAGCAATCTCTCTGATTTTGATTTCTTTATCTGCAAAATGAGGACACTACCTCAAGGAGAAGCTATGAGAAAGAGAATAAAAATGATTGCAACTAAAGGCAAAATAATGGGTCTGTCGACTAAGAGAATAATCCTATAATCCTGAATAGAGAGCCACCAAAGGTCAAAAGCCCAAAGCTCTGACCATGTGTTGAGAATGTAGAACAATGACATGCCCTCTGAAGAAAAGTCATTTCTGTAAACTGGCTTAAGAACTAAATTTGGGGAATTAGGCCCATGTGTTTATGTTCGTGACTGAAATATTTGCTTCTAACTGAGGTTCTGGGATTTTGTTTTCTTATTAGGAATAGATAGCATGTTACATTTTATACATTTCAGGTCTAGTGTGAGATGGGATCTCTGGGCTATTTCGCTAACGCTATTTAAAATGATGAAGAGCTAGTCAACAACTTGCATTTGGGTTTCTTTAGATAATTCTCCCTTACAAGGTGGAACAGCTTCTATAGCAATTTTTAAGGTTCTTGTTAAATGATTACTATATGCCAGTCACTGTACTAAGCGCTGGGGGAAATACAAGCTATTCAGGTTGGTTGCAGTCCATGTCCCATGTGGGGCTCAATCAATCAATCAATCGAACATATTTAGTGCTTACTATGTGGAGAGCACTGTACTAAGTGCTTGGGAAGTACAAGTTGGCAACATATAGAGACGGTCCCTACCCAACAGTGGGCTCACAGTCTAGAAGGGGGAGACAGGCTCACAGTCTTAGTCCCCATTTTAGATATGAGGTAACTGAGGCAAAGAAGTTTAGTGACTTGCCCAAGGTCACACAGCAGACAAGTGGCAGAGCCTGGATTAGAACCCAGATCCTTCTGACTCGAGGGCCCATGTTCTCTCCACTAAGTCTTGCTGCTTCTCTTTGGTGCAATTAGCTCCAAAGCTCTTTCCCCTTCTGGATCAGAAGGGGAAAATGATGAAAGTGAATGTGGTACCTAGTGATGTTGAAATGAATTATTTTTTCTCCCTTACAGGTTAGGCCAGTGAAAGAAGAAACTGTGAATGTGTAAAGAGACATTAATTTAAATTGCAATTGCTGATTATTTTCTGTCAAAGGAGAATGCAAAAAAACAAGAACCGTCCAGGGTAGCTTCACAAGGGACCTACAACTCAAATACCTACAGGCAAGGGAATGGAAAAGTAGAGCAAGAAACCATCAAATACATCAGGCAGCTCTTCCTGGATGGAAGGAAATATAGGGAAACAACACAAGGGAGAAAGAGGATTTCAGAAGCTCAGCAACACAGTGATCCCAGAGTTCAAGAGGAATCAAGCCCTTTAAAAAATCATAGAAAATATATGAAATAAACTTATTTCTTGCCAACTCTCTTTAGCAAGCAAAATGAATAAGATAAGGATGGACATTTTGAGAACAATGACAATCTTGCTAAAATAGTAATGGAATGCATCCAATCTAGCAGATCCAGGCACTGAGATTTCTGGAGCATTAGGGGAATCGACAATAGGTCTCAGGGCCAAGCCCCATGTGCCTGATCAAAATGGGAAGCTCTGGATGAATCCAAAGGCAAATGAGCACTCAAATCCTCTCCGTGGAATGTGGAGCAAGGCAGGGAAGCAGCGTAGCCTAATGGGTAGAGCATGACGGGCCTGGGAGTCAGAAGAACCTGGGTTCTAATCCCGGCTCTGCCACTCATGTGTTATGTGACTTTGGACAAGTCACTTCACTTCTCTGTACCTCGGTTACCTCATTTGTAAAATGAAGATTTAATCTGTGAGTGCAATGTGGGACATGGATTGGGTCCAACCTGATTAGCTTGTATCTACCCCAGAACTTATAACGATGCCTGGCTCACAGTAACCACTTACACAGTATAAGGAAAAAGGAGCCAGAGGGAGGTGGAATGACCTCCGACCTCCCATTTAAACCCCAGACATTTTTTGAACTTAATTAAAATAAGGTTTCAGAAGACTAGGAAATAGGAGAAGATATCAATCATCTTGAGTGGTAGAAAGAAGGAGCCCCAAAATGACACCCCATCCAATTTTAAGCCATTGGTCCATTTATTTACCAAGATGTTGGCACCTGGGAATGTGATTCACTCTTGTTACGGGTAGTGCTGCCCATATAAGGAAGAGTTCATCTTTGGTGACAGCACTCTCTCTTCACCCTTGAGTCATTATTATCATTAGTAGTAAAAATAATAGCAATAATTGTGATATTTGTTAAGTGCTTACTGTGTGCCAAGCACTGTAATAAGTGCTGGGGTGGATAAAAACAAATTGGGTTGCACGCAGACCCTGTTTCACATAGGGCTCACATCTTAATCCCCATTTTACAGATGAGGGGACTGAGGCACAGAGACATGAAGTGACTTGCCCAAGGTTATACAGCAGACAAATGGCAGAGCCAGGATTAGAATCCATGACCTTCTGATTCCCAGGACAGTTCTCTATCCACTGCACCATGCTGCTTCGTATCCAGGCCCCAATGCAGAGATCAGTAAAGGAGTTTCTAGAGGGAGTTTGGGTGGTTTGCTGTGGCCTTTTGGCTGTTTGTCCTAACTTTCCTCACCAGTTTGCATCTCGGGAGGAAGCCAAGTCATGGCTCATGCCCTTCTCTCTGTTTCCCTTTGGTGACATGGGAAACAGAAGTTGTCTGAGTAATCCATGGATAATGAAGTCTGATCACAAGGGGCCGGAAGTTAAGTGACTGATCTTGGGATGCTGGAGATTCATCCTTACTGTTGTTTGGCAGGCTTTCTCAAGGATTTGGGATCTGAAAGGTAAGTGGCTGGTAATAGAAAATGGAGGTAGGTTCTTGAAAATGGAAATGTAGGTGCTCATCAGTTCTGACCTAGAAGGAGGAGTGAAGAATCTAGGATCCAGCCTTCTTGATCCTTCTTGATCCTTCAACCCTGAAATTACCAACTGCTGGATGGAATGAAGCCCTGGTGTCACTAACAGGAATCCATCTTGGCTAAAACCCCAGGGGTCACCAATAATGATTACATTTACTAAATTCCCACCTCAGAATACTAAATAGTTCTCTGGGGCCCTGGAATCAATCAATGACATTTCAATTAATGCTATTTATTGAGCACTTACTGTGTGTACTGTACTAAGCACTTGGGAAAGTACATTATGATAGAGTTGGAAGACATGATCTCTGCCCAAAAGCTTACAGTCTGCAGATAACAAAATAAATTACAACAAGGGAATATAGTAGAGTATAACAACATGCTGTGGGATGGGTGAGTATTAAACAATGGGTTAGATCTACCTGGAGGGAGGAGCCTAAAACCCAGGAGAATTTGACCCATTGGAGACAGACAGATATTGAGCTGGATCAAAACAAACAAGCAAACAAACATGCCATTGACTAAGACTCTTCTTTCTAGGATTTGGCAATGATGTACATTTTAGTGAAAGTAGCTGTGAGAAGCAGTGTGGCTTGAAAAGCAGTGTTGCCTAGTGGATAGAGCATGGGCCTGGAAGTCAGAAGGACATGGGTTCTAATCCCGGCTCTGCCACTTGACTGCTGTGTAACCTTGGGTAAGTCATTTAACTTCTCTCTGCCTCAGTTGCCTCATCTGTAAAATGCAGATTAAGACTGTAAACCCTACGTGGGACAGGACTATGTCCAACCCAATTATCTTTTATCTACCCCAGTGCTTAGAATAGGGCCTGGCACATAGTGAGCACTTCACAAATACCACAATTGTTAATTCATGTAAAACATTGCACAGTTAGACTCTAGTCCTTTTCTTGACTAAGTTTTATCTTAGAATATTTATATTTTGGAATTTGGTATCTATTTTTAATTTTCCTTTTTGGAAGACCAAAGGAAAGGACGGTGTCTGGTCCTTTCCAAATTACTCCACAATCTTATATTTCCTCTTGCCTTTTGAACAGTCTCATCTGAATGCCCAACAGGTACCTTAAACCTGCTATGGATCAAACTGAGCTCCTCATCTTCCATCGAAACTCTCACCTCTTCTGAATTGTTCCGTCAATCAGCAACATCATCTTCCGTGGGGGGCCCATTTTGTTTTCTTGATGTTGTTTTCTGTTTTTCAGTCATTTACCCCTTTTACATCTCTATGCCCTGACTGTATTGTCTGATGGAGCTGCCCCTTTTTCCTATCCTTTCATACATTTTCAGTGCCCCCCGGGATCTCACCCCCTCCCAGTTAGTCCTCGAACTACATCCTTATTGGCCTCTCTACTTCCAGCCCCTCTCCTCTTTCTGCCTATCTTACTGATTTCTCATAATCTCTCTCAGAGGCTGATTTGCCATTCATTCTCAGAAGTTCCCAGTGATTTCCCATTGCTTCTTCCATCCAATACCAACTTCAAGGCTCTCCATTAACTGGTTCCCTTTTACTTATAATTGTAGTATTTGTTAAACACTTATTACATGCAAAACATTATACTAAACACTTGAGTAAATACAAGATAATCAGATCAGAAAAGGACTTCACAGTCGAAGTAGAAGAGAGAGGAAGTATTAAATCCCCATTTTACAGATGAGGAGATGGGCACAGAGAAGTTCAGTGACCTCTCCCAAGTCACACAGCATACAGAAGGCAGAGTTCTGTCCTCTTTCCACTAGGCCATGCTGCTTCTCCATCTGTTCTCTTCTCCCATACACCTGATTTCATGCTTTTCACTCCTTCTATTACCCTTCACCACTTCTGTCTCCAATCCATTACTTATCTCTTTTCCACCCTGGGATAACCTCTTACACATATTTCCATAACTGACCCATCTCCTGATAGTACTGTAAAAGGCCAACTTCTTCTCCAGGAGGCATTCCCTGACTGATACCCACCTCTTTTTCTTATGGCATTTACTAAGCATTTACTATGTGCCAGGTATTGCACTGAGTGTAAGGGTAGAAAATCAGGTTGGACACAATCTATGCCCCACATGAGGCTCACAGTCTTAATTCACATTTAACAGGTGAGGTAACTGAAGCACATAAAAGTTCAGTGACATCCCCAGGGTCACCCAGTAAACAAATGGCTTAGCCAGAATTAGAAATCAGGTTTTCAGACTCCCAGGACCATGCATTAAGCCACACACCTGCAAGAAGCAGGGAACAACATAGTCACCAGTTGCTATTTTATGATGATGATGGCATTTGTTAAGCACTTACTATGTGCCAAGCACTGTTCTAAGCAATGGGAGATACAAGATAATCAGGTTGCCCCACAGTCTTAATCCCCATTTTACAGATGAGGTAATTGAGACACAGAGAAGACTTGCCCAAAGTCACACAGCTGACCAGTGGTGGAGCCAGGATTAGAACCTATGACCTCTGACTCCCAAGCCCGTGCTTTTTCCACTAAGCCATGCTGCTTCTCTAAATTGTATGTCAATTTACCTACCAGTCATTCTAACTGTATGCCAACCAAAATTATACAAATAGACATCATTAATACAAACACTGAAGTATCATATTGAGAAAATTTGGGACTAGACTGCCTCAAGGATGAGTGTTTAAGCAGACAAAGTGTATGGTGTTTCATAGTGGAAAAGTGAGCCAGTTTTTCTTTTCATGTTTTTTTGTTAAGCTCTTACTACATGCCAGACACTGTATTAAGTGCTGGGGTAGTTACAAGCAAAAAAGATTAGACACAGTCTATGCCCCACAGGGAACTAAGAGCTTTAATCCCTATTTTACAGATGAGGCAACTGAACAATAATAATAATAATAATAGTAATAGTATCTGTTATGCACTTAATATGTGCCAAACACTTTCTAATTGCTGGGGTGGATGCAAGCTACTCAGGTTAGACATAGTCCCTGTTCTTCATGGGGATCACAGATCACAGGCTTAATCACCATTTTACAGATGAGGTAACTGAAAGCATAGAGAAGTTAAGTGACTTGTTCAAGGGTACACAGCAGACAAGTGGTGGAGCTAAAATTAGAATCCAGATCCTTCTGACTCCCAAACCAATGTGCTAACCAGTAAGCCATGCTGCTTCTCATTTAAACCTCTTTCATTTCAGTTGAATGGAAATGGTGCCTGGGGACCAATGGGTGCTTAAAGGGTTTCGCTAAGTGCAGCATGTCCTCCTTGGGTATTGTGGATTAATTGACAACTTATGTAGCTAAACAGGAGAAGGATATTAGGAGGGTCAGTAGCATACTAGATTCGGTCTGGAAAGGGATAGAGAAGGGAAACCAAAATTGCCCGAGCCTAAAACCCACACTTCAGGTATTCAGAAAGCTTCATATCAGCTATTGGCAAACCAATGTCAATCACACATTTCCTGGGGCTGATGGGGCCGTTTTCCATTTTCCTCTTGTTTAGCTTTTAATAAAGGGCTTCAGAATGGCTTCTTATTGTGGCAGCTGTCAAAGGACCGACAGGAAAATCCGTTTTTATTGAAACTGAAAAGGTCAGTTTTGCTGAACGTTGCCATGGTAAAAAATAATAAATTAAACATATTCAGTCTCCTTCTGCTATTTAAGTTCACAAGCAAGGGTGACCTCTTGGGATCATCTTGTAAATGTTTTAATTGGTTTGCCTGGGCCACTGCTCTTGCTGGGGACTTTACTTTGGACTTTTCTTTTCTTCTTAGACTGTGAGCTTCATGTGTCCAACCTTTTTTTTTTTTTTTGGCGGGGGGGGAGATATTTCTTAAGTGTTTACTATGTGCCAAGCATTGTACTAATCTCTGGGGGGCGGGGGACAAGCAAATCGGGTCGGCCATAGTCCCTGTCTCACATTGGGCTCCCAGACTTAATCCCTATTTTTCAGATGAGAGAACTGAGGCACAGAGAAGTGAAGTCACTTGCCCAAGATCAAACTGCGGACAAGCTGTAGAGGCAGGATTAGAACCCATGACCTTCTGACTCCCAGGCCTGTACTCTATCCACTAGGCCAAGCTGCTTCTCACAACCTGATTATCTTATATCTACCCCAGTTCTTGGCACACAGTAAATGTTTAACAAGTATTAAAAAACAAAGGTGGCCAGTAATAACTTTTGTGAGTGGGACCACTTCTGCTCCCATCAGGTTAAATAATTATGTAACCTCATCATCAGTTTAGAGAAATGATTTAGAGTAGGGAGAAGGAGGAAGCAGGAATCCATATTTTGAGCTTCAAATTATTTTGGATCCACTGAAGGTTGGTGTTTATCACCCGAGGGTCAGGGGGCTGGCTCAAGTGATCTTTTAGCAGTCTCTTTCAACTCTAGGAGACTCCCCATTCTATGATTCAATGGCATGCATTAAATCTTGAGAGAAGCAGCATGGCCAAATGGATAGAGCACGGGCATGGAGTCTAAAAGATCAAAAAGATCTTATTTCTAATCTGGACTCCACCACTTGTCTGCAGTGTGACACTGGGAAAGTTACTTAGTTTCTCCAGGCCTAGGTTACCTCATCTGTAAAATGGGGATTAAGACTTTGAGCCCCATGAGGGACAGGTACTGTTTCCAACCTGATCAGTTTGTATCTACCCTAGTGCTTAGTACAGTGCCTGACACATAATAACTGCTTAACAAATGCCATAAAAAAAGTGCAGCAAGGCTGAGTGTGGGGTGAATATCAAGTGCTAGAAGGAGAGGGAGTAGGGTGAAAGAGGGTTTAATCAGGGAAGGCCTTAATCCAGGGATTGATGACATTCATTCATTCATTCATTCACTTGTATTTATTGTGTGCTTACTGTGTGCAGAGCACTGTACTAAGCCCTTGAGAAGTACAAGTTGGCAACATATAGAGACAGTCCCTACCCAGTAATGGGCTCACAGTCTAGAAGGGAGAGACAGACAACAAAATATGTGGTCAGGTGTCTTGTGTAAGGTTGGTAGGGGACAGAATAAAGGTGGAGCCTCATTGGCGGCCTCCGCTCCTATTTCCAATCATGTTAAGCAAAGCACTTATCCTATCCCACTTTGATTATTGTGCCAGCCCTCATTGCTGACCTCCCTGCCTCCTGCCTCTCCCCACTCCAGGCTATACATCATCTGCTGCCTGGATCATCTTTCTACAAAAACATTCAGGCAACGTTTTCCCACTCCTCACGCACCTCCTTTGGTTGTCCATCTACCTCCATAGCAAATAGAAGCTCCTTACCAACAGCTTTAAAGCACTCAATCACCTTGCCCTGCCCACCTCACCTTGCTACATTCCCACAACAACAGAGCCCGCACACTTTGCTCCTCTAGTGCCAACCTTCCCTATGTACCTCGATCTCATCTATCTCACCACCAACCTCTTGCCCACATCCTGCCTCTATCCTGGAACCCACTCCCTCTTCGTATCTGACAGATGATTACTCTGCCACACCTTCAAAGTATGATGTATTTATTTGCCTCTTAATGTTGTAATGGACAAATAGAAGTGCTTTTCCCATTGTAGGTATGAGCTGTATGAAGAGATGAAGAGAAGCAGCGTGGCTCAATAGAAAGAGCATGGGCTTGGGAGTCAGAGGTCATGGGTTCAAATCCCAGCTCCACCAATTGTCAGCTGTGTGACCTTGGGCAAGTCACTTAAATTCTCTGTGCCTCAGTTACCTCATCTGTAAAATGGGGATTAAGACTGTGAGCCCCACATGGGACAACCTGATCTCCTTGTATCCCCCTCCAGCACTTAGAACAGTGCTTTGCATATAATAAGTGCTTAACAAATGCCATCATTATTATTACTGAAGGCACATCTTCTCCATGAGCCTTCTGGAATAAGTCCTCCTTTCTTTTCTTCCACTCCCTTTTGCATCACCTTGACTTGCTCCCTTCATTCATCCCCCATCTCAGACTCACAGGACCTATGTACAGATTTGTAATTCTACTCTATGTATATTAATGTCTGTCTCCCCACCTACACTGTAAACTCATTGAGGGCAGGGAATGTGTCTGTTATATTGCTCCGCACATAGTAGATGCTCAGTGAATACAATTGACTGACTGACTGACTACCCCACTCTTCTCTCCACTGCAAAAGTATTAGCCCCTCCGCAGGTCACGGGGCTAATGTCTGACTACCGCTGGTGTAGTCTGGCCCTGGCTACCAAGTCTGTATTGGATCCCATAAATGAAGTTGGACTCAGTCAGCAAGAGAGGGACTAAGCCACACAAATTCATTAAATAGCCAATATGACATTTAAAGGAAAATCAGTGTCTAACATTTAAAAGAGCATCATCCTCTCTGATTCACATTTATATTCCTTGGGAATTATTCTTCAAAGCTTATCACCATCTCAGGTTTTCTCCCTCCCTTTCTCAAAGCAAACACAATCACAGACTTTCATGTAAATATGAAATGTGGGGAAAATTATACTATTAATGCATAAATTCTGATAATTGCAGTCTCAGATGTAGGGCAGATAGCCCTATGCATTTGAATACCATGCACTGTAGAAAATAACCTTACCCCATTACAATTATATCACTGAATTATTACTCAGTCACCCCAGGAACAAAGAAAAGTCCCAGAGGTGAACATGGTTAGTAAAGCAATTGGAGGAAGCTATTGCTTATATCTGCTTGCACAGGGAACAGATGATATTTAAACAGTAGATTTCAATCTCTGGGAATCATCTGTAATCTTTTACCTTCACAATAATCACACAGGGTTTGTTTGAACAAGAAATACTTGTTTTAAGATGGTTAAATATGAAGATGGCCAAGCAAGCTGTATCAGTGGTGGTTTGGCATGACGGATTTTTAAGGTCGGGCTTTTTAGTAACCAAGGCATATGCAGATGCTGAAACTGATGCTAAGTCCTTCATCCTTTGAACTGAGAGAAACGGCATATCTGGTATTAGTGAGATTAAGGCATCAGAACCACAACTGACTCTTCAGGGCATTTTAAGGCTCTTGGCAGGATGTCAAAGTAGACGTGTCCTGAAGGCAGGTCTTGGTGGTCTATTCTGAAGCATGAAGACATTCCTTAGATACCCAAAATTGATTTCTAGGTTCAGCTTCCTTCCCCAGCCATTTTGCTGGTGTTACTAAGGAACATTTTGGGCTGATCTGACCATTCCACTCTTGGGAAGGATAAAGAGAAACAAAATGTCCCCATGGCCAACAGGGGAGGGACTGACTGCCTGACTGGAGCTTCTGGTGGGTGGGGTTGGGAGGCTTAAGGGACTGGTGACATTCCATGTGGAGCTTTAGTTATGGGTTGGGGGGCAGTTTCTGGCTGGGGTTATTTCTCACTCCTGCTTTCAGATTAACCAGTGAGTCCCTAGGAATGGCTTGAATCTCTAGGGGCTAGTGTCCAACATAATATTTGTGGCTGTCAGAAGGGAAAGAATCTATGCCAGTATTTGAAAACTTGGGTGAATGGGAAAGTGTTAACATTTTTATGACAGGTTTTGAGTTCTTTTTTCCTTAAAGGCTTTGAGATAAAATCAAAAGTGAGCTGGTTACTAAGTAGAACCAAAGCATTCTTGGTGATTTAGAAGATTTGAGAAGCAGGTGTGGCCTAGTGGATAGAGCACAGGCCTGGGAATCAGAAAGACCTGGGTTCTAATCCCAACTCCCCTACTTGTCTGTTGTGTGACTTTGGACAAGTCACTTCACTTCTCCGTGCCTCTGTTACTTCATCTGCAAAATGGGGATTAAGACTGTGACCCCATGTAGAAATTAACTGTATCCAACCTGATTGCCTTCTATCTACCTCAGGGCTTAGAACAGAGCCTGGAGCATAGTAAGCACTTAACAAATACCATAAAAAAGACTGGCTGTTCCTTAAATGAATTGTAATAAACAAGGCAGTCCCCATGACCTCAGTTTGCATAAAACTACCAAGATAGTAGCTTCCCTTTCTCTTCCTGAGTCCCTTTTTATTGTACTTAAGAGATTTTTATAATGATTTCTTTTTCATGCTAAATAGATGTATCAGGTGAGAGTCCTTTTTTAATCTCTTTCTTGTTTTTCATTTCAATTTGGAGACAACACAGCCCAGGAACATTTGATAGGTCCCTTTTCTGGGCTATTTAAAGAGCCAGTTCACAGGCCTTGAATCAATTGAGATGTAAGGCTCCAAGCTAGGTTCCTAGCTGCTAAATTACCAGCTGCTGGGAGAAGGCAGGGTCTTTGGGGTCGGATAAATAAATAAGAAAGGAAAATATCCCTGTAATCTGCACTCCCTACTTTTACTTTACACACAAGAAAAAAATTGCAAGTTCCATGAATCTTAGATATTCTATCCGACCTGTGACAGCCTATGGATAATACTATACTACTGATTCATACCAGCCCCGCAGATAGGCTCAAAAATCTATCAGCCTGCCTGAATTTCTCCTAGTCCACAGATTTCCTCTAGTTTTTAGTGTCTTGATGACTCATCTGACATCAGTGATCCCCAGAATGCTGAAAATCTATAGGACCAATGCAGGGTCATATGTTCCATCTCCGTTGAAGTTTATTGTTGTCAACTGCTTCATTTGCTTTAGACCCAAACTAATTTCTTTCAGGTCTTGAAATGATGAGCTGGCTTGACAGAGACAGTATACAGAGACCCAACAGACAGGTCTCAATCCCTTTTCCCTCTTTGACCCTGGATGATCCTCAGACTAGTTAGAAAGCCACTGAAATTCCTTCCTTAGTTAATGACCAATTTAATGATTACTGAACTGGATCTTCCCAGGTTTAAACTTTTCTCTGAGAGTAGTTATGCTAACTTTTTAAAATTGATTTGAAATACCTTTGCATCCAGCAAACCACTGATCCACCTCCATCTTCAAAGCCCTACAAAAATCACATCTCCTCCAGGAGGCCTTCCCTGATTAATCTCTCATTTCCCCACTTTATCCCCCCCACCCACTTCCACTTCAACACTTCTGATTCACCTATACACTTGAGTTTTCACCCTAAGTACTTGGGAATTTAACCTCCTCCCTAACCCTTTGGCACTTATGAACATATCTTTGAACAATGTTACTTCCTGCTACCTTTTTTTAAATTGGTAACTGTTTAGGACTTACTTTGCACCAGGCACTGTACTAAGCACTGGGATAGATGCAAGCTAATCAGGTTGGACATAGTCCATGTCCCACTTGGGGCTCACAGTCTTAATCTCCATTTTACAAATGAGGTAACTGAGGCACACAGAAGTGAAATGGTGGCCCAACGTTACACAACAGACAAGTGGCAGAACCAGGATTAGAACTCAGGCCCTTCTGCCCCCCAGGCCTGTGTTCTTTTCACTGGGCCAAACTGTAATTCACATTAGTGTCTGTCTCCCTTAGATCCAGGGCTCATGCTTACTAACTCTACCATACTCTCTTAAGTGTTTATTAGTACATTAAGTATGCAGAGTAAGCACTGAATAAATCTATTGATCGATTGACTAATTACCCCAAGTGACAATAAGTGCCCAAATCAATTCATCAAGCAATTATATTTATTGAGTGCTTACTGTGTGTAGAGCACTGTACTAAGCACTTGAGAGAATACAGTGAGTTAACAGAGCTGGCAAAGTTGCCTGCCTTAAAACTATGGTGCATCTGAGGACTAGAATACTTCAGCACCGAGTTTTAAGGCTCTTGGACTCTGGACTACCTTGCATGTAGAGTGAGGACTGCCAAACTTCTCTTTTAGTCCTGAGTCTATGATAGCTCTTCTTGTTTTCATTTTCATTCCATTGTCTTATCTTGTCTGGCCATTTTTGTCATCTGAATGGATCATGGTGTGTCTACTGCCAATTCTCCCAGCTCATTCTAAGACTGACAGCCCCCTGAGTGCCAGAAACAAAACTTAATTCTCATCCTTGTATTTTTTTCCCCAGCATTTAATACACTGCTCCCTGCATGGAGTAAATATTACATAAATCAATTTTACAAGCTAGTGGGCTGGGGGAATCAATAGGAAGGGAATGGAACTGAGAAGCAGCATGGCCTAATGGAAAAAGCGTGGGCTTGGAAGTCAGAGGGCCTGGGTTCTAATCTTGGCTTTGACAATTCACTGTTAACTCTACGACCTTGGGCAAATCACTTAACTTCTCTTTGCCTCAATTTCCTCAACTGTAAAATGGGGATTAAATCCTACTCCCTCCTACTTCAACTGTGAACCCCATGTGGGAGAGGGTCTGTGTCCATCCAACCTGATAAACTTATATCTACCCCAGTGCCTAGAACAGTATGCGCTTAACTAATACTATAATTTTAAAAACTGTCGCAGATGTAGCTCACCTCTTCATTCCCAATCGAGATTCGCATCCTTGCACATACCCTATAGGCGACAGCTCAGAAAAGTACTTCCTGTAGTTAACAAAGTTACACTTTGTTGGTGAAGGTCTCTGGGTAAAGGTAGAGGCTAATTCCATGTCTTCTGTCAGGCTTGTGCAAAAACAAAGAGTTAAATCAAGATAAGGTGAGAAGCAGCTCTGTAAAATCCTCAGAGGACTGGACCAGGAATCAGAAAGATCTAGGTATTTCTTCTGGCTCTGGACCAGGTGACCTTGCAAAAATCTCTGATTGTCAGTTCCCCCAGCTACAAATAAGGATTATAATCTCACGACCAAAGAGATGAGACAGCAGGACAAACACCACGAAGCCCCAAGTCCAAGAGGGCCCTGTGCTGCAACTCCCTTCTGCATCGCCCTGACTTGCTCCCTTTATCCATTCCCCCTGCCCAGCCCCACAGCACTCGTCCATATCTGTCATTTATTTATTTCTATTGTCTGTCTCCCCCTCTAGGCTGTAAGATCATGGTGGGCAGGGAATGTGTCTGTTACATTGTTATATTGTATTCTCCTGAGTGCTTAGTACAGGGCTCTGCACATAGTAGGAGCTCAATAAATAGGATTGACTGACTGACTGAGTCAAGTCTGAGTCTGACTGAGGATGGTTCTCCTGTAACTTTGGAGACCGTTCCCCACCTCCAGCTTGGGTCTAAGCATTCTTCTCCTGACTCCAATCTAAAGCCCCTCTTGTAGGGTCATCCCCCTCCACACAGCCTCCATCCACAATGCTAGGCTGTCCCAATCCACTCCCAGCACTTAATACAGTGCTTTGCAAACAGTAAGCATGCAAGGAATATGATTGAATGAATGAATGAATCTTTAAAACCCTTGAAAAGTCTCCCTTCATCCAGGAAGACTTCCCCAATTCATTCACAATAGCCCAGTTGCTTCTGACCAATACCCACCTATGATACTTGAGAACCAGCCCACAGCACATATGTATATATTTGTTATTTATTTATTTATATTTATGTACATACATATGTATATGTATGTATGTATATTAATGTCTGTCTCCTTCTCTAGATGTTGAGCTCATTGTAGGCAGGGAATGTATCTGTTTGTTGTTGTACTCTCCTAAGCATTTAATCCAGTGCTTTGCACACAGTAAGCTCTCAATAAATATGATTGAATGAACTTATATATGTAGATATATATATACCTATATATATAATTACCACATAAATACAATAGGCAATATAGAATGACATCCCTTTATTGAATGCACTGATATATAATTAATAATGTGCAGTCAATTGCTATTTCAGCTTCTTGTTTTCTCTCCCTCTGCCTTTCATTTTCTATAAATGCTGCTGCCCCATTAAATGGTTAAATTCAGGGTCAGGGGACTTGTGCTCTTGTACTTGTCTTAGTACAGTACTCAATAGCTGCTCAGTAAATGCCATGGATTGATTGATTGCCCAAGGGAACTAGAGAATCAGTGAGGCCCAGCAGAAAGAGCCTGGAAGTCAGAGGACCTAGGTTCTAATCCCAGCTCTGTCATCTGTCTGCTGTGTGACCTTGGACAAGTCACTTAACTTCTCTGTGCCTTAGTTATCACTTCTGTAAAATGGGGATTGAGCCCCACGTGGGACAACCTGATCACCTTGTAACCTCCCCAGTGCTTAGAACAGTGCTTGCACATAGTAAACGCTTAATAAATGCCATTATTATCCAGCACTTAGAGCAGTGCTTTGCACACAGTAAGCGCTTAATAAATGCCATCATTATTATTATTACTAAGAGCTTGGAAAGTACAATTCGGCAACAGATAGAGACAATCCCTACCCAACAACAGGCTCACAGTCTAGAAGAGGGGAAATGGACCACAAAACAAGACAAAACAAGTAGACAGGCATCAATAGCATCAATACAAATAAATAGAATTATAGCTATATACACATCATTAATAAAATAAATAGAATAATAAATATGTACGTATATACACAAGTGCTAATCAAAGTGAATCCATTGTTTGCCTTGGGGACTTCAGGTGATCCAGTAGATTTTGGAGTGAGCACAACAGCGTTTTACCTCTAGGTCACTAGTTCATCTCCAAACTAGGAGGTTGACAACAAGAAAATCATACCATGTCTGCTGGCTGGCTGACCTCTCAGTTCCAAGAAAGCGGTGTCGGCATTATAAAAACAACCTTTGTGTCTGAACCCTGGGCTGCAAAAACCTTGCTAACAGTTCAGTTGGAATAAAAAATGGGAGATAAATCTCAAAAGCAATGGACTCCCCCTAGGTAAATGGGAATTTGTGTTTTCCTGGGCATGGATAGAAAGTGCAATTATAATCAGCTCTCCAGGTCACTGTAGTAACGTTGGCAATTAAATGCCATCAGAAGGTACATTCCCTAAAGAAACAACTTGGTGGAAAGATAGAAGCCAGTCCACTTCTTTACATAATAAGGAACAATTTGTGTTTTATTGTCTCTATTCTGTAAGTCATTGAAAATTGGGCAATAACCTTTAGAATATGTGTTTTGATTAAAGGAAATGTAGGAGGGATGGAGCTCCACAGTGTTTTGTAGAGGAGACTAATCCTTATTATTTATCTATCAAATTAGCTTCCCTGTGCTTAACTGGTCTGCTAATTGTATCCTTCAGTAGCCTTCCATTATTTCAAAGGGGATTTGGCATTATACCTTTTTCTGCACTCGGCATTCAGAACCATCAAATCAGGGACCATCAGATGGAAATCGTTCCAATGTGAACAGTCGTGCACACACATAAACACACACACACTCTCTCTCACGCTTTCTCTCTCTTTCTTTAGTATTTCAGCAGTTTGCTAAATAAAAAAACCAAAATTGCTCAGGGCCAAGTTTTCATCTTTGTGCATGGGGAGTTAAAGCAGAATGCTGCAGCTGGGTCTGAAAATGACTACCTGGGAAATTTTATCCCTCCATATTTTGTAATTACTATGCTAAAAAAAAAGTCATTTTCTACATTTAGATTCCTGATTCTTAAATCCTCATATATCCTAACTTAAGAGAGAACTGGCAAGAGAGATTTGGATGGATGGAAAAAAATCACTGTTGGAAAGATGTTGGAACACTGCACAGATATCAAAAGCAACTGTGGGCTGGAGGCCTCTGGAAAACTCAAAAAACAGAAGAGATAACACCTACTTTTAGAGGAGTTGTCAGCCTTGAAAATAAGTCTTGGGCCTGTGAGAAATCAGGGTGGGGCTAGCCTCAGGTAGTGAGGCTCAGAGAAACCTGATTTATTCGGTTTCAACTTTCCTTGGATTTATTCTTTGATTTTCATGTGAATTTGGGCTTGTGAGAGTATTTGCTGTGGCTGATATTTGTATTTTCTTAGCTTAATGATTGGGGGTGACGTTAGAAAGAGGAGAGGATGGCTAAGATGATGTATGAACAATACTGAAAATGCACTGTACTTTCCCAAGCCCTTACCACAGTGCTCTGCACAGAGTAAGCACTTAATAAATATGACTGATTGATTTAATGTAGACTTGTCCACTACTCATTTTGGGGATCAAGTAGATGGCCTACCAAAGTACACTTAATAATAATTGTGGTATTTGTTAAGTGTTTATTAGGTGCCAAGCACAGTACTAAGCTTTGGAGTAGATACAAGATGATTAGGTCCCACATGAGGCTAAGAAGGAGGGAGAACAGGTATTGAATCCCTATTTTTGCAGATGTGGTAACTGAGACACAGAGAAATTCAGTGATTTGTCCAAGGACATACAGCCGACAGGTAGTGAAGCCAAGGATTAGAACCTGGATTCTCTGACTTCAAGACCTGGGCTCTTTCCACGAGGCCATGCTGCTTTTCACAAAAGCTGCTTTTGAAGCTGGACTAATGGGTGCCCAAAGTAGACGAACCAATTGGTAAAGGTCTTTTAGACTCTAGGGATTTTGAAGTGATTCTAAGGAAAATCAAGGAAGGGAAATGATACAATAGAGTTCCATTAATCAAGAATGTTAACTGGTCTCCTCCAGTGAAAAATATATTGGAGCCACTGGGTCCTCTCACATTGCCACGTTTCTCAAGCAAATGGTAATGAAATTTAATGCTTGAAGTACAAATCTATATGGATTTTAGATCACTGAATTGAAATTATGTATTACCATCTAAGATATGGTGTCAATGAAGAGCCCATTCAGAAATAGCCTGAATTAATCATCTCAATGGGAAATATAGAGATATTTGCTAAAGATTCTCATGATAGGGACAGCCCATAAAACAAGAAATGGAACCTAGGAAAATGAAGATAGATTCCTCCAAAATGGGAATGCATTACAAACGAGACAACTGCTAGGTGGCTCACCTTTGTTTAATGGCACGGTATTTTATTAACATTCATAACTGATCTTTCTTATTTGATATGAACTAGTATGCTTAAGACTCTCCAAAACACTGAAGGTCATTCATTCATTCTCATCTGTTCCTCCTTGTCTTACCTCTACATTTTCTTTAATTTTTTCCTTTGTCTCTTTTCTACATTTATCATTCAAACAATTATCAGCTAAAAATTCTCTGCTTCCCAAAACAATGTAATCAAACTGCAGTTGCATGTTTGAAATAAACTATAAATAACTTCAGTTCTCCTTGCTATTTTCCTGACTGAGTTGTATAAATTTATAGGTGGATGAATTTCATTATATTAATGTTCTTCAAAATGTAATAAAACTTTTCTCATTAAAAAATGTCAGCCAATTGAAAAGAAGCCTCATTAAATTGATATACTTTAAAAATCCCAGCATTTGCAATGCATATCAGTTGCAATTTTATTCACAGTGTGGCAAGTGTACAGCAGATTAGTAATTGAATACTGAACAGCTGTCACTCCATCACACCCAACATTGATCTGAAAAAATAATGAGTCGTTACCTACAGGGTGAGTCACGGTGACCAAAAGTTATCTCAGGATCAATGTCACTTCCTTTGAAAAGGAATATCACAGTTGAGCCTTGGCTTTTCTGTTGGAAACTATTATCCTGGGACAGCCCTCTATTCCACTGACATTTTCCCTTAATTTGGCAGAGAGTGGAAATCTACCCTGCAACAGAATGGGAGAAAGAAAAAAAACATGTCCTTTTTCAATCGCAGCTTCTCTTTTAACCAATCCAGCAGGGGGAGAATGGGCAATAAAAAGAAAAACACAAACTTGGGCCTCATCATCCATTTTGAAGAGAGGGCATTTTCTGGCTTCCTTATTCTGGTTATACTGGGGTTATGTCTAACTCTTGTGGGAGGTCTTGCTGAAAGGAGGGTGTGGTTTTACAAAAAAGGAGATATCCAGTCTCCATTCCCTCTCACATTGCCTCCACTAGAATCTGTTTGTCTTCTTCTGCTTGGAGGATGACAGTCTCTATAAGCCCAGCATGACCACAGTTCAATACTTAAAAGACTTTTTAAAAGGTATTTAAAAGATGGTTCTCTCCATCCATCTCAAACTCTGTCTTCCAACACCATGAGGCAAAGAGCATCTCTGTTAACTGTTGTTCTGTTTCCAGTCTCCTCTTCCTACCTGAGATCAATGAAAAATTTCTTCAGGATTCTTTTTTATGGTATTTTTTAAGCAGTTACTGTGTTCCAGACATTGTACTAAACACTGAGGTAGAATACAAACTAATCAGGTTGGACATAGTCCATGTCCCACATGGGGCTCACAGTCTCAATCCTCATATTACAGATGAGGTAACTGAGACCCAGAGAAGTTAAATGATTTGCCCAAAATAACACAGCAGGCAAGTGGCAGAGCTGGGTTTAGAACCCAGGTCCTTCTGACTGGTTCTTACTGAATAGACCCACGGTCTATTCACTAGGCCATGCCCCAAGGTGTGTTTGAGCACTGTCAGTTTTAAAATAATTTATTAGGATTTCAGGTCTTTCATGCTTCAGAGTTTCCGAAAGCATCATGGATGAATCAGTGGAGCTCTCCTTCCTGTTTTTTTGGAGTGTTGCATCGGCAGCCTGGAAAGGCGGATGTTAGCCTGGGATGATAGTCTGGAGAGTCTCAATAAATACGATTGATTGATTGATTGATTGATTGATTGAGAGCTTCCTAGAACCGCTGAGAGTTGGCTTGTTCTGGGGTTGAGGCAGAACGATCAATCTGCTTTGTTTTGCTCATTTTCATTAAGTGGCTCTGGTTTAGCCCAAGGAGAATCCTCATGTCCACTCCTCTGTCCTCTCACCCCCTTACCCTTTCCCAGAGCAAACCCCTTAGCGAGACCAGATTTGGGTAAGCTTAATGTGGGAAAGGGTGTGGGATCTCCAGGGGATGGGGGAAAAATGGAGGAAAGACTGGAAAGGGAGACAAAGGAAAAGACAGAGAGAAAGTAGGTAGAAAAAAGGAAGAGGGAGGAAAGGAGAGAGCCAAGAGGTAGAAGAGGACAAAGAGAGGGAAAGAAAGAGGGAGGTACACACATCCGGACACAAAGATCACTGATACACAAACACCAATCAATCAACAGCATGGCCTAGTGGATAAAGCACAGGCCTGGGAATCAGAGGACCTGGGTTCTAATCCCTGCTCTGCCACTTGTCTGATGTGTAATCTTGGGCAAGTCACTTCACTTCTCCGTTCCTCAATGATCTCATCTGAAAAATGAGGATTAAGACTGTGAGCCCCATGTGGGACATGATGATGATGGGATTTGTTAAGCACTTACTATTTGCAAAGCACTGTTCTAAGCACTGGGGAGGATACAAGGTGATCAGGTTGTTCCACGTGGGGCTCATGGTTTTAATCCCCATTTTACAGATGAGGTAATTGAGGCACAGAGAAGTGAAGTGACTTGCCCAAAGTCACACAGTTGACAATTGGCAGAGCCGGGATTCAAACCCATGACCTCTGACTCCCAAGCCCATGCTCTTTCCACTGAGCCACACTACTTCTCTTGTCCAACCTGTGTCCAACCTGATTAACTTTGAATCTACCCCAGTGCTTAGAACAGTGCCTGGCACATAATCAGCACTTAATACATACCATAAAATAAAATCAGTTGATCAATGGTATTTGTGGAGTGCTTACTGTGGGTAGAGCACTGTACTGAGTGTGCTTGGGAGAGTACAACACACAACACATTCCCCTGCCTACCATAGATTAAAAACATATACAGCTTCAGAGCATAGATATACAAAAAACACATACATATATGCACACAGGCATTTATACATAGCAAATAGTCTACTCTCCTTCAACAGTGTTGTCTCCATTTCCAGAGCTGTTTGAGCCCTGCTGAAGAGGCCCCCACCCACTGCCGCCTGGGGAACACACAGTGCTTTGCACATAGTAAGCTCTCAATAAATATGATTGAATGAATGAGAACACAGGTGCGAATCCTGCTGCCAAGTCCCAGGCCACCACAGCAGTGGGTAGCCAATCCTCGCTGCACCTGCTGAAGAAGAGCAGTGTGTGTAGCCTAGTGGATAGAGCACAGGTCTGGAAGTCACAAGGACCTGTGTTCTAAATCCCATCCCAGCCATTTGTCTGCTGTGTGACCTCAGGCAAGTCACTTCACTTCCCTGTGCCTCAGTTCCCTCATCTATAAAATGGGGATTAAGACTGTGAGCCCCAAGTGGAACATGGACTGTGTCCAGTCTGATTAACTTGTATCTACCCCAGTGCTTGGTACAGTGCCTGGCTATGGTAAGCGCTTAACATATACAAAAAGAACAGAGCAGGAGACACCCTCTTTCAATTTCAGCTGTTTCCCCAGCTGCCACCATTGCTAAGGAATTCTTTTCCACCACCCCAGCTAAAAGTGGGGTACTTAATTGTGTTTCACCTCGGCCTTTTAGGTGATAGGACAGACCCCTCCCTCCCCAACCCCCAAAAAGGACCAAAAGCAGAAAGCTGCTGCCCACTTGATTCTTTCTCCTATCTGGAATTTATTTTAGTGTCTACCTCCTTTACCAGGTTGTAAACTCCTTGAGGGAGTGCCAAGTACTGTTCTATGCCCTGGGGAGGATACAAGATGATCAGGTTGTCCCACATGGGGCTCACAGTTTTAATCCCCATTTTACAAATGAGGTAGGTAACTGAGGCCCAGAGAAGTGAAGTGACTTGGCCAAGGTCACACAACAGACAAGTGGAGAAGCTGAGATTAGAACCCATGTCTTTCTGACTCCCAGGTTTGTGCTCTATCCACTAGGCCAGGCTTCTTTCCCATTTGGGAAACCCTAAGATTTTTCCCTTGCCCTCAAGAGACAGTTCATTGCCCTTCCTCTGCTTGGTAAGGCTACTTTTCTTCTCTCCAAGATCATGCAGTCTTTCCAGTTTTGCATCTTTCCCCTTTCCATTGTCAGGGCCTTCTGCCTAATGTTCATTGTTTATTTCCTCTAAAAGGCCCTCTGTTCTGTCAATCAATATGTCCATCATTTAATGAGGCTAATCAAGCTAGGACAATACTTAATCACAACTTAAAATACATGCTTGAAAATATTGCTGAAAATAATTTAGGAATTTGAAACTTACATACACTGACCCTGTTAATAGTATAGGTCTAAGCGCTTACTATGTGACAAGCACTGTTCTAAACAATGGGGTAGATACAAGATAATCAGGTGAGACACAGTCCCTTTCCCTCACCGAGCTTACAGTCTAAGGAGAAGGGAGAACACTATTTTAATCCCCATTTTACAGATGAGAAAACTGAGGCCTAGGTGAGTTGCCCAAGGTTGCACAGCAAAAAAGTGGCAGAGCCAGGATTAAAACCCAGGTCCTCTAACTCCTAGGCTCATGCTCTTTCTACTAGGCCACGTTGAAGGGCTGAGGCATGGGAATTATTTGAATACCCAATTTACTCAGTCTTTCGATCAAATTCATCACTTCATCAATCACTGGTATTTACCGAATGAATACTGTGTGCAGAGCACCATACTAAGTGCTTGGAAGAGAACAAAAGAGTTGGTAGGCATGATCCCTGTCCTCAAGGAGCTGATAGTCATATGCCCTGGTTAAGTTTTTGAGGAAGTTTTCATCTTTAAAGTTTTCATCTTCCACAGGAACCTCAACTAAAATCCCTCTGCTAGTATCAATTTTGAAGATTAGATGGAGCTTCTGTTTAATGGGACAACTTTGACTGACTCTTAGCCAGGCACCTAACACATCTGGGCTCATATATGGAGGATGCTCCCTGGCCCTGTACCTCCAACTCTATAGTCCCTGGCCCCGGTGCCTCGCCTGCACCCGTCGTTCAGGAAATGATCATAGAGGGCTCATCCACTCTGCCGAGATTGGCTGGGGACTGAAGAGAGGGTCCACAACCACTAGGGAAGCAGTGTGGCCTACTGGATAGAGCATGGACCTGGGAGTCAGAAGGATTGACTCCACCACTTATCTGCTGTGCGACCCTGGGCAAGTCACTTCACTTCTCTGTGCCTCAGTTACCTCACCTGTAAAATGGGATTAATGGACAAGGACTGTGTCCAGCCCGATTGGCTTGTGTCCACCCCAGCACTTAGTACAATGTCTTGCACTTAGTAAGCGCTTAAGAAATACCACAATTATTATTATTATTATCACCTCTACCCATGTGGCATTCTTTCCAGAGTTATATATTGCAGAGAAGTTTTCTTCCAACTTGTCTTCTGTGCATTTATCTGTGGTTTTTCTGTTATCCAGCCAGCTCTCAAAGGGCAAGAATAATGTCTTCTCTGCGCTACCATAAAACAGTGAGCCTGCTGTGGCCTGCCATATAGATGATAGATAATGAGGACAATAATAATATCGTGACTGACACTCTTGAACGGGAAGAATTTCAGCAGTGTCCAACTTCAAGGACTCTGTGTCCTATTGACTCCTTGGTTCTGGGGCATTGGGGTGACCATTCAGGATTATTCTTCACAGAGAAGGGTGGGGAAATGCTAGGCACACAGCAGTTGTGAATGAAAAGCAGGAAAAAATAACTATAACCAATTGAGGCCGTGAGGAGACGATACTTAAGTGGAATATAATTATCCTAATTGGGCTTGGTAAGGACCCTCCAGCTATCTCTGTCTCTGAAGCAAAGTCATGGAATGTTGAATGACCATTGCAGGGCTTTTTTCATGAAGAAAAAAAACTTCAATGAATATTCAGAATTCTTTGATCAGCCCCGTGTCCATTGCCTGTCCTGCTTGACTGAATTTTTCTGTCTTTGCGAGCTGGCAGCTTCAATTGTGTTAGAATGAAGAGTTGGAAGCTTCATATTTAAAAACATTTTTCAAAGGACACTGCCCACCTTTCATTTTAGTTTTAATATTTTATACTGCCGTTTAATATCAGTATGTTTATTTTATGTATTAATTTAATAATTCATAATCCATCTGATAAGCAGTGCTTAGGGGCTGTTCAAAAACAGACCTGCCTGAAATTAGACAACTGTCAATCAGAACATCAAATAGTCCACAATTCTACCAACTACAGATCATCATTTCACCCAATAGACTTCCATAGTACATAATTGTAGAATTAAAATATCAAGAATCTGTTTTGACCTCTGACAGATGAATGTCTAAGCAATCCTGGACAGATGACGGTCACTTTCCTCTTTCCTTTGTTCTGACCAGTAGAATTGTCAGCCCATTAAATTTTAAGTTCTTATCCACATATCCTCCCCTCTCAGGATCAAACCAGGAGAGTTTCCTGTACTCTTCTAGTCTTTACTAAGGGTGGGAGAGTCAAGCAGAGGCATACCCATTCCATTCCTAGCCTGGGCAGTGGCTAGTGAGTGGAAGGCAATCTGCTACAAGTCAAAACTCACCTTTGCTGGGCATCAGAGGCAAGGGAGGGAGTCGAGGATGGAGACTCAAGTTGACTTCCCAGAAACCACTTCCATATTTTTACCAAAAAAAACCTCTTTGGATACACTATCAGAACAATTGCAGGTGGAGGTGAGGCATTCTGGGAAAGATGTGTCTATGGAGTCACTATGGGTTGGAGATGACTCGACAGCATAAGACAAGACAAATCTACATACTCATTTTTTCTTTCAATCAATCAATCAATCAATCGTATTTATTGAGCGCTTACTATGTGCAGAGCACTGTACTAAGTGCTTGGGAAGTACAAATTGGCATCACATAGAGACAGTCCCTACCCAACAGTGGGCCCACAGTCTAAAAGGGGGAGACAGAGAACAGAACCAAACATACCAACAAAATAAAATAAGTAGGATAGAAATGTACAAGTAAAATAAATAAATAAATAAATAAATAGAGTAATAAATATGTACAACCATATATACATATATACAGGTGCTGTGGGGAAGGGAAGGAGGTAAGACGGGGGGATGGAGAGGGGGACGAGGGGGAGAGGAAAGAAGGGGCTCAGTCTGGGAAGGCCTCCTGGAGGAGGTGAGCTCTCAGCAGGGCCCCGAAGGGAGGAAGAGAGCTAGCTTGGCGGATGGGCAGAGGGAGGGCATTCCAGGCCCGGGGGATGACGTGGGCCGGGGGTCGATGGCGGGACAGGCGAGAGCGAGGTACAGTGAGGAGATTAGCGGCGGAGGAGCGGAGGGTGTGGGCTGGGCAGTAGAAGGAGAGAAGGGAGGTGAGGTAGGAGGGGGCGAGGTGATGGACAGCCTTGAAGCCCAGGGTGAGGAGTTTCTGCCTGATGCGCAGATTGATTGGTAGCCATTGGAGGTTTTTGAGGAGGGGAGTAATATGTCCAGAGCGTTTCTGGACAAAGATAATCCGGGCAGCAGCATGAAGTATGGATTGAAGTGGAGAGAGACACGAGGATGGGAGATCAGAGAGAAGGCTGGTGCAGTAGTCCAGACGGGATAGGATGAGAGCTTGAATGAGCAGGGTAGCGGTTTGGATGGAGAGGAAAGGGCGGATCTTGGCAATGTTGCGGAGCTGAGACCGGCAGGTTTTGGTGACGGCTTGGATGTGAGGGGTGAATGAGAGAGCAGAGTCGAGGATGACACCAAGGTTGCGGGCTTGTGAGACGGGAAGGATGGTAGTGCCGTCTACAGAGATGGGAAAGTCAGGGAGAGGACAAGGTTTGGGAGGGAAGACAAGGAGCTCAGTCTTCGACATGTTGAGCTTTAGGTGGCGGGCGTACATCCAGATGGAGATGTCCTGAAGGCAGGAGGAGATGCGAGCCTGGAGGGAGGGGGAGAGAGCAGGGGCAGAGATGTAGATCTGGGTGTCATCAGCGTAGAGATGATAGTTGAAGCCGTGGGAGCGAATGAGGTCACCAAGGGAGTGAGTGTATATTGAGAACAGAAGGGGACCAAGCACTGAACCTTGGGGAACCCCCACCGTAAGAGGATGGGAGGGGGAGGAGGAGCCTGCAAAAGAGACTGAGAAAGAACGACCGGAGAGATAAGAGGAGAACCAGGAGAGGACGGAGTCTGTGAAGCCAAGGTCAGATAACGTGTGGAGGAGAAGGGGGTGGTCCACAGTGTCAAAGGCAGCTGAGAGGTCGAGGAGGATTAGGACAGAGTATGAGCCGTTGGATTTGGCAAGCAGGAGGTCATTGGTGACCTTTGAGAGCGCAGTTTCCGTGGAATGAAGGGGACGGAAGCCAGACTGGAGGGGGTCGAGGAGAGAGTTGTTGTTGAGGAATTTCCCTACTTTGTTTCTATCTCCTGCTAGTCTCTAAGCTCCTGGAGGTCAGGGATGATGTCTTCTAATTCTATTGTGCTGTCCCAAGAGCTGAGTGCAGGAATAATCCAGAAATAGAGCAATTTGTTTGATGTGGTATGTGTTAAGTGCTTACTATGTGCCAGGCACTGCACTAAGCATTAGGGTACAATACAAGCTAATCAGTTTGGACACAATCTATGTCCCACTTGGGGCTCACAGATGAGATAACTGAGGCACAGAAAAGTTAAGTGACTTGCCCGAGGTCACTCAGAAGGCAAATGGCACAGCCAGGATTAGAACCCAAATCCCCTTACTCCCAGGCCCATACTCTATCTACTAGGCTACATTGCTTCTCCACACTGTTTAGCTTGGGACCCTAACACAGGTTACAATTTCCCCATAACACAAACAACTCAGGGACATGGCCTTTATTGTTTGACATGTCGATGATCTAATGCAAACTATTGAAAGTTGCCAGAATAAATAAAGAATAATAAGGATGGTATACCCTTACTATGTACCAAGAACTGGGGTAGATACAAGATAATCAGGTCAGACAAAGTCCCTGTCCCACATGGGGCTCACTATCTAATTAGGAGGAAGAACAGGTATTGAATCCCCTTTTTATAGTTGAGGAAACTGAATCACAGAGAAGTCAAGTGACTTGCTCAAGGTCACAAAGAAGGCAAGTCTTCCAGCCCTAGGTTCTTTCCAATAGGTCAAGATGCTTCTACCTCCCTCCAGCTGGCAATATAAACCTCACAGAGGATTTAGCTTCTGAGATTTTGTCCAACCATGTATAAGGCAGGATACACTTGCTTCCTAAATCAGGTTGAAAGCAGAAAACCAATAGGTTCCTTGGGAGTGTGTGCTTGAGAATTTGTGTGTGTCTCTGTGTGTGTGTGTATGTGTGTGTGTGTGGGTGTGAGAGTGTGTGTGTGTGTGTGTGTGTGTGTGTTTGTGCAGATTTTTAAATCAGAATGTAGTGAGGCAGCCTTAGATCTTAAAGAACTGTCAAGGTGCTTGACATTCCCTGCAAGCTTCTGCTACATGGGTCTTAATATATTCCATCAGAACTAAATGACAAATTGATAAACTGTCCAAGGATGAATAGTGTCATTCAGAGAGAAGATAGTGCGGACTTTTTCAATGATCTTTTATCGCTGCTTAAGACCAGAAAGGTTTGCAACCAGCAACTTGGCAGAATAAGGCTTCCCTGATACTTTGGCAAGTGTTTAAGTATCCCATTGTTTAGTTAACATGTTTTGACAGATGTGGTTCCAAGGTGCATAAAGTCTGGAGGAAAAAAAAAACCTGATCACTTGAGAATTGGAATTTAGATTTACTTCTTGTTGAAAAGAATCATTGTGTTGTGCCATGGAGCTAGAGAAAATACACAGCCATAACAATGCTTGGATTTAAAACACTATATATATCAGCTGGATTTGCCTGCAGTGATCAGAATACTAAGCTTCACTAATAACTTACAAATAGACTGAGAGTATTTGTTTTCAGAAGAAAGATGAGTAGACATAATGTAGGTGTGTAAAGAAGCTGGGATAGGTGGACACAGTATACTGGACAAGCATATTCATTATGATTAAAAGGTATCAGGTACCCGAAAGCTGAATTGCAAATCGTAGTTTTGGTATTTTTCCTTTGCTTTCTTGAGAAAGTTTATCTGTGCTCAAACCCAACAATATTTGGGAGATGTATTTTGATGTTTCTTTTATCAGTTTTTCCTCCTCTTTGATTTCTTTCTTTTAAATTGGTTATGCAGGGGAGAGATGCATCAATATCTGACTGACTTGAGTACTAATAAGGGAGCGACTGATTGAATGAAATCAATTATTTTAATTTAATTTTTCAACGCATGTCTACCTTGGAGAGGATTGATGGCATATGCAAAATGGCACCACAGGCAGCCCGCTTCAAGTTAGTAGCAATGCATTTCATCTGTCTCCAAGCAGGTGCATCTATCGAGAGCATATAGGGATTTGTCCTTTGCATTCACCATTTAGCTTCCACACTTTATAACCCTGTAATGAGAACAGTAGTGTTCTAGATATTTAAGTTGAAAGCTGTGAAGCCAGGGACCTTTAGACTGTTTTCCCAGTCCTAAATGGAATATTAGACAAAAATGGGAGAGATTCCTCACCTTCCCCTGCCTGGGGCCTCACCTCTCTGAATCTGAAAGAGGTTTGGAGATATTGAGCTGAAATGTTAATTAAAAAGTCATTATTCTAAGTAAACCATCCAATGAAGTATTTCACACAGCAATCCAGAGCCTCAAACCAACTCTTATCCATGGTGAAATACTCTTGTCAAAGAGAATTCTTGCATAGATTTTTGACTCAAATGGAGGGAACATTAATTTTATAAAGGAAGAACAATTCCACTAGAGATACGGATCCAAAACACTACACTGAGCAGGGATCCCTCAAAAGGATTTTGGATTTCTATCATTCAATGTCTAGAACAACTGAAAGAATACTGATGGACACTGGTTGTTGAACATACCAAGAAAATTGCCTCTGGAATTATCAGCCAAAAGGCAAATGGCTTTAAACTACATACAGCTTTTATGAATTTCAGTGAAACCATAGCTCTGAGAACATAAAGTAAATCCTAGGTGAAGAAGCACTTGTTTGGAAAGTTGTTTATTTTTTTTAATCGATTTTGCTTTTGTTTTCATCATTTGTCTCTGCCTTTCCTCTTTTATCTATTAAGTTTAGCTATTAGAGCTTGCTGATAATAGTAATGAAAGTAACAATTATGGTATTTATTAAGTGCTTTCTATGTGCCAAACACTTGAGTAGATACAAGATCATCAGGCCAGACAGTCCCTATCCTATTTTGGGCTTACAATCTCAGTAGACCTCCTTACACTCCTCAACAACAGGTATTGCCTTGTTACATCCACTGTATGCACTTTTGTCCCCTCTCCCACCTCCACCCCATTGCCCAGTATAGAGCTTCTGTCACATGGCTCAATAAATGCCATGTACGGTGAGGATGATGGTGAGAAGATGACAAAGAAAGAATTTCTATTACCCAGAGAAAAGGAAAATAGAGATACTTGTTTCTCAGACAGCTTGGGTTCCCCTACAGAAAAACCAACCAAAAACCAAGCGCGAGTCAGATGTTGAGTTTCACCCAATTCTTTCTGCTCAGTGATACAGGAGATATTTCATTTGCCTCTTCTAGTAGAACCAGTGTCATTCAAGGAGATGGTTTCATAGATATCTTAGCTATTGGGGTTTTTTTTCTGCAGTACCTAATATATAGCTTCTCTCTGCAGCATTCCCATGATTTTAGATGGAATTCCTTGTAGATCACAAAAAGGAATACTATCTGGAACTCTTCATTCACCTGAGGAAATCTCCCAAAAAGCAAGAAGAATTTAGTAAGGAACCCCCAAAAGATTTTCATGCTGAAGTTTTGCCTTCAAAATTAAAATCCCATGAGTTCTGAGTAAAGTTCTAGCTATATTATTTTCCAGCAAAGCAGCCTAACAAAATAATCATGAATATTCTGCTTATTTGTGCAGCTGTTTATGCATTTATGAATTTCTGCATGTCTGATTAGAACTTTGCTGGTTTGATTCTTATTTAACTACTGGATCCAGGCCATCTTTATTGGTTCTGAACTGATAAAGAACAGTGGAATGATCTAACCAGTTGCTTAGTAGTATTGTCCATGAACTATTTGATGAAGTTAAGGTCTTTAGTAGATCTATCTAGGTAGAGAAAGTTTGTGAGTTGGGTTTAAGCAGTCTACACTTTGCATTTACCTCTAAACTGTGGTTAGTTGAGGACTTTCAAAATCCTTTCTTCCTGTTTATGAATTTAAATTAGATAAAAATTCAAGAAGGTCTCAGAGGCTGATGGACTGATGGCTCATTATTAATAGAAATAGGTTTTTAGAGTTCCTCAGTATTTTGCTGTCATGTTCTAAATAATTCTTTAGTGATCATATCCTGTGTAAATTCAGATTCCTACTGGGTTTTTTTACAAACAAAATGATAGGTGGTGTGGACCAGATTCTACTTTTCTAGGTGTGATTTTGGTCACCTGCCAATTATCCTGCTTTGGTGCACAGTAGTATCTCAGGAGCCAGTCAGAACAGATTTTTGTTTTAATTGGCTGGCCTAGTTACAGAGTGAAAAATCAACACTTTTCCTGAAATTTTAGGAAAATTGTGAATGCTCTGGCATGTGGAAGTCTCCTAATGCAGCTACAATAACTCTTCACTTTATTTAGTACTCTAAAATTCCATATCTAGATAATACTGCAGAGCCAAGAGCGTTTTTGAGAGAATACTGCTCCTTTGGCTTGTAATTCTCTCCCACCAACTAAATACCTACCACTACATATGTGGCAAACCAACATTGTTCCCTAGCATTTTTGCACTTTATTTCATTCCTATCCTCAGCAAGTGAATATAATTTCTTACGTTTATGAGGGCTTTCACTTCTCCACTCAATTAGTTTTGCTGTTCTGTCATCCTGATGTACTTGAGCCACTCTGTTTTATACTACTACATGCACTATTTGCTAAGGGTTTGTGTCTGTTTCCTCCTTTAGATTGTGAGGTCCCCGAGGGCAGGAAACACTGGTGCCTTCCTTCAGTTGCACACTGCTGAGATAATTCCCTCCAATGTTCATATCCCTTGGGGCCTGAAGAGGACCTCGTTGGCTTTTAAAATGCCTTTGTGCTCTCTGTTACAATTACCTCTATTTCATCCCCTGCTTTGAAAATGGACTTTTGGTGTGAAGACAGCATGAACTCAACAGTCCATTATTTGTTTTTAGTGCAGGGCAAGAACACTAAAAAAGATAAGATTGAATAATGCAGAATGAAATGGCAAGGGTTTTCTCTATCCTGCAGGAGTGATTTATTAGCATCCTACATATTATTTTCATAATGGCATTTATTTAAACACTCCAGGGTGTAATGGTTGGCCCTCTGGACTTAGGATCCAGCAATCTGAGTTCAAATCTCTCATTGGGACCTTTGTTCTCTTTGAGAAGCAGCGTGGCTAAGTGGCAAGAGCATGAGTTTGGGAGTCAGAGGTTCTGGGTTCTAATCCTAGTTCCCCCACTTCTCAGCTGTGTGACTTTGGGCAAATCACTTCATTCATTCATTCAATTGTATTTATTGAGCACTTACTGTGTGCAGAGCACTGTACTAAGCGCTTGAGAAGTACAAATCAGCAACATATAGAGATGGTCCCTATCCAACAACAGGCTCAGAGTCAAAAAGGGGAGACAGACAATAAAGCAAAACAAGTAGACAGGTGTCAATACTATCAAAATAAACAGAATTATAGCTATATTCACATCATTAATAAAATGAACAGAATAATAAATATGCACAAATATATACAAGTATTGTGGGGAGGCAAAGGGAGTTGGGCAGAGGGAGGGAGGGGGCAATGGGGAAGGGAGGAGGTGGAGGAGAGGAAAAAAGGGGGCTCAGTCTGGGAAAGCCTCCTGGAGGAGGTGAGCTCTCAGTAGGGCTTTGAAGGGCGGAAGAGAGCTAGCTTGGCAGATGTGTGGAGGGTGGGCATTCCAGGCCAGAGGTAGGACATGGGCCAGGAGTCGATGGTGGGACAGGTGAGAACGAGGCACAGTGAGGAGGTTAGTGGGAGAGGAGAGGAGGGTGTGGGCTGGGCTGTAGAAGGTTAGAAGGGAGACGAGGTAGGAGGGGCGAGATGATGGAGAGCCTTGAAGCCAAGAGTGAGGAGTTTTTGCTTGATTCGAAGTTTGATAGGCAATCACAGGAGGTTTTTGAGGAGTGGAGTGACATGCCCAGAGCGTTTCTGTAGAAAGATAATCTGGGCAGCAGAGTGAAGTATAGACTGAAGCAGGGAGAGACAGGAGGGTGGGAGATCAGAAAGGAGGCTGATGCAGTAATCCAGTCGGGATAAAATGAGAGATTGAACCAGCAAGGTAGTGGTTTGGATGGAAAGGAAAGGGCAGATCTTGGCGAAGTTGTGGAGGTGAGACCTGCACATTTTGGTGACAGATTGAATATGTGGGGTGAATGAGAGAGCGGAGTTGAGGATGACACCAAGGTTGCGGGCTTGTGGCTTAATTTCTCTGTGCCTCTGTAAAATGGGGATTAAGACTGTGAGCCCAATTTGGGACAACCTGATTACCTTGTATCTACCCCAGCACTTTGAACAGTAAGAGCCATCATCATCATTATTATTATCATTATTATTCTAAGCACTGGGGTAGATACAGGCTAGTCAGGTTGGACACAGTTCCTGTCCCACATAGGACTCACAGTCTCAATCCCCACTTTACAGATGAGGTAGCTGAGCCACAGAGAAGTTAAATGAGTTGCCCAAGGTCACACAACAGGTAAGTGGCAGAGAACGGATTTGAACAGAGGTTCTTCAGATTCCCAGACCCATTCCTAGCCACTAGGGAATGCTGCTTCTCCATGGAAGATGGAAGATGTCTTGTTTTGTGCATGTTTATTCTTATTTTACCTGAGGAAGAAATACACTGAATACAACCCTGTACATAGAGCATTGTGATAGGTTACTTGCTTTAACAGAAATAGAGAGAGGCCGATTGAACTGGAACTCTTCACCTCTTCCCCACATGGCCTTGGGCAAATATCTCAACTTTTCAGTGGCTTTGACTTTCCAAAATTGAGAATGGGGAGGAAAGCCTCCAACAGAGCATTGTTATAACACTTTATTCTCTTCAGTGTTTCAGTCACACCCTAGTAGTCAGATGATCTCAGTTAGTCATTGTTTTCTCTTGCCAAGTGCCTGAGCCAGCTGAGGGCCAGGCCATGAACTGAAGAATGTAGGTGCTCAGTAACTATTTAAGGCTTCCAATTAATAACAGGGCAGCCTACAGAGGCAATGGACCTTGAGGACTCTTAAAGGCCTGGAAGATGAGCCTCCCTGAAAGCTCTTCAGCCCTGGGGGGAATGGGTCCTTTGGAAGTTGAAAGATAAATGGCTTTACTAAATGTTAGATGGAATTATTGTAACTATTGTTATTTTACTAAATTCTCCTTTATTTGAAAATGGGTGTAAATTTTGTGTAGCATTGCACAGCTCTCCCATGTCCTTTCAAATACAGAAGAGGCCTTATAGTTACTCCGTTCGTTAAATTTGATACTTTAGAGAGCAAATTATTCCCAGTAAGAAATTTCTTGTTAAGTGAGGTAAATGAACTCTCCTAAAGCTCGAGGATGCACCATGCAAGCTCCCTCTTCTAGTGCCACACTTTTCTCTCATTTCTTCAAACAGAACATCCACCACACTGGGGTGAGCAGTTTACTCCCAGACCACAAACTACTGATGGTAGCCTCAGACCCTCATTATAAGTTTATGATATCGTTGAGAACCTTGATTAAAATTGTAATAAGTGGCTTAGAGGCTACATTCTTCTGTTCATAGAACAGTTCTTAGATCCCTCAGGCACAAAAGTCTTGCCCGACACATTTATTGATTCTGTCAAGACTGTTTCCACTTCTCTATTTGTATAACCAGGTTTTCTTCAAACTTTCTTCTTAGCATAGTGGCAAGGGAAACATATTTCCATTTACTCATACACACCCCAACCCAAATATCTCTTTTTTCCCTGAGCTTTGGCTTACTTGGCAGTCTATAAGACAAGATCTAGAAATTGTCATCAGGTATTTTGAATTTTCATTAATTCTGGAGTAATCGTCAGCTAGCTGTATGGCTGTTAGGTTAAACTGCTTTGAGCAAATTATCTGAGCTTTCTGTAGCTTAGTGTTTTTGACTGAGACTGTGATCATAACACTCACTTTACGCATTAAGAAGAACGTGTAAACTGACTTGCAAGCATTTATGAAGGGACAAGCATACACCCCTAAAATCAGCACCTACTCTATTCCTTAGCATTTTTCCTGACTTCAGGTCTTTCATTTACCATCTGAAAAGCAGCTAGGTCTAATGGAAAGAGCACAGGCCTGGGAGTCAAAGGACCTGGGTTCTAACCCTGCTCAGCCAATGGTCTGCTGTGTGACCTTAGGCAAGTCATTTAACTTCTTTGTGCTTTAGTTGCCTCAACTCTCAAATCGGGATTAAATAAATGTCCCCATGAGGGACAGGAACAGTGTCCAATCTAATTAACTTTGATCTACCCCAGGTTTTAGAACAATAATAATGGCTCTTCTTAAGTACTTACTATGTGCCAAGCACTGTTCTAAGTGCTGGGGTAAATACAAGTTAATCAGGTTGGACACAGTCCCTGTCCCACATGGGGCTCACATTCTGAATCCCCATTTTATAGATGAGGTAACTGAGGCCCAGAGAAGTTAAGTGACTTGCTCAAAGTCACACAGCAGACATGAGGCAGAGCCAGGATTAGAACCCAGGTCCTTCTGACTCCCAGACCCATGTTTTATTTATTCATTCAATCATATTTATAGAGTGCTTGCTATGTGCAGAGCACTGTACTAAGTGCTTGGAAAGTTCAACTCAACAACAAATAGAGACAATCCGTACACAACAACGGGCTCCACGCTGCTTCTCTAGAACAGCGCTTGACACATAAGTGCTTTATCAATCAATGGTATTCAATGGTATTTAAGGAATGCTTACTGAAAGCAGAAAATTGTACTAAGTGCTTAACACATATCATAATAAGAATTATTATCTGCATATCTGCATAATTTCATTCTCAACCTGTCCAAATTCCCATGTTTGTTTAAATGTGCCAATCCTCAGCTCGATTAGAAAGATCAGGGAGCTTCTAATGCAAAAAAATTAATGGGAAATAATGCTAAAAATGAGAGATGCCCAGCATTTTGATAGACTATTTGGTTGTGATGTTAGTTATGATGGATATCTAGTCGAAAGGTTGATCTATGTCCCTCTGTAAGCATTTAGGTTTAAAATCAATATAGTCCAATCCTTCCCTGGAGACAAGGTAAACTTATCTCTCATTTTGACTAGCCTCAAATACAGTCAGTCTTACAAGGTTGGAAGGGAATGGCACAGTGTCATTTATCATTCATATTAATCTCCATTCTAAATATTGTCAGATACTAAAGGTCAAAGGGAGGTGTCAGTTTTGACAGTTCAAAGGTAGATTGTTTTATCGTGTCAAAAAAGATATTAATACATGGCCTAGGTTAAAGTAATGTTATCTAAATTTTGATATGATTTCGGTAAGTATTACCAAGCACAAAACATTGTTAAGCAGTTGGCTAGAAGCTGCAGAAAATAAAAATGAGAACCACCTTGAGCCAGACTCTTTCTGTCTAGGAAAAGGAATGAGATAATGGTGGCATGAATGCAGATTTGCATTGGGGTAACCATTTAGAGGATGTAGCTTGCTTTGTCTGAAGCTCAGAGGATCAAATGAGGGCTCCTGGCATCTATCCCTGGCATTGAGAACAAATCTCTTTTTTCCTATCTGAAGGAACTAATAAAATGAAAACTGTCATTTAGAAGTAGAGAGCATGACTTGGAATCATCAGCATGGGCTGTAACTCATTCCTCTATTCTAAATAAAACTCTGTTTTTTCTCATATTTGTCATGGCTAATGTGGATTTTCACCTGCAAAGGGAAAACCATCTCCAGATCGGAGTACAATAACAAGTCTGAGTAATGTGGACCAGTCTCTCTGGGCTTGGTTGGATTTGAGAAGAGAAAAGACATTAGGCCTAAATCTAAAGAACAGAGAAGGGTGAGAGTGCTGGAGATGTGATTTATTTGGAATTGTAGATCATTGATTTCAGATTTTTGACAATTATGTTATTATGAGATTTGATGGAGGACTATTAAAGAAAAGAATTCCCATTTTGCATACGAGCAATCATATTTTTTTACGCATGGTCAGTTCTATAGCCAAAGCCTTTTTTCTCCCCAGGAGGGAAAGAAGATGGATTTGAATTGCCCAGGAAGTTCTCTGATTGCTATTTTAAAACTTCTCCCAGCTATCTGGCATGACATAATAATTACCTACGGTATGATTAATCTCAGGCAGATTATGAGTTATGATATACTTTGTGGCGTTAATTGAGTGTATCAAATGACTTACCTTTTCCTGAGTCTTCCAGGCTAAGATATACTTCCTCCTGGTCACTGCCCAGATCCACAGTCTTGCCACATTTAACTCACAGAATAAAAGGGGGAACATTTATGAAATTAATTGCTGACAATTCCACAAAATTAGTGTTTTGCAGGATGTGTGTCTAACTATTCAAGACATGATAAGCATAATATCAGGATTACCTAATCTCTTGAGAACAATATTAAGTAATTCCAGCTCAACTTGAAAAATTCATATAGTCTCTAATGGTGAAAATGACCCCAAAGATGACTGGCATCTTTTTTAAGGAGTTTTGAGAGGAAAAAATGGAATTCTATTGCTTGACATTTACTGTCATCCTTTCGGGGCTTAAAGTTAATTAGATATTTTTGTGAGGACTATTCATTTTTTAAAATCTGACAATTGCTAGTTCAAAACAAATTGCTAGTGGTTAGGAAGGGACAAAGAGGGCTAGTGCTAAATAATATCTCCAGTTGATCAGATGCACAAATGATGATGGAGTAAGAAATAAAATACTTGAAGGCTGAGTCAGAAAATACAGAAGAAATGAACACCTTTCATGATGACAGACTGTTTTCTGAATAGCCATTAAGATTGTTATATTCATTTCTAAATAAAGGGTCCCGGTAGCTTTTGAAATACTGTTTTGTAATGCTATCTAGTAAAATTAGAGTAGTCACTGCAAAGTGACTTCTGACTATATCATTCGGTGATGGAATGTGTTAGTGCTTTGACAGAATTGCTACTTAGCTAAATCTGTATAGATTTCTTGGGTAGAATGAATCAAAGAATTAAAATTTGGTGGGGGGGAGTCTTGTTTATCTGTAATTCCTGATAACGCAGGAAACAGTTTTTGGTGTTTATTTTTGTTGTATGTATCTCAGGAGAGATGTGGCTGGTTAGTGAATGTCAAAGAATCCCATGTTGTAGTAGTAGTAGTAGTAGTAATAGCAGTAACACGTATTGAGTTCCTGCTTCATGCAGTGCATTGTACTAGGGACTTGAAAAATAGAGAATAACAAAGTGCCACATTCCCTGCCCACATGAAGCTTGCACTTAAAAGGAGGAGACAAACATAAAAACATTTTCCACTAGGGTAGTGAAAATAGATACATTTAGCATACATAAATGAAAGCTAAGAGAGTGTAATTAAGTTCATAAACACTAGAGTTGGCCGAGTGGGTGATACGACTCAAGGTCCTGGAAAATTCATTGGGGAAAATTTGTTGGAGGAGGTGGGCTTTTAGGAGGGATCTGAATATGGGGAGAGCTATGGTCCATATGATGTCAGGAGGGAGGGAGTTCCAAACCAGAGGACAGCATGAGGGAGGGGATGGAGGTGGGAGAGTTTTTTGTTAGGTACACCTAGAAGGCTGGCTTAATGAGGGAGTGTGGTTTCTGAGATGATGGGGGTTGTGAATGACATGCAATTTTTAAGGTAACCACGATTCTGTTGTTCGTCCCAGAAACTGTTCACTTGTCAGGTAGCTCACTGATTATTTTAAGGCATTTTCTTTATCTGTTAGTCAAAGAAAGCTGCCATTGCATACACGAACAGTTTCAACATGAACAAATCCTGAACACCAATCCAACTACTGTGTGCAATAATATTTACAGTTAAAGTACTGAAGTGAAGTGTGAGAAAACAAGTGAAAAGCTGTTCCCCTTCCTCCTCCTCCCAGTTCCCTCTATTACCACTGCCCTGTAATGGGCAATTTTTACCTAGAACTTTCTGGACCACTGGAACCACTTGAAGGATGGCTGAACCAGAAAGCTGGAGGATTCCAGCTTTCAGATTCCTCAAAATTTCAGATTCCTCAAAAATCTCCAGTGGCTACCAATCAATCTGCGCATCAGGCAGAAACTCCTCACCCTGGGCTTCAAGGCTCTCCATCACCTCGCCCCCTCCTACCTCACCTCCCTTCTCTCCTTCTACAGCCCAGCCCACACCCTCCGCTCCTCCGCCACTAATCTCCTCACCATACCTCGCTCTCGCCTGTCCCGCCATCGACCCCCGGCCCACGTCATCCCCCGGGCCTGGAATGCCCTCCCTCTGCCCATCCGCCAAGCTAGCTCTCTTCCTCCCTTCAAGGCCCTGCTGAGAGCTCACCTCCTCCAGGAGGCCTTCCCAGACTGAGCCCCTTCCTTCCTCTCCCCCTCGTCCCCCCCTCATCCCCCCATCTTACCTCCTTCCCTTCCCCACAGCACCTGTATATATGTATATATGTTTGTACATATTTATTACTCTATTTATTCATTTTATTTGTACATATCTATTCTATTTATTTTATTTTGTTAGTATGTTTGGTTTTGTTCTCTGTCTCCCCCTTTTAGATTGTGAGCCCACTGTTGGGTAGGGACTGTCTCTATATGTTGCCAATTTGTACTTCCCAAGCGCTTAGTACAGTGCTCTGCACATAGTAAGCGCTCAATAAATACGATTGATGATGATGATGGAGGAAACATCCCCTGGCTGAATGTTAGCAGCAGTGGCAGCAGAGTTAGCTAGGGAGAGAGAAACGGGCAAGGATAGAGGGAAGGGTACTTGTCAGTGTTTGTGTACAGATGCATCTTTCAATCCTTATTCTCTACCATTTTCTTTATCTGTAATCCATTTTAATGTCTGTTTCATCCTGTGGACTGTAAATTCCTTGTGGGCAGGAATCACATGTACCAATTCTATTGTGTTGTACTTTTTCAAGTGATTAGTAGTAATCTGCACACAGTAAGTGCTGAAAGTATACCACTGATTGATTGTTTGACTGATGGAGTTTAAACCTTTTTATTTTTTTCTTTGGAATCAAGAAATAAACATTATGAATGTTTTACTCTGGGACATGTCCATCTAACACCACGCAAGCCTTAAATCATGGGGGCGGCACTCTCATAATTGTTCAGCCAACCTGTACTTATCAAACCTTTCAAGTCCCACTGGTGTCAAATTATGTCACAACATGCTTTGCCTCTCTATTGGAAGAAAAATAGGAAGAGTCCATTTCATGGAGACTGAGCCCCCTTTTTCCTCTCCTCCTCCCCCCCGCCCCCTGCCCTACCTCCTTCCCCTCCCCCCAGCACCTGGATATAAGTTTGGACAGATTTGTATTCATTTTAGTTGTACATATTTACTATTCTATTTATTTTGTTAATGATGTGCATTTAGCTTTAATTCTATTTGTTCTGACAACTTGACATCTGTCCACATGTTTTGTTTTGTTGTCTGTCTCCCCCTTATAGAATGTGAGCCCGTTATTGGGTAGGGACTGTCTCTATGTGTTGCCAACTTGTACTTCTCAAGCGCTTAGTATAGTGCTTTGCACACAGTAAGCGCTCAATAAATACGACTGAATGAATGAATGGAGGATTTTCCTCAGTGACCAATATTCCAGCACCATTCAACACCCCCACTACCTCTGGAAAAATGGCCAGTCATCATTTCAGGTTATGTTGGGTAAATAATAACTAGGGTAGCTCCTTGAGCAATGGCCTCTTCAGATACAACCTCATTTAAAGAAAGAAGATTCATTTAGGCCTTGTTGTGTGGATTACTTGAAGCCAAAAGGACTGTCCTTCTTTCTTCAAATCTCCTGGAAAGAGGCACATTGGTGGTCCAGCCAGGGCCGAGATGCCAAAAGTCTGGCATCATAACTATCACCTCCAGACCAACCCCAGGTGGCATGTAACAGAGGATACAACCACTGAAGGCACCGTTAGCTTTTCCACCAGCCTCTTTCATTCATCCATTCATTCATATTTATTAATAATAATAATAGTGGTATTTGTTAAGCACTTACTATGTGCCAAGCACTGTTCCAAGCGCTGGGGGTGCAATACAAGGTAATCAGGTTGTCCCACACTGGGCTCACAGTCTTGATCCCCATTTTACAGATGAGGTAACTGAGGCACAGAGAAGTTAAGTGACTTGCCCAAAGTCACACAGCTGACAACTGGCAGAGTTGGGATTAGAACCCATGACCTCTGACTCCCAAAGCCGTGCTCTTTCCACTGAGCCACTCTGCTTCTCAAGCAGCAAATTAATGAGCGCTTACTGTCTGCAGAGCACTGTACCAAGCACTTGGGAAATACAAATCGTCAACATATAGAGACGATACCTACCCAACAACGGGCTCACAGTCTCTTCTTTCTCTTAGCATTTATTTAGCTAAGTGTTGGGAAAGAGTACACAGGTGGGAATTAGACACTATCCCCATTCCTTGGGGTGTTCACGCTCTACAGAATTGCTAAGAATGTCCTGCAGTGAAGATGCTTCCCTTGGTTCTACGTGTAGGGGTAGAATAATAATAATAATAATGGTATTTATTAAGCATTTACTGTGTGCCAAACACTGTTCTAAGCGCTGGGGAGGTTACAAGGTGATCAGGTTGTCCCATGTGGGGCTCACAGCTTTAATCCCTATTTTACAGATGAGGTAATTGAGGCACAGAGAAGTTAAGTGACTTGCCCAGAGTCACACAGCTGACAATTGGTGGAGCCAGGATTTGAACCCATGACCTCTGACTCCAAAGCCCGTGCATTTTCCACTGAGCCATGCTGCTTCTCTTGGAAATGAAATAAACATTTTAGATTTAGATTTTAGATATTAGATTTAGCCTTATTTGTGTCTTGGTAAGAGCAGGGCACAAACATCCTTCCTCATCTATTATTTACTCCCTAATAGGTATATATGGACTGCAGCATCTCAGACAGGAGGTATTTAGAAAATTATGAAGGGGAAATTGATCCTAAAGTAACCAAGGCTCAAGTGTCTGCTTCTGCAAAGTCTTCAATCCTGCTGTGTTGCTTAAGGCTGTATTGCCAAGAACTGTCCAAAGAATGTCACGGGAACTAGTGGTGTCAGAGAGGCCAGAAATCTGGGAAAAAGAAAGCTGCTGCTATAAGAACTGCATTGAGAAGCTTTGAGCCAAGGAGAGAGAACTCCATCACCCACCTCTGGGCTAGAGTTTCACCAAAGACTGTTCTCAGTCTCCCTGCCCAAAGGCAGAGAGAACAAGCTTTGTTCAAAGAGGATATTAGTAAAAGGAAGCCTATTATCAGTTAAAGAGGCATTTTTTTGAAAAGGTGATCTTGAGTTACCTTTCTGTTTAGTAGGGAAAATTGCAGGAGAAGAGTTTTAAATAAGCATTCTATTACCCAGCAGTAATTTTCTATGGACGTAATTACATTCCTTTATCTTAATTCTCTTCTTCAACTGATCCTTTCACCTTCACTCCACTCCATGCCCTCTCCCTCTCTCCACTGTCCACTCCTGCCACAGTTTCAGTCAGATGATGTGTTTATTCACTGGTTGCACAAAGCTGTCCTCAGGTGAAGCTGAATGCAGCTGAACAGCAATTGTATTCCACGCCAGCAGGCAGTGAGGAGATTAACAGTGTTGTCACAGAGTGCAGTCCACTGATAGTCCTTGAAGGGATTTCTGGGTACTTAAGAATAAGGATTGAGATACAGTCCCTGGACAGAATCTCACCCTATTTTAGGGCCAAAATGTATGTTTAAATTAATAAAACCCTGGAGCTGGACAGGTAGATCAAAATTATGCAATAATGAGTGTTTTTGACTTTAGTGAGAATTTGGAAAATGGATGAATGTTAATTAGGAACTACCCACACTAATTAACACCCTAGGTAAATGTCAATAAGTTTGGGCCAAGACAGGTATTCTACTTTAAAATTTTACTCAAAGACTGGTAGGATTCCAATTTCCCTTTGTTTTAGACCAACTCATTCCCTCTTAGGCCTTCAATCAGTCAACTGCTCAGTCAGTCAATCCTAATTATTGAGCACTTATTGTGTGCAGAGCATGCACTTGGTGTTTGAGAGAGTAATAATATAATAGACTCATCCTCTGCCCACAGTGAACTTACTGTCTAGGGGGGAGGCAGGCATCAATATAAATAAATAACAGATATGTACGTAAATGCTGTGGGTCTAGGATGGGGGATGATACCCCCTCCAGTCTGGCTTCCGTCCCCTTCATTCCACGGAAACTGCCCTCTCAAAGGTCACCAATGACCTCCTGCTTGCCAAATCCAACGGCTCATACTCTGTCCTAATCCTCCTCGACCTCTCAGCTGCCTTTGACACTGTGGACCACCCCCTTCTCCTCAACACGCTATCTGACCTTGGCTTCACAGACTCCGTCCTCTCCTGGTTCTCCTCTTATCTCTCCGGTCGTTCTTTCTCAGTCTCTTTTGCAGGCTCCTCCTCCCCTTCCCATCCTCTTACTGTGGGGGTTCCCCAAGGTTCAGTGCTTGGTCCCCTTCTGTTCTCAATCTACACTCACTCCCTTGGTGACCTCATTCACTCCCATGGCTTCAACTATCATCTCTACGCTGATGACACCCAGATCTACATCTCTGCCCCTGCTCTCTCCCCCTCCCTCCAGGCTCGCATTTCCTCCTGCCTTCAGGACATCTCCATCTGGATGTCTGCCCGCCACCTAAAGCTCAACATGTCGAAGACTGAGCTCCTTGTCTTCCCTCCCAAACCTTGTCCTCTCCCTGACTTTCCCATCTCTGTAGACGGCACTACCATCCTTCCCGTCTCACAAGCCTGCAACCTTGGTATCATCCTCGACTCCGCTCTCTCATTCACCCCTCACATCCAAGCCGTCACCAAAACCTGCCGGTCTCAGCTCCGCAACATTGCCAAGATCCGCCCTTTCCTCTCCATCCAAACCGCTACCCTGCTCATTCAAGCTCTCATCCTATCCCGTCTGGACTACTGCACCAGCCTTCTCTCTGATCTCCCATCCTCGTGTCTCTCTCCACTTCAATCCATACTTCATGCTGCTGCCCGGATTATCTTTGTCCAGAAACGCTCTGGGCATATTACTCCCCTCCTCAAAAACCTCCAATGGCTACCAATCAATCTGCGCATCAGGCAGAAACTCCTCACCCTGGGCTTCAAGGCTCTCCATCACCTCGCCCCCTCCTACCTCACCTCCCTTCTCTCCTTCTACTGCCCAGCCCGCACCCTCCGCTCCTCCACCGCTAATCTCCTCACTGTACCTCGTTCTCGCCTGTCCCGCCATCGACCCCCGGCCCACGTCATCCCCCGGACCTGGAATGTCCTCCCTCTGCCCCTCCGCCAAGCTAGCTCTCTTCCTCCCTTCAAGGCCCTGCTGAGAGCTCACCTGCTCCAGGAGGCCTTCCCAGACTGAGCCCCTTCCTTCCTCTCCCCCTCGTCCCCCTCTCCATCTCCCCATCTTACCTCCTTCCCTTCCCCACAGCACCTGTATATATGTATATATGGTTGCACATATTTATTACTCTATTTATTTATTTATTTTACTTGTACATTTCTATCCTATTTATTTTATTTTGTTGGTATGTTTGGTTTTGTTCTCTGTCTCCCCCTTTTAGACTGTGAGCCCACTGTTGGGTAGGGACTGTCTCTATGTGTTGCCAATTTGTACTTCCCAAGCACTTAGTACAGTGCTCTGCACATAGTAAGAGCTCAATAAATACGATTGATTGATTGATTGATTGATGAATAAAGGGAGCAAACCAGGGCGATGCAGAAGGGAGCCGGATAAAAGGAAAAGAGGCCTTAGGGCCTTAGTCAGGGAAGTCTCTTGGAGATAAGGCTTTGAAGTGGGGGAGACTAATTGTCTGTCCTATATAAGGAAGGAGGGATGCTCAGGCCAGAGGCAGGATATGGGCAAGAGGTCGATGGGGAGACAGATGAAAAGGTTAAATTGGAGGAGCAAAGTGTGCAGACAGTTATAGTAGGAGTTATAGTAGGAGAGTGGGAAGGAGGGGTAGGAGGAGTCAAAGTGATTGAGTACTTTCAAGTCAATAGTGAGGAGTTTCTGTTTGATGCAGAAGTGGATGGGCAAACACTGGAGGGTCTTGAGGAGTGGGGACATGGCCTGAATAATAATGATGGTATTTGTTAAGCCCTTACTATATGCCAACACTGTTCTAAGCGCTGGGGCAGATACAAGGTAATCAGATTGTGCCATGTGGAGCTCATTGTCTAAATCCCCATTTTACAGATGAGGTAACTGAGGCACAGAGAAGTTAAGTGGCTTGCCCAAGGCCACACAACAGACAAGTGGTGGGGCCGGGATTAGAATCCACATCCTCTGACTCCCAAGCCTGTGCTCTTGTCACTAAACCATGCTGCTTCCAATATTTTTGTAGAAAAATGATGCAGGCAGCAGAGTGAAGTATGGACTGGAGTTGGGAGAGACAGGAGGCTGGGAGGTCAGTAAGGGGGTTGATTCAGTAATCAAGTAAGGATAGGATAAATTATTGGATTAACATGGTAGCATTTGGATGGAGAGGAAAGAGTGGATTTCAGCAATGGTATTTAATGATATTCAATGGTATTCATTGATTGACCAATCAATGGTATTAGTTAAGCACTTTCTATATGCAGAGCACTGTACTAAGCACTTGGGAAAGTACCATACTTTGATAGACATGTTCACTGCCCATGAGGAGCTTAGAATCTACAAGAAGAGAAAGACTTTAAAATAAATTTCAGATAGGGGAAATCTTTACTAAGCTTGTGGGACCTTTCTAACTTGGGGCTCCTTTGCCCCTACCTTTCCCCCCCAGTTTCCTGTAACAGCAAACTATTTTACATCATGCATTATTCTGCCTCATGGAAAGCTCAATTTCCTTAGGAATCTAACTACGCATAAACAGAAGCTATATGCTTGAATTACACTGACTGAGTAGCATGCTTTGGTGTGGAAGTTAAGCTGTGTTGTATGTATCATATTCAAAGGAAGGAAATATGCAAATTTTGCAGTGTAAATCGAAATCTGCGAAGGTACATGCACACTCTGAGAAAATGGAGCATAATGAAACACCTTGTTTTTTCCATTTAAATTAAGTCACTGTATGCAAGAAGATTTCAGAGCAGAATCTGTTTGTAACCGGTCTTTATTCATTAGATTGGAAATAGCTGTCATCAGAGAAGAAAATGAAATAGCAGTTTCATTAATGATAGAGGAATTGGCCCCTAATGCTACTGTATTTTGGGAAAAAATTAGCTGAGTCCAGGTAAGAGAATGTGAAGAGTGAGGCATCAAACAACTCAGTCTGACAATACCACTGCCTCCCTGAATTTAGAGTAGTTATCTACACGTTCAGTACATCACACTTCAATACATTCAGCACATCACATCAGAGATTGTAAGGTCCTTGAGAGCAGGGATCACGCCTACCAACTCTATTGTATTGAACATTCCCAAGCACTTAGTACAGTGCTTGGCACACAGTAAGTGTTCAATAAATATCACTGTTTGACTGATTATCGCACTGGTCCAGGCACTAATGATCAAGTATGAGGATTTTCCAGCTGCTGCTTAGACTTTTTTTCCCCCAATGGCCTATTTTCTGGAAAATCTATTTTTGGTTAGAGTGGCAACCAGGAAGGGCATGACTGAGGAATTGGGGAGGAGGAGAGATGACCATCTGATCAATTAATTTTGTTTCTAAGGAGTTGGTAAGGAGAGTAGTTCAGAACTAACTGGCCAAACTGGGGTCTTTGGATTTTCAATGCTGTCCCCTTGGTCTGTTTCCACAGATAATTGAGTTAGTAGTTCTAAACTGAAGTGAGCTTTGTATGAAAACCCTTCAGTTTATAGCAAAGAATGATAATTGGGAAGCTAGGGGAGTGCAGTAATTCCATTGATAGCATCTGCAACCCACTGCTGTTGTAAGTACATAAATAAACAGACACTATTGTCAACCAAGTGCAACTCAAGATCAAAGCAAGACATCTTTCGAAAAAAATGGCTCACTGACTGATCTTCCCTCAAAGGAAATAATTGTTTTTCTTCCTTGCAGGATTTTAAAAATCATAGTCCTCAAAATACACTTATGATAAAGACATGAGTTCATTTTTGCTTCTAAAAAATATGGAAGACAGAAAAATACAAAAAATATTATCTAAATTTACTTGCTTCAATTATAGACTGTAGATCCTAAATTAATATTAAAAAACCTAGCAAAGATGAGGCAAGAAATTTATGAAAATTATTCCTGAATTCCACACACAAACACAATAATAATAAATTACAGTATTTGTTAAGTCCTTCCTAGGTCCTTCCTAGGTCCCAAATTGCTGAGACAGATACAAGATAATCAGGTCAGATCCAGCACCCAACACACACTGAATTCACAGTCTAAGTAGTAGGGAGAACAAACAGGTATTTAATTCCCATTTGACAGAAGAGGAAATTGAGCCACAGAGAAGTAGGATGTCAACCAAAGTCACACAGCAGGCAAATTGCAAAGCTGGGAATAGAACCCAGGTCCTCTGACTCCCATGTTCTTTCCACTGGAGCATGCTGTTATAACCAGACATTTAAGTTACTTTATAGGCTATAATATAAAGCCCATGTATATGTTATAGCCTATAAAGTAACTCACATGTTTTAAAATTTATGTCCATTTCAGTATCTGTCAATCCATGTGCTGCAGGATTCTCAGGATTTTCCTTAGATTTCCTTTGGAATTGCTCCAACTCATTTGGACAAAATTCACTGACCTCCCCTGGCTGTAGTCATGTTTATGTGACCATTCTTCAGTTTCCTGGAATCAGTCACCTAATATCTAGACTGCAAGATCCCTCCAGACTGTAAGCTCATTATGGGTATGGAATGTGTCCACTAATTCTGTTGTACTGTCCCAAGTCCTTGGTATAGTGCTCTGCACATAGTAAATGCTCAATAAATTCAATTGACTGATTGGTAATATTTAATCACATAGTAAGCACTCAATAAATATGATTTATTGATTGGTAATATTTAATAATTAGCAGCCTGATTTTTCATTAAATTAAAAACCAACACTTTTCACCTTAACCTGACATTAATGCATAATTCATCCCTGCTGTTCGGTTAGTGAGAGGAGCTCTGGGAACCAGGAGACCTAGACTCTATTCCCAGTTCTGTATCCTTAGGCTCTGCCACCAGTAGGGGAGGTTTCTGCCTGAAAGACCACCTAGAATGTTCTGAGAGGTGGGCAGCTCCCATAGGAATCCTGAAAAATTGCTGGCAAAACTGGGTAGAAAAGATTGTAGTGGCTACCAAGGCAACCTTCTGCGGGTCATGGCCTTAGAGGACTATGCTGAAGTCCTTTTGCCTAAAAATAGGTTCTGCATGCAAAAGCCCCTAGGGGTACTTAATTATAATAATAATAATGGTATTTGTTAAGCGCCTAGTATGTATCAAGCACTGTTCTAAGTGCTGGGGTGGGTACAAGCTAATCTGACTGGATATGGGGCTGTACCACATGGGGCTCACAGTCTTAATTCCTATTTTACAGATGAGGTAACTGAGACACAGAGAAGTTAAGTGACTTGCCCAAGGTCACACAGCAGACATGTGTCAGAGCCAAGATTAGAACCCAAGTCCTTTACTTCACAATCTGTTGCATCCCTGCCTGATGACCTGTTCATTGCACTTGATGCCCCAGTGGGAACCTGACTAACAGGGAGGAGAGTTCGAGTAGGGTAGCAGAGTAGCCTGGTTGAAAAGCTTGGGTCTGAGAGTCAGAGGACCTGAGTTCTAATAGAGAAGCAGTGTGGCTCAGTGAGAAGAGCACGGGCTTGGGAGTCAGAGGTCATGTGTTCCAATCCTGGCTCCATCACTTGTCAACTGTGTGACTTTGGGCAAGTCACTTAACTTCTCTGTGCCTCAGTTACCTCATCTGTAAAATGGGGATTAAAAGTGTGAGCCCCACATGGGACAATCTGACTACCTTGTACTCCTTTCCCCAGTGCTTAGAACAGTGCTTGGCACATAGTAAGCACTTAACAAATGCCATCATTAATTAATTAATTAATTAATGCCGGTTCTCCCACATGTCTGCTGGGTGACCTTGGACAGGTCAATTAAATTCTTCATGCCTCAGTCATCTCATCTGTAAAATGGGGATTAATACTGTGAGCCACAAGTGCAACATGGACTGTCCAACCTGACTAGCGTGTTTCTACTCCACTACTTAATAGAGTGCCCACCACATAATGAGCCCTTAACAAATACCATGAATACAAAGACACTGCCAGACCACTAGGACTGTAATCAATTACTTCCCTCAGCTTCTCTATCCTGAAGCCTAATGACTCTTCCATCATTCCTAAGAAAAAAAATAATAATAATGGTATTTGTTAAGCCCTTATTATATGCCAGGCACAAGTGCTCGAGTAGATTCAAGCTAATCAGGTTGGACACATTCCCTGTCCCATATGAGGGTCACAGTCTCAATGCCCATTTAACAGATGAGGTAACTGAACCACAGAGAAGTGAAGTGATATGCCCAAGGTCACACAGCAGACAAGTGAAGCGGCATGGCTCAGTGGAAAGAGCACAGGCTTGAGATTTAAAGATAACAGGTCTGCTTCAGGCTCTGCTGCTAGTCAGCTGTGTGACTTTGGGCAAGTCACTTCATTTCTTTGTGCCTCAGTGACTTCATCTGTAAAATGAGGATTAAGACTGTGAGCCCCACGTGGGACAACCTGATCACTTTGTATCCTCCCCAGTGCTTAGAACAGTGCTTTGCACATAGTAAGTGCTTAACAAATGCCATCATTATTATTATTATTATTATTAAGTGGTGGAGTCAGAATTAGAACCCATGGCTTTTTGACTCCCAGGCCTGTACTCTATCCACTAGGCTGTGCTGTTTCTCCAACTCTTAATAAGAAACTTTACCCTTGGTCCTCCATCCTCCACTAGCCCTAGCCTTAATTTTAGCCCTAGTTCACCATCATTAGTGTTAACTGAACTTGTATTGTGTTCCAGAAATATATTGAGCACTTGCAAGTGTACAAACAAGTCAGACACAGCCCCTGCCTCAAGAGGGCCTTTCATTCACCCTAGCTGGGACCCAACCACAGCCCTAATGTAATTTTTAGGGCATGACAATAGTTAATTTTGAATTTTGGAAGTGTTTGACAAACACATTTCTTAATGTTTGCACTATAGATGTTGTCACCTTCCCTTGGCATGGCCTAGTGCATAAAGCACAGGCTTGGGAGTCAGAAGGACCTGGGTTCTACTTCCAGCTCCACCACTTGTCTGCTGTGTGACCTTGGATAAGTCAATTAATTTCTCTGTGCTTCAGTTATCTCCTCTGTAAAATGAGTATTAAGACTGTGAGCCCCTTGTGGGACAGAGACTGTGTTCAACCTCATTAGCTTGTATCTACCCAGTGTTTAGAACAGCATTTGACACATAGAACGCACTTAAATACCATCATTATTATTATTATTTGGAAAGGACTGAGAGATAGGCTGTGCTGTTCAAAGCCTTGCCTGGAGCAAAGGCTAGGGACAGATCAGGGGAGGTGGAAAGAGGGGAAAGGGATGGCTAGAAACATCTCCTTCCAGCCAACCTCAGCTCCCTCAGCTTCCATTTGGGCCCTGCAGTCCTGTCTCTTGTATATTCACTCACATTCCGCAGGGAACACATAGTGTAGTCAGTATACGAGGCAACACGTAGTGTATTCACTATATGAATACATATGAAATTTCAAAAGGCATAATATTAACTTTGTGTTTATGGAATTTATTCAAAGAAACACCAGTTTTGCTGTTGCCAAAGAAATAAACAAAAATATCAAAGTGGGTGCTTTTGTAAATGCCTGTATTTGGGTTTTGCCTGATTAACATAGGGAAATCACAGAGACTTTAATAATATAAGACAATAAACTATGATTTAAATTAACTCAACTGGGGATATATAAAACAGAAATATACATAAATAATACTTGTTTTTCACATACACAAAAGCACCTAATCTATAGGACAGAGATGCTAGATGCTTCACTCAGGCAGTCATTCGTATTTATTGAGCGCTTACTCTGTGCTGAGCACTGTACTAAGACCTTGGGAATATAACAGAAACATTCCCTTTCCACAATGAATGACAGTCTAGAGGGGGAGGCAGACATTAATATAAATAAATAAATTACAGATATGTACATAAGTGCTTCATTCACTATGGTTTACACCTCCCAGCCAGACCACCAAATTCAAACATCTGGAACTCATTCCAGACCCGCTGAACCACTGTCCCTTGCAAAATAATGCCACTGCCTAGAAAAGATCAAATAATAAGTAGTATTTACTGAGCCCCTACTAGGTGCAAAGCACTTTTTTATAGTATTTGTTAAGTGCTTACTATGTACCAAGCACCGTACTAAGCGCTGGGGTAGATACAAGATAATAGAGTTGAACATGGTCCCTGTCCCACTTGGGGCTCCAATCTTAATCCCCATTTTACAGATGAGTTAACTGAAGCCCAGAGAAGTGAAGTGACTTGCCCATGGTCACACAGTAGATAACTGGCAGAGCCGGAATTAGAACCCAGGTCCTTCTCACTCCCAGGTCCATGTTCTAGCCGCTATGGTGCACTGCTTCTCTGAACACTTTTCTAAATAATAATAATGGTATTTGTTAAGCGCTTACTATGTGCCAAGCACTGTTCTAAGCACTGGGGACACTTGGGAAGGTACAAAGGGATACAAGTTGTAACTCCTGCCCCACAAGGATTTTAGCAACACACAATTATTTGGAATGGAAAGGTGGCTAGGTGAATCAATTCAAACTTAAATAGGAGAGGATGTAACACTGGTTTATACAATAGTGCTTTGGGTGGCTGCAAGTACATCAGTGCTGAGGTGGTAAGCAAGGGCTGAAGCGGAAGTGGGAGACTAGGACTTGAGAATCAGAAAATCAAAAAAGCTTTCTGAAGGAGGTGGGATTTCAGGACAGCTTGTAGACAGGGAGAGATGCTGTCTGTTGGTTATGAAGTGGGAAGTAGTTCCACACAGGGGAGGAGGGAGTAAGAGGTTGGTGGTGGAAGAGATGAGAATGAAGTGTTCAAAACAATACTTTACACTCATTTTTCTATTAGTTCTGCCATAAGAATTAGCACATTTATTAAGTACTCATTAAGTGCTAAGATCTGAGGTAGATACCAAGTTATGAAATCAGATACAATCCTTCACACAGTCTTAATCTCCATTTTACAGATGAGGTAACTAATGGAGAAATTAAGTGACTTGTCAAGGTCACCTGGCAGACAAGTGGTGGAGTTGGATTAGAACCCAGATTCATTTGGGCTGTACTATCCCAAGCACTTAGTAGAGTGATCTTCATTCAATAAACTCTCAATAAATGCTATTGGTTGACTAATTTATTGACTGATTCTTTAGCCGTTTAGTGTACATGCTCCATTCAGAGCCAGCCTTTGATTTTGCCTGGCTGAAGGGCACATGGAAGTACAGCTTTAAACTCGCTCACCAGTCCCAATTAGGCATTGTTGAATGGCTGGGAAAGTAAGTGAGGGCACTGTGCAAAGATGAAGCTGGAAGCTCTCTTCTTTAAAAGTGAGACCATATTGGTTTCATGACACATCAGAGTGGGCAGAGAGTGGCTCCACTGTGATGTCTAGCTTCAGACCAAACAGTAGGTCAACAGAGAGGTCTACGACTCTGCCACCCATAAGGCTGAGAAACCTGGGCTGTCATTTAAAACAGGACATGGTTGGAAACAGAGAAATAATTTCTTGACTCACAGCCTGCTAAAAATTCTGCACAGGGTGACCAAGATAGGTGGTGATATCTCCATTATTGAAAATTTTAAAGAAAGAACTGAGAACAGTCTACTCTGGATGATTCAGTCACTGACCTGGAGCCAGGGGATTGGACATGATGATCTGCTGAGACCCTTTCTAGTTATGTAACTGTATTACTCTACCCCCAGGCATCCCCTCTGACTTCCTGAATAATTTCATCAGCATCACCTAGGCACTACCCTTTGTCATCCTGTCTTGGCCAATTTAGGCAGAAGTCTCAGAATGTAGGCATTCTAGCAAAGCAATTTTCACTGAACCTCAACGTCAATGGGCATGAGATTATGGGGAATAGCCAGTCAGCTGTGCTATGGTTGCCTGAAGTTGTGCAACTTGAGCAGGGTGGGTAGAATTGATGTTTTCAAGATGCCGTTTCAAAAGATAAAGGATAACAGTGAAGAGTTGCAGACAGGAGATAGGTCAGTTTGGCATGAGCTGTAAAATGGGGATGAATAATAATAATGGTATTTGTTAGGTGCTTACCATGTGCCAAACACTGTTCTAAGCACTGACTGTGAGTCCCATATGGAACATGAACTGCATCCAGGCTGATTTGCTTGTACCTTCCTCAGTGTTTATTACTGTGTCTGGCACATAGTAAGGCTTAACAAATGCCATAAACAACAGCATGTGGCAGTCAGAAATTGGGGAGCTTTTATTAGCAGAGGTTTTAGGGACATCACTACAAGAAGAGGCAAGATGAAAACCAGCACCAGGCTCTGCCAGTAGAAATTGCTAAAGACAAACAAAGGACTTTCATTAGGTGTCAAAAAGACTCATCAGGGAAGTACTGATCTTTTCAGCCATCCTGCAGGAATGGTTGAAATTCACCATCTATGATGCTGGGGGTCAGCTTACACACACACACACACACACACGCACACACACACACAAACATATATAAATATATATATTTATGTTCTTCACAGATGGCTGGGGGACATTTAATTAGGTATCACGCAGGAATGTGGAGATTGTTTTAAGCCCATTTTAGTGCAACTGTGAATTGTGTGTGTGTATGTCTTTAATGCTGTGGCATATTTATTAGTTTTCCAACCTTCAATCAGGCCTCACCCCCACTGACTGTTTCCTTTGTTCCTTATCCCAGACAGTTGAGTCAAGCAGATTTGATCCATTAAAAATTCATATTCTCACTCTACATCTCTGTATTACCCGCCAGAGGCAACTTTATCATGGATTGACTCCCTAGCACAGACCCAATCCATGCTGGCTTGTTATCACCTTTGTTTTTCTCCTCCAGCTTCTGGTTCCTCTCTCACCACCATCTTGTTCTCAAATCTCCTGGAGAAAAAAAAAAAACAGGAACAGCCCGGAGCAACTCTGGCCTGCGTAAACTTTCGATGTAGCCAACCACTGTAAAGTTAGGTTGGAACAGTTATGATTTTAGAGAAAAATGCAAGGATAACATTTATTCTATCTAAATGTAAGTTTTATTGCTTGAACACAGCCCATTCTGGAGATCAAAATATCAGATTTTTTGGCCAGGGGAAATCAAGAATCAGCATAACATCTTCCATCCAACTTTCCTGTTGCAAGTGACAGATGGGCCTTGAATCCTTAGGAGTTTCTAAGCCAGTGGCTTTTTGAGAAAGCAAATTCAAACTCTGGGAGGCAATGGGGCTTTGCACATCACTCTACTTCAATCAATCAGTTAATCAGTGGAGTTTATTTAGTGCTTACTGCCTGCAGAGCAGGGTACTAAGTACTTTAGAGAGTGCATACAACAGAGTTGGTAGACATTCTCTGCCCACAATGAGTTTACAGCCTTAAAGGGGAGACAGACATTAACCTAAACAATTAACTTACGGATATGTACATAAGGGCTGTGGGGCTGGGAGAGGGAGGGTGAAAATCAAGTGTTTAAAGTGTACAGATCCAAGTTTGTAGAAGGAGGCAGAGCGGAGAGGGAGGTGGGGAAAACTGGGCTTAATCCTGGAAGGCCTCTTGGAGGAGCTGTGACCATATTAAGGCTTTGAAATTGGGGAAAGCGGTGGTCTGGCATATACAGAGGTGGAAGGAGGGAAGAGGGAAGCTGTGAGAAAGGAGTTGTCTACTGATAGATAACAATAATAATAATAATGGCATTTGTTAAGTGCTTACTATGTGCCGAGCACTGTTCTAAGCTCTGGGGATGATACAAGGTCAGCAGGTTGTCCCACATGGGGCTCACAGTCTTCACCCCCATTTTACAGATGAGGTAACTGAGGCACAGAAAAGTCAAGTGACTTACCCAAAGTTGCACAACCAATCAGTGGCGGAGGTGGGATTATAACCCACGACCTCTGACTCCCAAGCCCGGGCTCTTTCCACTGAGCCATGCTGCTTCTTCGTGAGATGAGATTGGGGCTCATGAGCAAGGTGGTGCTAGAGGAGGGAAATGTGTGGGCTAGGATGTAGTAGGAGATCCATGCAGCGAGATAGAAGAAGGCCAGCTGACAGTTGGGATCACTGCCAGCAGGTCGGGGGTGTATCTTTTACCACTATTGTACTCTCTAAAGCAGTTAGTACAGTGTTCTGCACATGCTAGGTGTTCCATATCAATCAATCTATCGATTATATTTATTGAGTGCCTACTGCTTGTGCAGAGACGTGTACTAAGCCTTTGGGAGAGTGCAATGAAATTGGTAGGGACTGTTCCTGTCCACATTGAGCTCAGTAAATACTAAGCAGTGATTGATGTGAGTGAAGTGAGGAGAAACTGGAACTGGAGCACCCATACTGATTTGTTTGCCTACTTCCAGGGCCCAACCAACAGCATTAGGACAATAATAATTATTATTATGGCATTTGTTAAACGCTTACTATGTGCCAGGCACTGTACTAAGTGCTGGGGTGGATACAAGGAAATCAAGTTGGACACAGTCCCTGTCCCATGTGGGGCTCACAGTCTCAATCCCCATTTGACAGATAAGGGAACAGAGGCACTGAGAAGTGAAATGACTTGTCCAAGGTCACACAGCAGGCAAGTGGTGAAGCAGGGATTAGAACCCATGACCTCCTGACTCCCAGGCCCGTGCTCTATCCAATACACCATGCTGCTTCTCATTAGAAGTAAGCTTGTTGTGGTCAGGGAACCTGTCCACCAACTCTATTTTATTATACTCTCCCAAGCACTTAGTACAGAGCTCTGCATACATTAAGTGCTCAATAATGCACTGTTATAAAGAGGAGTGTGTACCACAAAGAGGTAGAAGGGAACCTGCTGTTTTCACCTTCACATCACCAAGATCAGCCCTTTCCTCTCCACCCAAACTGCTACCTTGTTGGTACAATCTCTTATCATATCCCCACTGGATTACTGCATCAGCCTCCTTTCTGATCTCCCATCCTCCTTTCTCTCCCCGCTTCAGTCTATACTTCACTCAGCTGCCCAGATTATCTTTCTACAGAAACGCTCTGGGCACATCACTCCCCTCCTCAAAAATCTCCAGTGGTTGCCTATCAACCTTTGCATGAAGCAAAAACTCCTCACTATTGGCTTCAAAGCTCTCCATCACCTTACCCTCTCCTACCTCACCTCCCTCCTCTCCTTCTACAGCCCAGCCTGCACACTCTACTTCTCTTCCGCTAACCACCTCACTGTGCGTCCTTCTCGCCTGTCCCACCATCGACCCCTGGCCCACATCCTACCTCTGGCCTGGAATGCCCTCCCTCCTCACATCTGCCAAACTAGCTCTCTTTCCCTCTTCAAAACGCTACTGAGAGCTCATCTCTTCCAGGAGGCCTTCATAGACTGAGCCCCCCTTTTCTTCTGCTCCTCCTCCCACATGGGGCTCACCCCTACTCCCTCCCTCTGCTCTATCCCCTTCCCCTCCCCAGAGCACTTGGGTATATTTGTACATATTTATTACTCTATTTATTTTATTAATGATGTGTACCTATCTATAATTCTATTTATCTATTTTGTTGCTACTGATGCCTGTCAACTTGTTTTGTTTTGTTGTCTGTCTCCCCCTTCTAGACTGTGAGTCCATTGTTGGGTAGGGATTGTCTCTGTTGCCAGATTGTACTTTGCAAGCGCTTAGTACAGTGTTCTGCATACAGTAAGCACTCCATAAATATGATTGAATGAATGAATAAATAACAGATAGCTCCCTTCAGACGGAATGTTGTTCCTTGAAATGGCAACTGCAGATAGCAGGAGAGGTTGGAGGCTCTCAGCCCTGGCCAGGTAAGAGAGCAAATAGTGAGTACATGAGGGGTGAAATGGCAGGAAGAGGATCATGGCAGATCTTAGGGAAGATTCATTCCCTTGCCTGCTGCTCAGTCTCTTCTCAGATCCTCCCAAGACCACTCAAATCCAGGTTCCCCCATCCCCTCACCCATTTTCCCCTCCACACACCCACAGATAATGTTTTAAGAATTGCCGTTCCATTGGCAATCACATGTCTTTGTCCTCCCCCCCGAGACCTGGACAGGATAAAAAGGCAGAAATGGGTGAGAGGAGCAGACGGAAATGAAGAGATGGGGGGTGGCAGAGGGCAATCTGAAGGGGGATTGAGGAGTGGATGGCAGGATGCGTGACAGCAGGGGGTCGGGAGCTGGAACAGGAGCTGTGAGATGGTGGCTGATTGAACATTTACAATGAAAAACTCCCAGGTTTGTTCCTGTTTTTAATATTTCCACAAGGTCCTCTAGAGTGTAAGCTCATTTTGGGTGGGAATGTGTCTGTTATATTATTCTACTGTATTCTCCCAAGCCCCTCTCAGGTTCGTACCTGGCGAGTTTCCAGTACTCTACCAGGCTCGGCTACGGGAGGGAGAGTCACACAGAGGTATACCCATTCCATTCCTAGCTTGGCTAGTGGCTAGTGAGTGGAAGGCAACTTGCTACAAGTCAAAACTCATCTGTGCTGAACAGCAACAGCATGGGAGACAGCCTAGGGAGGAGTCTCAATTTTACTGCGTGGAAGGAGGCAATGGTAAACCACTTCCATATTTTTACCAAGAAAACTCTATGGATCCACTACCAGAACGATTGCAGATGGAGAGTGGGGTGTTCTGGGAGAGATATGTCCACTGTGTCACTATGGGTCAGAAATGACTTGATGGCATAAGATAAGATTCTCCCAAGAGCTTAGTGTAGTGCTCTGCACACAGTAAACACTCAATAAATATGATTGATTGATTGATCTTCCGCTAGTACAAGGGTGGAAAGCCAACATTTGCCAAGGTGGCACAGGTTCTTCAGTCTCAGTCCTATTTTGGGGTGAAGTGTTCAGGAGGTCACTTTTTCAGCCCAACAGCTGCAGAAATTCCCACTATTCCTGAGAAATGACAATAGTCTCACAGTCAGTCAGTTAATCGCATTTATCGAGTGCTTACTGTGTCTACCTCTTCACCCCTGATGTACTCACCATTCACTCCCTTACCTGGTCAGGGCTAGGAGCCTCCAACCTCTCTGCAGTTGCCATTTCAAGGACCATCATTCTATCTGCAGGGGAGCTATCTGTTATACATTTCCCTTCTACCTCTTTGTGCTACACACTCCTCTTTATAATAACAGTATTTGGTATAACAATGGCATTTATTACATACTCTGTGCTGAGCTCTGAAGCAGATACAAAATAATCAGATTGGACACCATACTACGAGCTTGGAAAAGTACAGTATAACAATACAGCTCACACATTCACTGACCACAACAAGCTTACAGTCTAGAGGGGGGACGCAGACATCAACATAAATAAATAAATTACAGATACATACATAAGTAGTGTGTGGCTTTGAAGGGAGATGAATAAAGGGAGCAAGTCAGGGCAACGTGGATGGGAGTTGAAGAGAAGAAAAAGAGGGCTCAGTCAGGGAATGCCTCTTGAAGGAGATGTGCCTTCATTAAGGCTTTGAAGTGTGGGAGAGTCATTGTTTGTTGATATGAGGAAGGAGGGCATTCCAGGCCAGAAGCGGGAGGTGGTTGAGAGGTCAGAAGCAAGATAAATGAGACTGAGGCACAGCGAGAAATGAAGTGTGCAGCTTGGTACATCTGGGAGGGGATTCTTCTAGCATTTGGAAGAGCAGGGACCCAACATCAAATGTTTGGTTTCATTATCAGCTCAGCAGTCTCCTCTCCAGGAATCATCTGCCTTCACTGTCAGTCATTTTTAAAAATCATCAGTCTCCAAAATTGGGAGGGTTCCATCATCATGTCTCAGGGGACATCTCAATCTCTCCTCCTGGTTCCTATTCTTTCTCTGGGTAAAACCTATTAACCTAGGATAGTCTGGGGAACTAAGAGCATTCCTGATGAATACGTTTTCCCAGAAAATGGGAATTCCATTTAGCTTCAGCTGCTCTGAGGTTTACACCAAATTCCCTTTCTCTGGAAAGTCCCTTCATCTGGGTTCTTTCTAGAGTGGCATAAGCCACAAATTCTTTTCTGGGTATCTTTCAAGAAGCTTTAGTGGAACTTCTTCAGCTCTGGACATGGGCAGGTGGCATCATAGACTACTTTGAAGCAAGGGAATTGTTGAAAAAAGGCTTGCCTGGAAAAATGGGACTGATTTAAATTTACTGCCTTACCAGGCTAGGAGGGAATGTGTCTACCAATTACATTTTATTGTACTGTATTGTATTATATTGTACTCTCCCAAGAGCTCGATGCAATGCTCTGCACAGAGTAAGCACTCAATAAATATGATTGATTGATTGATGGACCAATTGACAGGCATGTGCAGGCTACAGATGCCCTTGGAGATTCCAAAGACCCAGAATTCCAAGAAATCAAGGAATGGAGGCTTGGAAAGAGTCCTCTCCATCTAGACTGTAAACTCCTTCTGGGCAGGGAACATGTCTACCAACTCTGTTATATTGTATTCTCCCACGTGTTTAGTACTGTGCTCTGCCCACACTAAGTGCTCCACAAATCAGAATGATTGAGAGACCAAGTACATACACTACATTGTTTTAGGCCCAGTGACTGATTGCCACTAGGCCTGTCATTTGCTTTCTAGTAGGTTTACCCTGCTGTCTTTCAGGCTCTACTGCGTGAGCCTCAGCTTATTTTCATTGCTGGGATAATCATATTTTTAGTACCCACGCAAGGCCATCTGTCTACTTGTCAATTTTAGTGGTGACAAGTACCATCATCCTATGGCACTTAAACAAGGGATAATAGACCAAAGCAGACTGCAAATGAAAACTCTGTCGATTGATGGCTATTTAATTCAGAGGGTGTGGAGAGAGGCAATTAAGGGGCGGCTGCTAAGGAGAGCCCAGATCGGGACTCGTCTTCCCTGTGTGTTGGCCATGCGTGAACCCTAGCCAGGGCCAAGCGGTTCATTCTTTTATTCATTTAATCATGTTTACTGAGCACTTACTGTGTGCAGAGCACTGAACTGAGCACTTTGGGAGTACAATACAGCAATTAACAGATACATTTCCTGCCCATTCATGATCAGTCCCAGATTCTGCCTGGCACATAGTAAGCACTTAACAAATGTCATTTTTTTAAAAAAGGATATGGTGGGTGCTCTCTCAACTGCTAACTTGTTATGGGCGGGGAATGTGTCCGCTAATTCTGTTGTGTTGTACTCTCCCAAGCGCTTAGAACAGTGCTTTGCACATAGTAAGCACTCAATAAATAGAATTGATTGATTGACTGGAAGGGAATGTAAAAGTCAAAAGTTAAAAGTCATCCAGGGAAACAGAAGCCACCATCTGAGGACAGGAATTGTGTCACCTTCCCCTCAAGCTCCAACACTCCTCAGGTCCAAAACAGAACTTAGCATATAGAGGGCCCACAATCGTATTGTAAACTGACTATTGGGAAACATGCAAGGATCTCATTTTTGTTGTTAAAACTCTCACTCTAAACTCCCCTCCAACTATCTTTTGGACAGATTCATGTAGCTGTCAGCATGCTTTTCTCAAACTAGCCTATCCTCTTTCTTTTATCCAGGGAATTTAGGTCCTTGCTATGTACTATGCAGTGGACTAAACACTGGGGTAGATATAAGATCATCAGATCAGAGACAGTCCCTGCTCTACATGGGGCTCAAAGTCTCAGAAAGAGGGAGGACAGGCAAGAAATTGAGACAGGAAGAAGATAACAGAGCAGGCACATGGGCACCTGCAAAGAGAAGGTGTGATGCTCTCACAACATGTCATCAGTCAGAGGATGAGGCCAACTGCAATCCATAAGCAAAAACCACAATAGAATATGGACAACGTGTTCAGTAAGTCAATCAATCAATCATATTTATTGAGGGGTTACTGTTCCACGCTGAGACCGGAAATTTTTAAGGACTGCAACCTTTGGCTGAAGTGAACAGCTCTGTGACTGGCTTGATTGGCCTGGGCTGTCATTACGTTTAGGAGAGGCCCAAAGAACCCACACTTAACTGCCACAGAAATTTAGCCCTCAGAAGAGAAATGAAAATGTAATGCAATTTTCATAAAGCACCAGCCTGCTTCTTCCACTGAGACATGGGAAACTGCAGACTTGAGAATCAGATGAAAAGAATAATCAGAGGACAGGAGGAGAAAGGGGAGTGGGAGAGGAAGAATTCTTATTCAGTAAGGTGGACACATGCATTTCGTGTGCCAGTTGCACAAAGGATTTTCATTTCCAAGGACAAAGATCTTGGACTTTCCCTTGAGAACCTCTAAAATGGAATGCATCCCCTTACACTGTCTGAAGGAACCAGCTCCAAATGGAAGGGATGTTGCTATCAGCAGCAAAAAATAAGTACATCACCCCAGCCAGCCCAACTAAAGTTACCTCCTCTGGAGAAATTTGAGCAAGAATACCCACCATTTTCAGCCACAGTCACATCCTTTTCATATAAAGAGACAAAGGCCCTTGTCAAAGCTAAAGAAAAAAGAGCCTAGCTGGATCCCCATATTAATGAAATATTGATCATGATAATTATGATTAATATTTAGAGAAGCAGTGGAGCCTAGTCGAAAAAGAATGGGCCCAAGAGTCAGAGGACCTGGGCTCTACTCCCGCCTCTGTCACTTGCCTGCTGGGTGACCTTGATTTATCTTCTTCATGTCTCAGTTTCCTCATCTGTAAATTGGGAATTAAATGCCTGTTCTCCTTCCCCTTTAGACTCTGAGTCTCATATGGGACAGGGATTGTGACTGACCTGTTGATCTTATATCTATCCCAGGGCTTAACACCATGCATTGCACATAATAAGGTCTTAATGAATATTATTATTAACCATTATTACTCTATAATGCCAGGCTTACTGAGGTACCCTTCGAACTGAAGTTAGGAGCTCTGAGCTGCTGGGGTCCCTTTAAAGACCAATGTATTCTTCTGAATCTTTGCAATAGTTCCTGTGAGGTGATAGGGAACAGACATTATTATCTCCCTTTTTAAAGGTAGAAAACTGAAGGACAGAGAGACTATGTTTAGATATATAGATATTAACCTCATTTTTTGTGGTTCTGCTCTGATCCAATTAATAATAATGATGATGATAATTGGGGCATTAGTTAAGCACTTACTTTGAGCCAAGCACTGTGCTGAGTACCAGGGTAGATACAATGTAATTAGGTCAGAGATTTAGCTGAAGATGAGTTTCAGATGACTAGAATGATCAAGGAAATTCAAATCCACAGTGAAGTCTTCACCATTTTCTGCATCCCATTTAAATTAGCTCCCCAAAGGGGTTTGTGCCTGATTGTTTTCTGATTGCAGACTAGGGCTCCATGACTCTGATTTTCTCTTTACAGTTGAGGGGGACAGCACTCCAGGTAACAGAGAATAGATCACCTTCACTCTGCTGCCCCTCTACCTCAACAAGATTCTCTCTAATCAGGCTTTTGTCCTCTGGCTGTTGGGGTTCTCTGATGACAGAGTGGCAGGCATTCTTCATTCAGACTCTATGGCAGCCAGAAGAGGAAGTTACTATGCCCAGTTTAAGATGAATTTAGCTCTGGCAGTTTTGCCTGAACCAAGCCCCGATTGGCTCTGTTTCATTCCCCTCCACTGAAGATTCTGGGAAACTCTGGGATGGAGCACCAGTACACAATGCTCCTTTCTCTCCACTCTCTCTCTGAAAAGGATACATAAAAGCACTCATGGCATCCTAATAAGCCCATATGCCAGCCTGCTCCAGGAGAAAATCATACCCTTTAGGGTTGCGGTTGAAATTTGGACAGAGGTCAAGCCCTCGTTGGTGACATTCTGAGGTTGCCATGCCACTGCAGAGTGAAAACTGCCTCAGTACATCATCTATACTGCACACTAACCTAAGTGATCTATTGTCATGCAGTCCATCTTCAATGGAAAAGAGCTCATATGCGCTGGATGTCACAGTGATGCATTGAAAAAGGCTAAAGGCATTCACTGATATTTTTGTGACTGTGATTCTAGATCCAGAAAGACTTAGGATCCCAGAGAAGATATGCTCCGTCTTTGCTAGTCGGTTCAGTGGAAGCCTTGGGCATAGCCCAGTGAGTAAATATCAGCTCTGTGGTTTTGGCCTTTTAGCCTCTAGCCTAGCCAATGGCTTTGTGGGGGGTTTTTTTGTTTCTGTTTCTTTCTTTTAGCATGATTTTTGATATCACCTTGAACAATTTTTCACACTGTCCTCAATAGTCATTTCAAAGGAAGAAGATAAAATTGAACTCCTGATCTAAAAGGATATCTTTTAGTCTCAATGGTGTGACAGATTTAGCTCACTTCTCTTTCTTCTAGGCTCCAGACTTCCCATGGGGACAGGCTAAGGGTAGATGTTAGCACCCATTGTTTAGGATCAAGAGGAGATGTTTGTCCAAGCCCAGAGTAAGTCACTGGCAGTCAGTGGGGTTTTTGAAGGGCAGCAGTGGGAGACTGGGGTGAATTTTCAGTGTGAGAATCAGCAGATTAAGCCGGCAGGCCACATTTCATGGAAGCCACACTCTTAATGTTCTGTACAGCCTACAAGATGACCCTTATGTTCCCCGGGGCATGTATAAGTTCTTTCTGAGATCTGCTGTTCACCCCTCACATCCAAGCCGTCATCAAAACCTGCCGGTTTCAGCTCCGCAACATTGCCAAGATCCGCCCTTTTCTCTCCATCCAAACCGCTACCCTGCTCTTTCAAGCTCTCATCCTATCACATCTGGACTACTGTATCAGCCTCCTCTCCGATCTCCCATCCTTTTGTCTCTCCCCACTTCAATCCATACTTCACGCCGCTGTCTGGATTGTCTTTGTCCAGAAACACTCTGGGCATGTTACTCCCTTCCTCAAAAATCTCCAGTGGCTACCAATCAACCTACGCATCAGGCAGAAACTCCTCACCCTCGGCTTCAAGGCTTTCCATCACCTCGCCCCCTCCTACCTCACCTCCCTTCTCTCATTCTACAGCCCAGCCTGCACCCACCGCTCCTCTGCCGCTAATCTCCTCACCGTGCCTCGTTCTCGCCTGTCCCGCCATCGACCCCCAGCCCACGTCATCCCCCTGGCCTGGAATGCCCTCCCTCCCCACATCCACCAAGCTAGGGCTTCAAGGCCCTACAGAGAGCTCACCTCCTCCAGGAGGCCTTCCCAGACTGAGCCCCCTCCTTCCTCTCCCCTTCCTCCCCTGCTTTACCTCCTTCCCTTCCCCACAGCACCTGTATATATGTATATATGTTTGTTCGTATTTATTACTCTATTTATTTATTTATTTCACTTGTACATATCTATTCTATTTATTTTATTTTGTTAATATGTTTTGTTTTGTTCTCTGTCTCCCCCTTCTAGACTGTGAGCCCACTGTTGGGTAGGGACTGTCTCTATATGTTGCCAACTTGTACTTCCCAAGTGCTTAGTACAGTGCTCTTCATACAGTAAGTGCTCAATAAATACGATTGATTGATTGATTGATTGCTGTCCTAAGGAGCTACTGAATGAAATCTGTGAATCCATGGAAACCACCAGACCATTCTGAAGCTTGGATCCAATGGGAAGAAAGGTTCCGGAGGAGGGGTCTGGCTTATAAGGAGACATTTTAACCCTGGAGAAATACTATTGGAGGAAAGAAATCAATTTCTTTCAGAAAAAAGGGTGCACTTTCATCTTGGATGATGGCTGAAAACACCAAATCGACATGGAATGGAAAAGTGAATTTAAATATGTGACTACATTTTATAGAAATTGTTTTCCATTTTCCTTGTGAATTGCTTACAGAATGAAGGTGAAAGGTTTGTTTTCCAACGAGGAGCTTGCAGGACAGTGTATGAGATGTGAAGGGTGAGTGTAGATGAATTCAGAAATGCCGGGATGTGGAAAACAGTGGGAGACTGGATCCCTTTCCCTCATCAGCACAATAAAGGGCTTTAAAACCCACTGGTTTAAAATTTTAATGCAAGTGCTGGAAGTGGAAAATACTTTCCACATTCCCAGTAAATAATTAAACAGGGTTTTTTCCACTAAAAAAGTGAAAAATGTGACGTTATTGAATCATGAGCAGCAAAAACCTTAAGGCGATATTCTTTCAAACAAATATTTACATAAACGTGTAATAAGCAGGTTTTGCATTGTTAATGTATTAACTGAAGTTCTCAGCACAGTATGCAACCAATACAAAAGTCTGGTTTTGGGCTCAAATGATGTGAATATTTGGCTAATGAAGACATGGCCACAGGGACACATTGTTGTCATCAGAAGAAATTTCCTCATCTGCCTAGAGGAGCAAATTGGCCCCTCCATTGCCTGGCCTGGGCCCCATCCCCCAATTCTTCTCCAGGTTTCCCTGGGCCAAGCCAAGCTTCAGTACTAAGAGGGGGCCCAGTATAACTCAGCCACTGAACACTATTCTCAAAACATGTTCCCACTGATGCGGGTGGTATTGCCTTTGGGTGAAGTGTACTCTGATGGGCTCTTCGCTAGCACATTATAGGCAATTGAAGATGAGAAATGTAGTGGTAGCTTGAGAAAATCATTGCAAAAAATCAAATAATTTGAACAAAACCGTAAAACCATCACAGGGAAGGAAGCTTTTTTTTGTAAAAAGAGGAAAATATATTGGTTTTTGGTTATTTGTGGGGTTTTTTAATCTCAAAATCACCGACTGTTTTCTTCCAGAGAGAGTTATAAATATATTCAATTATTGAAATTCAATATACAAAATATAGTTTTGAAATAGCTTTCTTTCATGCATTCATTGCTTGTTGGGCGAGGTTGTATAATTCATAATTACATTTTTTTACCAATCATATCAGTGTGGAGTGTTATGTTATTTCTATCTTTTATTGCATTTCATTTTATTATACTTCTTGTGGAGTGCTGCTAGAGTCATTGAAATGGTTTCATGGCTACTTCTCAGGATTTTGATAAAAATGAATGGAATGGTTAAATTCAAAAGCAGAAGAGCATTTTCTAATGGAGTGGGGAAACAACACAAATCATCAGAGTAAAACAATACCATAATGGTATCTAGTTGTGCTTCAGATCATCTCTCGCTCTTCCTGCCCCCACTGTGACCAATAAGATTGGCTGATATGCATATGCCTTCTGTCCTGAAATTATGCTGCAACAATCAAGAGAGTATGGGGAATTTTATGTGGAGGATCTCTTCCACTGGAACTTTTAACTTCCTCAATCAATCCTCCTCTTGCACCACAACCTGCTGATAGTCAGGGTACACCTTTGAAGTGGTATTTAAAGTGTATTGGTATCAATCAATCAATCATATTTATTGAGCCCTTACTCTGTGCAGAGCATTGTACTAAGGACTTGGGAGAATAGAATATACCAGAGTTGGGAGACACTTTCCCTGCCCACAACGAGCTTACAGTCTCAAGGATTACTGGTATCTGCTAGTGGAAGGCTACTGGTATCTCCTACTCTTCTGTTTTGTGTGCTGTTAAACAAATTGTTTTATCATTGATATGGTACCTGGGGGTGATGATGGAGTTTTCTGTTGAGAATGATGGACAACCCCTGGTCCTGAGATTTCAAACCGAGAACCTGCTCAAAGGAATTCACAGTGGCACTCATATTCTCTCATTCCTGCCATCCAGTATGGGTATGGAATGCAAATGTCTAGTAGTAGGTTACCTGGGAGCAGCTTAAGCAATCAATCAAAAGCATTTATTGAGGATCTATTGTGTGCAGAGAATTATACTAGGTGACAGGGACCACGTCTACCACCTCTGTTGTATTCTTCCAAGCGTGAGTACAGTTCTCTGCACACAGTAAGAGCTCAAAAAATATGATTGATTGATTGATTGATTGGAAGCATACAGTAGATTTGATAAACATGATCACTGGCCTCAAGGAGTGTAATGGTAAATTGTTTTAGTGTCCATCTCCCTTGCCAGACTGGCAATCCAATGGAGGACATAGACATTGAAATAATTTACCACTAAGAAGAAGAAGGAAAGGGTACGTATATATGTATATAGGTATATATGTATGTACATATATATAAATATATATGAGTTAAGGCCTAAGTATTAAAGTATATAAGACATTAACCAATCAATCATATTTATTGAATGCTAATTGTGTGCAGCACTCTGTACTAAGCACTTGGTAGAGAACAATATAACAGAGTTGGTAGACACATTTCCTGCCCACAATGAATGAGCTTATCATCTAGAGGGATAGATGTATACAAAAAATTATGAAAGATTTGAAGTACATAAGTGGGCATTGGGAGATATAAGCTGGGGAGATTTGAAATTAATTAAGATCTTCTGGAGGATATGTGATTTCAAAAAGGTTTTGAAAAGCCTGTACTGTGGTCTACTGGATTTGAAGGAGTTTCAAAGAAAGTGAAGGGCATGAGCCAGGGGTTCATGGCAGGAAAGAGGAGAATGAGGCACAGTGAGAAGTTAATCTTGAAAGGAATATAGATTATGAGTAGGGATGAAGTGGCAGAAGACAGTGGTTATGTCAGAGGGAGAGAGTTAAGTATCTTAAAACCAATGGTCAGGAATTCCTGCTTGATAGGGTGAGGAATGGGTAACCATAGGAGGTTTCTGAGGAATGGGGAGATGTATGCAGGATGACATTTTAGAAAACTGGGCTGGGCAGCAGAGTGAAATATGAACTGGAGGCAGAGAGACCAATGATGAGGTTGATGCAGATGTCAAACTGATCTATAACAAGTGGATCAATAAGGTAGTTATTTGGAAGGAGAGGAGGCGGCCAATTCTGAAAATGTGGTGGAGGAAAAACTGATATGATTTGACTACAGACTGAAGATAGGGGATGAAAAAGAGGGAATACTCAAGAACAATGACAGAGGTTTCAGACTTCAGAAACAGGGATGGTGGTGGTGGTGGTAATGACTGTCATGGGAAAGTTTGGTGGAGGAGAGGTTTTGAGAGGGATGTTGAGAAGTTTAATTTTGGACTTTGTGGAGCTTGAGATGTCAGAGAGAAGGGGCAATTTTGTTGATCAAGTTGAACAAATAAACACAGACAGTTGTGATACTGCATAGAACAAAGGACGCATAACACAAACATAAACAGATTATTATCTTTGAGTTTAAGGTAGCTCACAAATATAAACATATAAGAATAATTTTATTGAAAATCAAGAAGATGGCTTATTTCTAAAAGATGGCAAAGCACTGCATTGTATATCACATGGTCACCTTTCAAGTGACCAGAAAATAACAGGGACCCTTTTCAAAGATCTTTGGGGCTGACAATTTTTTTTAAACATTCCAAAAGTAGACTGACAAACTACTTAGTCACTTTTTGCATAGACTAGCCCTTACTCCTGAGACTTATCTTGTACTTTTGAAAATATATAAAACATTTTATCAAGAGAAATCAATGAACTGAGAAACTGTATCAGGTCCTCAAATCCTTGCTGGACACATTTTGATTAGACTGAAATTTCTCAATCTGAAACCAAAGTTAACAGGGAGATTAATGAGGCAGTCAGGGAAGTTCTTCCTGTCCCTTGTTCTTTATAATAATTTAGTACAAACGGGCTTTGGGAAAATCACAATTTTATTTCTAGAGCCAAAAGAGCAATATAGCACTATAAATTTACGGCTTGAGGGAGAATTTACTTATAATCGTTTCATGATGAAAATGCCAATGACAGATTCTTTTGTTCATTCAGGTGCTTTGAAGAGATCTTCTAATCTTAATTCTAAATCAAATAATTCATTTAACAGCTACTTAATTACTTGTACTTAATTACTTGTACAAATTATGATAATAGTAGTAATAATAATACTAAAAATAATTCTGATATGTTAGGCACTTACTGTGTGCTAGGTACTGTACTAAGCCCTGGGATGGATACATGCAAATCAGATAGGACAGACTCCCTGTCCCAGGTGGGGCTCACAGTCTCAATCTCCATTTTACAGATGAGGAAAATGAGGCACAGAGAAGTAAAGTGACTTGCCCAAGGTCACACAGCTGACTAGTGGTGGAGTCGGAATAGAACCAATGATCTTCTGATTCCCAGGCCCTTGGTCTATCCACTACACCATGCTATTGTTCTTCTTCACAAAGTAAGTGCTCAACAAATACCGTTATTATATTATTATTATTATTATTATGAATAAATATTCAGCTTTTCAAGATGCATAGCAAGACTAGTGATTTTTGGGTCCAAGAAAATGGAAGCGCCCACTGAGGTTGTCTACACTTCTGTAGTTTGAGAATAGTGCCTGAGTATGGCCTTTGGACAAGAAACATTTGTTAAAGGCTCTACCTTTGAGGGCCTCCGAAGAAGTACTGCAAGGTTACGTATGCCACTTATTGGGCCTGACTCCCCTTTTTAATGTGGGCTGGACTTTGGTGTTTAGCCAGAGGCCAAAGGGAAAATTGGGATGTTCTATGGACAGCTGAATCCCAATTTCAATACATTTGAATTTGGTTTTGGTTGAATTTGCAGGCAGTGGATGAACCAGAATCTAATTTTACAGTGAAGGAATCTTAAGCAATCTCTCAGTCAGTCAGTATCCATCAGATTGTCCCTAGGGCAGGAAAGGACTGTCTACAAACTAGTGCCACTGAGTAGCGCCTGAGGCAATTTCTGGTGGTACTCTTCCTCACTGCACCTGACAAATCTCATTTTGGTTCTTCTATACTCTCTTCTTATGCCTCTCAGTTTATCTCTTTCCCTTGTGACTCTTTCTCCTTAAACTCCTCCCTTCCTTCTCTTCCTCTGTCTTTGCCTCCTTTTCTCCTGCCTCACTTACTAATTAGGCCAAGAATGGCTGTCTGAGCACTGGTTGGCAGCTCTGATGTCTAGTTTCTAATAATAATTGTTTCTAGACTGTGAGCCCGCTGTTGGGTAGGGACCGTCTCTATATGTTGCCAACTTGTACTTCCCAAGCGCTTAGTACAGTGCTCTGCACACAGTAAGCACTCAATAAATACAATTGAATGAATGTTAAGCACTTACCATGTGCAAAGCACTGTTCTAAGCACTGGGGAGGGATACAAGGTGATCAGGTTGTTCCACGTGGGGCTCACAGTCTTCATCCCCATTTTACAGATGAGGGAACTGAGGCCCAGAGAAGTGAAGTGACTTGCCCAAAGTTACACAGCCAACAAGGGGCAGAGCTAGGATTAGAACCCATGACCTCTGACTCCCAAGTCTGGGCTCTTTCCACTGAGCCATGCTGCTTCTCCATGCCATGAACTGCAGTATCTGGTACAAGGAGACTGGGATTAACAGTTTTGGAAATACAGAACTTTCTGATGGAAGGCGAGGGGTGGCCATGCCCCATTTTTTTAATGGCATTTGGTAAGTGCCAATGTGTGAGACACTGTACTAAGCTCTGGGGTAGATACAAGCTAATTGGACACACATGGCATTCACAGTCTTAATCCCCATTTATGGATGAGGTAACTGGGGCACAGAAAAGTTAAGGGAATTGCCCAAGATTACACAGTAAACAAATGGCAGAACCTGGACTACAATCCAAGTCCTTCTGACTTCCAAGACTGAGCTCTATCCACTAACCCATACTGCTTCACAGGAATGCTTTTTATTTCTCAGGAGGTTTATCCTTCTACCATTTCAACAGAGTGCTTCCACCCAGAAACACATCTCAACTACCAAAAGAGTCGGGGTCACAAAGAACAAAGACTGAGAACAGGTAAAAGAAACTCATTTGGCTTCTCAATCCCTTCATTCTATTGATTTGGAGCTTTTCTACCCTGATACAGGGGACTCTGCTACTGGTCTTAGAGTTATTTGGTTCTATGACCCTAGGCTGCTTGCATTATCATTTATCAACCATCTTGCCATCCAAGCCACTGGTACAGTGGAGGAAAATGTACACAAGTGGACTAGATTCTCCCTCAAGGACACACTTGAGAGGGCAGTTTCACAATGGGGAGTGCTATCTTCCGAACAAAGGGGGCAGTTTCACAATGGGAAGTATTATCTTCCAAACAAAGGCTAACTCTACTCTGATATCTGTGGGCTAGATATGTACTTTCCACTCCAAGGGACACGTTAGTGGCCAGTCTCACAAAAGGACAAACCCAATAGAAGGGTGAAAAAAAGTTACAGAATCCTTGTGGCTAAATGGTCCCAAAGATATCTCATGCTTTAGCCAACTCATTTTAGCAAGATTTAGAACTGATACTTTTGCTGCAGCTCAATCTGACACGACTCCAAAGTGCTTGGCTGAGTTTTTGCAGACATCATTTTTTTTTTCTTCTACTGTGAGATTGCATCCTGGTGTGAGCCTCCTGATTAGCCTGAGAGATCACTTGCTTAATAGCTGTCTCCTGGAGTAGTAGTAACTCTTCCCGTAAAACCTCTCCCTCTTTTGCCAGCCTGCCCAGACTCTGGAGACTCCTTGAGGGAATCAGAAAACTGTGGGGACAGGAACTGGGGACTGGTGAAGGAAGAAAGGCTTGGCCTGAAATGCTACATTTCAATTAGAAGGAGCAGTTGACACTAGATTCCCAGGATGAGTTGGGAGGCAGTAGTAATGGTAATAGTAATAGGTGGGATTATCAATTGATTGTGTGTGTGTGTGTGTGTGTGTGTGTGTGTGTGTATGGAGGGAGAGAGAGCTCAAGTTCAAAGTTGGCACAGCTGACATTGTGTGCAGGTGTGGCTGATAAAACCTGTGCTGGTTGATAATCCATCTGTATCCTGTGCAAGTAATGATTAATTTCTGCTGCACTGTATTACACTTGCATTTGTTTCCTACAGTACCTGCCTCTGTTTTTATTTCTCCCTTTTAGAATGACTATTTTCCCAAAGCCTCTAAGATGGTTACCCCTTTTCTTACTGCTGCATACCAATATGACATGTCTTCTGTAAAAGCTCCTGGAAAGCCGGGATGGTGACTACCAGCTCATTTGTATTAGTGCTTTACACAGTACTCTGCAGTAGTAAGGGCTCAATAAATACAACTGATGGATTGTGCCTCACCTGTTTACTGGCATCCGCTCTCTCATTCACCCCTCACATCCAAGCCATCACCAAAACCTGCCGGTCTCAGCTCTGCAACATTACCAAGATCCGCCCTTTCCTCTCCATCCAAACAGCTACCCTGCTCATTCAAGCTCTCATCCTATCCCATCTGGACTACTGTATCAGCCTTCTCTCTGATCTCCCATCCTCATGTCTCTCCCCACTTCAATCCATACTTCATGTTGCTGCCCAGATTGTCTTTGTCCAGAAACGCTCTGGGCATGTTACTCCCCTCCTCAGAAATCTCCAGTGGCTACCAGTCAATCTGCACATCAGGCAGAAACTCCTCACCCTCAGCTATAAGGCTCTCCATCACCTCGCCTGCTCCTAACTCACCTCCCTTCTCTCCTTCTACAGCCCACCCCGCACCCTCTGCTCCTCTGCCGCTAATCTCCTCACTGTACCTCGTTCTCGCCTGTCCTGCCATTGACCCCCAGCCCACGTCATCCCCCGGGCCTGGAATGCCCTCCCTCTGCCCATCCGCCAAGCTAGCTCTCTTCCTCCCTTCAAGACCCTACTGAGAGCTCACCTCCTCCAGGAGGCCTTCCCAGACTGATCCCCTTCCTTCCTCTCCCCCTCGTCCCCCTCTCCATCCCCCCCATCTTACCTCCTTCCTTTCCCCACAGCACCTGTATATATGTATATATGTTTGTACATATTTATTACTCTATTTTACTTGTACATATCTATTCTATTTATTTTATTTTGTTAGTATGTTTAGTTTTGTTCTCTATCTCCACCTTTCAGATTGTGAGCCCACTGTTGGGTAGGGACTGTCTCTAAATGTTGCCAACTTGTACTTCCCAAGCGCTTAGTACAGTGCTCTGCACACAGTAGGCGCTCAATAAATACGATTGATTGATTGATTGGCATGCCACATCAGATGATGTTTTGTTTCACTTTGTCTTTAAAGTGTTTCTCTTGTCCAGCTTTTCTACAACTGCCCCATTTCAGGTCTTCATAGAGCCATTGATTGGTTCTCCTGGTGCCGTCCATTCTCCTCACATAATAATAATAATCATAATGATGGCATTTGTTAAGTGCTTACTATGAGCCAAGCACTGTTCTAAGCGCTGGGAGGAAACAAGGTAATCAGGTTGTCCCACATGAGGCTCATAGTTTTAATCCCCATTTTACAGATGAGGTAACTGAGGCCCAGAGAAGTTAAGTGACTTGCCCAAAGTCACACAGCTGACAAATGGTGGTGTTGGGATTTGAACCCATGACCTCTGACTCCAAAGCCCGAGCTCTTTTATTGAGAAGCAGCATAGCCTAATGGAAAGGGCATGAACTTGGATTCTAATCCCAGCTCCACCATTTGCCTACTGTGTAACCTTGGACCAGTCACTTAACTTCTCTGTGCCTCAGTTTCTTCATCTGTAAAATGGGAATTTAATACTCACTCTCCTTCCCTCTTAAAACTATAAGTCTGCTGTGGGGCAGGGACAGTGACCATCCTGATTGTCTTGGATCTACCACAGCACTTAATTCAGTGCTTGGTGCATAGTAAATGCTTTTCAAATACCGCAGTTATTATTATCATTATGTTTGTGGTCAGACGACATTCTAGAACCTGGTTGTCTGTGATCCTTATCTTGCTTTGAAGCAAACTGTGGTGTACTTCTTACTATAGTAGTGTAACTTACGGTAATCCTTAGGAAATAAAGTCACAGAAGGACCCAATATGATTATTTGGCTTTTTCTTTAGTTTTCTTGAACTAGGCACTACTATCCAGACTTTCTAGAATCAACCTTTTTCCCAATTTCCTTGAAGCTGTCATTCAGTATTGGTATCTGAACTACACACGTAAGTATGTAATCTGCTCTCACCATTTAGGGGATAACTTTTTAAGCACTGCTTGCTGTAGAAGGTTTTAATGATGAGCCTTGTATTTCTGGTCAACTCTAGATCACTTCATTTTTATCAAACCTGTTGACTTGAGGGCTGTCCAAGTATTTTAGAAAATGTTCTTTGTAAAAATATGCCAGGTTATTCACTAGTGAAGTTGGAACTGTAAGCAGGGCAAGGCTTCTGACAGTATACAAAGCTAAATAGAACTCTTCAAATGCTTTGGTGTTATTCTTTAATTATTTTGATTTATACTGGACATTTAGACCAATTAATCTTTTCTAGTACTAATGAACATCTATAGCTGGCAGTTAACTTAATTTTGATGTATCTAATATCTGAAGAAATGGAAAATAAAATGTTTGTGATTTACTTGGAGGAATGGTTTTAATTCTTTCAAGGAGAAGAATTAAAACCCTATTCCCAGCACTAGCTCTGCCACATGTCTGCTGTGTGGCCTTGGGGAAGTCACTTAACTTCTCTGAGCCTCAGTTACCTCATCTGTAAAATGGGGATTAAGACTGTGAGCCCCCCATGGGACAACCTGATCACCTTGTATCCCCCCCAGCACTTAAAACAGTGCTTTGCACATAGTTAGTGCTTAACAAATGCCATTATTATTATTATTCTTTTCACACTTTATTGCACTTTCTAATGGTATATTGCTCCACAGTCCATTTCCTGAGGCTCAAGGTGAACAGAAACAACTTAAAAATATTAGACTTAAAATCCTCCAAAAATCTGAGGTTTGATAGCCTCGTGTCCAGTGAATGATTTTAGTCTACAAAGTCATTCAACCCACTCAAATTTCTTCTCAAACTGAAGTCAGGTGTGTGTCTGAGCAACCATCCTCTTTTATGCTGAACTGCACATAAACATTCACCCATAGGAGTCACCTAAAAGTCCATAATAATAATAATAATGATAATGATGGCATTTAAGTGCTTACTATGTGCAAAGCACTGTTCTAAGTGCTGGGGTGGTTACAAAGTGATCAGGTTGTCCCACAGTGAGCTCACAGTTTTAATCCCCATTTTGCAGATGAGGTAACTGAGGCACAGAGAAGTGAAGTGACTTGCCCAAAATCACACAGCTGACAGTTGGTGGAGCCAGGATTTGAACCCATGACCTCTGACTCCAAAGCCCATGGTCTTTCCACGGAGCCACGCTGCTTCTCTATAATGATGGCATTTGTTTAGTGCTTACTATGTGCAGAGCACTGTTCTAAGTGCTGGGGGAGAGGGTACAAGGTGATCAAGTTGTCCCACGTGGGGCTCACAGTCTTCATCCCCATTTTACAGATGAGGTAACTGAGGCTCAGAGAAGTTAAGTGATTTGCCCAAGGTCACACAGCAGACATGAGGCGGAGCAGGGATTCTAACCCATGACCTCTGACTCCAAAGCCCGTGCTCTTTCCACTGAGCCACACTGCTTCTCATGGCAAAGTTATCTGTTGAACAGAGATTACCCCCTGCCACTGAAGTTTATTCCCTAAGGATTCTGGGAGAATCATGATGCATCAATCAGTCAGTGGTATTTATTGAGTACTTGTTCAGAGCACTGTATTTAAGCACTTGGGAGAGTTCAATACAACAGAGTTGGTAGACATGTTCTCTGACCATAAAAAGCTAACAAAAGATGGGAAATGGCCATTAGTCAAGGAATTGGAAAAAAAAACCCAACAAGGGCTAGGACTAAGTAGGTATGAAAACCAAACACTCAGTTTCATAATGCAAAGTAGGAGGAGTTTCTACCTTTTAAATAATTTACAACTCACAGAGGATTCTTAGTTTTGGGGCATCTCTAACATCCACTATTCAGGAAAATTATCATTTTCTTGTTAAAGGGGATAGTATATATAAGCAGTAACAGAGTAAGAAAATGTTTTGGTATTGGTTGTTTCCATTGTCTATTTCTTTTAGCACACTGGGGGCTTACTATTTTTCATGAAAGTTATTTATTTAAAACAGATTTAATGTATCTCTCTGTCTTTGGTGGGGTAACACCAGGGATTTTACTTTTCCATTTTTACATCGTTCACCTGTTGCAGAGAAACCCAACTCTGTCTTTGAAAGCCTGCTCGGTGCCCAACTTGGCACACCTGGTGGAGTGGCAAGGGACCCTTAGTACAGTGTTAAGCACTTAGTACAGTGCTTTAAACACAGTAAGAACTTAATAAATATGATTGAATGAATGAATCCTTAGACTGTAAGTCTTAGGACAGGAACTGTGCCCATCTTAACTATCTTGTACCTATTCCAGCACTTAGTACAGTGCTTGGCATATATTATGAGCTTAATGATTACCAAAATAATAATAATTATTATCCTCCTTTCTTACTGCTTTAGAGGAAGATAGGTGCATTCCTGGCCAGTGGGAAACAGATACTGCTGTCTGTCTGGTGTTGCCAACACACTGCCTCCTCCCCTAACCTTTTTCTCTCTCTCACCACCAACTCTCCATGTAATGAGCATGGTCTGCTCTGCTAGGCATCATGGAACTAAAATATGGCACCAGGGAGTGGTGTAATTGGTGCCATGTCATATCCACAGAAATGTTTGGACAAGTATGCCAGCCTTGTTTGGTAAATGTTTTGCAAAAATCTTTGTTTTTACTTCCAACTCTGTCGCTTGATAAATGAAGAAAAAATTATCCCCCGCATCTCTTCTTGATTCACAGTACCCACCCACTCCCATATCTTCTTGATTCATACTTTCTCCCTGTCCCCAATGCCTAAAGTTTTTTTTGAAAAACTAGGCTTTAACTTCCTTGCCTTGAACTCCCACCAAGACAGCAAGAATAGAAGGAATGTCCCGACAGTCATTTACATCTGGCTTTATAAACATTCATTAGTTTTGTTCATTTTGCCAGCTTCTCCTGAAAGAGCTGCCTTGAAATCACTCTGGCTGATAATTCCCCTCTTGATGTTAGCAATCTTGAACAATAATACCTCAGTGGTTATGCTTACATGATTATGCTTGTTACGGTTGGTCCTGGAGTACAGGGTGGCTGGATTGGAGACTTTCACCCCTGAATGGGTAGTGATCATGATCATTTTGCTCTTCCCTAGCAATATGTCTGAGCCCAGAAAGAAGAGGCCCCAGTATACTGCTCTACATGTAAATGAAGAGCTTAGGCACCAGAATGCCAAAATCATAATACCAGGCTATAAACCCTGTGAGTGGGCAATAAAGATTTGTTTCAGGATACCAGAATGATGGATTTTGCACTCTCACATACACTCTTCTGGCCTCGGCCTCAGGCCCATAGTCCCATAAGCACTTCTTTAGCTTTCCTGCCAAATTTCACCCAACAGAAAAAAGGGAAATGGCATGACCGTTGATGGGCCCAAGATAAGGGGTTAACATGGGCTTTCAAGGTAAATTGTCAATAATTAAATTAGTCCCCAGCTCACGGCTTTTCTTCTGTGGTTGCTGGTGAGGAGAATCACTAAAATAATAATACTAATTGTGGCATTTACGAAGTGCTTGTCCTGTGTCAGAAACTGCACTAAGCACTGAGGTAGATACTCGATAATCAATATGTAACAGGGTCAAGTCCCACAATGGGGCTCACAGTCTAAGTAGGAGGGAGATAAGGTATTTAATCCTCAGGAAACTGAGGCACAAGAGAGTTAAGTGACTTATGCAAGGTCACACAGCAGACCAGTGGCAGAGCTGGGATCAGAACCTAGGTTCTCTAACTCCCAGGCCCATGGTTTTTCCACTAGACCACGCTAGGCCATGCTGCTAATACTTATTGAGTGACTACTCTGTGCAGAGGACTATATTAAGTAAGCCCTGGGTGAGTATTTTGGAGTTTGTAGGCACAACCCCAGTTCTCAAAGAGTTTACAATCGGGTGGCCAGGGGAAGGTGGAAAGGAAAGTCAGGCCCTGAAATAAATTAAAATTAGGGAAAGCAAACAAGTATAATGGTATTCATATAAATGCTGGTGGAGGAATGGGATGTGTACCTTTGTGCTTAGGGGGTAAGGAGTCAAGTGCAGAGGTACAATAAGGAGGGAAATAGGGTGGGGAGATGAGCGATTAGGCAGTGAAGGCTTCCTGGAAGAATTGGTGGCTTGTTGTATCAGAAACATTTCTTGATTCTGTTTCCAGACCATCTCAGAGTCCAAGGCCTGTCTCTATTCAACTAGATTTTCATATGCCAGCCACTTCCTTCTGAATGAGTGCAAAGTGCAGCACAATTATGTGCTGCGGCAAGCACCCATCTCTGTTCTCAGGGGTGCTTCTCCCTACTTGGACAGAACCCTAAGGATTAGGGGTAGGGGCGGTCAACTGTGACTCTTGGGACATCGGCAGCACTTGTGAAGCCCAAGTCCAGATTCATTCATTCATTCAATCATTTATAGAGCGCTTACTGTGTGCAGAGCACTGTACTAAGCGCTTGGGAAGTACAAGTTGGCAACATATAGAGACGGTCCCTACCCAACAATGGGCTCACAGTCTAGAAGGGGGAGACAGACAACAAAACAAAACATGTGGTCAGGTGTCAAATCATCAGAACAATAGAATTAAAGCTAAACACACATTATTAACAAAGTAAATATGCACAAGTAAAGTAGAGTAATAAATCTGTACAAACATATATCCAGGTGCTGTGGGGAGGGGAAGAAGGTAGGGCAGGGGGTATGGGGAGGAGGAGAGGAAAAAGGGGGCTCAGTCTGGGAAGGCCTCTTGGAGGAGGTGAACTCTCAGTAGGGCTTTGAAACGGCGGTGGGGGTTCTATCTCAAGATGGCTTCCAATTTAGGATTCCCATCTTAAGAACCCAGAGTCAATCTCTGGAGCAGGTTTGCACCTCTGAAGGTAGAGGGGCAGCAGCTGGGGATTTGTCTGGATCAAGCTTCCTTTAGTCTATTAATCCTCATGCAGGGAGACTTCTAAACATGCAGGAAACATCCTAAGATCCGAATATGCCTAAATCCAGACTTTCTAGGGTGATGGAGATTTCTACCATTAAGCAAGCAATAGTGTTTATTGGACACTCACTGTGTGCTGAGCACTTTACTAAGTGCTTGGAGACTTCTTCAAATGCCAAGTCCTTTCCAAACCGCAGTGACTCCGTAATCACACCCTCTTCAGAAAAATCCCATCTTTTGTCATAAGGTTGTTCTGATATGTGTATCCATAGAGTTTTCTTGGTAAAGATACGCAAGTGGTTTACCATTGCCTTCTACACAGCAAAAGTTTGAGTCTCTGCCATTGTCTTTGATTAACATTTTGATCACTTGTTCACCCACCTTTGAGTCTTTCCCATGCTTCTGCTGCCCAGCACAGGTGAATCAACTTTGTTAATAGAGTTAGTAGGATCCTTACCCTCAAGGAATTTACAGTCTGGGGGGCGGTGGGAGAAGGGCAGCAGAGACTCATGCTTAATCTGGAGAAAGGCCTTCAGAGCCCTGGCAGGTGGAACCATTAGAGAAGCAGCATGGCTCAGTGGAAAGAGCACGGGCTTGGGAGGCAGAAGTCATGGGTTCAAATTTCTGCTCTGCCACTTGTCTGCTGTGTGACTTTGGGCAAGTCACCTAGCTTCTCTGTGCCTCTGTTACCTCATCTGTAAAATGGGGATTAAGATTGTGAGCCTCACATGGGACAACCTGATCACCTTGTATCCTCCCCAGCACTTAGAACAGTGCTTTGCACATAGTAAGTGCTTAATACCAAAATTATTATTATTATTATGACCCCCAGGAGCACCAGCTCAACTCTTCCCCATGCTGCCAGCCTATCAATCAATGGTATTTATTGAGTGCTTACTACACACAGAGCACCATACTAAATCCTTGGGAGAGTACCATACAACAAAATTAGTGGAGAAATTCCCTGCTCATAATGATCTTACAGTCTAGAAGGTGAGATAGCCTAGCTTGGCCCACCTCCCACACCATCAGTGAATTTTTTTTCTTTTAATGGTATTCATTAATTGCTTACAATGTTCCAGCTTTTACTGGGTTAGATATAAGCTAATCAGGTTGGATACAGTCTCTGCCTCATATATGGCTCAATCTTAATTCCCATTTTAGACTTGAGGTAACTGAGGCACAGAGAAGTAATAATAATTGTGTTATTAGTTAAGGGCCTATTATGTGCCAAGCACAGTTCTAAGCTCTGGGGTAGATGAAAGATAATCAAGTCAGACATAGTCCTTGTCCCACATGGGGCTCACAGTCTTAATCCCCATTTTACAGATGAGGCACAGAGAAGCAGCATGGCTCAGTGGAAAGAGCATGGGCTTTGGAGTCAGAGGTCATGGGTTTGAATCCCAGGTCTGCCAACTGTTGGCTGTGTGACTTTGGGCAAGTCACTTCTCTGCGCCTCAGCTACCTCATCTGTAAAATGGGGATTGACTGTGAGCCCCCCGTGGGGCAAACTGATCACCTTGTAACCTCCCCAGTGCTTAGAACAGTGTTTTGCACATAGTAAGTACTTAATAAATGCCATCATTATTATTATAAGCACTTACTATGTGCAAAGCACTGTTCTTAATAAATGACATCATTATTATTATAAGCACATACTATGTGCAAAGCACTGTTCTTAATAAATGCCATCACTATTATTATAAGCACCACTGTTCTATCCCCCCATCTTACCTCCTTCCCTTCCCCCCAGCACCTGTATATATGTATATATGGTTGTACATATTTATTACTCTATTTATTTATTTATTTATTTTACTTGTACATTTCTATCCTATTTATTTTATTTTGTTGGTATGTTTGGTTCTGTTCTCTGTCTCCCCCTTTTAGACTGTGAGCCCACTGTTGGGTAGGGACTGTCTCTATGTGTTGCCAATTTGTACTTCCCAAGCGCTTAGTACAGTGCTCTGCACATAGTAAGTGCTCAATAAATACGATTGATTGATTGATTGATTGATTGCTCTGAGCACAGGAAGTGCTCAGTAAATACGATTGAATCACCTTGTAACCTCCCCAGCGCTTAGAACAGTGCCTTGCACATAGTAAACGCTTAATAAATGCCGCTATTATCATTATTAGAGAAGTTAAGTGACTTGCCCAAGGTCACACAACAGCCAGAATTGCAGCCCAGAGCCTCTGGCTGCCAGACCCGTGCTGTGGCCTCGCCCCTCCCTGAACTGGCCACGCCTATCCAGGACCAGTCCACGCCCTCTCCTCCGTCACTAAAGCTCCGGGGCTCAGCTGATGCTCTTTGCAGAGCACGTGATGAGCGAGCGAGGCCGGAGCTCGAGTAACATGGCTGTAGCTGGGGGGTAAGTCCGGCTCACCCCTGTTCCTTTCCCTCTTGGTAGCCTTGGGTCCCCTTCCCTCTCTGGACGGAGAGAGGGAGGAAGGGGGTCCTCCCCGCAGGGGCTGTGGCAGCTGTGTCAGCTAAGCCGGGCAACGACACGGCTGCAAGCCAGCTCTTAGAATAATAATAATAATAATAATGGCAGTTGTTAAGCGCTTACTATATGGACTGTACTAAACGTTGGGGGAGATACAAGTCACTTAACTGTAAAATGGGGATTAAGACTGTGGGGACAACCTGATTCCCTTGTAACCTCCCCAGCGCTTAGAACAGTGCTTTGTACTTAGTAAACGCTTAATAAATGTCATCACTATTATTATGTATACACAGGGTAATCAGGTTGTCCCACGTAAGGCTCACAGCCTTAATCCCCATTTTACAGATGAGATAACTGAGGCACAGAGAAGTTAGGTGAATTGCCCAAAGTCACACAGTTGCCAAGCGGCGGAGCCGGGATTTGAACTCCTGACCTCTGACTCCCAAACCCGGGCTCTTATCACTGAGCCACGCTGCTTCTAACAGTGCTTAGAACAGTGTTTGATACTCAGGAGGTGCTTAAATGCCATAATAATAATAATGGTATTAAGTGCTTGCTATGTGCTAAGCACTGTTCTAAGGGCTGGGGTAGATATGAGGTAATCTGGTTGTCCCACGTGGGGTTCACAGTCTAAGCGCTTACTATGTGCCAAGCACTGTTCTAAGTGCTGGGGTAGTTACGAGGTAATCTGGTTGTCCCACGTGGGGCTCACAGTCTAAGCGCTTACAATGTACTAAGTTCACACAGCACACAAGTGTGGGAGCTGGAGCTAGAATGTGGGCCTTTCTGACTCCCAGGCCTATGCGCTTTCCACTAAGCCATGCTGCTTCTCCAAATGCCTTGTGGCCCCTAAGTGTATACTGAAAAAAATAGGATTAGAGTCAAACTCAAGGCTGTGTGAAGAGTTCAATAATCTAATTTATAGGCAGAACAATTGGAGAAGTGTTTAACCCACATCTAGGGGGGATGATGTGTGCCAAGTGCTGGGGTAGATATAAATTAATCCGTTTGGACATAGTCCCTGTCCCATATGGGGCTCACACTCTTAATGCCCATTTTACTTCAGGCCCAGAGAAGTTGTGACTTGCCCAAAGTCACACAGCAGACAAGTATGGGAGCTGGGACTAGAACCCACGTCCTTCTGACTCCCGGCCGTGCTCTGTCCACTAAGCCATGCTGCTTCTGTATCTCCAATCGTATGCAGTAAACTCAGGCAATTTTTTTTTTTTGCCAGTTAAATTCTACTAGGCACCAAAGGTAAGATTTACATAATCTAGGGAAGCTAAACTCAGTTACCTCAATATCAGCAATTTTGTCCATGCCCATTTAGCTGTATGCTTGGGGTACTATGTTGTGCCCCAGATTGAAAGCCCTGGAATAAACACTTTCTCCTTCATCTTCCCCTCCCCTCCCTTCAACTTTCATAACACCTATTTTAATAGTATATTATTGCAAATTTGCGAATATTCTCTTATGTTGCTGGGCAGATGCTACCGTTAAACTGGGAAGGGAAGCGGTGTATCCCTGACTTGTCCAGTGTTCTAGGGCAAGTAGTTTTGAGTCTGTCTTCCTGTAAAGGTGAAGGAGCAGTATTTGTCTCAAGAACTAGTATAATTGTGAATAGTAGCAACATCAAACTTTTTCCTCAATGTCCATGGCCTCTGGAAAGTCTAGCAAGCCTGTAGAAAAGAATGAAATTCTAGGAACTGCTTGAGTGGTTCTGGTGTGAGAAGCAGTGTGGCCTAGTGGAAAGAGTGGGCCAGAGGACCTGGGTACTAATCCTACTTCTGCCACTTGCCCTCTGTGTAACCTTGGCAAACAACTTGGCAGTGCCTTGGTTTCCTCATTTGTGAAATGAGGATTCAGTACCTGTCCTCTTAATCCTTTAGGTTGTGAGCCCCATGTGGGATGGAGACTGCATCTGACCCGATTAACTTCTATCTACCCCAGTACTTTGCACATAGTAAACACCATTATTGCCTATTATAATTACTATCCCTCTTGTGGTTTCTTAATGAGAATAACTTCTGATGTATGTGTGTGTGAGATTGAATGATATTGAGCACTTTGTAGAGAAAACTGTACTAAGCACTTGAGAGTACAGAACAACATTTACAGATAAAAATAAAGTATATTTTATAAATTATGTATTCATATTAATCTGTCTCCCCCTGTAGACTAAAATCGTTACGGGCATGGAAAGTGTCTGCTAATTCTGTTGTATTGTACTCTCTGAATACAAAGAAAGTACTCAATAAATAGCATTGATTTGACAGGAGAGAGGCTGGAGGGAATAGGGGCTTTCAAAGGAGCAAGGCCAAATGTTTTTTTAGAGTGAATGCTCTGACAATGCATTCCTCTAGCAATTATGAAAAAAGAACTTAAAGTGTGCTCTGAATACTCCTGCTAATTTGTTACATATAATAAACCATCTGTTAACATATCCTGCTTGGGAAGAAGAGAGAAAAGCGTGTCAAGATATAGTAAGAGTGCTTACTATTACTAAGTGCTACTGCATGCAGAGCACTGTACTAAATGCTGGGGGAGAGAACAGATGGGAATTAGAGTCCTTGGTCATTCATTCATTCAATCATATTTGAGTGCTTACTGTGTGCAGAGCACTGTACTAAGTGCTTGGGAAGTACAAGTTGGCAACATACAGAGATGCCCCTACCCAACAATGGGCTCACAGTCTAGACGGGGGAGACAGACAAAACAAAACATGAGGACAGGTGTCAAGTCATAAGAATAAATAGAAATAAAGCCAGATGCACATCATTAATAAAACAAATAGAATAGTAAATATGTACAAGTAAAATAGAGTAATCTGTACAAACATATGTAGGTGCTGTGGGGAGGGGAAGGAGGTAGGGCAGGGTGGATGGGGATTAGGAGAGGAAAAAGGGGGCTCAGTCTGGGAAGGCCTCCTGGTGGAGGTGAGCTCTCAGTAGGGCTTTGAAGGGAGAAAGAGAGCTAGCTTGGCGGATGTGCGGAGGGAGGGCATTCTGGGTCAGGGGGATGGTGTGGGCTGGGGGTTGACGGTGAGACAGGCGAGAACAAGGTACAGTCAGGAGGTTAGTGGCAGAGGAGTGGAGGGTGTGGGCTGGGCTGTAGAAGGAGAGAAGGGAGGTGAGGTAGGAGGGGGTGAGGTGATGGGGAGCCTTGAAGCCGAGTGAGGAGTTTTTGCTTGATGCGTAGGTTCACTGGTAGCCACTGGAGATTTTTGAGGAGGGGAGTAACATGCCCAGAGCGTTTTTGCACAAAGATGATCCAGGCAGCAGAGTGAAGTATAGACTTAAGTGGGGAGAGACCCTTGGGGATAGTTGATGTGGTGTTGAGAAATATAAATAATTGCTGAAAAGGAAGATTCTCTTGACTTGGAAATCCTTGGAAGCATCAGAAATATGTCAAACTCGAAAAAGCTGTACGTGGCACTTTTGAAAATGCATGTTAGAACATAATTAATCTGGTAGGAGCCTCTGCCTTTATAGCATGTTACAAAGCTATAATCATGTTCCCTGAGATAGGAAGATTATTTACTAGAATGCAAGCCCACTGGGAACAGGGATCACGTTTGCCAACTGTACTGTGCTGAACAGTGATTTAGAAGTACAAGCAAACCCTTTTGTCCTTTGGACAAAGACAGCATGCTAGTTCTGCTGCCTGAACCCAAGTTCTTACTGCCAGTAAAGCATCAGATGGGACTGCATAGCTCAGGTGAAGGGAAGAAATGAGGATTTATCCAGTTGACTTTTCTCAGTTGATAACCCAATAGTCCACTTCACATTGACTGCCACATTTCTCTTTTCTCTCTGGCTGCTCCTTCTCAGTCTCTTTCACCGGCTCCTCCTTTGCCTCCTGCCTTTTAACTGTGGATGTCCCTCAGGGCTCAGTTCTGTGTCACCTATTCTCTTTCTACCCCCACTCTCTTGGAGAATTCATTTTACTCCCATGGCTTCAACTACCATCTATAGGTGGATGATTCCCAAGTCAACCTCTCACACTTCCCTCTGCCTTCAGGACATCTATACTTGAATGTCTCACCAACATGTCAAACTTGATTTTCCAAAACAGATCTCCTCATCGATTTGGCAGTGTAGCCTAATGGAAGGGCATGGGAGTCAGAGGACCTGGGTTCTAATCCCAGCCCTGTCAATTGCCTGTTGTGTGACCTGGGGCAAGTCACTTCTCTGGGCTGTTTCCTCATCTAAAATGGGGAGTCAGTGACTGTTTACCCTCCTACTTAGATGGAGTCTCATTTGAGATGGGGACTGTGTCCTATCTGATTAACTTGTATCTACCCCTATATGTTGTCAGCTTGTACTTCCCAAGCACTTAGTTCAGCACTCTGCACACAGTAAGTGCTCAATAAATACGATTGAATGAATGAATACCCCAGCACTTGACCACTAGTGCTCAATAAATACCATGATTCAGTATTATTACTCCCACCCCAAGCCAGTCCTCCCCAAGACTATCCCCCACCACTATCCTATCCTCTGTGTCACAAGCCCATAACATTGGCATTATCCTCTATTCATCTCTCTCTCTCAACCTGCTCATTCAGGCTATCACCTAACTTTTGTTGGTTCTACCTTCACAACATCTGTATAATCCATTCCTTCCTCTCCATCTAAACTACCACCACACTTATAGCCTACCTTGACAACTGAATCATCTTCCTTGCTGACCTCCCAGCCTCCTTGTCTCTCCCCTCTTCAGTCCATATGTCATCCTGCTGCCCAGATCATTTTTCCAAAAAAAAAAAAATGCAGTCCATGACTCAGTGCTTCAAAAACCACCAGTGGCTGCTTAGCCTAGGGGATAGAGCATGTGCCTGGAAGTCGAAAGGTCATGGGTTCTAATCCTGGCTCCTCCACCTGTCTGCTGTGTGACCTTGGGCAAGTCACATCCAAGCTGTCACCAAAATCTGCCAGTCTCACCTCCCCAACATCGCCAAGATCCGCCCTTTCCTCTCCATCCAAACCGCTACCCTGCTCGTTCAAGCTCTCATCCTATCCCATCTGGATTACTGTATCAGCCTCCTCTCCGATCTCCCATCCTCCTGTCTCTCCCCACTTCAATCCATACTTCACGCCGCTGCCTGGATTGTCTTTGTCCAGAAACGCTCTGGGCATGTTACTCCCCTCCTCAAAAATCTCCAGTGGCTACCAATCAACCTACGCATCAGGCAAAAACTCCCCACCCTCAGCTTCAAGGCTCTCCATCGCCTCGCCCCCTCCTACCTTCTCTCCCTTCTCTCCTTCTACAGCCCAGCCCACACCCTCCACTCCTCTGCTGCTAATCTCACCGTGCCTCGTTCTCGCCTGTCCCGCCGTCGACCCCCGGCCCACGTCATCCCCCTGGCCTGGAATGCCCTCTCTCCGCACATCTGCCAAGCTAGCTCTCTTCCTCCCTTCAAGGCCTTACTGAGAGATCACGTCCTGCAAGAGGCCTTCCCAGACTGAGCCCCTTTCTTCCTCTTCCCCTTCTCCCCCTCCCCTTCCCCCTGCCTTACCTCGTTCCCCTCCCCACAGCACCTGTATATATGTATATATGTTTGTACATATTACTCTATTTGTACATATTCATTCTATTTTATTTTGTTAATATGTTTTGTTTTGTTCTCTGTCTCCCCCTTCTAGACTGTGAGCCCACTGTTGGGTAGGGACCGTCTCTATATGTTACCAACTTGTACTTCCCAAGCGCTTAGTACAGTGCCCTGCACACAGTAAGAGCTCAATAAATACTATTGAATGAATGAATTTCTCTGTGCCTCAATTATCACATCTCTAATATGGGGATTAAGACTGTGAGCCCCATGTGGGACAGGGACTATGTCCTACCCAATTTGCTTGTATTACCCCATAGTGGTTAGTGTGGTGCCTGGTGCATAGTAAGTGCTTAACAAATACCACAGTTATCCAATGCTTAGTACAGTACCTGGGACGCAGTGCTTAACAAATACCATAATTACTAATTATTATCTCCTCTTCAAACTCCTTACCGTTGGCTTTAAGGCACTCAGTCGGCTTTTCCTTTTCATACCTTACTCTTCAATCTGCTACTCTAACCCAGGTCAGATGCTTCCTCTTCTAACACCTACCTGTGCACTGTCTTGACCTCGTCTGTCTCGCCAATGTCCCCATACTCACATCCTCCTTCTAGTCTGGAACTCCATCCCTCCTCATGTCTGACAGTCTGCCACTCTCATTGTCTTCAAAGTCCTACTAAAATCATTTCTCCTCCAAGCGGCCTTCCCTGGTTATGCCCTCTGCCCCTATCTGCCTTCCCTTCAGCTTTGCCTGTGCACTTGGGTTAGTAACCCATAATAATAATAATAATTGTGGTATTTAAGCACTTACTATATGTCAGGCACTGTACTAGGTGCTTAAGCACTTGGATATTCAACCCAGCATTTATATTCTTTTTCAGCTGAAACTTAGTGTCTATAAGCTCCTTGTGGGCAGGGATTATGTTTAGCTAGTATATTGTCTTGTGCTCTCCCAATTGCTTAGTTCAATATCCTGCTCCCAATAGATTCTCAATAAATACCATTGATTGTGAGGAGTAATAGCTGTGGTATTAGCATTTACTATGAGTGAAGCACCATGCTAAGCCCTGAGAAAATTACAAATTAGATTAGATCCAGCCCATTCCAACAAGGTTAATGAAGATAAACTGGTATGTGGAACAATAACAGTGAAATACTAGGAGAAGCAATATAGTCTAGTGGAAAGAACACTGGCCTGGCAGTCAGAGGACCTGCATTCTAATCCATGCTCTGCCATTTGTCTGCTGTGTGATCTTGGCCAAGTCACTTAAGTCACTTAACTTCTCTGTGTCTGTTACCTTGTTTGTAAATTGGGGATTAAGACTGTGAGCCAATTGTATGGGCCAGGGACTGTGTCCAATCTGATTATTTTGCATCTACCCCAGTGCTTAATGCAGTGCCTGGCACATAGTAAGCACAAATACTGTTAAAAAAAACTAGCAGTATAAAACAAGAAAGTAACTACAGAGGGTTGGAGGGAATTCTCTCACTCCCCACTGCTCCAGGCACAGTATTTGATTGTAAACTCTTCTAGCCTATGCTGCCTTCAGTAAGTTCTGAAAGCTACAGTAGGCTAATCAGGTCTCAGCTCCAGTGAAAGGCGATTGGGTCATTGAATGGTGGTGGCTGAATCTGTCTCATGCCCACACCCCGTGACTGCTCATATTAATGGCATATGAAGCAAGATGGCTGACAGTGCTAGCATTGGTGATGTCCATAGCATTGAAGCTCTGTGCTTTGGGGAGGATCTTAAAGGGGGGCATCAGACATGCCGCCTGCTGCAAGGAGCTTTTAGTGCTCTACAAATACCATTGATTGAGTATAATGACACCTCTTCTACAGCTATCCAGAGTGATTCATTTAAATGCTCAGAATGTGGGGGAGAAAGGGACGAGGTGGGTCTGGAGCTGGGGGAAGGAAAGTCATATTCTTACAGTGGCTACTGTTCGGCCTTGCCTTTAACAAGAAAGCCTGAAGGCACTGCTCACATGTGCATGGAATGCCTGAAGTGCAACTATTGGCAAAGACTGTAAGACCTAGTTTCACTAAAGGGTCGTTTCCTACTGAAATGACTAATGGAGGACACCCTAATCCACCTAATTTGCCAAACCAGACAGCTCATGGCTCGGTTTTTGGCTATAGAAACACCCTGCTTCCTGTGAACTTCATTTTCCCTCCCCCTCAGACATTGTCCCTCTCCCCCGGCCCACCTGCCACACCCACCCACCCTTTCTCTGAGCCAGGTACGCTATTCTCTTTTTACTCCATGGGATGAAACACAACAAAACAGATTCAACCAAAATGCTAAACTGAATTAGCCAGCTGAACCATAACCAACTTTTAATTTTTACTGGGCAGGCATGGTTTAAGATGAGGCCCCAGTGAATTATAACCCAGAATTTTGAGTTGGCAGAACATAATATTTTTTAATTGGAATTTCTGCTCGTTGTTGGTCAGAAGGTGAATGTCACCCCACCTGGAGTCAGGGGGTGAGGATATGAGGAAAAGAGGAAGATAATCCATGCAAATAAAAATACAAGAACAGATGAATGCCATCTTTGGAGGCTCAAACTAATTTCTATAAGGCACAGCCTCTATGAAGCTCAGTAGGATTCTGGAAATGGGAGTCTTCTAGGAGACTCTAGTACAGTTCAGTTTCTGTAGGAGACATAAACTAAACTGAAATTGCATTTTTTTGAATCCCCAATTTTGTACATGTCTTCCTCCCCACCTCCACACCAGAATATGTTACTGTTCTGAAACAGCACTTCACTGCCATTTGTTACTGAATTGGGAGAAATTTTTGTCAACTGAAGGAGTTGCTAAACTGTTTCTCGGCAGTGTGGCCTGGAAGACGAAGCAGTTTTAGACTGTCCACGAGTTGAGAATTCTCTCATCTCAAAAATGCTTCTTGACTAGCTGTAGACTTGCACTGAAATGCCTTTGTGTTTCTTCACCTACTGGGAGATCATAAACACCCTTTTTTCATAATCCAAATAAGTCATTTTTACCTAGTTAGAGGACCCAAACTGATCATGTGAAGATTAAGGAAAAAAATTATTGAGCTGCATGGAATATCTCTTCTGTTCCTGTGGTTAGTCTTCCCAGGGAAGTGCTTACCCTGCATGTTTTTTCATGAGTTATTGAGCCACAGAATTTTGAAATCACACAGTTCTTCGTCAGGGTAATAAAGTTAATCGGGCTTCACCTGTGTCCTTAGACAGTGCTCAGTTATAAAAAGAGTCTTACAGTTAAATTAGAAGATAGCATGGCTTTTGCCTTCTAAATTGCCCATACCATCTTAACAATAAAACATTACAAAAATAAAGCCATAATTGTTTTATTAGTTTTGCTTTTGCTGCGTTTGCAGGAAGGAACTGTTGGCTTTGGATTTAGGGGTGATAAGGTCTGATAGAAGTTTGACTTATGCCGTGACAAATCAAAGGTTACCTCTTCACAAACTCATAATTTCCATGCAAGTCGGATAATAATTAATACATGATGGCACATCACTCTTATACTTTAAGGTTAATGTGGGTTACTTTTCCTTCTTTCCCTATCTTGGCACCAGTTCAGCAGGATAACAGTTTAGCTGAATTCAGCATGTGATCTCTTTGGGAAGCTATGGAAAGCAAATGATCCTCCAGCCGTGGAGAAGAATGGCTTCAATAAGCGGCTGGAAAGAGACTGAATTATACTGAGACAGTTGATCTTGAATCATGGCTTTTTATTGTTAATGCTTCATAAGAGCACTGTGTGGAAGGACTATATCATTTTTGCTGTACTGTAAACACAAAGTAGAAGAACCAATATTAGTTTAGATGCTTCCTCCCCATTCCTCCCCTACTGCAGGTTGGCAGGTCATCCCAGAGGGAATGATCTCTGATCTAAGTTGCCTGCCAGGGGTCAGCTCACATTTGCTGGATCCACATAGGCCTAGCAAGGCCGGGTTAGTCTTTCTCCCCTGCGCAAATATCCAGTGTATTATGGTTTTCAGTAGCATCCAGAGGGTGTGCACGACACCAAGAGACTGGTGATGGAAGGATCTTGGAACTCAGCTCCAGTGTGCGAGAAGTCCCGGGATGACTGTTCTGCCACTCTCCCCCAGGATGCCCAGGCATCACCTGGGTGATGTTCCAGTTAGACATTTTATTTATTCTTTTACTTTCAGTCTTTCAGGATTCACATGCCCAAATTTAACCCCAGCAGGAAGTTACTTGGGGGAGAATATGTGGTATGTTATGCATTTAATAATAATAGTAATAATTGTGGTATTTAAGTGCTTAGTGTGCACCAGACATGGTACTCAGCACTGGGGTAGATATATTCAGGGCGAACACAGTCCCTGTCCCACATAGGGCTCACAATCTCAAATCCCTATTTTACAGATGAGGTAACTGAGGCACAGAGGATTGAAAAGACTTGCCTAAGGTCACCCGGCAGACAAGGGCAGAGCCAGAATTAGAACCCAGGTCCTTCCGACTCCCTGGCCCATGCTCTATTCAGAAGTCACACTGCTTCTAATATGTGCTAAGCACTGGGGTGAATACAATATAAGTGATTTGGATGCAGTCTCTGTCCCATATGGGGCTGGCAGTCTTAGAGAAGACCTAGAAAAAGAAAAGGGACAACTTTTTAGCTTTTACTCTAAAGCTCTGTGATGCTCCAAGCCCAAACCCTACACAGGTTAGAGGTGTCTGTTCTTCTTTCCCTACCTCCCACCATTATGGCTCCCCGCTGCTGGGCAGTGTGGTCTAGTGGCTAGAGCACAGACTTGGGAGTCAAAAGTACCTGGGTTCTAATTCTGGCTCTGCCATGTGTCTGCTGTGTGACCTTGGGCAAGTCACCTCCCTTCTCTGAGCCTGTTACCTCATCTGTAAAATGGGGATTAAGACTGTGAGCCCCATGTGGGACAGGGACTGTGTCCAACCCGATCAGCTTGTATCTACCCCAGCTCTTAGAACAGTGCCTGGCACATAGTAAGTGCTTAGCACGCACCACAATTATTATTCCCTGTAGGCTTTAAGCTCATTGTGGGCAGGGAATGAATGTGCTTATTGTACTGTCCCAAGTGTGTGGTACAGTGCTCTGCACATAGTAAGTGCTCAAATAAAATTGAGTGGCAGGCAGGCAGGTGAAGCAGAAGTACAGCCCAGTCATAAGTGCCTCAGGGTCTCTGGCCCTCCACCCCCTCAGTGCCCTGCACATCCAGCCTCCTGCAAGAGCCAAGCATGAGGCAAGCAGAAATGTGGTGAGAGTCCCTGACACCTGGGCTGGGCTGCTTGGGGGCTTTAAGGCCTCGCTTCTCTTCCTCCCATCCGCTTCTCTTCCTCCCATCCGCTGTCCACCTCCCTCAGCCCCACGGGAGAAGAGAACAGACAGAGAAAAAGGAGCAGTTCAGCTTTGGCCCTCGAGCCAAAAAGCTTGCCCACCCGGTTTGAAAATGTAAAAGGAATGATCTGAATGTTTTGTTTGCCCTGGTCACTGGGTTTCCCACCTGCTCTTTTCTTCCCCTCAGTTGATCAAAAGTGTTTATGGAAGGCTTACACTCCTTACAGTCCTCTAAACTGTAAGCTCATTGTGGTCAAGGAATGTCTGTTTATTGTTGTATTGTACTCTCCCAAGTGCTTAGTACAGTGCTCTGCATACAGAAAGCACTCAAATACAATTGACTGAATGGACTCGGGTGAGTCTAGTATTAGTAGATGTATCTGATCCATGTTCTTGAGGAGCCTACAATCTAGTAGGAAGGGCAGATGCTAAAATACATTAAAGGAGGGGGAACCAATCATGTGTAAAGTCTTCCCCTGATCTATCTGGACCCCGAGGAACTCAGTTGGACGTAGACTAGTCAGGATGTAGCTCAGCGTTGGCAGTGCATCACCCTGGACCCTGGAGATGCTGCCCTGCTGATTTGCATCAGCCAGGAGGGAGAAAGGTGGAAAAAGACTGAGATGGGATCGAGAAAGCAGGAGGAAGGGGGCGGATTCTCAACTTCTCCCTCTTAGTTCTATATTTTAACCATTCAGCAAACTTTTAAAATAGCTGAAATAGCCAAACTCCACTATTTTGCACTGACACAGTAATTCAGAAGAAGCAATTTTTATGAAGCAGATTCCTAAAACTGTAGTACTAATTATGTTCTTGAAAAGTGTCATGTTTAACTTCACTGGATCCAAAACAGCTGAATTGATTAGGCTGTCATTCAATAGCACTGAGCATCTACTGTGTACATGTACAGAACACTGTATTAAGCTCTTGGAGAACAGTGCTTTGCACATAGTAAGCACTTAACAAATACCATCATTATTATATAAAAATTAGGGTATTTAAAAAGCACTGGGTTAAGTATGATAAATTGGGCACTGTGTTTCCCTTTTGGGGGTTGTGTTCTAAGTAAAAGGGAGTAGGGTTTAATCCTAATATTTCAGATGATGAAGCTGAGGCACAGAAGTCAAGTGATGTGCCCAAGGTCTCACACAAATGCAAGTGGCAGAGCTGGGATTAGAATTCAGGTCCTCTAATTACCATGCCCGTGCTCTTTCCCCTAGGCCAGGCTGCTTTAAAATAAAATAATAATAATTATTATGGTACTTTTTTAAGCACTTGCTATGTGCCAGACATTGTACTAAGCACCAGGGTTGATACAAGCAAACTGGGTTGGACACAGTCCCTGTCCAACATGGGGCTCACTGTCTTGATCCAATCCTCATTTTACAGGTGAGGTAACTGGGGTACAGAGAAGTTAAATGACTTGTCCAAAGTCATACAACAGACAAATGCTGGAGGCTGGATTAGAACCCATGACCTTTTGACTCCCAGGCCTGAGCTCTATCCACTATACCATGCTACTTCTAGAGAGTTAATCCTCGTCCTTTGGAAGTTTTACAGTCTTACTATAAGCTTGGTCAAGATGTACTGTGATGGAATCTCAGCATTTGGGTCTTTTGATATTGTATTTTTTGTGGGAAAGTGAAAAGAGCAAGGGCTTGGGAGTCAGAGGACCTGAGTTCTACCTGCTGTGTAATCTTGGACAAGTCACTTCTCACTGTGTTAGATGCCTCATCTGTAAAATAGGGATTGAATTCTTGTTCTCCCTCCTACTTGGACTGTGAGCCTCATATGGGACAAGGACTGTGTCCTATCTGATTGATTTGTATCTGGCCCACTGCTTGACACATAGTAAGCACTTAACATATACCATTTTTTAAAAAACAAAATGTATGATGGACAGGTTAGAATCCTGAATAATATTTAAGTGCTTATGTGTGAAGCCCTGTGCTAAGTGCTTGGGGTAGGTATAAGAGATTCAGGTTGGACAGATATATAGTCTTAGCATTTAGGGTTGATGACCCAATGATACTAAATTAGCCAAGTTCCATTTGATTGAGATGAATGAAAATGCACAGCTGGGCTTACTTAAGAAGAGTAATTGCATTTAACTACTTTATATGTGCTAAATGCTCTGGTAGATACAAGACAATGAAGTTCAACAAAGTTCCTGTCTCAAATGGGGCTCACAGTCCAAGGAGGGAGAACAGGAACTTAATCCCCACTTTATCAATGAAGAAACTGAAGCATAGAGAAAGCCAAAGTTGCATACTGGCCAAAAAGCAGAGGCATGATTAGAACCCAGGTCCTCTGCTCCCAGGCCTATGCTCTTTCGACTAGACCACTCTGCTTCTCACCTATGGAGTAAGTTTTTCTTTTGAAGCTCAGTATTTTACCAAAAAGAAAACTTGATTGTTCAATTTTATTTTTGCCTGAAATGTTAAAAAAAAAAAGTCCATTGCATCCATAAATGGGTTTCTCTCCCCCATCCCACTTTGGGGGTTCAGGAATTCCCATGGAACCAGAACCCCAGGCTGGGCTTCTGAGGTGAGAGAAGACTTTTAGAAGTGGGGCTTCAAGAGAAGCCATGTAGCCTAATGGAAAGAGCACAGGCCTGGGAGTCAGAGAACTTCGGTTCTAATCCTGGCTCAACCACTTGTTTGCTTTGTGACCTTGGGCAAATCACTTGACTTCTCTAAGCTTCAGTTACCTCATCTGTAAAATGGGGATTAAGTTTGTGAGCCCTATATGAAACAAGGACTGTGTCCAGCCTGATGATCTTGTGTCTACTCCAGTACTGAGTGCAGGATCTGGCACATAGTAAGTGCTTAAATACCATAAAAAAGAGCCAAAAATGTAAGAGTTAATCTAAAACATGGGAAAATCCACCTATCCATTTCCTCCATCCTCCTCTTCTCTACACAAGTTTCCCACAGGCTCTCCATTTTCTCTGGCAAACCTCCCCATTGGGCAGAGCTACCATAGTGACAGCTAAGAGGCCTGTTAAGGGGGTAATGGTGTTCTGCCCCTAGAAGTCTGAACGTTTTTTGAGCATAGGGTTTCATATTTCTAGACTGTGAGCCCGTTGTTGGGTACCAAGTGCTTAGTACAGTGCTCTGCACACAGTAAGTGCTCAATAAACACAATTGAATGAATGAATAGTGAAGATACGGAATCTGAAGTAGCCCCCAGTGTGCATGGTCTCACTTGGGGAACTACACATTCCAGGAGTACCTGGGACTTTTAAGGATTTCTTTACACTCACACTTTACCATTTCCCATAATTCAAGGGAAGGTGGAGCTTGGAACTGGAACTCTGGCCAAGGATCCTGGTCGTCATCTTTCTCTCTTTCTTCTTATTCCATCCCCTCTCAATCCATTGTCCTCTGCTCTCTCAATTCTTTTTGTTCTTTCCTTTTGTGCCCCTGTCTCTTCATCACCATCCTTTCTTTCTTGGTTTCTACCTCTATCATTTCATCTTCAATTATGGCCTATTTCTTCATGCCTGCTGTGCTCCTGTGTTTTTCCTCCCTCCAACTTGACTTTTTTCCTCTCTCCTTTTAAGTTTTTTTTTCCTGTATTGTTCCTTCCTTCCCCTTTCATCTTTTTTTTTTTAAAAAAAATCTTCTGCTTGAAAAATCATTTTCTCACCTCTTGGCTTACCCCTGCTGAGTCCAGCTCCAGGTAGGGGGTACCATTACCTTTTATGGCTAGCAGCTAGGGGAGGCTGGAGCTTGGGGAATGGGAGAACAGAGTGAGGATGGAGGGCAAACCTTCCTTTCAGCTTAAACATTTTGTTTCTAGGCCAACCAGTGGGAGAGACTGGGCCTCAGTTCCAGGACAGTCCCACTACCAGAGATTGAGTCCCAAAGACACCCTGCTTACTCCACTGCCAGATCCTCTGCCTCTCCTAGTGAGGCAAAGCAAGGTGGACTCAATCAGTCAGTCGTATTTATTGAGTGCTTACTGTGTGCAGAGCACTGTACTAAGCTCCTGGGAAAGTAATGCAACAATATAAACAGACACATTCCTTGGCCACAATGAGCTTAAAGTCTAGAATGGGAGAGAGACACTAATAGAAGTAATTGATAATATGTAATTTAAAAGCTGGCAGTGCCTGCTGTTGGTGCTTCTGGGTAGAATTTGGAGGGGTGTGTGGTTGGAATGACTAGAGAACAGGAAGGAAATTATCACAATCTGAGTCGATGGTGTGAGGCTTGAAAGGGGTCAAGGCATGCCCTCTCCTACTTTCATTTCCTCTTCCTGGCTGCCCTGCCTCCTCCCACTCCCCCTTCTTCTGCTGCTAAAGCTCCTACCCTCACAAGTACTGCTGTCCCAGTTCTGGGCTTTTAAGCATGGCTGCTGGGGTGAATGGCAAGGTGGATGGGGCCAGGAGGTGACCCAATAGTCCTAATAGCAGGATTTGACTGAGTGTGTATATTCCTGGGGCAGCTCTTACAGAGCTGGGACTGGTTCTGAACCCCAGTTATCCCTATCTCATCACCTGGGGCTCCACACTTGCTGTTCCACTCCACAAATCATAAAAGACAAATCCTATCAAACTGCTGTTACAGAACCCAAAAACGAACAGTCTGTCCTCTTCTGCCTCCTTCCATCTTTTTCATTCTCTACTCATCTGCTCTCCCTTTGCAATTTCTTTTTTTTAATGTTATTTAAGTGCTTACTGTGTTCCAGGCACCTTTCTAAACATTAATTTCTTCCAAGAAGATGTGAGCCCATGAAGCACAGGGTTCCTTTTCAGCAGCCTGGCTCCTGCTTTGTGGAAGGTTTTGAGGTCCAAGACCCAGTTTCACTGAGTAAGCTCAATAGCGAGGAGTAGTCTTTTGAGGTTTAAGTTTTTCACATTAATTTGTTAGTCTTAGTTTCCTAGTCATCCAGGGAGTAGGTATTCTCTTATTATTTTCTTTCTCTCTTCCATCCTGCCCCCTGGGCCCCCCAACAAAAACTAAAAATCACTGTCTCTTTACCTCTCCTCCTGCTTCCTTCACTTGTTTGTTTGTTATGGTATTAAGTGCTTACTATGTGGCAGGTAATAATGGTATTAAGCGCTTACTATGTGCAAAGCACTGTTCTAAGCTCTGGGGAGGTTACAAGGTGATCAGGTTGTCCCATGGTGGGCTCACCGTTTTAATCCCCATTTTACATCTGAGGTAACTGAGGCACAGAGAAGTTAAGTGACTTGCCCAAAGTCACACAGCTGACAGTTGGCGGAGTCGGCATTTGAATCCATGACCTCTGACTCCAAAGCCCATATTCTTTCCACTGAGCCACGCTGCTTCTAAGCGTTGGTGTACATACAAGCTAATCAGTTTGGACACAGTCCATGTCCCACATGGGGCTCCTATTTTTAATCCCCATTTTACAGATGAGGTAGCTGAGGCCCAGAGAACTGAAGTAACTTGACCACTGTCACACAGCAGACACGTGGCAGATACAGGATTAGAACCTAGGTCCTTCTGACTCCCAGGCCCATGCTGAATCCACTTGGCCAAACTGCCCCTTTTCTGAGTCCCTTATTCCTGTCCTGTCACTGCTCCTTCTTGGGTTGCTGCTGGATGGCTAGATTTTAAATTCCCCCAGCCTTTTTTCTAATTTTTATGGTATTTGTTAATCACTTACTATGTGCCAGGCCCTGTACTAACCTCTGTACTAATCAGGTTGCACATAGTTCATGCCCCTCATGGGGCTCACAGTCTTAATCCCCATTTTATACATGAAGTAACCAAAGCACAGAAAAAGAAGTTAAATAACTTGCTTAGGGACACACAGTAGATAAGTGGTGGAGCTGGAATTAGAACCCAAGACCTTCTGACTCCCTGTCCCATGCTCTATTCACTAGGCCATGCTGGTTACCCTAATGATGGCAGCACACAGATAATGATCATATACCCCCTAGAAAACTAAAATGGGGAAATATTTCTCATTCTGGACTTGAAAAGTGACTCTGGGCTCGATGAAGATTGGAAACAGGCACTGGGTAATGAACAGGAAAAATTTCATGAGAAGACAGACCTAATTGATAGCCATCTTTGAGGTGACCACTGAGGTTACCAGTCCTGAAAACCAGTTTTAATTTCACAAAGATAACATATCATGTTCTTCATTGTTTATCTCCCACTTCCAATAATGATTAAAATGTATTATGTGGCATCAACTCAACACCCATCCTTAACACATCTAGTTTATTCTTAACCTCAGTGGTTATATATCCATGATGTATTCCTGTTTATGTGTTCATTCAATCTTGTTTGAGTTGTACTACTTCCTTCTATTTTTCTCCTGCTCTGACTCTTTGTAGATGATTTTTGTCTGTGCTACCTCCATTAGATTGGGAACTGCTTGAGGTTAGGGAATGGGCATGTTGCTTTCCTTATGCTTAGTACAGTGCTTAACACTTAGGTGCTTGATAAGTAAACATGTATCAGTTGGAAAGGGGTATTGTGGTATTTTCCAAGTGTAGATTAATTGGAAGGCATACCCAATTGAGGTACACTCATTTATGCAATAGTTGCTAGAACTTGGGAAGCAGTGTGGTATAATGGAAAGAGCACAGGCCTGGGAGTCAGAGGACCTGGGTTCTAATCCCAGCTTTGCCACTTACCTGCTGTGTGACCTTGGACAAATCCCTTAACTTCTCTGTGCCTCAGTTCCTCATTTGTAAAGTGGGGATTAAATCCATTCCCTCCTACTTAAACTGGGAGCTCCTTGTGGGACAGGGACTGTGTCCAACCTGATTATCTACTCAAGTGCTTAGTACAGTGCTTGGTACATAAGCATTTATTAAATAATATTAGCCACCTTGCACTCCCCCAAAAACCCACCACCAAAAATAAAACTGTTTCTAACTTTTGTTTCAGGAGAATCCTTGTGCTATTTCTTATGATGGATCTAGATTGATTTTCTGTAACTTTTCCCACAATTGCTGTGTAAGGCTAAATAGTTGAGGCTCCATTTGCAGTTCCATATGTAACCCCTCAGTTCTATCTTGTAGCCTTCAGAAACTCTTTTTTTTTTTCATTGCCTCTTGTGATGGATTTTAACGAGAGCAGAGAGGTACTATGCAAGTGAAACCTAAGTCTCGGTGTTGACTAAGATGATTTCATTTGTTGGCACCGTTACAGTATCACAAGGCCATATTTTTGTAAGTTTCTGCCCAATTCACTTCTATTTTGTTATCTAAAAAGAGGTCAATTCCATTGACTTCTTGTCCATATAGCTGCAGGTTTTTTAAAAAACACACATATAAAATTCATACTCCAGGACCTTTGCTCTGCTCACATTCTTTATTTGTAGGTTTGGCGAAAGGCCTGGATTGTAAAGGCAAAAACACAAAAGATGTGAAAAGTGAAATTGCTAGTTAAAAGGCTCCAGCCAGCCCACCCCTGTGCCCTCAGATTGGTACTTGGGAAAGAGAAAGTCTTACATTTGGATAAGTGAAAGTTATTTATCTTAATCTATCCTGTTGTGTTGCATCTTGTTTATAAGAGGCTTCTGCTTGTCTCTCCCATTTTATTGTAAGCTTTTCAAGGGCAGGGGCTATGTTAATTCAGTCATATTTATTGATCACTTACTCTGTGCAGAGCACTGTACTAAGTGCTTGAGAAAGTACTGTATAACAATAAACAGACACATATTCCCTGTCCCAAATGAGCTAACAGCCTAGAGGGGGAGACAGACATTAATATAAATAAATTACAGATATGTACATAAATGCTGTGGGTTTGGGAGAGGGCATGAATGTCTTTTCAGTCTGTGTTCCCAAGGGCCTAGTACAGTGCTCTGCATGCAGTAGGTGCTCATTAAGTGCTGCTGCTGAATTCACTCTGGGGGTCTTTTTAAGCTGTTATCAGGATTGTTGTCAGTTCTGGGGCTTCATGACTGCCCAGAGGCTTTTGGATTCATTCACAACAAGTGTGACAGCACTTTGCAGGAGAGTCAGTGCCTTTAGGTGTTTGGGTTTTTCCATGGTGAGAAACATTGTGGTGAGGTAGAAACAGGTGGTTGGGACAAAGTGAGGGTGGTAATTCAGGAGATGATCTGCCCATCCTGAGGATTTTTTTTCCCCCAATTGCAGTGTTGAATGCTAGGGGAAGTGCCTGACTTCAACCATTATAGACTGTGAGAGATTTACATTCAATCAGTGGTATTTACTGAGCAGTTAACTTCTCAGAACTGTACTGCATGTTTGGGAGGGTACAATACAGTAAAGTTGGTAGACACAATCCCCATCTATTTAGAAGTAGTATCTAACTATGTCTGGTCATTGAGCAGTTCTACTGGGCCCTGGGTCAGGGTTCTTTTGGTGTAATTTTTGAAATGCTTTTAGGTCTGGGAAGTGAAGTAGGAATTGATAAGCTCAGTGAAATCCATTTCAGACAATAGTTTGGCATATTTAGAGTAACCACAGTCTCTGGAGCTGTAACCCTTTGCAAGTAAGTTGTTTAATCCAAGCAATTTTGTATTTTTTTCAACAAAGTATCTAGCCCTGTCCACACATCTGTCATTTTCAAGTGTCACTAACCAAAAACATCAGCTGATTGTGTTTCTTGCTTTGCAGACCCTCCTTTTGGTTGGGAAATGAAACCTTGAAAGTGCCAGTGGCCCTCTTTGCCTTGAATAGAAAGCGCCTGTGTGATCGTTTGAGAGACAACAAGGCTGTGCAGAAGAATTCCTTTGTTCTGCTCCAGGGGGGAGAGGAGACTCAGAGATACTGCACAGATACAGGTGTTGTCTTTCGGCAGGTGAGTTTAGCGTTAGAGCCTTTTGCCTAAGTTCTCCTCCCATGTCCTTCTGAATTTTCTTGCTGTAACACTGGTTCAGTGCCTAAATATGTGCTACCAACTGCACACGTGTCCAACTACATTCCTCTAAGAAATTCTTCTATAATATAGAAGTTACATTTCTGAAGAGTCTTTTAAGGAAAGCTTGTGGTTTTTACAGTGTGTTTTTCGTATGGGTGCCTACCCATTTCTCCCAACATCACATCGTTCTCTATCCAGAAAGAGCATGTTGTTGGATGGATGTTCTTCGACAGCATTTTATTCCAAATGCACAGTGAAAACGTACACTACAGGAAACTGAATGACTTGCTTTCTCTCAATGTCTACAGTAGTTACCACTGGGTTTGTCTTTTGGTTAAACTGATTTCTGAACCTGTTCCATCCTCCAATCTTTTTTTTTTCCCCTTTTGAGAAGAATGGTAAGGGACCTACAAGAAGTAGAGGGAAACTCTGAAGAGGGAAAACTGGTTTTCCTACACTTGTTTAATGGAACTATTAGAATCACACAACCCCTTTTTTATGGTATTTAAGTGCTTGCTACATGCCAGGTATCGTTCTAAGCACTGGGGTAGATACAAGTTAATAATAATAATAATAATGATGGCATTTGTTAAGTGCTTACTATGTGCAAAGCACTGTTCTAAGCGCTGGGGGGATACAAGGTGATCAGGTTGTCCCGCGTGGGGCTCACAGTCATCATCCCCATTTTACAGATGAGGTAACTGAGGCTCCGAGAAGTTAAGTGACTTGCCCAAGGTCACAGAGCAGACATGTGGCGGAGCCGGGATTCGAGCCCATGACCTCTGACTCCAATCAGGTCAGACACAGTCCATGTCCCACATGCAGCTCACAGTCATAATCCCCATTTTACAGATGAGGTAACTGAAGCACAGAGAAGTTAAGTGACTTGATCAATGTCACACAGTAGACAAGGGGCAGAGCTGGGACTAAAACCCAGGTTTTTCTGACTCCCAGGCCCGTGTTCTATCCATTAGGCCATGCTACATCTTGGTTTAAGACCCTCCATTACAGTTTGAATAAAACCTGCAATTTCTTGTAGCAAGCTTGGGTAAACTATTTTTGCTTAAAGGCATTGCTCGAAGGGTTTTCTGACTACCCCCCCCCCCCACTTTTTTTTTTTTTTTTACTAACCCTTTAATTAAGCAGCTTGCATATTTTATTGGGGTTGGGCAAGAATTATTCAGTTGTAATTACCTTTCCTATCTGCCGTTTTTCTAAGGAGTTCTGTTGCCAAATCCTGCATGAGTGCTGCTTGGCTGAGAAGGCTTTATCTTCTACTGTTTTAGGGAGGTTGTTACCCTTATATATTGAGCCAACACCACCATCTCTCCTTTTTTGTGCCCTGGTCCTTTCTGGAGATCAGTAGTAACTCACTACTGTCCTGTTTTCTTGACCTAGGAATCTTTCTTCCACTGGTCCTTTGGAGTCACGGAACCAGGCTGCTATGGCGTCATTGCTGTTGATACTGGGAAGTCGATCCTGTTTGTCCCTAAGCTCCCTGAAAGCCATGCGACTTGGATGGGAAAGTAAGTTGCTTTATACTCTGCTGTCTGATTGGGATTCAACAGTAGTTGAATGCAGGGCACTTTATTGGTCTGTTGCCTGTCTGGTGGGCAGGGACCTTGTCCAGATGGTATCTCAAGGGCCCTTAAAGCTCCGTGAGCCTTTGTTGGCCCTCAGGAGATAACTGAAGGAGGTGTATGAGTCCTTCCTTGAGTAATATGGTCTAATGGGTGAAGATGTGGCAAATACCAATGGTTTTATGTAAAGTCAATCGATCTGTTCAAGGCAATATAGAGGGAATGCCTGACAGGAATTCACATGCATAAATGATCCTTAAAACCTCACAAAATGAAAAATACCTAAATCTTTTTATTATTAACACCTAAATGTTCATATTGGTCAAAAAATTGCCAACTATAAATGGAGTTTATGATTTTATTAAAAATAGCCCAAAACCACTTATCTGAGCATTATACTGTTTCAGATGCAATGAATTACATTTTATTGCCAGGTGTTTCTCTCCCCGCCATCAAAATTCCACAAATTTCCTAAACAAGTATCCCATGAACTAGAAATCCCATGGCTATTTCAGTTACTCTTACTCTTAGCAGAAGCAGCATAGTGAAGTGGATAGAGCACAGACTTGGGAATCAGAAGGTCATGGGTTCTAATCCTGACTTTGCCACTTTCCTGCTGTGTGACTTTGGGAAAGTCACTTCACTTCTCTGTGCCTCAGTTCCCTCATCTGTAAAATGAGGATTGAGACTGTGAGCCCCATATGGGACAGGGACTGTGTCCAACTCAATTTGCTTGTATCCATCCCAGTGCTTAGTATGGTGCCTGGCACATAGTTAAGCACTTAACAGATACCATTGTTGTTGTTATTATTACTCTTGTCCCCTCTCTTCCTAGTTTTTCATGTCTCCACAGTCCCCTCTCCTCCTCACAGAGGCACCAGAATCTGAAGTTCCTTTCAGTCACCCAATGACTTGTCCCACACCTTTCTCAGAGCTAGGGCCAAGAGGGTCTGGTTGGGGTTCTCCAGCCAAGCCTTTTCGTGGACCTTTTATTCCTTCATTCCATCCTGGCGTTTGAAGAAATTGGTTGTTTCTGTTCATTACATTCCGTATGCTTCTAAAGCTGGTGTTTTTGTCGCTCTCCTTGGAAATTGGATTAAGCTCTCAGGAGAGGGCCTGGAAGAGTCATGAAAGGAGAGGCCTGGGAAACCACAGACCTCATGCAGCTCTGGCACCATCAGAATTGTCACGTTCCTTGTTGTCTCATCTCTAACCTAATGAGGTTGGACTCTGTAGGGCTTGAAAAGAGAATTCAGATTTTTTTTTTCTTTTAATTCTGCACGTGTACCTTTTCAACCATCTTATTTTAAATTTATTTTTGTTACTAAACATATTAGGTGCCAAAAGATCAAATGGAATAGTTTAGTCATGAACTAGTTTCTTTCCTGAAACTCTTAAGGTTGGTGTGTTCTCTAGTACCAATTCTCTTTATCATTCAATAAGGATTAACCCTTCAGTAGGGTAGATCCAGTGCATGGTGTGTATATAGGACATACTCCAGCCTCTAAGAAGCTTACTATTTGAGACAACAGACATTATAATGTGTTTTGACTGATGTGGGAAGAAAAGGACAAGCCCCCACCCTCTCACCCTTTTTGGCTTAGTTCTGGTTCTGGGGGTAAGCAGAGCAAGTGAGGGATGGAAGAGCAAAGAAGTATGGGAAGGAGGAGGAGGCCATAGTCATAGGAGGAGAAATGGGGATTAGAAAGTCAATTAAACCAATTTTATTTGCTCTTTTGACCTGAATCTGGATGTGGAGAAATGGCAAGTCTAGTATCTGGCCCTGGGGCAAATCTGAAGTGGTGCTGCCAACTTGTTGCCACAGCTGTGGGTGAACTTAGAGCCATGGGGCAAAGCTAATGGTCTCACCCCCTAAGTTCCATTTCAGGTGTTCAGAGATGATAGGCCCACTTGCTTGGCAGGAAGAGGATGGTACAAGTTAAGACTTTGAGTTCTATGGTCATTTCCCACTTCACACCTATAGCTGAGATTGGGCTGGGATGAGCAGAAAAGGTGAAACTGACAGCCCATTTTGCTTTTGGTTAAGTAGCTTGAGCAAACAGGTTTGATGGGAGGTGAGGGAAGTGTGAAGCTATTGCCAAAAAAGGAAGACAAGGGATTGTGTGGGGGTTTTTATCCATGATCATTTTTTCCCCAAATGGGCACAGACAATTAAGTTACAGTTGCAGTATTGGAGATATGTGTCAGGAGCTGGAGCTAGAGGAGGAGACTATCATGTGAAAATAGCTGTCGGTTTCATTGCTGCCTTTCCCAGCATTCCTGGAAGGTGTATATCATGGCTCATCTTAACTAGGGACATTTGAAATATGAAGATGAAGCTCTCTAAATGCTCTCCACCTTCTTGTGTGTTGTTTCTGAAATGGAGTGTAATTATTCCAGGCTAATGTACAAATTATAGCCTTCACAGCCTAAGGCCACGAGGTGCTGCTTACCAGTTTCATTAGTGAATTAGTAGTGTATTTAATTTGTGTGAGATGTGGCATAAAGGGGGTTTACTTTTTGTTTATTATCAATTATTTCTTGCTGCAGAGATTTAAACACGTGATACTACCTGATACACTCCTGTTTTTTTGTCCTCCCCAGCCCCTTGCCATCCCTTTGTTCTAAACCAGTTTTCTTCTCTGGTGAGCTCCTGTCATGTACCTTGCTGCTTGTCAGAAGGGTAGATGAGTAGCTCATTTGTGAGTCAGTCCTAGTTCTGTTCATGAGCAGGTTGGCAGGGGGCTTTGCACTATCTCTCTAGGATTCTTCCTTCCTTGAAAACTCAATTTTTAACTCAAAATTAACTTTCAAGGGAAGCAGCATGGCCTGGGGAAAGAGCATAAGCCAGGAATTCCCCATGTGGGGAATGAGCCCCATGTGGGACAGGGACTATTTTTGACCTGGTTAACTTATAACAGTGCTTGACACATAGTAAGCACTTCACAAATATAATAGTGCTATTCCTAAATACAGTCCACTGAAGCAGGCTTGGCAAGTTTTATTCCAACTTACAATAATTTTGTATAGCACATTTTAACTTTTCAAGTCTGATCTTTTGGTCTTCACCATACCCCTTTGAGTTAGGGATATGGTGTGTATCACTGTTTGTGTAATAGTAAAACAGAAACAGGATCACTCCCCTTCCTCTGGATCATTCTGTCCCCAATTTGTGGGTACCTATAATGAGCAACTATATTTTAATCCTTGGCGGATGTTTCCATGTTTTGGTGCACGGTGCTGAATCTACTATAGCTAAGTCTCTTGTGGGCAGGGATTGTGTCTACTAACTCTATTGTACTCTCCCAAGTGCTTAGTACAGTGCCCTGCATTCTGTAAGTGCGCACTTAATAAATGGCACTGATTTGTTGATTTCTACCATTTGTTTTCTAAAGTGCGTAGATGGGAAATATCAGCTCAAATGCATTTTCACCCAAATGCTAAGTGGATAGAAAGAAACAAGAACATCACTTGAAAAGGATTTTTAATTGTCCACTTTAGAAGAGCATTTGCAATTTTCCATCTCCAATTTCTATAGAGCAGTTGTATGGTATTTTCCTTCCCAATTAAATATTTTCAAATGTACAGCTCTGTTTTTCTGATCTATGGGAAATACTCGGGATCTCTCCATTTTTAGTTGCAGATTATCATGCAGCTTGTATGCCCTCCCAACTGCATCTCCTATAATGGCATAAAGCCACAAGGACATGAGTGGGAATCCTGGACTCTGCACTTTTTTAAATATGGTATTGAAGCACTATGTGCCAAGCACTGTGCTGTATACTGGGATAGATGCAAGCTAATCAGATAAGACTGAGAGCCCCATGTGGGACATGGACTGTGTCCTAATTCCCACTTTACAGATGAGGTAACTGAGGTACAGAGTAACTAGGCAACTTACTCAAGGTCACACAGCAGGCCAGTGGTAGAGCCAAGATTAGAACTCAGGTTCTCCTCGCTCCCAGGCTCGTGCTCTATCTACTAGGCTGTGCTGCACTTTGGGGGGAATTCCATGACAAGGAGACAGAAGGGAGCTTCTGTTGGGCCTTAGCCACCCACGTATGCTCAGGGTAGAAAATACATTCCCTTTGCCTCATTCTACCTTCCTTTTGGGACTAAAGCTCTTGGGAGAATACAACAGAATTCACGGACATGTTCCCTGCCCATAACAAGCTTACAGAAGCCTGGTCTGAGAGGATCCTTTCAATTCTATAGCTTGGCCTTTAAGTCCAGGATTAATAACTTGCAAGGGAAGAGGTTTTTGAGATTTAATGAGTCAAGTTATGCAGGGAGTCTTGTGATCCTTCTCAGAAGACAGGCATTCTGTATTCATTTAATCGTTTATTAAATGCTTACTGTGTGCAGAGCACTGAACTAACCACTTGGGAAAATACAATATAACAATAAAAGACACATTCCCTGTCCAACAACGAGCTAGAGCAAGGCTTGACTATAATTTGGCTAGTAGGGGTTGATACTGTTTCTGTGAGCTCTGGTCAGAGTGAATTACTACTTAAAAACAAATTAGCATCTTATACAACTTAGTATTGGGAAGGTATTCCGCACTGAGAATTGAAGGTCCAGTGCTCTAGACACTTTAACTGAGGTGTAGAATGTGTAGTCTGATTCTGGCCTCAAATTCCTTGAGTCGTCCCCATAAAGAATTTCAGAATCATCATCATCAATCGTATTTATTGAGTGCTTACTGTGTGCAGAGCACTGTACTAAGCACTTGGGAAGTACAAGTTGGCAACATATAGAGACAGTCCCTACCCAACAGTGGGCTCACAGTCTAAAAGGGGGAGACAGAGAACAAAACCAAACATACAAACAAAATAAAATAAATAGAATAGATATGTACAAGTAAAATAAATAAATAGAGTAATAAATATGTACAAACATATACATATATACAGGTGCTGTGGGGAAGGGAAGGAGTTAAGATGGGGGGGATGGAGAGGGGGACGAGGGAGAGGAAGGAAGGGGCTCAGTCTGGGAAGGCCTCCTGGAGAATGAAATCTTTGTCTTCCATAGTCTTTATGAATGGTATTTACTGAGCTCTTAGTGTGTGCAGAGCACTGCACTAAGCGCTTGGGAGAGTTCACTACAACAGAGCTGCTAGACAAGTTCTCTGCCCACAGAGAGTTTACAGTCTACAAGATGAGTGCATTTCTCTTTAAGGTGCTGCCCAAAGCTCCCTAGAACAATGTCCCGTTCTCATTGGACTGAAGACTTTTTTTCTGTTCCTGTCACATTCTTGTTGACTCATTAGAGAAACAGCGTGGCTCAGTGGAAAGAGCATGGGCTTTGGAGTCAGAGTTCATGGGTTCAAGTCCCGGCTCCACCAATTGTCAATTGGGCAAGTCACTTAACTTCTCTGTGCCTGTTACCTCATCTGTAAAATGGGGATTAAGACTGTGAGCCCCCCGTGGGACAACCTGATCACCTTGTAACCTCCCCAGAGCTTAGAACAGTGCTTTGCACATAGTAAACACTTAATAAATGCCATTGTTATTATTATTATTATTATTATTAGAGTTACCAGAGTGACCATGGCACCCTAAGCAGCCTGACTATTAATCAGCCGGGGATGCTATTGAGCAAGAAGACTTGTTTAGGTCATGTATTAAATAAGGTAGCACAGCTGCCTGGAGGTGAGCTGAAGGGTGGGTGTATTCCGATAGCCTTTTGGTGGAGTAAACTGGCCTCCTGAAAAGCAAGTTGCCTGGTAGTTCTAGTAGGAGTTGGGGTGCAGGGGTAGATTCCCAACAATGAGTAGATGCTGAATTCATTTGCAGTCAATTAATGGTTATTCCCAAGTTCATCATTCACTTGGGAAGGGTTTCATTAGCTGTGAGCCAGCATGCATCTGTTCCTGAGAAGCTTCCAAGGAGTTTCCATTCGTTTAATTTCCTCTGCAGCACCTGCAGACGGTAACTCTCCAGTCTCTGTTGACTCAGGGCCAAGGTGTCTTTATCTCCAGCAGTCCTCCATTGGCACGGATCTATAACTCCCTGCCTACCTCATATTAGGAAGAGGGTGGGTGGATATGAGTTTCTTGGGGTCTTGGTGACTTTTTTTAGTTCTTCTTTGCAAGATTGGAATCAGCAACAGTTGATATAATAATGTTGGCATTTAAGTGCTTACTATGTGACATGCACTATACTAAGTGCTGGGGTGTATACAAGCAAATTGGATTGGACACAGTCCCTGTCCCACATGGGGCTCACAGACTTAATCCTCATTTTACAAATGAGTTAATTGAGGCCCGGAGAAATTAAGTGACTTGCCCAAGGTCACACAGCAGACAAGTGGTAGAGGTGGGATTAGAACGCAGGTCCTTTGGATTCCCAGGCCCTTGCTCTGTCCACCAGGCCACATATCTTCTGCCCCCTTCCCCAGCAAGTTCTGAGCCAGTGTCAGGTATGGAGAAATTCCACAAAGACAGGGAAACCCAGGCCTGGCTTTTGGTTAACTTCTCTGGTAGAATCTGAAGGCTGCTTTGTATATTGTGAGTCAATCAGTGTTATTTATGGAGTGCTTACTCTGCATGGAGTACTGTACTAAGTGCTTGGAGAGTAAATAGACACGGTTTTGACAGGGTGGGTTCTTCTGCTCAGCCAGGCCTGTTTCTCCCCTCTCCCATAAGAGACCAATCCCAATCTCTCCCTCTTCTCCTGCAGGGAATGGCTAGATGGTTGCAGGAAGGAGGTGAAGGGAGAGAAGGTAATAGAGTGGGAGATATTTGTTTTTTGTCTAGGTTAATTGGGCTCTCAGGGTTATCTGTCTTCCAGCTTTTTCTGAGCAAGGTAAAATGTGGACCCAAGTGCCTCCTGCTGAAGTAGGACCACTGTAATTTTAAAATCTTCATTTCCAGGAGAGTGAGGGCAGCTCTATGCTAGGCAACAGGGCTTTTACTTAAGCCAGTTTGCCTGCCCCTCATGTTTTGTCTTCAGTCTCACTAATTAATGCTACTCCTACAATTTGCGTCATTTTAATTATAAGTGACAGAACAAGCCCAGGCACTGATTACAGGTATTTTGTGCAGTAAAACATACTGCAAACCAGATGTGTGTGAGCCTCCCATGCCAGAATAATGTAATTGTCTTGCCATGTGAAGAGCCCAATTTGGTTGTGGGGAGGAGGGGCAGCAAAGACCACCACACTAAGGTGGCTACTTTCTTGTTTTCAAAGTGGCATTTCACTGTGAAATGAATAGATATTCCAGTATTAATAACTCTAGCATTTGCTAAGCATTTATTATGGGCCAAAGACTTTACCAAGTGTTGGGGTAGATGCAGGATAATCAGGTTGGACACAGTCCCTGTCCCATGTGAGGCTTATATTCTGAGGAGAGAGAACAAGTATTGAATTCCCATTTTACAGATGAGAAAACTGAGGTACAGAGAAGTTGAGTGACTTGCCTGAGGTCCCATGCTGCCAAGTGGTATAGCTGGGATTAGAACCCAGGTCCTCTGAATTCCAGCCCCACGCTCTTTCCTTTAGGCCTCACTGCTCCTCATCTTTATTTTTCCATGGTGCTTTTGTCACCTCCAAGTCACCAAATTTTGGGCAGTCCATGCAGTATGGAGGATCACTTGCTAAGGGAAGCAGAATGGCCTAGTGAAGAAAGCATGGGCTTGGGAGTCAGAAGGATCTGGGTTCTAATCCCTGTTTTGGAAATTGCTTGCTGTGTGACTTTGGGCAAGTCACATAACTTTTCAATTTCAACTGTAAAATGGGGATACCTGTTCTTCCCCTACTTAAACTGTAAACCCCACCAAAGACAGGGACTCTGTGACCTGATTAACTTGTACCTAACACAATGCTTAGAACAGTGTTGGACACACAGTAACTGCTTAAATACCATTTTTTTTTAAAAAAAGGATTATGGAGGTAGAACTGTGTAATCTCCCTCTGGACTGGTTTCCAGAGTTCCATGGGAGACCCCTTTCTTTTTTTTCCCCCCTTTAGAAAAATGGATAAATGTTGGATTAAGAACCTTATTGTGGGCAGGGAATATGCCCACCAATGCTGTTATATTGCTTCTTCCCAAGTACTTAGTACAGTGCCCTGAACACAGTAAGCACTTAATAAATTCAACTGATTGACCTTTTGTGTTGGACTTCATGATGTCTTTAGAAGAACATTTAATGACCTGTAAGGGAAAAGGAGGGGCAGGTGAAGAATGAAGAGATTGTGTGTCATAGTGTGAAATGTTCAAATGTGGTTTCTCTGCAGCCTTGGCCTTTGGTGATATTTCATACTCTGGATTGGAAAATGTCCTCTAATGCTAATATCAGAAATGAGAAGAGCTGTGTTCAGAATAGTAAGGGAGGGGCAGGGATAGGTGTCTGGAGTGGCAGGCTATATGTGTGGAGGGAATTACAGGACTACAAAATGCCACTCCTAACCCAATCTTTCTCTTGCTTCATCCCACTCTGCTCAGGGACCCTGGGGGAAGTGTACCCAAGACCTGGAGACTGCAGTTCTAAAGGAGAGCTCTGCTTGGCACTCCCTCCTCAGGGCCCCAGGTCTTCACTGAAGGAAGCTACTGGAAGTCTCCCTGGTTTCCTTCCCCTTCAAAGAACTCCCTGTGGGACAGCTGACCACCCTTGCTGAAGGCCCCAGTTTTATACGGCTGTATACTCTCTAGACTTTTACCTGACATGGCTGCTCAAGCCTCTCGCGTTTGTGAGGTGTGAAAGAGCTAAATCCAGGTTCTCCACCTCTGCCTTATGAGCTGTGGCTTTTGCATCCAGGACCCTGGGAAACAGGAGCAGTGGGTGTTTAGCCGACCAAAAAGACTGACCCAGGGATAGGTGCTTGACTGGTTTGAGCTCCTAAACCCCCACCTTCTAAGAAGTACGATGAACTTGAAAGTTCCTTACCCCAGGTCTTGAGCTCTTCTGAAGCGTCAGCCTCTTGGGTCTGGTTGAGTTGCCTAATCCCGTCTCTGTATGAACTACCTCCCAGGGCTAACAGGCCATTCCAAGTCTGGTGTTTTGGGCCATCTGAAAGGAGGAATGAGGTTGCCAGCTCCTTTTTCCATGGACTCTAGAACAGCTGCCGCCTGGCATTTTAGCTGGGCCACTGCCGAGCTACGTGGAGGCTTTCCAACTGGCTCTTCAAAGCTGAATCTCTGCCCAAAATACCAGCTTTTGATGGCCCTCCTAAACAGACTGTAAAAAAGAAGAATGGGAGGGAAGGTTTGTCTCAGGAAGTATGAGGAGCTACTGATCTGGAGTGACAGTGAGTCTCCATGGGGAGAACACCATTGAGTTTAATAGGCTTGTCCCTCATGTGGGACAGCAGTGAGACTGAATAATCTTATTGATGGAGTTTGGCAAAAATGGGCTTCAGAGTGCTGCAGTTCAGCTCCACTGATTCCCACAGCCCTCTTAGTTGACAGACTGGCTTGGGACTTCCTGGCTTTTGAGGCCTATGTTATTTTCCACAATTTCCATCATTGGCTCAATTGCTCTTGAATGCTTATTGTCTCTTCCTCAGACACAGAGATGGCTCTGTTTTGACCATGTTTATCATTTATAGTCCTCACTTTTCACTCTCCTGTACACCATTCTTACAGACTCATTATGCTAGGGTTTCCATCTTATCCTTTATGACATCATAAATAAAATAGTGGGCTCGTAGTCTAGAAGGGGGAGACAAACAACACAACAAAACATGTAGACAGGTGTCAAAATTGTCAGAACAAATAGAATTAAAGCTTATATGAATGAAATGAATATAAAATGAATAGTTCCACCATGAATGATACTTTGCAATTGATGGGAGGTAGCCATCAGTCAGTGGTACCCTCCTACCATTCCTTTCCAAACTCCTTGAACGAGTCATCTACACGCGTTGCCTCGAATTCCTCAATGCCAACTCTCTCCTCGACCCCCTCCAATCTGGCTTCCATCCCCTGCATTCCACCGAAACTACCCTCTCAAAGGTCACCAGTGACCTCCTGCTTGCCAAATTCAACGGCTCCTACTCTATCCTAATCCTCCTCGACCTCTCGGCTGCCTTTGACACTGTGGACCCCCACCTTCTCCTCAACACGCTATCCAACCTTGGCTTCACAGACTCTCTCCTCTCCTGGTTCTCCTCTTATCTCTCCGGCTGTTCATTCTCAGTCTCTTTTGTGGGCTCCTCCTCCCCCTCCCATCCCCTTACTGTAGGGGTTCCTCAAGGGGCAGTTCTTGGTCCCCTTCTGTTCTCTATCTACACTCACTCCCTTGGTGAACTCATTTGCCCACTCCGCACATCTGCCAAGCTAGCTCTCTTCCTCCCTTCAAAGCCCTACTGAGAGCTGACCTCCTCCAGGAGGCCTTCCCAGACTGAGCCCCCTCCTTCCTCTCCCCCTCCTTCCCCTCCCCACAGCACCTGTATGTATGTTTGTACGTATTTATTACTCTATTTGTACATATTTATTCTATTTATTTTATTTTGTTAATATGTTTTATTTTGTTCTGTCTCCCCCTTCTAGACTGTGAGCCTGCTGTTGGGTAGGGACTGTCTCTATATGTTGCCAACTTGTACTTCAAGTGCTTAGTACAGTGCTCTGCACACAGTAAGCACTCAAATACGATTGAATGAACGAAAGGTTGGAGAAGCAGACCTTTCAGCCACTTTGTCTGAAGACAAATGTATTGGTTCTTTAAAAGGTGGGTTAATACATGTCCTTGGAGAGGAGGCTACTTTTTGGAGTGCCATGGTTTAATCCAAGTTTAATGAAATGAGGATAGTTTTGATCTCTTGTGAAAATTTCTGGCTTAATATTTTAATATTGTAGCTCAGGTCCTGCTGCCTCTTGGTACATTCAGTCAGTGGTGTCATGAATGATATTGTCAGGCCTAAAACATTGCATAATCTTTATGAAGTTTTACTCCTGCTGTTGTCTCTCCATAGAAGCCAGCCACTGTATCACTTTTTAAGTTGGTGTTAGGCTGAATCCTGCTCCTTTGATAATTATCATAGATAGGGCTGGTTCTCCCCACCTCGCCCCCCCCCCCCAAGAAAAGGTCTATTTGACCACACTAGATATGCTGTCAAACATCTCTGTAAAACTGTAACTTCAGGTAGCCATTAAAGCTGGTTCCTTCCCCTGCAAATTTTCTGAAAGACTCATTTGGGTACATAATAATAATAATGACATTTAAGTGCTTACTATGTGCCAAGCACTGTTCTAAGCACTGGGGTAGATACAAGCAATGAGGTGGTCCCATGTGGGGCTCACAGTCTTAATCCCCATCTTGCTAACAATAGTCTTTGTTTTATTAACTCATATTTTTCAGGTAAAAATTTCTAGTTTAGAAATGTTTCTAGCAGTTTGGGGATCTTCCTGTTAAATGTTATGCCAAAGAGGGATCTAGTGAAAATCCTTAATTGCTAACATTGTCACTGCATTTAGATTGGAACCTCATAGACATTTAAATATTCATTTCTTTCTACTTCCCTAAATGTGTGGCAGTGTGCATGGAGGTTCAGAATTTCTTGCATCAAATTATATAATCCATTCTCTATCCACACTGGTGACTTGTGAACTGGTTAGAACAGAGGCTGGGCATCTGACTCAACCCCTGACTTCCTCTCAGGGCTCTAAGTAAATGAAAAGGCACCCTGATTAACCAGCCACTGGTTCCTGGGAAAGGGGGAGATGGGGAGGTTTACAGAGCAGAAGTTCTGCCCTAAAATCTTTCCTTCTCCACTGCTTGTACAGGAATGCCTGGAGCACCCTCCCTCAAATCTGGCAGACAATTACTCTGCCCCGCCTTCAGAGGTTTAGTGAAAGTACATCTCCTTGAGGTCTTCCCTGACTAAACCCTCCGTTCTTCTTCTTCCATTCCCTTCTGCATCACCCTGACTTGCTCCCTTTATTCATCACTCCCTCTCAGCCGCACAGCACTTAAGTACATATCTGCAATTTATTTATATTAAGGTGTGTCTCCCCCTCTAGACTGTAAGCTCCTTGTGGACAGGGAATGTCTGTTGTGTACTCTCCCAAGCTCTTAATGTTCTGCGCTCAATAAATATGATTAAATGAATGAGTGAGACTGCCACCACTGCTTTCCCACCCCTCCAGGGGACATTTGAGACAAGTTCAAGCCTGATGGTTAGTGTGACACCAACAAGCTGCCGACACATGGCAACAAAGGCGTGGGGTACAAGCCTCAGTCATTGGAACCTCCTTCTTCTGTCCCTGCTCTTTCTACTCCTGTGCTTTTCGGTGGCAACTCCCTCAAATCTTGCTCACTGGGAGAGATGGGGCCCCTTTAGGCTTAAGGCCTTTTTGGCTATGGACTGTAAACTCGTTGTGACAGGGAATGTGTCTGTTTTTTCTACATCCCCAAGCCCTTAGTATAGTGCTCTGTGTGCAGTAAGTGCTCAATGAATTCAACTGACTGTCCCAAATATCCCTGTGAGAGATGAGATGGACACTGTTCACAGGACAGTGTCAGTTGCTGGGTAGGTAGGGGAGTTTTAAGGAAGTTCTGCCCTTAAACATTATACCCCTTTCTCTCTCTCCCTGATGTATAATTGGCCTGACCCTAGGATTGGCCTTGGCAAGATAGTGTACTTTTTGTGCGTCCCAGGCAGTTGCCCATGTCGGCTGATTCTGCCTACTGAATATCCCTGCCTGATTGTTCAGTCTTGGCTCCCATCACCCTCACCTGCAAAATGAGGCTCATAATGGTCTCTAAACAGATCCTTTCATCTGAAACATAGTAGTAATTATTCAAACAATCATGACGGTCCTGCAATAGTTTAAATGTAGTCTTAGGGAAGGAACTGTGATTTCTAAATTCCCACTGGATTAATCATACTTAAGGTATTCAGTGATTATTATGTGCTAAGCCCTGGGGCAGAGACTATATTATGACTTTGGACTCAAGTCCCTATCCCATGCAAGGTGCACAATATCTTCTCCCATTCTACAGATGAAGTAACTGAGGCCCAGAGAGATTAAATGACATGTCCAAAGTCCCTCAGAGGGACCATTGGTGGAGCAGGCAGTTGAACCAGACTCCCAGTCCAGGGATCTTCCTACAAGGCCCCTCCACCCAATAGAATCACAGTTGTGTCCATTTTATCCCTTTGTGGTTTTTGTGGGAAGGCCTACTTGTATGTTGACATGCTATCCTGCTCTCACCTTCAGGTTTCCAGCACGGCTCTCTTCAGCTTCTCTTAGCAGTATAGAGGAGGATTCCTCCCCTGACCGGCTTAGAGAAGCTCCTAGCTGGTCAGAAAGGTTTGCTCCTGAAGCAGAATGGGCTGTGGAATACGTAAGAAAGCAGTGTAAGACAGGCCTGATTTGGGTAAAGAAAGAGGCTAGTTAGAGATGGAAATAGACTTATTCTAAGAGGCAGCATGAAGTTGAATTAAGTAACAAGGTACTTGGGCAACTTCATTTTACTAATTCCCTATTTCTTTAGATCTCTCACTTGGGAGCTTGAATGTGAGAAGATTGAACACTATATGTGTGTTACCCCTGTCATCCTGAATAAAAATGTTGACATTTCAGCCCCTGCCCCCAAAGTTTCCCATTAGCTTGATCAATTCTTAGTGAAGTTGCTTTAAAATTGAGGGTACAGTTGATTCACGAGGAACTATATATATTTCCCTTGGAGTATTTTGGATTAATGCTAACTGAACATTCTGTAATATTATAGAGGACTTAAGACAACGTGTTTTCCCCAGAGCTTAGAGTTTGATGGAAGTTCTACAAAACATCTTTTATAACAGACCTATCAAATCAACTTTTTTTTCTGCCTCCTTTCCCTTCAACATGTACAACTTAGAATTTCTGAGTTCTGTGTTTTTGACTGGGTGCTGAAAATGTGCCTTTATCTTATTTCTTCAAGTGAAGAAAATGTATTTACAGCTTGCTTTTATTTTTAAAGCCTTAAAAAAAATAGAGCTATCCAGTGTGAAGCATGTTGAGGGACCAATTTCCTGGTTTTATACTGGATAGTCTGTTTCTTTTCTGGTACTTGTTAAGCACTTTGTGCCAAGTACTGTTCTAAGCACTGGACTAGATTCAAGATAATCAAGTTGAATACAGTACCTGTCCCACCTAGGGCTCTCCATTTGAGTAGGACTTAATCCCCATTTTCCAGGTCAGTAAACTGAAGCACAGAGAAGCTAAGTGACTTACCCAAGGTCACACAGCTGACAAATGACAGAGCCTGGGATTAGAACCCAGATCCTTTGACTTCCAGGCCCAGGCTCTGTCCACTAGGCTGTGCTGCTTCCCTGTTTTTCAACAGGTGGTCTTTCTGGCCAGTATGAGTGTGGTTCCAGATCCCTTTATGCCCCATATTTTTCATTTTTAGCATTCAGCCTTTCTTTATATTGACTCTTGCCGCTGAGGTCCCCGGCTTGGAAGCAATGCCCATATTCACAGGGACCTATGAGGGAATGCAGAGTCCTGGGACAAGAGAGGGGGTTGACCAGGGGTATTCTCAAAAAAAAAATGCTTTAGGTGACTCCAGTCATGCACTTGTAAAGTGCTGCACATTCATTCATTCAATTCAATTGTATTTATAGAATGCTTATTTATATGCAGAGCACTCTAGTAGGCACATGGAAAATACAATACAGCAATAAAGAGACAATCCCTGCTCATAGTGGGCATATGACATTTCCATGGTGTAACACTTGGTATCGTGTGCCTCCTCGCCTGGTATTCTCAAGGGCCATCTGGCCATCCAATGAGCACTTGTGCCTACTTAACTCCTTTCTGCTAATCCTGTCCACTGGATGGAAACAGTGTCAGATTTCAAGGGTCATCATCTAACTTGGGGACCTAGATGTGGAAGCTAGTATATAGTCTTTGTAACCATTTGTCTTAGCTCCCCCAAGTCTAAAACAGATGGGCACCTGAATCTGGTTGTGGTGAATGGAGGCTTTTGAAGTACAACTATCTCATTAGAGCACATTCAGAAAAACCCATACCTGTATTGTTGTGTACTTTTTGCATGTGAGTGCACCCAAATACTTTAATAATCAATAAGAAACAGAGTGGCAGATAGGATTACCTTGCCCTTTCAATCAGAGCCCATCAGATTGACCATCTGACCTTTGTTGAATTCCTTTTTGAATCCTCCTTGTCTGATGACTTCTCAAAATCCATCTGGCTCTTAATGCGATCCAGAGTTTGTGAGAAGCACCTTACTCAGTTGTGAGATCAGGCTCCTTCCTTCCTCGGAATGGACCTAAAGGAATTGGGGAGCTAAACGTCTCTGTGCTTATCAACAATCTCGGTGTGAGAATGATAATAATGGTATATGTTAAGCATGTACTGTGTGTCGAGCTCTGTTCTAAGGGCTGAGTTAGATACAAGATAATAGGGTTGGACACAGTCCCTGTCCCACCTAGGGCTCACAGTCTGAGTAGGGAGGAGAACATGAACACACTCTTTATGCTGTTAGTCCATTTGGGGGCTATTTTGTAATGCTTTTCCTATTTCATTTTTACTCTAAATCTCCATTCACAAGGGTGCAATTCCTTTATTTTGAAGTGTAAGCAATTCTTTTCCTTTTTAGCAAAGTCAGGCATAACTGGCTCCAGAGTCCCTTTTGCATTATTCCTTCTGTTCTTCACTTCTAGTTTGACTAATGCTTTGCCAGCACTCTTTGTTGCCATTGTAATGCAGGGTGAGAGTCCTGACAGTATTAAAATGCCGCTTTGTGTATCTCCTCTCCACTCCAGTTACTCGGGACTTCTTGATGCTTACTTAAGCTGCTCTCCTAACCACCACCAAGATGCTTACTTCCTTCATAGACAAAGACACACTACATTTGCAGGGTCATCTTTCCCTCCCCTCCCCCATCCCCCCCAGCTGAAAGGCTCAATAATAATGATGATTGTATTTAAGTGTTTACTAGAGTCAAGCACTGTTCTAAGTGCCAAGGAAAGTTAAGCATCTTTCCAATGAAGGAAAGTTGATCTGTTACCTCTAATCCTTGCCGATGGTGTTACTAACTTGTGGTTTATATGACCAGAGTTCCCTTCCACCTAATTGCACATGTAATGCAGGGAGGAAGTTACTGCAGAGAAAATGGTGCCAACTAACCCCAGATTCAGCACCATCTTTAGTGAGGATGCTGAGCCAATTGTTACTCAAGGCTCCCTAGTACTTGCAGTAAGGTGCAGTGGGATTTTTTTTTTAATGGTATTCAAGCATTTACTATTTGCCAAGCACCCTACTAAATACTGGGATAGATACAGATTACTCAGGTTGGATCCAATCCACTTCCTACATGGGGCTCACAGTCTTAATCACCATTTTACATATAGAGGTAACTGAGGCATTGAGAAATTAAGCAACTTGCCCAAGGTCACACAGCAGACAAGTGGTGGAATTGGGATTAGAATCCAGATCCTTCTTACTCCCAGGCCTGTGCTGTACCCACTAGGCCATGCTGCTTCTGAAAAATCATTTATAAATCAAATGGTCTCATGGAAAGAAGTTGCTATTTTGAATGATTCCATAAGCTTTACACATTGGCCATATTTATTCTATGTATTTAGTGTTTAAAAAATATATTTTTTTTCTGTGATATATATCTGCAAGTGTGGAAGGGGCCTGGCTGTTGCTGGCTGGCTTACTGGGACCACACTAGGCCCAAAGGAGTGTGATAGTATTGGTCTTTTGAGGGCCGTGGGCAGGAGCCTGAATGGTGTTTTTGATTGAAGAGGGATATGTCAGTCTCTTCTATGGCGTGAAATTCTATTCCCTCAGTCATTACATTCACAGTAACTTAAGATTGATACTTGGGTATTATAAACTACATCTTAAGAAAATAGATTGGAAAACTTCTCAACATCAGAAAGTTCAGTTTCAAACTTTCAAGTAATCATTACTCTCTGAAAGTGTTAGTTTTTTTATCTTTATGGACTCTAGATCATGTTCTTATTTCTCCTTGGATCATGGATTATTGTGCTCCACTGGCTTCTCCAGCAGAGTCAAATGTTGCTGATATTTTTGTGATGGAAGGTGTTGCGTATGTATACATTCTGATTCATTCTCTAACTTTTGTGTGTTTTGTGGGGGGGTGTAAATGGGTCTCTCTGTTGCTGATTTTCTTAAGGCCCCATAAATCCTCAACATGGCTGGCCAAGAAAAGGTTAGTTTGCAGGAAAGTGAGGGTTGGGGCCAGGGGAAGAGGACCAGGGGGACCACAGGGCCAGGGGAGAGGCAAGGCCCAGAGCATATGTGATGGTGTGGGGTGGGACCAGGTGGTATAAGGGGCAGGGCCGGGGTGGGACCCAGGGCCTCCATCACTGACACCCCCATCACACTGCCCCAGAAAAGCAACGTGGGCTAGTGGATAGAGAGTGTGGCCCTGGGAGTCAGAAGACCATGGGTTCTCATCCTGCCTCTGCTGTTTGACCTTGGGCAAGTTACTTTTCTGTGCCTCAGTTCCCGCATCTGTAAAATGGGAATTAAAACTGTGAGCCCCATGTAGGGCTTAGACTGTGTCCAACCTAATTACCTGATATTCACCCCAGTGCTTAGTACAGCACTCGGCACATAGTAAGTGCTTAACGAATACCATTAAAGAAAAGAAATAATAATGATGGTATTTCTTAAGCGCTTACTGTGTGCAAAGCACTTGTTCTAAGCACTGGGGAGGTTACAAGGTGATCAGGTTGTCTCATGGGGGGCTTAAAGTTTTAATTCCCACTTTACAGATGAGGTAACTGAGGCACAGAGAAGTAGTGACTTGCCCAAAGTCACACAGCTGACATTTGGTGGAGTTGGGATTTGAACCCATGACTTCTGACTCCAAAGCCCGTGCTCTCTATTAAAAACAGTTTAGCCTTTATTTTAAGAATTGATGAGGAAAAACTCCATCACTATGTAATGATCAACAACTGTGTGAAGTGCTTAAGATCACTTTGTCAATAATAATGGTGGTATTAAGTGCTTACTATGTGTGATGCACTGTTCTAAGTGCTGGTGGGGATACAAGGTGATTAAGTTGTCCCATGTGGGGCTCCCAGTCTTAATTCCCATTTTACAGATGAGGTAATTGGGCAAGTGACCTAACTTCTCTTTGCCTCAGTCACACAGCTGACAAGTGGTGGAGTGGGGATTAGAACCCATGACCTCTGACTCCCAAGCCCGTCCTCTTTCCATTGAGCTGCGCTGCTTCTCTATTTGTTTAAAATAGAATTAATCCTTGGTATTTATTGAGTGCTTATTTTGTGCAGAGCACTTTACTAAGTTCTTGAAGACCCAGTCTCTAAACTCAAATAGCACCCTTGATTTGGAAAGATACATACTGTTATACACACAATGAGAATCAATCGATGGTATTTACTGAGTGCTTACTGTATGCAGAGCACTGTATAACAGTATAACACATTTGGTAGACAAGTTCCCTGCCCATAGAGTATTGTCTAGGAGGATAAGAAGTGGCATAGGTATGACTGCTAATGTTAGCAAAAAAAATGGAAAAAATAATCTAATCTTGACTCTGCCACTTGTCTGCTAAGTGATCTTGGGCAAGTCACTTCAGTTCTGTGCCTGTTACCCCATCTGTAAAATGGGGAATGAGTCTGTGAGCCCCATGTGGTACAGGGATTGTGTCCAACCCAATTTGATTGTATCCACCCCAGTGCTTAGTACAGTGCCTGACACATAGTAAGAGCTTAACACATACCACAGTTATTATTAATAAAAATAAGTGCTCCAAATAAACTGACATATACTTAAGAGCTTAACTACTTGGGGGAAGTTTTGCTTTTCTCCCCTTATCAGTTTCTTCAGGATCCAAAGTTAGTTGATCGCCCCAAGCTGAGAATTCATGTTTTCAGAGCCTTAAATTTTGGGAGGTTGTGAATAGGATTATCCCTGAATCCTCTTCTTCCCCCTCCATCCCACCACCACCTTTCACACAGTAAGCTCTCAAATACCATCAATTGATGCTCATTATTCTTGTTCTGGTGTCTCTGAGCATTCTGGTAAAGGCAGACAGTGTTTCTCATCCTATTTGCAAATAATCTAAAGCCCCATGAAAGGATTAGCCATGGAGCATTTATTAAACAATCTTAGGGCAGACATTGGAACACCAAGTGCATGTGCTAGAAAGGGGTACATCAGGTTCCCTGGCATGCCAACTACATGCCCAGTACTGCTCAGAAGTGTCCAGTGTTGTATCTGTTTCTCTGCAACTGTCCTGCCAACACTATCTCTTTGCTGTCAAAATAGTTCGGTTAGGTGGTATCTGAGACTGAAGAAGGGTCACGAGTAAAGCATGTGCCTGTCCCAGGTCCTTCAACTAGCATGGCTAGGTAAAATCATTTTCCTTTGTCCTGGTCCTCTTCTCCTTATTTGCTGTTCCTTCCCTGAGGCTGAGAACTGATGTTAGGTACCTAACCTAATTGCTCTTTATTTTGGTTTTTCATGTCATCCTTCCATGTACTTCCTAGATCTCTTGAGTCTAATGATGGCTTTTTTTTACTTTCTCTTCCTCCCTTCTAATGCCCAGAGTTTCTGATGGTGAACACTGTCCAGTGCCCCAGTGTCGGTTTAGTTCCTTTTTCGAGTCATGTTAAACGGGCTTGCGTTGAAGTTCTTTGCCTCACGTCAAAGCTCTTCTCTTTCCTCTCTGACAAGCTAATAGAATATCAAAATGGTTACTGGCTTCCATTCGGAGGATTTCACTGATCCTTTCTCAAGGTAAATTAAATGAAAGGCAGGGGTATTTTTTTTTAGCTGAAGGCAGACTTCATCCGTTAGAAATTGACGGTGACTATTGTAATTTGGCCCTATTACTTATTCATTAACTGCGTGCAGGTGGTCAGACAGCCTGAAAGATCTGCCATTTGAAATTTCATTTTCAAGAGGCTTCAGTTCTGTGTGGAATGGCATTCACTTAATGTCTCCCTTTCATGGGAGATTATCTGATGTTTGCGCTCCCTGTGTACAGTGTGCAAACAGCTCCACTTTGGCTTTCCTTTGGCCTTTAAGGAAATGCATTCTTTCTGCAGAGAGGATAGTTCAGGGAAAGGAGTGGAGTTGGATGTGTGGGCTGAAATGAGACTAGACAAAAATGTCAGGCATCTCTCTAAATGACAGGAGTCCTCTCAGCACTCTCCTGGGTTTGTTCCTCTTCCCTGTTCATTTTCCTCCTGCTCTGTCCCAAGAGAAGATCAACAATCAACCCTGCTTTGTCTTTCTTGTGCTTCTAGTGGGCTTTGTTGTCCCTCTTCTCCTGCACTGTGTTCTCCCTGTCTCTTTCCCTCTGTTCTGTTGATGGGCATTTGTGGAGGAGGGAGTGGTAGATTCCTGTGAGGGTGTGGGGCTGGCTGGGGAACTTCCTCCCCATGAACCATCTGTATAGATGGCAGAAATCAGTCAATCAACTGTGAGCAGAGACTGCTTATCCAGAGGGTTTAAAAAGCAAGTTATATTTGATTCCCTTAGGTTATAAACAGATCCCCAAAAGGCAAAACTGCATGATATGGATTCCAGTTGGGTTTTCCGGCACCCGTGACGCAGGATCAGAGGCTAGTTCTTCCTTCTAATCACCACTATTTTGAGGGTTGATTTCAAAGCCAATATTGGCTTGATTTCATGTACAGCCTTTTGGACAAGTGAAAAAAGCACAAACCTGCAAGTTTAGACTTGGGTTCAAATGCTGGCTCTGCCACTTGCTTGCTGTCTGGCCTTGGGGAAGTCATTTGACTTCTCTGTGCCTCAGTTTCTTCAACCAAAAATGAGGACGCAATACCTGTTCTCCCTCCTATAAAGACTGTGAGCCCCTGGTGGGAGAGAGACTCTATCTGACTTAATTAACTTGGAACTACACCAGTGCTTAAGGCAGTGCTTGACACAGTAAGCACTTAACAAGTTCCGTAAAAAAGTGGTGACCTTTGGAGATCATTGGTGACCTTCAAGAGGGCAGTTTCAATGGAGGGAAGTGGGTGGAAGCCAGATTGGAAGGGCTTAAGAAGATAAGTGAAGGAGAGGAGGTGGAGGCAATTGGGGTAGATAACTTAAGGAGTTTTGAGAGGGATAGGAGGGTGATGGGGTGATAACTGGAGGGAGCCCTGGCTCAAGGGATGTTTTTTCTTTATTTGTTCCTTTTTTAAGATAGGGGATATGTGAGCATTTTGCAAAGCAGTGAAGAAGAAGCCATTGGAGAGTGAACAGTTTAAGATGGCAATGAGAGAGTGGAAAAGAAAGGAGGGGCAAGTATCTTTTGATACGGTGAGAATGGATGGGGTCAGAGGCACAGGTGGAGGGGTTAGATTTCAAGAGTAGGAGGGAATTTTACCTTCTGAGATATTGCTGGGAAAGATGGGAGAGTTGAAGAGGGAGGGCACATGGAGATGAGCAGGGGGAGGTTTTAGGGATCTTTGGGGGATCAAAGAAAAGCACACTCAGTGCTCAAGACCATGACCACCAGATGGTGTGTATTTATATCCTTGAGACACCCATTTGACAAACCACCATTCTCCCTTCAAAGTCTTACTAAAATCCCAACCTTTCCAAGAGTCCTTTTCCAAGCCTTTAGTACAGTGCTCTGCACACAGTTAAAGCTAAATCAATTTGATTGGTTAAGACCTTCCCCAACTAAGCCCTCACTAAGCCCTCAGAGAAGCAGCATGACCTAGTGGATAGAGCACAATTCTGGGAATGAGGACCTGGGTTCTAATCCTGACTCTGCCACTTGTCTGCTGTGTGATATGGAGCAAGCCACTTAACTTCTCTGTGCCTCTGCTCCCTCCTCACTAAAATGCGGGTTAAGACACTGAGCCCTAATGTGGGACAGGGATTGTGTCCAACTTGATTATTTTGTATCTGCCCCAGCTTAGAACAGTGTGTGGCACATAGTAAGTGCATAATAATAATTATGGTAGTTAAATGATTACTATGTGCTGAACACTTTTCTACACACTGGGTAGATACAAGGTAATCAGGTTGTCCCATGTGGGGCTCAGTCTTAATCTCCATTTTCCAGATGAGATACCTGAGGCACAGAGAAGTTAAGTGGGTTGCCCAAGGTCACACAACAGGCAAGTGGAGGAGCCAGGATTAGAACCCACGTCCTCTGACTCCCAAGCCCGTGCTCTTTCACCTACACCACGCTGCTTCTCATGCTGCATAATACCAAAATTATTATTCCCCTACTCCCTCTCACTTCTGCATCACCTATGCACTTAGATCTGTACCCTTTAGGCACTTGACAGTCACCTCGGCTCCACCTATGGTTGTATCCATCATTGACTTTAATGTCTGTTTCCCCCTGTAGACTGTAAACTCCTTGTGGACAGGGACCATGTCTGACGACTGTATTGTACTCATCCAAACACTAGCATGAGGGTTGGATGGGGGCTGAGATGATGGTTTTTGCCAGACATGCCTGTTGCGCCTCTCCCATTTCCCCCCTCCACAAGTAGCTTTGTCTCTGGACTGGCTTTGTGGTGACAAGACAGGCCCTCCTGGTTTAATCCACGGTAGGCACCCTGACTCAAGCTGTGGGGATGCAGCAGTAGAGAAGCAGTGTGGCCTAGTAGAGGACCTGGGTTCCAATCGCACTCTCACTTGTCAGATGTGTGATCTTGAGCAAGTCCACTTAATTTCTTCAACACCTGTTCACCCTCCTACTTAAATTGTGAACCCCATATGGGACAGGGACTGGTTCCTACCTGATTATCTTGGATCTTCCCCAATGCTTGACACGTAGTAAATGCTTAATAAATGCCACAGTTATTATTGGTAGCACAGGGGCTAGGTAGGGTAGAAGCCTTCTGGAAGAAATGGATGCAGAATCCGCCATCCATAACCAATGGTGGTGACTTTGCCCTTTTTTCCCCCAGGCTCCCTTCTTCTGCTTTCACCCAGAGGACAATGTTGCCTGTCCTCCCTTCCCTCTTCAGTCCCCCGCTACAGGAGTAGACTTTACCAATTTGTAACGCTGTCACTGAGCCACATGTGAGACTTAAGAAAACAAGAGGCTTCGGGCAATTGCCCTTATCCTCCCACTCTCTCTTTCTCTGTGGCCCTGATCCCAGTAATACCATGGTATGCTCTTTGGATAAAGTACAAATGCTTACTCACATTAACACCAAAGTTACATTTCTTTTTCGGATCTTGCAGCTGAGGTGTTTATAGCTTGATTTTTATGTTGGCTGCCCTGGCACATTCATCTGATAAGGTGACATTTAGATGATTTTACTATAATTAGCACTAAAAACAAGAAAAATAACTACTATTCAAGCTTAATTATCTCTGCCCTTTTAGAAAGAACTGGATTCAAAATGCCAGAAGAAATACTAACAGCTTTACAGAATTTATTTATAAAATTATTGTTTGTTTTTTAAATAATCAGGCCTTTGGGTAGAATGCTATTTCTTGGATCTCTGAAACCAAGGGCCAGTTTTAATGATTTGCCCCACTTAAATAGCTACAGTGAAAAGAAAAGAAATTGGAGGCCAGGCTTACTGAACATTACTGTTGAAAGTGAGGTTTTAAAATCTGATTTCTAGTGGAAGTACTTGATTCTTCTGGAAATAGCAACAGGGAATTTTCTCCCAACTTAAAATTGGTTCTCGCAGCCTAGGTTGACTTGTGGATGTGACATGTTGTTAATTCCCCAACAGGTGACTTGTGTAATGATTATCAGCTACATTAGTAGTATTTATTTGAACACCTGTGTGCAGAGTACTGTACTAAGCTCCTGTGAGACTTCAATAGAACTAAAGTACGTGGTCCCTGCACTCAAGGAGCTTACAACCCCATGGGAGAGATTGATGATAATAATAATGAGGGTATTACTCTATAGAGCATGAAGATGTGGGTATAGATGCTACAGGGGAATGGGTGAGTGCTAAAGTGTTTGGATGCTGTGGTAGTGTTGTGTAGTAGAGAGGCAATGTGGGAGCCAGGATTGCCAACAGTCTGTAAAATCACAGCCAGCCAGTAAAAAGCCATTAAAGTTGGCTACACACATGAAGGTCTTACAAAGATTTGGATGTCCAAAAAGGCACTAAAGTTGGTCTCACGCATGAAGCTCATACAAAGATTTGGATGTCCACAACCAAGGGTGCTTTTAATTGCTGAGGAGGCTGGAGGATCCTGCAAGCATCCCAGTGTTTAGAAGAGTGCTTTGCACATAGTAAGTGCTTAATAAATGCCATTATTATTATTATTATCCTGGCCTCCATCTTCTCAAGCAGAGTAGCAATTGCCTAAATGTGGCCTCCTCTGAATGGTTTTCCCTGGCTCTTCTATTCCTGTACATCTCAGTTTGGGTCTCAGACTCCATAAGATAAGCACAAAAATGCCAAGCCAAAGCTTCTCCATCAGGCAAAGTGTCCACCTGCAGCCCCACACTCTTCACACTCATATGTCTTTTGTCGCATCAGGACTTATGAAGCAGTTTAGCTTCATGGAAGGAACACAGACCTGAGAATCAGAGGGCCTAATCCCTCAAGGCTGTGTTCTGGGTCCCCATCTATTGGAAAACACATTTGCTCCCTGGCTTCCATTGCCATCTCTATGCAGATGATTCCCAACTTACTCCTTTTCTGTAGGCTCATATTTTTCTCCTGCCTTCAGGACATCTCTACTTGAATGTCCTGCCAACACCTCAAACTTATCTTGTCCAAAACAACTCTTCACCTTCCCACCCAAACTGTGTCCTCCTCCTCACTTTCCCATCACTGTGGACAGTACCACCATCCTCCCTATTTCAAAAGTCCCTATTATTCTAGAATTATCTCTCACTCAACTCAGTCTGTCACCAAATCCTGCCAGTCTTATCACTGTAACTTGATCTGATCTATCCCACCGCTGACCCCTCATCCACATCCTGCCTCTGGCCAGGAACTCCCTCCATATTTGACAGATGGTCACTCTCTCCCCTTCCAAACCTTATTAAAATCCCATCTCCTCCAAGAGGCCTTCCATGACAAAGCCTTCACCTCCTCAACCCCATCTTCCTTCTGCACAATCCTTGCACTTGGAGGTGCACCTTTTAATTGCCCCATCGCACTTATGTTCACATCTGTCTACCAACTCTGTTATATCATAATCTCCCAAGTGCTTAATACAGTGCTTTGGACACAGTAAGTAGCCTGACCTAATGGATAAAGCCAGACCTGGGAGTCAGAAGGACCTGGGTTCAAATTCCATCTCCACCACATGTCTGCTGTGAGACCCTGGGCAAGTCAACTTCTCTGTGCTTGTTACCCTATCTGTAAAATGGGGATGGAGACTGTGAGCCCCACATATGTCCAACCTGATTTGCTTGTATCCACCCCAGTGCTTAGTAATAATAATACTAATGCTGGTATTTATTAAGCACCTACTAGGTGCCAAGAACTGTTCTGAGCACTGGGGTAGATACAAGGTAATCAGGTTGTCCCATGTGGGGCTCACAGTCTTAATCCCCATTTTCCAGATGAGGTAACTGAGGCACAGAGAAGTTAAGTGGCTTACCCAAAGTCACACAGCTGATGTGGCAGAGCTGGAATTAGAATCCACGACTTCTGACTCCCAAACCCCTGCTCTTGCCACTAAGCCACACTGCTTCTCTAGCACACAGTAAGCACTTAAATGCCATTATCATTATTATTATTACTCTTCCAAGTGCTTAGTTCAGTGCTCTGAATACAGTAAGCACACAAAAAATATGACTAATGGATTGGTCCTGCCCAGGCTTTGAGCCCTGCATTTAGAGGTTGTATTTCCCTTTCCCACTTGTTCCTTGGATTGTGTGCTAATTTTCCAGTCAGAAGCATTTCACTTCTGCTGGAGAACTCTTTCCATACACACTCTTCTGCCTGAGGCTCCTGACCTTTTCCTTTAGTGCCCACACAAGATGGCTGTACCCAGCGCATCTTCTCTGCTGCTGCTCCTAGCCCTTCAGTGGGCTGCCTGCTTGTCATCTTCGCTATGTACCACCCCCATCTTCAATGTCGTTTAGCAAGTAGACATTGGCAGTCAATCCCTGGAAGAAAAACACACACCAAAAAAACCTCTTATACCAATGGGAGGCTTTACATGTACCTTGTTTTCCTAGGATGGGATCTTTGCAATTAAGAATAAGAGTAATGCATTTTACTGAAAATAGAGTGTCTCTTGTCATGTGCCAATGAGCCCCTGGGTTGGAAAAACATCTGGCCTCTGAATTGCTGCCTCAAAGTGCTCCTGAGGTGGGTGTCACTAATTAAGGTCCTATTGCAGCTCACTACTGTATTAATAGATGTCAGGTTTTTTGCTATTTCACTTTGGAATCCTGTCTTGAACAGAAAAATAATGGAACTGAGATGTGCAAATTTAATACCCGGGCATTGGCAAGCAGTCACCACTTCCTATGGAAAACAGGGAGTTGCATGTGGGTCCTTAATTATGGCCTCTGAGCACAATCTTGATGTGAAGCAGTCTACTAGCACCAAAGGGAGTGTGGAGAGAGGAGGAATATTTTGGCTAATAAAACCGGTCACCTTGAACATGCAGAGGATTCTGGGTATAGTCTGTTCTGTGTTGCCTTTCCTCCTCCTGCCATGTTGACAGCAGTCTGCTTATCCCCATGCTTAGTGTTGCTTTTTTCTTGTTTTTGTCCTGCTCTTACAAAAGTACACACATTACCATGGATGATCTCTTGGAAGGTCTTACTGTTTGTTTTACGGCATTTGTGAAGTGCTTACTATGAATAAACACTGTTCCAAGTACTGGGATAGATATAAGTTTATCAGGTTGGACACAGTCCCTTTACCGCACTCTAGAAGGGAGCAGGATTTAATTCCCATTTTACAGTTGAGGAAATTGACGCACTAGAAGCTAAGTAACTTACCCAAGGTCACACAGCAAACAATTAGCAGAGCCAGGATTAGAATCCAGGTGTCCTGACTCCCAGGCGCGTGATCTTCCCACAAGGTGATCCTGTTTCTCAGCATTAGAAAAATACTAGCTGGTTGTTTGGAGTGTGTGAGGGTTAGGAGGGTAGTGTGTTACTTCAGAACACTTATGTACATACCTGTAATTTATTTATATTAATGCCCGCCTCCCCCTCCAGTCTGTAAGCTCATTGAAGGCATGGTATGGGTCTACCCACTCTATTATATTGTACTCTCCCAAGTGCTTAATACAGTGCTATGCACACAGTAAATATGACTGATTGACCTCGCTTGTGGGGCTTGAACTAATAATTGTAAAGTGGACATTATCAAATAATCAAAAGCTGCAAATGAATAGGCCAGGATAGTAGTGCAAAAATCAGGGGATCACAGTAAATTCTAGAACTCCTTTATCCTGGAAGTTCCAAAGGTGAGCCCACTTCCCTCTACCTGGAAACAAGAAAGAGAGAAAAAACTAGGGCCTGTCCCTTGCCTTCTAACGTTCTCTCTTGACTAATCAATTGATGTATCTACTGACTTTGAAAAATGATAGTCTCTGAAGAAAAGTGAGGAGCTGATGAGTCAGGTAGCCCAACATCCCTGGATGCACCACATTTGGTCTAGAGAGCATCAGTGAATTATCTCCTCACTTGCAACAACTTGATGAAAAGGATGTCTTCCTGTTTTCCTCCCAACTAAGAATGCAATTATTAAATATTCATGTACAAAAGTGCTGCTAAGCAGTGAGTTTGTTATGCTAAACAGTATGGGCTTCATGCTCACTAGAGAGGGAACAAAGCTCCTGATTTAAGCTGCTGAACTACCTGGGGAGAGATGTCAAAGACTTATGCATCCTGCTAATTTATGGAAAGGTGATTTTTTTTTTTTAGGTTTTTTTTTTTTTCCCTTTTTCAGGAAGGTTGGAATGCAAAAAATCACTACTCCTTTACTTTTTGGTCAGGTTCCTGTTGTATAATGCCATTCTCTGGAATACTTTTATTCCTAATGTGTAGTAACTGATTTGAGTAAGTAATTTCTCTTCGTGGCAGGAAAATGTTACAGCCTCACTTGGATTTGTTTTAGTACTATACATGACAGGGGAGCTAACTTATTAGAAGCCAGGAATTCTCCCAAGGCAGGCTTGGTGGGAGGGAGGGTGATGAAGAGGAGAGTAGAGCTTCCTTATGTTTAAGGAGGCTTCCCCTTATTACCTTTATAGGGCTTAATCCTATGGCTTAACGAAGCTCATTATGGGTCTCAAGGTGTGTCTCGGTTCATTGACTTTTTATTGTTTTTCAAAACCAGCAATACTTCTTATCTTAAAGTTTTTGTTTATTGTAATAAACAATCAAGTGTTTTTTTTTCAATCGAGCTTTAAATAAGTGTTTCTTTTTTAAAACACGATAATCACAATAATTGATGGGTAAAGATTAGTTCTGCATCCCAAAGGAAAGTTTTGGAGGGAGCTAAGATTGCTCCTATCCAGTGTGTCATTCTTCTGAGGGAGTTCATATGGATTGAAATGAAAGCTGAGAGTATACATTAGCAGCAGTTGGCTACAGACCACAGTGTGGAGGGGCAAGGTAATAAGGGTTTAAGAAAAATTATATTGTTAATGGGATGAGAGGCTTGGGGACTTGAAATATCTCAACACTAATTGCCCTAAAGGAAAGGAACCCCTCTCAGGGTCGCACCTGGAGGGTTTCAAGTACTCTACCAGTCTCCTCTACAGGAGAGTCAAGCAGCTAGTTTGGCCAGTGGCTAATGAGATTAAGGCAATCTGCTACAAGTCAAAACTCACCTGTGCTGGGCAGCAACAGTGTGGGAGAGAGTCGAGGGTGGAGACTCAAGCGTACTGCACAGAAGGAGGCAATGGTAAAAACGCTTCTGTATTTTTACCAAGAAAACTCTGTGGATTTGCTAATAGAATGATTGCAGGTGGAGCATTCTGGGAGAGATGTGTCCATGGCATCGCTATGGATCGGAGACAACTTGATGGCATAAAACAAGAACAAACGAAAGTAGGCTGACAGACCCCTTGCAGATCAGACTACTGAGGCTACCATTTTACAGATGAGGCAACAGTTACAGAGAAGTGAAATGACTTGCTCAAGGTCACACAGCAGACAAGTGGTGAAGCTGGGATTAGAACCCAGGTCCTTCTGACTCCCAGGCTGGTGCTGTATCCACTAGGCCACTTAGGGCTGATTCTGGCTCATGTTGGTTGGAGAGGAATTCATTTTGACTGCTAAGCAGGGTTGGACTTCTGTGATTTGAAGGCCTTTAGCGGGGGCACAGGCTTTCAGTGAACAGTGAGCTATTTTATCAAGCAGTCAACTGTTTTTACTGAGCACTTACAGTGTGCAGAGAATTGTGCTAAGTGCTTGGGAGAGTTCAATAGAATAGAGCTGGGGGACTTTACCAATAGAATAAAGTTGGTTAAGTTGGGTTCCCTACCCACAAATAACTCATTCTGGAAGGGGAGACAGACATTAGTATAAATTGATTATGGCTATGTTCATGAGTGCCATGAGGCTGAAGATGGGTTGAATATCAAGTGCTTAAAGGATGCCTAGGTGACAGAGACTGGAAAGCAAGTAAGGAAAAAGATAGCTTAAATGGGGAAGGCCTCTTGGAGGATTTGTGATTTCAATAAGGATGCACCTGGCAGGAAGATGCTGCTTTTGTTTCCCCAAATACTGGAATGTGGAGAAAAATGATTTCACATAGACAACATATTTCAGTATTATATTTTTGTTTGCCTTAATGTAGGTGCGGTGGATGTGTGAGCATGCATTTGGGCCGGTGACATTTATTTCTTCATTCATCAATCCCCTTGGAAAAGTCCCTCTAACCATCTTTCTGTCCTCTGCCACCAGGGAGCACTGATCTAAAACTATCAAGCTATAATTTGTTAAAGTGATCAGGCATCACATTATGGCTGTGCTATTCAGCAGAGGGTTCTGATGAGTAAAGTCCTGTTGAAACTACATGGCCTAGGGAAAAGAACACGAGCCTGGGAGTCAGAGGGCCTGGGTTCTAATTCCACTACTTGTCTGCTGGATGATGTTGGGCAAGTCACCTGACTTCCCCATGCCTGTTACCTCACTTGTAAAACAGGGATTAAGACCGTGAACCCTATGGGGTACATGAACTGTGTCCAACTAATTATCTTGTATGTACCCCAGCGCTTAGTATTGTGCCTACCACATAGTAAGCACTTAACAAATACTATGAAAAAACTACCAAAAAACCAGGGTTCAAGTAGTTTCTCTAATCTTTACTGTTCAGGGTGATGCTCATGGTTTAAATATAACCATTGGTTTCCATTGTATGTCTTAAAGGATTCATCCTCGGGAACACTTCAAGGAGAAGTATGCAGTGGATGAAGTGCAGTATTCAGATGATGTAAGTGTTCGTTTTTCCTCAGTCAGTAGTGAAGCTCATGGAGAGGGCAGTTCTCCCAAATAGCTGTCTAGATTCATTTAATCTTATTTCAGTTCATAAATTTCTCTTTAATGCTCCAAACTTGGCTTGAATTTTGTATGAGTCAATTAATGTTTTTACTCCCTATTTCCCTGGAGGGCTGGAGAGAAGGAATTCCCTCCTACAGCTACACACACCACAATTTGCCATTCTTCAGTGCATGAGCAGAGGGTCTTCTGGGTCTATGTGGGTGGGTGGGATTGGGAGAAGAGGGATCTTGGGATCCTTCTGTTTCTTTCTCCTTTTTTTTCCTCCTTCTTCCCTGGGTTCTAATCCCAGTTCCACCACTTACCTGTCTTGTGATCTTGGGCAAGTCACCTAACTTTTGTGCCTGTTTCCTCATCCGATAAAAGGAGATGACATCATTATGTGGTATTTAAGCACTTACTATGTGCCATGCACTGTACTAAGCACTGGAGTAGATACAAGCTAATCAGGTGGAACACAGTCCATATCCCAAGTGAGTATGTCTTGGCCCATCCCATGTCTTGACCCCCATTTTACAGATGATGAAACTGAGGCACAGAAAAGTTGTGACATAAGGTCACACAGCAGACAAGTGGCAGAGCAGGGTTTAGAACCCAGTTCCTTCTGACTCTCAGTTCTCTACCTACTAGGCCATGATACTTCTCCCTGGTCTCTCTCCTCCTTAGATTATGAGCCCCATGTAGGGCAGAGACTGTATCTGATCTGATTGATTATCTTCCATCTGTCTCAGCATTTAGTGTAATGCTTGGTCCATAGTAAGTTCTCAGCAACTTTTGTTATGATAACCATGATGGAGATCTGAGGCTGAATTTTGGAATGTCTAATTTAGTGTCTTACTCTGCTGAATGATCACTGGACACTCACATTTTGAACATATAGAAAATACTCCAGTAGCCAAATTTAGAATCTTTTATTCTTTTTCCTGGAATGATAAACTCTGCCTTGTGGGCAGGGACTGTCTGTTAATTGTTATATTATACTCTCCCAAGCTCTTGATACAGTGGTCTGCACATAGTAAATGCTCAAGAATGGCTGAATGAATGAATAAACCATGTCCCATGTTGTGTAGCTGAACCTCATGCATTGCATTATCCCACTGAGTCATCAAACTTTCAGATTGTTGCCTGACCTGTAGCTACTTTAAAACTCCAGCTCTGTCATCCAAATCCTGCAGAAATACAAGTGTTCCCAGAAATATATACCATCACCCAGCTGTGTTTCTCTCTTCAAAGCCCTCATTGAGCAGATGTTCTCTGTGGGCTTGTGCACCTGGCCAACTGTATAAAAAGAGGAAAGGCGCAAACCTCAGCAGCATTTCTGCCCAGAACAACAGATGATTTGTTTCTGGGGAGCTGCTGGAGGAAAGAGGGAGAGTTGGGATGCTTAATTATGTCCCTTTTCCCCCTGCAGAATGTTAATCCTCATTTACCAAAGTTGGAATCTCACTTGACTTAGCCAGGAAAACATTTTATCTTCCAAGTTCTCTAAGGATGGAGCCGTGCTATTCCCTGGCATCAAGATGGGGAAGCTGCTCTGATTCTGCTTGGCTGAGGTTCTGGACCACATACTTAGATCAGCAGTGCCAGAACCCTTGGAGAAAGGATGGCCAGGGAGTACATTCCAAGAGGATGGTCAGGTTTACAAGCATCATGTGCCCTGATGGTGAGCCCGTTGTTGGGTAGGGGCCGTCTCTATATGTTGCCTATTTGTACTTCCCAAGTGCTTAGTAAAGTGCTCTGCACACAGTAAGTGCTCGATCAATACAATTTAATAAATGAATGGTGTTACACTATCACCCACTGGCCATATCTAGTCCTTTACCCTACAGTCAGTCAGTTAATCCTATTTATTGCGTGCTTACTGTATGCAGAGCACTGTACTAAGCGCTTGGGTGAATACAATATAACAGACACATTCCCTGCTTATGACAATCTTACAGTCTAGGTGGTGGTGCTTTGGTGTGGTGTTTTTGTTTTTCTTTGATCCTGATGTTTGACCTTTTGGAGTGGTTTTCCAAATAATAATAATTGTGGTATTTAAGTGCTTACTGTTTGGCAAGCACCACACTTAGCACTATGGTAGATGCCAGCTAATTAGGTCACATACAGTCCCTTTCCTATATGGGGCTCACAATGTAAGAAGGAAGGAGAACTGGTATATAGTACCCATTTTAAAGATGAGGAAACTGAGGCACAGAGAAGTTAAGCAACTTGCCCAAGATTACTCAATGGGAAAATGGCTGAATTCCCAGATAACTCAGATCCTCTGACTCACAGACCCGTGTCTGTCCACTAGGTAATGCGGCTTCCCAAGTAAAGGGTCTCACCGATAGTCTACTCCAGTGTGGTTGTAGCGGGACATCTTGCCAAGTAATACACATGGAATAAAATGTGGCCTGTCTTTCAAATATAACTGGATAATGGGCAGATAAGACAAGGTGGTATCCTGAATATTTAATGGCCAACCGAACCTCCATAGCTGGATCAAATGGCCTCCCTAGACCCTTATCATGTGGCCCTACACGTGGCTATTGGTGATCAGGAGTGAATTATGAAAGTCAGGAAAATAGGCTGGATTTCTTCCTTTATGTGAAATCCATGGATTGCTAGACACTGCTCCAGTTTGGGTTTCTCCCTGGGGAATTTGTCTGGCTCTTCTCCTTTCATTATCAAACCGGGACTTTCTGCCACTTGTGACTCTGGATCATAAGAGTGAGTTAGTGAGTCCAATAAACCAAGAACTTAGCTCTGTATAAGTGTCAGTGGTTTTCAACCACTATTTTTTGGAAAGGCAAGAGAAAATAGGAAGGTTCCCTGAATACTAATAACTGGTTTTGCTAAACTCTTACTCCTTTATCAAGCCCTGAACTATACATTGGAGGAGATAGAATATAATTAGATCAACTACTGTCCCTCTCAATCATTCATTTAATCATGACTATTAAGCACTTACTGTGTGCGGAGCACTGTACTAAGCTTTTGGGGAAAGTACAGTACAGCAATAAAGAGTGACAATCCCTGCCCAAAATGAGCACCAAGCTCACAGTCTAGAGGTGGGGGAGATGGGCATTCATTCATTTAATCATATTTGAGTGCTTACTGTGCAGAGCAGTGTACTAAGTGCTTGGGAAGTACAAGTTGGCAATATATAGAGACGGTCCCTGCCCAATAGCGGGCTCACGGTCTAGCAGGGGGAGGCAGACAACAAAACAAAACATATTAATAAAATAAAATAGTAAATATGTACAAGTAAAATAGAGTAATAAATATGTACAAACATATATACAGGTGCTGTGGGGAGGGGAAGGAGGTAAGGCGGGGGAGAGGAAGTGGGGGGGCTCAGTCTGAGAATCCGTTCTGGAGGAGGTGAGTTCTCAGTAGGGCTTTGAAGGGAGGAAGAGAGCTAGCTTGGCAGATGTGCGGAGGGAGGGCATTCCAGGCCAGGGGGAGGACGTGGGCCGGGGGTCGATGGCGGGACAGGCAGGAATGAGGCACAGTGAGGAGGTTAGTGGCAGAGGAGTGAAAGGTGGGGGCTGGGCTGTAGAAGGAAAGAAGGGAGATGAGGTAGGAGGGGGCGAGGTGATGGAGAGCCTTGAAGCCGAGAGTAAGGAGTTTTTGCTTGATGCGTAGGTTGATTGGTAGCCATAAGAGATTTTTGAGGAGGGGAGTAACATGCCCAGAGCATTTCTGCACAAAAATGATCTGGGCAGCAGCATGAAGTATAGATTGAAGTGGGGAGAGACAGGAGGATGGGAGATCAGAGAGGAGGCTGATGCAGTAATTCAGTCGGGATAGGATGAGAGATTGAACCAGCAGGGTAGCAGTTTGGATGGAGAGGAAAGGGCGGATCTTGGCGATGTTGTGGAGGTGAGACCGGCAAGTTTTGGTGACAGATTGGATGTGAGGGGTGAACGAGAGAGCAGAGTCGAGGATGACACCAAGGTTGCAGACATCAAGCAACTAGACATTATACAAATAAATAAAATTACAGCTATATACATAAGTGCTGTGGGGCTGGGAGGGGGAGAAGAGCAAATGGAGCAAGTAGGAGCAATGCAGAAGAGTGGGAGATGAGGAAAAGTGGGACTTTGGTAAGGCTTCTTTGAGATGTGCCTTCAGTAAGGCTTAGATGAGGAAACTGAGGCAGAGAAAACTTAAGTGTCTTGCCTAGGGTCACCCAGGAAGCAAGTCGTAGTGTTGAGATTAGAACCCAGGGCTCCTGGAGCATTGCATATTGTCAGTCTGTTTACTATCACTGATGGATTGTTGGCTGTTTGTCAGGTGCTCCCACTCAAAATTTCTTCTCACTTATGACTTCTGGACCTGGGTTAGGGAGGGAGATTACTTCAGACAGTTCAGGAGAGTAATTAGTTTGTGATCCTGGTGTTTAGATGCCTCTGTTTCAAATCTAACTTATGTGAGGTTCATGAAGAGGAATACAGCTGACTAATTTTTGGAGGAAAGGGAAGCCCAGACCTTATATTTCCTCTTCTCTTTCTACCATCAGATTTGCAATTTACTGTGTGACTCTTGTTAAGAATCAATCAGTTGTATTTATTGAATGCTTACTGTGTGTAGAGCATTGTAATAAGCACTTGGGACAGTACAATATAGCAGACACATTCCCTGCCCACAATGAGTTTGCAGTCTAGAGGACTTAAACTTGGATTCCCAGGCCTGATTTTGGGGCTGCCTTTTCTGAGCTTTCAGTGAAGATCATATTGGTCTTATGTTACAGCTTGTAGTGTCAGCTTTCTCCTCTTTTTTGGGGATTTTGAGTGTACTTCTTATCTCTTCCATAAATAGCTCTGGGCTCCTAGATCCTGGGTATAATAGATTAGGAACTTCATCCTGCTTTTCCTTTATTTTTAGATGTATGATCCATTCCCTGTGGTACTTAAGTCATATGCATATTACCTGTCAAATTAATACCCTTGATTACAAGTCCAAAAGACATAAAAGTATTTGTATGCACACACTCAGGTGTTTGCCAGTGATCTGGTTCTTGCTGAGTGCTGAATCCAAGAAGTAACATGCTGAGTCTGAATTTTAATTTTGTTCTGGCTCTCCTGTTTCCATGGAGTGTTTTTTCTTCTTTTCTTTTCCCTCTCATTTTGATTTTGATCTTGACCTTAGCCTCTTTTGAAGCCCCAGTCATAAAAACCTCAGCTGTCCAGACTGAGAGTATCTTGATTTTTTTTTTCTGGCTAACACCCAGCTGCTTAGAGCCTGAATCCTTGAGGTTATACTGATTCTCCCCATAATTCACATCTCTAAGTCTAAGCAGCTCTGTCTTTCCATAGCTGGCCCTACCTAATGATCAGCAATATCTTTCTTTTCCCTCCTGAAACAAAGTAGTTCAGGCCCCTGGCTATCCAGTGCCTTTCCCCTATCCATTTTGGAATGATAGAGGAGTTGTGAATAATGGGTACAGAGAGAGTTTGTGGAGTCTGGTTCCTTAGAACCCAGCTTCTCTGTTGGTGATCCCTCAATACCTTCTCCAAACTTGGGAAAACTTACCTCACCATCCTCAAAAAAAAAGAGGGCTGGTAATTAGGGTGGTGCCATCAAGACTCCAGTTGAATGCTACATTGGGGCAGCCAATAGAAATGGAAAATTCAACTGCACTTGGGCATGTGTTTAAAGCAAAGAGGAATTTTCTTGTCAATCAATGATATTTATTGAGCACTGACTGTGTGCAGAGCTTGGGAGAATACAACAGAATTGGTAGAAATGTTCAGATTCAAACTGTGACTATGTGAGATAGGGGCTGTGTCCAAACTGATTAGTTTGTACCTACCTCAGCACTTAGTATCTGGCACATATTTGTATTTGTTATGGTATTTGCTAAGCACTTACTGTGTGCCAGACACTGTTCTAAGCTCTGGGGTGGAGACAAGCAAATCAGGTTGGACACAGTCTCTGTCCCACGTGAGGCTCACAGCCTCAATCCCCATTTGACAGATGAGGTGACTGAGGCCCAGTGAAGTGACTTGCCTAAGGTCACACAGCAGACAAGTTGTGACCCAGGATTAGAACTCATGAGCTGACTCCCAGGCCCATGCTTTATCCACTACACTTTGCTGCTTCTGTACATAGTAAGAACTTAACAAATACCATTTAAAAAAAATTCCCTGTCAATAAAGAGCTTGCATTCCAGAGAGGAAGACAGACATTAAGTAATTTATAATATGTTATGTATATGTACATTAGTGCTGTGGGGCTGAGCGGCTGAGGCTGAGGAATTTGGGAATTCCAAATTCCCAAAGGTCAGAGACCCAAGCACACAGTCAAGGGAGAGGGGGCCAGGGAATAGAGAGTGTAATTGGGGAAGGGCTGTGCCCTGGTGCCCTTAATTTTTCCATAGTGTGTGTTTTTACTTTGTGTTTTGGAGAGAAGACTGTTAATGAATCAGGCAATGGCCTTCTGACAGCACATGTCTATCTGATAGACCCCAAATCCAATGTTGTAAGAAACACCCATGCATATGGGCATGATACACGTTAGGGCTATGTAGTGTTCTTTAACCTTGGAGTTATTTAGGAACTTCAGAATTTACCCCTAGCTTCAGGGAGGCCTGAGTGTCCCTTTTGTAGTTCCCATGACTACTATCAGCTCCTTGAGGACAGGGATAATGTCTCCCATCTCTATTATGTTGTAATCTCCCAAGTGCTTAGCACAGTGCTTTACACACACTAAGTACTCAATAAAATACCATTGTTTGATCCAGAAGGTCAACAAAACTGGAAAAAGTCCCACTCTGGGCAGTGGCAGGGAAAAAGTCCCACTCTGGGAGGCCCAGAACTGCCTAGTACTTAGTGTTATCTGAGGAGGAGTTAATCCAAGGCAGCAATTGTATACAGATGAGGCTGCTACCTGGAGCTCCCAACTTCCCTAGCCCCCCACAAAGGGCAGCAAATGGGCTCCAAGGTGTGTTCCTCTGGGCAGGCAGGAACAAATAGTGACTTTCACCTGCTGTTTTTGTTCTTCAGCTCTGTACCAAACATGCCTGTCTTGGATCTATGTTTTCTCCACCCCATACTTCCCTTCTTCCCACATCTAGCTCCTCTTTTTCCCCTCGACTTTCTTCTCCAACAGGCTCTCCCCTCTCCTCTACTGTCCTCTGTTCCAGAAAATATCACCATATCTTTAATCTCCTGGGGACCCCAATCTGACCCTAACTCTGAGACCTGGTTTGGCAACTAATCAATCAGTGGTATTTACTGAGAAATTACATGGTATTTCACATTTGGGAAGGTGCAACAAAATATGTAGATATGATCCTTGCCTTAAGGAGCTTAGAGTCTATCAAGGAGCTTCTCCTTGTGGTGTCTTGAGCAGTTCATTGGAGGGGAGACTTTAAACTGAGTAAGACTGGGTCCTGTTGTAGAAGGAGAAACAAAGCCATAAGGTGTCTGAAGATTGAATTCCATCAGAAACTGTCAAAGGAACTGGGTAATGTTGGCCACCATTTGAAGCAAGAGCGTTTACAGGGCATCTGCTAGGCTATGGAAATGAGAATACTGTGTCGACATGACTGGGCTGACCCATTTTGTGGAGCTGAGTCAATGCTGGGTTTTCCTTTAATTTTTGCTAGGTCACACAAAAGGAAATTGCTGATGAGCACAAGTCTCTAATGGAACTTGCTGGATATGAAAGAAAATTTAGAGGAGCATTTGAAAGGCTAGCTAGAGGATGAGGGAGTCCCTCTGAGTAATTGTATTCAATAAAAGGTGATGGATTACAAGGGGCAGTACTTAAAAAAAAACTCTCGTGCCATGTGTCATAAGGAAGCATGAACTTGTATCTTTTTTTGTTTTTTTATTGGGCAGTTCAGCAATGGCCAAAAGCTTTTTTTTTAAAAAAAAATTTCCCCATAGTTCTTGACTTTTGTATCCTGATAGTAATCTTCATGGAAGAAGAGGACCCATTAGCTTGTACATTTGTCATCCTGCTTCTCTTTCTGAAGAAAATAGCAGATCTAATCCCAAACCACAACTCCTCTTGTGTTTGTCTCAACTACTCCGATGGTTGGAAACCGTAATGGGGAGGTAAATTTTTTTAAAAAAGGTCGTGACAATGCCAGAAAATGTGTTGCCGAGGGGTTATATTCAGCAACACTCCTGGCCTTTTATTTCTATCTTTTTTGGGGAGGGGATCTTTTTGTCAGCAAAATGAACGCACTGGTTTTCATGGAGAACATGTGATTTTTGAATTGAGCTTTTAGCTAGTTTCTAAGAAAGTGGTATACACCAGGTAAACCCTTTTTGATAGACGTGAATCACTGAAAACATTTCATTCTGATTTTTCAGATAGCCAGGGTCTTGGCTTCATTGAAACCATTCGTTCTTCTTACTCTGGTAAGTGACATTTGTCTTTTCAGAGAATGTTTAGTATCTGATATTTATCTACTGCTGAGGTGATTGTAGTTGAAAATCTCTCTGCAAGCTAAGCACTGTACAGTAGCCATACACGATAATGCAAGAATAAATATTTAATTCCTGATTCTACCACTTGATTAAAAGTCATCAATAAAGGAAGTTACACATTTATGGTTAGGCTGGTTGTCTTGAGGGGAGCATGGGTTGCACAGGCTGCTGATAGCTCTTTAAAAGCCTACAGGCTACAATGCTGCATCTTCCCTGCGTGAAATGCATGAAGTATAACCTAATATTATAGGAATAAAACCACTTCAGAAAACCCAGTGAGTCTATCGCTTTTTCCTACTCTCCTACCTGGAGATCACCTGTTGAGTTTGCAACTCTACATATCACATCTATATCGATCTATCTGTCCATCTCTATATATACACATACACATATTTACAATCACCTTTCATTTGGTTGATAGCAGGAAGGTGTTCTTTTTGGAAACATAAAATAAAGTCTTTACTTTTGATCTGCCTTTAATCCCTCTCACAGTAGTCTGCTCCTTATGGACAACTCTTTTAAGTCCTTTTTGCATTTAGGAAAATATGGTGTGCCATAAATGTTAGTCTGTGGAAGTGAGAGTACTATGCACAATTTTAAATAAAATGGTTTCATGTTGCAACTCACTCCACAATTTTTTTTTTAAGTTTATAAAGGGGGGAAAAAGACTTTTTACATCCCTAAGTGATCTTTCTCCTCAAGTTAATCTTTTTTTTTTTTTTTTTTTTTTAGGAAAAACTTGCCATTACCTATTTTTACAGCTTTTTTGAAAGGTGTCTAGTCAACTCTTTGTTCTGTCGAGGGAAAAATGTTTTATACTGGATAGTAGTGTAAAGGATTGTTTCCTATGTTATATATGTGAAATGAAATTAAACACTGACAGATGTTCAATGAAATTAAACATTTTCAAATCCCTTGGGATTACATATTTTAAAATCTATTGCTAATTGGTGATTCACTTTATCTCTGAATCATCTTGTCCCCACTGTTCTCTTATGGTATAGCCTTGATATCTGGATTTACTTGCAGTTACCGAGGGAGAAGGATGTGATGCAGGTTCATAGGTTAATTTAGGAAATGCATGTACTAAATCAGTTCTCTACCAGCACTGAAGTGGTTTGTGACTGTCTTTGAAAATACTCTTTGGGTTCTGGTAATAGGAGATGTGTGTGTGAATAAATCAAAGAAAAGACCTGTCTTCCCAGGATGGAAATTAAAGTTCTGAAAGTCATTCTTAGTGAATTCCTTAACTGTGGGTCCAAAAACAGCAACCCTTAAGCATCCACAAAGGCAAGTTAGCCATTAAAGATCAAGGGATGCTCTTTTGGTGGTGACATGGGTGTTAGTGGTGTTTAGCCTCAATTTTTCCAATTGTTATTTAAAGAGGTGAGAATATAGAGACTAAACTGTTATAAGAACTCCTTGGTGGTGAAGGTGGAAAGTGATTTTTAAAAATTATTTCAATCAATCATCTCACATTGAAGAAAATAGGAGGGATATCTCTAATGAAAAACTAAATATTCTTGAATTAGCATAGAAGGACTCTACCTGGAGAAAGTTGTCCTGGTTCTTGAAACCACTTTCATCCATATTAATCCTGCACTTTCTGAAAGAGCTCATGTGAAAGTTCCTTTTAGCAATATCCTGGAAAAGGTGTGGAAGCAGTGTTGCCTAGTGGAAAGAGCCTAGGCCTGAGAATCAGAGGTCCTGGGTTCTAATTCCAGCTCCACCACTTGTCTGCTCTGTGACCTTGGGCAAGTCATTTCACTTCTGTATGCCTCAGTTCCCTCATCTGCAAAATGGGATTCAATACCTGTTCTTCCTCCTGCTTAGACTGTGAGCCCCATGTGGGACCTGATTATATCTACACTTTCATTCAATAATATTTATTGAGCGCTTACTATGTGCAGAGCACTGTACTAAGCGCTTGGGAAGTACAAGTTGGCAACATATAGAGATGCTTCTTACCCGACAGCGGGTTCACAGTCTAGAAGGGGGAGACAGACAACAAAACACAACATATTAACAAAATAAATAGAATAAATATGTACAAGTAAAATAAATAGAGTAATAAATATGTACAAACATACATATATACTGGTGCTGTGGGGAGGGGAAGGAGGTAAGGCAGGCGGGAGGGGGAGAGGAAAGGAGGGGGCTCAGTCTGGGAAGGCCTCCTGGAGGAGGTGAGCTACACATAGCACTTAGTACAGGGCTCGGCATATAGTAAGTGCTTAAGTATTATTGCTATTATTATAATAATTTGGTGGAATGTCTTCTCAAATATGGATCTGTTTCTTTCTTTCCCTCTTCCCAACCCCCTCCAATTGGCAGCGAGGTGTCAATACTGACAGCGGCAACATATGCAGGGAGGCTTCTTTTGAAGGAATCAGCCAGTAAGTGATTGAGTGGTGGTTTTGCATTGTAATTGTTATGCTGTACTCCAATTTCTTACATTGTGTTTCCTTAACAACAAATTAAGTTCCCTTTTTGTGTATTTAACATGTAAAGAGCAAATTTGCATTCTTGTCTTTTTGAAATAGAAACCAGGTACCAGAAAGCTTTGAGTTTAAGTAAAATACTTTCTGCTTTTTCCTCAATTACATATATAAACCATTTTTGTTAATTGAACACAGTCAAGGAATGATCAGCAAATCCTCCCATTTCCCTGGGATTTATTGACCATCAAGAGGGTGTGTGTCCTGACTTAGTAATGAGACAGAACAGAGGCCCAATATGACATTTATTTATTTTTGAGAGAAAAAATGTGGCTTAATGGGTAGAGCACAGGCCTGGGAATCAGAAGAATCTGGGTTCTAATCCCAGCTCCTTCACTTGTCTGTTCTGTGACCTGTGGCAAGTCACCTCACTTCTCGATGCCTCATTTACCTCATCTATAAAATAGGGATTAAGACTGTAAGCCCCATGTGGGACATGGACTGTGTCCAATCTGATTACCTCATATCTACCTCAGTGCTTAGCACAGTGCCTTGCACATTGTAAGCCCTTAACAAATACCACTGTTGTTATTATTAATATTATTATTATTTGAAAGAAATGGTCATGCTTCACCTGGGTGAAGCTCTGCTATTACTATTATTGCCATTGGTCAACAGCTCACTTATTGTTTGGGGAGACACATCCTTCCTTTTTTCAACCTCCACTTCCCCCACCACAGTTATTGGTATAGTGCTTAGTACAATGCTTTGTACACAGTAAGCACTCAATGAATACGATTGAGTGCTTATGAGGGAAGACATGATACTAAGCACTTGGGAGAGTACAAGATATTGGATCAATGTGGTAGCAGTCTGGAGGGGAAAGGGTGGATTTTAGTGATGTTGTGAAGGTAGAAGTGAGAGGATTTGGTGACCAACTGACTGTGGGTTGAATGAGACAGGATAATGCCAAGGTTGCTGGCTTGAGGATAGTGGTGCTGTCTGTAGTGATGAGAGACATGTGGAGGACAGAATGAGCGGGACGATGAGTTATCCTTTGGACATGTTTAGCTTATTCAGGTAGAGATAACCTGAAGGCAGGAGGAAATGAGAAACTGTGGAGAAGGAGAGAGGTTAGGGCTGGAGAGGTAAATTTGGGAATCATCTTTGTAGAGATTTGGTAGTTGAAGCCATAGAAGTGAATGAGTTTTCCAAGGGAGTGGATGTAGATGGAGAATACAACTGAGCCTTGAGGGTGGGATGGTGAGTGGCAGAAGAGGAGCCTGTGTTAGAGACTGAGCAGGAGCAGTCCTAGAGTTATGAGGAAAATCAGGAGAGGACAATATCAGTGAAGCCAAGGTTGGATAATGTTTCAAAGAGTTGGGGTGGTCCACAGTGTCAAAGGCAGCTGAGAGGTTAAGGAGGATGTAGTGGAGGCCACCAGATTTGGCAGGAAGAAGGTCATTGGTGACCTTAAAGAGGGCAGTTTCCTTGGAGTGAAGGGGCTGCAAACCAGAGTGGAGGGGATCGAAGAGAGGAAGTGGAGACAGCAGGAGTAGACAGCTTACTCAAAGAATTGGAGAGAAGTGGTAGAAGGGAGAGAGGGTGATAACTGGAAGGAGCCCTGGAGTCAAGGGAGTTCTCTCTCTCTTTTTTTTTTTAAATTAATATACTTAGTTCCATTTTAACTGCCAAGGTATACTCTTCTGAGAAACCACAGTTCTTGACTCCATACTTGAGCATGCCCCTTATCACTCCAAGTCACCTGCCCTCTGGCTTTTCCCTTGTGGAGCTCCTTTTGCCATGGCATCTACATCATGAAAGTCATCTTGATGCTCAGGTCCAAATTCCTAATTCTTGTGTTGTGCTTGCACTGTAAAGATCTAGTTTCAATGCTCCTCATTTTTCTCCTGATTTGACTGACCTTAATTCTTATCCCCAAATATCAAGTGAATGAAGGAGATGAGGAAAGATAATTTACATTTAAATTTACTTCTAGAGTAGTTTGTACCATCATTATAATAATAATGATGATGGCATTTATTAAGTGCTTACTATGTGCAGAGCACTGTTCTAAGTACTGGGGAGGTTACAAGGTAATCAGGCTGTCCCATGGGGGGCTCACAGGCTTAATCCTCCTTTTACAGATGAGGGAACTGAGGCACAGAGAAGTTAAGTGACTTGTCCAAAGTCACATAGCTGACAATTGGCAGGGATTTGAACCCATGCATGACCTCTGACTCCAAAGCCTGTGCTCTGAGCCATGCTGCTGCTGCTTCTTAGTTCATTATAATGAACTGAGTGTTCCTACTCCATTTATCCCATTAGCCTTAAGTTTCTCTAACAGAATTTCTGAATTTGTGAATTGAGCTTCTTTAATGGGAATTTAAAGACTCTTTCAAATGTACTATACATTTGTCCTTAGATATCTATGTCTAGATTTATTTATGCATTTTAAACCGAAGTGTGTGGCCTGTGTGGGAAGAGCAGCATATAGTTGCTCATTCATCTCTGGGGCAAGCAAAAGTTCCTCACCATTGTCTTTAAGCATGCAGTGAGCTGTCTTCCAATCAATCAGTCATTTGTATTTATTGAGCACATTTGTGCAGCTCAATAAATGATGCAGAACACTGTGTTAAAAGTACTTGGGAGTGTGCAACATAACCAAGTTGATAGACATGTTCCTTGAACACAAGGAGCTTACAGGCCAGTGGAGGCGATGGACATTAATATAAATAAATACATCATGGATATGTGCATAAGTATTCTGGGGTGGAGGGAGGGGTGAATAAAGAATGCAAATACAAGTGCAAGGGCGATGCAGAGGGAGTGAGACAAGAAGTAAGGAGCGTTTAAAGTATCTTGGAAGAGATGTGAATTTTACTAAAGCTTTGAAGAAGCAGGGAGTGATTATTGGATATGAAAGGGGGAGGAAGTTCCAAGCCAGAGTCAGGTTGTAGGGTGAGAGTTCAGCAACGAGGTAGATGAGATCAAGGTACAATAAGTAGATTGGTTTAGAGGAGCAAAATGTGTGGGTTGGGTTGTAGTAGAAAATCAGGGAGGTAAGATAGGGGGCAAAGTGATTGATTTTAAAGCCAATGGTAAGGAGTTTCTGTTTAATACAAAGATGGATGGGCAACCACTGGAGGGTCTTGAGGAGTAAGGAGCCATGGACTGAATGATTTTTTTATTTTTTTATTTTATTTTTTTAGTAAAACGATCTGGGCAGTAGAGTAAAGCATGGAATGAAGTGGGGGAACAGACAGGAGGCAGGGAAGTCAGCAAGTAGGCTAATGTCATAATCAGGGTGGGATAGGATAAATGCTTGGGTTAACATGGTAGCAGTCTGCACTTGTCTTCACTCCTTTCCCACAACAAGCCAGATAGTATATCTTAGTCCTCACTGTGCCTTGCTCTTATCTCTTTCGTCCTCAGTCCTTTGCTCTCACCTCACATCCTTCTGCTTGGAACTCCCTCCCCCTTCATATCTGACAGAGTCACTACTAACCTCATCTTCAGAGGCATTCCACAATCTCATCTCCAAGAATCCTTCCCTGACTAATCTTATCTCCCCACTTATTTTACCTCCCAATCACATCATTTAAGCACCTAAGTCCATACTCATTTAAGTATTCTTACTCCCAGCATCTTATATACATATCTGTGTATTCAGTTCCTTACCCTATCAGTATTTTGCTATCTGTTACTTCTGCTATATTTAAAATTCCTTGAGGGCAAGGATCATGTTTACTGCATTCTCCCAAGTGCTTAGTACAGGGCTCTGCACAGAGTAAGTGCTTAATAAATAGTATTGATTGGTTTTACCAACCACAAAATTTTCAGGAACTTAATACAGCAGTTTTCTAGGTGAAATGTCTTGTTAAATTCTAGTTAATTCCGGGTGAGTTAGGATCTGGCAATGCTTTATTGAGACTTGTTTTAAAGAGGTGGCACTGAGGAAAAAAATATCCCATTTCATCTCACACCATACAACTCACAGTCCAACAAATTCCTTGAGCAGTGTAACTTTAAATGTCAGAAGAGGTATTTTTAGAGTGCTAGAAGTGGTGACAGAAAAATAACTTTATGTGTAAAGCTCATACTTATTAAAAAAAGTCATGTGAGGAGAGGATTAGTAAAGGATTATAAGTTTGTGAATATGTATCCATTTCTCTAAATTATGGTAAGATAATATAGGAGTGGGAAGAAGAGAATACTAGATTTGCTGCTTTCAATCTTACAAATCTCCATCTTCCTCTTGGGGCTGCAGTTTGTATTTCTCTTTCCTTGATTAATCCAATTCATTGATCTGCCAGCCCAGAGGTATCAGTATCATTCAAACTCACAATTTTCTCCCCGTTGCTTATTTCCTCCAACACTTGCTGGTGGACAGCATTGTCTGAGCACAGCTGGGGCAAGCAAACATAGGGGTTGAGTAGGGTACTTATCAAGTTCAGCACCCAGCCTTGTCCCAATCCTGAGAAGATAAAACACCCCACATATCCCTGGTTGGGGTTTTTGTAACAGTTGCAGGTCACTCTGTTTATTTCTGAAGAGTGTTTGGCCTTGGCGACTTGTGAACTAATGGAAGCTTCTTTCCTCAACTTGAAGTGATTCGTTACTTGAAAAACTAACATGGCATCTTTGAACACAATGAAGGGGTGGGGGAATTTGTCACGTCTCCTCCGAAACTTGTACTGGTTGATTTTTTGGGGGGAGTCTGCTGTCTTTAGTGATTGCTCTCTAAAGGCCGCCCCTTAGAGTGAACAGCTACAAGACACATGGAGACAGTGAAGGCCCCTGCTCTTCTTCATTACAGGGACAAGAGAAAGTGAACTTTCCTCCGTGGGGTGTCTCCAGGCATTCAGCCCACACTTGCTGCATTTGCAGCTTTCTTGAGGGGCAATAAATGGACTCCTTTAAGTAGTGAAAGCAGGAGGCAAGTGTTTTCTCACTGTCAGCAAAAATGCAAGTATAGTGCAGTCAGAGACATTGTAAAGGTTAGATTGATTGTGTGTCCCTCTTTTCCCACCTTTTTTCCTCTCACCTGGCTCCTTTTCCCTCACTTCCATATAAAATTGCTCATTGATTTGTTTTTCTTTGGTGTTGGTACTCTTCCTTGTCTCTTCTGTTCTAGTGGCTCATAGTCCCGGCTTATTAACCCCTCACTGCCAGGTCTTCCCAGTTTTCTAACATCTTAGGGGTTTCTAGTTAAGCAGTTACCATCTGCTCCATTTCTAAGACCCTGAGCAGTCCCTGCCTTCCCCCTGGGTGGATGGTTTATGATCAGCTGAGCAAGGGGGAAATAAAAGTTGCCTTTTCAAGTCTGACCCTTTCTCAGTTGTCACTGCATCCGTTCTTCATGGATTAAACTTGACAGGTGGAGTGGAAAGCACAATGGACTAACAATTAAGAAATGAGGATTTCATTCCAGCCTCTATTGCTGACACTGTCAGACCTTGGTACAGGTGCTTAACCTCTCTGAGCCTCAGTATCCTCATCTGTCAGTTGATAATCTATCCCATGCCATAGATTTGGTGTCAGGATAAAATGAGTTAATGGGTGCTAAAATGCAGAGGTAGCATTAGGACTGTAGTCAATAAATGGTGCTTAAGTGCCTATTATGTGGATACTGGTACTAAGAATCTTATTGCAAAAGAATCTTACCCCCACTTGTCTTCCCTGTCTGACTACTGTCTTCAGTCACTCACTCTCTGATGGTTCTGTCCCATCTGCCTTCAGATACATTTATGTGTCTCTTATCCTCAAACAACTTCTGTGGATCCCATTGTCCCCTCCAGCCATCACTCTAGCTCCATCCCATTCCTCCCCCACACTCCTCGAATGGGCTGTATCCATCTGTTGCCTCTAACACCCTCTTTGATTCTCTGCTATCCAGTTTTCACTGCTTCTCTCCAGTGAGACTTTGTCTCTGTCTCCACTGTCTGTCTCTTGCTGGCTCTCTATTTCTCTGTCAGTGTGTGTGTGTGTGTGTGTGTGTCCCTCTCTCTTACATCACTGACCAAATTTCTTCCTACTCTAATGGAGTCTACTCCATCCTAATCTTCCTTGGACCTCTTACTTGCTTTTGACACAGTGGAGTATTCCTTTCTCCAGTAAACTCTAATAATAACGGTAGTGTTTGTTAAATGCTTCCTGTGTGCCAAGCACTGTACTAAGCTCTGGGATAGGTACCAGATCATCAGGTTGGACATAGTCCCTGTCCAGATGGCGTTCACAGCTTAAGTAGGTGGGAGTATTGATTTTGGTTTTTCCTGACATGCTCCTTTACTCTTGGGCTGATCTTTCACCAACTCTTTCTCTGCCTCCCACTACTTAACTATGGGTGTCCCTTAAGACTCTGTTGTGGATCACTTTCTCTTCTCAATTATACTCATTCATTCATTCAATCATATTTATTGAGTGCTTACTGTGTGCAGAGCACTGTACTAAGTGCTTGGGAAGTACAAGTTTGCAACATATAGAGACAGTCCCTACCCAACAGCGGGCTCACAGTCTAGAAGGGGGAGACAGACAACAAAACAAAACATATAAACCAAATAAAATAAATAGAATAAGTATGTACAAGTAAAATAGAGTAATAAATATGTACAAACATATACACAGGTGCTGTGGGGACTCACTCCCTTGGGGGACTCATTCACTCACTCAGCAGTGATTACACCTCTAGGCAGATGTCATAAATCTACTTTGCTAGGCAGAAGCAGCTTGCCCTAATGGAAAGAGTACAGGCTTGGGAGTCAGAGGACCTGGTTTTAATCCTAGCTCTGCCAATTGTCTGCTGTGTGACCTTGGGTAAGTCATCTAACTTCTCTATGCCTCAGTTTTCTCATCTGTAAAATGGGGATTAAATCCTGTGAGCTCATTTGGGACAGGGATTGTATCCTCTGATTATCTTGTATCTAGCCCAGTGTTTAGTACAGTGTTTGGCACATAGTAAGCCATTAACAAGTATCATAATAATAATAATTACCTCTTTGCTGCACTCTTAATTCCTCCTGCTTTTAGGACATCTCTGAATAAATGTGCTGTTGGTTTCTCAAGGTCAATACATCTAAATCTGAATGCTTCATCTTCCTTCCCAAATTCTCTCCTTTGCCTGTTTCCTATCACAGCTGACACCATCACCATCCTCCCTGTCCTTCAATCCTGTAACCTTGGCATTAAACTTAACTCAATCCTTCTTTTAACTCCCATATTCAGTCTGTTGCCAAATGCTTGATCTAAAACATTGGGACGCAGCATGGCCTAATGGAAAGAACACGCGCTTGGGAATCAGAAGTTCTGGGTTTTAATTCTGACTCCACCAATTGCTTGCTTTGTGGCCTTGGGCAAGTCATTTAAATTCTTTGCCTCAATTTCCTCAACTGTAAAGTGGGGATTCAATGCTTGTTCTCTCTCCTACTTAGACTGTGAGTCCCAGGCTAGACAGAGACTGTATCTGATCTAATTAACTTGGACCTACCCCAGCGCTTAGAACAGTGCTTGACACATTGTAAGTGCTTAACAAATATCATTCAAAACAAAGGAAAAAAAAATCAAACATTTCCTTTCCTCTCCATTCAGATTGCCACCATCCTGGTCCAGGCACTTGTCTTCTCCCAACTTGACTGCTGCATCAGCCTTCTTGCTGATTTTCTCTGTACTCTCTCCTCTCCAGGCAATAGATACTTCACTCTGCTGTCTGGATTCTTCTCAAAACATTATTCCGTACACATCTTCTGCACTTACTAAAATTCTCCAATGGTTGTTCATTCTTCTGTGCGTCAATTAAACTTCTCCCATTGACTTTGAGCTACTTCTCCGCTGTTTGCCTTCATGCTTTGTTCCTCTCAAGCCATCCTACTCAGCTCCCTCCTTTTCATCTCTTCCCCAGTCAACCTTTCATGCACACCCTCCTTCCCCACTTCACATCCAGCATACCACTGTTCTCCCCATCTGCAAAGCCTTTCTGAAATCATATCTCCAGGAAGCCTTCCCTGATCTCCCCCATGCTGCCATCTTGGCAGTTGTGGCACTGAAGCACTGGGTACTTGCCCCTCTTCCCCGTAGTACTTATGTACACCTTTCTCTTGCCTGTGAATTTATGACATCATACTCCCTGGCTAGAATGGAAGCGCCTTGGCAATGTATTCTCTCAAACTTTGAACACGGTAGGCACTCCTTAAATACTACTGATTGATTAATGGAGCTTAGGTAAAACTCTATTTTCCAGACTCCTTTTCTTATTTAAAATGGCCATATTAGGGTCATAAAACTCTTTTGCCTCTAAAATGTGAGGCCACATTGCAGTTTGACAGAACGCGTGGTAAAGACTCCACCCTGTTGTTCCATTAATGCAGACATGGTTTCGCCTCTGCTTCATTTTCCTCTTGGTTATTCGGATGGAGTAGAATTTGGGAGGGAGGTCCATTGTTCTTAGTGTCTCGCCCATTTCCTACGGACGAGGTCATTGCGGAGTTTGTTCTTGAGGCCTCCTTCATTTTTTTATCTGGCTCTATTTGTCTTCCCTCTCCTCTGGTTCCTTTTCCTCCAGTACTGTTTTGCTAGGGATAATAATAGCCTGTTTCTTAAACAAGATGAATCTTGCTGTCTTTTTGCTTTCGGGATGCTCAACTGCTCTTGTCAACAGCTGCCTCCTTGCTGGCCTAATGATGTTAGTCACTTTCCTTGGGTTTTCAAACCTTTGAACTGTTCCTGGAACATTTCCCATCTCGGACCATTTGATTAATTTTCCATTTTAACAAGGAGCTCCTCCCATTCCCCGTAGAGACTGAAAGGTGACTGGTTTTTCTTGTGTGTGTTTTGTCCCTAAAGTCTCTCCTCAGGGTCACTCTTTGTCTCCTCACATAAATGAAGAGAAGTTTCATCTAGAAGAGCTGCACCCTTGAATCAGGGTTCCTAGAATATCCAGGGCTTGAGCTTCTTGTAGCTTAAGAAGCCTCACAAGAATATCCACCTGGGCCTCAACCCATGACTTTTCTTTCAGAATTCCTGGTGGTACTGTTAATTGGCAATTAGCTGGGTTTCTGGATTCAGCTTGCCAGTGCTTATCCCCAAAGACTCTTTGGGAGCAGAACAACTAGGGTAGGAGAGTGAGACGGCTGTTCCAGCTGCAGCCCTTCAAGTAGCTGGTGGGGTTCCTTAGAGAGAAACCAAATGGGTTTTGGGTGAGCTTGTCCTCACTGTTGGTGGTGAGGAAGACATCAACAAGGCACTGTGAGGTGATTTGGAATTAGAGGAGTGAAGCATATGGAGTGCAGTGAGATAGGAGGGACTCTAGACTTTAAGCTAATAATAATTATGGTACTAGTTAAGCGCTTACTATGTACCAAGTGCTGTGGAAATACAAGCAAATCAGGTTGCACCCAGTCTGTCCTACATGGGGCTCACAGTCTTCATTCCCATTTTACAGATGGGGTAACTGAGGCCCAGTGAAGTTATTTGACCAAGGTCACACTGCAGATACATGGACAGCCCAGGATTAGAACCCAGCTCCTTGGGACTCCCAGGCCCATTCTCTATCCATTAAGCCATGCTGCTTGTGGGAATTCTTTTATATTATACTCTCCCAAGCACTTAGTACAGTATTCGGCACACAGTAAGTGCTCAAATTCAATTGATTGATTGACAGGTAGAGGGAGAGAGCTGTACCATGAAGCCGAGTCAAGAGTTTCTGCTTGATATGTAGAGGAACTGGCAGCCAGAGGAATATTCTGAGGATTCAGGGGTTGTGCACAAAAGTGATGTTTTATGGAAACAATCTAAGTGGCAGGGTCAGTATGGTGTATTGGTTAGAGCCCAGTCCTGGAAGTCAGAAGGTCATAGGTTCTAATCCCAGCTCTGCCTCTTGTCTGCTTTGTGGCCTTGGGCAAGTCACATCACTTCTCAGTTACCTCATCTGTAAAGTGGGGATTGACTGTGAGCCTTATGCAGGACAGGGATTTTGTCCAATCCAGTTTGCTATATCTACCCCAGTGCTTAGTACAGTGTCTGGCATATAGTAAGCACTTAGCATACCTTAATTATTAGGGTCTCATACTATGCATGGAATGCACAGCATCTGAGTGCACTGGTGGATGAGAGGTACTGCATCAGACTGGGGTCAGGTGGGCTGCTGGACAGAGGCTGTAGTGGCCCTGCTATTCCCTCTAGACTGGAAGCTTCTAGTGGTCAGGGAATGTCTCCTAATTCTGTTATATTGTACTGTCCCAAATACTTAGTCCAGTGCTCTTGCCCCAATAAGTGCTCAGTAAATAGCACTGATTGATTAGGGAGGCCTGGCACAACTCTTAGATGTGGAAGCAGCAATGCCAAGGGGATGGAGCATGAGTCTGGGAGTCAGAGGACTTGGGTTCTAGTCCTGGCTTTGCCACTTGCCTGTTGTGTGACCTTGGACAAGTCATTTAACTTCTCTGTGCCTAAGTTATCTGTACAGTGGGGGTTGACTGTGAGCCCCATGAGGACTGGGACTGTGTCCAACCTGATTTGCTTGTATACACCCCAGTGCTTAGTACAATGTCTGGTGCATAGTAAGTGCTCAAAAATACCACTTATTATCATTATGATTATTATTATCATCATCATTATTCTTTGGGTCTCAGTTTCATCATCTACAAAATGGGGATTTCATGCCTGTTCTCCCTCCTACTTAGAATGTGAGCCCCGTGGGGGACAGGGACAATGTCTGCCCTGATTATCTTACATCTACCCCAGTGCTTAGTACAGTGTATATAGCACTTAACGAATACCATTCTTCTTCTTCTTCTCCTTATGCGAAGGGGTATTATGGGAGCCTCTTGGGAGCCACTGTGGGAGCCACAGTGTTCCTCCAGGTAAAGCAAGTACAAGTCTAGGTGGAGAACATGGGACACTTGTCCATTCTAGATCTCCAGAGGAGAGTTGATCTCTGTGGAGCTGCCTGGGGAGAACTCGGCTAACTACTAGATCTCTTGCACCCCACAATTGATCAGGCTCTTCAGTGACTTTGCTTGTGAAGCACACTGACCATGTTAGTAGCTCTGAAGCAGCCTGAAGGAATCTTGATTTGAAATCAGGAGCAGACAAAAATTGGTAAAATTATTTTGCTCACTTTGTTCACACCTCTTTCAGCCCCACAGCACTTACGTCTGTATCCACAATTTATATTAATGTCTGTCCCCCCAACCCACCTGCAAACTGTAAGCTTGTTGTGAGCAGGGAATGTTTACCAATTCTTTTATATTGTTATATTGTACTCTTCCAAGCACTTAGTACAGTGCTGTGCATGCAGGAAGCACTCAATAAATATAATTGATCAAGCAGAGAGAGGTAGACCCAGCTGCAGTCTTATGGATTGCTGAGAAGAGGAAGTATGGGTAGGACAGGTTTTGGATCGATTGAAAAGACCAGAAGCAGTGCCGGAAGATAGGAAACAGGAAAGATAAGAATGCATGGAGAAAACGATCATTTTATTGATCAGATGCTATCTCTCCCCCTACTTGAAGATTTCCCACTGAGATCAGCGTTGTGGGAGTGGATTCCAAAGGAGTTGGCAAAGGCTGAAAATCAGCTGGCAATTTGAGGAATGAAACTTTCATTCAAATATGTGTGTATGTGTGTACTCCCCCACAAATGGTTTGTAGAATTTAGATTCTGTTCTGTGAAAAGTGGGTGGTAGCTGGGAAAACCATATTCTAATCAAAGCTGTTTTAATTCAGGTTATTTACTAAATGCAACCTTTAGTCACTAAAACCATTAGTTCCCCTCTTAAAAAAGAGGATGTTACTCCCACACAGGATGAAGGCCAAGAAGCAAGTTATACAATACTCTTATATATGTCATTGCCTAGGAAGGAAATGTACTGCTATTTTTATTTGAGCTGGTTATTCAATATATACGTATTTCTTATCTATTTTGACACTTTCTAAAATTGCCTTACATAGTTGAAGACAATTGAGTATAAATTGATTCCATTTAAACAAGGAGATAAATGTAAAATTGCTAATTTGGAGGCTGCAAATATGAGAAAATTAATATGTGAAGAATTTTAAAATATTTGAAAATGGAATATTAAAATAATTGTATCCATACAAAATCTACATATGACTTTAAGGCTATGCTTGGTGCTCTTTGGGTCATTCACACTTGAGTCCTTGACTGGTGTGGACAAATTTTGCCAACTCTAGGGCTGGGTTTTTTTTTTTTAAATGGCATTTGTGCCAGGTGCTGTACTAAGCACTGAACTACGTACAAGGCATTCACCTTGAACACAGTCCATGTCCCACGTGGGGATCACAGTCTTAATCCGCATTTTGCAGCTGAGATAACTAAGGCACGGACAAGTTATGCGACTTGCGAAAAGTCACACAGCAGACAAGTGGTGGAATTGGGATTAGAACCCAGGTCCTTCTAACTCCCAGGCCCCTGCTCTATCCACTAGGCCAAGCTGCTCTCTCATACTCCTATTGGAACATTGTGTGGGCTGGGGTAATCACCTTTTACTTTAGGTGTACCATTTCCTAATAAAGTCCTGAAGATGTAAACTCTACATGGACTCTTTCCTTTCTTGGGGGCTTGTCTCCCCTAGTCTAGTGGAAGGAGCATGGGACCAGGACTTGAGACATGAATTCTTCTCCCAGCCTTGCCATTGGTCTGCTGTGTGAGTTGGGCAAGTCACTTAACTTCTCTGTGTCTGTTTTCTTGTCTATAAAATGGGGATCACATATCCACTTTTCCTCTACATCAGATTGGGAGCTCCATGTGGGACAGCTACCCCAGACCCTAAGCACAGTGTAATGCAGCTAATGAGACTAGAAGTTTGGAAAGCAGCACGACTTAGTGGAAAGACCACAGGCATGGGAGTCAGAGGACGTGGGTTCTAATCCTGGCTCTGCCACTTGTCTGCTTTGTGACCTTGGGCAAGCCATTTAACTTCTCTGTGCCTCAGTTACCTCATCTGTAAAATGGGAATTAAGACTGTGAGCCCAATGTGGGACAACCTGACTACCCTGTCTACCCCAGTGTTTAGAACAATGCTTGGCACATAGTAAGTGCTTAACATATACTTTTATTATTATTATTATTTCACATAGTCCAGTTTTCATCAATAGTTTAAAATCTTGCTTTTGTATTATGGTTTCCTCTGTCAGGATAGGCAAGACCCAGGTGGGCTAGAAAGAGAATTATGATGATAATAAAGCTGTGTATTTTTGAAGTGCATACTGTGTGCCAGGCATTGCACTAAGCTCTGGGATAGATAGATATTTAATTTGAACACAATATCTGGATCGTATGGGGCTCTCAGTTTAAATATGAGGTGGATTGGGAGGGAGCAGGGGAGGAGGAAAGAAAACTCAAGTTGTGGAGAAGGAATAATAATAATGATTATTATGGCATTTAGTAAGTGTTTACTATGTGCCAGGCACTGTTTTAAGCACTGGTGTGGATACAAGCAAATCAGGTTGGATGCAGTCCTTGTCCCACATGGGGCTCAGTCTTTATCCCCATTTTACAGATGAGATAACTGAGCCCCAGAGAAGTAAAGTGACTTGCCCAAGGTCACACAGTGTACAAGTGGTGGAGCTGGGATTAGAACCCAGGTCCTTCTGATTCCCAGTCCCATGCTCAATCCACTAGGGCAGTGAGCCCTCCCCAAGCCTAGAGTACTTCACCTGGAAAATGGGTTTGGGATGTAAGTGAACAGAGCAATGTATCTTTAGCCTACTTTGGAGGCTTTTACTCTGGGGTCTCCTCCAAGCAGGGGGAGGGACAGGAGGAAGCTTTAGTTGCCATTTACTTTATGTGAGAACAGGTTATACTTGCTATATAGAGGTGAAAGTTGTGTGCTTGCAGAACCCCGCATTTAGGAGAACATAGAATGTGGTGCTCAGTCCATGCTCAGTGCTGCAATCGTTTCTTCCCACATCGGATTACACTCTATGCAGACAGAATGAATGTCTGAAGAACAATCCTAAAGTTCTAGCCAATCTACATAGTGAAAATGCATGTTCCAGCAGCCGTTGTCATAGGCAGTTTTTTTCCCTTAAACTAAGCAAGACAAAAGTTTGAGCTCAAAAAGACAAAATCTAATTTGTCTTCTTGATTTATGCCTTCTGCTTTCTTTTTTCTAGAACACCTGCTTATCCTTCTTTTTGCTTTTTGGTGTCCACCTCTATCTTGAGAGGATCTTTGACATTCCAAAGTTGGGGTTTAATTCTTATCTTGGATTGACTCTGATTCCAGTGACCCCAACTGTGACTATAAATCCAGTGTGCACTAGGTGCCAAATCACTTCGGTCTGATTTTTTTGACACCGATATTCATCGGTTCTAATTTCAAAATATCCCTCTGTTAGCTATCCTGTAACTTGTTAGATTTCCCCTGCTTGTTTTGTAGGAACAACACCTGATTGAGAGAGATTTTTTTTCCCCTCACCAATGCCAAAGCACCTCTCAGTTTTGGGTTTTTTGTTGTTTTTCCTATTCCCTCAGTTTTCCTGCAGTACAGAGATTACAGTTGTAATGAATTCTGGACTAAGGAACACTTTCATTCTTGTCCATGCATCTTGACTAATCCTGGATGTTAAGGCACATAACTGTTTTGTCTAACACTGCATCAGCAGGACTGACTTCTTTCTTGAGGCAGGGAAAAATTTCCCATTCCCTCTTGTTCCTCACCCCTTCATCATGTTTCCTTACATGCATCATTTTTCATGTTGCCCTGTGGGCATATGCAGCATTCCTTATGACGTTATTGTTACGTTGCTTATATATGCAGAATTCCCAGGACAACCTATGAAAGCTTATTCCAGCCCCTGCAACTTACAACATTTCTCAGGGGTGGGGATCCTGACCTGTCTCATCTGCTCTGTGATCTTAGGCAGGTCACTTGACTTCTCTGTTCTTCAGTTACTTCATCTGTATAATGGGGATTGAGACTGAGTTCCACGTGGGACAGAGACTGTGTCCAACCTGATTTGCTTGTATCTGCCCAATACTTAGTACCTGGCATAAAGTAAACACTTAACAAATGGCACTATTATTATTATTATTATTATTATTATTATTGTTTCAGACCCATTGTCTTCCCAGTCCGGATCCCCATCAATACGGACCCCAACTTCCAACATAGGCTGCGTGCTTCCAAATCTTAAATTGCCCACTCACGCCAGGACCTCGACCACTCTGGCTTCAAAAACATCTGAGGGGGTTCCTCTCCACATCAACCACTTGAAACACACTATTAGAAGAACATGCCCTAATTCCCTAATAGTGTCACCTCCAAAATGTTTGGTCAAAACATAAGGAGTGAAAGAACCGAGTGTACCGTGTCTACGAAAGATTATCATGCTCATTTTATTTTTATGGTATTTAAGCATTTATTATGTGCTAGGCACTGTACTAAGCGCTGGAGTAGGTACAAGCTAATCAGGCTGGTAACAATCCCTATCCCACAAGGGGCACACAGTGCTCAATAGCTATGATTGATTAATCCTCTCATTACAGCTGACATAACTGAGACACAAAGCAGTTAAGTGTGACTTGCCCCAGGTTACACAGCAGACAAGAGGCGGAGCTGGGATTAGAACCCACTTCATGGGATGAGAAAGCGGAAGCCCAACTGATCATTCCATTAGAGAAGCAACATGGCCTAGTGGAAAGAGCATGGGCTTGGCAGTCAGAGGTCATGGGTTCTAATCCAGGATCTGCCATTTATCAGCTCTGTGACTTTGGGCAAGTCACTTAACTTTGTAAAATGAGGATTAAGACTGTGAGCCCCATGTGGGACAACCTGATTACCTTGTATCTACCCCAGTGCTTGGCACATAGTAAGCGCTTAACAAATACAATCATTGTTGATGCCGTCTTTTGAGTGCTGACTGAGCAGGGCACTGTTCTAAGCATTTGGGAAAGTACAGTAAAATAGAGTCTGTAAGACATGATCCCTACCTTCAAGAAGCTTGCAGTCTTAATGGGCTCACGAGTGTCTCCCAGCAAGCCGGTGGCCAAAGCCTAGTTTAGAATTTGCATAGGCTTGTCAGCACCAGAGGTCTAGTAATCATGACAAATTCTAGACTAGGCTTGGCTACCAGCTTGCTGGAGAACACTCATGAGCTTGCTAGACTGCAAGCTCCTTGAAGATAGGTTCATGTCTATACACATTGCAATTTCCCCATGACTGGAGGATACTGTGAGGCTTGTCCTGGCTATGCTGACGTTGATATAGCAGACGTCGCTAAATGATCCCTTTACAGTGCCATTCTTCCATCAGCATGCTCTTCATGTGATGTATCAGTTGCTCATTTACCAAAAGTATTGACTGTCATTTCTTATGCTGCTTTTATTATGCCCCACCTTGTTTCTTTTGTGTCCCTTATTAAAAGCAACCTGAAAGCTTTTTTTTAACTCTGAGATTGAATCTACTCTTTTTACCATTGAACCCCGTATTAAATAATGGTTGTCCCCTCCCCCGCATTCTACACACCCTATGAATTTTGTCTTTCACCCTTTCTAGCTTCTACCTCCACAAATTCTTGTCACTTGTAATGTGATAATTTGTGGGATGAAGGTATAATTTGCTTAATCTCCTGACATTTCCTGTATCTTCTTGAAGAAATTGTTCATTACCTGCAGACCATCACAGCCTTTTTTAATGATCCTTTTTGTGTGTTCAATTCTTAGGAGTCTGAAATTTGTCTGTGTTGTGAATGAATCACAATTATTCTTTGTATTGGGATTGACAAAAAACTGACATTTCAAATCTCCCCGGATTGTGTGAGGATTTGGGGAAAAAAATAATAGTCTAACATGCTTGGACTCCACGGTGCTCCATTGGGTATACATTATTATTCATTATTGTGGTATTTAAGTGCTCACTGTTCTGTGCTAATGGGATAGATACAGTATAACAAATAAGAAAGAATTCCTGTCCCAAATGGGATTCGTGTTAAAGGGGAGCAAGAATAGGGATTTAGTACCCACTTTACAAATGAGGAAACCGAGGCACAGAAAAGTTAAAATGAGTAGCCCAAGGTTACCCAGGAGGCAAGTGGCAGAGTCAATATTAGAACCTAGCTTAGTCAGTCAGTGGTGTTTTTTGAGTGTTTATTAGGTCTTCTGACTCCCACCCCTAAATTTTTTCCACTAGGCTATGCTGTTTTCCCTCAGTAGCTTCTTGAGGAAAAATCCAAAAGGTCAGTGCCTTGACTTAGTGGATGGGTGGAAAAATCATCATATTTATTGTTAGTATTTTTTTTTGCATCCATCTAGTACTTCCTGGAAACATTCTCCAGGAAAGCTTTTATAATCAATAATATTAGGCAACTGGCTATTTTTGTCCGTTGTGTAAAGTTTCTAAATGTTATTGCATAAAAATTGACAGCAGAGGAAGAAGCCAGGTGGCCTCGTGGAAGGAGCACAGCCCAGGAGTCAGAGGACCTGGGTTGTAATCCTGGTTCAGCCCCTTGTCTGCTGTCTAACCTTGGGAAAGTCACTTCTCTGTGCCTGTTACTTTATCTATAAAATAGGGATTAAGACTGTGAGCCCCATGCAGGGCATGACTGTATCCAACCTGATGAGCTTGTATCTACCCCAACACGTAGTAAAGTGTCTGGTGCAAAGTAAGTGCTTAAATTCCATTAAAAAAAAGTTAACATTGATATTTTATTTCTTTATTTTGCCTAATCCCACAGTGTTAGGAGTAAGGGCCCCCCACTGAAACCAGAGAATAGCAGTTCCAGGCTAAAAGCTGGTAAGCATGTCATAGTGGATAGAGCATGGGCCTTGGAGTCAGAAGGTCATGGGTTCTAATCCCTGCTCTGCCACTTGTCTGCTGTGTGACCTTGGGCAAGTCACTTCACTTCTCTGTGCCTATTACTTCATTTGTAAAATGGGGATTGAGACTATAAGGCCCAGGTAGGACAGGAACTATGTCTAACCTGATTTGCTTGTATGCAGCCCATTTGCCTAGTTCAGTTCCTGGTAAGTGGTAAGCACTTAACAAATACTCCAGTTATTAAACAAATGGAATTATTCAGCAGCAGAAGTTATAGAGGCAGCATCTATTGGTCAATTAAAGGATGAGAGGCCAGTAATGACAGGAATGTTAGGCACCTTAGATGCATCTGAAAATATGAAGATAGATGTCTTTTAGAGCAACTCTCAAGTTCTCTGAGATTTGAATGCTTGGCTGAATTAACTTTTTGGCTGACCCAATATGACAGACCCAGTATGACATCCATTAATCTTATTTGAGTTAAACACTATCCTTGAGTTCTTATATGGAGTTATTTACACTTTTTTGATCATTCCAAGTTTATGAATTGTTAGATGGACACTCTCTGCGTGGAAAAATTCACTTCATGCAACTCATGGGCTTCTTTTGTTTTTGCTAGGTTTGATGTTAACAATACCATTCTTCATCCGGAGATTGTGGAGTGGTAAGTAGAAGTTTATTCTCTGAGTTGCTTAATTTATGTATGAGTTTTTCCTTCCCAGTTTCAGAATGACCAAGACCAGACCCTTCTGAAGGGAAGCTTGGAAAGGCTACTGCTGTCACAGTATTGAAACATCTTATATAGCAATATTTAAAAAAAATTAAGGGGTGTGATTTGGTGATGTCCTGGGATTGTTTGTCTGATAGGGCTACCTGGGCTTCTTTTGCCAGTGTTATCTTTCATTTTGGCTTATTTTGAATTCTTCCCATAGTTTCTAGAAATAGTCTTATATCTGTTCTCACCTGAGATTCGCTCTCTGATTCCAGAACATTAAATAGGCCTACATTGTTTCAGTGATTGATCAGCTCTGAATCCTGGCTTCTTATTTCCAAAGTATTCCTGTCTCATAAGGAGCAAGAGATACTAGGCTCTGCTTTAAAAAGGAGTTATATTACAACAGCTATGTAATATAGTCTATGTTCATAAGAATACTTGATATTATTAAAATGAACATTAAATGGAGAAATGATTTGACATGATGCAAGCAATAGTGCTTTATAAGTGTCAAATCATTATTACCTCCCTTGGGATATGTTTTAATAGCGTAGAGTCTTTGGCTCTTTCCATGGTTCTAATTCTCAGTGAAATCGACTGTAACTGCCTACTCAGTGTAACCAACATTTAAACGGTTCTGGATGGCACTATGTTGCTCTTTTTAAAAAATAATTTTGGCAGGAGGTGTGGCTCAATTTAAAACTGTTTTCCCCATGTTGTTAATTATAAATTTTGCTAATATGGTACAGTATTCCTCTCTTCTGCCAGGATTTTAGACCCTGTAGCTGAATGTAGCCCAACTATGTAGAGACACTTATCCTCATTGAAGCCTAAATAATTAGCCTTGTTCTAGTTCTACTGAGTATTTATTGAGGCAGGAGTTTGTGACAAGTGTCAAACTGATTTATTTCAATCTATTCTTGATGGATCCAAAATTACCTTTTCCCCACCCTTTGTCTCAGGTGTCACTGGTGGTGGTGGTGGGGGTTACAAGGGAGAGTCCAGAACATGTTTTGTGCTCTTCTTAAGAAAGAAACTATTTGAATGAAAGGAATCCTAACTGCCAGTACTTCATTTCTGGGGAAGCCAGAATGAGCAGAGTAGGCTGGAGTTGTGTGCAGGAGCTACAGTGGGAGTTATCAGGTGATGATATTAATTGAGCATTCCCTGTGTGCAGAGGACTGTACTAAGTGCTTGGGGAAGTAGAATACAATATTGTTGGTAGGCCCAATCCCTGTCCACAAGGAACTTAATCTTCAGGGAGAGACGGACATTAAAATAAATTGGGGTGGGGTGAATAGCAACTGCTTAGGAAGTGCAGCTATGAGTGAATAGGTGGCTCAGAGGGGGAGTAAGGGTAGGGGAAGTGAGGGTTTAGTCAGGGTAGGCCTCTTGCAGGAGATGTGATTTTAATAAGCCTTTGGTGGGGAGAGTTCTGGTGGATTGTGTTGCCCAATCATTTTTTTTTAATCATTCATTCCATGTTTCCCTACTCTTCAAGAACCTCGAGTAGTTGTCCATCCGCCTCCACATTAAACATCTTACCATTGGCTTTAAAGCATTCAATCACCTTATCCCCTCCTGTCTTATCTCACTGATTTCCTCCTACAACCCAGGACCCTCACTCTTCTAATGCCAACTTATTCATTGTCCCTCAATCTCACCTGTCTTATCACTGACCCCTTGCCCAGATCATGCCTCAGCGTGAAACTCCCTCCTCCTTCATGTCTAACAGATGATCGGTCTTTCCAACGTCAAAGCCTTATTAAAAGCACATCTCCTCTAAGAAGCCTTCCCTAACTAATCTTCATATTCCCCTATTTCTTCTCCCTTCTTTGTCTCCCTTACACTTGCATTTGTTCTCTTTAAGCATCTTCTCCATCTACACTCACTCCCTTGGTGAACTCATTCGCTCCCACGGCTTCAACTGTCATCTCTACGCTGATGACACCCAAATCTGCATCTCCTCCCCTGTTCTCTCTCCCTCTCTCCAGGCTCGTATCTCCTCCTGCCTTCAGGACATCTCCATCCAGATGTCTGCCCACCATCTAAAACTCAACATGTCCAAGACTGAGCTCCTTGTCTTCCCTCCCAAACCCTGTCCTCTCCCTGACTTTCCCATCACTGCTGACGGCACTACCATCCTTCTCGTCTCACAAGCCCACAACCTTGGTGTCATCCTTGACTCTGCTGTCTCACTCACCCCGCAAATCCAAACCATCACCGAAACCTGCCGGTCTTACCTCCACAATATCGCCAAGATCCGCCCTTTCCTCGCCATCCAAACCGCTACCTTGCTGGTTCAATCTCTCATCCTGTCCCGACTGGATTACTGCATCAGCCTCCTTTCTGATCTCCCATCCTCCTGTCTCTCCTCACTACAGTCTATACTTCACTTTGCTGCCTGGATTATCTTTGTGCAGAAATGCTCTGGGCACATCACTCCCCTCCTCAAAAATCTCCAGTGGTTGCCTGTCAACCTTCGAATGAAGCAAAAACTCCTCACTCTTGGCTTCAAAGCTCCCCATCACCTTTCCCTTCTCTCCTTCTACATCCCAACCTGCACACTCCGCTCCTCTGCCACTAACCTCCTCACTGTGCCTCATTCTCACCTGTCTTGCCGTCAACCTCTGGCCCATGTCCTACCTCTGTCCTGGAATGCCCTCCCTCCACACATCCGCCAAACTAGCTGTCTTCCGCCCTTTGAAGCCCTACTAAGAGCTCACCTCCTCCAGTAGGCCTTCACAGACTGAGCCTCCCCTTTTCCTCTCCTCCTCCCCTCCCCATCGCCCCCCTCCCTCCCTCTGCCCTACCACCTTCCCCTCCCCACAGCACTTGTGTAAATTTGTATGTATTACTCTATTGTATTAATGTGTAGATATCTATAATTCTATTTATTCTGGTGGTATTGACACCTGTCTACTTGTTTTTTGTCTGTCTCCCCTTTCTAGATGTGATCCCATTGTTGGGTAGGAACCATCTCTATATGTTACGATTTGTAATTCCCAAGTGCTTAGTATAGTGCTCTGCACAGTAAGCACTCAATAAATACAATTTAATGAATTAATGGTAAGCATTTTGATCATTATGGTAGCAGTCTGGGAAAGAAAGAGAATATTCTAGAGATGTGAAGGTAATTTCTGCTCTTTCTCTGTATTTGAGAAGGTCCTCAATCAGCAAAAACTGTGAAGGGAATGGGGTCTCCATGGTATGCACCCCTGCCTAGGTCAGGGGCTATGTCCCGTCCATTGTATGACTTCATTTTTTTTTTTTTAAATCATTGGTGATAGGCGATAGTATCATGTAAAGTCCTCATTCGTTCTCAAAAAAATTGGTGAGGCAAGGTGGTGAGCTACACACATTATTCTTCTTACTCTTTATAAACTGCTTTTTAAGGCCACAAAGTCAGATATTGATTAATTGACTTTTAAAAGACAACTCTAGTTGGTGCTGTCACCCATTCGGAACATAGATGCCAGGCCTGAAAATATTTCTGCAGAAAAGAAGGGACATCTCTTGTCCTTGCTTCTCACACTGACCATACATCAACATATTCATGCACTAATTTTTTTAGGACTCCTTGATAATGCCTTTTTACAGCCAGATATTCAGTACAGCTAAGCCCACTCAATTCCTTATGAAGAGCCACAGTTTCTATTAATTCTATCTTCCAGAGTGTCTGAGATAGTATTCTGTTACAGGGGCTGGATGAAGCTTAATCTCCGAACTATTTTTCTTTCCTTGTTTTTAACAACCTTGCAGGAGGAAATGTAGGTTGCAAGTAGCCATGTGACAGGTCAGACTTCTGAGCTGTAACTCCTCGTTAATGCACTAGGCTTCACAGTATGGCTTCCATAAGCATTTCAGGTGTCCCTTCTATGTATGATGAACAGTTCTAGTTGTCAATTTAAAATTGTCCAGTATAGCCTGATCCTGAGGCATCTGTTTTCTAGAGCGGTGAAAGCTTCATTTTTACATCTTCGTTCTTTGTCAGTCATCCATTTCCTTTTTTGACTTTTATTAGGCTCTATTATCTAGAGCAAATGCTCTTTTGATTTCCTGTAAATTCCCCTATAATCACACTCTTTGTTACAAACATGAAATCGCTGATCATTCCAACTCTTTAGGTTGCTTATTGAACTTTCAGTATGCAGGTCAGAAGTTGAACCTCATAAACACAGGGCTTCTGCATCTGTCATATTGAACATGTGTGTCTTCACTTTTCTGGGATTTCAAGTAGTAAACCAATCTGCAAAGAAAGGGGAAGAAATGAGAGGTGAGCTTTAATGGAGCAATGGCTCAGGGCTTTGGTTTTTTAGGGCAGACCTTTGTGGAAAATTCATAGAATAAAAATGTGGTAATTAAATTCCTCCATTTATTCCTGGATGTCGGAGGAGCTTGAGAATCATAAACTACTTTTAGGGCTGTTAATTACACCAAGTGGAATTATTCTGGATATTTTAATTAGGCAGTTGGAAAATCGTATGTCTTTTCCCTTGTCTCTTTCTTGTCCACATCCCTCTCATGTCCTGAGGTGCAAAGATAAGTAGTGGGGAAGAATTCATCAAGCAGATCAGATATCCTTGTTGAGATCACTCAGCTTCAGAAGTAGGATTTTCATTGAACTGAATGGTCAGTTGAATTTAAGTAATCTTGGAATTGATGTGCCTCTTAAAAATTTTCTGAATATTTGCTCAGTTTTGGGGGCCTGAAGATTACTTAGTTTTCTTAAATGGTTGTAGAAAATTGTTTTAAATTGTTACAGATCTTATAAATTGTTGAAGTTCAATTGGATTTTATTTTTGTGGGCAGGGATTGAAATGATTATTGAAAATGGTAGCCAATTGGTGAACGATTCAAAATGGATATTGGCAAATCTTATACTCAGGAGTCTATTCTTCTTGACAATTTTGTTTGATTTCATAGAATCATGTTGTTCAACTTTTGTGTGTTTTTTGAAAAATACAAGGGCATATGTGAGAGCCAACAATGTACATTAGTTGAGCAATTGCATCCGAAAGTCAAGTTCTCCTGAAAAGTAGGGCATTCCCCTCCTGCCCATCCCACCCAGATTGTGTCTTGTAGATAGCTTATTTTCAAAGCATTTTCCAATACTATAACAAGATATCCTGCTTTTTGAGACTTGTTAGCTTAGATAACTGACAGATAATAGTTGGTGTTTTCTAGCATCTAAAGTCAAGTACAATACAATCTTGGTGTCTTTCCCCCATATTTTGGGGATTCTTTTGTGTGTGTGTGTGTGTGTGTGTGTGTGTGTGTTGCTCCTTGTAAGCAGGGAACATGTCTGCTGACTCTGTTGTATTGCACTCTCCCAAGCCCTTACTACTTCACACACAAAAACTGCTCAGTAAATACTGATGTTTGCAGTACAACTCTTTGTGCTTTCTTTAAGATTTATCTGTAAGAAAACTGATCTCTTGTAATGCTGTGGTAAGAAATGTCCAACATTACTTGGAGGACTTATTTTTTTTTTCTCCAGATTCACTGTTGTCCTGTTTCAAACTTTCTCAGTAGGTATTTCATGTTCCTTTTGCCCCTCTTCATTCTTGATTGGAGCGGAGTCATTACAAATGTATTCTTAATATTCTAGTCCTGTACTATGTCAACTTGTGCTTAAACAGTCAGGGCCAGTAATGCTATCGAGTGTTTTGTACCATTGAGGTTTTTATCTTAAATAATTGACTTTTAGCAGATTGCAGATATTCAATCATTTTCTGAATTTTGGGAGTTTCCTTATGGAATGCTTGTAACCTTGTTATTTCCTTTAGACAATTAAAATTATTTCTAGCCCTTCTGGCCATGGAGGTAACAGAATTTGAGTGGGGAAGTATTGTATTAGTCTAGTACCTGAACTAGATTTCATGTTCAAGGTAAATTGTGAATGATTGGTTAAGGTGGGAAAGTCCTTCTTGCCTTTTTCATGACAAACTCCTATTCCAGAGTTTTCTAACTTGGAATAAGGATCAAATCCAGCCAAAAAGATCTCCTCCAAGAGCTGCGTTAATTGATAGATTTTTCTAATTCAGTCTTTTAGGCTTTTTTGTGTGTGACCAGCAAAATGAATCCCATATAACTAAACAGATATACAGTAAAGTTAAAAGTAATAGAAATAGTCTGTTTTAAGTTAGCTTTTCTGAGGGTAAGGTAGTATGATCTCTGAAATATAACATCTGAAATTGAATTTTTTTTTTTCTGACTGCTGTTGCCCTTGGGAAAGCCATTTAACCACTCAATGCCTTTCTTTTCCTAATTGTGAAATGGGGATGTCCTCATTATGGGAAATTTTTGAAGAATATTTTGAGCCATCTGGGGAGGGAAGGCGGAGATGCAATTGATGTGTCAAATCTTGGGAAGTGAACAAATTTATCTTAGAGGTCCCAGGAAATGTTTTCCTAAATAACACATTATAAATGGGCTGTTTGGTATGTTTGTTTCTGGAAATAAGCTGTTTCCCTACATCAGTGAGAAAGAGAAGCAGTTCTCCCAATGTTAGACAAACTGCTGCTACTCTAATGGAACAGGGCCTGTCCACTCTAATGATCATCTCTACATCAATCGTTGAGTATAATGGAAGTAAAAGTCATTTTCAGTGGAACGTAGTTACTGGATAAATGTGTCCCTGCTTGAACATGAAAAGAAACCATCCCTTTGCCTTGGCATTTATCGTATAGATAGCCATTTTGTGGCCAGGTTCTGTTCCATTACTATTACTTCTTAATTGTAATTGACACGAATCCCTTTGTGCACTGCTTTTGATGGTCTTTTCAATAACATTAGTATTTTTAAAGCCTTGAATCTATCTTATGGCATGAAACACGCTCGGTTTCAACGTTGTTTTCCTTTTCCTTATACTTAACTGGGGGTTGGTAGATTTAAGTAATTTGCATGCAGTAATTTTGAGATGGGAGTCTCCTGGGTAAAAGCATCTTGCAGTAATGAATTCCCGTCATTGGATGTCTTTTGTTTTTTGAGTGTTTCAGAATCACAACAGGAAAAACTGAAATTCCAACCATTTTATTGCTACTCCTGGTTGCAAAAACCTCAGTCCTAAATATATGCAACAAAAATAATTTCTTTTAATGGAGCTCAAAGTCAGTGAGGTTAAACGCCTGTATATTAGGACCTTTCGTGAACTCTGAGCATGGTCCTGTCTTTGATTCTGTTTGCACTAGATAGAACCTGAATTGTTAATGGTGTGTAACTGGAGATTTTGACTCTGAAAATAGAAATTTGAATCTTCCCAAGTAGCGAATCTCTAGGTGCCTACTGTTTAGAGAGTTTGATGTGTACATAGCTTTAAATTGTATATAATAAATGATTCATATTAATGTCTGTCTCCCCTCTTAAACTGTAAGCTGGCTGCGGGCAGGGAAGATGTCTACCTGTTGTACTCTCCAAGGGCTCTAGTACAGTGCTCTGCACATAGTAGGCCCTCAGTAAATAGCATTGCTTGAGACTGGTTACGTTTTCCAGTCAAAGTAGTATGTTCAGGGGTCATCTGTTGTTCTCATTGTTTGAGAAAAATAGTTAAATTGGCAAAATCTTGATGCATTGTTCAGAGTCTTGTTGCATTTCCTTTAAGTGGAGAAACATGAGTAGAATTTGATTGCTGCTGTTCATGTTGCCTGTCAGTAGAATCTGATCAGTTGAAATTTGTTCAAATGGGAAAAAGTCATTGTGCTTATTTCTTGCCCCTACTATATCAAATATGATTATCAAAATTTGAAGAAAAAAAAACCAATCCAAAGTTGTGTTCAAAACCACAAGACTTAAAAAAAAGTTCTACTCTTCCAGCAAACTATACTGCTCTGATAGTCGGCAGTATTGATTGAGTGTCCACTGTGTGCAGAAACCCTGGCGACAGTAGAAAGGAGGGATTAAGCACAATCTGACATTTGAGTTGCTGACAATCTTGTGGTTCTTGGGGATGAGACTATTTTGATTCTTCTTTGCCCTGTGGAAGTGACAAGAGTTTTAAAAAGAAAGGGGAAAAGCTACTGCATCAGAGTGTCAGTTATCCAGGTACCTTGCACAAAGTATCTATGTCCCCCCCATTCCCCAGGCCAACCTGATGCTGTCTTCTCCCTATATTCATCATGTAAAGGTGCTAGATGCCAGTCATTCAGTCAACCAATGGTATTGCTTGAGCACCTACTGTGTACAAAGTACTACACTAGGCACTTGGGAAAGTACTAAAAAATAGATCGTCTGAGCCCTTTGTAGGTAAAGCTGTGGGAGTTAATGCTGATAGAGAAATACAAAAATAGAAAACAAACTACTGGTATTTACTGAGTGCAGCACACTGCACTGAGCACATTCAAAGAAATGTGTGACTAGACCACACTGCCATTTAAGCACTGCATATTTACCCCACAAGACTTATGTACATACCTATAAATTATCATCTCTCTTCCCCTCTACTCTATAAGGTCCTTGTGGGGAGGGATTGTCTACCCACTGTGTTTGATCATGCTGTCCCAAATGTTTAGTGCAGTTCTGTGCACACAGGTGCTCAATAAATACCATGATTGATTACACTGTTTAAAAACCCAGGACTCCCACCAGCCTCTGGCATGTGGGAACACTATAAAGGGAACTTAGAGAGGGTAGTGTGTCCTAGAATTGTCCTGGGAAAAGGGGAGAGAGATGTGGAAGATCAAGTGGCCTGGTCTGTATTTCTCCATCTCTCCCTCCCCAGTCAGTCGTATTTATCAAGGTCTTACTGTGTGGAGAACACTGTACTAAGCACTTGGGAGGGTACAATATAATAGACACATTCCCTGCCTACATAGAGCTTACAGTCTAGAGGGCCCTGCCAGGGCAGAGTTGACTCCAGCCTGCACCTTGAGAAGGGAATAACTGAAGGAAAATGTTCAATTTTCCTCTTGGAAATATTCAAAATTCTGTGAAGCTCAGTCTTCCATTCTGAATCTGATTTAAACCTAATGCTATGGAAACAAGAATTTCTATCATTGTTGTTGTTGAGTAGTGGCAACCTGACAAGATTTTAAAAAACAAATAAGTGCTTAAATCAGCCTCAACATACTGTTCAAACTAAAATATGTGAAAAAAGAATAGCTGTTTGCACTTCAAGGCTTCTGCGGTGGCAGCCTATAATATTTGAAGGTGTCCACTCTGAACAAAGAGAACAGGTACTGAGAAGCAGTGTGCCCTAGTGGAATGATCATGGGTCTGAGAGTCCGAGGACCTGAGTTCTAATCCTCTTTTGCTGTGACCTGGGGCAAGTCACTTAACTTCTCTGTGCCTCAGTTCCCTCATCTGCAAAATGGGGATTCAGTACCTGTTCTCCCTCTTACTTAGGTTGTAAGTCCCATGTGGGACCTGATTACCTTGTTCCCATTGCTTAGTACAATGCTTGGCACATAGTAAGCACTTAATGCCTAATAACAACTGTGGCATTCATTCTCACCTTCTTGGGCAAAGGTGGGGTTTGAGATAGGTTTGTTTCATGCCAGAAACTTGAACTTTAAGCATTTCATATGATTTTGTTGCAGTGGCTCAGTGGGAAGAGCCTGGGCTTTGGAGTCAGAGGTCATGGGTTCAAATCCCAGCTCCGCCACTTGTCAGCTGTGTGACTTTGGGCAAGTCACTTCACTTCTCTGCGCCTCAGTTACCTCATCTGTAAAATGGGGATGAAGACTGTGAGCGCCCCCCGTAGGACAACCTGATCACCTTATAACCTCCCCAGCGCTTAGAACAGTGCTTTGCACATAGTAAGCGCTTAATAAATGCTATAATTATTATTATTATTACTGGCATCAGACACACATGTAATAATAGACCTAAAAATGCATACAATCATAAAAGTCAAGGAAAATAAGTACAATAAGAGAAATACAGTGCTTAGCTAGAGATCAGAGTTCAGGCTAGCTGAGGTTCAAAGTCGAACAGAGGGTAAAAGGACTGGCCAGCAAGGGGCATCATAGTGCTGCCACCTAGTATGTGCTGTTCAATCAAGTCCAAAGCCTTTCCAAGGATCCGCCCTTTTCTCTCCATCCAAACCGCTACCCCGCTTGCTCAAGCTCTCATCCTATCCCGTCTGGACTACAGCATCAGCCTTCTCTCTGATCTCCCATCCTCATGTCTCTCCCCACTTCAATCCATACTTTATGCTGCTGCCCAGATTGTCTTTGTCCAGAAATGCTCTGGGCATGTTACTCCTCTCCTCAAAAATCTCCAGTGGCTACCAATCAATCTGCGCATCAGGCAGAAACTCCTCACTCTCAGCTTTAAGGCTCTCCATCACCTTGCCCCCTCGTACCTCACCTCCCTTCTCTCCTACAGCCCAGCCCGCACCCTCTGCTCCTCTGCCGCTAATCTCCTCACCGTGCCTCATTCTCGCCTGTCCCACCGTCGACCCCCAGCCCACATCATCCCCCTGGCCTGGAGTGTCCTATTTCTGCCCATCCGCCAAGCTAGCTCTCTTCCTCCCTTCAAGGCCCTACTGAGAGCTCACCTCCTCCAGGAGGCCTTCCCAGACTGAGCCCCCTCCTTCCTCTTCCCCTCGTCCCCCTCTCCATCCCCCTGTTTTACCTCCTTCCCTTCCCCACAGCACCTGTATATATGTTTGTACATATTTATTACTCTATTTATTTTACTTGTACATATCTATTCATTTTATTTTGTTAATATGTTTGGTTTTGTTCTCTGTCTCCCCCTTCTAGACTGTGAGCCCACTGTTGGGTAGGGACTGTCTCTATATGTTGCCAACTTGTACTTCCCAAGAGTTTAGTACAGTGCTCTGCACACAGTAAGCGCTCAATAAATACGATTGATTGACTAAAATTTGTGAAGGTGCAGCCACCATTCAGCTTCTCTCACGATGCCCCTAGTGTGAGGTGGGGAGGGAGTGGAGGCCCCGGATGGAACTGTGGAAAACTGGCAGGGATTTCTAGCAGGTTTAGCTCAGCAGCACAGGTTGGGTGGGAAGGGGGAGATGGAGATTAGATCAGAGCCAGCTGTGGAAAACAGGCCAAAAGGACAATGAGGAACTGGGAAAAGGATGGCAGAGAAGGGCACAATACCTTCCAACCCCTGTGGTTTTAGATTTTTGAGCCCCTTAAGGGTTAGGAACTGTGTCTCATTCTCATCTGCACATTTCCCCCCCCCACCCTCCCCCAGTACTTGATACAGTGCTCTGCAGACATGGATGTTACTACTTCCAAGGTTAAGAAATCAGGTCTGCTAGTTGTAATAATGTCATTTTGATGTCAAATATCAAAGAAAATTAGAGGACCTGCTTCTTGTGTGACTAAACCACACTTGATGGTATAGAAATGCTCAGAATTGATATCTAAAGTATTTGCAAGCTTGTGGCTTTACATTATTCTTCATGTCAGAAGTTTCTTAATATTTCTTTCAAGTTCACTGTATATGTGCCTGGTTTATAAATTTCCACTTTTGAAGAATTGCCTTGTAACCTGTAAAACAGTATTTTAATTGACTTTTAGATGGCTATAACAATATTACTGATTTTATCCAATTTGGTTTTTTTTCCCTTTTCTTTAAAGCCGGGTGATTAAAACAGACATGGAGTTGGAGGTTCTCCGTTACACCAATAAAATCTCCAGTGAAGCCCATAAAGAGGTAAGGGAGTCATTTGCCATTTATAATTTTAGATGCTTGTGTAATAGCTGGATTCAGTGAATGAATCCAGTGGGCTGCATTGCGTTTTGGTAATGTAATGGAGGGAGTGGATATAAATAAAAAGGCAATAACTTTAAATTAGGGGAAAATGGGCTATTTTGCAGCTTTGTGTGTTGGACGAATATTGGGGAAAATACTCTAAGTTATTGTATGTAGGAACCATAAAGTCCATTTTCACTTCATTAATGTCGCTTTAAATATTGCTGCTCACTTGGTGAGGCATAGTGAAGAGAATCAGTGGGTTAAGTATTGAAGTTCAATTCACCATTCAGCCTACTGAGGCCCTCTCTGACTCATCACCAAGTGAGCGACAAAATTTAAAATTCCCTAAATAGTTTCCATACTCAAAAGGTGAGCTTTTAAACCCCTGCTCTGGCCTTTGATAGGATCCACACCTCTGTAGCCACCGAATGATGACTGCGTTCTGGCCCCACCTAGGGGTGTCTCGATTTTTTGCAGGTGAAAAGTGCTTTGATTTAGGTGATGTTTTGTAAATGGTAGAATAGAAAGGGGAAGAGTGGAGGAGGGGGCGACATGATCACCCACGGAATTGCTGTTCCAGGCAAAATTCTCAGGGAAAATCAAGAAGCCACTTTAAATTTACATAGACACCCTGGATAGTGTGCATGCCCCGCCTCCATCCGTGGACCCGTCTTGTGTGCCATTGCCCAGGATTGGCAGCAGGTAGTTTGCTGCTTTTCTGGATGAGTGGACTGCACTGTGGCCTTTTCCCTTATGCCTTGGTTTCCCAAGCTACAAATGAGAAAAGTCTGTGTCAATGCTGTGGTTATTTGTTGGCCTTAAATAATCCACTCTCAAATTTTAAAAGTAGACCAGATGCAACATAAAAATAATAATAATTGTGGTATTATTATGTACCAAGTGCTGTGGTAAATACAATGTCATCAGGTTGGATACAGTCCCTGTCCCACAAAGGGTACACAGCCGAGGAGGGAGAACAGGTGCTTCATCCCCATTTTTACAGATGAGGAAACTGAGGCACAGATAAATTAAGTGGCTTATGCAAGGTTATAAAGCAGGCAAGTGGCAGAACTTGGACTAGAACCCAGTGTCCCTGACTCCCAGTCCCGGGTTCATTGCATTTGGCTCCAGAAGATTTTGTCTGGTGATTGATGGAACTTTCATGTTCGTGCTTTCTTCAGTCTTAGTGAATAATTTCAGAACACAGATTTTTGAGCACCTTCCCCCCCGCCCTTCAATGTTATCTCTCCCTGACATTTCCTCTTAGTAGCCACTCCAAATCCTCCTACAAAATGTAGATCTTAAAGGAAAGCTTAGAAGAATGAAACTTGTCTTTATATTTTATGAAAGATTTTTCCAGTTGAAATCCAGAACCGAGAGGCAGAAACTGAATGTTGCCTTTAGTCTAAGGAGCAGTGATTGTGATACAGCTTTGTGTGGGGAAATAGATGAGGGCTTTTACATGCAGCATCCTCTCTTGTACTGATTAATTTCTTTGTACCTTACAAAAGTTAAACAAAAGGAATTTCATGGCATTCATCATGGCTTTCTTATCATTAAATATTCACTAATCATATTGATTAAAATTTTTGGACAGGACTTGACTGCTCTGAAGCTACTGTAATGTAGCGGTGTCTCCCCACTTACTGTAAAGGAATAGCTTGCCTCCATAATGATTAAATAAACAATGCATTTTCTGATCTGTAGTTTAATACAACCCCTACCTATCACATTTATCACTGTACTAGATCATTGTACAATAATTTTTAAGAAGTTTTCAAGAATCCCACTACTTCACTATCATTTTTAAGACAGTGTCCTTCTATGCCTAATACAAATGTTATTGGTTCTTGCCAACCTTCTAGGTAATGAAGGCCGTTAAAGTGGGAATGAAAGAATATGAAATGGAAAGGTAAGTCTGATTACTTCCCTATTCACAATTAAAATATTTTAAAGCTGAATAGTGTTTCTAGAAAAAATTATGAATGCCATTTCTAGATGTTTTGGAAAAATTACTGTATGCAGTTCATCAATTTTCTGCGGCTATTTACTAGTAACAATATTTGATGCCTTTTCAGGGCACCATCCTTGTGTAGAGGAACTTGTTTTCTTTATTTCTGTAATTTACAAGGAGCTTTACACACTGGGCATTCTTGAGACTTGGAAACATCTTTGTAAAGTAGTTTACCACTCTTCTATGTCAACGTGGGTGTTGCCTGTGCTTATTGACCTGTAAACCGTGAGGGTTCAAGTGGTTTAAAAATGTTGTGAGCTGTCAACTCAATTGGAGTTGCAAATATGATAGCCTCACTTATTGGCCATCCTTGCTCCATTGAACTATAATGATAAAAAAGTCTTGGTCCAGCCTATGGTCTCTCAGGAAATCAGTTCTTTGCGGGGGGATGATCCACTCCTGGCTTTTGTGTATTCCAGAGCACATTGGAGATGCTAGATAGTACCAGGAAACCAAAGTTCAGTGGAACAGAGTGCCTTCATGCTAAAGTTTATGTAAAATGTAGCCATCAAAAATGGATTCTTTCAGAACCAGTCTTCATCTAGGATCCCTGAGAGGCAAGGGTCATTGTAGGTCATCTGCCTAATCCTAACCCTTCTTTGCCTTCTAGCCACTGACTTTGATTTTTTCTTTTGCCACCACATGAGAGCTTGATCAAACAAGACCCATGCTTTATCTTTCTGTCTGGTGGACCTAGTCCATCTCTAATAGAAGATGAAGCAGCATGGCTCAGTGGAAAGAGCCCGGGCTTTGGAGTCAGAGGTCATGGGTTCAAATCCCAGCTCCGCCAATTGTCAGCTGTGTGACTTTGGGCAAGTCACTTCACTTCTCTGTGCTTCAGTTACCTCATCTGTAAAATGGGGATGAAGACTGTGATCCCCCCGTGGGACAGCCTGATCACCTTGTAACCTCCCCAGCGCTCAGAACAGTGCTTTGCACATAGTAAGCGCTTAATAAATGTCATTATTAGTAGTAGTAGTATTAATAGACCAGAACAAAGTTTTGAGCACTGGCTATCTGAAGGAAATAATAATAATGATTATGGTATTTGTTAAGCACTTACTATGTGCCAGGCCACTCTTCTAAGCGCTGGGGTAGATACAAGATAATCAGTTTGGACACAGTCCCAGTCCCACATAGGACTCACAGTCTTAATCCCTATTTTACAAATGAAGGAGCTGAGTCTCAGACAAGCTGTGACTTGCCGAAGGTCACATAGCAGGAAAGCGGGGAAGCTGGGGTTAGAACCCATATCTCCTGACACCCAGGCCAGCTCTATAGCTTTGTATTATATTCTTGGGGGTCCACCACCCTCAGGATGCCTATTTGATGACATCTAGTATCTGCTTTTATTTTTTTGTATTTCATTGGTCTGAAACTGGAGGTGTGAAATCATGGCTTCTGACTCAACGTGCCTGGGCCTTGAAGACTCACTGAGCCAGGAATGTTGACCTCTTTAAAATGGCGGTAGTTCCCCTTGCAGTATTCTCTAGAACAGCAACTGGAACTCATTCATTCTTGAAGTAAGGCACTGAGAATCAGTGTGCATTCTTCAGAACTAGCTGTCTTTTAGAACTTGTAGAAAAATTCAATTAGGGGAAAAGAATGTCCTTGATTTTCTTCAAAGTAAACTTTCTTGTTCCATACCAGAAATGAAAACACTGTTCAGAAGTAAATGAAAATTATCTACAATTAAGGTGGAGTGAATTATATTAAGTCAATGTGACATTAACGTTCAGTTAAATAAGAAGATAATAACATTTAACTGCGGGTCCAATCAGCCAGCCCATTTTTACTACTCCATATTATTTAATTTTAATAACTTAACTGGCTTGCAGCTGGCTGACTTAAAGCAGACAGCTGAGCCAGTTACCTGCAAACACTAATTCAAAGCATGCTCAATTGGCCATATAAGCATGTCTCTAGCTCACATTTGCCTCAAGGTTATTAATAACCTAGTGTGTTTGATAATCTAGTGTTTAATTGAAATAGCTTTCTGTAGCTAAGCATGTTTGCTTGGGCATTTGCAGACTCAACAGAGATCACTTGAGCTTCCAAGAAAAGATGGTGATGTGTATCATCAGTGGTATCTTTATTGGGCATTTACCATGTGCTTACTACTGTGTACAAAACACTGGGGAGAGTACAGTACAACAGGGTTGATTGACATGTTCCCTGCCCACAGTGAACTTACTGTCTAGAGTATGTTTCAAATTGTGCGTGTTAAAGGCCATGGATAGACAATGTAAAGAACACAACGTGTTTGCCTAATCCTTTTTTATGTGCCACTTTTGGCTTCTGCTTGAGACTTTGAGAATATCTCATTCTTCCCCCATTTCTGCTATTTCTGTTCCTATCATCATTACTGTGACTTTTTGTCGAGGCCTTACTTGGCACCAAGGCTGAACGCAAGATAATCAGGTCAGACAAAGTTCCCGTTGTGTAGGGCTCGCAGTTTGAAAGGTAAAGTCAGTATTTTATCCCTTTTTAATTGATAAGGAAACTGAGGCCTAGAGAGAGTAAGTGATTTTGCCAAAGGTCCCAAAATAATAATGACATGGCTGAAATAAAAATCCAGGTCACCTTACTGACAATCTTGTGCTCTTGCCACCAGAAGGCCTGGTCTTTTTTCTTAATGAAGTAATTTGGGCCATATGCATTTTAATGCCCAGCAAAGACCAAAGAGGGAGATAAACGGAACTGTCTCACTCACTCAATCCTGAATCCGCCACTTGTTTGCTGTGTGACTTGGGCAAGTCACTTCTCTTCTCTGGGCCTCAGTTACCTCCTCTGTCAAATGAGGATTGAGACTGTGAGCCCCACATGGGACAGGGACTGTGTCCAACCCGATTTGCTTGTATGCACCCCAGTGCTTGGCACATAGTAAGCACTTTACAAATACTATAACTATTATTTTTATTGTTTTTCCCTGCCCTCACTCCCCTCTGCACTGACAATACCATCAGCTGTGTATCCCTTAAGCAGTTTATTTACCCCAGTCCTACAGCACTTCTGTTACTGTTCTCATGCTTTACTATTTCCCCTATTTGTAATCTATTTGAATGTCTGTCTCTCCCCGCCCCACCGTAGACTGTAAATTCCTTTAAGCAGGTATTTTCCCAGGTGCTTAAAGACTCCCAAGTGCTTAAATTCAGTGCTCTGCAAACAGTAAGTACTCAATACCATTGATTGACACTCAAGCCTGGTCGGGAATAGCGCATTGCGACTGCATTATAAGTGCCAGGATGAGGCAGTTCATCCTTGGGTGTGGATCAGTAGAGAAGCAGGGGAGGGGAGGAGAGAACAGCCCCAGCTATTAGAGAAGGAAACTGGGTAGCCTCTTCTCTGCTGCTTCTACTCACTGCTGCTGCTCTTTCACCTCCACCTCAACCAGCCAAAAGCAGAATTCCCATGAGTCCTCCCTCCTATCCCCCACCAGGCCTTTCCAGTGGCAGAAGAGAATCCTGAAAAGTGGGACATCTGCTTACCTTACCTGTGCTTCCCAAAATGATTTTGGTAGCAATCCTGTTACCTGGGCAGTAATCAAGGAAAAACACATCAACTATTATAGTATATGTTTAATTTTTTCAGTGTCTGAAATTCCCATCTGAACTTTACAACTAGGCCCTCATTTCCTTTTCTCCCACTCCTACATCGCTCTTGCACTTGGATTTGCACATTTCATTCACCCCTCCATCCGCCCCACAGCACTTATGTACGTTTCCATAACTTATTTATATTAACGTCTGTCCTCCCCGACCAAGACTGTAAGCTTGTTGTGATCAGGGAACTTGTCTACCAACTCTGTTGTGCCATCCTCTCCCAAGCGCTTAGTACAGTGCTCTGCACACAGCCACCACTCAATAAATACGGTGGAATAAGGTAGACACTCTGGAAGGTGCATTAATGGTTTCAGAGCACTAGAGGGCTGCTCAGGTTAATGTGTGAGCAATAACTGCAACAGTGCTCCAGGTTGTCGGGTCCATTTGTGAGGAAATTCAACCAAGTGGCCACTGCTAAACGTTGATAGAATTAGCTACACAGTTCCCAACTGATAGCTCAAGAGCTTTAACACAGTGTCAGGAAGAGGCTTTAGAAAATCCAGTTCTGGTGAAAAGGAAGGGAAAGTTTTTTATAGGAAACCCAACAACCTTATTAACTGAGGGTAATTAAACTTTGACAAAGTGTCTAAGCAGGTTGCTACTGAGCCCCGTTTCTCTTTCCCAACTTTTCCAGGATAAGCTGATGCTTTGTCACTCAGTCCCCTTCCTGCCACTCTTTTCACAGCTTGAGTGATTCTGATATGGGGCTCCTACTATAATTCACTGTGGCACGGTCCTCTCGTTTCCAAGTTAGGACTTAGACAGTGAGACCAGAGCCAGTTAGGACTTAGACAATGAGACCAAAGCCACTATCATATCCGTCAGTGTTAAATTTCAGGCTGTTTGGAGGGCTATAAGCCCTTTTTTGGAATAGGGCCTTCATCTTTGCATTTATCCATCTCATTTTTTATGCTCCACTGAAATAAACTGAAAACAAAGACATGCTCACAGATGCTGACACCTTTATCTTTCTCTCCCTTACAGAGGAAAAACAGAGCCATTTTAGCTCTCTTTGGAATTTTTTTTTTTTTTTGCCAGATGCAGTTATTTTAGGTCATCTGAGTTTATTTTCTAATACCTGCTAGATTTTTTTTTCCTTGTTTCTTTAATGTAGTAAGGGCTCACTGCAGTTGTTTGGATCCAAAACAGTTCATTTTATGTAGTGATTTAAAATAGAGAAATTCCCCACTTCCTTCAGAATGATCTCTTTATTCACTGCATTTTGTATGCCTCCAAAATATGTAGCAAGCATGTGCACATTATGCCCTGCTTAGTTCTGAACAGGGGAAAGTAAATACACAGACCATGCCTTGAAGGGTATTGCAATCTGAAAGTGTAGCTGGACATTTATTTATAACAGAGGAAAAAGAAATGAATTAGGGCAGATTGAACTGTGAGGAGCAAGCTTCTGCTGACTTTTAAACCCTTTGAGATGAGATTTCATAACCATTTTTTTTTTTCATTTTACCTGTCTCATGTAGAGCTTACCATGTTGGTTTTGGTGAGCTTTGTAACTTAATGAGAATAACTCCACATTGCTACCTCCCCTATTTATTTTAAGCAAAACATCTTCTGAGGATTTCAGGTGAGCTCTGAAAGACTAACATAATTTTAGATAGTGATAGTTGAATGCTGTTAAAAAAAATAGTATTGATTTTAGTTCTTGACTGAGCCCCCTCCTTTCTCTCCCCCTCTTCCCCTCATCGCCCCCACCCTACCTTCTTCCCCTCCCCACAGCACCTGTATATGTTTGTACATATTTATTACTCTATTTTACTTGTACATATTTACTATTCTATTTATTTTATTTTGTTAATATCTTTTGTTATGTTGTCTGTCTTCCCCTTCTAGACTGTGAGCCCGCTGTTGGGTAGGTACCGTCTCTATATGTTGCCAATTTGTACTTCCCAAGCGCTTAGTACAGTGCTCTGCACACAATAAGCACTCAAATACGATTGAATGAATGAGTGTTTTTTTGGTAGTGCCTTTCTGAATGGACTTCAGATCTGGGTACATTATGTGTACTCCAGAAAACTCCAAATCTCTTTTATGTTTCCTAAGTGATTTATGTATGTTTTGCTATTTCATATGCCATTTTTGAATATGATATTTCACAGGTGAGATGTTTCTAAATAAACTCATCAGCAATTAGTCCCACTGTCATTGTGTACCTAGTACTGTACTAGGCACTTTGAGCTGAACAATGTTTATAGTTATCTAGATACAGTGAATGTAACTTGGATGCAAATGTGGCACCCATGAAACCCATACCTTTTTTGGGTAAGGTATAAGAAGTTTTGTGTCAAGATTCCCTTGCAGGAATCTACTAAATCCTCGACTAGGCATTAGAATTGGAGTACCTTTTCCCACCTCCTTTTCATGGAGATGTTTCTTGCTTATTTTCCAGTCAAAGCTGAAACCCTCATGGGCTTTCAGCTAAAAGTTACCCGGTGGGGTCCAGGTGAATGCTTACAAAGTCTAGCATGCTCCTGGGCTAGGTGCCTCAATCCACCACCAGTTTGGTGGCAGAGAACTGGAGCTGGTTTTACCTAGGTAATTCAGGTCCCAAGCATGATCTCTGCATAGATCCATCCATCCAAAATAAATGCTATGGAAGCTTTTGCCAAGCTGCACACTGAAAGGTGGGTGTTATGCCAGAAGAGGTGTAGAGGTATTTAATATTTGAATTTAGATTTTTGGTGCTTTCACTTCTTCCTCTTTCTTCAGTCTACCTACCCCCACCAATTGGCTTCTGCTTTTCTTCTCTCCCACTCCCCTCCCCACACACCATCTAATCCATCATCACCTCCTAAAGAAAATATGCTTTAAAAATAGTCAAGTTTCGAATCTGTTTCCGGAAGAACAGAACTGTACATTCAGTTCCTTGTCGCAGCAACAAAACACATCCGATAACCTCATTAAAAGAACTGCAGACCTTCTGTCACCCAACGGTCTATTTTGAAGAGCAAAGTTAGGGAATCTCTTATCATTTAAACTGAGAGGAAGCCTTGTATAACCCTGATTTAAAGAGCTGATTTGGTTTCCCAGACATCTTTGTTGGTAATGGCTTGTTTTCCTTAGAAAACAAACAAAAACCCAAAGATAGAAACTTGCAGTGAAGGAAAAACATACCCCGACTTGAAGCACTAAATTAGATTGTCTTATCCAGTTAATGACAGCCTAATATGGGAGACGGGAAATGGTGCTCTTGCAGGAGACAACAGGGTAATACTCTTCTCTTACTGCTGAGGTTTCCCCCTCGGGGCTTATCAAAATAAGTCGAAAGGAAAACTGCTGCCATATGTGCGAGCTTTATTGGTAATATGAATTTAGTAAAATCATTTGCTGCACAACTGAAGAGATGCATTTTGTGAATGGCAACCTGTCTGTTTCTGTGACTAGATTTTGTACTGGGGAAACAGAAGGCCTGACAGCTCTGGATAAAATTCATTCATTGTCTTATCTATTGAGCACTTACTGTGTACAGAGCACTGTACTAAGCACATTAAAAATACAATTCAGCAACAGAGATAATCTGTAACCAACAACAGGTTCACAGTCTAGAAGGGGGAGAATTGAGGAATATGAAGATTATTTATCCATTTGCAGAGGAAATGCATGCTTGGTGGTCAGACCTGTAAGAGGAATAGAAGGGCACAACTACATCGTAATAGGATTCTTGTAGTACTTCTGAAGCTAACTTTTCTTCCCACTAAGAATAGACAACTTTTACATGGAAAAGAGCAGAATGGCTTTATTCTGTCACTTTCAGTGTTTTCAAGAAATCTGTGGCCACAGCCTCCAAAATGAGACAGCAGTCAATCCATGGTAATTATTGAGCACCTACTGTGGGCCAGACACTGGACTAAGCACCTTGATACAATAGAATTGGTAGATGTGACCTCTGCCCTCAAAGAGCTTCAACCTCGTACAGGGAGTTGTTCACCCTGAATGCTTTTGTCCCCACTTTTCCTCCAAATGCCTCATTATTTGGAATTTTCCTTCTTGTAGCCAAAACAGCATCCAGGCCCTTCTTGGGCTTAATCAGGCATTGACCATAGTTGGAGTTTCCTCTCAGAAAAGTTGCAGAACAATTTTGTTGGGATAAAAGCCATGTTAAAAAAAAAAAAAAGAATGCCAAAGATAGAAAAAGTATTTGATAAAGACCTAACCCTCCTCTCCCCAACTCCCGCTGCCCGTAGCATTGTTAAAACTAGCATGGAGACTTCTTCACTTATTAAACACTGCAGGAGGGATTTGAATTTTCCAACATTGAATGTTGAGCTTGAAACTGAAATGAAGCTAATAAAGCAGAAATACATCTTTCTGAAGCTTCTGGTGAGTCTATTGGCATTTTCTGTAATTGAATTGTGTTTGTATGTACTGTATGCTGTGAGGGTGCCTGACTGTTTATTGAGGAGCCAAACTGAAAATGAAAGCTTGTTATTAATTATTTCTTAGAGGCAGAAACCTTCCTCCTTATGGATTTAAACATGGGTGAGGAAAATGAAAATTCATTTAGAAACTAGAATTGACTTGAAAAAAAAAACACATTTGTTTCTTCCTATTTATTTTGGAAAATAATAAAATTTCCCTGTGGGTCTTTGGAACATCTGTTGAATAATAGCTTTGCAGAAGCTTTCCTTAGCTTCTGTCATAGAGCTGGGCTAACAATTGTGCTTATGCTGCCTGCTTTAGTTGAGGTAGAGGAAAACCTCAACCAAAGCTCTGCTAAAGTTAAGTGCAAAAAATGGAGACCCAAGGGTTGGTCCCCGTGGAAGCAGTTACTGTTCACACTAAGTTGGTTTTCCCCTCCCAATTCTACATATTATCAATGTCAGGGAAAAAGTTTTAACTTCAAGAACTTTAAAGGAATCTTCTGGAACCTTCTGGAAACCATGCCAGCCCTTTAAATCTATAAGCAATTTTTGGAGGAATGTGAAGGGTGGGGTTTGAGGAGTGAGATAAGGAAAACAACATCTCGTGTGTAAAAGAAATACTTATGGGGCTTATGTTCAAAGGGGTTGATCTTATTTCTTCATCCGTTTGCACCACTCCCAAGTTTGCACATATGTCGCTCAATTATCTGCTGTGAGGGACAGGTACAACATGGATAATTGAAACCTGCAGATAATTTTCAATTTAGCCAGTAGTTTCAGTCCCCCTTCTGTCATCAGACTCCAAATTGTTTACCTGAGATGATAGCATGTAACGACCTTGCCTAATTTTAGTTTCACTGTTTTTCCCTTTCTCTGATTGCTCTTAGATAGAGGTCCTCATTGGCAGGGAAAAGACAAGGCAGAAAGAGAGAAACCCTAGAACCTGAATAATTGCCTAACTGGATCATCAAGAGCTGACTTGATTCCCATGGAGAAATCATAGGCTCTTCCTTAATCTACCAACTGTTTTGTACTCTCCCAAGTGCTTTGTACAGTGCTCTGCATATAAGAAGTGCTTACTAAATGTCACTGATTGATGTGCTTAAGGAAGGGTAAAGAGCCATTGAGGGCAAGGAGGGTGGGAAAACTGTTACTTCCCACTTCCCTCTTCCCCTCATTGAATTCCCCTCTTTCAATGTCTGTGGCCAAACTAATTTTAGAAAAAACGGAGTGGTGGTTTTGTGGGTGTTTATTTTTTGGTGGAATTATTAATCCCAAAATCTGACATGCACTTTCAGGTTTGCTTCTAGCTATACAGCTAGTAATGCCATTTCACCTTCTGGCCTATCTCTTCCAATATCCTACAGTGTTTTGTCTTCATTTGGAGCTGGTGGGAAGCTCCTCTTGGGATTCCTTCTGTGCTCAGAAGGAATTGAAATTCACATATTGAGCTAAAGCCAAAGAGAGGCTCTGGAGATCAAGGAATAGGATCTCTCTTGGAAGGGCCAACTCCCCCATGAAATAGGCAACATTATTTGGCTGCTACTATATTTATCATCTTTAATAATAATTATTATTATGGTATTTAAGCATTTACTATGTGCCAAGCACTGTTCTAAACCCTGGGGTAGTTACAAAGTAATCAGATTTTCCCACATGGGGCTCACAGTCTTAGTTACCTCATCTGTAAAATGGGGATTGAGGCACGGAGAAGTTGTATCTTGCCCAAGGTCATACAGCAGACAAGTGGCAGAGCTTGGATTAGAACCCACGTCCTTTGACACCCAAGCCCTTTCTATTAAGCCATACTGCTCCTCTTTCACACAGCATCTTGCAGTTTTATCCCAGACTTTCCTCCTGGTTTTTCATGAGAACGCAGGGGTTGCCACTGGGGCTTGGGAGGGCCAGCGGTTTCCTTTTGGCTAACACTGGGAATCTATGGTCACTTTACATGTGCTAGGAAATGAAAACACCTCTGTGCTACAGGGTTGAATTGGAACCACTTATGCTACAAATTGCAATATTGTTTGGATTAGGGTCAGTGCGTAGCGGGGGCCTTAATTTCCATTGCTCATCCAAGCAAGAAAACAAAAAGGTAAATAGCAGTTAATGGAGCTGGACTAAATTGCTTTTGTTGAAAGGAGCCTGTTTTAATTCTAAATAATGTTGGAAAGGGACACTTTTATGGGCTGTATTTTGATGACTGTGTCTGCCGTCACTCTCTGCTGTCTACTTCAAGAATTCTCATGTGCAGAAACCCATTTCTCCTTAATAGGGATGAGGCTCTGGGGAGACAAGATGAGGTATTTCCCTTTTGGGAGTAAGCTGCTCTCCCTGTGAAAGGAACGTTCCCTTTTCCAGAGCTCTAAACAGTATCAGAATGTTGGATTCTGGGCCAGTGACTTCACTTTGCAGAGGTGAAGGATTTTAGTTAGCCCAGCCCATCAGAGGCTTCTGCTTGCTGTTGTCATTGTAACCACACCTCAAATCAAATTGAGGCAGCAGGTATCTCTTTGAAAGGGAGTAGGCAAAGACTCAGAGATGGGGAAGAGATGAGGGAGAGCTGGGTTGGTAATCAGAAGGCATGTATGTCTGGTGGTAGGACTTGGAGCGAATGGGAAGGTAGCACTCTCAAATTCAGCACAAAGGGAATTGAAAACTCTCAAATCTGCTTTCCAAGACAAAGTGAAGACCTTTGTGCCAAAATACCTCATTATGCCCAGAAAGTGTGGGGTTGAGGGATGTGATTAAGCAAAGAATAAAATGAAATACTTTCTTGCATGCTTACTCTTCTGGGTTTCTTTTTGTCTTTATGAATAAAAATTATTGCAAGATCATGAGCACGGGCTTTGGAGTCAGAGGTCATGGGTTCAAATTCCGCTCCGCAAATTGTCAGCTGTGTGACTTTGGGCAACTCACTTAACTTCTCTGTGCCTGTTACCTCATCTGTAAGATGGGGATGTGCCTGTTACCCCCTCATCTGTAAAATGTGGATGAAGACTGCGAGCCCCCCGTGGGACAACCTGATCACCTTGTAACCTCCCCAGCGCTTAGAACAGTACTTTGCACACAGTAAGCGCTTAATAAATGCCATTGTTATTATCATTATTATTACTATAAATATTCTTTTTCCAGAGATGACTTGGACCCCGGAAAGTTTTTTGCTAGTTATCCCACTTGAAGAGGAAACTCAGGCTGACCGTTGGCTTGAGCAATGGAAATGTGTTGCCCATTGGGAAATGTGGAATTAACACAGGGATACCTTCAGAATGAACAAACTCCTGAGCTTTTAAAACTCCGGATGGGTAGAGAGGAATTAGAATTGTGACATGTGGAGGATCTTCTGTGGTCTCTAAGCAACTAGAGTGTAAACATAGTAGGTTGCTCACTCAGGAGGGGGCACAGATGGGTGGGGATTATTTTGTCAGCACTTTCCTCCTCCTCCTCTCACCACTCCCTTAAGTTTTGCCCAAAATGGGAGACCTGCCAGAAATCCAGCCCTCATTAAGAATAGCGGAAGGAGGGAAAAGCAGCAGAAATGGGCACATGTTGGTTAACCTGGGCCAGGTACAAAACTAGACCACTGCTTTACCTGCAGGTTGTGAGAAGGAAGCTGATTGCTGCCTGTAATGATCTGAAGCAATAACTTTGTTTTGAAAATCAAATTTACAATGCTAAATAGCCCTAGCAATGGGCAGGAATATGTCCAGGTTATTTAGCACAAATGAGCACTTGGCACAGTATAGTCAAATAACCTTTAAATTCTTTTGTGGCTTTTAATTAAGGGGTTTGTCAAGCTCTTTCTGTGAGCCTGAGCACTGGAGTACATATGAGGTGATTGGACACAGTCTCATGATTTTCTCACAATTCACAGGTTTCATGATTTAAGAGGTAGGGAGAGCAGACTGCATCCACCCTGAATTGCTTCTATCTACCCCAGCACTTAGTACAGTGTCTGGCACACAGTAAGTGCTTTAAAAAATACCACCACAATTATTATTAGGTAACTTGCCTCCATTTTAAAAGAGGAGGAATCTTCTTTGGGCCTCAGGTAAGTGATTTGCCCAAGATCATAATCAATCAATGATATTTATAGAGTGCCTACTGTGTGCAGAACACTGTACTAAGCACTTGGAAGAGTACAATAGAACAGTTGATAGATATGTTCCCAGCCCACAGGGAGCTTACAGTCTGGAGGACTGGTGGGCAATTTTTCAACTGTAAAATGGGGAATTAATTACCTGTTCTTCCTCTTACTCTGACTGGGAGTCCCCTACAGGACAGAGATGGTGTTCATTCATCCATATTTATTGAGCACTTACAATGTGCAGAGCACGGTACTAAGCGCTTGGGAAGTACAAGTTGGCAACATGTAGAGACGGTCCCTACCCAACAATGGGATCACAGTCTAGAAGACGGGCTCATAGTCTAGAAGACGGAATTAGGTATCTGACCTAATTAGCATTGTACCTACCCCAGCCCTTAGAACGGTGTTTGCCACATAGTAAGAGCTTGACAAATACCATTAAAGAAAGAGAAAAAAGCTGGCACTAGGACATAAGTATCTTGATTGCCAACTCCATGTTCTTTTTCGGCATGTTCCAGAGTGCTAACCCAGGGCACTGAATACACTAAATGCTGTTTACCAGCCTGTTGACTGCTATACTAGGTCTCAAAGCTGTTCCTTCTGAGTTCATTTGGAAAAGGTTGATGACTTGATTTCTGTGAATCGAAAGACAATCCCCTGGCTTGGCTATTTGATTCATTCTGATCCTAGAAAATGTAAACTTCTTGTCCATAATTCTTCCCTTTTGGTCTTCTAAAAATGGGTCTATAGCCTGAAAGAATAGAGAATCTAGAAACTCAGTTTGGCCTAATGGAAAGAGCATGGGCCTGGAAGTTGGAGGACCTGGGTTCTAATCTCTGACACTTCTGTATCCCTCAGTTACCTAATCTGCAAAATGGAGATGAAGGCTGTGAGCCCCATGTGGGACATGGACTGTGTCCAACTTGATTAATTTGTAGCTACTCCAGTGCTTAGTACAATGCATGGCACATAGTAAGTGCTTTTTTCTTCAAATGCCGTTTGGTTGTTTCTGACCCATAGAGACTCCATGGACACACCTTCTTCAGAACATCATAAGATCATTCTGGTATGTGTAACCATAGAATTTTCTTGGTAAAGATATAGAAGTGGTTTATGATTGCCTTCTTCCATATGGAAAAACTTGAATCTTTGCCACTGTCTTTGATCAACATTTTGTTCACTTGATCATCTGCCTTTGACCCTTTCCCATGCCATTGCTGCCCAGCAGTGGTGAATCAACTTTGATGCTTCAGTTTAGACCTTTCCATTATGGGTAGTCCTAGATGGTATAGCTCTGTTTCATCAGTGTGCGCAAACTCTGCACACAGTAAGCGCTCAATAAATACGATTGAAGATAGAGCATCGATTCATAGGAAAGAGTAAGTGCTTAGCAACTACTTGTTGCTATTATTTTTATTATTATGATACACACTAGAAGGTAAATACCCAAGACATCTGGGACTGAAGGTTGTTCTATTTTTAGACACACAACCATTTTCCTGGTTTGTCTGTCCCAGGACTTTGTCACCCAGTGCTCAGACAAGCTTTTCCTTCATTCTTTTCAAACAATCTTTCTGCAGTTCAAATCCATTTCCTAATCGGCACCCCCCCCCCCCCCCCCATGAGAACTCTTTATGTTGTGGAGCAAAGTTATTCAGTTATTGATGTGGAGCACATCACCTCATAATTTTTTAAAAAAAACTTTGGGCTTTCTCAGTGTCTGCTAATTCTATTGTATTGGACTCTCCCAAGTGCTTAGTACAATGCTCTGCTCAAGTAAATGCTCAGTAAATACCACAGATTGATCTGTAGTCCAACCTTTAAACATTTTTATTTGAAGCTTCTGCAGTTACCTGCATAGCTGTGTGTAATCAAATGTGGATGTTACTCCAATATCACTCCTACCAGTGCATCTAAGTTTTTCATTTAAACTCCCCCTGCAAAAAATCAACTTTTTTAACCTCATACCACACTTCTGTTTCCACAATAATTCTCATCCAGCAATATTATGCAAGGGACGTGAGCAGAGCAAACCTGCCTTCCTCCTTTCCCACTGAGGAAAAGTCTGAAAGCAGGGCCCTGCCATATAGTGTTTCTGAAAGCCGCTGGTAATAGTTTCAAGATGTTCCCCCATTCTAGTACATCTTTTTTTATTGGGCATAAGTACACCTACTTAGTGAATTTTTGGCCAACCTGTCATGGGGCCTAAGTTTTTGTTTGGATGTGCTCTCATTCACTCTCACTCTCTTGCTCTCTCTCTCTCTCTCCCCCCCCCCCCCCCTTTACTCTGTACTAGGCAATTTAGTAAGCACTGGGGTAGATGCAAGCTAATTAAGTTGGATACAGTCCATGTCTCACATGGAACTCAGTCTTAAATCCCATTTTACAAATGAGGTAACTGAAGCCCAGAGAAATGAAGTGACTTGCCCAAGTCACACAGCAGACAAGTAGTGCTGCTGGGATTAGAACCCAGGTCCTTCTGACTCCCAGGTCCAAGCTGAGTCTATTGTGCCACACTGCTTCTAACTTACTTTGCTCCCTTGCTCTCAGGCCAAAGTGTTAAGGAAGAAAAGGGCTTCAGTCTGATTAGAGGTAACCTGCCTAATTACTGAATGCTGCATTTTAAATAAAAATAATTAATATTAGCCCTCTTGTCCTTCTTTAGAGAGATTTCCCCCACTTCCATGGCACCCACTTCCTGTAAATTTTTGAGCCGGTCTCTTTGTCACAGTTTCCTCATCTGAAACTAAGTTTCCTCTTAGTTAAACTGTGGGCCCCATGTGGGACAGTGGCTGTGTCTGATTACAATGTATCTACCCCAGTGCTTAATGCAGGAGGAACACTATAAGGTAATGGGAAACAAAAAATAGCAATAGCCAACATTTTTGCATCCTATTGTGTTCTGACTTGCGCAGAGTTAAACAGTAAATCCTTAGTTTTCAACTCAATCTATAATTTGCCCCTACTCAATCCGGAATGCTCCTTTTTCTTTCCTTCTTTTGCTCTCTTTGCTGCTGCCAAAGCCAGGCAGACTTAAAACTAAAAAAGGAAGCATTTAATATGCAGTGTGGTCAATCAAATTTAAATTAAGTTGTCAGCACCAGGGAAAATGCTGAAGGAAAGAAGATGCTTCCTGATTGTCCAGGTGCCTTAGGCAGGCTTAACAAGTCAGTCAGTATCCAACTCATACAGGAACTGGGAGGCTAAACCTAATTTCTGTAGATTCATTTAGAGAAATGAGCACATTCTCATCGACAATACTGTAGTAAAACTGTCTTTATAAAAAAAAAAAAGCCGGATCCAATTTAGCTTTCACCAAATTTACTGAATTCTCCCTTTTTGTTCATTAGCCCGAATCACTGAAACGTTATTGCATTATTCAGTAATTTAAAGCTACATGAGCTTGCTATTTATTTTGGTTTCCAAATTTTTCTTGGTAATTTTCTTTATTTGCTTAGGCAGAACAACAAGAAATCACTGCAACTGAACTATGGTTTTGTCATGGTGCAGACCAAGTAACTTTCTCCTTGGCACTTATTCAGTGATGATTTAGCATGCATTTCCTGGTTGCCTGCATGGGTACGAGCATGGTGTCAGTTTTAAAGGCCCTTTTGCAACCTGCCTATGGCATGTGTCGTATTCTCCAAGCTGCCAACAACAGCTTGTTAATCAAATTGTTTTGCTGCCCTTGAGTTGAGAGCACCCGCAGAGCAGAGACCACCGTGTTATTTCTGCTCTAATTTTCAGGTTGAGCCTCACTTATCCCAGAGGTCAAGTCCCAGCCGAATCTGATCCTGAGATGAAGGAATCCAGACAGTTTCCGATGGATAGTCTGTCTGACCTGAGGAACCAGGGTACACCACTCTGTAGGGAAGAAGGAATCCAAGTCCTATTTTCAACTTTAATTACTTACGCTTTCCCTATACTTTATCTGATCCCAGTAGTCTCAAAGGGACTCCCAAGTTCTCCAAATAAAGGGCAAGTGCAGTTGGCTGGTCCACAAAGATGTGCAGAACTCTTTATGAGCTTTGTGGGTCTTGCAAAGGGCTATTGGCCTGGGATTAAATCTTAGACCCTGGCTAATTTCAGATATAATCACTTACTTGAGAGGCAATGGCCATAGTAGATCTAGGATGACAAAAAATCCCACAGAGGAGTGAAATGGATCAATCCTACCTAAAGCTAGATAAGCATTGTAGCACTAGAGAGGTTGTTGGGACAAAACAGAGTAAACAGCACTCCTACTGCAAGTTCCCTGTGTTGTTTTCAGTAGGGGAGAATATCTACCCAAGACACTCTAGAGAGGACGTTCAGATGTCAGTATTTCGTTTGGCTGGTCCTATGGGGGGAAATATCTATTTTAGACAATAATCGTTCTTCTTTTAGTGAGCAAAATCAAGTGCCTTGAGGGTGTGCCTTTCCAAATGAGTGATGTTGGCTGAGCTGTGAGCAGTTTTTGTTTCCTACCCTGAGAAGATGTTACTGTATTAACTAACAGGCTGGATTACTGCTGGAAGGATGTCATGAGAAGCAGCATAGCCTAGTAGAAAAGCATGGACCTGAGAGTCGGAGGACCTGCGTTCTAATCCTGCCTCTGCCAATTGCTTGCTGTGTGACCTTGGGCAAATCACTTAACTTCTCTTTGCCTCAGTTCTCCTGTTCTCCCTCCTATTTAGACTGAATCCCAAGCATGACAGGGACTGTGTCCAACCTAATTAATTGAATCTACCCCAGCACATAGAGCAGTGTTTAACACACAGTAAGTGCTTAACAAATAAGATAAAAAGTAAGGCAGACTTGAGAGGGGACACGTTTAACTTTTTATGGCTAATTTCACAGTTTACCTTTCCAATCAATAGTATTGACTGAGATCTGGAGAGCACTCTACTAAGCAGTTTGGAGAGTACAATATCTAGTGGGGCAGAAAGCAGACACTAAAATTAATTGTAGACAGGGAAGGAAAGCAGTAGAGTTTAAAGATGTACAGCAGTGCTGTCCAGGGGGCAAGTACCCAAGTGCTTAGGTAATAGAGGTACTGGAATAGCAAAAAGGAGGAAGATGAGAGATTAATTAGGGAGAAGGAGCTGTGGTTGGCTGAGAGAGGAGAGTGAGGCACAGTAAATACTTTGGTTTAAAAGGAAGCAGCCTGGCTTAATGGGTAGAATGTGGGCCTGGAAGTCAGAAGGAGCTGGGTTCTAATCCTGCCTCTGCCACTTGTTTGCTGTGTGACTTCAGGCAAGTCACTTAACTTCTCTAAGCCTGTTAATCTGTAAAATAGGGATTTTATTGTGAGCCCCATGTGGGACATGGACTGTGTCCACCCTGATTATCTTGTATCTACCCCAGTGCTTAGAACAGTGCCTGACATATAGTAAGCACTTAAGAAGTACCATTTTAAAAAAAAGCAAGCATACATGTTGGGTTGGAGTGGGAGAAGAGTGAGGATAAGAAACATTGAGAGAGCTGATTTGAGGCCTTGAAGCCAGTGGTCTGTATGATAGAGGAATGGGTGACCATTGCAGAACTTTGAAGAGTGGAGAGACATATCCAAAACTCCCTCTACAGTACAACAAAACATGGTCTTATCTTCAATTCTTTGTCATTGACAGCTGGTTTTACATTTTCTTTTTCTAACGTGAACCGATTTTGCAACCTAGGAACCATTAATCCTGGCCATCTTTCGTGAAGCCAGAGAAGGTGAAAATTAATCTAGAACCTGAAAAGGGGAACTAGAAGAACAAAAAAAATGTTTATCTGCTGCCATGTTAGGTAAGGTAGTGTGGATATAGTGGTGTTGGCTCAGAAATCAAACCTGCTGAGAAATAGCTTCACGAAAAAGTAAAAACTCAGGAAATTCTAAGTAGATAACAAGTAGTGCCTGTTTTTTTTTTATTTACAGCATGGCTTGACAATCTGTGATACTTTGAAGAGAAAAGAAGTAAACCTCTGAGTAACTGGGTAGGACTAGACAATTAGCTGCTTCTATCTCCCTTATTTATCTGATTTGTGTATACATTGACAATAGATGGTGTTGGGTGGAGATGGGAGCAGTAACTAGAGTTCCAGCAAGGTGGTCATCACAACTCTAGAATCTCCTCTTGCCCTTGTTGTGAAATTATTCCATTTCAGCCTACACACTAATGATCATTTAGTTAACTTGAGGGTACTTGGATAGGCAAGGTATTCTCTTGCTTTAAAATCACTCTGATCTCATTTTCATCTGCAGCAAGCTGCAGGTGCAATAGCATTGTGCTGTTTCTGATCGGCATGGGTCACCCTCTGTGGAACATGACTGTTGTGTGACCTTGGGCAAGTCACACAGTTCCCTCATCTGTAAAATGGGGATGAAGACTGTGAGCCCCATGTGGGACATGGACCATGTCCAATCTGATAAACTTGTATCTACCCCAGCACTTAGAACAGTGCTTGGAACAGAGTAAGTTCTCAACAAGTACCATAATTGCTATTTGTTATTAATGAATCGCCTTGTGATGCCAACCCAGCCTCAGGAACACTCTCTGCTTGGAATTGGAAGGAGGATTTGAATTTTCTGTCAACCGCTTTGGAAATACTGAGAGATCAGCTTTCCCTAAATAGACATCTTGACTTCCATTCCGAGTCCCCAATGCTGAAGCAACTGTGATTTTCATTTACCTAAGTTACAGCTGGATCTGGGCTTAATCATTGTCAGGAAGGTATCTGAATCTGGCTGGTGATTAATTTCGGTGAAATTGAATCTGAACTTCCAGAGTTTTAACAAATTATTTTTGCTCATTGTGGCCTTCCTCTTTTATGGAGGAAAGGACAAACCTGCAGATGGAGGAATGCGTGCTGGCTTAACTAGTCACCCTGAACAGTCCACTAGGCTGGTGCAAGTGACTCTGGGTAATGAGGAAATAGGTGCTACCTACTGGCTGAAGGTGACATAGTAAAAGACTAAGAGTTCCTTTGGTGTATCATTCAACTTTAAATCAATGGAGAAGCAGATTTGCTGTTTCTCATGGCTAATGGAACAGTACTGTTCCAGGATTTGTGGGTTTTATGACCTTCTGGAGTTTGGTCTTGCTGCTGACCCCTCATTCGCATCCTGCCTCTGGCTGGAAACACCCTCCCTCCTCAAATCCAACAGACAGTTACTCTCCCTCCTTTCAGAGCCTTATTGAAGGCAAATCCCCTCCAGGAGGCCTTCCCTGAATAAGCCCCCCACTTCCCTCTTCTCCCACTCCCTTCTGCATTGCCCTGACTTGCTCCCTTTTTTCTCCCTGCCCCCCCCAAACCCACAGCTGTAATTATCTGTAATACATACCTGTATTTTTATATTAATATGTCTACCCCCAACCCGCCGACTGAAAGCTCATTGTGGACTTACATCATGTGTGTCTTTAAAAGAGTGAGCATACATGTATGTACTCACACATGTGCTTTCTCCCCCCACCCCCAACACCTGCCCTTGAGGCCCACTCCATTCAAACTTTTATCAGAACATGTTTACTAGAGTGTATGACTGCCCTGAGTAAAAGTAACTCAGAGCATTGCTTGTGATCGAGCAAGCCAACTTTAGGAACCCTTCAAACACCAAATGACATCAATTTTACCCAATCTTTACATGGGCAAAGAGGTTCCCCTCCAGCCCCGCCCAGCATTCTAAAACATGTTGCTCATCTCCCACATTCTCCCTCAACTATCTCTTCACCGCCTGCTCCCTCCAGGCTTCCATTAGTAGGCTACAGCTTCTGGTGACTTACGTTTATGTAATAGTAGGCAAACGATTTTTGAGGACGGAAATCAACCTGTCAGTGAGGGGGATTTAGGACTGGATGTGATCCCGACTTATCTTTACTAACAATAATTTATTGTTGATGTCTAATTTGTTTTAACTTGGTGGATGGGGAATTTTGCAGCTGGCAGACCACTCTTTTTAGTGATATTTAAGTGCTTACTGTGTTCCAGGCACTGTATTAAGCACTAGGATAGATACAAGCCAATTAGGTGGGACACAGTCCATGTCCCACATGGGACTCACAGTCTTCATTCCCATTTTATGGATGAGGTAACTGAGACCCAGAGAGGTTATGTGACTTGCCCAAGGTCACACAGCAGACAAGAGGCAGAGCTAGTTTTAGAACCCAGGTCCTTCTGAACCCTAGGCCTGTGCTCTATCTACTAGGCAACGCTGCTTCTCATGCTCTTTGGAAACTGAGGTTATTTGTCTTTGCTTTTTCCAGTTTGAGAACTCCCCCTGGCTTCTGGCAGCTCTGGTATGATGCTGGGCATCTGGGAAGTAGCCAAAAGTATTAATTCTTGGTGCTTCAGAGAGTGATACCTGGCAAGCCTCAGAAATAGAAGCTCAAGGAGCAGGAAAGGCATATATACCTACCAAACAACTAGAAGATGCATTTGGTTAAAGAATTGTGATCCAAACTGTCCTCAGGAGCAGTAGAGGACAGAGACCAGTTCTGGAAACAGTTTGGGAAAAGACTACCGTAGTAGTAGGCTGGGAATCTGGTTAGCTGGGGCCTATAAGCTCAGTTGGTTAGAGTATGATGCTAATAATGCCAATGTCACAGGTTCGATCCCGCTATGCGCCACTTATCTTTCTCTCCCCCACTAGGCTGTAAACTCATTGTGGGCAGGGAATATGACTGTTTATAGTTGTAGTGTACTTTCCCAAGCACTTAGTACAGTGCTCTTCACACAGTAAGTGCTAATTAAATCTGACTGACTGACGGAATCTTGAAATCTAGAGCACGGGCCTGGGAGCCAGAAGGTCATGGGTTCTAATCCCAGCTCCACCACTTGTCTGCTCTGTGACCCTGGGCAAATCACTTCACTTCTCTGTGCCTCAGTTCCCTCATCTTTAAAGTGGGGACTGACTGTGAGCCCCATGTGGGAGACAGGGACTGTGTCCAACTTGATTACTTGTTTCTATCCCAGTGCTTAGAACAGTGCTTGGCATATAGGAAGCGCTTAACAAATACCATAATTATTATCATTATTATACTTGGAGCTCTTTGTTCCCACCTGTTTTAACTTGCCCAGGGGAAGAGATGAAGACGGATGAGGAATCCATCCTGGTTTTAATAAACCCCACATATGATTATTGAATCAGTAACAATCAATTGAATAATTTCTGCTGGGTAACCTTGGACAAGTCACTTCACTTCTGTGTGCCTCAGTTACCTTATCTGTTAAAGTGGGGATTAAGACTGTGAGCCCCATGTGGGACGTGGACTGTGTCCAATCTGATTAGCTTGTATCCAGGCTAATTCTTTCCCTCTAGGCTGAAAGCTCGTTATGGGCAAGGAGCGTGTCTGCTAATTCTGTTGTGTTGTACTCTCTCAAGCGTTTAGTACAGTGCTGTGCACACAGTAAGTGATCAATAAATACCATTGATTAATTGATCCACCTCAGTGCTTAGTACAATGTCTAGCACATAGTAATCATAAAAATACCATTAAAAAATATCTGAGTAGGTTTTGCAGAGGAAACCAGAGGGTAGTTGGATTCAGTGATCTTTAGTGGATAGCCCCAAATGAGAGATGAAATCTAAGTGGCAGAAAAACAGATAATATTTCTGAGTTTACTGGGGTCATTTTTAAGCCACCAGTCAGCTGTGAATCATCCTGAGTCATTTCTGCTCGGTCAGTCAATTCAGCACTATAAGACTTGGTTTACCTTCTGAATTTGGAGTGCCAAACAAGCTCAGGGCAAAACTAAAAGTGCCTTCTCAAAAAAGGCAACCACGTGAAACCCCTGGTATTAACCAAACCTGTTCTAAAGTGGAAATGAATTTTCTCTATGGTATATTGATATACACTGGGTTGTGGATGAGGTTGGGTTCACTCTATTTTTGTGGGGTTTTGAGTTTATTTCTTTGAAATGGCATACCACATTTCCAAGATAACCCTGCGGTTTCCCCTAGAATTGTTTATCCAGTTGTGGTTTAGTGTGTAGCAATTATATTCTCCAGCCAGTGGATAATATCCATCCCCATTCTCCATATGGACTCTTTGTTTAATGAGATGTGGCTAGATAGAGACTAATGCTTATTCCTGCTGCTCTCTGGCATTCCTATGGGGAGTGGACAGGAACAGGTGGCTGCCTTGTATAGGATTTTCTGACTCCAGAGGTTCCCAGGCCCTTTATCACACTAAAGCTCCTACTGAAGAAATGTTGGTTGGGTGGCAGGAGGAAGGCTTGAAGGGACATGCTGCCAGAGGAAAGACCAGAAGTAAAAAAACAAAAACAAAAAAATCACTGCCACTCCATGATCTAGCCCTGTTGTTATGAGTTTCCAATATTGGGTTTATCATTTGCTGCTGTTTACTTCTGTACCTGCCTCTTCCCTTTAGATTGTGGTTGCTGCAAGGGAGGGTACTAATCTTGTAATCCCCCTGCCACCTGGGAAAGCATTGCACACATCGAGGGTGCTTAATATTAATTGAATGAAAAATTGCCCTTTAGATGCACATGTATTCAGCTGCAGCAAACATTGTGGTTTGGTTGTTCGGAGCTTCACATAATGTTCGTTTATTTAAAACATTCATGAGCTCTACTATAACCAGACTCAGGGAATATTTTCCTGTGAAGGAGGATTAATTCCTGAATAGGGTAATTAGTAAGTGAGGTTGTAGACTTTCCTTTTCAGCAGCTTTTAAAACATGATAGATTCTCATGGGCCTAAATTTGGGGCTAGACTAGATGACGCCTCATGCTCCCATCCCAAAGATTCCTTATCCTCGTTTTCAAGTGTAGATGATGATAATAAATGTCAAAGACTTGTATTAGGTATTTTAAAGAGACCTAGGATAAATTGAGCAGTGCCTAAAACAGATCATTGGTGGAATCCGCTATGACAGATCCATGGAACTGAGTAGGAACATAAACACTGGTTATCCCAATTCCTTCTTTCTCTCCCTCCAGTCCCCTGTTCGTTCTCTCCCCCCTCTCCCCCCTCTCCCCACTCTCCCCCCTCTCCCCCCTCTCCCCCCTCTCCCCCCCTCTCCCCCCTCTCCCCCTTCTCCCCCCCTCTCCCCCCTTTCCCCCCTCTCCCCCCTCTCCCCCCTCTCCCCCCCTCTCCCCCCTCTCCCCCCTCTCCCCCCTCTCCCCCCTCTCCCCCCTCTCCCCCCTCCCCTCCCCCCTCTCCCCCTCTCTCGCCCTCTCTCCCCCTCTCCCCCCTCCCCCCCTCCCCCCCCTCCCCCCTCTCTCCCCCTCTCTCCCCCCTCTCTCCCCCCCCTCTCTCCCCCTCTCCCCCCCTCCCCCTCCCCCCTCCCCCCTCCCCCCCCTCTCCCCCCTCCCCCCCTCCCTCTCCCCCCTCTCTCCCCCCTCTCTCCCCCCCTCTCCCCCCTCTCCCCCGCCCCAATTCTATTTCTGCTTGAAAGGCTCCAGTGAAATGGGCCCATTTTAGCAGTAGGGAAGAAAGGAGAAGGGGAGGAGGAAGAATCTCTAGCCCTGATCATCTGTCTCCTGGCAATTTTAAATTTCTTTCTAAGTGGGGGTTGTTATTACTTGAAGAAAGCTAATATGAAACCATTATTTAAAAACATTTCCAGTCAGGTAAAGCTTGAATTCAGCATTGGCTGGGTTATTAAAAGTATTAATCATGTCTAAAAGACAACAGCACCTGAAAGTTATGATTTAAAGTGCAGTTTGACAATTGATAGATAGTGAACCTCAGAAATTTAATGGGTTTCATGCGGCAATTGCAAGTTAATGTGAGGAAATCAAGAGGATGTGATTTGGCCTTTCTGAGGTTGTTTGGAGTAAGTACACCATATAGATTTAGAATAAGAACTCAATAAAGCATTGATTTACTGAGCTTGTAAGTAGGGCACAGGGTGAGTGGGTGACTTATTTAAGAAGATGGAAAACTAGCTTGAATACAAGGATGGAATCTGTGTGTTACTCGAAGTGTGCTCATTGGAAGCAAATTGAAACTGCTGTGGTAATGAAACCCAAGTTCTTCCAGGGCCTATTCACAATAAACAGGGCAGTAAGATTGCAATTCTGAGAATATGATTCAAAAGTGTCTTGTCAATTGCAAAGAAGCTGGACTTTTCACTCAAATGCCTCATAATTATGTGAATCCTCTCTGTGGAGTTTTTAGTTACACAAAATCAAGATTGGTATGGATAGGGCTACCGCTTATCAAATACCACACCACCAGGGAATCAGCGTGATCTAGTGGATAAAGTATGGGCCTGGGATCCAGAGGACCTGTGTTCTAATCCTGGATCCAACACATTGCTACTATGTGATCTTGGGAAAGTCATTTGACTTTGCCTCGGTTTCCACAACTGCAAAATGAGGATTGAAAACCTGTTCTCCATCTTACTTAGACTGGGAGCCCCATGGAGGACAGGGACTAAGTCCGACCTAACTTGTATCTACCCTAGTGCTTTACACATAGTAAGTGCTTAACAAATACCATAAAAAAGGCCTTGTGGCATTCATTTGTTCATTTGTATTTATAGTGCTCTGCACATAGTAAGCACTCAATACTAAGCTTTCCATTGAAGCTTGAAGGTGATAGATTAGAAACAAGAGGAAAATATTTTTGAACAGCTGGCTTGCTAAATATGTAGAATTTAAACTATGCAATTTCAACAGTTGAACTATAAGAGCTGATTAACAGGAAATGTTTGGATTGACCATCTTAACCATGTTGTTGGATGTCAAGAGCAATATCTAAGAAGCCTTGGAAGTGAGCAGTTATCAGAGGCAGAACCATTCATTCAGTTGTATTTGAGCACTTACTGTGTGCAGAAAACTGAAATAAGCACTTGGGAGAGTACAGTACAACAATAAACAGACACATTCCCTGCCCACAACAAGTTTACAGTCCAGGGAGCTGGATGGACTGCTAGTGTAATCTAGCACAGCCCTATTTATGTCAATCAGCCAGTCATGCGCTTATGAAAACAGGACTAGGCAATGAAATATGGAACACTCCTGAATATTCGGGTCATCAAGCAATTTCTATATTAACCACAAAGTAGTCATCAGTGCAGTCAGATAAAAGCAGAGATGGGTATGGTTATGTGACACAGTAAGGTCATCAAGAAAGCTTAAATATTAAAAGGGCTTTGACTTGACTTTGCTTTGAGGTTAACATGACTTTAAGATGAAAGAAGATAGGGGCAAAAGTCCTGAAATGGAAGTAGCCCCATAGTACTTACAGAAAAATCACTTGAAGAAAATAGGGATACTTTCCAGTAGGGGATTTAAAAGCAAAAGTTCCACATTTTGTAGCATGTACACTTATTAAATTGCAGGACCATATTCTATCCATGAAAAAGTATTTAGTATTATTGCCATATGATCCTGTTCGAGATGCATCATCAAAGAATTAAAGAATCAGTGGTGTTTATTGAGCTCTTTCTGTGTGCAGAGCACTAAATGGCCAACGTTTCAACAGAAAATATTGGAATAGTTTTATTCTATCATTTTCAGTATTTTCATGAACGTATGATGGCCATCACACCCTCTAAAACGAGAGAGCTATCAATCTATGGTAGTAAATGAACACTCATTATGTACAGAACACTGTACTAACTACTTGGAAGAGTACAGTGCAGCAGAAATGGTAGACAAATTCCCTGCCCACAAAAAGCTTATGATCTAGAAGGGAAGAATCAAGGAAAAATTATAGTGTTTGGAAGAGTGACACTTAAGATTTAGGCTACTTGAGATGATAAAAGAAAACAGATCTGTGTTTTCTGTGGGAAAATGTCACATTGTTCTAAAGATGATAGGGATACTGGAGCTTTAAGGCTATTGGTTGTAGAAAAAAGAACTGAAGCATGTGGTATTGAAGAAGAGGAAGGGCTTGGGGATGTAGGTGAACTTTCTACTCCCAGGATAGTTTAATGTTGATTAAATAATCAGTGGAATAAATAGGAACTGTAAGACCGAATGACATTCTCCCCCCAGCCCCATCTCTTTTCAAGCCCAGTGGTTTCATTTGTGCTGATGCATTAATCTGTAGCCTTACAATGCTCTTCCTTATGTATCTCCCCCACCCCTCTCTTGGATAAGAATGATTTTGAGACCTACCTAAGGAATAGGGGCAGGAACTCCAGTTGGAAGTTAGTAGCTAGTAGTGGGATAGCATAAAAAACAGTTCTCCTGAAATTGGAAAATATTGGAATTTACATTTGGAACATTGTGTCTTTGGAGATTAGGAGTCAAAGAGAGGCTTAGGGAGCCTGTAGTGGGAAAGGATTGTCTCTCTCTATTGCTATATTGTACTTTCCAAGTGCCTAGTACAGTGCTCTGCACACAGTAAGTGCTCAGTAAATGCTATTGAATGAATGAATGACATAGGATGGGGCCCTGGTTGAATAGGTTTCTTTCATCTTCTAGGTGTAGATAGAGATCATTGAGAATAGAGTGTGCTGATGCCATTTTGAGTTTCATTTGGGAGACCTTATGAGTAAGACAAAATGATGGCAATAGAGGCTTTCAATCTTGCTGTCTGAAAAATGCCAGGTAATCTGTGTGTGTGTGTACGCACACATGTTTAATGGTACTGTGAAAGCTCTTCTCTGTGCTAGGTTCTGTACTAAACACTGGGGTAGATGGAGGATAATCAAGTTAGACCTTTTCCCATGTGGGGCTCGCAGTCTAAGTAGGAGGGAGTAGGACTCACTACCCATGGTACAGGTTAGGTACCTAAGGCACAGAAAAGTTGTGACTTGCCCAAGAACACACAGCAGACAAGCAGCAGAGGTGGGATTAAAACCCGGTCCTCTGAGTCCCAGCCCCATACTCTTTCGACAATAATCACGCATGCCATTTCTTCTTTTCTATTTTCAGGTTTGCATGCCAACCAGGTGAGATTTTGATAGAATATTTGTAGCTGCCAAAGGAATCAGAACCCATTTCTTTAATTTTTCATTCAGTTTCTCACTTCTGGACACTTCATTAAATCCCTTTTCCTGCCTAATTGATCTCCATATATTACATAAAACAAAGTAGGAATTTGAAGCCCTTATAGTAGAAATCAGGCTTTACTTGACTGGGTTTTTGTGTGTGTGTGTGTGTGTGTGTGTGTGTGTGTGTGTGTGTGTGTGTGTGAAATAGAGACTTGACTTTGAAAAATTCACTCCACCCCCAACCACATTTCGAGAACAGACAATGCATTTGATAAAATAAAGCATGGGTTAGAGCAAGGCTGAAACCCCATCAGAAAGTCTGCCTTAGAGCATTCCCACACTATATACTATAATGATTTTCTAATTATCCCCATGTCTGACCACTCCTCTCTCTCTTTGTCTTACCCTATTCCATTGCCCAAGCACCTGAATTGAGTAATTTTGGTTCATTTATTATGATGGGTTTTACGCATTAGAAGTTGAGCAAGATATTTGTCACTTTGCTGTAAATCACCTAATGTGACGTGACCTAAATGAATCTGACAGCAAAGAGTTCAAGCACTGCTTAAATTGTTAATGTTATTTATGGGACTGGAAGGTTCTGCTGCCTTCAGTATCCACTTAATCCAGTCTAAATCTAGAGAGCTGTCTTCCCAGCCCTGCCATTGTGTCCCTAATAGCTATTAATAATAGCTGTTCTCCTCACCCTGTTTGCTGACTGAAAATCCATCTGAAGCCTTTGCATCTGATGTGGCAGATCAAAATTGACATCCTTTGAGGTAACTGGTTCCTGCCAAATACTTGGGGACAAATAAAAGTGGCCAAACTCAAGAACGAAAAGAGAAAACCATTCTTTCAGGCGAATGGCTCACCAGGTGATGTTGATAGTTAAGTGATCATCCGGGAGGGGAAAAGAAGTCTTGAAAAAAGATGACAGGTTGGGAAACTAATTAGTTTTTAGGCTACCCTGTTTGTGGGGTGTCAGCTGTGTGATACTTTTTGAGTGTCAGAAACTATGGTGACTAAGGAGGCGTTCTATTGCTGTTGATGCTATTAAAGTTATTAAACTGGATTCCATTGGCCAGTCCAGTGGGTACTAACCAAATCCCATTCGTGCAAAAATACTTGTTCTCTCCTTTCTCTTGGGTCATGAAGGGTAAGAAGCAAAGGGAGGCCTCCAAGAGTTTTGATTCAGATAATGGGTGGATAATGAGACCCTTCCTTCTTCCTAACAGAGATTACCATTTCAGACAAATATACGGTGCTTCTGATTTTAGGGCTGAGTGCTGTTATGCCCTGATGCCGCTGCTGAAGCTTATAGAAAGAGTGTTAACTTATGAAGCCCATATCTGTCAGGCACTTAATAAATACTGCTGAATGTTTGGATGCTGCCCAGTGGTCCCTTAAAGGTGCTACATTGTTCAGAACTTTGTTGAAAACTTTAAAGCTAATCAAGTTGTGCAGATGGACAGGTAGGAGACATTTAATATAGAATTAGGGGGGAAAGAAGCTTGCTTTTTGTATTGTACTTTGTAATTTTTAGAAAGTGGCATTGCTTTAGGATTGAAAGGAAGAGGATGAATGGTGAAAAACTAGGATGAAAGCTTATAGATCAAGAACTGAATAAAGGTCATCAGAACATAGTAGGCTAGAGGCAGAGAAGACTTGAAAATCAGCCTTATAAAGAAGAGCTGAGGAGGAGGTCTGAACTATCCCTTTTCTTATGGTATTAAGCACTTACTATATGCCAGGCACTGTATTAAATGCTGGTGTGAATACCAGCAAATTGGGTTGGACACAGTCCCTGTCACACATGGGGCTCACATTCTCAATCCCCATTTTACAGATGAGGTAACTGAGGCACAGAGAAGTGATTTGCCTAAGGTTACAAAGCAGAAAACTGGTGACGCTGGGATTGGAACCCATGACCTCCTGACTCCCAGGCCTGTGCTGTATTCACTACGCCATGTCTTCTACTGACATCTGCTGCAGATCTAAGGAGGCTGGAGGAGTAGGGTTTTGTGGGGGCTTCTGGGAGGCATAGTGCCCAACTCCCAGAAAACTCTTCCACCACTGTGGGGACTGTTTCTGCTGCAGGGAGGGCTAGAGATGGTGGAAAAATGGGCTTTTTCATAGGCTTAGATTGGAACAGGGATTGCCCCCAGTGACCTGGTAGCTGAGACTCTCTTTATCCGATTGCCAACCACCTCATTTCTCTTAAGATTGGCATTATGTTGAAGGGGAAGAGTGGCTAAATAAAAATATTGTGTACCCATGATACAGAGAAAAACCTTAACTTTCAATCATTTTAGCCTTTGGGTGGTGCATTTGGTATCCTTCCTAAGTTGTGTTTTCTTTCTCTCCAAAATGTGGATACTTTCGGGGGAGAAGTTAGGTTCTGGCTCCTGAGTGGTGTTGCTTGTTGGGTTGATGAGAATGGAGGATCACTGGCTCTTTTTTAGGTTGTGTTTCTCTATGTCGCTCTGGAAGGATTTCCCCTTCTGAGTCGCTGGAGAGGGAAACAGGATCTATTCGTCTTTGGTCTGCTTTACCGAGAAGTAATTAAGGCAGATGAAGCAACAAGTGTGTGAAGATTGAGGAGACAATGAAATTGATTTTCCCATAAAGTTGTAATTTGTGGTAAATGATGTAATCCTCCAGGCAGCGATTCACATGTCTTATTTGCTCAGAGCTCTTACGCTCTTACTAGCTGGACATAAAGATTAGACCTCTCTGATCAGTTTTTCCATAGGAGAAGCCCCCAAACCTCTTCCTGAGTAGCCAGTCACCTGTAAGTATTTTCAGAAGAGTGAGTGTACCCTGTCTCTTGAAGGATGAGAGCAGGAACTGGAGAGACTTCGTTTGCTTGGTGAAAGTGAAATAGCTCATTAGATTTGGATGCTGAGAAAGGAAGTTTTATTGTAAATTTTTCTTAGCCACAAGAATCATTGCTTGAGACTTCAAAAATAGGATAGAGCCCCAAATAACAGGGATGAATGAAATCTATTTCTGAAAAAAGGCAGGTGTTCGGGCAATCTAGAAGACCTTGGAGAGGGAAGGCTTGGATTTCTAGTTAAAATAAGTCTATTGCTCGTGTCATTATTTTCTGCTCCCTTGTCCTCAGGTAAATTATGGTGGTAAAAATATGCCCTACAGAAGGAGCTTGTAAGTGAGGCTCTTTTGAAATGGAAATTCTTCTAGTCTGAAATAGAATAAGGAATAACTACTTTTTCTGACTCTGTTAAGTACAGGTTGAGGATGAGACTTTGCACCTTGTTGGTAGTCACCTTGGTCCATTGGCCTGATAAAAGCTGGAACTTTAATCACACTTTATGTTGCAGATTTCTGTGTCCTTTGAGGGAGCACATCAGTGGACTTTACTGGACACTCAATCCTGGGCAAATTCTTTATCCCAAGGCTTTGATTAATGACTGTCACATGGGTCCAGGGTTCCATTATGTCATCCCACAAAGAGATCTAGTTAGTGGTCTGGTAGCTAATTTTCCTACATACAGTTTAAAGGGATTCTTGGGTTAAACTCTTTGCAGAGAAGCTAGCATTGAGGCATTTTGCTACTACACCCCAAGTGTAGCCTGTGATCTGTGTCCAAGATCCATTTGTTTTCATCATGTTAATTAAATTGTACCTTCATGAGTTCTAAGAATCGGTTTCTGGTCGACTTAATCTCTATTTCAGAGATATTTGGTATTTCAGAGATAACTACCCTGCTCAGGTACACAGTGTGTTCCTTTTTGGACTTTTGAATATGAATCCGACATTAGAGACAGTTAAAAACCTCTGCTTAGGAAAATGAAAACAGAGAATGTTACCTGCTGCCAAGTAGCCATTTGATCTGATTTTTCTGGATGGCGTTTTGTTTTTTTTCCCCCATTTCATAGGTAGTTAAGAAAAAGGAAATGGATCAGGAAAGCACTGCCCCAGCCACTATGGTAGTATTGCACTTAAGCCACCCCAAGCAGTAGATGCTCTGCCTTGCATGTTAGTATAATAATTATAATGATAACAATAATGGTATTTGTTAAGCACTTACTATGTGTCAGGCCCTGTACTAAGCACTGGGGTGGTTACAAGCAAATCAAGTTGGAAACAGTGCCTGGCCCACATGGGGCTCACAGTCTCAATCCCAATTTTACAGATGAGGCACAGAGAAGTGAAATGACTTGCCCAAGGTCACACAGTAGGCAAGCAGCGGAGTCAGGATTAGAACCCATGACCCTCTTCTGACTCCCAGGCCCATGCTCTATCCAGTGCACCATACTACTCAGAATTTACCTTCAGAAGAGCAAATTCCCCTGCTTCCCTACTTGGGTTGCTCCTAATAGCTTCAGTCCTTCCCCCACTTTTTTTTTTTTTAATTATGGTATTAAGCACTTATGTGCCAAACACTGTAGTCAGCAATGGGAATAGATACAAGATAATCATTTTAGAAACTGTCCCTATCCCACATAGGGGCTCATAGTCTTAACCCCCATTCTATAGGTGAGGTAAATGACTCGTCCAAGTTCACACCACAGATTAGTGGCAGAGTTGGGATTAGAATCCAGGTCCTTTGGCTTCCAGGCCCATGCTCTTTCCACTAGGCTATGCCGCTTCTCTATCATGTTCAGATACCTGCTGCCCCTAACTTTTTCCTCATTTCATTGGTTGAATGGTGGTTTTGATCAATAGGAGAAAAAATTTTGGCCTACTGGAAATAGCACAAGCCTGGGAGTTAGGAAGCCTCAGGTCTCATTCTGGCTCTGCTACTCTCCTGCTGTGCAATTTAGTGGGTTGAGCATGGATCTGGGAGTCAGAAGGACCTGGGTTCTAACCCTGACTCCACTATTTGTCTGCTGTGACCTGCTGTGTAAAATGGGGATTAAGACTGTGGGCCCCAAGTGGGATAGGGACTGTTTCCAACCCTGTTTGTATCTACCTCAATGCTTAATATAGTGCCTGGCACATAGTAAGCACTTAACAAATACCACAGTTGTTATTATTTATCTTTTCTATGCTTCATTGTCCTTATATGTAAAATGAGGAAACTTGCCTGTTCTCCCTCCTGCTTAGACTGTGAGCCCCATGTGGTACAGGGACTGGATCTGACCTGATTGTGTTGTACCTACCCCATTGCTTAGCTCTGCCATTTATCTGCTGTGGGGCCTTGGGCAAGTTCCTTCACTTCCCTGTGCCTGTTACCTCACCTGTAAAATGGGAATTGAGAGTGTATCCAACCTGATTTGCTTGTATGCACCCCAGGGCTTAGTACAGTGCCTGGCACACAGTAAGCGCTTAACAAGTACCACAGTTATTACTGTTATCATCATCACGTGGGACAGAGGAAGCACTCAAATACCAGTTATTGTTATTGATAATGATGATAATAAATAATGAAATAATTGTAGTTAAGTGCTTACTGTAGTTAAGTACAGGCACTGTACTAGGTGTTGGGGTAGATACAGTGTAACTCAGTACAAAAAGCTTGGGTTTGGGAGTCAGGGGACGTGGGTTCTAATCCTGGGTCCACCACTTTCATTCATTCAATCGTAGTTATTGAGCACTTACTGTGTGCAGAGCACTGTATTAAGCGCTTGGGAAGTACAAATTGGCAACATATAGAGACGCTCCTTACTTGCCTGCTATATGACCCTGGGCAAGCCACTTCACTTCTCTATGCCTCAATTACCTTATCTGTGAAAGGGGGATTAAGACTAAACCCCACATGGGACAACCTGATTACCTTGTATCTACCCCAGCGCTTAGAAGAATGCTTGGCACATAGTGCTTACCAAGTACCATAATTATTAGTATAATTAGTACTATACAAGGTAATGGGGTTGGACACAGTCCCTGTCCCACATGGGTTCACAGTGTAATCCCCATTTTAGAGATGAGGTAAATGAGGCATAGAGAAGTTAAGTGACTTGCTGAGAGATCACACAACAGACAAGTGGCAGAGCTGGGATGAGAACCCAGGTCTTTCTGATTCCCAGTCATATGCTCTATCCATTAGGTCACTCTGCTACATGCCAGCACTGTACTAAGCCCTGGGAACAGTTTGAGTAAATCAGACATAACTCTTGACCTCTCAAGGGTTATTCTTAGACTAATTATTATACTAATTAGACTAACTATTCTTAGACTTATTCTTAAACTAAGCCCTCTTTTCCCTTTACCTCCCTATCCTTTATTGTACCGCCTTGCTTGATTGAATTGCTGTGCACACAATGGAGCGGAGGCTGCATGCTGCCAGTCAGTCTCATTTATTGAGTGCCTACTGCATGCAGAATATTGTACTATATGCTTGGAAGCAGACATGATCCCTGTTCTCAAGGAGCTTGCAACCTAGTAGGGGAGACAGAAATTAAATTATACTTGGAGGAAGCTATAAAGCTCAAAGATACATTCATAAACAGTCTTGGTGGGCGGGGGGAGTATCTCAGTGTTTAGGTGATTTTCAAGTGCTGCTGTGGTAGTAGAAGGGAAATAGGGAGGAGAGAAAGGGCAGGGAAGGCTTCCTGGAGGGGATTCATTCATTCAATCATATTTATTGAGCGCTTACTGTGTGCAGAGCACTGTACTAAGCGCTTGGGAAGTACAAGTTGGCAACATATAGAGACGGTCCCTACCCAGCAGTGGGCTCACAGGCTAGAAGATGGGACTTTAGAAGGACTTTGAAGATGGGGAGAGCAGTCGCCTGCCGGATTTGATGGGGGAGGGAGGCCATGAGCAAGAGGTCAGCAATAAGAGGGTTGAGAACTGGGTATCAACTCCTATGCTTTGTTTTCTAACTCCTAGTTAGACTCTGTTTTGAGCCCTGTCCATATTCTGTGGCCCAGAACAGGACATTAGTAGGGAACTGTTCAGATCGAAGTACAGTGGAAGGATCTCTTAGTGTTCCCATGAGAGACATACTAAACTTAAATCCATCTAGTTTATAGCAGCTGTTTTCCCCTCAGTCTTAACTTGTGGGCTACCCGGCCCTGTTCCCAGTTCATTTATTGCATAATGGCTGCAGTAAAAAGTGAGTTAAATGCCTTTCTTTCTTGTCGGACATAATCAAATTTCTTACCCCAACCAACAGAACCATCATTTTCTTTGTTCCTTCCTTTTGTTCCTGATACATTTAAAGATGCATATCTATTTCCATTTATGTCTTAAGGTGGTCAGTGTTGGAAAAACTTCTGAGGAAAAAATATCAAAGTAATGCAGAAACCACGGGCTAGTTCTCACCAGGGTTAAAGGTGTTCTTGAAACAGAGCAGGTGAAATCCCCAAACCTAGCAACTCTGGCTCTCTCAAGGATGCTGAATGAGTTGTTTCTCCACAAATCATACTTTAGAAGAGGAATATTGTTTGCCAGCAACTCTGCCTTTAGGAAAGTGTGTTATTTTAATGAGCAAAAACATCAGAAATCTTGATCAATGAGGGGAAGACAATGCTTGACACTTCCTAAGGAGCTAAATAAATGGAGTGTAAAGCATCTGGGTAGGAACTAAGCTTTTTTAAAGTGGCTCTATTATTAATTTTTCCCTACTGGAAAAAGGACAAAGGTATTACAATCAGTTAGGCTTTGATAATAAGGATCTTAATTTGCGTGCAGCTGTCTCCCTGTCTGAACTTTTAAAGGGTTCCAGTGATGGTTGGCTTGCCATATGTAAAGGTCATGTGTTACAGCTGAGGCATGAAGGCCTCAGACCATAGCAGAGTACCCCTGTTGAAAAAACATTCTAGCATCAACCTTGGCAAGGCCTGAACCCTGGGCTTCAAGGCCAGCAGAAGGGCCACTTTGACACAAGTAAGGTTCAGTCACTCATATTTATTGAGCGCTTAGTGTGTGCAGAGCTCTGTACGAAGCCTTTGTGAGAATACAATATAACAGACACATTTTTTTCTACCCACAATGAGCTTACAGTCTAGAGGGGGACACAGACATTAATACAGCTAAATTACAGATATGTACATAAGTGCTGTGGGACTGGGGGGGGGGGAGGGGATGAATAAAGGGAGCAAGTCAAGGAGACACAGAAGGGAGTGAAGGTCTTTTGGAGGAGTTGTGCCTCCAGTAAGGCTTTGAAGTGAGAGAGAGTAATTTTCTGTCAGATATGAGAAGGGATGGCGATCCAGGCCAGAGGTAGGATATGGGTGAGGGGTCGGCTGTGAGATAGACAACACTGAGATACAGTGAGAAGGTTCACATTAAAGGAGCGAAGTGTGAGGGCTGGGTTGTAGTAGGAAAGTAGCAAGGTGAGGTAGGAGGGGGCAAGGTGATTCAGAAGCCCCTACAGTCCACATTTGATGATGATGATAATAGTATTTAAGTGCCTACTATATTCCAAGAATTGTACTAAGTTCTGGGATAATTGCAAGATAATTAAGTCAGAAACAGGCCCTATTGCACATGGGTCTCAGAGTCTAAGTGGGGGAGAGAGCAAGTATTGAATCCCCATTTTATAGATGAGGAAACTGATGTCCAGAGAAGTCTTTTTCTTAAGAACTTGACTTTCAGAGCAGGCCAGTGACAGAGCCAGGATTAGAGCCCAGGTCCCATGCTCTTTCCACTAGGCTATACTGCTTCTCTATTTCAAATCAGGGGTAGTTCAAGGGCCATTCATCCTGGAAGGTACTTAGGTTAGCTTTTTGGTCCTCAATGTAGCCACACAGTTGTCTCCAGACTTTGGGGCACAACAACTTCTGAAGTGAGTAAGCAAGGTCAGGCTCATTGATGCCCATTCCACGGAGGCAATGTTAACAACTTCTGCTTAGGCTCCCAGACTCAATAAACAGCCCAAATCTCTGACACACCCTGAGACTTTTTTTTTAATCCAGGCTGAAAAACCCCAACTTTCGGGTGTGATAGCTCATTGAAACCTGTCCCTACCCAGGTCTCATTCCCTCTGTGAAATCTCTTTTCTTCTCTTGGTCCCTGTTCTCAATAATAGGGAAAAAAAAAAAAAGGCTCATTTCTCTTCTGACTCAGTGGTAGAATGTCACCATCTGGGGTCAGGATCAGGCAGGGATCGGGGCTTCCCTGGGTATTTGGGGAGGGGATGGGCTCATGTTTAACCAACAATTTAAATGGATAGTAAAATCACATCCTGCAGCTCTCTTCCTCTCCTCTTGCACATGATTTCCCCCTTCATAGTGATAAATCAGTCCTTCTTGGGTTCCTAGGTCAAAGAAGGTGACATTTGTTGCTAATATCTTGACCAGCTTAGTTCCATGGTGTCACAAATCCTAGGGAGATATTTTGTTTAGAATTTGCATGAAATATAGGACTTTTAAAAGTTTCTTCCTCACTAAGAAATGGACCGTGAAAAACCACAGAACAGTTTGCTAGATTTCACTTTTGGTCTAGTTCTGAATTTTTCAATATTTTCACTGGTCTGGTTACTTCCCCATAATTTTCAAATCAACTCAACAGGTGAAAAATGACTACTAATAATACAATTATAGGATGATTGCTGGTGATGGAAGGAAGTTTTAAAATTAAACAATTTAGAAAAGTACTGCAAATGTGGTCTTTAAGGCCAAGTTTTGAATATTGAGTATATTAGAACCAATTAGAAAGTAGATAGCTCTTAATGTTTCTAATTTGATGGAAAGGTTTTTAAATATGGTGTATTAGTTACTAAAAAGTCCCCAGCAGCCTATTGTAATATATTACCTAATCGCTAATAGTCCAAAAGCCATTGAAAGAAAAAAGAGATGTAAAATTAATGTATCGTTATTAGAAAATTACCTCATGAATTAGTTAAGCCCCTTGGAGGTAAAAAGTGGACATTATGATTCTAAAACAGTCTCAAGGGCTTTTAATCTGTTTATGGAATAAAAACCCCTTTTCTGCAAGGAAATGATGACAGCTTTCATTAAGTAGTTTGGCCATATGGTTGCAGTTTATAAAACTTCTGAAATAAATTTTAATAGTTTATTTTTGTTAGATTGTCTTTTAGTAAAGGGAGAGGCTTTAAGTAGTTGGGGCTCCTGTTCTTTTTGTCAAAAGTAGTTGTAGCAGACCTATTTCACACGTAATTCCATCATGGAAGGTGTAATATATTGTAGAAGCATCATGATCTAGTGAAAAGAGCATTGGCCTGGGTGTCAGAGGACCTGGGTTTTAATCCCAATCTGCCACTTGCCTTCAGTGTGAACTTGAGCAAGACACTTAACTGATCTGTGCCTGTTTCCCCATCTGTACATTGGTGATTAAAATCTGTTTTCCCTCCTATCTAGACTGTGAGGTCCATGTGGGAAAGGGACTGTCAGATCTGATTATCTTGTATCTACCCCACTGCTTAGTGCACAGTAAGCGTTTAACAAATATTAGGCTTGGCTAAGGTTCAAACTTGCTGCAGTCTTTGGAGATGTGTTTATAAAGTATAGAAAGGATAAATGAACAATACTAAGAAATATTTGTGTTAGGGGTATGTGTGCTGTTCCAATTAATGGATTCTTCTGAAGAATGCACAACACTGCTTTATTTGAAAGACAAAACTTTGCAGAGTTCTTGGCTGTATCCAAACGTTTGTGGATACAAAGGACTGGTTTTTGTGGAGATGTTTTTCTCCTTTTATTCCTTTACCCAGTTTTCAGAATTTCCAGATAGTAGCCGTAGGCTCCTGGGTATAAGAACTATGGCATTTAAGTGCTTACTATGTGCTTAGCACTGCACTTTGTTCTGAGATTGATACAAGATAATCAAGTTTGACACCATCACTTTCCCCTTATGGGGCTCACAGTCTAAATAGGAGGGAGTAGAACTTCATCTCCATTGTACATATGAGGTAACCGAGCATAGAGAAGTTAGTTGACTTGCTCCAGGTCGCACAGCAAAGTGGCAGAACTGGGATTAGAACCCGAGTCCTCTGTCTCCCAGGCCCATGTTTTTTCCACTAGGCCATGGTACTTCTGTTAAATGCTTATGCGCCAAGCACTCTACAAAGTGCTGGAGTAGATTCAAGATAAGCATCTTGTAACCACTCCATGTCCTACATGGGGATCATAGTTTTTGTGGAAGGAGAACAGGTTTTTGGCCCCCATTTTACAGATGAGGAAACAGACACAGAGAGGGTAAGTGCTGGAGCCGGTATTAGAATCCTGACTCTGAGGTTATGTGGACTGTGCACAAATACTAACACTCTTCTGAGGAAAGGAGGTATTTTAGGTAGCTAACTTCTTTTGAGTTCTCCAAAGGTAGGAATAAGGCCAATGTCTTTCCTTCTCCAAGGACCTGGTTCTGAGAGTGATGCAAGTGTCCACTCCCTGAGGATGATGGGAATAATGGCTCCCTTGGCTTTTTGAGCTGGACGCAGGTTCTGGCAAATTCTGAGAGTTTCCAGACAGGGTCAAAAAGACCCCAAGTAGTGACTTTGTGGCCTATGAGCTCTTTGTAGCCTGTTCCCTGTGCTCAAAATGAAAAATTGTCCCCGTGACACTGACAGCAAATCGTCCAGAATCACATTTAAGGAGCAGAACTGAGAGAAGATAAATAATAATAATAATAATGGCATTTATTAAGTGTTTACTATGTGCAAATCACTGTTGTAAGCGCTGGGGAAGTTACAAGGTGATCAGGTTTTCCCACAGGGGGCTCACAATCTTAATCCCATTTTACAGATGAGGGAACTGAGACACAGAGAAATTAAGTGATTTGTCCAAAGTCACACAGCTGACAATTGGCAGAGCTGAACAACAGTAAGGATTTGGTATAGAAGTATATGTGATAATCTAGTGAATAGATTCTGCTAAAAAATACACAACACCCGGCTTTATTTGAAAGACAAAGCTTCCATACCTAGGAGTTCAATAGGAGAGAAAAGAAGGAAAACTCCTCTTTCTAGAGGCATGCAGTTTGACATTTTATTTGGGTTTTTAAGAGCCATGAGTGTAAATCCTTTGGATTCTGGTAAATTTCTAAATGAGTGTTTTCTGTCCAGAGGGATTGAATGTATAATTTTTATTTTGCATCCAAGGCAATTTTGAAGAATACCTGCTGTACCCTTAAGTAGTAGCAAGCCAATTTCAGGAGATTTGCTTCTTGTAAATCTCTAACCCAGCTGTTCACAGATTGAGAAACTTCCTATTTTCACAGAGGAGCTATCTAGTGTTTCCCCAGTAACAATGCCAGATGTTAATTCAAGTCTTATTTCAGCTATTCAGAGCTGGAGTTTGAGCTCACAGTGGCATCACACCTCCCACATAACATACTCTGCTTGAAGCTGCAGTACCCATGATCTGAGGGTAGGTTCAGTTTCCTCAGTGTTGAAGGAACTCTTGGAAGACTTGGCTTTTTTCATGAATTGTAAAAATGATGATAATAGTAATAATAATAATTTTGGTATTTGTTAAGCACTTACTGTGTGCCTGCCAAGCATTGTTCTAAGCACTGGGGTAGATGCAAGGTAATCAGGTCAGACGCAATCCCTGTCTCACATGGAGCTCACAGTTTTATTCTCCATTTTACGGATGAGGTAATTGAGGCACAAAGAATTTGTGACTTGCCCAAGGTCACACAGCAGACATGTGGCAGAGCTGGGATTAGAACCCATGTCCTCTGACTTCCAGGACTGTGCTCTTTCCACTAGGCCATGCTGTGTCTCTAAAATAATCATAGCTAGCATCAATGTAGCAAAGAGGATATTTTAGCCATTTTGATGTTCCATTTTATCAAAGACTTGAACAGATGCTGTCTTGTAGTGTGCCTTATGTCCTGTTAATTATGGGAGGCAGTATGGCCTAATGGAAAGGGCTTGAGATTGGAAGTCAGGAGACCTGGATTCTAATCTTGACTGTCATTGCTTGTTTGTGACCTTGGGCAAGTCACTTCACCTCTTTGGGGCTCAGTTTCCTTATCTGTAAAGTGGAGATAAAATACCTGCTCGCTCTACTTCCTAGATTATGAGTCTCTGGTGGGGCTGGGACTGTAGCCAATCTGATTATTTTATATCTACCCAATACTTAGTTTGTCATAAGCACTTAAGTGCTTAACTAGATATCATCGTTGAGAGTAGATAGAGCATGGGCCTGGGAGTTACAGGGTCATGGGTTCTAATCCCAACTCTGCCACTTATCTGCTGTGTGACCTTGGGCAAGTCACTTCTCTGTGCCTGTTACCTCATCTGTAAAATGGGGATCGAGACTGTGAGCCCCACATGAGACAGGGACTGTGTCTAATCCAATATGCTTGTATCCACCCCAGTGCTTAGTTCAATGCCTGGAACGTTGTACTTAAATAATACAATTATTATTAGTGTTATAGTTATTTGAGACAGAGCTTTAGTATCAAAAAGCTCCAACGAGAGTTGGGGAATGGAGGAGGGAAAGTAGTCATTCTATCAATCAATTGGCCTGTGATGTTGGGTGCACCGCTCAGGTTGGAGCCACTTGGCATGCATGGATCCACCCCACTTCATTTGTAGGGTATGGATTTTTCAGCTTTGATCTGGTAGTTGCCCCAATTTTGACCCATGATTTGCCCCCGGAGTTCCTTATAGCTTTTCTCCAATTGTGCTGCTTCGGTTTTCTCTTGCTATTGCTCACTCCATCCCCCACCCTCCCAAGCCTTCCCCTTCATCCTGCTCAGCCCATTCGTCTTCCTCTCTCTCTTCGTCCCTTCCCACCAAGGACTCTGAACCAATAGGAGCTGCTTCTGAGAAGCCGGGGAAAATGTGATAATGGAGCAGTGTCATCTGCTCTTTCCCCTATCTTCTCCCCGCCCCTCCCCCCTTTCTCTCTCTTCATTCTCTCCCCACCCACACCTCCATAAGGCTACCATCTGTGGGAGAGTTCCAGTGGCCACTGCTACCACCCCTCGCCCCATCCCTGTCAACACCTCCTCCCCTGCCCAACACCCCCTCTCTAACGTCATATTCCTTCTGACTTCCTTGGCAGCTTGAGCCTGGCCTGAGTCTTTTTTTTTTTTTTAAAGAGCTAAAATCAAATGAAATTTCTGGAGTTTTGATATATAAATCTTGTTTTTTATAACTTATGCCCAAATCAGAATGAATAAAACCCAGTAATTAATCTCTGAATTATTCTTTAACTCAAAATCGAAACACTAACCACCTGTTCAGGGAAGAGCCACAAAGAGCAGAGAAGAGTTGCCAGCTTTCTCATTCATTCATTCATTCAATCGTATTTATTGAGCGCTTACTGTGTGCAGAGCACTGTACTAAGCGCTTGGGAAGTACAAGTCGGCAACATATAGAGACGGTCCCCACCCAACAGCGGGCTCACAGTCTAGAAGGGGGAGACAGACAACAAAACAAAACATGTGGACAGGTGTCAAGTCACCAGAATAAAAATAAAGCTAGATACACATTGTTAACAAAATAAATAGAATAGTAAATATGTACTAGTAAAATAGAGTAATAAATCTGTACAAACATATATACAGGTGCTGTGGATAGGGGAAGGAGGGTAGGGCAAGGGGGATGGGGAGGAGGAGAGGAAAAGGGGGGCTCAGTCTGGGAAGGCCTCCTGGAGGAGGTGAGCATCAGGGTTTCTAGTCTTCTTGTAGAGTGGGGCTGAGGGATACCCTTTCCTGGTAATAGGAAGGAGACTTACCCTCCCTAAAGAACACAGGCCTGGGAGTCTGAGGACCTAGGTTCTAATTCCAGTTCCACCACTTGCTTGCTGTATGACCTTGGACAAGTCACTTAACTGTTCTGAACATCAGTTTCTTCATCTGTAAAATGGCGAGTCAGTAGTAGTTTTCCCACCTACCTGGGAGTCCCTTGTGGGACAGGGACCATGTCTGATGATTAACTTGTATCTACCCCACACTTAAGTACAATGCTTAGCACATACTAGGCACTTAACAAATACCATCAGAATTATTATTGGGAGAATCTTGTTCTGACACTTGCCATGTTTTGCTTATGAGAATTGGTTTTCAGAACAGCCCATTCTCTTCTGGAAGTTTAAAAGCCCACACAGTTACTTTGGCTAGGAACTATACCTTTTGACTTACATCATCCAGTCTTCAAAATGGCTCTCTAAAATGGTGTGTGCAAACCTCCCAGAGTTTGATTTAGAATGCTCATCGCTTCTAGGAGAGAGACTGTAGGAAGGGATGAATGGAATACAGGCCAGGTGGTTAAGGCAAGACCATGAAGAGAAATGTGGCTTTGAAAGCCCCACATCATTTAAGGACTGACTTCTGTCACTTTCAGAAGGAATACATGCATCAACTGAGAAAATGCAGTAATACGTGGCAGTAATGGATGGTAATGGAGGCAAGTTGATGGAAAGAGCTTTAAACCTCTAATCTTGAGAGGAATCTGTAGAGAAAAGTTCTTTGCAGCTTTATACTGTATTTTGTTTCTGTCTGCCAGGGAAGGATTAGCTCCCAAAACAAGAGAAGGTTGGTGTCACCCCACAGCCTGTTCTGTTTTCCAGATGTCCTTAGAGTCCAAAAGGTCAGCAGGGAATTCAATGTGCCAAGTGAGCGGTGCCTGGGAAGGGCAGAGTAGCCAGGGGCTAATAGATTCGATAGAGAGAGGCAATTGAATCCCATGTAGAAAGTCACACAAGGTGGGTTAAGATTGCAAAGCCAGAAGAAGAAATGAGGCAAGATCTACTCTTTTATGTATTCTCATTTTACTCCTCTGTGACATGAGGTGGGAGGGGAAGTTATTAACTTATTGGAAACAGATTGGACTCTGAAATGTTTGAGTCTGGTATGTGCTGAGCCTGGCAAGCCTCATATTTGTTTGGATCTTTTCTAGGCTGACGCTGAGGAGAAGGTAGTACAGAAGTACTTGGGCATTTGTGGATTCTTTTGTGCATATGTTTTCACTTTGGCCTATTTGCAGTTGGTTGGACCTAAGCTGTTGGCATTGAGGGGACTCTATCCCCTCCTCCCCCCCCCCCGCCCCCAAAGCCACCATCTCCTGTTTCTGTGGTCCCCTGCTTCTTCTGTGGTTGGCTGGCCTCCCCCACCTCCTCGACCCCCCCCAGACGACCACCCAGGGCAGATAATATCCACAGCTTAGCCACATTTTCACAGGTTTTCATTAAGATTCTTCAGTGCATTTGCAACCCTTCCTTATACCATCATTGCACCCTGTTATCAGATCCTTCATCACTGCTTGAGATGGGGCTGGAGGAAAATTGTTGTAGATGGTAAAAAAAAGGAAAACATTCTCACCAGCCTTCATTCAACAATATTTATTGAAGTGGACCCTGGATGCTGAATGGCTTTAGAAAAGATAAAATAAGACCCCTGTCGCTGTCCTTGACTTTTTTCAGTATAAAGCTTAGATCCTAATTTACAGTTGGTGAGATTTTAGAATATGGTGCAAAGAAGGAAGGAGGCTGAAGATGGATGAGCCAGAATTAGTTTAATTCCTGAGGGTGCGTAGCATGCCTTGCTAGTGTTATACTCTCCCAGGCACTTAGTGCAGTTCTTAACACTCTGTAGGGACTCAATAAATACCATTGATTGATTGATTGAATTGTTTTGCCTAGCAAGAACAGACCTAAGTAGAGGAGGCAAAACTGTCCATGAGTGAAAATTCAGCTGAATAATAGCTCTCCAAAAGTGGTGTGCACAGCAGGTCCCACAAGCACAGGAATCACCTCTTCTAATCCCCCCAGATGAGAGGGGTTGTTTATTTCAAAAAAGCCTCTACTCCATTGGACCATATCTGTGAAAATCAGTGAAACTCATCCCTTCACCACCTCTCTGGAGACCAGAAAGACTTGGAAGGAGAAAGAGTGGTCTTGTGGATAGAGCATGGGCCTGGGAGTCAGAGGGACCTGGGCTCTAGTCCAGACTGTCATTTATCCACTGTGTGACCTTGGGCAAGTCACTAAATTATCTGTGCCTATTACCTCGGCTGTGTAGTGGATATTAAAACTGTGAGCCCCATGTGGCTGGAACACAGTAAGTGCATGACAAATACCATAAAAAAGTAGGGGGAGGGGAGACTAGTTGTATTCTTCCTTCTTCCTCTTGGGCAAAACTCAATAGATAGGGGTATCCCTGTGGAGGAAGCAGGGGAACAGCATCCTGTTTGATTCATTCATTTAATCATATTTATTGAGCACTTACTGTGTGCAGAGCACTGTACTAAGTGCTTGGGAAGTACAAGTTGGCAACATATAGAGATGGTCCCTACCCAACAGCGGGCTCACAGTCTAGTTTGATCAGGGCCATCCCCTCTCTTTAAGTCAATTATTGGTATTAGAGCCCCATTTGAGTGCAGAGCACCATAGCCTATGCTTGATAGGGAGACTTAGACGTACTTAAACTGAGAGCCCCATGAGGAACAGGAACTTTGTCCAACCTGATTATTTTTGTATCTAACCCAGCACTTAGTACAATGGTAGGCACACAAACACATTCCCTGCCCTCAAGGATTTTACCATCCATTGGGGGAAACAGGTAGCCAAAAAGTATTTACAAACAGTGGGAGCAGTAGGAAGAATAAGGAGAAATATGTCAAGATGATAGCTGAATAAGTAACTGAATTTTATTAGATTGATTTATGAGACTGGGGCTTTCCTACTAATCCAATCCAAATACAGAACCCCCTGCCAAACAGGACATTAAGAAGGAATAAGAGACGTAAAGAGTCTCACCAGGATCAGAAAACTTTACATGCCTTATCTAAACTTAGAACATGGCTGAGAGAATATTTCCAAAACAAAATGATGACCAGCAGCTAACAGAGCATGAAACCCTATGTAGGGCAGTGACTATTTCTGACCTAATGATCTTGCTTCTACTCCAGTGCTTGGCACATAGTAAATGCTTAACAAATACCACCATTATTATATAAGATTTAGATTGAAATTAGAAAGCCAGAAAACCTGTCCCTTACTGCTCTGATGAACTTTTTTCACTTAGACTAATTAGGCGAAAGAGGCTTGTTATTATCTGGTAGGCCCTAGACCCCAAAGTAGGGGCAGTTTTATTCCAGTGCTTTTGCAGGGAGATGAGAGATCTCCCAAATTAAGCTATAGACTTCTATTTCCCTGGTCTTTTTTCCCCACAAGTACAGGTCAAGCAAAGAGAGAACCTATTAGGATGGTATTAAAGGACTTACTATGTGCCAAGCACTGGGGTAGATACAAGTTAATCAGGTCAGACATAGTTTCTGTGCTACATGAGACTCAGAGTATAAGTAGGAGGGAGAACAGGCACTGAACTCCAAAGGCACAGAGAACTTGTGACTTGCCCAGTGTTACACAGCAGACAACTGGCAGAGCCAGAGAACACAGGTTCTCTAAGACTCAGGCCTGTGCCCTTTCCACTAAGGTCCACACTACTCACATACTCATCGTGGCTGGCAGCAGGGCAGGGAAAAGAAATACAGCCTCCTCTAAACAAATTTTGAGCAGAAAGTGATGGCTCTACCCCTCCACGAGAACTCTGGGACTTTGGCTTCAACTAGAATATCTCCTTACTGTTGTACAATATAGGAAGTCACTTCTGTTTCTTCCTGGGAAATGCAGTTTCTCCATTCTTTCTCTGCAGTTCTCTTGCCAGCTTTGACAGGGACCTCCGATTGTTTTATAATGACTCAGCCCTCATCAGTGACTGACTGTAACAGAGCACGGTCTAAACTATACAGTTGAGTATACATATTTGTACATGAATGCTGAGGGTGGGAATATAGTATAAAAGTGAACTTTACCTTTTGAGCTTCTTAGTGCATTCTATGATAAGTTTAGCTCTGGAAGGTGGAGCAGGAAAGGGGAGAGAATCAATCAATCGTATTTATTGAGCACTTACTGTGTGCAGAGCACTGTACTAAGCACTTGGGAAGTACAAGTTGGCAACATATAGAGATGGTCCCTACCCAACAGTGGGCTCAAAGTCTAGAAGGGGAAGACAGAGAACAAAACAAAACATATTAACAAAATAAAATAAATAGAATAGATATGTACAAGTAAAATAGAGTAATAAATACATACAAACATATACATATATGCAGGTGCTGTGGGGAAGGGAAGGAGGTAAGGCTGGGGGGATGGAGGGGGAGAGGAAGGAGGGGGTTCAGTCTGGGAAGGCCTCCAGGGCCTTGAAGGGAGGAAGAGAGCTAGCTTGGCGGATGTGGGGAGGGAGGGCGTTCCAGGCCAGGGGGATGATGTGGGCCGGGGGTCGACGGTGGGACAGGCGAGAACGAGGCACAGTGAGGAGATTAGCGGCAGAGGAGCAAAGGGTGTGGGCTGGGCTGTAGAAGGAGAGAAGGGAGGTGAGGTAGGAGGGGGCGAGGTGATGGAGAGCCTTGAAGCCGAGGGTGAGTTTCTGCCTGATGCGTAGGTTGATTGGTAGCCACTGGAGACTTTTGAGGAGGGGAGTAACATGCCCAGAGCGTTTCTGGACAAAGGCAATCCGGGCAGCGGCGTGAAGTATGGATTGAAGTGGGGAGAGACAAGAGGATGGGAGATCGGAGAGAAGGCTGATACAGTAGTCCAGACGGGATAGGATGAGAGCTTGAACGAGCAGGTAGTAGTTTGGATGAAGAGGAAAGGGCAGATCTTGGCAATGTTGTGGAGCTGAGACTGGCAGGTTTTGGTGATGGCTTGGATGAAGAGAAGAAGAGAACTCTTGGGCCTGAATATTTGGAACTCAGGATGTGCTCTTTGGTGTATCTTTTCATTCATTCAATTATATTTACTGAGCACTTATTGTGTGCAGAGCACTGTACTAAGCACTTGGGAAAGTATATTACAACCATAAACATGCACATTCCCTGCCCAAAGTGAGCTTTCAGTCTGGAAGGGGAGACAGACATGACAGGGTCCAGGGTTGTCAACTACTCGTATCACTGGCTCTCAAGTCCTACACTTGTGGTGAATGTCAGAAGGCTTCCTTCCAGTGACACTTCCCTTCTCCCGCCCACCCCCACCTCAGCAAATTCTCTCATTCAACTTGCTAGGCCAGGTGTTCCCTCTTGCCTCCTCCATTCAGTTTTAGAGAAGCCACCTCCAGAGTTAGGTGAAGCATTGCATAGGATAATTATTGGACCCAGTCAATCCATTTGTATCATGAACTCTCTCTCAAGGTGGGCCTGTCTCCAAAAAAAGCTGTGGCTGAAGCCACCTGCTCTTAAACAAGGTGTGCCTAGATGTCTCCTAAGAGTCAGCCCTAAGAGAGTAATAAAAAACAGTAAAGTAGGAACCAAATATCATTGTGATGAGTAAGAGAACTCTTTGTCTTTTGATTTTTGAACTCCACTCCTTCAGAATTCCCACCGCTGCTGGCTTCAAAGAGCAGAAAATCACACATCCTCCTTCTGACCTATCTCTGGTGTAGTGCAGCAACTGCTGTATGGAGCCTCTGGGACATGGTTTTCCCAGCTAAGGAATGGTGGTTTACATCCTGGTTTGTTTCCTTTAGGGTTTTCTGAGCTAGGAGTAACTCTGTCTCCCAGGATGGAAAAAAAACAAGAAACCACAATGGATGCAGATGATTCTGTGCTGTTTTGTTAGGTCTATTCCGAGAACTAGGATTCTCCCTTGGAATTTTGAAATGCAGGAAAGGGGCCTGGAGGATAAGGGTGAGCCTTGCGTGACTTTTTCTTTTTCTTCAACTGGGCACTTAGCAAACGAGAATTTCTCTAGTCTCTTATTTTTCTTCTATCCCATCCCTCCACTCTTATTTGCCAAATTCTAGAGGACTATGCTGTGAACAAAATATGCTCAAAGTCCAATGTAGCAGTTTAGTCTTCTATTTTAAAGCCCTTCACCAAAGCACTTGCAATAGCCTGAAAGTGTTCAGGTAGTCAATAGGTATTTATTGAGTGTGACACTGAAGCATGCTGTAGTAGTGGTCAAAGGACAAGGTACCAAAATGTACCAAAGACCAAATTCAGAGTATGTCCCATTGTTATTAGTGCCTGGGAATTTGTGGCTAAAGACAGGACTAACCTGTATTTAAGCACTTACTATTTGCCAGGCACTGTACTAAGCACTGGAGTAGGTACAAGATAATTAATTTGGACACAGTCCTTGTCCCACATGGGGCTCACAGTCTTAATCCCCATTTTACAGATGAGGGAACTGAGCCACAGAGACATTAAGTGACTTGCCTAAGGTCACACAGCGGACATGTGGCAGAGCTGGAATTAGATTTCTGGTCCTTCTGACTCCCAGGCCCATTGTCTGTCCCCTAGCCCATGTTGCTTCTTCATATATTACGGACCACCACTCTCCCCACCTTCAAAGTCCCATTCAGTCTATTCTATTTATTTTATTTTGTTAATATGTTTTGTTCTCTGTCTCCACCTTCTAGACTGTGAGCCCACTGTTGGGTAGGGACTGTCTCTATATGTCGCCAACTTGTACTTCCCAAGCATGTAGTACAGTGCTCTGCACACAGTAAGCGCTCAATAAATACGATTGATGGATTGATTGATTGATCAAGGCTCTCCATCACCTCGCCCCTTCCTACCCCTCCTCCCCTCTCTCCTACAACCCAGCCCACACCCTCTGCTCCTCTGCCGCTAACCTCCTCACTGTACCTCGTTCTCGCCTGTCCCGCCGTAGACCCCCGACCCATGTCCTCCCCATGGCCTGGAATGCCCTCCCTTCGCACATCCGCCAAGCTAGCTTTCTTCCTCCCTTCAAAGCCCTACTGAGAGCTCACCTCCTCCAAGAAGCCTTCCCAGACTGAGCCCCCTTTTTCCTCTCCTCCTCCCCATCCCCCCAGCCCTACCTCTTTCCCCTCCCCACAGCACATGTATATATGTTTGTACAGATTTACTACTCTATTTTACTTGTACATATTTACTATTTTATTTATTTTGTTAATGATGTGCATTTAGCTTTAATTCTGTTTGTTCTGATGAACTTGACACCCGTCTGCATGTTTTTTGTTGTCTGTCTCCCCCATCTAGACTGTGAGCCCGTTGTTGGGTAGGGACTGTCTCTATATGTTGCCAACTTGTGCTTCCCAAGCATTTAGTACAGTGCTCTGCCCACAGTAAGCGCTCAATAAGTACGATTGAATGAATGAATTAAGGCCCCATCCCTTCTCTGATTAAGCCCTCTTTTCCCCGACTCCTCCTCCCTTCTGCATCACCAGTTTACTTGGAAATGTACCCTGTGGCCACTTGGTATCCCACCCTCCCACAGCACTTACATATCTGTAACAACATGTGTTATTGACTGTCTCCCCCGTTAGACTGTAAGCTCATTATTGGCAGGGAACATGTCTATAAACTGTTGTATTATACTCTCCCAAGTGCTCAGTACAATTCTCTCCACACAGTTAGCACTCAGTAAATACCATTAATAATGTGATTATTATTCTATGCTATGGCTTCAATTAGTCCCCTTACAGTGGCTATGCTAACAGAAGCTTCAACAAGCTATGCACTTTTTATCTGTTAGCTTCACCTTGCTTTTCAAGGAATATCTGCAAACAGATCAATCAAGTCAGCCGTTTTCTAGTGATGCTACATAAACTGTTGTTCCGAAAGGTGGGACTTGAAGGAGGGACTGAGTGAGCCTGCTGTCACTTATATAACTCCTGTCCCGTTGCCTGACTGGGAGTCAAACACCCAATGTGAAGCCCCCCTGGCTGCCTTTGATACATTGAACTGCCTCAGGTCTTTCCTAGGTGGTTCCCTTCTCCTTCCCCGGCCAGGTTTATGAAGTTGCTTTTGGCAAATGAGCCCCGAGCTGTGTTTTAAAAATCTGTCAACAATTCGCCTTGGCAGAGTAGTCAAAGCAGGAGAGGAGGAGAAAGCAGTTGAAGAGGGCTAGCATCCAAAGACAATAGGACATTAATGGAATGGGGGTAAGCAGGGGAGAAATGGAGCAGCAGGAGGAGGAGAGTAGACAGGGGCATATGGTTTAGGGAATTAGGAAGACTCATTACATTAAATTACATATCTGTAACTTTATTAATTTACATTGTCTGCCTACCCCCTAGACTGTAAGCTTATTTTAGACAGGGAATAAGTCTTCCAACTCTGTTAGGCCCTACCCTCCCAACTGCTTAGTGCAGTGCTCTGCACACAGTAAGCAGTCAATACAATTGATTGATCACAGAATAAAGCCTCTAGGGCAACCTCCACATTCACATCTCTTTTCCCTTCCTGCTTTCCCCACCCCATCCAAGCAGGGTGGGAAGCAGTGTGGCTTGGTGGATAGAACATAGGGCTGGTAGTACGAAGGAACTGGGAGCTAATCCTGCCCCTACCACTTGTTTGGTGTGTGACCTTGGGCAAGTCACTTATCTACTCTGAGCCTCAAATAACTCACCTGTAAAATGGGGATCAATACTGCGAACCACATGTGGAATAGGGACTGTGTCCAACCCGATTAGCTTGTATCTACCCCAGCGCTTAGTACAGTGCCTGGCATGTAGCAAGCACTTAAATACCATAAGAAAGTATTAAGGAAAACCATTGTTTCATACTCTGGGACTAGTTTAAAAATCTCACTTTCCAAACCCCCTCCTCCAAGATGTCTTTGTGTCCAGACTCATAACTACTTTGCCACAAGTATCCATCTTCTATCACCAAGCTCACTGTTTATCTCTCCATGTGTTTGGGTAGTATAAGGGATTTACAGATCCAAAAGACTAAAAGCATCATGTAGGTGAAATCTTCATCAAACCAGTATGGTCTACAATGAGAACCTAATAAGGAGAGAAAACAGGTACCATTGAATTAATAGTGTCATTTACCAGGAAATGTCATTATGAAAACAAACCTATTTTATGGTATTTAAGCCCTTACTATATGCCTGTCACCGTACTAAGAGCTGGAGTAGATACAAGAGAATTGGATTGGACACAGTCCCTGTGCCACATAGGGCTCACAGTCTTAATCCCCATTTTAAAGAGGAGGAAACTGGAGGCACAGAGAAGCTAAGTGATTTGCCCAAGGTCACACAGACAAGCAGTGGAGTCAGGATTAGAATCCAGGTCCTTCTGACTCCCAGTACTGCCTCAGGGCTTCCTGAGTACAAGCTATTGGCCACATTTTGGGGAAAGAAAAGGTAGAAGTTGATTGAAGTAGGTGTGCTCTTCCCAGCCCCAGTGTCCAACAGCTGCAGCCTCCTCCCCGTGGCCGCTCTCCTGTTGCAACTTTCTCTCTGTACCATAGCTCCCTTTTCTCAAAGGCCTGTCATTGGATGGGGCCAGTTAATTCAATCATATTTATTTAGCACTTACCCCACGCGAAGCACTGTATTAAGCGCTTGGGAGAGTGCAATGCAACAACAAACGGACTCATTGCCTACCCACAACAAGCTCAATCAGAAGTGCTTTGTCAATCTCTGTAGTCCAGTATCCTGTGCCCAGTGAATGTTCAGTTAATGCTAATTGGCATGGTGGAGAGAAGGTAGGGGAGATAGCCTTATTTTAAAGCCAGTAATAAAAAGTCATTCTCCCTGCAGTTCTTCCTTATTGCTCAAGTTAAGTAAATGATTGAAGAGATGAAAGAAAGGTCCCAAAATACAACAGAGATTTCCCAAGATTGCTAGAGATCTCATTTCCTCCTACTTTTGGCCCTTCTAGTAGAACAGGATAAATAATTCAGCTGTAATGAAATATTCTTTTTTGTATATTGGAATGCTTTTTATGTGTTAGCTATAATTAAAATAATTGAAATCATGAGCTTCTAATTATTGGCTTTAAATAATGCATATTTAAATAGAGAGCATCAATACAGGTTTCCCTTTTAATACAGCCACAAACCAAATGCTAGTAGCATTTTAATTAAAGATGGATTAGTTAAAAAGCAGTTTAATCATTGTCATCAAAGGATTTAAACCTTATTAATTAGCTGTTGATAAATAGGTTTAAGCTACCAAAAATATGCAGGTTTTGGTTTAGAATCTTAGGTTGCAGAAACGGAGTGTAAGGTTTTAGAAATGTATGCCATCTTCGTATATGTATTGGATAAAATGAAACATGCTATTAGCACCGTGGTTCAGTGGAAAGAGCCCAGGCTTGGGAGTCAGAGGTCATGGGTTCTAATCCCAGCTCTGCTACTTGTCAACTGTGTGACTTTGGGCAAGTCACTTAACTTCTCTGTGCCTCAGTTACCTCATCTGTAAAATGGGGATTAAGACTGTGAGCCCCACGTGGGACAACCTGATCACCTTGTATCCTCCTCAGTGCTTAGAGCAGTGCTTTGCACATGGAAAGTGCTTAACAAATACTATTATTATTATTATTATTATTATTACTACTGGAATTCTTTTTAAACCGAGAGGTACCCACATGTTTTACAAAGTCAATTTGAATACACTAAATGGTATGTAGTTAGTGGACATGGCATTCTCTCTTTTGAACACCCAAGCCTAGATGTATGCTATGGAAATATGAAAATAATCATTTAGGAGTTTGTTTTTCTCTGCTGTTTGGGAGATGCTCAATTTTGGAAAAGGGGCAATGCATATTTAATAATTTAGAACATACTGGACTGCAATGGGCATCTTTAGGCATACTTTGCATTTTTTAAGTGATATACTAAACCTGAACCGCAGTATCCAAACAGATACTAAAACACTGCAGTATCAAAATCTGCATTCGTAAGTGACTGAGAGCTTTAAAACAGCTTGGAAAACAGCTCTGGGTGGTAGATAAGGGGCATGCCTGTGTTTTCAGTTTTCCCCTTCTCTCATGAATCATTTCCAGTTCATTCCCCAACCCCGGACCTTTACCTTACAGTTTTGATAGCATTACAGACAAAAGCACCTTTCAGTGCTTCTTCTTTTCTGTCTTGGCAGGCTTGTACTGGGCACCCATTTATCATCTTAAGTGGATATAGACTTTCAGCACGATAAATAGCAATCTTGTCTTTCCTTCAACAGAGTGTGACTAAAATAATGTTTGGTGCATGTACTGGAGAAAAAAATAGAATGTTCATTAGAATAAGGTTTTATTATATGGCTATTGTGGATTTAACAGTTGATATAGTGTCATAAAATATGGAAAATGAGGCAAAAAGAAGCTGGGGTGATAATGATTAAAAACAGATATACCTCCTGTTTGTTCAATATCCTTGTCTAGCTACATAAATTACCTTCCTTTCTCAATTATTGATTTTTGTCTTTGCTATTTGTGGTACCTAAAAGCTTTGATCAGCATTTTCCTACAATAGGCATCTTCTGCTTCCAGGACTAGAGGCTTTTGTTTTCCCTTCATTATGTCACACTGTCCATCATGAAAAGTGCTGCATTTTCTTGAGGCTAAAAGCAGGTAATTTAGATCTCACACTTCTGTAAGCTCCTTGTAGGCAGGTAATGGCTCTACCAACTCTGTTGGTATAATACTCTCCCAAGGGCTTACTGCACACAGTAAGCTCACAATAAATACCATTGATTGATTCTGTGAGTCAAAATCTGCTTAAGGTATAAACCCGAAAGAGGTGAACTTTCACCTCTTAATTGTAGCTTGGGAACAAACCGAGAGGTTGGGGGATGGTTTAAGGAAAAGAGGACTGTGTATGGGCTTCCTGCTTAGAAGCAATAGTTCTGCTTATGCTGATTTCTTAGGTGTCACAGAAAAAGACTGTGCTCTTATACTTTGAGCCCACAATTGCAATAGCCAAAGCCAAACTCAAGATGTGATAACTACAACAGCAGCATTAACATTAAAGATCTCCCAGACCACTCATCAATCAATCAAGTATTTAAACCCCGAAAAGATTATTTAATATTATATTGATCCCTAGGAAATCACATTAAAGAAAGCTTCTGAGTTGTTTATAATTCAGTAAAGGAATTCAGAATAAAATAGATTAAAAAAACAGTAATTGTGGAAATGTATAGAACAGGATACAGAAAACCTGTTTTATCTTTGTCATTGAAGGGAGAGTTTATGGATTTAGTATTGAACTATATATAGCTTCCTCCCCTTCTTGCCCATCATTCAAATCTAGTGCTTGGGCAGCACGCATTTTGTGTGAAGTAGCAAGTTATATGGATGGGGCCTTAATTTGTTTCCACGGGAGGTTTTCAGTAAAGTGATTTATAGAGAGGAGCAATTCCAAGCAACAAAAGATAGAAAAGAATGTAATTCTGGAGAGCACGTGGCCATACAAGGAGAAATTTAAATACAGATCTCAGGGTTAAATGATTTGAGCCTACCAAGCTAAGCAATGATTAGCCTAAAATGGTACTCCTTTAAATGACCTGAAATTGCTATTAGAGGAGGATGAAACTATCATAAAATAAAATCCTTATTGGAATTAACACTGAAGTCAAAATTAAAAAATAATATTTTTATATCTGCATTGGTGAAATTGAACCCAACCTCATTTACAAGCCAATCAGAAATCCTTGGCTAAGAGGCACTCAGAATTTTTGGGGGGTTTAAATGGATGCTATTTAATTTTTCTGAAACTGTGATCCATTATAAAAGAGACGACCAAAGAGCTGGTTTGATTACTTGATGGTATTTCTAAAGCACCCATATCTTTGAGTGTTTTGTTGAGCAACCAAAAAATTTTCTTCTATGCTTCATTTTTCCCAAAACCTTTACCAAGTGGATTATATATAGTGAAACAAGTTCAATCAGTCATATTTATTGAACACTTACTATGTGCAGAGCACTGTACTAAATGCTTGGGAGGGTATAGTACAACAGAATTAGCAAATACGTTCCCTGCCCATAACGAGCTTACAGACATTAGTATGAATAAATAAATAGCCAGTATGTTTCTCCCTGAAGGGATGGTTGAATGTCATTATCCGGTTGAGTTCTCCTCCTCTGCTTTTTGCCCATCTCAAGGTTTGTCCTCAAACTTGAGGTGATGGGTTCAGCTTTCATAGAGAAGTAAAATGGCTTAGAGCACGGGCCTGGGAGTCAGAAGGACTTGTGTTCTAATTCCGGCTCCGCTATTTGTCTACTATGTGATCTTGGGCAAATCGCTTCACTTCTTCGTGCCTCAGCTCCCTCGTGTGCAAAACGGGAATTAAAACTGTGAGTCCCGTGTGTGACAAGGACTATGTCCAACCCGATTAGGTTTTATCTACACTAGTACTTAGAACAGTACCTGTCACATAGTAAGTGATTAACAAATACCACAATTATTATTATTATTTCATGAAGACTCTAATGGCCATGGAAGTGGTATATAGGAATTCCTTTGGAAAGGATCACTTGGGGCAGACACTTCCTTCATTGGCTCTTTCACTTTTTGGCATCAGCCTCTTTGGATCAACTTGAGAACTATTTCAACCCTGAATTTCCAGGTCAATTGTGTATGCCTGTGAGAGAGACTATAACATAAGCAGATATTTAGAACAAGAAATTCCTGCAAGAATTAAGCAGTAGTACTCACTGAGTGTTTATTGTGTCCAGAGCACTCTACTAATCACTTGGGAGAATATAATAGGGCAGAATCAGTAGAAATGTTCCCTGCCCACAAGGAGCTTATAGTCCATAGACACAGACATTAGTTTAAATAAATTCCAGATATATGCACAAGTGCTGTGGGGCTGAGGATGGGGTGAGTATCAGGTGATTAAAAGGTACCAATCCAAGTACATAGGTGATGCAGAAGGGAGAGAGAATAGGGGAAAAGAGAGCTAGTTTAGGGAAGGCTCCGAGGCAGAATTGTGATTTTAATAAGGCTTTGAAGTTGGGGATTGTGATGGTCTGACATATGTGGAGGGGGAGGGAGTCTCAGGCCCGAGGGAGGATGTGGGCGAGGGGTTGACGACGGGATAGACAAAATCTGATTACAGTGACTAGGTTGGCATTAGAGGAGCGAAGTGTGCAAGCTGGGTTGTAGCAGGGAATCAGCAAAGCCAGGTAGGAGGGAGGACAGGATGTCAGAAACATGAGTAAAACAACTAGCCCCTAGTGTGAAGAGTAGATGTTTCTGGTCACAACCCTAAACCCTCGGGTATGTACTAAGCATCCTAGTTGTGACCCCTGCCCACCAAATAGTATTGTGCACAACCTTTTGCACTTCATGTAGTCATCATGTAGTGACTTGTTCTGTCCTTGAGGGAGGGATCTTGTTCCTTACTTTAAGCCAACATGTATGATCCTCCATGAATTTAACAGCCCCTTTGTTCCCCAGCATTCTTGGCAAAATCATTTCCAGGCTTGGATGTCATCTTGAGTGTCTGCTACCCCAAAATAAATGCATAAATTGAGTCAGAAGACTTTGCATTCAAACAATTCCAAATGGTTAAAAACATTCCCCATATTGCCATTCAGCTGTTGAGTGGAAAAGAAAATATGAAACTTTTACCAGAAAGTGAAATTGAGACTCTCTAATGCAAAATAATCAACCATCGAAAAATGAAAGAAAAATTTGCTAATTAAATGTCACATGATGCCCTCAATTACACTTTACAGAAGACAGGCAATTTAGAATTCCCCATTACCCAATTAAAATGCTAATTACACCTTACCCAGATAACTACCATTCTTTAAAGGAGATTTTCAGTTTCATTCTGCCCTTCCTAATTATCAAATGTGAGGATTCTCCCTATTTTTTGTGGGAATTCCACTTAGAGTGTTGCTGGTATTCAAATGATATTGGCCCCAGGCAGTAGATTTTCCTTAACCCAGATGTTCCTCTAAAATAAGTATCAGCCTTTGTCCCTATGCAATGGAAACTACCTTTTGTTTTCACTGACAGTTAATCTGGCTTTAAGACTTTGAAGCCTACTGCCATTTGAGGATGGACTGACATCAACTTTTGGATAAATCCCTTTTTTTTTTTTTTTTGTTCCAGTTCAGAAACTGGTTAGGAGTGTATTTGTCTTTGGAAAGAATCAATTGATACAATTTGACACTTGCCCTGAGAGGACAGGGTAAGATGCTGAGGCATTGTGGGTATAATTAATTTTTCTTTCCTACTCTGGCAATAGCACAAGTGGAGCTTAATAATAACTTGTTTTTAGGTAGGGTTTTGTCATGATCTCAGTAATTCCTCTGGTGTCTCTAGTACCTGATTGGGGTAGTTGGTGCTATCAATTCCATTTCCCAGGTTAGAGAACTGAGGCTCAGGAAGTCTAAATGATTTGCCTGAGGTCAGACAGCCAGTAGCTACAAAATCAGCCTGCCTAGAGGGATTGTGAACCACATTCAAAATATAAAATATATGGCAATAAAGCCAGTTTGAAATTACCTAAAGTCTTTTGTTCTATATGTAAATTAGGAGTGTAAAATGTAATCTGATGATTAATGAAATGGGTTACTAAAGAAAGTTTTTTTTCTAAAAGCTTTAAATGAATCCTATAACACTCTAGGATAGCCCTTCTAAAATTAACTTCCATGAATATAGCTTTCTCACTTAAATTATTTTAGGACACTTGGTTGGGGAAGCACCATGGCATAGGGATAGAGCACAGGCCTGGGAGTCAGAAGGTCATGAATTCTAATCCTGACTCTGCCACTTGTCTGCTGTGTGGCCTCGGACAAGTCACTTCACTTCTCTGAACACCGGTCATCTTTGCTTTGGCATCCCACCATCTGTCTGCATCAATCAATCAATCAATCGTATTTATTGAGCGCTTACTATGTGCAGAGCACTGTACTAAGCGCTTGGGAAGTACAAATTGGCATCACATAGAGACAGTCCCTACCCAACAGTGGGCTCACAGTCTAAAAGGGGGAGACAGAGAACAGAACCAAACATACCAACAAAATAAAATAAGTAGGCTAGAAATGTACAAGTAAAATAAATAAATAAATAAATAAATAGAGTAATAAATATGTACAACCATATATACATATATACAGGTGCTGTGGGGAAGGGAAGGAGGTAAGACGGGGGGATGAAAGGGGACGAGGGGAAGAGGAAAGAAGGAGCTCAGTCTGGGAAGGCCTCCTGGAGGAGGTGAGCTCTCAGCAGGGCCTTGAAGGGAGGAAGAGAGCTAGCTTGGCGGATGGGCAGAGGGAGGGCATTCCAGGCCCGGGGGTTGACGTGGGCCGGGAGTCGATGGCGGGACAGGCGAGAGCGAGGTACAGTGAGGAGATTAGTGGTGGAGGAGCGGAGGGTGCGGGCTGGGCAGTAGAAGGAGAGAAGGGAGGTGAGGTAGGAGGGGGCGAGGTGATGGACAGCCTTGAAGCCCAGGGTGAGGAGTTTCTGCCTGATGCGCAGATTGATCGGTAGCCATTGGAGGTTTTTGAGGAGGGGAGTAATATGTCCAGAGCGTTTCTGGACAAAGATAATCCGGGCAGCAGCATGAAGTATGGATTGAAGTGGAGAGAGACACGAGGATGGGAGATCAGAGAGAAGGCTAGTGCAGTAGTCCAGACGGGATAGGATGAGAGCTTGAATTAGCAGGGTAGCGGTTTGGATGGAGAGGAAAGGGCGGATCTTGGCAATGTTGCGGAGCTGAGACCGGCAGGTTTTGGTGACGGCTTGGATGTGAGGGGTGAATGAGAGAGCAGAGTCGAGGATGACACCAAGGTTGCGGGCTTGTGAGACGGGAAGGATGGTAGTGCCGTCAACAGAGATGGGAAAGTCAGGGAGAGGACAAGGTTTGGGAGGGAAGACAAGGAGCTCAGTCTTCGACATGTTGAGCTTTAGGTGGCGGGCGGACATCCAGATGGAGATGTCCTGAAGGCAGGAGGAGATGCGAGCCTGGAGGGAGGGGGAGAGAGCAGGGGCAGAGATGTAGATCTGGGTGTCATCAGCGTAGAGATGATAGTTGAAGCCGTGGGAGCGAATGAGGTCACCAAGGGAGTGAGTGTATATTGAAAACAGAAGGGGACCAAGCACTGAACCTTGGGGAACCCCCACCGTAAGAGGATGGGAGGGGGAGGAGGAGCCTGCAAAAGAGACTGAGAAAGAACGACCGGAGAGATAAGAGGAGAACCAGGAGAGGACGGAGTCTGTGAAGCCAAGGTCAGATAACGTGTTGAGGAGAAGGGGGTGGTCCACAGTGTCAAAGGCAGCTGAGAGGTCGAGGAGGATTAGGACAGAGTATGAGCCGTTGGATTTGGCAAGCAGGAGGTCATTGGTGACCTTTGAGAGCGCAGTTTCCGTGGAATGAAGGGGACGGAAGCCAGACTGGAGGGGGTCGAGGAGAGAGTTGTTGTTGAGGAATTCTAGGCAGCGCGTGTAGACAACTCGTTCAAGGAGTTTGGAAAGGAATGGTAGGAGGGATATAGGACGATAACTAGAAGGTGAGGTGGGGTCAAGAGAGGGTTTTTTTAGGATGGGAGAGACGTGGGCATGCATGGGCTCCTTATTGTGATTTCTAGACTGTGAGCCTGCTGTTGGGTAGGGACCATCTCTATATGTTGCCAACTTGTACTTCCCAAGCGCTTAGTATAGTGCTCTGCACACTGTAAGCGCTCAATAAATACGATTGAATGAATGATTTAAGTCTGAAAGCCTCACTTGTATCTGAAATCTCAGGTGCCTCAAAGTGTGACTGCTGCCACCCTAGCAATTTGACCTTTTAATCTGGAGGTTTGAGAACACAAGCAGCATGGCCTAGTGGATAGAGCATGGGCTTGGAGCCAGAACGACCTGGGTTTTAATCCTGGCTCCACCACTTGTCCACTATGTGACCTTAGGCAAGTCACTTCACTTCTCTATTCCTCTGTTACGTCATCTGTAAAATGGAGATTAAGGCTGTGAACCCTGTGTGGGACAGGGACTTGTGTCCAACCTGATTAGCTTGTATCTACCCCAGCACTTAAAACAGTGCCTGGCACAAAGTAAGCGCTTAACAAATACCATTTAAAGAAAAAACAAAGTAGAAGTAAGAAATCTAGGTCCTGCCCCCAAGATGCTTATATTCTAATTGGAGAACCAAATAATCACAAAGTCAGAACATACAGTAGAGAAAAGGGTAAAGGCATAGACATAAATGTGAAAATGAAAGGTCTATATCCAATTCCCACCTGTGTACTTTCCCAGTGCTTAGTACAGTACTCTGCATATAAGTGCTTAATAAATGCTATTAATCATTCACTGGTATTAAGTACTTACTGTGTGCAGAGCACCATATTAAGAGCTTCAGAGAGTACAATACAACAGAGTGGTAGACATGCTCCCAGGAACTTACAGTTTAACTGAGGAACTTTAGTACTAGATGCTTTGATAAGGAAGGTGGAATAACAGGGAATGTCCATTGAGGAAGGGGTTTTTTAATCAATCATTTATTGAGCACCCTCAGTGTGCTGTGTGCTGAGCACTGTACTAAGTACTTGCGGGAATTCAATGAATCAGTCATGTATTGAGCACTTACTATGTGCAGAGCTTTGTACTAAGCGCTTGGGAGAGCACAATACAATAGAATTAGCAAACATATTCCCTGTCCACAACAATATGACACATTCCCTGCACTCATTGAGTTTTCAGGAGGGCTCTGAAGATATTAAAAGCATAGAATTTGGCTGAGAAGATGAGACGGGCCCATGAGGTGGGAAGGAGATGCTTAATGGATTTGTAAATGAGCTACAGTTTATAAGAAAGCATGGCTGGAGTGTATTGGGAGAAGAGAATGGCTAGGTGAGAAGAAGAAAACTGATGGAAAGCCTTAAATCTAATGAATAGGACTTTGACTTAATATAGAGAGACACTGGAATCCATTGGAGGTTTTTGAGGAGGAACAGGATGCATTTTTTAAAAAGATGGTCTGAGCAGTGCCACATAAAGGAGAGATTTCAAGTTTTTTTTTAACTTTGAATTTCAAGGATAATTCACATAGTGACTTGAAATTTTGTAATTCAGTTCATGGTTTCCAATTCAAAGTGAAAGGCATTCCACCTTTTCTGCCAGATCCATTTCTAAAAACATTTCCTCTGATTTTGACACAATACATCCCTTAACTGCTGCTGTTTCCAGTGTATCCTAGCAAACCACCTGCTTGCATTCAAGGTGAGTCTCAGAGGTTCCGTTCAAAGAACAATATTTTTGAAATATGAAAAGGTTTCTTTTATTAAGTGGAAACTTCTTGAAGGTATACTGTGTTTATTTTATAGCCACTTTGGTCATTTCATTTCATATCTGAAAATATATTAAAAGCAGAGCAGGAAATCAAATAACTACTTTAAAACCCAGATCTCTTTAATGTGCAGTATTAGCACTTGAACCATCCTCCCGCTTTCCTCCTGAGTGCTCTTCTTATGACCTTGCCAGACCTGAATCACCATTTGAGAATAAATTTATGAACTAAAGGAACGGTAACACCAATATCTCTCGTTAGGTAGAAAAACAGAAAATGTAATAGGTTGCCGTGCTCTCCTATTAGGGGAAAAAAATAATGTGTACTTACCTTGAGGTTGAAACTAAATGTTTCAAAAGGCTATTTTGTTTTTTTCTGGTAAATAATACAGAAAATGCTGTGTTGTATCAGAATTGCACATTGAATTTTGGGTCTGTAATAGAAATCCCCAGTAGGTGTCCAGTGTCATTATGTAGCCTTGCTAAACGCAAATACTCCATTTAGGCAGCCATACTAGGGTGTTTGTTCTATCAGCTATACTGGCTCGGCGTGGATCTGTTTATTCGTTCCTCTGAGATTGTTTTATGGAAATTATGTATATGTGAGTGTGTGTGTCTGCCTGCTTGAAGACCAATTCACGATATCATAACAAGCCTCCCCCCCAACACACACGCACACATACACTCTTATAGAGGGATATCACGATATAGAGATTACACTCTGGTTGGACCGTGGGTTGAGAGCATGAGTCATGAGAAGCAGCGTGGCTTAGTGGATAGAGCACAGGCCTGAAAGTCAAAAGGACCTGGGTTCTAATCCCAGTTCTGCCACTTGTCTGCTGTATGACTTTGGGAAAGTTACTTAACTTCTCTGTGCCTTAGTTACCTCCTCCATAAAATGGGGATTAAGACTTTGAGCCCCGTGAGGGACAGGGACTGTATCCTACTTGATTTGCTTGTAGCCACACCAGCGCTTGATACAGTGCCTGGCACATAATGAGCTCTTTACAAATACCATTATTATTATTGGTATTACTCTTAATAATAATAATACTTTTAGAAAACTCATGTTCTAGTTTTCACAGTATGATTGGCACTGCGATCATGTGCACAACTCTTTGTTCCCACATCACAGTGTGTTCTATCCAAATAAGGTACCCTTTGTTAGAAGAATATTCCCTAATTTTCTAATGGAAATGTCTTACCTAAAATGTGTAGTGAAAACCTATGCTACCTGCCTAAGAATTGCCTTAGCCCACAGGATGCTGTGATAGAAGTGTAAGACTCAAGGTAGAACCTGGGGCCCTGAAGATGTTAATAACAATAATAATTGCAGTATCTGTTAAGTGCTTATTATGTGCTAAGCATTGGGGAAGATACAATACAAGCAGCATGGCCTAGTGGAAAGAGCATGGGCCTGGGAATCAGAGGACCTGGGTTCTAATTCTGGCTCTGCCAATTGCTTGCTGTGTGACCATGAGCAAGTCAGTCAATTTCTCTGTGCCTCAGTTTCCTAATTGAAAATGGGGAATAAATACCTGTTCCCCCTCCTACTTAGACTATGAGTCCCTGTGGGACATGGACTGTTTCCAACCTGATTAACTTGTATCTACCTTAGCATTTAGTACAGTGCTTGGCACATAGTAAGCATTTAACAGATACAATGATAATAATCATAATAACAGTAAAAACTAGATATGATCTCTGTCTAAGGGAATAGGGAACAGGTATTTAATCCCCATTTTACAGATGAGGAAATTGAGGCATAGAGAAGTTAAGTGACTTGCACTAGGTCACACAGTGGGCAAATGGCAGAATCAGGATTCGAACAGAGGCCTCCCAATTCCCTGGTCTGTGCTTTTCCCACTGGCCTATGGTACTGGAGAGGAAGATCTAGACCAGGGGTTGCCAAACTCCTGCTCCCACCCGCTTCCTTTCTGGGGTGGGGTTTGGCTCCTGAAATGTCAGGTGAGAGGGAGGGGTGACTTTGGCCCAGATCTGGGACATAAAGGCGGGAGCCATATGGCTAGCCCCACTAATTCACCAACTTGTTCCAAGCCCAGTTATTGATCCAGTGGGAAAAGCTCAACTCTGACAATCAGAGGTCCTGGACTCTAATAGCAAAAATAATAATAATCATGGTATTTGTTGAGCAGTTATGTGTCAAGCACTATTCTAAGCACTGGAATAGATGCAAGCTAATTAGATTAGACACCAGTCCCTTCCCCACGTGGAGCTCACCATCTTAATCCCCATTTTACAGATGAGGTAACTGAGGCTGAGAGAAGTAAGGTGACTTGCCCAAAGTCGCACAGCAGATAAGCGTCAGAGCGGGGATTAGAACCTGAGTCCTTCTGACTACCAGTCCTGTGCTCTATCCACTAGGCCATGCCCCTCTCCAGTTCTTACTGTATAAGTAGGATAATTCCTGCCAGAACTACAGTGATTAAGATTTCCAACCAAAGAGCCACCAAGGACATTTTGGGAGGTTGACGGTCTCTGCAGAAATCCTGAAAAATCCATAGCTGATTTAGGCTGTGAAGATCGAAGGTGCTACCGAGGCAACCCCCTGCTAGGAGATGGTGCTTTCTTTATAACACAGCATCAGCACCAAGCTGCAGTCTCCAAAGAGAAATGGTCGGAAATGGGTCCAGCGTAGGAAACCTTTCATGTTCCTGACCTTCCTGCTTTCTGCTTATCATACTCTATCCTGGCCAGGGCAAGGGAATATCGGAAGCACTTTTCTGACTATGGATAAAGCAGTTCTTTCACTCACATTCTGGGTCCTGAACTCTCAGGACCGAGGCTTGTCCATCATTCTTGACAGAACTCTCAATCATCATCGCCTATGGATTCACCCAGATTTACATATCCATCAGATCTCAGCTGAACACACTCCTCCTTTCTACCATCATTCATTCCTAGGCAATCACAGATGCAACATCGCCCTGTCTGTCACCAAAGTAACTTTATATCTCTCATTATTCATAGACCGATTCTCCAAGGTTCCTTGGAAATTCTCATTTATTCCTGATATAAAGTGTTCTTTCCTGGTGCATTGGGTTGGGGAAATTTATAACTCTGTTGAAAAATGGGTACTTGGTGAACAGGTACAATGCAATGGCTGGGAGCAGCAGTGATCTGACAAACTTTGCCTTAGTTTGGGGAGAGTAGTTTTGGAAATATGCGTGCCATCTGACACTGCCCCTTTGCACGTACAGTCTAATAAATGCCACTGATGGAATTCATTTTCCTTCTCCTCCCTCTGGTTGTCAGATTTTGGCCTTTGTTCAAGTCCTGATGTCAGACCTGGGGAAAGAGCAATCAATCAGTGCTATTTGAGTGCATGCTGTGTGCAGAGCACTATATTAAATGCTTGGAAAAGTGCAATAGAATTGGTAGACAGGATCCCTGCCCACAGTGCAGAGCAGGAGACTTGGGATCTAGGACTTGGTTGGCCTAGTTGACTAATGTGAGGTTGCCTATTAACCTCTGCGGCGAACGAAAACTCCTCACCATTGGCTTTAAAGCAATCATGTTATTCCTCGCCTATCTCACCTTAATATCCTGCTACTACAACCCAGCCTACACACTTTGCTCCTCTAATGCTAACCTTCTCACTGTACCTCGATCTCATCTATCTTACTCCCAACCTCTCGCACATGTCCTACCTCTGGCCTGGAATGCCCTCCCTCCTCATATCTGACAGACAATGAATCTCCCCCACCTTCAAAGCCTTATTGAAGGCACATCTCCTTTAAGAGGCCTTTCCTGCAAAACCCTCCTTTCCTCTTCTCCCACTCCCTTCTGTGTCACCCTTACTTGCTCCCTGTATTCACCCCCCTAGCCCCACAGCACATATGTACATATGCCATTTACTTATGTTAATGTCTCTCCCTCCTCTAGACTGTAAACTCACCGTGGGCAGGGAATGTGTCTGTTTATTGTTATATTGTACTCTCCCAAGCAGTTAGTTCAGAGCAGTGCACACAGTAAGCCCTCAATAAATATGACTGACTGACTATATATGCCATTAGCACTGTGCTACACTTCTGCCTGCCTCCTTGCACCTTGCACTGTGCCCCCCAGGAGGAACACAACTGGCAGAGACTGAAGAGTGCCAGGGGGGATGTGCAAGCCACCAGCATTAGAATCCAATCCTCTGCCCGGGTTCTCACTCTCGAGATTATCATCTTCCCTTCAATCATTCACCGCTGCCATTTGCAGATGATTGGCAGGAGCAATGAGAGGAGATGAGGTTCCAACCTGGCAATTTTGCTACCTAGCTACAGTTCTGGAAGATAGTTCTGTAGAAGAGATTAAAATAAATTGAGGTTCCCGTATTTTCAATGGATTTCCCGTATCCATTCTGTTCCTGAACCCGCTCCCATAGAAGATCAAGAATTGGGGTAACCTAGGTGAGCCCTTTTTTAATGGCATTTATTAAATGCTTACTATGTGACAAGCACTTTTCTGAGGTCTGGGGTCTTGTTTTATGCCATCGAGTCATTTTCGTCCCATAGCGACACCATGGACACGTCTCTCCCAGAATGCCCCACCTCCATCTGCTATTGTTCTGGCAGTGTGTCCATAGAGTTTTCTTGGTAAAAATATGGAAGTGGTTTAACATTGCTTCCTTCCACACAGTAAACTTGAGTCTCTGCCCTTGATTCTCTCCCATGCTTCTGCTGCCCAGCACAGTTGAGTTTTGTCGTGTAGCAGATTGCCATCCACTCACTGCCCAAGCTAGGAATGGAATGGTTATGCTTCTACCTGACTCTCCCTCCTGTAGTTGAGACCGGTAGAATACTCAGAACTCTCCAGGTGTGACCCTGGGGGAGGTCTGGGGTAGATACAAGTTTATCAGGTTGGACACACCCTTCCCCATGTAGGGATCACAGTCTAAGTAGGAGGGAGAACAGGTATTTAACCCCATTTTCAGTAGCATTGCCTAGTGGATAGAAGATAGGCCTAGAAGTTGAAAAGACCTGGTTCTTTTCCCAGCTCTGCCACTTGTCTGCTGTGTAACCTTAAACCGATGCAAAAACACACCCCAACTGGAGAGGATGGTGAGCCAATTTCTACTGGTGATTGCTTCCAATGAAAACCTGGTCATTATAGGCACGTGTTCAATTATTTAGGGTGATCTGAATGTCTTTTTACAACTTAACCCATCGAGACTTCAAAAAGAAACAAATATTCAGGATTCTTCCATGGAACGCAAAGCAATTTTGTGCCTCTTATTTTCCTTCCTCACTCCAGGTAGAGCCTGGGACTGTAAGATTTTCATGATCATGGCTTTCATTGGTAGCAATCACCAGTAGATATTGGCTCACCATCCTTTCCAGTTGGGGTGCATTTTTACATCTGTCTTATTCTCATCTGCCAACTCTATTCTATTGCATTTTCCCAAGTGTCTAGGGCTCTAAACATAGTAAGCACTCAATTATGAGGATCATAGTGGCATAGCATGGACCTGGTTGTCAGAGGACCTGAGTTTTAAATTTAGTTTTAAATTTAGTAATTTAGTTTTAATTTTGTTAAATTAAGTTTGACATCACAAAGGAAGTAGGACAACCTAGGTTGAGGATTTAAACTTGTAAAACATTTTGAGAGCAAGAATCGTGCCATCTAGATTATGCCCTTCTAGGGGATCCTCTACTGTTGCCCACCTTGTGCAAGAGTGGTTTACACACTAGGAAGCGGGCCTGAAAGTCAGAGGACCTGGCCTCTAATCCTAGCTCTGTCGCTTGCCTGCTGTGTAATCCTGAACGAGTCACTTAACTGCTCTGTGGCTCAGTTTTCCAATCTGACAAATGGGGATGTAATTCCTGTTACCCCTCCTCCTTACACTGTGAGCCACGTGTGGGACAGAGATCGTGCCTCTCCTGAAGTCTATAAGGTGGTCCTCTGGCCAAAATAGTTGCCCATCTCTGCTCCAGAGGATCTGCTCTGTGGAATGAATTCCATTCAGCATGGCTTAGTGGATAGAGCATGGGCCTGCCAGTCAGAGGACCTGAGCTTTAATTCTGGCTCCGCTACTTTCCTTCTGTATGACCTAGGGCATGTCACTGAACTTCTCTGTGCCTCAATTTCTTCTGTAAAATGGAGATTCAATACCTGTCCTCTGTCCTACTTAGACTGTGAGCCTCATTTGGGAAAGGGACTGTGTCTGACCTGATTAACTTGTATGTGTCCCAGCCCTTAGAATTGTGCTTAGGGAAGCAGGGTTGCCTAGTAGAAAGAGCAGAGGACCTGGGTTCTAATCCCGACTCCACCACTTGTCTGCTGTGTAGCCTTAAGCAAATCACTTATCTTTTCTGTACCTCAGTTATCTCATTTGTAAAATGGGAATTAAGACTGTGAGCCCCATGTGGAACATGCACTGTATCCAAACTGATTAGCTTGCATCCTCCTTTTTGCTTAGTACAATGCCTGTCACATAGTAAAGGCTTAACAAATATCTTAAGCATCATCAGTAACTACCACTGATTGATTGATTATTCCTTGGTGAATTTATAAAGAACATTTCTGCGAGTCCCACAAGGAGATGGAGTCAAGGGCTTGTGTCTACTGTGATGCTTAGAACAGTGCTTGACACATAGTAAGAGCTTCATAAATACTGTAATGGTCCTACTAATAATATTGAGTCCTGGGTAATGCTCTAGAATCTTGCCAAGTGCTTAAAACAGTGCCGGCCCTTATTAGACCTCAATAAATACCATTGACTAAGGTTAAGAAATAACCCAACATATCTTATTGAATTTAATTCCTGAGTTTCTGCCCATGAAGTTATTGGGGAAGGGGAGGAGGAGGGAAATCAAACTGATTGGGTCATCCACATACAACTACTAACACTGCCTATTTTCTGGAAGTCCTTCGATTCCTCCCACTAGGAGTTGACTCCAACTCAGGTCTTGCCCTAAAATGGCTTCAGGGAGTAGATGTGATTGGAAAGCTGAATTAAAAACCAAAATGGAGTTGAACTCAGATAAACTGGCATGAACGACTTCATAAATTGCCAGTAAAAGTTAGAAAAACTGAACTCAACCATTTTCTTCTTTCTACATACATTGTCCCTTTTCCTCTCCTGTCTCTTTTCAGCCTTCTTTCCTCCCATCAGTTTTGTTAAAAATGAAACTTTGTGAACCTATTTTTAATCCCAAATATCTAGGTCTTAAAACTGATGAGCTAGAGAAGATAATGTTCTGTTCCCTTGCACATAGCCATTTTGTATGGCTGAAAGCAGTCTCAGGGCCCAGAGATGAGGAACAAGCCCTCAAAGATATTGTGTGATATTGTGCACAGTCTCTTATGTCCATTCTCCAAGGAATAAAAAGTTCCTGAACCTGAATGCATGTGAGGGATTAGATAGATGGTTTATCTGACCATTTCTCAGGTAGAGGCCTTTTTTTTTTCTAAGGTGAGAACATTTTTATGTTTACCAAAAACTTTAAGAGCTATAGGATACCAAGCTAGGAACTGTTCTTATCGTTTAATCTAAATGGTTCCAGTTGCTACTGGCTAGAAACTTACCGTTTAAATCAAAAACCATATTGATGAAAGCATAAAGGAGACAGTTTATCCTAGGCAAAGGGGAGGGGGGGAGTTTAAAGGAATCTTATAAAATTGCTTAGCTCCTTGTGATCAGGGCGTTAACTGTCAGTTAATCAGTGGTATTCACAGACTCTGTCTTCTCCTGGTTCTCCTCTTATCTCTCTGGCCCTTCATTCTCAGTCTCCTTTTCAGGCTCCTCCTCCCCCTCCCATCCCCTTACTGTAGGGGTTCCTCAAGGGTCAGTTCTTGGTCCCCTTCTGTTCTCTATCTACACTCACTCCCTTGGTGAACTCATTTGCTCCCATGGCTTCAAGTATCACCTCTATGCTGATGACACCCAAATCTACATCTCTGCCCCTGCTCTCTCTCCCTCCCTTCAGGCTCGTGTCTCCTCCTGCCTTCAGGACATCTCCACCTGGATGTCTGCCCAACATCTCAAACTCAATATGTCCAAGACTGAACTCCTTATCTTCCGTACATTCAACTCCCTTCTCAGGCCCCCGGTTCCTCCCCCTCCTCCTTCCCTCACCCCCAACGATCTGGCCTCCTACTTCATTAACAAAATTAAATCCATCAGGTCCGACCTCCCCAAAGTCTCTTCCCCCCTTTCTCCAACCCCCCGGCTCTCAACACTCTCTGCTACTCTCCCATCCTTCCCAGCGGTATCCTCAGAGGAACTCTCCTCCCTCCTCTCAAGTGCTACTCTGGCCACCTGTGCTTCTGACCCCATTCCCTCTCATCTTATGAAATCTCTCGCTCCATCCCTTCTCCCCTCCTTAACTTCCATCTTCAACCGCTCACTCTCCACTGGTTCCTTCCCCTCTGCCTTCAAACATGCCCATGTCTCTCCCATCCTAAAAAAACCCACTCTTGACCCCACCTCACCTTCTAGTTATCGTCCTATATCCCTCCTACCATTCCTTTCCAAACTCCTTGAACGAGTTGTCTACACACGCTGCCTAGAATTCCTCAACAACAACTCTCTCCTCGACCCCCTCCAGTCTGGCTTCCGTCCCCTTCATTCCACGGAAACTGCGCTCTCAAAGGTCACCAATGACCTCCTGCTTGCCAAATCCAACGGCTCATACTCTGTCCTAATCCTCCTCGACCTCTCAGCTGCCTTTGACACTGTGGACCACCCCCTTCTCCTCAACACGTTATCTGACCTTGGCTTCACAGACTCCATCCTCTCCTGGTTCTCCTCTTATCTCTCCGGTCGTTCTTTCTCAGTCTCTTTTGCAGGCTCCTCCTCCCCCTCCCATCCTCTTACGGTGGGGGTTCCCCAAGGTTCAGTGCTTGGTCCCCTTCTGTTCTCAATATACACTCACTCCCTTGGTGACCTCATTCGCTCCCACGGCTTCAACTATCATCTCTACGCTGATGACACCCAGATCTACATCTCTGCCCCTGCTCTCTCCCCCTCCCTCCAGGCTCGCATCTCCTCCTGCCTTCAGGACATCTCCATCTGGATGTCCGCCCGCCACCTAAAGCTCAACATGTCGAAGACTGAGCTCCTTGTCTTCCCTCCCAAACCTTGTCCTCTCCCTGACTTTCCCGTCTCTGTTGACGGCACTACAATCCTTCCCGTCTCACAAGCCCGCAAGCTTGGTGTCATCCTCGACTCCACTCTCTCATTCACCCCTCACATCCAAGCCGTCACCAAAACCTGCCGGTCTCAGCTCCGCAACATTGCCAAGATCCGCCCTTTCCTCTCCATCCAAACCGCTACCCTGCTAATTCAAGCTCTCATCCTATCCCGTCTGGACTACTGCACTAGCCTTCTCTCTGATCTCCCATCCTCGTGTCTCTCTCCACTTCAATCCATACTTCATGCTGCTGCCCGGATTATCTTTGTCCAGAAACGCTCTGGACATATTACTCCCCTCCTCAAAAACCTCCAATGGCTACCGATCAATCTGCGCATCAGGCAGAAACTCCTCACCCTGGGCTTCAAGGCTGTCCATCACCTCACCCCCTCCTACCTCACCTCCCTTCTCTCCTTCTACTGCCCAGCCCGCACCCTCCGCTCCTCCACCACTAATCTCCTCACTGTACCTCGCTCTCGCCTGTCCCGCCATCGACTCCCGGCCCACGTCATCCCCCGGGCCTGGAATGCCCTCCCTCTGCCCATCCGCCAAGCTAGCTCTCTTCCTCCCTTCAAGGCCCTGCTGAGAGCTCACCTCCTCCAGGAGGCCTTCCCAGACTGAGCCCCTTCTTTCCTGTCCCCCTCGTCCCCCTCTCCATCCCCCCATCTTACCTCCTTCCCTTCCCCACAGCACCTGTATGTATGTATATATGGTTGTACATATTTATTACTCTATTTATTTATTTATTTATTTATTTTACTTGTACATTTCTAGCCTACTTATTTTATTTTGTTGGTATGTTTGGTTCTGTTCTCTGTCTCCCCCTTTTAGACTGTGAGCCCACTGTTGGGCAGGGACTGTCTCTATGTGATGCCAATTTGTACTTCCCAAGCGCTTAGTACAGTGCTCTGCACATAGTAAGCGCTCAATAAATACGATTGATTGATTGATTGATCTTCCCTCCCAAACCCTGCCCTCTCCCTGATTTTTCCGTCACTATAAATGGCACTAGCATCCTTCCCGTCTCACGAGCCCGCAAACTTGGTGTCATCCTCGACTCTGCTGTCTTGTTCACCCCACACATCCAGTCTGTCACCAAAACCTGCCGGTCTCACCTCCACAACATCGCCAAGATCTGCCCTTTTCTTTCCATCCAAACCGCTACCTTGCTGGTTCAATCTCTCATCCTATCCCGACTGGATTACTGCATCAGCCTCCTCTGATCTCCCTTCCTCCCGTCTCTCCCCACTTCAGTCTATACTTCACTCTGCTGCCTGGATCATCTTTGTGCAGAAATGCTCTGGGCACGTTACTCCCCTCCTCAAAAATCTCCAATGGCTGCCTGTCAACCTACAAATCAAGCAGAAACTCCTCTCTCTCGGCTTCAAGGCTGTCCATCACCTCGCCCTCTCCTACCTCACCTCCCTTCTTTCATTCTACAGCCCAGCCCGCACCCTCCGCTCTTCTGCCGCTAACCTCCTCATTCTACCTTATTCTCACCTGTCCTGTCGTCGACCCTCTGGCTTGGAATGCCCTCCCTCCACACATCTGCCAAGCTAGCTTTCTTCCTCCCTTCAAAGCCCTGCTGAGAGCTCACCTCCTCCAGGAGGCCTTCCCAGACTGAGCCCCCTTTTTCCTCTCCTCCCCATCCCCCTTGCCCTACCTCCTTCCCCTCCCCACAGCACTTGTGTATACATATTTGTTCAGATTTATTACTCTATTTTACTTGTACATATTTACTATTTTATTTTGTTAATGATGTGCATATAGCTTTAATTCTATTTGTTCTGACAATTTTGACACCTGTCTACATGTTTTTTTTTGTTGTCTGTCTCCCCCTTCTAGACTGTGAGCCTGTTGTTGGGTAGGGACCATCTATATATGTTGCTGACTTGTACTTCCCAAATGCTTAGTACAGTGCTCTGTGCACAGTAAGCGCTCAATAAATACGATTGAATGAATGATATCTATGAGCACCGCCTGTGTTCAGAGCACTATACTATAGGCTTGGGAGTAAAGTTAGTGGACACCATCCCTACTCTCAAGAAGCTTAGCAGCAAGAGCATGGGCCTGGGAGTCAGAGGACCTGTGTTTGAATACTGACTCTGTCACATGATGGCTTTGTGACTTAGGGCAAGTCACTTAAATTCCCTGTGCCTCAGTTTCCTCATCTGTAAAATAAGGATTGAATACCTGGTCTCCCTTCTACTTGCTGTGTGACCTTGGGCAAGTCATTTAACTTCTCTGTGCCTCAGTTCCTTCATCTGTAAAATGGGGGTTAAGACTGTGAGCCCCCCGTGGGACAACCTGATCACCTTGTAACCTCCCCAGCGCTTAGAACAGTGCTTTGCACATAGTAAGCACTTAATCAATGCCATTATTATTATTATTATCATTATTACTTAAACCGTGCGCCCCATGTGGGACAGGGACAGTCCAATTTGATTAGCAAGTATCTACCTGAGCACTTTGAATACTGCTTGATCCATAGTAAGCACTTAAGAAATACCATAATTATAATTATTATTACTGCTACTAATAATAATAATAATAAAGTGGCATTAATTATGATATCTAGAAAGTACTTACTCTGTGCCAAGGATTGTACTAGGTGCCATGGTAATACAAGATAATCAGGTTTGACACTATCCCACATGGGGCTCACAGTCTAAATAGGAGGGATCAGGATTTAATCCCCATTTTACAGATGAGGAAACTGCTGTCCAGCAAAATTGACTGCCCAAGATCACACAGCAGACAAGTGGCAGAAGCGGGATTAGCACCCAGGCTTTCTGAAGTCCAGGCCCAGGCTCTTTGCCCTAGGCCACACTCTTTCCTTAACTTGTGTAAGAAGAGGCAGCTATTTAAATGGGGACTTCGACTCTGTTATCTTTCACTCTCCCAAGCACTTAGTACAGTGCTCAGCACACAGTAAATGCTCAATAAGTACGATGAATTGATTGACTTGGGGAAGGAAGGCAAAGGCTCTGGAGGAAGGCGATGACTTAAAGAAGTAGTGTGACCTACTGGATATAGAATAGGCCTGGGAGTCAGAAGGTCCTGGGTTCTAATTCCGGCTCTGCCATTTGTCCACTTTGTGGCTTTGAGCATGTCACTTAACTTTTCCGAGCCTAAGTTACCTCATCTGTGAAACAGAGGTTAATACAGTGAGCTCCATGTGGGAAATGCACTGTGTACAATCTAATTAGCTTTCCAATTCTGTAGTGCTTAGTACAGTGTCTGGCACACAGTAAGCACTAAATACCATAATTATCAATTATTATTTTCCTGGACTAGACGAGGTTCTTGGGGATGGCCAAATGTATAAAGTTGGCTCTGGCTGATCTTGCTTGGAGTACGGGACGTTTATTGGGGAGCTTGCTTTGGGGCTCAAATTCAATCAATAGAAAAGAGCCTAGGAAATGGGGTTCAGTCAATTGTATTGAGCTCTTATTGTATGTAGAGCACTGTACTAAGCGCTTGAGAAAGTATAACGAGTTGGTAGGCAAGTTTTCCTGCCCACATTGAGCTTACAGTCTAGAGGGGGAGACAGACATCATTATAAATTATAGATCTGTACAGAAGTGCTGTGGACTGAGGAAGGGTTAATACAAAGTACAAATCCAAGTGCACTGGTGACTTGCAAGAGAGTGAGAAAAGAAGATGTAGTTGGGGAAGGAGTAGATCTGCTTCTAATAAGGCTTTGAGGGTGGGGAGAGTGATCACCTGTTGGATATGAAGAGGAAAGGTTTCCAGGCCAGAGGCACGATGTGGGCAAGAGATCAAAGACGAGATCAAGATACAGTGAGTAGGTTGGCCTTAGAGGAATGAAGTGTGCGGTCTGGGTGGTAGTAGGAGCGAGCAAGATGATTGAATGCTTTAAAGCTGATGGTGAGGAGTTACTATTTGATGTGGAGGTAGATGGGCAACCACTGGAGGTTCTTGAAGAGCAGGGAAACATGGAGTGAATGCTTTTGAAGAAAAATGATCTGGGTTCAAATGATATTTATGTGAAATGGGAAACTAGAATGTGGGCACTGTGATTCCCGCTTGTTTTCAAAATAACAGCACCAGTGTGGCATTCATCCTTCTGATGAAAAATAATTTAAAACAAAATTAGAACCCGAAGTTCAATTTTCTGTAGATTCAAACACTTTAAGCATAGATTGAATTTTTGATATAAGGAACGCAGCTGAGTCATTTTAACTGTTCCTTTATGGCTATATAAAGTCATCAACCAAGAGTATAACACTGGATTAATTGTCTTGACTATTTTCATCTACAAATTGCATCCTGTGTCCTTCATTAGTTTAATGCATCCACATATCGAGCCTTTAGGTCCTAAATTATTCTTTTACAGAAACCGCAGTATAGAAGAAGGCTGCCTCTGACTATTGTAGATTGGGTAAAATGAAAAAGAAACTTCCTTACCCTTTTTTGTATGCATGGCAAACAATTTAGCATAAAGCTTCAACACATTATTGATTCTCAGTCTGTTTTCTCCTTATAATAAAAATAATTTCTTGTTTCTGTGCACTTACATTATTAATTGCTGAGGAAAGCGAGTGTTATTCATTCATTCAATTCATTCAGCTGTATTTATTGAGCACTTACTGTGTGCAGAGCACTGTACTAAGCGATTGGAAAGTACAGTTCAGCAATTGAGAGACAATCCCTGCCCACAACAGGCTTACAGTCTAGAAGGGGGGAGATAGACATCTAAACAAGTAAACAGGCATTAATATAAATAGAATTATAGATATGCACAAGTACACACAAGTACTGTGGGGTGGGGAGAGGGGGTTAATAATAATAATGATGGCATTTATTAAGCACTTACCATGTGCAAAGCACTGTTCTAAGCACTGGGGAGGGTACAAGGTGATCAGGTTGTCCCACGTGGGTCTCACAGTCTTAATCCCCATTTTACAGATGAGGTAATAGGCACAGAGAAGTTAAGTGACTTACCCAAAGTCACACAGCTGACAAGTGGCAGAGCTGGGGCTTGAACCCATGACCTCTGACTCCAAAGCCCGTGCTCTTTCTAGTGAGCCACACTGCTTCTGGGTCCCCCAAGAGGACAACATGGCCTCTTGGTTTAGCCAATCAGTCATATTTATTGAGCACTTACTATGTGCAGAGCACTGTACTAGGCGCTTGGGAGAGTACAATGCAACAGAATTAGCAGACACGATCCCTGGTCAAGGTTTAGGTCAGTAAAAAGCTAACTGGGTAGATTTTTTTCTTGGGCACTGAAGGTGGGAAGTGGAGATCCAAGGCTCGGGCAGCTGTTGTGTAATTTGGCATTTGCTGTCAAGTATTTACCACCTTTTATTGTTGCTTGGGGATTGAGGCAAAAAGGTAACTGCTGCTGCTTTATTGCCCAAAGCTTCATATAAATCCCAGCCATGAATATGTGATCAACTGGTGAATGGTGGTACCTCATTATTTCACCTCCCTTCTTTCATGATTTCATGCTTTCTCCAGGCACTCTGGAAGGTTACTGAATCCTTGGTGAGGAGGAAGTATTTCATTCACAGACACTTAATTATCGCACGGGGGTTTATAAAGCAACTTTGAAAGCTATATGGATGTAGCATAATGATTCCTGCATAATGGCTATGTAATATATAATGATAATAATTACACATAATTTGTGTTTACAGTGTCTGAGAGATTAAACTCCTTCGTACATTTTCTAAAAACAGGCATAGACTTTGCAGATTAGAGTGCATTTGATATTTTGCAAACTGCTGCACAAACCTTCTTAGTCACTCCTTTCAGGTGCCTCCCCTGGGTATTAGGTGGTAGTCGCCCACACAACATCTAAAGGATGGAGACCAGAAGCTAAGTGACTCATCAAGCCATGTAGCAGTGGCAACATAGTTGCCTGTTGCTCCCATCGTGTTCTCCCCCTCTAGACTGTCAGCTTGTTGTGGGCAGGGAATGTGTCTGTTATATTGTACTCTCCCAAGTCTTAGTACAGTGCTCTGCTCGCAGTAAGGGCTCAATAAATTACTGACAGACTAACTATCCAAATCATATAATGATAACAGCATGAAGCAGTGTTACCTAGTGGATAGAGCCCAGCCTGGGAGTCAGAAGGACTTGAGTTCTAATTCCCACTCCTTCACTTGTCTGCTGTGTGACCTTGGGCAAGTAACTTAAATTCTCTGGGCCTCGGTTGCCTCATCTATAAATTGGGGATTAAGACTGTGAACCCCATGTGGGACATGAACTGTGTCCTACTTGATTTGCTTGTAATTACCCCAGCACTTAGTACAGTACCTGATTCATTGTAAGCACTTACCAAATACCATTAAAAATAAGCATTGAAGCCCAAAGGACTGCAATGGAAATTTCCTAGTTGAATAATGGAATAACTTAGTTTTGTGATGCTTCTGGTACTTGGCAACTCCAGTATATAGTGACATGTCTTGGGGAAGCTGCATAGCAAATGGAAAGAGTATAGTTCTCTTTTTACACAAACCCTAATCCCAGCTCTTCCACTGGCCTCCTGTGTGACTTTGGGAAATCAGTTAACCTCTCTGGGCCCCAGTTTCCTCTTTTATAAAATAGGGATAAGCTGCCTGCTCCTTTTATCTCTTAGATTATGAGCCCTTGGGTGGGACAGGAACTGTTTCATCTGACTATCTTGTATCTACACCAATGCTTAGCACATAGTAATTGCTTAATAGCTACCATAATTATTACCTATTTCCTTTCTTCCTTCACCACACCTCCCTAAATTCTGAAATGTAACAATGCTGAGATCTCAGTGACCCCACCCCCTATTTCAAGTTGAAGCAATACAGGCAAGTATTTACTTTTCTTATCTGTGGGTTGAGGAATTAATTCGGATGCAGTTGGAATTAGTGGTAAACTTTCTTAAGGGCCAACTGTGACCAGTTGTAATGCTTCCTACTGAACATGTTGGTTTTCAGCTAGTTTGGCCAGTACCAATATGGCACCAACACTTACTGTGTGCCGAGCACTGAGGTAGATACAAGAGGATCAGATCGACACAGCCCTTCTCCCACTCCAGGCTCATGGTCTAGAAGGAAGGGAGAACAGGGATTGTTATCCCATTTTACAGATAAGGAAACTGAAGCATAGAGAGGTTAAATAATTGGCCTCACGTCACAAATAAGCAAGATGTGGAGCCTAGATTAGAACCTGTCTTCTGATGTCCAGCTCCATGTTCTTTACATCATTCATTCATTCAATCGTTTTTGAGTGCTGTGCACAGCACTGTACTAAACGGTTGGAAAGTACAATTTGGCAACAGAGACAATCCCTACCAATAATGGGCTCATAGTCTAGAAGGGGGAGATAGACAACAAACAGCCAGCCCACCCCTGCCTCCTATTGCCTTTATTTATGGTATTTTCAGGGGGCCAGAAAGAGAAATGCAAAGCCTCTGAGGTAAGTAGGGGCATAAGAGGGTCACTGCAGAGAGATACCATAATTCTGAGAGGCTTCGGGTACACTTCCACAAAATGGTACATTATGACATTATTCTGTTGTGTACCTGGTGTGAAGCCTGTGCATCTCATTGTTTGGTGTCTGCAAGGGTCATCTGTGGCCACCCTCTCCTTTTACATTATATTTTAGGGGGAGACATATTTTGGTGGCACTTCCTCCCTGGGAAATGTCATCTCCTAGCACCTTAGACGTTATAGGACTCAGGTTCGAATCCCTGCTCTGCCACTTACCTGTGCTAGGTCACACTTGCTGTGTGACCTTGGGCACCTGAGACACTTATCTGCCTGTTTTCTCATCATTAAAATGGGGATTAGATATCCATTCTCCAATCCTCTTAGTCTGAGCCCCACAGGAGACTTGGGACTATATTCCATCTGCTTCTAATGCAGCATGGCTCAGTGGAAAGAGCACGGACTTTGAAGTCAGAGTTCATGGGTTCAAATCCCGGCTCTGCCAATTTTCAGCGGTGTGACTTTGGGCAAGTCACTTAACTTCTCCGTGCCTCAGTTACTTCATCTGTAAAATGGGAATGAAGACTGTGAGCCCCCCATGGGGCAACCTGATCTCCTTGTAACCTCCCCAGTGCATAGAACAAGTGCTTTGCACATAGTAAGCGCTTAATAAATGCTGTTATTATTATTAATGTACCAACCCCAGATTTTAGCCCAGCGTTTGGTACATAGTAGGGCTTAACAAATATCATGATTAATTATCAATAATTATAACACCCACCTCTATTCCTCTATTAGTTGTAAGAGGCAGGAAAGAAAGCATTGTGGGTACTGGGAGAGAAGACCTGCAGCTGTCAAATCTGTAAGCCTTCTCCTCCGGCAGTCTGTAGCCTGGGATATCCTGTAGGAATGTAGAGTGACAGGTTTGGCACCGTTGGTGTTAAGCAAGAAAGGTACTTGAAAAAGAACAACCTTTTCCATTTGTTTCTAATGCTTTAACGAGGCAATTTCCATTTGCTTGGTAGAGAGGGCTGGTGTTAGCATTTCTGATGGTAGTGAATTACAGTGCAATTTGAGGCTGTAATAAAATCCATGTCATTTGTTTCCAACATTTTCATTTGCTAATGCTTTGAAATGCATTTTGATTTTTATTGTTGGTTAAGTAATTCCTCAAATGCCCTTAGAAAACTGTATATTACATTTCCCGAACTGGTATAACTGAAGGACAAAATCATAATGCCTCTGAAGTTTTAACCAGAGTGACAATCACCTTGGGTTAACAAAACCATTTTTAATATTAAAATTTTTTGAAATCCATTTAGTATTTAAAGAGAATTGGTTTGCAGGGAGAACATGTTTCATAATAAATAAAGGCTCGGTGATATGTGCTTGGCTCTTAAAGCACCTAATCCGGTATTAATTGTGCTTTATGCACATCTGCCCTAGTGCACAGAACACTTTGACAGTGCAGTTTTGTAAAGATGAAAATCTCTGCAAAAGGGCTTGGAAGGCTAAACAGCTCCTCCAGCAGGATGGCACAGAAGGGACAGTCAACATTTGACACTCCATAAAGAAGCAGATCTTTCTCTGCAACTTGACTGGCAGTGGATTTGGTTACCTTCTGCCCCACTTTATTGCTAAATACACTTGGAATGATACTCTGGGGCCCTGGGTTTGCAGAGTGAAGCGGGTTCCAGAGGGTTTGTCTAACCTTTGGTGGCAGAATTTCTGAATCGAATGTGCCTTAGGGAAAAGAAGCCCATTCAGGTAAGCTCACTGTGGGCAGGGAATGTGTCCATTTATTGTTATATTGCACTCTCCCAAGCACTTATTACAGTGCTTTGCACACAATAAGTACTCGATAAATCTGATTGAATAGATAGGTCAAAAGGTTTTATTAATTGGAAAGCAGACTCTAAAGGGGAAGGCTTTTGGGGTTGCTCCACTGCAAGCTTGAATCCTGACCTGCCTTGTGGGACTGGATATTAATTACCATGTTGCTTTTGTAATTTCAGCCTGTTCGAGCACTACTGCTATTCCCGTGGAGGCATGCGACACACCTCTTACACGTGCATCTGCGGGAGGTAAGATTCTCCAATTTATAGACTCTTGCCACCTTTACTACGGACCTCCCACTCACAACCCCCTCCCCTGGGCTGTAATTTTACTGGGAGAAGGATGGATGATGGTTTGCACTGTGTCTCAATAAACTAGCTGGGTTACAGATCCTACAGCTCTCGAGAAATTTTGGGATGATTGCTAATGTGGCCTGAGTTGTGTTTATGCTGAATCTGTGCTATGGCCCAATAGCTGGGAGGATTTGCATTATAGGAAGAATAACAACTTAATATCGGCCCCAGATGGGGACCAAGCAGGGCTTTGCCTACAAAATCTGTACGTTTAAAAAGAAATCGTGTGTTTGTGATTATTTGAAATCTTCTTGGACTCTGAGTGTGTGATTTGATGCCCAACAGGTGTCAGAGTTGGTAGAATTCCTTGGAAAAAGCAACACCATTTATTCCCACGTACAACAATAATTGAGAGCTTGTCAGCCATCTCTTCCTGTCTCACACTGCCTTCTGTCACTTCCACCCTATTTTCCTCTCACCCCTGCACCACCCCACAATTTGAAACTGAGGGAATCTGTACTCAAGGAGAAGATCAACTTACCAAGCTTTCTTTTTGTATTTTCTCATGCTTCATTGCCATCCCTTTGAGCCTTGTCTTGGTGGCCTGCAACTTCAGAGTTAATCTCTCAGGGGGCCAATACCTTTTTTAGTTAAAATTGCATACAATCAAAGGCATTTAGAGAGTGCTTACTATCTGCAGAGCACTATACTAAGCGCTTAGGAAAGTGCAATACAACTGAGCTGGATGATGTGACCCCTGCCCACAAGGAACTTACAGTCTACAGGAGAAGCGTACAGTCTTGCATTGCTTCATGCTGCTGCCCGGATTGTCTTTGTCCAGAAACGCTCTGGGCATGTTACTCCCCTCCTCAAAAATCTCCAGTGGCTACCAATCAATCTGCACATCAGGCAGAAACTCCTCACCCTCGGCTTCAAGGCTCTCCATCACCTCGCCCCCTCCTACCTCACCTCCCTTCTCTCTTTCTACAGCCTACCCCACACCCTCCGCTCCTCCGCCGCTAATCTCCTCACCGTGCCTCGTTCTCGCCTGTCCCGCCATCGACCCCCGGCCCACGTCATCCCCCGGGCCTGGAATGCTCTCCCTCTGCCCATCCGCCAAGCTAGCTCTCTTCCTCCCTTCAAGGCCCTACTGAGAGCTCACCTCCTCCAGGAGGCCTTTCCAGACTGAGCCCCTTCCTTCCTCTCCCCCTCGTCCCCCTCTCCATCTCCCCCATCTTTCCTCCTTCCCTTCCCCACAGCACCTGTATATATGTATATATGTTTGTACATATTTATTACTCTATTTATTTATTTATTTATCTTGTACATATCTATTCTATTTTGTTTTGTTAGTATGTTTGGTTTTGTTCTCTGTCTCCCCCTTCTAGACTGTGAGCCCGCTGTTGGGTAGGGACTGTCTCTATGTGTTGCCGACTTGTACTTCCCAAGCGCTTAGTACAGTGCTCTGCACACAGTAAGCACTCAATAAATCCGATTGATTGATTGCAGTGTAAAACTTGGCACACATCGACCATTTAAATAACATTTATTCTCTCTCTATGGCTTACTAATCTAAAGTTACTTTAAAAGTGTCTTTTGTTAGCTCTGCTGCAGAAAATTTGTCAAAGACTTCACTTGAGACTCATTTTATCAATCATCAATGGTATTTATTCATTCAGTTGTATTCACCACTTACTGTGTGCAGAACACTGTACTAAGTGCTTGGGACAGTACAATACAATAAAGAGTGACATTCCCTGCCCATAATGATCTTGCAGTCTAGAGGATGAGTTTGCAGTCTAGAGGATGAGCTTATTATTGAACGCTTACTTTCTACTGAGCACTGTACTTAAGCACTTGGGAGAATACACTACAACAGAGTTAGCAGATACATTCCCTGCCCACAACGAGCTTATAGTCTAGTAGCTTCTTACTTGGGTATCACAGCTGAAAGTAAAATACTTGTCCAAATGATATCCTTCACTTCCTCTGATAGAGCATTGACAGTTGGTAGCATTGGAAGCAAAAAGAAACAGGTCTTGAGCCACATAATTTCCATTAAGCACTTTTATTGAATCCATAACAGTAATAGAGCTGGGTGAGAACTCTGAAGGTAAAGGGGATTGGAGATAAAGAAAGGATGGGGGAGAAGAGGAAAATGGGAGATTGATGGTGCAGTCAGGACTTCAAGAGAAACACAATTCTCTTCAACCCTTTGACATCCTTCACTGTGTTGTGATCTCAGTTGTGAAGGACATTATAGCAATGAGTACTTCAGCTTGTTAAGGAAATGATGATTTCTTTCTCTACCAAGCCAATAGAGTTCACACCATCAATCAATCAACCAGTAGTATTCATTGAGTTCTTCCTATGTACAGAGCACTGTACTAAGTGCTTGGGAGAGTACAGTATAATAGAATTAGTGGGCATGTTCCCTGCCCATAACAAGCTTAAAGTCTAGACCAAGGGAAACTCCAAATGATGAGAGTATGAACAGCCCCACATAGGATGGATTCTCTTAAAGTGGACTCAACACACCCCTATCTTGGGTTAGTTTACTTTTTAGCTCTGGAAAAGGAAATCACACCTTTTTTTTTGGTCAGGGTGGGGACAGTGTGTAAAATATGCATGGTGGATATTTTAGAGATAAATGGTCCTTCTTGCTTATCCAATTACGGGAAAGGGCAGCTTCTCTGCAGAAGTCATCTGGAGGTAAGTGTTGATTGTATTTCAACTTGGACATAACTTCATCTCCAGAAGGATTTGCCTGGTGTAGTCTACTCCTGCAAGGAGAAGTAACCTTTCAGGCATTAGGTTGGGGGCAAGTGGACATGGTACTTAGAATTAGACCTCATTCTGTAGCAGTCTGTGTGAGCAGTTATCTTTTACAAGCATAAATTGCTTGTAAAATTATACAATCCATGTCACCTGAATGTTGCTTTTATTATTAAGCAGTACAGCTTGGTACATGTAGCCCTGGAGTAAGTAGGTGCTTCTAAGCATGTCTAATGCATATTTGCCCCATTTTTCTTCCTCCTTAAAACATCTTAGAGGAAATGAATGTAGACCATTAATGGCCTCAGCACATATATGTCCAAAAGCATTGTTCCAAACTGGATTGTGACAGAGTGTTTGCTATTTCAGGTAGTTGATTCTCATCCTGGTCTTTTTTGCATCCTTTTGTTGCGATCCAGCTCTATACAAGTAGACACAATCTCCCAATCAAATAATAGTATTTACTAAGTTGTTACTTTATGCAGAGCACTTTACTAAGAATTTTGGAGAGTTCTATAGAGTTAGTAGACACAACCCCCACCCTCAAGGAATTTATGATCCAATAGGGAAGACAGGTGTTAAAGTTGGTTTTTTTTTTTTAATTCCTTGTGAGCAGGGAATTTTTTGTGTGTGGTTTTTTTTTAATGCTTAAGTGCAGTGTATTACACTCAGAAGGTACTCAGTAAAATACCATTACTACTACTACAGTCAAAACTTCTACCTTGGAACTGAATATGCAGTTCGTGATTATCCAGGGTCTTTGTTCTCCTCTCTCCTTTCTTCTCTCTCCCTTCCTTCCTCCCTCCCTACCTTTGTCTGCCTTATGGGCATTTTGAAGTGTTGAGGCCTTCAAAGAGAGAAGCTGTAACTCAGAGCTGTTCAGCACCTTTTCCAGGAGCTTGTTAGAAGCTCTGATCTAAGAAAAGGAGTAATGTGAAGCCATTAACTAAAATAATAACCACATGTCCCATGCCCAAAGATAATGAGAGATTCTTTGCACTACATCCTACTCTATCTCCCTCATTTTGATTATTCTGTAGCTAATTGTTACTTGTCATGCAACTTTCAAACATTTCAGGAGAGGTGCAGAATACGCTGCCATGATATGTCTGGAACATCATACCTTGGCAGTTTGAGCATTGATTTAAAGCTTTAATCATCCAAAGACTATGGAGAGGTCCATTTTTTTTTTGGTGTTTTTTTTTTTTTTACAATAGGATACAGATTTTTGATTGACATCTGGAGTGGAAGGGCCAGGCAATTTATAAGAGTATACGTATTTGAGGTTTGGGCATAATTCCTGTATTTTAACTGAGAGAGAAAGTGTGAACAAGCAGACACAATGCTGAGAAGAATAAATAGTTTGAGAAAAGACTGAGCTCTTGACCTGTTTTTTAACTTGATGCGTGATAGAGCTAGATGAATAACAATAGGCAGGAGCAGACTACATCCCAAGACTGCAAATGGGTCACTGACCAAGTCAGAGGGCTTCAGAAGCTAAGACCAAAGTCCTCTACTCCTCTGGAGATTTCTTGACAATCCCTATGATTCAGGGGTTTCATCTCCCACACTGCTGAGAACAAAATTGCTACCTACAATGCTTCCTTCTGTATATGTCCACACTCAACCGCTTTCCTCAATCCGTCCACAAAAGGTTGCGTAAGAACCTGAAAATGTCATTTCTGGTCCATCCAGTTGTCTCTTACAGTAGCAGCAGGGTGTCTAGAGGAACAGTGTTCCACTGATTACAATAACAATAATAATAATGATGATGGTATTTGTTAAGCACTTACTTTGTGCCAGGCAGTATACTAATCACTGGGGTGGATACAAACAAATTGAGGTGGACACAGTCCTTGTCCCATGTGGGACTCACAGTCTCAATCCCCATTTTACAGCTGAGGTCACTGAGGCACAGAGAACTGAAGTGACATGCCCATGGTCACACATCAGGAAAATGGGAGAGCTGGGATTAGAACCCACAACCTTCTGACTCCCAGGCCCATGCTTAATCCACTAAACCATGCTGCTTCTTGCTATGCCAAGCTGCTTCTCATGGTATTAAGCACTTACTATGTGCTGGGCACTGTACTAAGTGCTAGGATGGATTCAAGCAAATCGGGCTGGACACAGTCCCTGTCCCCCTTGGGGCTCACGGTCTCAATTCCCCTTGATCAGTGTACAAGTTGCAGCCTACTAGAATAGACAGAGTCAATTAATGATATTGATTAAGCACTTACCATGTACAGAGCACTGAAATAAGTGCTTAGGAGATTACAATACAATAGAGTTAGTAGATATGAGCCCTGCCCTCAAGGAGCTTACAGTATACTAGGGAAGACAGACATTAAAAGGATTTGCCAATAGGGGAAATGGTAGAGTATTAGGATATGGAGATAAGTGATGTGGGGCTTGGGGTAGGATGAGTATCAAAGTGGTTAAGAGGTACAGAATCAAGTGTGTTAGGATGCAGAAGGGAGGGCTGGGAAATTTTTGCTGAAGGCCTTTAGCCCAGTGGAGTGAACTGAATCCTACTTTGGCCTCAGACATAATTACACTGATGTGTGAAGCCATTAGATTTCCAGTCCTAGAGAGGCAGAAAACACACCCAATGTTCTGTGAGGCCTGGATCTGCTGTAGGCAGCTGCTAGATCATAGATCAGAAAGATCCAGCACTTTAGTTTGAAAAATGATAGAGACTGGTAAAAGATGAAAAGCCCAAATTAGCACTCACACCTTTGGTGGGACCCGTTGTAGGAAACCAAAATCATTCCTCTGGCTTCAGAGGGGAGGAAAAAAGGCTTGTCCTTGGGTGGGGGCAGGGGTGGAGGGAAATAAAATGAGAGTAATTGCCAGGCTTCCATTTGGTTTCCAAATTGTGTCCATGGTGTATGAACAAGATGGGTATTTAATTTTATTGTGAAGCCAAGCCCTCAAGGCCAGAGGGTGATAGATAGGCGAGAAGCATGGGGCTCCATGTTGAAAGCAACATTTGGGGGTAGGTTGGGGGTGGGGGGGGCGCGCTGTAGTGTCTGTCAGATGATGAAAAGAGACAGTAGCTCAAAAGGTAAGATTCCCCAGGATGTAGGATGGCTTGGTATTTGTTCTGGGTAGTAGTAATGATGTTTATAGAGCTCCTAAGGTACTGTACTAAGCACATCAGAAAATACAACAGAAGCAAAGGATATGCCCTCTGCCATAGGGAGCTACAGTCTAATGTGGAAAGACAGATATAATAATAATAATATTAATAATGGTATTTAAGTGCTTACTATGTGCCATGCCCTGTACTAATCACTGGGGTGGAATCAAGCAAATGGGATTGAACACAGTCCTTGTCCCACATAGAGCTCACAGCCTCAATCCCCATTTTACAGATGAGGTAACTGAGGCACAGAGAAGTAAAGTGACTTGCCCAAGGTCACACAGCAGACAAGTGCGAGAGCTGGGATTAGAATAAATCTCTGTCCACTAAGCCATGCTGCTTCTCATGTAGATATGCTAATGATCTACAAGTAATGGGAATATCAGGAAGAGCAAGCATTGTCTGAGTAGTAGAATGGGCAGATATCAAAGGGCAAGGACTATTTTTTGTCATGGGAACAATTTTCATGGGTGTTAAACTCTACCTTGTTCTTTCATCAGAGGGCATGTGCTGAGCTGTAACCTCAATGCACCAGGTGCCTCTTAGGGTTGGCCTCTGGGCCGTTGGATGGATTGGAACGCTTGGTCGCTGCCACTGAGAGTACATGAGTGATTCATTTGAGCTCTTAAATCCTCAGACATTTTCTGCTCTGGTGGATAGAAAGGAAAATAATTATTTCTACCTTTGTGATTTTTGAGTCTCTTAAAAAGGGCTGTAAATAGCACACTTTTGGTGGAGCCCGAGCTGAGTGAGAAGATTTCAAATGTTCCTTCACTTAAAGCATAAATGATTTGGTTAAGCTTTTTGTGAAAAAATACCTCCAAGTTTTACTGCTGCTTCAGCTCAGCTGAGTGATCTGTTACACTCTTTTCCTTACAGTTGTCAGATGCTTGCCCAGAATTTAGCTAAGATAGTTTCACTTTTTTAAAAATACATCCTCAAACCTCTACTTTTCAAAGTTTCTCCCCAGTCTTATTCTTATTCTTGATTAAGCATTCTTCCCTCTCTGCCCTATCTAGAAGTGTGTGTATCTGCTCATGTTTGGCTTCCAAACTCTAAACACTTTAAGCTCCTTGTGGCCAGGGAACATTTCTACCAACTCTGTTGTATCATACTCTCCTGAATGCTTAATGCAGTGCTCTACATACGGTAAGTGCTCAATAAATGTGATTGATTCAAGCACAGAGACTGGATCTTCAATTAATTGTGTTTCTCAGGCTGTGCTCAAAAGATCCTTTCTCAATTGGCTCTAGCCGATTTCACCCTGGAGAAGTCTTTCCAGTGTACTTGCCCTAATTTCCAACCTTACTCCTACCCTTTCCTCCACCCAACCCCAAATCCCTGCATTGCTGTCCTCTTCTTCCAATCCAAATATGTCCTGCTTCTTCTGTAATAGTGATTATATAAAGTTGTGGTATTTAAGTGCTTATGATGCATCAAGCACTGTATTAAGCATTGGGGTTGGTACACTAGAGGCAGGTTGAACACCGGCCCTGCCTGTCATGGAGCTTCCAGTCTAAAGGGAGGAGGAACAAGGTTTTCATTCACATTTTACAGATGAGGAAACCAAGACACAAAGAAGTTAAGTGACTTGTCCAAGGCCACGTCAGGCAAGTGGCAGAGCTGAGTTCGGAACCCAGGAATTCTGACTCCCAGGCCCATGCTCTCTCCAGTAGGCCACACTGCTCTGCCCTGGGGGTGGCCAATATAACTTGTCTGTTTTGACTTGAGAGTCCAGAGAACCAGATCTTCCCCTCAGTAAATGGTGAATTATAATGTGACATTGAACAATTCACTCCTGACTCCATATTTTCTTTTGTCCATTTTACAGAATATGGCAACATTCCGTTGTCACCTGCCTCTCCGGAAGGTTGGGAGAAATAATGAGTGAATAACTGGAAAAATCCCAGGGTTAAATGGATATAGCAGCTGGATCTGCTCTGGTTCAGGCTTATTGGTAAAATTAGTTTTCAAGTGGAAAATTATTTTTTTGCCTAAAAATTACACAGGCAAGCTGAATGCTGGACAACAAGCTCGCATCAGTTGCAATTGCACTGTGCAGACAAAGTGCTGTTTATAGTGTCACCTCAGTTCACTGTCATCCTAGGACCCCCGGGTCACCCCCTCAACATAAGCCCCTCTTCCGCACCCTAATTGTTAGCTTGGGCCACCGTAGAAGTTGTGGGAGTGAGGAGCTGCATGGCATAATACTTATGGCCGCCAAACAGGGATGTCAATAGGCCTCATCGGTGTTCTCGTCTACAGCACCTTTTCAAGCAGCATGGCATAGTGGATAGAGCATAGGCCTGGGAATCAGAAGTCATGGGTTCTACTCCTGTACTGCCACTTGTCTGCTGTGAGACCTTGGACAAATCACTTCACATAGCTGTGCCTCAGTTATCTCATCTATAAAAGGGGGATTAAGGCTGCAAGCCCTATGTGGGACAGGGACTGTGCCCCACCCGATTAGGTTGTATCTATCCCAGTACTCAGTACAGTGCCTGGCACAAAGTGTTTAAAAATTATGCAATTATTATTATTATCATCATTATAATTATTCATTATATTGTAAGCTTCCCTAGGGCAGGAATCATGTCTTCCTACACTGTTGTACTCTCCCAAGTACTTAGCTTGGTGCACTGCACGCAGTAAGCACTCAATAAATGCAGTGCTCTGCACACAGTAAGCGCTTAATAAATATGATTGAATGAATAAATACCTTTGACCACTATCAGTTACTGGATCCAACTCAAACTCGTGTTTGCAACCTGAATAGCTTTGGAGGAAGAAGAGTGGGGTAGTGGAACCTGTTATTTATTGGTTTCCCCTTTGTTCCTTGGCTAACTAGACTCATTTTGCTCTTCTTTGATCAGTGGCGAGAATTCTGCCGTGCTACACTATGGACATGCTGGAGCCCCAAATGATAAGACCATTAAAGAAGGTGATATGTGGTGAGTATACAATGCAGTACTTGTCCGGGTAAAGAAGTGAAAACTCCCTGCACTGCTACTAGGTTCCTACTGTTGGTTTCCATTCTAGCAGAGGGTGGATTGATCATTTTGTTTACAGTCTAGCCAAAGGTCGATTGGTCAGTTTGTTTCCATTCTAGCTGAAGGTGTACTGATTAAAAAAAATAGAAAATGAGAGTGCTGATTCAGTGAGGCACTTGAGTGGATCTGGTTTTGCGAGTGTAATGAAATAGAAGTCATACCTGAGTGCTCAGTGAGTACTTGGGAAGCACAAAACAAAGAAGTGATATTTTGTGTTCCCCCAAGCACTAGTGTAGTGCTCTGCATGCTGTAAGCACTTACTACCTAGCATTGATTGATTGACTGATAAATTCCTGTCTTAATGGAGCTTAATGGAAACATTGACTCCAGTGAAAAACAAAGCTCACACTCAATGACCATTGGTAAATTCTTATATTGCTAATAATAATAATAATGGCATTTATTAAGCACTTACTCTGTGCAAAGCACTGTTCTAAGCACTGGGGAGGTTACAAAGTGATCAGGTTGTCCCGGGGGGCTCACAGTCTTAATCCCCATTTTACAGATGAGGTAACTGAGGCCAAGAGAAGTTAAGTAACCTGTCCAAAGTCTCACAGCTGAAAATTGGTGGAGCTGGGATTTGAACCCATGACCTCTGACTCCAAAGCCCGTGCTCTTTCCACTGAGCCACGTGGCTTCTCTTTCCTAAGTTTGATCTTTCCTAAGTTTGGTCTGTCCAAAATAATGCAGGGACCAGAAATGGATTTTATTTTTCTCAATGAAAAGAAAGCTCCATGGAGAGGAGGCAGTTGTCTCATGAAATTGGCCATCCTTCTATGGATCAAAGCCACCCACTCTGCCCCCTGCAGCTTTTGGGGAAGGGCAGGGAGCTGAAGCTAACCCACCCCACTTCTTGATACCATTTGGGGGCTGGAAGTGGTGGGTGTAAATCAATCAAACATATTTATTGATTTTAATTTCTACCCGTGCTTGGTGTCCTTTCTCCTCCAACCGAGCTCTTGGCCAAGTCCAGGCAAAGGGAGTCAAGCAGGTATCCTTCTGCAACACCGTGACTGCCTGTCTGGGTCAGACCATATTATTCATTCATTCAGCCGTATTTATTGAGCGCTTACTGTGTGCAGAGCACTGTATTAAGTGCTTGGGAAGTACAAGTTGACAAAATAGAGACAGTCCCTACCCAACAGTGGGCTCACAGTCTAGAATATTAGATCCAGTCTAGAATATTAGATCACTGGATCTGGTTTTAGTGACTTAAAAAAAAAAGATGTGGGGAAATTGGAGCAGGTTGAGAGAAGAGCTGCAAATCAATTCAAGGGGGACGACTAAGAGGAAAAGAATTGGGGTTGGTTAGTATAGAGAAAGAGGACGAAGGGAGAGTCTCGGAGGCTCTGGGCAGGAGCACTGTATATATCAATAAAATTTATTGAGCACTTACTGTGTGCAAAGCACTTTACTAAGCACTTAGGAGAGTACAACGGAGCTGGTAGACACATTCCCTTCCCTTAGTGAGCTTACAGTCTAGTTTTAGCATTAGAACTGACTTTTGGCTCAAGTCTTCTGTAGGCTTTTTAAGATAAATTGAAGCTGGTTTTAGTATTCTAGCCCTGGCTCTGTGATCTAGACTTCATTCACTCTGGTAGCTGAACTAAACATATTTTCCCCTTACTTTCTCCATTTAAACGAAAAGAGGAAGCTTTTTATTATATCTTGAATTTAAAAATAGATCCACAAAGCATCCTTTATTTTGGTTTGTATTCTCTGGACATGGGCATGTTCGCCTAGATGAAAAAGCTAGCTCATTTTTTCAACTAGTCTCCAAATGTGAGACCATAAATTGGAAACACCTCCATAGGAGATAACTCAGCTGTTTCCAGGCAGGACTTCCCATCTGGATCCATGGCAGAAAGATTGTCACATTTCCCAGAAATCTGAGAACAAGGTTCATAAACACATCTGAAAATATTCCCAGCAGCATTTTCTAGTTAATCACTCAATATAGAGCCCTGCTTGGACCTGATCTGTTTTCTATAGGGTTATTTAAAATGAGCATTTGTTAATTCAAATGCATGTCCATGAAAATAAACCCTGAGTGGAAAGTTGAGCCCCATGCAATCAAGTTGTCCCTTTGCTTTGGGGAAAATAAAGAGAGGAAAAGAAAAATTTGAAGAAGTTTGTTGCAAGTTGCTCTCCTCTTGGGAGAAAAAATAATTTAAAATTATCACTATTGCGTGCATTTCCTAGAGTTGAAGATCACCAAGGTAGAGGCTACTCTCACTCTCCTGTAGCTTCTTTCCCTTCTTTCATAGAGTTATTATTTCTTGATAAAAAATAACATCAACTCCAGCTAAAGGTAGAGGGTTTATAAAGGGCTTGGACATTTTGCAAATGGTAAAGACTGCAATATTTTTGGACTGAGGTCATTTAGTCAACTTGCAGAACTGGGTAATAAATGTAAAAAAGAGTCATGGTTTAAGCTGAACTCTTTACTTGCCTTTTCATTATATCGAAATGTCAGTACCATTTTGGGACTGTTTTTGAGCCAGAAGATGCTAGAAAAAGATTTTAGTTAGTTTTTGCCACATCTGATTTGCAGGAACAAAAAGGTGCAAAGTGAGAATTTCTGAATCCAGACTCCCTCACTGTAGTTTCCATATGAAATTGGTGAAACATTTTGTGGATTCAGCTGCTCTGTGTTTATCGTGCCATTTTATTATGGCCCATCCTGCATTCTGAATTATGCACGATGTTTGTCAGTAAAGCAGCATTAAAAATAAGATGATTACTATGAAATGTGTGTAATTGTTTTGTAGCCTTATAATGAATGGAAATAACTGGAAATGACCCTATTCGATGATCTGATGCCCCCGTCTTCCACCTGGTCTCCTTAGCCTCTATAGGTCTCTTCATTTCCTTGGAGGAGGGTGTAAAATTTTGTAGTCACATGTAGACAGAACAAATCTCCTTCATGTGAACATACACAACCTTATTACGTGGATTGGAATAAGTCAGAAGACAAGAATGGCTCATTATGTGTCCTCTCTGCCCCTCTTCCCCCCCTCCCCGCCACTCTTCTTGCTGGTGTAGAGAGTAAATTATTATGATATTAATTGAAAATTGGTCCATGCAAGCTAGCAGGGTGGGGAGTTTTTAGCCTTTGGTAATTTCCTGCAATCCATCTAAATAGGATACACAGTGTATCACCACTCCATTATTCTGCTGATTGTGATGAGCTAGGAAGGGATAAACCAAACAATGAGATTTTGTGTCTTAGGAGTCCTGGGTTAGTGACTAATAGGATTAAAATATGATGCCCACATGTTAGTGGCAGATTATAATGCTGAATCGTACAAGTTATCCAGTACTGCTGTGGAAGCATCGTGGGGCGCACAGACCAGATCCTGAACAAGCTAGAAATTGTCCTGTGTTGTCTGATAACACCTAGGATTTACGGCTTAGTTTTTTTATCCAAAACCCAGATTTACAAGTGGGAGAAGGGAGCGAGCCCAGTCTCTTTAGAGATTTGGATCCCAGAGCCTCATAATAGGATGGAGAAGACCATCTCAAATGCTTCCAAAGTGTTTGCTGGATCTTTGGCAGAAGGAGAGAGCTCTTAGTTCATTTCCTCATGGACTCCTTTTAAGAATACCCAGGATCAGCCAGACAGCCCGAGGCCAATCTGTTGTTATATTCTCCCAAGCACTTGGTACAGTGCTCTGTACACAGTAAGTGCTCAGTAAATACAATTGACTGAGTGACTGCCTGACTGTTGCAGTGTCAGCGGAATTAATGAGGCCTGATCAGTCAGAACAGTTTATCTGTTAGAAGAGTGAAGTTCGCTCCTTTTGGAGTTTCAGAACTTGGGGACTCAATCTCTTTCCTGTCCCTTTATGTGAAGCTGTCGCCTGTGTTGTTATCTGTGGGTGCCAGTGTGAACACGTGGAGTTCATAGTTCATGCATCCTGTCTCTATTTGGCATAATAATAATAATAATAATGACACTTAATAATGATAATTGTAATTGTCATACTTAAGTGCTTCCTAAGTGCTTAAGTGAAGAGTTTTTGAGCAGCTGTGTGCAGCGCACTATACTAAGCATTGTTCATTTTGAGTGTCTGCCCTTAATAACAATCATAATAGTGGCAGTAATTTGTCGAAGGTCACACAGCTGGCATGCGGCAGAGCCTGGGATTAGAGCCCAGGTCCTCCGATTCTCATGGCCGTGCTCTTTCCACTAGGTCTCACCACTTCTCATGAAAAGCTCATGAGTTCTAATGCAATTCTGCCCCTCAAGTGCTGTTTATCTTTCTTCTAGTCACTTAATATCTTTAGGCTTTAGTTTCCTCATCCATAAAACAGGACTATCCTTCCTTGCAGAAATGTCCTGGATAATAACCAATCCTAATGTAGTAGTAGAAAAAAAAGTGTTTAAATGCTCTCTGTCATTTTCTACTAGTAGTGGTCCCAAAAACAAGTTCACAGGAAGAGATCTACACTTATATTGTTGGGAGAAAAAATTCCATCCAGCCTTATATTCAGGGGTAAAAGATTCCTTGGATGGCAGATAAAATATAAGAATTCGGACCTCTCAGTGACTTGATCTTGGCAGGTCATCATCAGTGGTATTTACTGAGTGCTTATTATGTGCAGAATTCTGTACTAAGCACTTAGGAGAATACAGAACAACCAAGTTGGTAGACATGTTCCCTGCCCATGGCAAGATTACAATCTACAGTCCATTTGGTGAGCATTTACTGAGGACCAAATATTTAGGAAAGTACATCAAAGGCACAAGACCCACTCCCTCCCCACAGGAAGCTTACAATTTATGCTATAAAAAGTGCCTGCCTATTCTTTCAGTTTATCCACTCATGGGAACATGTCTAAAAACTCTGTTGTACTCTTTCAAATGCTTAGCACAGTGGTCGGGCATAGTATGCATTCGATAAATACCACTGATTGATTGTCGTCACCACCAAGGCACTTCTGGCCTCCCATAGCAGGTCTGTGAAATGCATTTTGACATCAAAACAATCCATGCGCTTGGAATGACACTTATGACAAAACAGTACTTCATATACAAGGGCATAGCTTTTAAATTTGTATTGCATGTTTTGAACAACTAGATCAATGTGGTCTACCAAACTGCAGCTATTTTCATAAATCATGTAGCATTAATATGATCTGAAAGGTCATGCAAGCAAACCAATAAACCTCTATCCATCACGAATCATGTCGTTATAGAAACTCCCACTCAGTATTCCACGTGGTGGTAAAACCTAAACTTTGCACCCTAACTATATTGTCAAATCAATGCGCTGCAGACACGTCCCAGGGTGATGGGAACATAAATCAGCCAAGCCACAACTACCCTGTCAGAAATCATGTGATGAGGTTTTTGGAAGCTGCCGGTAGCTCAGATGGCAATTTGGAATTCAAGGCTGAGCCTCTCCGTGGCATTAACCCTCCATGCTAGGCCTCGGAGCAGCTCAGCTACTATCCTGACATTTGTATCCCCTGCATTTCTAATAATAATGATGATGATGGTATTTGTTACATGCTTACTGTGATCCTAGCACTCTTCTAAGCACCGGAGTAGATACAAGGTAATCAGGTTGGACACAGTCCCTGTCCCATTGTAATTCCCAAGCACTTAGTACAGTGCTCTGCACACAGTAAATGCTCAGTAAATGATTGAATGAATGAATGAATGTGAGACTCACAGTCTTAATCCCCCTTTTACAGATGAGGTGACTGAAGCCCAGAGAAGTGAAGTGACTTGCCCAAATGGCAGGGCTAGGACTAGAACCCAGGTCCTTCTGACTCCCAGGGCCATGCTGTAGCCACTAGGCCATGCTGCTTCCCTGAGAGCCTACACTGTTTTTAACTGAACTGTTTTCAACTACTACATAGGCAAAGAGGGGGATGAAAGAGAAGGGCAAAGTGAAGAAAAAGGGATGGGGGAAAAGGAGAAAGGGGAATGGAGGGAAGGGGAAAGGGGGAGCAAGGACTTCCCATCACCCCTGCCACCACCAATGCCATCTCCATTTCCTCTGCCACCTCAGCCAGGTCCTGATGGAGATGAAACCCTACATCAATCACTCAATAAATGGTGCTTATTAATAATAATGATGGTATTTGCTAAGTGCTTACTATATGCCAAGGACTGTTCTAAGCACTGGGATAGATACAAGGTTGTCCCAGGTGGGGCTCACAGTCTTCATCCCCATTTTCCAGATGAAGTAACTGAGGCACAGAGAAGTTAAGTGACTTGCCGAAAATCACACATCTGACAAGGGGTGGAGCCAGGATTAGAACACATGACCTCTGACTCCCAAGCCCGTGCTCTTTCCATTAAGCCATGCTGCTTATATAGCACTTACTGTGTGCAGAGCGCTGAGCTAAGCACTTGGAAAAACACAATACAACAGAGTTGGTAGACACTAACCCTGCCAATCAAGGTGCTTACAGTCTGAAGGAGGAGTCAGGCCTGGAAGAGAATGATGTTGGGGACAATGGCACCGCACCCCCCCCCCACCATCACCCTACTACTGCCACTCCTCCTTCCAAAATTGCTGCTACTTGAGGGGTTGCTTCTCACCCCCCAAGCAAGAAGTGGGACTCCTAATGGGCCCTGCCATTAAAGTCCCGGAACAAAAGGATTTTACAGTCCCACCACTTCAAGGCATCTTTTCCCTCTGGAGGAAGTGTTTTCTAATCATTATAAATTTCCTGAGGGCAGAGACTGGGTCTCTTCCCAATTGTACTTTCCCAAACATTTAGTGCTGTAGTCCATCTATAAATATTAGTAATCGTCTTGGCCATTTGCATAGTCCAGGCTTCCAGAATATCCCAAGTTGGGACACAGGAGGTTAGAGAGCAGGGCAAGAAACAGTGTGGCTTAGTGGACAGAACATGGGCCTGGGAATTAGAAGGACCTGGGTTCTAATCCTGGCTCTGCCATGTGTCTGCTCTGTGACCTTGGGCAGGTCACTTCAATGACCTCATCTGTAAAATGGGGATTAGTACTTGCACATTAGCCACATGTGCAAGATGGACTTTGTCCAAATTGGTTAGCTTGTATCTACCCCAGTGCTTAGTACAGTTTCTGGCACATAATTAGCACTTAGAAATACCATAATATAAAAAAAGGAAACCCAATTCCTTGTCTCCTCCTGTCAATGTCTCCCGGACCTAGGCAGTGGTTTGCAACCTCCCTCGAAGTAAACATTCACATCCATCTCCCTGGAGCAGCTGTGGAGGCTAATTTGATCAGCCCAAGCTCTTTGATGTTAATCCTGGGCTCATATTTGTGATTTTATTTCTAGTGCTAACTTTGAAATATATCCAGTAGAATAATTATGAGTTTATTACAGTCAATTTATTATGTAGCATTTAGTACAACATGTTGTGTTGATTACTGTTATTGCCAGATTGCTGAAGGCATTTATAATCCATTGTTTTATTGAAATTGATCTGCTGGGTTCCTACCATGTTCATCAAATAATAAATCACTCTGTTAGCCCAACATAAAAGCCACGTTACTTCATAGTATTGAAAGGAACCCAATTTTAAGCCCAGAACCAAGAAAATATTCCTGCAGCTAAATGTCTCAAAGAAAAATGTGTTTATTACTAGATTCAGGATAGTCTTTTCTCTGTGTGTTAAGAACAGCACCAGGTATCTGCCTTCATTCAATCTTTTGATAAATGTGCTCCGGAAAAATTTTGACATTTAGTTGGGAAGCTATTGGGGCTGACTTTCTACTCTTCAGCTCTGAATAACACATTTTATGAGTTTATTTCTCTATTCTTTCGTTGCATATTCCTTAAATAGTTTTGCAGTGTTCAGTTACTGAATTATTTTGCATTTACATGGGAAGGGAAATGTTTAGGATGTAAGTCTAAGATTCCTTGACAAAAGGAGGGAGCCCCCAAACCCCTTACATAAGCCCTCCAATCCTAGGGGTTTACTCTCACTGCTTTTTCGTTTTGAAGTACTAAATGTATTGACGTGTGTGTGTGTGTATGTGTGCGTCTCTGCTTCCTCTCCTCCAACAATAGAGGCATCCTTTTGTATAGGTTATTTTTTCAGGACAAAAATGATTCACAATTTGATGATGATGGTGGTAATGCCAATGACATTGGTACTTACCAAAATATCTCACCACTTGGGCTCAGTTAATGCTTCAAAATTATAGTATTCTGTAGAATTTATCACTTACTCCCTTTAAAGAGCTTTCCCAATATGAATTCTGAAAGCACCCAATCACCACCATTAATGAAAGGTTGAGACCAGATGAAAGATAATGAGAAGGAAGGAGAAGATAATGACACCAGAATTAGAATGACTTGAGTCAGGGCCTAGATGATGGTAAATGAGGGGGAATGTAAGAAGTTGCTCATCCAGTGCCCTCTGAAAGGCATCCATCAGGTTGCAGTTACTGGAACTGGGTAGTTTTAGCTGTCGCAAGAACCCAGTCAATCAGTGGTATTTATTGAATGCTTACTGCACTGTAATAAGCTCGTGGGAGAGTACAATTGAGTAAGTAGCCATAATCCCTGCTCTCAAGGGAATGACAATCTAGTGGGACAGACAATAAAATCAGTTTCAGGTAGGGGAGGCAACTGAGATGTTAAGGTTATGTCTGTAAGTTAAAAATAATAATAATAATTTTGATATTTATTAAGCTTTTTCTATGTGCCAAGCACTGTTTTAAGTTCTATTCTAAGATACAAGGTAATCAAGCTGGACATAGTCCCTGTCCCACTTCGGTCTCACAGTCTAAATCCCCATTTTTCAAATGATGTAACTGAGGCACAGAGAAGTTAAGTGACTTGCCCAAGGTCACACAGCAGACAAATTGCGGAGCCGGGATTAGAGCGAATGACCCCTGACTCTCAATCCCCTGCTCTTGGCACTAGGCCATGCTGCTTCGCCAGTTCTGTGAATGAGAGGGACTGGGGTGGGTGCTTAGGTACTGTGGACTCAAGTGCTGATGTGACAGAAATGAGGGAAGATGAGAGATTAGGCAGCAAAGGCTTCCTAATTTTATTAGGATTTTGAAAATGGGGATAGTGATGGTCCATTGGACATGAAGCGGGTCGGAGTTTCAGGCAGGAAGGAAGGCATGAGCAAGAAGGGGTTGACGGGCAAGAGAGAGATGAGATTGAGGCACAGTAAGTAGGTGGGTTTTAGAGGAGTAAAGTGTGCAGGATGCATTGTAATCATTCACATTTATGGAACACTTACTGTGTGAAGAGCACAGCATTTAGTGCTTGGGAGACTACAATATAACTATAAACAGACACATTACCTGCCCACAACACATTTACTGTCTTGAAGGAGAAACAGAAGTTAATATAAAAAAGTGAATTACGTATATATACATAAAGCTGTGGGGCTGGGCGTGGGTAAGTGAATAAAGGGAGCAAATCAGGGTAACGCAGAAGGGAGTAAGAGAAAAGGAAATGAGGGCTTAGTCAGGGAAGGCTTCTTGGAGATGTGCTTCAATAAGGCTTTGAAGGTGAGGAGAGTCATTGTCTGTCAGATATGGAGAGAGAAGGTCCAAGCCAAAGGCAGAATGAGAGCAAGAGGTTGGTGGCAAGATAGTAGATTGGGATTAGAGGAGTGAAGTATGTGTGAGCTGGGTTGTACTCTTCCAAGTGCTTAGTACAGTGCTTTGCACACAGTAATTGCTCAATAAATATAGTAGAATGAATGAATCGTAGAAGAGTAGCAAGGTGAGATAGTGGGCAAAGGGATTGAGTGCCTTAAAGTTGATAGTAAGGAGTTTATGTTTGATAAAGAGGTGGATGGGCAATCACTGGAGATTCTTGAGGACTGGCCTGAACTGAGGTTCTTGAGTTCAGACATGGTCTGAACATTTTTTTTTGGAAAAATGATCCGGGCAGCAGAATGAAGCATGGACTGGAGTAGGGAGAAACGGGCGGCAAGGAAGTCAGCAGGGAGACCGATATGGTAATCAAGAAGGAATAGGATAAGTGCTTGGATTAATGTGGTAGCACCTTGGATGGAGAGGAAAGGTTGGAATGTAGGCATGTTATAAAGGTTGAACAGGCAGAATTTAGTGATAGATTGAATATATGGGTTGAATGAGAGAGAGGAGTCAAGAATAATGCCAAGATTATGGGTTTGTGAGACTGGAAGGATGCTGGTGCTGTCTGCTGTGATGGGAAAATCAGGAGGCGGGTAGTAGTGGTACCATTTTTGTAGAAAAATGATCTGGGAAGAAGAGTGAAATGCAACCCGGGAATCACTTCTGAGCTATGCAACTGGGCACAGGAGCCAAGGCAGAGGGAGCATACTGTTGAAAATAAAAATACTGGCCATAAAGGTGCCCAATGCCATATCTGTACTGGGCAAGGGATAGACCATTTGAAAATTGGACCACTAGCCATTCTAGCCATCGGTCAATCAGTCAAACCATATTATTGAGCACTTAATATGTGCAGAGCACTATATTAAGTGCTTGGGAGAGTACAATATAACAATAGACACATTCTCTGCCACATGATGGAATTTTTCAGCATCAGAATTTCAACCTAATACAGCAAGGTGTGAAGATGCAGCATGGCTCAGTGGAAAGAGCATGGGCTTTGGAGTCGGTGGTCAAGGGTTCAAATCCTGGCTCCACCAATTGTCAGCTGTGTAAGTTTGGACAAGTCACTTCACTTCTCTGTGCCTGTTACCTCATCTGTAAAATGGGGGTTAAGACTGTGAGCTCCCCGTGGGACAACCTGATCACCTTGTAGCCCCCCTCCAGTGCTTAGAACAGTGCTTTGCACATAGTAAGTGCTTAATAAATGCCATCATTATTATTATTATTATGTATGCTCAGTCTGGAGCTAAATTATTCATAATCTGCTTTGGGGAAAGTATGAGGCAACTGGAGTGTTTCTTTATAGTCCAGTGAAGGTATACTAGCTTGTCTTACATTCATGCTTCCTATATTTGCTTGCACCCCTCGTTTCGAAAATCCAATTTGAAAATCCAACTGAATTTCTAGAGATAGAACCTGTGTGGTTCTGGAAGCTACTACATGATCCATCCCTCAGATTTTATACCAGGATTGCTGCAAAATCTTACTGCTAGGTGGCATCTCTATTTTTTGCTCATTTGTTCCTCAGGAAGCCATTGAGGGCAGGAGGGGGTTATGATACTTAAATCATCCTCAGTAAGGGGCCTTTTGCCCTATTCTTTAAAATAATCAGAGAAGGTGTTTCTGGGTTCTGCCACGGTCAATGAGCAAAGCAGGTAGCCATTGATCTCCAGGAAAGATTGACATGTGTTTTCCTGACAAATCTGTTTCCAATATGTGTAGAGGTACTTTCATCTTCCCTTTGTTCTGAGCAATAGAAAATGCTATTTGTAAAAAAATAAAAAAATATTCAGAGCCCAGTGTAAGTCTCTGATCAAAATTAAATTGGCTTCTCCTTGTCCTGATCTGGCACTCAGGATAATTCCAAGATGCCTGCCATCTCTCTTCTGTATCAGCAGGATTTACAAGAACACATAGCTGTGGGGTAGGAGGAGGAGCAGGGGAGGTTAGATTTTTCCATCCAGTCAGTATAGCCTTGTGGAAAGAACATGAGCCTGGGTGTTAGAAGACCTGGTTTCTCTAATCCTGGTTCTGCCATTTATCTGCTGAGTGACTTTGAATAACTCACTTAACTTCTCTGTGCCTGTTGCCACATCTGTAAAATAAGGATTCATTGCCTGTTCTCTCTCCTACTTTGGCTGTTAGTCCCAGGTTGGACAGGGAACACACCCAACTTGGTTATCTTGTGTGTACCCCAGCACTTAGAACAGTGTTTGGCACATAGGAAGTGCTTAGCAAATACCCACAATTAATTATGGTATTTATTAAGCACTTACTATGTGCCAGGCACTGTACTAAGCACTAGGCACTGTACCACAAGTTATTATTAAGCTTTGTTACATCTTTACCCCTGGATTTACTTGCCTGCTTCCTGTTCTTCAGACCTTAAGCCCAGGGTAGGATTCAGGTATTTGACCCGTACTTCCCCAACTTCCCCCTCCCCCTTTCTATATGACATCATTATATGATGTTCTCCATGCACATAACATAATTACATCATATGCAACACTTTGCAAAAGAGTACTTCTCTGTTTCCAGTCAATTAATGAATGGTAATGATTATGGTATTTCTTAAGTGCTTACTACGTGCCAAGCACTGTTCTTAGCACTGGGGTAGATACAAGATAAGCAGGTTGGACGAGTTTACAGTCTAGTGGGGAAGACAGGCATTCATATAAATAAGCAGAAGGTAGAGGGAGTTGGGGAAAGAGGGCTTAATCGGGGGAGGCCTTTTGGAAGAGGTATGACCTTAATAAGACTTTGAAGGTGGGGAAAATGGTGGTCTGGTGTCATGGAGGAAAAGGAAGTTCCACACCACCTCCACCACCTCCAAAGCTGTCCCTCAACTGAAATTTCAGGGACCCAGGCATATTCTCTTTCTCTGTGAAGGATGTGGTGTGGCCATCTTAGAGAGGATCCTTGTGACTCCATCTTTGACAAGGGCCCCAGCCACCTTTGAGAAAGACTGCATCGTGGGACAGTACCCTGAGGCTGTGTCTCACTTCATCTCCTCTCTGAAGTCAGTCCTGGTTAGCTCTGACCAAAGCCACTGTGCTGTGGGTCCAGAAAGCCCTGTTTGTGGTTGCCATTTCAGGATCATTTCACCTCTAACCACCATTTAACCTCCAAGAAACAGTACCCCAAAGTTTTTTTTTTTTTTTTGTACTTATTGTTGCCCATGCCTTTTTTGTTCTTTTGTGGGGTTTTTTTTTATTATTTTTACCTTTTCCTTCTGTTTGTCATCAATCCCCTCTTCATCTGACTACTCCCTGCCCCTTATTCTTAGATTGTGAATTCTGGAGGCCAGAGACCTTGTCATTCATTCATTCATTCAATCGTATTTATTGATCACTTACTGTGTGCAGAGCACTGTACTAAGTTGGCAACATATAGAGATGGTCCCTACCCACCAACAGGCTCACAGTCTAAAAGGGGGAGACAGACTTGTCTAACCTTCAAACTTGTGTTTTTCTCAGGACTTAGCACAGTTCTTTGCAAACTATGGACATTTTGTAAGGGAGGGAGTGGGAGATCTGGAAATGAAGGCTTAGCCGGGGAAGGCTCCTTGGAAGAGATGTGCTCATAATGAGGCTTTGAAGGTGCGGAGAGTGATGGCTTGTTGGGTATGAAAAGAGAGGGCATTCCAGGTGAGAGGTAGGACGGGGTGAGGAGTCGGCAGCAAGATAGATGAGCTGGAGATACAGTGATTAGGTTGATTATGTATGCGGGCTAGGTTGTAGTAGTTAATCAGGGAGATAAGGTAAGAAGGGACAAGCTGATGGAGTATTTTAAAGCCGAAGGTAAGGAGTTTCCATTGAATGCAGAAGTGGACGGGCAACCACTGGAAGTTCTTGAGGAGTGAGGAAACATGAACCAAATGTTTTTGGAGAAAAATGATCCAGGGAGCAGAGCGAAGTCTGGACTGAAGTGGGGAGAGACAGGAGGTAGGGAGGTCAGCAAGAAGGCTGATACAATAATTAATAATTGGGGTGTTTGTTAAGCACTTACTATTTGCCAGGCACTGTACTAACCACTGGGGTGGATACAAGAAAATTAGGTTGATTCAATCCTTATCCCACATGGGGCTCACAATATTCATACCCACTTTACAGATCAGGTAACTGAGGCACAGTGAAGTGACTTGTCCAAGTCACACAACAGACAAGTGGTGGAGCCAGAATTAGAAGCCAGGTCCTTCTAGACTCCCAGGCCCATACTGTGTCCACTAGGCAATACCGCTTCTCATTATTGTTATCATTATCATTATTATTTGTAGCATCACCTCCCCTTTCCAGTATCAGCTGTGGGACTGCAGAGAGGGAGGAGGGGAAAGACCAGGGCTGGGTGGAGACAACAGGTATTGCTGTGCACTAGATTGCCGTAGATGTTCCCCTGCCTGGCCCCTACAATTATCATCATCCTCAGTAGTATTTATTGAATGCTTACTGTGTGCAGAGCACTGTACTAAGAGCTTGGGAGACTACAGTACAACAGAATAGGCAGGCGCTTCCCTACCCTCAAACAAGTTTACAGTCTAGAGTCCACTTATTGAGCATCTACTGGGGACCAAACATTTGGGAAAGTATAACAGAAGGGGGATGGGGATGGAGCTGAAGCTGAGAGGTAGGGGTGATTGAGTTCAGGGAGCCAACGAAAGAGGGGGCCAAGTTTGAGGGGGAGGGTGTGTGTGTGTGTGTGTGTGTGTGTGTGTGTGTGTGTGTGTGTGTGTGTGTGTTGGCAGGCAGAAAAGTGAGGGAAATAAATGGGGGTGGGAGGAATTTTTCAGTATAATTTTTACTTACCTGTAGTGCCCCATTCTCATGCCTGGGCTTGTTCTGGACTGGAACCTAACAAATTACACATATGTCTCGGGGGAAAAACATATTTCACAACATGGACGTTCACAGTGTATGCACGTTTTCCAGGAACATGCAGGTATTTTGTGAGGTATACCTGTAAAGCATATATGTGGCTATATAAAACAAGGAAGTAGTGATATTTAAGATCCGCAGATTGATTTTTGACCCTAAATGTGCATAGGCTCCAGATTTATTCTGTCAAGGGTTTTTAAGCTTCTCAATCAGTCAACGGTATTTATCGAGCACTTACTTTGAAAAGAGCACTGTACTAAATGCTTGGAAGCACCACAGTTGTTAGACACCCTCTCAAGGAGCTTGCATATCTAGCAGGGGAGACAGACGTTAAAATAAATTCCAGGTAAGGGAAGAAATCGAGGGTGAGGATATGTACATAAATGCTGTGGGGGTGAGGATGGGGAATACGAATGCTTAGGAGTGGAACTAAATGCATGGGTGAGGCAGGAGAGATGGAAAGTGGCGGGGGGTGGATGGACAGGCAGATGAGAGTTTAGTCACGGTAGGCTTCTGGAGAAGGTATGATTTCAGTAGGGCTTTGGAGATGGGGAGAGTGCTGGTCCATTGGATATGTAGGGAACAGAGTTTCAGGCTGAGGGGAGGGTACTCTATTTATTACTCTATTTATTTTATTTGTACATATTCTGTTTATTTTGTTAATATGTTTTGTTCTCTGTCTCCCCCTTCTAGACTGTGAGCCCACTGTTGGGTAGGGACTGTCTCTATATGTTGCCAACTTGTACTTCCCAAGCTCTTAGTACAGTGCTCTACACACAGTAACCACTCAAGAAATACATTTGAGTGAATGAATGAGGAAGGGGTCAAAAGTGGGTGAGGCTAGAGGTGAGCATTTTAGAGGAGGGAAGTGTATGGGCTGGGTAACGGTGGGATAGGAGTGAGGAAGGGGGAGGGAACTGATTGGGTGCTTTGAATCCGATGGTGAGGAGTTTCTGCTTGATGCAGCAGTAGACGGATAACAGTGATAGTTTTCGAGGAGTGGTAAGAAATAAACAGCAGTTTTTGTTTGTTTTGAAAAGCAATCCAAGTAGCAGAGCGAAGACTGGAAGGAGAGAATAGAGGCAGGGAGGTCGGTGAAGGGGCTGATGCAGTAATCAAAATAGGATAGGGCAAGCGCTTGAGCCAGGATTACGGGAATTTGTATGAGTGTTTGTGATGGTGATGCCAAAGTCATTTTATGATAACTACCAAAGCTATTTTTATTTTAATTCTTTAAGCTGCAAAACTGAAATTCACTTCCTTTTTTAGGGTCCACATTTACCTTAAAGGCCAATTTCATCACCTTTGGATTACTGTGAAAGTTTCAGTAATGATTTGTCTTGATTTAAAAACCCACTAAAATATTATGTACTGAACTTTCTAATAAGACAAAGACAAATTTTCTGCTAACTGTGCCTTTTAACTCTTCTGTGGCTGCCATGTAGACCTATTGCAGACCATTCATTCTCAGTCTCTTTTGCAGGCTCCTCCTCCCCCTCCCATCCCCTTACTGTGGGGGTTCCCCAAGGTTCAGTTCTTGGTCCCCTTCTGTTCTCGATCTACACTCACTCCCTTGGTGACCTCATTCGCTCCCACGGCTTCAACTATCATCTCTACGCTGATGACACCCAAATCTACATCTCTGCCCCTGCTCTCTCCCCCTCCCTCCAGGCTCGCATCTCCTCCTGCCTTCAGGACATCTCCATCTGGATGTCAGCCCACCACCTAAAACTCAACATGTCCAAGACTGAACTCCTTGTCTTCCCTCCCAAACCCTGCCCTCTCCCTGACTATCCTATCATTGTTGACGGCACTACCATTCTTCCCCTCTCACAAGCCCGCAATCTTGGTGTCATCCTCGACTCCGCTCTCTCATTCACCCCTCACATCCAAGCCATCACCAAAACCTGCCGGTCTCAGCTCCGCAACATTGCCAAGATCTGCCCTTTCCTCTCCATCCATACCGCTACCCTGCTCGTTCAAGCTCTCATCCTATCCCGTTTGGACTACTGCATCAGCCTTCTCTCTGATCTCCCATCCTCGTGTCTCTCCCCACTTCAATCCATATTCATGCTGCTGCCCGGATTGTCTTTGTCCAGAAATGCTCTGGGCATGTTACTCCCCTCCTCAAAAATCTCCAGTGGCTACCAATCAATCTGCGCATCAGGCAGAAACTCCTCACCCTGGGCTTCAAGGCTGTCCATCACCTCGCCCCCTCCTACCTCACCTCCCTTCTCTCCTTCTACTGCCCAGCCCGCACCCTCCGCTCCTCTGCTGCTAATCTCCTCACTGTGCCTCGTTCTCGCCTGTCCCACTGTTGACCCCCGGCCCACGTCATCCCCCTGGCCTGGAATGCCCTCCCTCCGCACATCCGCCAAGCTAACTCTCTTCCTCCCTTCAAGGCCCTACTGAGAGCTCACCTCCTCCAGGAGGCCTTCCCAGACTGAGCCCCTCCTTCCTCTCCCCCTTGCCTCCCTTCTCCATCCCCCGGTCTTACCTCCTTCCCTTCCCCACAGCACCTGTATATATGTTTGTACATATTTATTGCTTTATTTATTTTACTTGTACATATTCTATTTATTTTATTTTGTTAATATGTTTGGTTTTGTTCTCTGTCTCCCCCTTCTAGACTGTGAGCCCACTGTTGGGTAGGGACTGTCTCTATATGTTGCCAACTTGTACTTCCCAAGCGCTTAGTACAGTGCTCTGCACACAGTAAGTGCTCAATAAATACGACTGATTGATTGATCGATTGAATCAGGTGTGTTATGCGTGAGTCCAGGAGAGGGCACTGTTGTCAAACAAAAAGGAAAAAAAATTGCCCAAAGAGCTTATTGTATGGAGTTTTTCCCTTGATCAGCCTACTTGAATTTTTGGATTTCCAACACATTAAATGCTAGTAATAAGGGGACATCTTAAACCCTGTTTAAATGAGGATTTGTCTTCTAGAAAGAATAGCCCAAAATCTCACCTGTGGGAGCTCTGAAATTACACCTGCGAAGCACGAAGCCCCTAATTTAGGATCTCAAAATTGCGTTACACCTCACAAACTGCCAGCTAGGTCATAGATCAAGAAATTGAGGTTCAGAGAGGCTGAGGGATTCAGTCGTCACTCTAACCATTACTCCTTGCTACCTTTGCTCAACTTGCAGCATAGTTACCTCACGCTGTTGTTAATTTTATCAATCAATCAATCGTATTTATTGAGTGCTTACTGTGTGCAGAGCACTGCACTAAGCGTTTGGGAAGTACAAGTTGGCAACATATAGAGACGGTCCCTACCCAACAATGGGCTCACAGTCTAGAACTACTACTACTATCATGACTATTAATCAATCAGTGCTTCTCATTGAGTGCTTACAGGGTGTAGAACAGTGTCCTAAGATCTTGGAATACTACAGTACATAATAAAGTCAGTTGAAATGTTCCATGCCCACAACGAGCTTACAGGGTAGTGGACAAATATATGACACTTATGTATCTGTCCGTATTTTATATTAGTGTCTCTCTCCCCCTCTAGACTGGAGGTTCCTTGTGGGCAGCAAACATGTATACCAACTCTGTTATATTGTACTCTCCCTAGTGCTTAGTACAGTGTTCTGTACACAGTTTGTACTCAATAAGTGCAATTGATTGATTGCCAAGTTTACAGTCTAGAGGTTTATCACATTCTATTAATGTCAGTATTAGTATTTATGGCATGTATTAAGTTCTTATGTTTTGCAGGATCCTATACTAAGGGCTGTGGAGAGGTACTAGGGTATTCATTCAGACATGGTCCCTAATCCCAGGTGGACTCACTCAAGCAGGGGCAAATTGTCTCCAGACAGCAGAGAAAGAAATGATCGAGTACAAATTAGCCAAAATCTAGCTGGAAAAATCATCGCAATGTTGCTGGGAGGGAATATTCATCATACTACTCATGCTTAAACTTTATTTTTAGTTTATATTCTTTATAGATTTAACATTCAAAATATTCATTTACAGGTACTTAGTACTGGATCGCCTGCCTGGCTCGTTTCATGATCATGTTGGAGCTGTTTAGTCTTAAATAACAATGTTATGAAGGGGTTTGGAGGAATAATTTTTTTTGACTCTGCATGCAAAGCACAGGGATTCTCTTTGCCTAACCAAACATACTGATTTTAGGCCATCAGTGTTATTTTCTAATTGATTCCTTGAAAATGGCTGTCTTGAGGTTTTGTTCCTTGCCTACCTCCTAGGAATTGTATGTTAATTCCACAAATGCAAACAGTATAAAAAATGATGGAAAATGAACTGTACGTTGGGAAATGCAGCTATTGAATGGATTCCCTGGCGGGGTTAGAGAAGCTCTTCCCATCCATACTGGCTAAACCATATTCTGCATCTGTACATGGCTCTCAATGTACAAGAGTTTCAAATCAAAGCAGAGGTCCCCGGGGACTCCAGGAAGTCACCGCAAAACCTTTCATTGGCTTATCATTGCACTTTTTCATCTAAAATTCAATTTTATCTGGGAATAGCAAGTAATTTTGCTTCCTTTCTTCCTATAGTATTAACTTTGTTAAAGCACTGTAGAGTCTTCTTTTTTGTGTCGTTTTAGTACACTGCAAACTGCAGTGGAGTGACTCGGCATCCAGGAGAATTGCTTTTACTATTCAACTTTATACCTGAAGAGTAGATAAAGCATGATATAGAACATTAGGAAAGGTTGTTTATGTACACTCTTTTTTAATGGCATTTGTTAAGCGCTTATTATGTCCCAGGCACTGTACTGAGTACTGAGATAGATACAAGCTAATCAGGTTGGACACAGTCCATGACCCACATTGGGCTCATAGTCTTAATCCTGATTTTACCAATGAAGTAACTGAGGCACAAGGTCACACAGCAAGCACGTGGCAAAGCTGGGATTAGAACTCAGCCCCCCTGTCTCCCAGGTCCATGGTCTAACCACGAGACCAAACTGCAGTATATAATTTCCATTACGCATTGTCATTATATAGCACAGGTAATGATATTTTTTTATCCCAACATTTGCTTATGCTTGTTTCTCCCATTCGATGCAGTACAGTTGGCGATAAGCTCTGGCCTGGTATTTTGCAAGCCTCTTAAGGACTCTTTCTCTACTGAGCTGCATTACTGAATCCTCACTGCCCCCATCATGTTCAACTTGAACCGATAGTTACGCTGTTATGTTAGAGTTGCCTAGCAACCAGAGGGGCAAAATTTAGGTAGCCTTGTCCACGTTCCGCTCTCGTACCAGAAGTTGTTGTCGTATTTAATGGAATGTCGTCTGCTGGAGGGGCCTCACTGAGATGATTAGATCCCTCGTGCTCCCTCAAGGCACTGTGGACTTGCCTCTCGCTGGCAGTTACAGACATGGTTTGAGAACTTTTGGGCAACGTCTTACAGCAATGGGTTGGGTTTTTTTAATTTGTATTTTTAAGTGCTTACTACATGCCAGGCACTGCACTAAGTACCGGGGTAGATGTAAGCTAATCAGGTTGGACACAGTCCATGTCCCTCACGGGGCTCACTCTAGTAATCTTTACAGATGAGGAATGTGAGGCACAGGGCAGCGAAGTAACTTGCCTAAGGCTACAGAGCAGACTAGTGGCAAACCAGGATTAGAACCCAGGGCCTCTGACTCCCAGGCCGGTGCATTAACTGCCACACTGTTCCTGCCTCGACTTCATTCCTGGCCAGTCTCCACAGGCCTTGTCTTCAGTGAGACTGGCAGATCTGGATGTTACAATATGCACACCAGACTTCTGCATAAGATGATTTCCCCAGGAAGCGGATGGGGTTAACTGTATGGAATGCCAAAAAGGATCATGAGATGTCTGCTTTAAAAAAAAAAATAGCTGGGGTGGTGTGGGCATGACACTGACTCATTACTTATCTCCTGTCCGCTCAGTGTGGGAAGAGTGTGTAAAAGAGCAACCTGATAGTGTTTACAGTAAAAATCAATAATCAAAAGTCTGACTCTTCACCTACTTCTGTGGTGGCCAACGTTTGTTGGGAGGACTTTGGAACATACTGTATATACCGTATACTACCTGGATATGAGTCATTTGGGTCCTTATTTTATGACTAGAGAATTAACTGGCAGGCAGGTGTGTGTGTGTGTGTGTGTGTGTGTGTGTGTGTGTGTTTCTATTGTCATCTGCCTGAATGTCTGAATCCAAGGTGAGTGGGTTTCGACCACTCATAGTCAGGAGTTTCGATCCCTCTATTCCATAACCTGGTCCTCCGCGTGGTTTTAGCCTAAGTGGGATATTGTGCTGCTTTTTGACTGGGCAAGTGGAATTGTTCCTTGTTAACTCCTGCTCCTGGGGTGATTTTTGGCCCATCTAGGCTAAGCTTTGGCACAGAGGGAGGTCAAGGGAGGACCAATTGAAAGCGAATTCCATTTGCTGCATTGCCCTTCGTTCAGAGGAGTGATCCTTAACATGGTGCTCTTGGGCATCTCTGATGATCTATGCTTTCCCACTGTGAGGAGACATCCAGCACAGGCAGCCATTTTGCTGTTCATTTCTAAAGAACCGTGGCACACCCACCCATGCTTACCCAAACATGATGACAATTGAAAAAAAGCGTAGAATAAAGCCAGGAACCAAATTTACCAAAATGAGACTTGTAAAAGCCCCGCAAAAGCTTTGTAGTATTTCCCCAAGTGTTTGGCCCACCATTTGGCTGTGCAAGTGGACATTCTGTAGAATAGATCTACCTCGTCAGCCTCTTCCATCTCCATAGCACCATCCTGTGAGACCGCTACAGGGTAGTTCACTGCCGTCCTCGTGAGTGCTTTAAAGTCCTTTGAGGTTGTCAGGTCAAGGCAACCAAGAACACTCAAAATGCTAATACTAATCATCACCAACATTACTGACCCCAGAGCCCTGCCACACTTGGAGAATGAACTGTGGTGAGGACAAAAAAAATTAAAAAAAAAGAGCCCAAGATGATAATTGTCTCTCTCATCACAACCAGAAATAGAACACAATGAACAAATGTGAGAACTAAAAATCTGACAAAATATCTGGAGATTTGTAATGTCTTCCCAGATGTCTTAGATTATCAAGCAGAATTTGCTCAGCCGGAGATGGAATTCTCTCTCCTGCATATGTTTCGAGGGAACCGCCTGCCTGTGGCCAAGCGTCATTTAATTTTTGGATGAGAGGAAGAAATTCTATGTTCTTGGACAATCTCAAGGCCAAAAATGACTAAATTCTAAGTTGTCAGTTTCCATTGAAGGGACCTATGAAATGATCATGGAGGAGCTGGAAGCAGTTGATGTTGAAAGGCATAACTTTCCTCTCTGGGTTCCAAAGTGCTCTAAATGAGCATTAACTTGCGTATATGGAAATTCTGAAGTGGACTAAATAAAAATAAAGGAGATGTAAAAGAACAATAGCTTTCAACCCTGGGCCTGATGATGCTGTCTCCATGACCTCCTAGAAAGTGAAGGATTTAAAATGAAAAAAAAAACAGCAGTTGAAAATTTGAGGGAGATCTGGGCCTTAAGATAGAGACACTCCAACATCTGGAAAATTCCCTCTTTGGCAAACCCTTAGTTTTAGGTGGAGATTCTGATGCTCTTCACTAAAGAAAACTTAACGTAGTAGGAGACTTAATGGTTAGTTCCACTATTTTGGCCCCTGCCAACACTTTGTTTATTGTTGACATGTATAGGCCGCCTACCTAAGGTTCCTTATTTTGAAAATAGTTCAACTGCAGTGTGAGATTTCCTTTTCACTCCTCAATTTCCTGGCTTGGGCCAAGGCTGGTGGCAGAGGCCTGTTTGGAGACCCCAGGGGATGATGAGAAGAGGCTCTGGGGGCAAATAGACCTCTCGTTCCCTGGGATTGCAACCATATCCCATTGCCACTGTTGCTCCATTCTCATTCTCCAATCTGGAAAAAGTCTGAATAGAGTCCTACCCTTGGGAATGGATAATCCATCCCTGAGGGATCGAAGCAGCCCAGGCAGTTCTCAAGGAACCAGCGGAACTGGGTCTTTATCACTCATTCTAATATCCAGTAGCACAATTATTATTACTAAGTGCTTCCTATGTGTCAGGCAGTGTACTATGCACTGGGGTAGATATGGACAAATCAGGTTGGACAGTTTTACAGACTTTACAGACTTTACAGACGGGGCAGTTGAGGCAGAGAGAAGTGAAGTGACTTGCCCAAGGTCACACAGCAGACAAGGGTTGGAGTCAGGATTAGAACCCAGGTCCTTCTAACTCCCAGGCTTGGGCTCAGTCCACTAGGCCAAGCTGCTTCTAACAGATAAACCTGAGCCCCTGGTTAGGTTATATTTTGGAAAGTCTGCACCATTGTTAAAATATGAGTTGGGGCTAGGATACTGCTAGGTTCTAAGCCCCCATGAGGAACAAGAACTGGGTCCAACCTGATTAACTTGTATCTTCCCCAGTGCTTAGGACAGTGCTTGGCACTGTCGTAAGCACTTAAACAAGTACCACAATAATAATAATAATAAGTTCCTTGAGGGCAGATGTCGGGTCTACTAACTGTGTTGTACTTTCCCAAGTGCTTGGTTCTGTGCTGTGTGCAGAGCAAATGCTCAGTAAGTGCTATTCTCTGGTACTCGAAAAAGCAAAATAAAGACCAAGCCCAGATTAATGATAATTATGGTACTTGTTAAGCGCTTACTATGTGCCAAGCACTATTCTAAACACTGTGATAGATGCAAGGCAATCAAGTTGGACACAGTCCCTGTCCCACATGGAACTCACTCCTAATCCCCATTTTACAGGTGAGGTGACTGGGGCCCAGAGAAGTTAAGTGACTTGCCCAAGGTCACACAACAGGTGTGGCATCTGGGATTAGAACCCAGCTCCCTCTGACTCCCAGGCCTGGGCTCTAGCCACCGGGTAGGCAGAGTCTGTACCAGAGAAAGCTTCCTAACTCGGGCTCTGATCTGGGAGGGGGAGGAGAGGCTAGAAGAGAAGGAAATTAGACCCTGCCAAGTTAGCCAAGCAGTGCAAGAGCAGGCAGGACTCCAAGCCCGAGTTCCAAGGTCAGTTTGGGTTGAGGCCAACAGGGACCTTTTAGAAAATCTATTAGTCTTAAGGGGTTGGTTGTTGGTCTCTTTTTTGCCAGAGGGCTGGGGATTGCTCCCAGGGAGAGACACAGTATCTGGGTTACACTTGGCAGTCTGGCCACGGTGTCTTTAGGTCCGGGACCTCACAAATAAGGACGGCAGTGGTTTCTTCAGTTCGAGTTGCTAATCCATTCCCTCTGCCATGCGCTTAATTGCTCCACAACTCAAAATAATTTTTACAGTCTGAGTTTCTGATGTGGTGGAGTATGAATAAACTTGTGTACCATCCCTGGGCTCCAATGGCTTCTGTGTTGTTGGGCTTCGGATGTTCCTGCATGTTCTGAATCAAAAAACCACAAGATATTTTTCTTTTGTTGATTTTATAAAGCTCCAAATGAGAACTGCATGCTTTCCTTGTGTGATCCCAAGCCATCTGTTCTGGGAGCATCTCTCACAGAGGAAGCGTGGTGAGCTCCCAGGAGACAGAGCTATTTTAGTCTCCTTGCTTTTACTTACTGACTCGGTGTGAGACCCCTGCAAGACTTCCCTCACTCTGTGCCTCGGTCTCCTCATCCACAATTCCAGGATGAAGTTGTCCTCCTCGAAAGTGAAGTTGAGAATCATTTGTGGGAAGAACCTCACTTTTACAAGTAGCATGAATTCTGAAGGGCTTAGTAGAGCATCCGTGAATTAAAGGAAAGGAATACACCAGTTACTTTCTCTTCGATTGAGTTTGAGAATCTCTACATGAGAAATAAGTATAGTTATATTCCTGTTAAACTTCTGTATAACCAACTGTTCTGGCTCATATTAGGGGACTTTGATAAGTGGGATTTCTTTGAGGATCTTTTAAAAGGGCATTAAAATGGCTTGCCAAGTTTATCATTAGATTTGTTCTGAAAGGAAATCCACAGATGGAGATTATCCTATTGCTTCTCCTTTCCTTCACTAGAACCTTGAGGGCACAGAATGTATCCTCGTGGGCAGGAAACTTGTCTATCAACTGTATTGTAGTGTACTCTCCCAAGCACTCAGTACAGTGCTTTGCACACAGTAAGTGCTCAGTAAATACAGTTGATTGATTATACTCTTCCAAGTGCTTAAAGAGAGTGTTGGGCATACAATGACCATTGATTATGGTCAAGACTGAGGCCACAATTGGTGCCTTCCTTGGCTTGAACTAGTGTCCCCGCCCCTTTCCTTCTTGACCCTATCAGCTTTTATCAGGTAGGCAAGTTTCTTTCAACTGTGGCAAAAAGTGAAATGACCTGGGTGGCTTTGTCTATCCAGGTGGAAACAGGCCCCACTGGGCTTCACCTGACCTCATGGGCTCATCTTATAATTGCTGATTCATAGCATTTCCATCTGTCAGTAGGACACCTAAAAGGTTATCTGATTTTCCTCATGCTTTGCATTGCCTGGCTCAGTTAATAATGTTTACTGTATTTTGCAATGTGGGAATGAAGGACGATTTAGAAGTTCACGCATGAAGAGTTAGAACTAGAGTGAGGTGTTCAGAAAACCCAAGAACATTGCCCTCCGAGGTATTGGAGGATTTGTCCTCCCTGCATTTCATTTGGCCATTTTCATTGTGTCCATTTTTCATGGGATAGTGGATATGCGCGTCTAACTACAGGAAAAAATCAAAAGGAAATGGTTAGCATAAGAGCTACCCCCAGCTAACAATAATGATAATTGTGGTATTTAAGTGTTTACTATTGCCAAGCACTTCCTAAGCACTGGGGTAGATGCAAGATAATTGAGTTGGACACAGTCCCGGTCCCACATGGGGCTCATAGTTGTAATCCCCATTTTACAAATAAAGAAACTGTGGCACAGAGAAGTTAAGTGACTTGCCCAAGGTCACACAACAGGCAAGTGGCCTCTGACTCCCAGGCCTTTGCTCTTTCCACTAGACCCTGCTGCTAAGGTGGGCAGTTTTAGGCCTGACTGGGGAGAGGTGGTCAGGCAGGCTTTTCTGCCCTCCAGTAAAGCCCCGGTGGAAAACTGAACACTTACTAAAACATGTCAGGAATTATGGTGGAGGGGTCTCCCCGGGGAGCCTAACTCATGCTAGAGTAGGCATTTCCGGGAAAAAAGTTGTGGAGGTGGTGGCATCTTGAACCTGATCACCTTGTAACCTCTCTAGTGCTTAGAACAGTGTTTTGCGCATAGTAAGCGTTTAATAAATGCCATCATTATTGAAGGGTACCTTGTACAGGTAAACCACCTGGCATTTAAGGGAGGAGATATGGGAGGCCAAACAGATTAAATGGAATCCCGCATTTGGGAAGCAGCATGGCCTGGTGGAAAGAACATGGGCCCCGGGGTCACAGGGACCGTCCGATTCTAATCCCGGCTCTGCCACTTGTATTGGGCAAGTCACTTCACTTCTCTGTGCCTCCATTTACTCATTTGTAAAATGGGGATTCACTACCTACTCTCCTGCTTGCTTCTTCTTAATAGTATTGCTGTGGTGTTTGTTAAGCACTTAGTCACATCCAAGCTGTCACCAAAAGCTGCCAGTCTCACCTCCACAACATTGCCAAGATCCGCCCTTTCCTCTCAATCCAAACCACTACCCTGCTCGTTCAAGCTCTCATCCTATCCCATCTGAACTACTGTATTGGCCTCCTCTCCGATCTCCCATCCTCCTGTCTCTCCCCACTTCAATCCATACTTCACGCTGCTGCCCGGATTGTCTTTGTCCAGAAACGCTCTGGACATGTTACTCCCCTCCTCAAAAATCTCCAGTGGCTACCAATCAACCTACACATCAGGCAGAAACTCCTCACCCTCGGCTTCAAGGCTCTCCATCACCTCGCCCCCTCCTACCTCACCTCCTTTCTCTCCTTCTACAGCCCAGCCCACACCCTCCATTCCTCTGCTGCTAATCTCCTCACCTTGCCTCGTTCTTGCCTGTCCCGCCGTCGACCCCCGGCCCACGTCATCCCCCTGGCCTGGAATTCCCTCCCTCCCCACATCCACCAAGCTAGCTCTCTTCCTCCCATCAAGGCCCTACAGAGAGCTCACCTCCTCCAGGAGGCCTTCCCAGACTGAGCCCCCTCCTTCCTCTCCCCTTCCTCCCCCCTCCATCCCCACCGCCTTACCTCCTTCCCTTTCCCACAGCAACTATATATATATATGTATATATATATATATATGTATATATGCTTGTACATATTTATTACTCTATTTTACTTGTACATATTTTATTTATTTTGTTAATATGTTTTGTTTTGTTCTCTGTCTCCCCCTTCTAGACTGTGAGCCCACTGTTGTATAGGGACCGTCTCTATATGTTGCCAACTTGTACTTCCCAAACACTTAGTACAGTGCTCTGCACACAGTAAGCGCTCAATAAATATGATTGAATGAATGAATAAACTTAGTATATGTCAAGCCCTGTTCTAAGTGCTGGGATAGATACAAGTTAATCAAATTGGAGAGAAACTGTGTCCCACAGGGGGCTCACAGTCTAAGTAGGAGGGAAAGCAGGTATTGAATCCCCATTTTACAGGTGAGGAACCAGAGGCATAGTGAAGTGACTTGCCTAAGCTCATACAGCAGGCATGTGGGTGGGATAAGAACCCAGGTCCTCTGACTCCCAAGCTCACATTCTTTTCCACTAGGCCACGCTGATCCTACACTATGAGCTCCATGTGAAATAGAGACTTAGTCCAACATGATTATCCTGTATATATCCCTGTTCTTAATATAGTGCTTGGCACATAGTAAGCACTTAACAAATACTATTATTTATTATTACTATCATTATTATTAAACATGTCACAAAGAGACCATTCATTTTTCTTATAAAATTCTCCTCCTTCCCCAGTGCCCTCCTAGTGTAGATTGCACATGAGGCACTCAAAAAATGCTACTTGAATCCCTTCAAAGTTAATGCAAGAGAAAAAAGTCATTCAAAATCATTAAACCAGTGACACAGTCCTAGTAAAGGTAACAAGATGATGAATGCAGGCTACTCCACCTGCTCTAAAGACAGTTTTAGGATGCTGGTTCCGCAGCGCTTACTACAGGTCCTGGCACAAAGTAAGCACTTAACAAATTCCATAATTATTATTATGTGGTTTGAATTCTGCTCTCCTTTCCTGGAACTGGATGATCTGGAACCTCATCATTACCATTCCCAAATAGTACCCCCTGATGTCTACTACAGAATTATCTGGAACTACATGAGGAGCTGGGAAAATGGACATCCTACATAGAAGACTCCAAGCTAAGTTTTTTAAACTGCTGCCTTTATGGCTTCATGAATTGAGGGAATTCCATCCTGATTCCATCCTGACATAAGCCGATGGCTTGATAGATAACTTGTCCTTGTGATAGTAGTCCATAGCAGTGATACTTATTGGGCACCTACTGAATGTCATATACTTCACTGAGTACATGGAGAAGAACCACAGAAGTAAACTTCATGGTTCCTGCCCACAAGGAACATGTTTGTTGGTTTTTCTATATGAAGGTTGGCAATGAAATAGGGAAGCAGCATGGCCTAGTGGAAAGAATGTGGGCCTGGGAGTCTAAGGACCTGGGTTCTAGCCCTGGCTCCATCATTTGTCTGCTGCATAAGCTTGGGCAAGTCATTGAACTCCCCTTCACCTCAGATTCTTCATCTGTGAAGTGGGGATTCAATACGTCTTTCCCTCCTAACTTAGGCTGTGAGCCCCACGTGGGACAGGGACTGTGTCCGACCTGATCAACTTTTATCTACCAGGTGTTTAGAACAGTACTTGACACATAATAGAGCTTAACAAATACTACGAAAACAGAAACAACAAACAGAGTGCTAGGGGAAATGACATTTAAGTTGAAATATGTTAGTAAGGATAGGAGTGACTGATTTTATTAGCCAAGTCATATGAAAGAGAACTGTTTTGGTAAGGTACTCCTTTTTATGTGTATTTTTAGATCTTCTAGAAAGCAGGCCTTGAACCCATTTTCGTATCTTGCTAAATTCTGCATCTTCTCAAGCCTGAGTCACTGGCCTCCCATCAAGAGGCATTTTCAATGTCAATGGTATTTGAGTGCTTCCTAGATGCAGAGTGTTGTAATAATCAATCAATCAATCATTCATATTTATTGAGTGCTTACTGTGTGCAGAGCACTGTACTAAGCGCTTGGGAAGTACAAGTTGGCAACATATAGAGATGGTCCCTACCCAACAGTGGGCTCACAGTCTGGAAGGGGGAGACAGAGAACAAAACATTAACAAAATAAAATAAATAGAATACATATGTACAAGTAAAATAAATAGAGTAATAAATACTACAAACATATATACACATACACAAGTGCTGTGGGGAAGGGAAGGAGGTAAGGCGGGGGGGATGGAGAGGGGTAGAGGAAGGAGGGGGCTCAGTCTGGGAAGGCCTTCTGGAGGACGTGAGCTCTCAGTAGGGCCTTGAAGGGAGGAAGAGAGCTAGCTTGGCGGATGTGCGGAGGGAGGGCAAAAGAAAAAGATCATTCAAAATCATTCAAAAGTGCTGTAGTAAGCACTTGGGAGAGCACAATATAACAGAATTAGCAGGCATATTCCCTGCCCACAGTGAGCTTACAATCTAGAGGGAGAGACAGACATTAATATGAATAAATATGTAATTTATTATATATAATTTAATGTTATATACGTAAGTGCTGTAGGGTAGGGGGGTGTTACAATTCATCAATTAGAGAGATACCATTAGGTAATTTAAAAATGATGGGTTTTATTTCCCTATGATAGTAGATGGCCAGAGTCAACTGTCCCTTATTAGCTTTGGAAGGAGAATCTTTTAATGGCCAGGCCCCAAGGGTTGGCTTGCTGCTCCTTGAATTTCCATGTTCAAGGCAGATTACATCACCATAGTTCGTTGGAAATGACAAGCTCAGATGTGATCATCTGTGAAGATTGCTGTAATTAATCTATCCTGTCACTGTGGAGCCGAAACATAAAGTACTTAATTGTCACCAGCTCTGCATTGTGAATTCCTGAACTGCTCAGTGCAAATGACATTTTGATTGGGTAGTGACATGTACTGATCTGAACCCTGTAGGTAAGGACCCTGGGTGAGAATCTTGTAAATCTCAGAAGTCGGTCATGGGATCTGAGGGGAGAATTCATTGAATTGGCTCTGATGGGTGTGGGTAATGACTTTTCCTACCAGAGTCTGCCTTCCCTTTTGAAGTTTTGGGTAAATTGGGATTTTTTTTTTGACTGGAGGAAGTCCAAGCACTCGAGCCTAATAATGGGAATTTTCTTTTGTGGCTATTAATTCATTAAACTCTCCCAGCATGTGGAAAATCTGTGCTTCACGAAATTCCATTCACCCAGAGAGCTGCGGAAGAAGCCCTGATCCCCGGAGCCATCAACAGTTTGCTGCTTGTACTTACCCACTGTGTGTCTGGCTCTGTACTAGGAGCTGTGGAGACCACAGAGGACCAACAAGACATGGCCCCCACCACCCTCGAAGGGCTGATAGTGTAGGGCAGATGCAGAAGTGTAAACTTATAAGTAGATGCAAAGTGTGAATGTCAGTAGCCTACACAAATAAAATGAGACATGCAAATGTAAAACCAGGAACGCACACATAATTATAGAGGAAGACCTAAATGCCAGGAGCACTGGGGTGACCAGAGTCACATGGGATTAGTCTGGGAAGAGTACTTGGAAGAAATGCGGTTTGGGGATTGTTTTTGAAGGAGTGGGGAGGAGGGCCCGCATGAGACATTTGCCCGCCCCGAAGTCGGAAAAAGTTTGCTCCCCCTCGTACCATAGTCACACACATCATTTTGCAGAAATTTGTCAGTCTGCTGGAACCTAGAGTGGTTCTCTTGGGCTCCCCTGGCCCCTTCTCATCTCCCGAGCCATTGCACCCCCTTAGAGACACACACACACACACACACACACACACACACACACACACACACACACACACTATGTATTTGTATTTATATTTTTATGTCTCATTTTGTTTGTGTAGGCTACTGACATTCATGCGTCGCATCTACTTTTATTTATTTATATATGCATACTACTTTTATATTTATGTATGTGTAGCATACATATATATATATATGTATATATATAAATAAAAGTAGATGCGTATAAATACACATCCCTGATGGCGCAGTCACCCCTCCTGACAGGTGGAGGGAGTTAAGGCCCTTTCCTGCCCACGCGACTCCTGCAACCTTCTGCTTTGATCTCTGAGGCAGCTGCCTCACTCATCTATGTTCTGCGGCCAGCGTGGTTTAGTGGAAAGTTCTTGGGCCTGGGAGCGAAATGACCTTGTTTTTTGTTTTTTTGTTGGTTTTTTTAATGGAATTTGTTAAGCACTTATTATGTGCTAAGCACTGTACTCACCTCTGGGGTAGATATAAGCTAATCAGGTTGGACACAGTACCTGGGCCAATACAGGGCTCACAGATGAAGTAGGAGGGAGAACAGGCACTCAATCCTCTTTTTACAGATGAGTTAAAGCACAGAGAAGTTGTGACTTGCCCAAGGTCACACAGCAGACAAGTGGCAGAGTCAGAATTAAAACCCAGGTCCCTTGCCTCCCAGACCAGTGCTCTCTCTACTAAGCCACACTGCTTCTCTAGTTCCTAATCCCACTTCTGCCACTTGCCTTCTGTATAACCTGGGGCAAGTCCCACCTCTGTTTCCTCATCTGTAAAATGAGGATTAAGTACCCCTTCTCCCTCCTGCTTGGTCTGTGAGCCTCATTTGGTACAGGACTGTATTCAACCTGATTGACTTGTATTTACCCTAGCTGTGAGTACAGCGCTTGGCACAAAGTAAGAGCTTAACAAATACCACAGTTAATAGTTTGATGAAGAGGAGAGGCAAAAGACTGTAAAGCTGAGGAAGTGCAGCGGATCAGCGGCAGGGAAGTTGTGTGTGAGGATCGGGGAAAACAAGCAGGAGTGCAGAAAAGGGCAAGTCCTTGCCCTGCCTCCTCAAATCCGACACACAATTACTCTCCCCTGGTTCAAAGCCTTATTGAAGTCACATCTCCTCCAAGAGGCCTTCCCTGACTAAGCCCCCTTATCTCTTCTCCCACTCCCTTCTCTGTCACCCTGACTGGCTTCCTTAATTCATCCACCCTCCCAGCCCCACAGAACCTATGTACACATCTGTAATTTATTTATATTGTCTGTCTCCCCCTCTAGACTGTAAGCTCAGGAAATGTGCCTGTTTATTGTTATACTGTACTCTCCTAAGTGATTAGTACAGTGCTTTGCACACAGTATGCCCTCATTAAATACGATTGACTGATTGACTGACTTTAAGACTATCCTAGGGAGTAAAGCTCTGTGCTAGGGACAGTGCATGTCCATTTTCACCCTGGCCTTGGATAGCAGGGCTCTGAGGCAGAGAAATTATGCTGTCCCATTCAAGTCTATGGTGGAAGGAAGTTATGTCTTGGGAAATCCTTGGTTGTTATTCTGTAGAGCTGAAGGGCCACACTTCTGGCATATTTTCTTTGTTTCTGGATTTATAGTGAAAGGGAATGCACCTTAGCTGCACCCATTGATGACTTTTAAGAAGAAATCAACCTTCTCAAAGGATCTGTTGTTTTATTCAGCTTGTTTAATTTCATAATGCAAATTTCGAGGAATTGGAGGCAGCAGACTAGAGTGGCGAAAGTTTTGGAAGATGAAACTTGTACTTCCCAAGCGCTTAGTACAGTGCTCTGCACACAGTAAGTGCTCAATAAATACAATTGAATAAATGAATGAATGAAATAGAAGGGATGGCACCTGGGGTAGCCACTGATGCCTGGGTCTTGGACCAATTTCTTGCTCTTGAGCACAAGCTTCTTCATCTTTTAATTGGCGCTCAAAGGCCCTGCCTCTTTATCCTCCATGCAAGAGTGCCAAGAGAATAAGTGAAATGGAACTAGGCAAAGTAGCTCAAGCTTCTGGAGGAAGAGTGTTTATTTTCGAGTTTATTATTATTGTTGTTGTTTATTGTATTTGTTAAGCTCTTCCTTGGTGCCAAGCACTACACTAAGCACTGGGGAAAGATTGAGCTATTGAGTGAAATATGGACAGCGAGATGGAGAAAAAAATAACTGGGGTAATTCAATCAACAGCAAGTATCTTGCTCCTAGAAATAACTGGGGAAACTGTCAGGAGCAAATGGGAAGGAGTGTGGTCTAGTGGAAAGGGCATGGATCCTGGGAGGCAGAGAACCTGGGTTCTAATCCTGGTTCTACCACTTACCTGCCTTGTAACCATGGACAAGTCACTTAACTTCTCTGTGCCTAATTTTCCTCATCTGTAACGGGAAAATTCAAGACCTGTTCTTCCTCCCACTTAGACCATGAGTCCCAGGTGGACCAGGGACTATGTCCAACCTGGGTTCAAATCCCGGCTTTGCCACTTGTCAGCTGTGTGACTTTGGGCTAGTCACTTAACTTCTCTGTGCCTCAGTTACCTCATCTGTAAAATGGGGATTAAGACTGTGAGCCCCACGTGGGACAACCTGATCACCTTGTATTTCCCCCAGTGCTTAGAACAGTGCTTTGCACATAGTAAGCGCTTAACAAATGCCATCATTATTATTATTACCTTGTATCTACCCCAGCTCCTAGTACAGTGCTTTGCACATAGTAAGCGCTTAATAAATGCCATCGTATTAGTAAGTACTTAAATGCCATTATTATCTACTAGTATTCCATCTCTACATAATCTAAAAATGCAGGTATTTTCAAGTATAATTGCCTCTAGGTGAGCTAGAAGTACCTCATATTGAGTGGCTTCTAGCCTCACCACCTTCTAAATGAAATAACATGGAGATTATATATAATCTCCAGTTGTCTGAGTAGGTCAGGTATGCAAGTATGGGGAACCACTCCAGAAGCTGACCTGGTACAGTAATGGGTTTTAGTCTGCTGAGCTTCAGTTGCTCTACTGGCATATCTTCTTTAAACATGTCCTGGAATGTAACTGCTATTCTCAATATTGTACAGATACACAAACTCAAAGGTTTCATGCTGGGATAGAATAGTTATTGATCCTTGAGTTCCTGCCAAAGAGAACTCATCTGGCCTCTATTTTTCAGGTAAAAGAATCTGAAATTACCACCTGAGCAATACACACACAGCGCAGTCAATGTCTCCACAGCGTAGTGGGTGTTTTTAGATGCTGCTTTAGAATTATGCACAATCTTGGGCTGGGGAGAGAAGTCTGTTAATGAAGAAAACAGCTGAAAGCCCTAAAATCCATATCTCTTGAGATAGTCATAATTGCATAGGCTCCACTAGAAAACCGACATCAGCAAATAGCTAGCCCCATCACATATGGAATAAGGGTGACGGTTCAAACGCCAAGGGTCAAGATCAGGCAGAGGCTTGAAGGGAGAATGTACAGCCTTGGAATCAGGATCTGGTGAGCCCAGCAAGTTAGCACGGATGAAAAGCTTTCCTGCCGCATTTTGAAGCCTGCTGGAACTGGCCCAGGATCTTATCAGGAAGGGCAGTGGGCTCAGGGGTTCCTGTCTGTTTGTCAGAGGGCAAGGACCACCCCTGCAGAACCCGCCAGCCTTCACTGCCTCACCCGCTGCCCCTGGTGACTGTGGGTTGGTTAATGATTGGTGGCTCTCCACACACTGCCGGCTGCCCCCAGGATCTCGGGAATTTATGAGCTATTTAAAACTCTTCCCTAGAGGTTAGGAGACATTTCATTGAGAATAGGAGTCGCTTATAATAATTATAACTGTGGTATTCATTAAGTGCTGGGGTGGTTACAGACAAATCTGGTTAAAGTCCCTGTCCTACATCTAGACTGTAAGCTCATTGTGGGCAGGGATTGTGTCTGTTTATTGTTATAGTGTACTCTCCCAAGCACTTAGTACAGTACTTTGCACACAGCACTCAGTAAATACAATTGAATGAATGAGGCTCAGAGTATCAATCCCCACTTTACAGATGAGATAACTGAGGCACAGAGAAGTTAAGTGACTTGCTGAAGGTCACAGAACAGACAAGCGGCGGAGCTGGGTTTAGAACCCATGACCACCTGACTCCCAAGCCTGTGCTCTATCCACTACACCATTATGGAAGGGAATGAGCCTTTTCAGAAGCAACAAAGTGCCACTTGTAGCGATGCCTTTTCCAACTGTCTCTCATGCAGTTTGTATACTCTCTCTAGCCTCATCTCTTGGTGTCCATTTCCCAGAGAGGGAGGTGGATTCAGTAAGAACCCCAACAATTACATCTAGGAAATGAGAGTCAATGCTTCCTCTTTCATTATAGATTTTTTGGCCTTGTCATCGTCCTCTTGCAAGGTATTTCAGTCTCCTCTCCAAGAGTTTTGCCCCATACCCAATTTTGATCGGCAGAACCGGGACCAGATGTGCTTATCCCAGATATGTACTGGGTTTGAAGTGGCTGGCTCCATTTGAGTTGGCACTAGACCCGCTTTCACGGGATGAATGCACTGTGACTTTTAGAGTGCTACTGGTTTATTCATTCATTCAGTCATATTTTTTGAGTTCCTACTGTGTGTACTAAGTGTTTGGAAAGTACAGTTTGGCAACAGGTAGAGACAATCCCTACCCAACAATGGGCTCACAGTCTAGAAGGGGGAGACAGAAAACAAAGCAAGTAGACAGGCATCAATAGCATCAGAATAGATAAATAGAATTATAGATATATACACATAATTAATGAAATAAATAGAATAATAAATATGTAGAAATATGCACAAGTGCTGTGGGGTGGGGAAGGAGGTAGAGCAGAGGGAGGGATTGGGGCGGTGGGGAGGGGAGGAGGAGCAGGGGAAAAGGGAGGCTCAGTCTGGGATGGCCTCCTGGAGGAGGTGGGCTCTCAGTAGAGCTTTGAAGGGGGGAAGAGAGCTAGTTGGGCAGATGTGAGGAGGGAGGGCAGTCTAGGCCAGAGGTAGGACGTGGGCCGGGGTTGATGGCAGGGCAGGCGAGAACAAGCCACAGTGAGGAGGTTAGGGGCAGAGGAGCAGAGTGTGGCCTGGGCTGTTGAAGGAGAGATGGAAAGTGAGGTAGGAGAGGGCAAGGTGATGGAGAGCTTTGAAGCCAATAGTGAGGAGTTTTTGCTTCATGCGAAGGTTGACAGGAAACCACTGGAGATTTTTGAGGAGGGGAGTGACATGCCCAGAGCGTTTCTACAGAAAGATAATCTGGGCAGCAGAGTGAAGTACAGACTGAAGCGAGGAGAGACAGGAGGATGGGAGATCAGAAAGTTTTAGGCATAGTCACTGTGTGGTCAAGCCTTTCAGGGGATTAGGGGAGCCTAGTGGAGGTGTCTGCCCCAGGACAAGCTGAGGGATCGCTGTGTGTGACAAGAATGGAATGAGTTGGCAGGTCCCTCTTGGGAGCAAAGTTCAGCTGGTCGTCATGGTGGTGTCTCTGTGTCTGCACTCCCCAACTGGCAGCAGAAACTCATTTCTCCCCTGGGCCCTCCTAGAGTGTCAAGCAGCATTACTGAGTGCCCCTCACCTTCTTTTCCCATTTCCCTGCTCCCCTCTCTCTCCCCAGCTCCCAGCCTGTGGCAGAACACTTTTTGAGGGAAACTAGTCCTTATTTCTATTTAAAGATGCCATATGTAGTAGGGTTTCACACCATCAAGATTAAGCATTGGCAGAGATTTTTCTGTGCTGGCCCATTTCCAGAGAGAAATGTTTGCTGTGAAATTAATTGTTTCTCTTTGTCTCCTTCTCTTCCTCCTCCCACTAGATTGCAAACTCATTATGGGCAGAGAATGCCTGTAACTCAATTTTCTTCATCATATATTCCCAAACACCTAGTGTTGTGTTCTGCATATTGTAGCACTCAGTTAAATATTTTTAGTTGATGACGGTGACTTCGGGGGGGAAAAGTTCACACTGCACTTTGAGTGTCTTTAAATCACTGCTTGGAAGCAGTTGCTACTGGGGCTCCTGGCTTCTGCAGTCAATCAAGGGGATTTATTGAGTACTCATGTGCAAAGCATTATGCTAAGCACTTTTGAGAGGAACAGCATGGTCTAGTGAAAAGAGCATGGACGTGGGAGTCTGAGGACCCAATTCCTAATCCTGGCTCTGCCATGTGTCTGCTGTCTGACCTTAAGCAAGTCACTTTACTTCTGTGCCTCAGTTTCTTCAACTGTAAAATTGGGATTCACGACCTGATCTCCCTCCTACTTAGGCTGTGAGCCCCATATGTGACGGAGATTGTGTCTGGCCTGATTAACTTTTATCTACCCCAGCGCTTAGAACAGTGCTAACACGCAGTAAACGCTTAACAGATATAGTGCTAATAATGATACAAGCCATCTGAGACAAGCCGAGCCCCTTTGCCACTTTTGGGGGACTGCTTCCATTTCCTCTGTCCCAAGGGTGTGACCACCATTTGATCCAAGGTCTTAGAGATCAGGGACATTCGTTCAATCGTATTTATTGAGCACTTACTGTGTGCAGAGCACTGTACTAAGCGCTTGGGAAGTACAAGTCGGCAACATATAGAGACGGACATAGGTGTTTCTGCCACTTCTAATGACTCAGGACACCATCCTTTAGACTGTAATCTCAATTTGGGCAGGGAATGTGTCTGTTAAGATGTTATATTGTACTCTCCCAGGTGCTTAGTACAATGGTCTACATACAGTAAGCCTCAGTAAATATGATTGATTGATTTTCTATGCTGTGGGCCAGGTTTCACCGATGCCTAGCCTGTGTGGGATGGTGGGAGGAAGCATACGGCTTTTTTTCTGATTGCAAAGGTATTCATTCATTCATTCAATTGTATTTATTGAACGCTTATTGTGTGCAGCGCACTGTACCAAGCGCTTGGGAAGTACAAGTTGGCAACATATAGAGACGGCCCCTACTCAAAAGCGGGCTCACAGTCTAGAAAGGGGAGACAGACAACAAAACATATTAACAAAATAAATAGAATAAATATGTACAAGTAAAATAAATAGAGTAATAAATACATACAAACATATATACATATATACAGGTGCTGTGGGGAGGGGAAGGAGGTAAGGCGAAGGGGTGGGGAGGGTAGAAGAAGGAGGGGGCTCAGTCTGGGAAGGCCTCCTGGAGGAGGTGAGCTCTCAGTAGGCCTTTGAAGGGAGGAAGAGAGCTAGCTTGGTGGATGTACGAAGGGAGGGCATTCCAGGCCAGGGGGAGGATGTGGGCCGGGGGTCAACGGCGGGACAGGTGAGAATGAGGCACATTGAGGAGATTAGCGGCAGAGGAGCTGAGGGTGCGGGCTGGGCTGTAGAAGGAGAGAAGGGAGGTAAGGTAGGAGGGGGCAAGGTGATGGAGAGCCTTGAAGCCGAGGGTGAGGAGTTTTTGCCTGATTCACAGGTTGATTGGTAGCCACTGGAGATTTTTGAGGAGGGGAGTAACGTGTCCAGAGCGTTTCTGCACAAAGACGATCCGGGCAGTGGCGTGAAGTATGGATTGAAGTGGGGAGAGACAGGAGGATGGGAGATCAGAGAGGAGGCTGATGCAGTAATCCAGTCAGGATAGGATGAGAGTTTGAACGAGCAGGGTAGTGCTTTGGATGGAGAGGAAAGGGCGGATCTTGGTGATGTTGCAGAGGTGAGACCGGCAGGTTTTGGTGATGGATTGGATGTGAGGGGTGAACGAGAGAGCGGAGTTGAGGATGACACCAAGGTTGCGGGCTTGTGAGATGGAAAGGATGGTAGTGCTGTCAACAGTGATGGGAAATTCAGGGAGAGGGCAGGGTTGGAGAGGGAAGATAAAGAGTTCAGTCTTGGATATGTTGTTTTAGATGGCGGGCAGACCTCCAGATGGAGATGTCCTGAAGGCAGGAGGAGATACAAGCCTGGAGGGAGGGAGAGAGAGCAGGGGCAGAGATATAGATTTGGGTGTCATCAGCGTAGAGGTGATAGTTGAAGCCTTGGGAGCGAATGAGTTCACCAAGGGAGTGAGTGTAGATAGAGAACAGAAGGGGACCAAGAACTGACCCTTGAGGAACCCCTACAGTAAGGGGATGGGATGGGGAGGAGGAGCCCACAAAAGAGACTGAGAATGAAGGGCCGGAGAGATAAGAGGAGAACCAGGAGAGGACAGAATCTGTGAAGCCAAGGTTGGATAGCATGTTGAGGAGAAGGGGGTGGTCCACAGTGTCGAAGGCAGTTGAGAGGTCGAGGAGGATTAGAATAGAGTAGGAATAGATAGAGATATAGTGAAACACTCCCTCTCGGTCAGCCTGGGTTATGACAGGATTCACATATTTGGTAGAGGAAGATTTGAATTGGAGTTCTCACAGGATATAGGGAGTCAAAGAAACAGCTGAAACCATGAATTGCAATTGACCCATCTTTTCTGTGGTTTGGGGTAGAACCCCTTTGGGAAAGCCAAAACCACTTTCCTGTTCTTCAAATAATCTCGTAAGAGTGATATCGCCATTCCATGGAGGCCCCTCTGGGCAGAGAAAAAAAAAATTCAAACCGGGAGAGCCCCAAGATTCCACCCACCCACCCACAGAGAATTTCTCACTTTCCTCTCCCCATCCTTCCCTCTGGCCCTGTTCCCCCAGTCGGCACAGAGCACTGTAAGCTCATTGTAGGCAGGGATCTTGTTTTATTGTACTCTCCCAAGTGCTTAGTACAGTGCTTTGCACACAGTAAGCACTCAATAAATGCAATTGAATGAATGAATGAGTTGACTGACGAGGCGTGTTCCTTATAGGCTCTCTTTCTTCCTGCCCTTACTGAAGAGTGGGTGTTCCTCGTCTTGTCTGAGACGTTCGCAGAAAGGAGATGAGCTGCCTTTTGGAGCATGTCTGCCAACTCTGGACTCTCCCAAGAACTTAGTACAGTGCTCTGAATACAGTAAGCCTCAATAAATACTATTGATTGACTGATTGAGAATGCAGGAGACATCACCCTGCAACTTCAGGTCCTAAGGCATTTCTAACAGCTGAACCTCATTTAAGAGGATTGGGAAGCCAAGGCACTTGACTTAGAAAAGCCCAAGCTGGGCCCCTAATGGGTGTTTTAACAGCCACCAAGCCATATGGCATGTCCCTTGGTCTGTGTCCACTTGGGTGGTTATCAGCCATTGTGGACCCCTGGACCTCAGTTCCAGGGTAGTCCAACTTCCCTTCTGGATTAGGATGGGGAGAACCAAAGAGTCAGAATGTGATTAACCAGTGAATAAGGAGAATTATTCCTTTCCCCAGAAAACAGTACCATCAGATAAGTGAAACTCTCTTTTAGAATCTTCTGTACTTCACAAGCAGTTGCTTCAAAGTCTATGGATGAGGTAGGGGTGTATGTGCCCCCTTCATTCACTTTTACAGATTTTCAATGGACACTCCACCTGGACAACCCCAAATTCAGAAGCAATAAATCAGTCATTTTTATTGAGCACTTACTGTGTGCAGAGCACTGTACTAAGCCCTTGGGAGAGTACAATGTGACAGTAAACAGACACATTCGCTGCCCACAATGAGTTTACAAAATCCCCAGAAGACATTTCCACCTCAGACTGAGTTGTCAAAGCAGAACTCTTTCCCTTTGGCTCCGCAGCAGTTTCGAGGGTCTATGGGCTCGAGGTTTAGAGCGCTTATCTTGACCCTCTCCCTGTATGAGTCACAGCGAGCGCTGGCTTCAGGGCTCACGGCCAGTGTGGGAGGTAGGGGGAAGGCATCCTTGGGGAGCTGTGCATAAAGGGTTTTTTCACTGTGATTCTCCCTGGCCTGGAGCCTAGAAGGGCCGGGGGTCACACATAGGGTGTTCCAGGAAGGAACATGGGTCACACGTACACATATCCACCCTTTTCGCTGAAGCCCAGTCGCAGCGTAAACTGAGGTATTCTGATAAACCGTCTCATTCTTAGGTGAATCCATGGGTTGGATGGCCCAAATTTATACCCCAAAGATGCATTTGGGGTAGCAAAATTTGCATCATATTTCTAACATTTAGACTGCATTATGGCAGTGGGGGAAGTGTGTGATGTGTGTGTGTGTGTGTGTGTGTGTGTGTGTGTGTGTGTGTGTTGGGAGCAGGTTGAGGACTTGATAGTGCTAAAGGTGCCGGTGATAGGAGCTGACAAGCAGCGGGTTCCTTCCACCTCTCAGGGTTTTCAAGCGAACTAGGTTTGCCTAGGAGCAGTAGGATATGCTGGATTATCCTACTGAGCCCTAGCATTGTCCTCCTGCTCTCTGGTACTAAGCAATGGTGCTATCCGTTAAGCATGAACAACTTGTTTAAAAAAAGGATTTTCATAAAGATCCAGAAATGAAAGTGTTTGGGCAGATCTTGGAATTAGTTTGCGGCTTTCAAAACCGTAACATTTTTCCCCCGGGTGGAATTTCCTTGCTGAAGCCACATGGCTTCCTCCCGCTCTAGACTGTAAGCTCCCTGTGGGCAGGGATCATGTCGATCAACTCTTATGTTGTATTTTCCCAAGCATTTAGTACAGTGCTCTGCACACAGTAAGCACACAACAGATACCACTGATTGACTGGAAATGCCTCTCTTTACTTGGATTCGGTACTAATCGTGATCACATTGTTTTCATAACTCACAAAATTGTTCTCTCATTCCTCCATTAAATAGAATTCCTCTGCTCTTGGAAAGTGAAACTGGCAAAGGTGAACGTGAGTCTTGTGTGACTATGGGATATATGGATTTTCATAGCCTTTTCATAGGCTAGTCAACTCGGTTGTCTTCTGTAATGAGAGACCAGGTAGCATGAATCCTCAAAACTCTTCCCCACTTCTTGCAACCCACTGGGGCTGCCAACGGGGAATAGCAAAATGAACTAGATTGAGTCTCACATCCTTTCCTCTGCTTTGTCCAAACTTCAGTGCAAGGGCTAAGAAGTGGGGAAATGCGTATGGCAGGTAGAGGAATGGAGTACCCAGTTAATTCACAAACTCTAATCAGCTCCTAATTAATGGTGTTTAAATAGGTACTTTGCTTCACTGTTTCTCTTAATTCACTCTCAAAATCTTAATTTTACTTCCTCAGCCTGTTTGACATGGGAGGCGAATATTACTGTTTTGCTTCGGATATCACCTGCACGTTTCCTGTAAATGGAAAGTTTACTGCCGACCAGAAAGCCATCTACGAAGCTGTACTGAAGTCATGCCAGGTAGTCATGAAGGCAGTCAAACCAGGTAAAGTGATTGACAAAGATACTGGGAGGTTCTGCCAGTTGGACAGAAGCAGCATGGTTTGATAAAAAGAACATGGGCCTGGGACTCAGAAAACCTGGATTCTAATCTGCCTGTGTTCTAGTCTGCGACATGAGCTTGGGCAAGTCACATTACTTGAGAAGATGCATGGCTCAGTGGAAAGAGCACGGTTTTTGGAGTCAGAGGTCATGGGTTCAAATCCTGGCTCCGCCAATTGTCAGCTGTGTGACTATGGGCAAGTCACTTAACTTCTCTGTGCCTCAGTTACCTCATCTGTAAAATGGTTATTAAAACTGTGAGCTCCCCGTGGGACAACCTGATCACCTTGTAACCTCCCCAGCGCTTTGAACAGTGCTTTGCACATAGTAAGCACTTAATAAATGCCATCATTATTATTATTACTTATCTGCCTCACTTATCATCTGTAACATGGGGATTAAGACTGAGCCCCATGTGGGACGTGAACTGTGTCCAACCTGATTATCTGGTATTCATTCATTCAATCAATCAATCGTACTTTTTGAGTGCTTACTGGGTGCAGAGCACTGTACTAAGCACTTGGGAAAGTACAATATAACAATAAACAGTGACATTCCCTGCCCACAATGAGTTTACTGTCTAGAGGGAGGAAGACAGACATCAATACAAAGAAAATTACTGATATGTACATAAGTGCTGTGAGGCTGGGAATTGGGGAGAGCAAAGGGAGCAAGTCAAAGCAACACAGAAGGTATCTACCTCAGCAGACTGTACAATGTCTGGTACATAGTAAGCGCTTAACAAATAACAGTTTAAGAAAATAAATGAGCTCTGCTCTTTTAAGGGGGAAATGCTATGTGAGGTCAAAAGAACAACCAGAGTCTCTCTCTATGGATTCTGTTTCCTTCTGCCTTGGAGGCTTCCTGGATTGGTTTGGGGGCCAGAGAGAAGGCTTTATCGGAGAAAAAAAACAGGCCTAGAGATGGAAATCAGGGTACATTCACCTTTGAAAATGCTTGAAATGTATCCTGTATGGCAACACCTTAATGGTGAGTGAGTTTCAGTGGTTTTGGGATTTTTTTTCTGGTATTTGTTAAGCTCTTACTATGTGCCAGGCATTGTACTACGTACTGGGATAGATATAAGGTAATCAGATTGGACGCAGTCCCTGTCCCACATAGGGCTCACAGTTTTAATCCCCATTTTACAGATGAACGAACTGAGGCACAGAGAATTTAAGTGACTTGCCCAAGGTCACACAGTAGACAAGTGGCAGAGCCAGAGCCCAGGTCCTCTGACCCCCAGGCCTGTGCTTTTTCCATGAGGACAAACACTGCTTCTGATATGATTCTTGCATGTTATTTGAATAGGAATTTAAAGCCTCAGAATCTGCTCAGGCATCTTACATATTTATTTCCCTATTTGTTCAAATAGAAAATTATTCAGAGAGGAGATGTGGAAGGGTTTGTAGAGTTAAGGGAAAGAGCAGGCAAAGTGGGAAGGGAGATTTGGTTTACTTGTACTGTCAGACAACAAACAAAATGAGCAGATTCCTCCTACCCTTCCATGCCATGAGGGCAGAGGCTCTTTTTCCTAGCAAGAGCAACTGAATGCATGAATCGTTTTAAATCCTGTGTTCACTTAGGATAACAAAAAATTGGTCTCTGGCTATTATTTATATTAATGCTGTATTCCCCTCTAGACTCTTAGCTCATTACGAGCCGGGAACTTATCTGCTAGTTCTGTTGTACTCTCCCATGCATTTAGTACGATGCTCTGCACATAGTAAGCCCTCATTAAATACCATTGATTGATTGTTAATTCCAAGTGGGACTGTTCCGTTGCCGATAACACTCAAATGGTTCCTTCTGTAGCAACATAATAGTTTTATGGAGAATGTAGTTTCATGCACCAAGGACTAATCTAGTCTCTTGATTTAATCTGTTGGCCATTTTCAACCATCACACTATGCATGTATGGTGGCTTTTCCCTCCTGCCAATTACCCAGAGTGGAGTAATACTTATGGCAGCTTGTTCCAAAGGAGGTAGCCTTGCTGATGTTTGTAATGGAGCAGCAGAATCTCCAGGTTATCTAGAATTATTGCCCATTAGTAAGATCCTTCATCCCTCTAGACCATAACCTTGTTGTGGGTTGGGAACGTCTCTGCCAACTCTGTTGTACTCTCCCAAATGCTTAGTACAGTGCTCTGCTCTTCCCACCAGATGTTTTTCCCCTTCGAAATGTTCTATCCATCTTGGCTATGTGTGTTTCATTGTCTTTAGGTGAGGAGTCAAGTTACTAAATTAAGGATAAAATGAATAATCCCAGTCCAGCAGGGAGGCCTGTTTATATGAAGAGATTCTGGGGTGGTTCTGTAGGTTGCCCAAAAAGGTTGACTAGTTACCTGCAGGTAGGGGCCAGCAACCAGCATTGCCACTCACTTTCCTGTGGTCCTGACCTTGATACTACCTTTATTGTCTTTTCCTTGTTTGTTACCACCAGGCAGGCTGGGGTTCAGAAAGTTTTCAATCACTTTGGTTTTCCATTAAATCTACACAGCCTCTGGGGGAGCTTTAAAAGCTTGATCCCATGACTCCCTAGATGTGGGGGGAACCTGCCTTGCTTTTGGGTCTTTTTCCATCTAGGTAGGTGTAGACTCCAAAGTTAGTGAAAGGCGAGAGTGTGGAGGATGGATGTGAGGCAGCATGGACAGTTTTTGATTCATATCTTTGAATTTTATGAAAAATACCCGGAGAAACATCCGATCACCTTCCACCCAATACCACTAAGCTCCACCATTGCTCCACCATTGTCTTCATTGAGTTCTGCAGCCATGGATTATCTGGAAGGGAAAAAATAATAACAATACACTGCAACTGAAAGTTAGGGGCCACGGCATGAGACCTTTGGAGCTCCCTGTTCCCTTCTATAATAGACCAGCTAATGAATGATATGGGATTGAACCTATTAGAAGCAACAGGGGAAGCGCATAGCCTAATGTTAAGAGCATACTTGGCTTGGGAATTCGAGGACTGGGGGTTCTATTCCTGGCACTGCCAGTTGCTTGCCGTGTGACTTGCTTGCCGTGTGACCTCGGACCAGTCACTTAACTTCTCTGTGCCTCAGTTTCCTCAACTGTAAAGTGGGGATTCACTACCTGTTCTCCATCCTACATAGACGGTGAGCCCCATGTGGGACAGGGACTGTGTCCAACCTGATTAATTTGTATCTACCCCAGCTCTTAGAACAGTGCATGACACAAAGTAAGCACTTAACAAATACCATAAAAAAACAGGAAATATCAAAGGCGATCCAAAACAGAGTTTTCAGGTTCCACCCAAGTTTTAAACACTGATCTCAGAAAACTCAGCAAAGAGAACCTCCATCATGTACAAAACCATGTTATTCACTTAAACTCCATGGGGGCCTCTGGGGTTCTCTTCCTTGACTTTCTGACCTAGGACTCTAATTCTGGGGGCACACTTCTGTAGCTCAGGATTGCTTTTGGGCTCCCCAGTGAGGAACCAGAGATGTTGAGCTGCTCTGTTGATAGGTCAATGTTCCCTGGGGAAAGTGAGCAGGGAAGGGAGTCGCAGGGAGGAGGTGGCGAGAATGGTTAGGCCCCCAGAGTTTAAGTGATTGGACTGAGTGACTCTTGACTGAGTCACCCGCTTAGGACAGCGCTGACGGAACAGCCCCAGCATCTGTGCTGGCATCTGCCTGCCTCAGATTCAGTGGAATAGGCGGCCACATTTTAATTTATAAAGGTCCGTGTGCTGCAGCATTTCACCCTGGCTTACTGCATCTCTCCCTGGGGAAGGTGGCTTAACTTGGCTAGGCTGGGGAAGGCCTCAGATTGCTGAACAGCCCCCGGGGTATGTGATGAATCTGTTTACCCTCCTCAGACTCCTGCTGCCACCCAAAAGCTAGGGTCTGGCCCACCCGCTGGCTGGTGGTGGAAAGCAGGCAGAAGCCTGGCATGGTCAGACGGCGGCAGTGCCATCCAGACGTGTGTTTAGTGCTGATCTGATTCAAGCTCCTCGTTCCTCATAAATGCTCAGGAGGCTTTTGGCCCTTCCAGTATTTCTGCCTGGTTTTTAACCCCTCCTGCTGTGGGGGCTGGGAGACACCCGTGGCATTTCAGGCCCGAAATCGTGGGTCAGGGAGGAAAAGGCCTCATTGGGGTAACTGGCATCAGGGAATGCTGTCCACCCATTCTTTGGGTGGCAGGAATGAGTCATGGCTAGGAGGTGGGCTTTGCTCAGGTGCCCAGGGGTCAGCCACGCTCGCATAGGTTTCCGGGACTTTCTTCTGAATGGGCTGTGAGCTGGTGATGAGCTAATTGTTCCCCATTTCATTTTCCCACTTACAAAGTGATCTGCCCAAAGCTCCTTTGGTCCAAAGAGGCTCAAAATCAGTCGCAGAGAAACTGAGCAGTACGATTTGCTCAGCTAGTTACATGTAGTAGCTACCATCAGCAGCAGGGTGGGTGTGCCCTGGTCAAATGGGAACTCCTATCTCCATGCGTTAGGCCTCAGTTTCCTCGTATGTAAAATGGGGATCAATCCTACTCCCTCCTCAATAGACTGTGAGCCCCATGAGGGACAGGGACTGTCTGACTTGATTATCTACCAAGGCACTTAGTACCATGCTGGACATATAGTAAGAACTTAAGAAATGCTACAATTATTATTACTATTTCTTATTATAAATCCAGTCCCCAAGTTTTAACTGTGATGAAGAGTACCTTTAAAGGACACATAACCACTGCCACCTCTTGGTACCACCCTGATAAATCCTTTACCAGAATTTTGCTTCCAAGGCCAAATATGGAGGTATTGATATGTATTGATGAATTGGATGCATTAGTGTCACTTGGAGTAGCATCTTTTACAAGGCTGTTTCCTTCAAAATACAGTTTAATGACCACCAGTGTGTCCAGGTCGGTAGGTACACTTGTGTCCTAAAAAGCCTGTTTCTCTCCTCTGCTAGATAAATTATTTGAAGACAGGAATCAGTCTTTTCCCTATTATGCATAACAGATAGCACCAGGCTAACGCCAGGCTCTACTCAATGTTCGTTCAGTAAACCTTAGCTTTTGGAAAAGGGGGAACTGTAAATTTGAAATCAGATGACTTTGACAATTCCCGTTCATCATCCAGATTTTCTTTAGATGTAAATTCCTATGCCTCTCTAACTGGCCTAACCCCCACTCTTAGAAAAGTTGCAACTCTGATTGAGAGGAGTAAAACATTGGAACTCTCCTGACTCCTGCATTCTTGGACTACAGCCTGTCCTCATGACTAATAGTAATCCAATCCCTGTGTCCCAGGGAGGCTGAGAACCTGCAAGATATCCCACCTCTGAGTTGTCAACAAAGCAATAACTCAGAGTGCATAGTCAGAGCCATCCCATAAATCATTAGGTTTTGATTTCAAGCATTTTCAATCCATTCCTTCCCCACAGCAGTTCCAACAGCTGCCCGAGCTGAATCGTCATTTGTCAATTTGATCTATTGACATACTGTCCGAATATAGAATTGATGAAGCAAAATGGGATTTAGAGGACCAGACCCCCAATGCTATTTCTGCAAATCGGAAACTTTATTAAACGTTCTTTTATGACCCATATTTCCTGTGTACAACAATTACCCTCTTCTGTCATCTTCTTTGGATATGGAGTGGGAAGTTTGCCCAGATTTTCTGAAGAATTGTGGGATTGAAGTCAGTTTGTGGGTGGGGAACTGGAGAGTAACTACAGAGAAATGGTTTATAGATTAAAGTTTATCTGTGGAAATGATTACTAAAGGAGGCGAGAGTTCTTACAAGAGATTTCTTAGTTTCTTGATTTATTCTCTTTATTATCAGACAGGCTCAAGGTTTAGTAGATAGTACAACTATGCCCCCTTGCCACCACTACAGGCTCATTGCTAAGTGGGGCCATGGGTAAGGTCCCTTAACTGCTCTGGGCCATTGATAAAAGTAGATCTACTCAGTCCTCTCCCTGCCTTGCCCAAGGGGATATTATGAAGCTCATACCTTTGAAAGGCCTGAAAATGTCCGTGATTATTACAAAGCTAGGCCCAAGTGTCTTCCTGCCACATTTCTGGGTGGTGTCCTGGAGCCAGTGGTTCTGGGAAGCAGCATATCCTAGTGGTTAGAATGCGGGCCTGGAAGTCAGAAGGACAGGGGGTTTAGTCCCAGCTCCACCGTTTGTCTACTTTGTGACCTTGGGCACATCATTTCACTTCTCTGTGCCTCATTCGTAAAGTGAGTTTTAAGTCTGTGAGCCTCATGTAGGGTATGAGCTGTGTCCAATGTACCTCACTGCTTAAAACAGGGCCTGGAATATAGTAAGCACTTAACCAATACCTTTAAAAAAAATTCCTTGATCTCAGCTTCATAAAAACGCATCTCTCCATCCCACATTCCCCCTCTTGCACTTGCACCAGGTTGCAGGAGCCACCACTCTAACAGATCTAATTGGTTCACGTTCAGAAACTCACTCTGAAAAATGGTCCAAGATCAATCAGAGGTATCTGTCAAGTGCTTAGCATATGCAGAGCACTGTACAAAGCACTCGGGAGAGTAAAGTACAAGAGAGTTGATGAACACGCTCCCTGCCCACAATGCCCTGACAGTCTAGATGCCTCAGAGAGGGTGAGGGAAGAACGAATCTCCCAGTACTGGAAACTCTCCAGGTGTGATGCTGGGAGGGGACTGAGCGCTTTGGAGAATACGATATAACAGAGTTGGCAGATACATTCCCTGCCCACAGAAAGCTTACATTCTAGAGAAATGTACATCTACGTCTTCCCACCCTGAACTGACCTCTAAGCTCAAAATTAAAAAAAAGTTGGTCTCCATGCCAGGGTGGGTGGTAGAACCTCTTGGGTTGGAAATGGCTGGATTGTTTTGATTTTACTTCACCTTATATTATTGTGACAACCAAATCTTTGAAAAGAAATGCCACCATTTCAGTCTGTAGTCATTTGGAAACATTTTGAGCATACTAGGCTTCTTCTTTACTGACTAAAACTGTCCTGATATTACTGTTGGTGTTATCATGTCTCACACAGAGTAACAGGATTGGAGAAGTCAGACTCTTGCTCTAGAGGCTGCATTTTTATTGGGTGGGAGGCTTATATACTAGTCCTGGACAGTGCAACAATTTCAGAACATTTTAGTCTCCATGCTACATCCCAGGAAAACATTCATTGGGTTTTTATGTTCACCACTTGGGCCAAGATACACACAATTCTGCTGATTGCACATCTAATTCCTTTTACCTTCCAAGCAAAAATAAATAAATAAGTGAATAAGTGAAATAACCCCAAATTCCTTGTGGGTGGCCAAAAAATTCTGTTCCTGAAGCTTGAGAAATGACCCCAGTGGAGCGGTAACTCGATGGAATATAAGAATGCAGCATACTGACCACAAGTCAGATCAGAGGACAAAGGGGGCATTTCAGCTATTGCCTAAGTAGCACGATTCCCCACAGACAGGGGATCGATAGAAGAAGGAAGTCTTAAGTGCAAGGCCTGTTCAGAACCAGCTGTGAAATTCACTCAGTTCTTCTGTAACCCATGTTTTCACTCCAGGTTTTGGATCAAATGCTTTTGAGGGATTGGAAACTCTTTCTGGCATCAGTCAGTGCTTTCGAACTACAAAGCAGGTTTTCCTTCAGTGCAGAATCCATCAAGATTGTAACTCAGCATCACTGGAGAAATGAGTGTATGGCCCAGCTGGGGCACACTTCGATGAAAGTTTAACATTAATAAGAATCCCTTGGTCTTTGTATAGCGCTTTTATTCCCGAAGTTCTCTCACAAGTTATTACTTATCTCATTTTTGTCTTCACGCAACCCTGTAAGGTGGGTAGAAAGGCAGGTAATATTAAGTCCATTGTGTAGGTGTGGAAACTGACGTAGAGAGTGGCTAAGTGACATGCCCAACATCACACGGCGGGCTGGTGGCAGAGTTTGGATTCGAACCCGCATCCTCTGACTTCCAGGCCAACATTTTTCCGCTACATCACGCTGCCTCCCCTAACTATAGACAACAGCCAGTTTTGCTGATGATTTACTGAATTGGGAACCATCCTGAACCTAGAGCTAGACCTGCTCCAGTCCCTGCCCACTACAAAAAGCAGCAAGGTTTAGTGGAAAGAGCAAGGGCCTGGGAGTCCCTTCTCTACCACTTTCCTGCTAGGGGACCTTGGGCAAGTCACTTCACTTCTCTGGGCTTCAGTTCCCTCATCTGTAAAGTGGGGATTAGGACTGTTAGCCCCGTGTGGGAAATGAACTGTGCCCAACCTGATTAGCTTGTGTCCTCCCCAGCACTTAGTACAGCACCTGGTACATAGTAAGCACTTATCAAATACCATTTTAAAAAATACATTCTAGACATCCTTGGCATGCTGGCTTATTTCCAAAACTATCACTGGGTAAGAAGAGTCAAGTTGCAGGATCTTTAGCTGTCAGAGGTTGGTGGGACTGACACTGGGGTGCGATAGTTAGATAGCTGTACTTACCTCCATCTTGGGCCATGAGGCAGTCTGACCTCGAGTCCATTTCCTCAGGGGGCCGGATGCATGCCTTCTGATGATAGCGAGCACAAAGGTGAGAGTGCTTCACCCAGGGCTGGATGGATAAGGCCTTGGTTGGTTTTACCTGTATCAGGCTAGAATGTATGTCACAAGACTCTTAGAAAAGGACAAATTACACTTATTAGTAACTGTGGTATTTAAGTGCTTACTAGGTTCCATACACTGTCCTAAGTAGTGGAGTAGGTATAAGTTAATCGGGTCAGATACAGAACAGTAGTCGTGTGTGAACGGCCAAGAAAAGAATTCTTACTTTAATAAACCATGAGGTACCCAGCATTAATTTTTGTTCATTTGAAAACTTGTTACATCAAAACTACTTCTTTTAAGGAGAACACATAAAAACAAATATTCTTTTTTAAAGTTCCTGAAATGAAAAAAAGTTATTATTGAGATTTAGATTTGCACCCAGATGCCACATCTGACTCCATGAGCAGTTCCATCATTATTTCCTCCTATGTATCAGTATTAACTTCATGTTCCAAAAGTGATTCTTTGGAGAATCACATCAGTGCTGGGCAGGTCACCTGGGAGAAGGGAAGCAGAGTGGCCTAGTAGAAAGATCATGGGCCTGGGAGTCAGAGGATCTGGGCTCTAATCCCAGCTCTTCCAATTGCTTGCTTGCTGTGTGGCCTTGTGTGAATCACTTAACTTCTCTGTGCTTCAGTTTCCTCAACTGTAGAATGCAAATTAAATGCCTGTTCTCCCTTTTACTAAGACTGTGAACCCCATGCAGGACAGGGACTGTGTTCGTCCTAATTCACATGTACCCACCCCAGCATTTAGAACAGTGTTTGACACATAGTAAGTGCTTAGACACCACAATTATTATTATTCTGCAATTATTATTATTACTATTAAGGGAGGCCCATAGTACTCTACTCCCAAGTGGCTGCTTTAAATTGAGCCGAAGTAGGAGAAACCATAAACAAGGCAGAAGAAACATTTTAAAGACAGTGAAGGAAAGTCTTATACAATGTCAACATGGCTCAGGACAGTCGAGAGGTTCTGGGACATGGCATGACTCTTGTCATAATAATAATAATAATAATTGTGGTATTTGTTCAGTGCTTACTTTGTGCTTGGTACTGTACTAAGTGCTGGGCTAGATACAAGATACTCGGGTTGGATATGGTCCCTTTCCCATATAGGGCTCCCAGTCTCAATCCCCATTTTACAGGTAAGGTAACTGAGACACAGAGAAGTTAAGTGACTTGCTTAAGGTCACACAGCAGACAAATGATGGTGCTGGGTTTAGAACCCAGGTCCTTCTGACTCCCAGGCCTGTGCGCTGTCCACTAGGCCACTTTGCCTTGACTGCGTGGCCTAGTGCTCTCTTGCAGAGAGCAGAGACTTGGAGGAATCATGACCCCAGAAGGTAGAATCACATACAATGGTAGAAACTACAGGTGACCAAAAATAACACAGCAGCAATGAACTTTCTGGGATTTTGTTAAGTGCTTCCCATATGCCAGACACTGTACTAAGTGCTGGGGTATGTACAAGCTAATCAATCAACCGTATTTATTGAGCGCTTACTGTGTGCAGAGCACTGTACTAAGCACTTGGGAAGTACAAGTTGGCAACATATGGAGACGGTCCCTACCCAACAGTGGGCTCACAGTCTAGAAGGGGGAGACAGAGAACAAAACCAAACATATTAACAAAATAGAATAAATAGAATAGATATGTACAAGTAAAATAAATAGAGTAATAAATGTGTACAAACATATACAGGTGCTGTGGGGAAGGGAAGGAGGTAAGACGAGGGGATGAGCCCACTGCTGGGTAGGGACTGTCTCTATATGTTGCCAACTTGTACTTCCCAAGCGCTTAGTACAGTGCTGTGCACACAGTAAGCGCTCAATAAATATGATTGATTGAGGGGGCTCAGTCTGGGAAGGCCTCCTGGAGGAGGTGAGCTCTCAGTAGGGCCTTGAAGGGAGGAAGAGAGCTAGCTTGGCGGATGGGCAGAGGGAGGGCATTCCAGGCCAGGGGGATGACGTGGGCCGGGGACACAGATTGGATTGGACACAGTTTGGACACGGATCAGATTGGACACAGTTAATGCCCCACGTGGGGCTCACAGTCTTAATCCCCATTTTACAGATGAGGTAACTGAGGCATAGAGAAGTGAAGTGGCTTGCCCAAGGTCACACAGCAGATAAGTGGTGGAGCTGGGATTAGAACCCAGGTTCTTCTGACTCCTAGGCGTGTGCTCTACCTGCTAGGCCATGCTGTTTTTCATGGCACACTGGGTAGAAGGGAGTGCGGGCTTTGTAGCTCCACTCAGGTATGTGGTTAAAATCTTCCTCCCAGTAGCATTTTCACACCTCAAGAATGTGTGTGTGTGTATGAAATTAGACTCAAGGGAACTATTGAATATCTATCTCAGTGGTCTGTTTCCTCCTGTAAAGTTGCTATTTGAGGCATTTCAACACACCATTTCTCAAAACTGGCTTGATTTCATCTTGTGTGGATCAAGCAGTGAAAGCAGAAATGTCACCCAGTGATGATGTGGGTGACCCAATAATTATCTACCATTTTGGTTTTTAGGTTTGAAATGGTGAGACATGAGAACTATTTTTTTCTTTATTTAATCTCTGTAATATGGACTGTAAAATGCAAGGGATGACTGAAGCTTAGATATTAAGGCACAGGATTTTGAAAGTAGAAGTTAGCTCATTGATGTACAATGTCCTGGCCTTGGTTTAAGCATCCCACGTGAACAACCTGTGAGAGCTGACTAAAATCAGTATCTTGAATTCTGTCACTGAGTTTGTCAGATGGCTAAATGCTACTTTTAAAAAACACATCCTGCAGATGGGCTGCACTGGAAAGAGAAAGTAGAGGAATCATTTTAGACCATCCTTGGAATCTCGACTTTCTGGAAAATCTGGGTGTTTTTAATGATTTGTTCAAATGAATAGCACACCCTGTAATGCAACTATTTAATGTGATTGTCTGATTTAAGGGGACCCATGAAAAAATATATGGAGTTTTATAATCACACCTGCCAGGGCTTCCATGAGATAAAAGCACTATTAACTGACTCACCCTTTCTAGTTGGGACTAGTTGGAGCAACGGAGTGTGGGTGTGGGGTGTTTTTTTTGTTTTGTTTTGGAGTTTTTTTGAGGGTATTTTTTTTTCCTTGATGAGAGGTCAAAGTTGCATCCAAAAAAATGTAAAGCTATCGTCTCCATACTGAGACTCACAGAATGTTTTCATCGCTCTCCAAAACTGCATTTTTCCAGCTTACCATTCATGTGCTCTTGGCAACTTTGCTGAGGAAGGGTCTCCCAATCAGTGGATCAAAGCCAAATTCATCTTTGCTTTGCTGGAGCACTCAATTGTAGAGTGTAGGGCTTGGCAAGGTAGAGCGCGCACCCTCCTGTAAGACTGTTTTCCCCCTCTCCCCCTCCTTGTGGGCAGGGAACATGTCTATCATACTCTCCCAAGTACTTAGTGCAGTGCTTTGCACATAGTAAGTGCTCAGTAGATAGCATGGATTGATTGCTTGGCCTTTTGGTAGGCTGAAACTTCACTCATCCGTAAGGCGTTTACCCGTGCCAGTTGGATTCCTGTTTGACACCCTCTAGGATAAGTGCTTGGGGATCCTTCCCAGAAAGAGGACCCCCAGTTTGCTGGGAAAGACCTACGAGTCTGCAGCCTTCCAATCTCCTGGGGTGGGGGTGGGAGGGCGGGATTTTAACACCTCTTCCAGTAAGGTCCCTTGTCCTGCGTTCAAATCAAATGACCTCTTTGTCTAGCAAACCGTTCCCGAGGAATAGCTATATGAGGCCAGCATGGCAGGCTTTCAACCCCCTATCTCTCCATTTATATGATTTAATAGGCTCAGAGATCCCAAGTCCCCATTGAAACTGCAATTGCTGTCAGACGTGAGTTGGGCAGCTGAGGATGTTTTTTGATTGATGCCGATGTTTGTTTCAATAAACTTTAAGAAATACAAACTGTTCCAAATAGGCTCAGAAGTTGTTCTAAGCTATTCATTTGACCAACTTGTGCAGACTGTAAAAAGAGGCATGGATCCGGGGGAAATGAAATGTTCTAATTGCCCTTATTTCCAGAGTGAGAGATTGTTTCTCTCCTGCCCTCCCTCCCAATTTAGTCTTTCTAACAAAGAAAGATGGGGATTTAAGGTGTAGAAAAATCTGTCAGTGAATTGTTCTCATCATTTCTTCATTTACTGAGTGCCTACTATGTTGTATTGTACTCTCCCAAGTGCTTAGTACAGTGCTCTGCACGTAAGTGCTAAATAAACCCAATTGATTGATTGGTGTTCAGAGTACATCTGACCATCACCTTGCTGTGGCAAAGATGAAACAGCCAGAAACAGGGGAATGCTTGCTGGTTGAGGCTGCCCCATCAGCAGTGAAGATTTCTGACTGAAGAACCATCAAGGGCGTTTTTCTTGGTTGCCAGCCTCAGCAGGAACCCTGAAATTAGTAGTAGCAGTAGAGGTGGTATTAATAAGTGCTTACCATGTGCCAAGCTCTGTACTAAGCCCCAGGAGGGAATTCTCAGGTGGGAATTAAGCATGGTCCCTTGGGGACTTATAATGTAAGAGTTTAAGTGAGGAGAAGGGAGTGGACATAGACCCATCAGGAGTGATGAACCATTAAAACAAAATGCAGATGAATTCACAAGATAGGCTCAAAGGCTCAGCACAGATGGAGGAGTCCGAGAGTGCATGGGAAGAGCTTTAATCCCTGGCCAGGTGGGCACCAAGCATGTTGGGAACACGGACCCTCAGTTGTGGTGGGGAGGTGATAGTTGCCATGGTTGGTTTTCCTGGTGGTGAGGGAGGGGGTCTGTGAGCCTGCCCGGCGTAGTAGATAGAGCATGGGCCTGAGAGTCAGAAGGTCATGCGTTCTAATCCCACTTCACCACTTGTCTGCTGTGTGACCTGGGGCAAATCACTTCTCTGTGCCTCAGTTACCTCATCTGTAAAATGGGGATTAAGACTGTGAGTCCCACATGGGACAAGGGACTATGTCAAACTCGATTTGCTTGCATCCACCCCAGAGCTTAGTACAGTGCATGGCACATAGTAAGCACCTAACAAATACCATAATCCTTATTATTATTAATTATTATGCCAGTGGTAGGAGGGAAGGTGGTGTTACCACAGTGCTTTTCTCAGTGGCGATGGAAGAGGAAGATAACTGGCTAATGAGGGTGATGGAGACCACGGCAGCTACCCTGGAAACGGCCCAGCATCAGCTCTGTACTGTGATCGCCTTGACCGCCAATGGATTTTGTAGTTAAAATTCTTGCATTCACATCGCAACATGCTGCACCCCTTCCTGCCTTACTTGCTCATTGCTCTCTGAGCCCCAGTCAGGGCATCTACACCAACCTATAGCACGGCAAGCAGTTCCTAAGTGTAGGTTCTTGGACCTGAAGTCTGTAAGCCAAGCTTGCCCATGTACTCATTGAGAGACTCCAGCACTGTAAGATGCTGGGGAATATAATATAGTGGAAGTGAGAGGGAGCCATGACTCATCATGAATCAACAGGGGAGATGAGCAAACAGGAAAGACTTGAAGCTGAAAGGACTCTCATGAGGTCCCACAATCCCGTGCCCTGGCTTTTTGCAGGATTGCATTTACTAAACCATCCCTTGGTAGATTAAGATGCAGTGTGGTTTAGTGGATAGAGCAGGAGCCTGGGAGTGAGAAGGACCTGGGTTTTAATCCCAGCTCTGCCACGTGTCTGCTGTGTGACCTTGGACAAGTCACTTCATTTCTCTGGGCCTCGGTTACCTCATCTGTAACTGGGGATTAAGAGTGTGAGCCCCATGTGGGACAGGGACTGTGTCCAACCTAATTTACTTGTATTTATTCCAGTGCTTAGAATAGAGCTTGACATATATAAGCACTTAACAAGTACCATTTTCATTATTATTATCAATGCTTTCCAGGCAACATCAGTTTTTGGCACAGTTGGTTTCTTGTGTTTCAGAACTTGATTTCAGACCTTCACAGAAATGCATGCTGATGCAGAAACACTAAGGTCGCCCATGATGATAAGAAAGTTTTTTTTTAAGCAGGTTGGGTTCTGTATCTAGCAGAAACCCCCATGGGCACAGGATCTGCTACTGAGCGCCAGGTTCTCTGTGTGATATTGGACCGAGAGTAGAATCCATTCTGTTAGAAACGGGGAAAGAAATCCAAAGAAAACACTTTTTTGCACAAAAGAAACATTGTGAAATGGCATCAGAATCACCCTCTGCATCTTCTGTTGCTGTTCTTCACAAGATAAGCATATTGAAATGTGCTACTTGCTCGGCCTGTGCCAACACCTCATTTTTCATTGAAGGCTCATTGATGATTTGGTTCAGAATTGAACACTGTCAGTTGTCCAGAGTTGTGCTGCACGTCAGTGAATTCGTAAATTTCACTGCGTGCATTATGAGAATTTCTTCTTGGGGATTGAAAAAAGTGAAATCAAACATTTTGATGTGCTCTAAACATAGCATATAATGCTCTGTGGAGAGGTGGGCTTGCCCCCAAGACACCATGTTTTTAGTCAGAATAATGAAGATTGTGCTTGTTGGGCTGGCTGGACTTTCTGATGCCAAAAATATTTTTTTGCTTAAAATCTATATGCTAAAGTTACTGTATTAGGGAAAGCGAGGAGCTGAAGGATTTTTGGCTTGTTGGATACTGGGCTCCATTTCCAGAAATATATAATCCGTAATAAAGAGGTCACCCCTCTTCTGTGATAAATTGCAGTCAAAATACCAGGAATTTACCAGACGAACTGCACAGGGAGGAATGTTTTTTGGATAGGATTTTCTGGTAGAGACTCACTGCTTTGTAGCCAAAATCTGTGTAGGTGTTATGCACCCATCTGAGATCAGCAGGATCTGCACTGTATAGATGGAAATAATTTTTTTTATGTATGGTTGGGGAAGCAGCGTGGCCTAGTGAATAAAGCATGGGTCTGAGAGTCAGAAGGACCTGAGTTCTAATCTTGACTCCACCACTTGCCTGCTGTGTGACCTTGGACAAGTCACTTAATTTCTCTGGGCCTGCTACTTCATCTGTAAAATAGGGATTAAAACTGTGAACCCTGTGTGGGACATGAACTGTGCCCAACCCGATTAGCTAGTGTCTTCCCCAGCACTTAGTACAGTGCCTGGTACACAGTTAGCACTTAACAACTACTATTAAAAAAACACAGTTTTCAGATCACAAACCACCCTGCATCCTAGCTACCTAGGAACTTTTGATCCCAGTGCATCCATTCATTGGTCAGGTGAGATTTCAGGCCTTAGAACTCACTCAGTTGTATTTATTGAGCACTTACTGTTTGCAGAGCACTGTACTAAGCACTTGGAAAGTACAATTCAGCAATAAAGAGAGACAATCCCTGCCCACACCAGGCTTACAGTCTAGAAACCCATTGCCACTACTCCCTTGGGACCAGGCAGAAGAACAGGGGATGGAGGCTTCTGAATTCCAGGGCTGAGGGGTTTCCCCCTTTGCCTTGCCTGCCTTTGAGGTGAAAGCCAAGCCGCACTTCCACAGAACAGCAATGGGGAGAAAAGCAGAGTCTCCAAAGTCCCAGCGCCATAGAGGCTGCAAGGATCCTCAGTACATCAGGCCACCTCCCCCCTTCTCTTGGTCATTTCAGGGGCCACAACTACCCACCCATCCTGTAGAAACCTGGGGAGGTTCTGGCATTGTGTAACCAAACACCTCTGGCCTGGTCCTGGGGGGGACCAAAGGACTGTCCCTTCCAACCTGTTTCTACAATTGATATTTTTATTGTTGAATATTTACTTGTTGTCTTTTGGGGTTTTTTTCTAATGGTATTTAAGTGCTCACTATGTGTGAAGCACTGTTCTAAACACTGAGGGTAGATTAAAGTTAATCAAGTCCCTGTCCCACCTGGGACTCACAATCTAAGTAGGAGGGAGAACAGGCATTTAATCCCCATCTTACAGTTGAGGAAACTGAGACACAGAAAAGTTAAGTGACTTACCCAAACAGCAGGCAATTGGCAAAACTGGGAATAGAACACAACATCCCTAGGAAAGCCGGTCATCCCATCTTCTGGCCAGCCAGTTCAGCTCTTCCAGGGGGAGGGAGAGCAGGTATTTAGTCTCCATTTTACACCTTTTCCATGGTCACAGAGCAGACAGATGGTGGAGCAGAGATTAGAATCCAGGTCCTCTGACTCCTAGACACATGCTCTTTCCATGAGGCCATTTTGTGTCCCTGAATTGCAACATAATCAATCAATTGTATTTATTGAGCACTTACTGTGTGCAGAGCAGTGTACTAAGCACTAAGTACAATATAACAGAGTTGGTCAATATGTTCCCTGCCCACAACTATGAGAAACAGCATGGCCCTAATGGATAGAGCATGAGCCTGGAAATCAAAGGGACCTGGGTTCTAATCTCAGCTCTGCCACTTTGTTGTGTGACCTTGGGCAAGTCACTTAACTCCCATGCTTCAGTTTCCTCATCTGTAAAATGGAGGTTAAGACTGTGAGTCCAATGTGCCTGGCACATAGTAAGTGCTTAACAAATACCACTATCATTATTATTATTATTGGAAGCAGCACGGCATAGTGGACTGTAACTGGGGATTAAGAGCGTGAGCCCCATGTGGGACAGAAGGTCATGGGTTCTAATCCTGGCTCCACCATTTGTCTGCTGTGAGACCTTGGGGAAGTCACTTAACTTCTGTGCCTCAATTACCTCATGGGGATATGGACTGTGTCCAATCTGATTTGCTTGTATCCACCCCAGCACTTAGTACAATGCCTAGCATTGTAAGAGCTTAACAAATGCCATTATTATTATTATCAAATCTACCAACTCTGGCTGATGAGTGAGATTATTAGCACCATGTTAATGATGATTGAGGTATTTGCTAAGGGGTTACTATGTTTTAAGCATTTTTATAAGCACTGGGGTAGAGTCAAGCTAATTAGATGAGGCATAGTGCGTGTGCCACCTGGTACTCACAGTCTGAGCAGGAGGGAGAACAGGTATTTAATTCCCACTTTACAGTAGAGGAAACCAAGGCACAGGGAAACGAATTTCCCTAGGTCATGTAGCAGGCTAGTGTCAATATCAGAATTAGAACCCAGATCCTCCAATTCTCAGGCCTGGACTCTTTCCACTTAGGCTATGTTGCTTCTCTCCAAGACGATTCTGGCAAGTTCTGTGAAATTTTTGCAACCTTTCAGGAGTTTTGCTCTGTGTAGATTTAGTCCCTTATATATTTGAAGGGTTTGAGCAAACCATAGGTGAGCAACAGCCTGCTCCCAGGAATCCTACAGCAATCGATAATTTCTCTCTGTGAAATGGAGCTAAATGCTGTTGGCCCACTGTCAAACAATGTATAAGTGGAAAGGGATAAAATTGAATCAAGAAGGCAGCTGTTACCTTTGGGAGACTGTCACTGTAGCATCCAAAGGCATTAAGGTTCATGCCAAATGGAAGTTGATGTGCATGATATAAAAGTACAGGCATGTATTAATCAGAAATGTCACATCTGCCATTTGAACTGTTCCAACAGGGTCGCCTACATGCCGTTCTTAAAACCGCAAACAAGTCCTAGATCACAGTTAATCTGCCAGGATCAGGACAGTGCAGCTTTGCTGGCCAGGTCATGGATATCAATTGTAATGCCCAAGGAATTCTTATGTTAGGATCTGAAATGTGGGACCTTCTGCTGGAGGGCAAAAGAAATATAGAAGTAACAGTGAAGTGGGACCTAGAACCAGACAATATTAGGTACAACATGAGAGGCAAGGTACCCACCCACCCAGTTTAGCCAGGACAAGACCGATTTTGGAACTGTGCATACTACTCTAAAATTACCCAGGACCACACACCAAAATCTGGCACTCACCTGCATAAACCAGCAAATATTCCTAGGAAGGCTCTGATTGCCATGCCAAAGTCCTAAAAGCCCACAGTTCCCCTCTGCCTCCCCATCTCTGTCCATCTCCCCCCGCCATCAATTTTTCTTTCTCTCCCTCCAAGCTCCTTAGGCCCAGTGGTGACCCTGGCAGCGGGGTTTCAAATTGGACTGGGGGACTCACCTGAGCCCAGCTCTGTTCCGGGACAGCTGCTTGGGGAATTGTGATTGATCATTGCCCAGGATTCTGAGGCCACTGCTGTTGTGTGCAGGTCAGGCTGTCCAGCAGAACCACAAAGACTGGGTATTTGTAAGCATGCCCAGTTTGCTGCTTTGGACCCATCACCATGCTCATGGAGGGCCACAGGTCTGAACTGGCAACTATTTCCCCACTATTGTCAGTTACTTCCTGAATATAAGAAAGGAGAGTGTCCAGTCTTCCTCTTTAGGATAAGAGGTGCGCACAACAGTTCTAGAATGAATGACCCAGTGACGTTTCTAGATGATATAGGATCTAAGGCCTCTGGACCACGTGTGGGTGAGGGAGACCAAGAGCACAGGTTGGGAAATTGGAGGATAGTGGAGAGGGAAAAGTTGACGGATGCAGAGAGAGAAAGGCAGATGAAGGAACACCATGTGCTATGTAGCAGGATAATGAACTCTGGGCAAGGAAGGGAAAGAGACCTTCCTTTGGTCTAAGGTAGTGAGTGACTTGATTAGGCTCTTTCTAATTTGGTAGACTCTTTCTGGTTGAACTAGCTGGGTGAGTTAGCCAGAAGCCTGGCCTGAGAGGAGACAGGAAGAGCGTGAGACAGGAAACAGCTGACTTTGAGACATTAATCAATCAGTCAATTGATGGCATTTATTAGATGCTTATTGTATGCAGAGCACTGTACTAAGCACTTGGGAGAGTACAACAGAGTTGGTAAACATGTTCCTGCCCACAACAAATTTATTGTAGAGAGGGAAAGTGGTGCATTGTGGAAACTCTTAAAAAAAGAAATGGAAAAGTTTGAGGAAGAGAGATGGAGAAATGTGGATTCTTGGGGTGGGACAGGGTTATGACCGTGAGAGTGGAGGTGAAAATGTGAGAAAGAAAAGTAACAATCCAGTGAGGGGTTTGGGGGTTTGTTTTGGTTTTTTATATATTCTATTTGGAAGCAGAAGTGAGGCATTCTGTTCATCACTGAAAACGTAGCTGGACCCTCTAGGGGTCAGATTTAGATAAGTGAATGCCTAGGCCATCAAAGACATGGTTGTCTCTCAGTTTTTTGACTATCTCCAAGAATGCTGACTCTGACCGTCAAGATATTCTTTCCAAGCTCTCTACTGCACTTTAAGCCCATTTGCTCTTGCTCAGTCCTCTGTGAAAGTTAAAGGGGGATCTCAAAAGTGTAGGAAAGGAAGACTGGATTAGAAAGTAAAAAAAAGGAAGTAACCAAATATGCAGGATTAATTATCTCCAGATAAATTAATCTAGAAAGGAACCATAGAGAGGAGCGAACAAGAGACTTATGGAAAGATGACATTGTTAAAGTAGATGCTACTAAGGAGAGCCAATAGTGAAGCATTATCTCTAAAAGTGATGAGAGACTATTTAGTTTTGTTCAAAAGTAATAAGATGACTACAAAGAGATAGTAACTGCTTTGTATTATATTCTTAGTGAGAAATAAGTGTTCTGCCCCCAAGAGAATTTGAGTAAACCCAGGGCATTCTGAACAGTTTTAAACTGATCTGAGCAACCATCAATTTAAAAAGAAAATGAATTTGCACTTAAAACGTGTCGATTTGAAATGGCATGTAACTCTTCCTTGCCTATATGGTAACTTGTCACAACAGACCTGTTCTAACAAAAATATTTTTTTTTTCAATTTCCACATGAACCTATATGTTCTTTACTTAGTTGCTTTACTGTTCATAGCCAAGCGATCAGGATCTTGCTTGCATCCTTTTCTGGGGTCAGAGTTACTTAGGAGAAGCTTATCCTGGCTCATATATTTTGGGCCCTACAAAGAATCAATCAATCGTATTTACTGAACACTTACTGTCTGCAGAGCAATGTAGTAAGCATTTGGGAGGGTGCAGTATCACAGTGGACATGTTCCCTGCCCTCAAGGAGCTTACAGTCTAAAGGGAAATTTTCCTAACCCTTCAACAACCTAAGACTGGTATTTACCCCTAAGATTATTATAATATTATTGGCTTTCTGCTGGGCATAAAGGTAAATATTTTGTTCTTCAGGGCAAGGGAGAAAATTGTTTCTCTTGAGCATGCCAGGATATGGCTCTGGTGAGGCTTTTTCCTGGGGAGGCTCGGTGGAGGTCAAATAGGACATGATCACTTTCAGAATTGAGAGGAATGTCAGCAATTCTGAAAAAGATATTTTTAAAATTTACTACTTTTTGCATTTGAGAGATGTCTTCTGACAGCTGGTTATGGGTCTGAGAAATTTAGTTGTGCTCCAGGGGCTTGCTTCCTGAGACATAATTGCATAGCCTGTCTGCATTTTAGTGCCATGAGCTGGGGAAATCAGACCTTTCACCCTCCTCTGTAGCCACCCAGAGATTAAATGTAACCCTAACACAATTGGGGAAGAAATTAGCATAACCTTACCACAGTTTGTTTTCTCTTATTTATTTGGGTTGTGACATCCACCCTGGCAAAACTTAAACGGCCAAATTGTTCGCGGTTTAATCATTTTCACAATTAGAACCACAAAAAAAAAAGCCCTTCAACCCAGCAGCCAAGATATTAGCAAGACCTTTTAGAGGAAGTGTTTCAAACAGAAGTAGTTCAATCAGGAAGAAGCAGTCCAAGTTCAGGGAGTGGTGGTATACTTTAGCTTGCAGCATTGGGTGGCATGGACAGAATTCCAGTAAGAAACTGAGATGGATAAGAGTAAGAAGGAAATTCAACCAGAACATCACCATTTTCTGAATGATTTATATCTCTGATTTACAAGTACTCTCATTAGAATGTCAAAGCACAACAAATTAAGGGTTTTGTGAGGATCTCTCCTATTGATGCTGGGCAGATTTAGTTGCCCAGATAATGGAATTAAATGTTTTTGAGGCTCTGGTCTCACATAATTTCCTCCCTCTTTATAATATACCCCTTTTTATACTACCATAAGTGCTTGACTCAGAAGAAAAGTCCAGTGAGAAGAGAGAGAGAATGAGAGAGAGAGAGGTTGACAGAGATTGTGGCATAAAACAGAACCATTGAGACCTTTAGTGTTCACTTTGATGGTAGGAAAGTTTGTAATGCTTTTGGAGAAGGGTGTTGTAAAACTTAAAATGACTCTCCCCTTAAATTATTAGGAATTAATTGCTCGACATTTTTCCAAGCCAGCTGTTGGAAAAAATACCAAATCCATTCACATTTTTACTAAGGCTGCAGAATAGCCAATGTGGCACAGCTTCCGTGCGTTCTCACCGAGCATAGTTGAAAGCACTTTAACCTACTGACAGGGAAGGGGAAGCATTCCTTACTGAGGAAAGATAGCAGTAGAGTAAGAAGCTGGGCTCTTTTACCCTGCCACAGGTCTAGCATTGTAGTTAAAATGTATAGAGCATAGGGAAAAGGCTTAGTGGATCGGGGAGCGGGGTGGGGGGGTTGTTTTTTTTTTTCTATGTTTTTTGTTAAGCATTTACTATGTGTCAAACATTGTTCTAAGTGCTGTAGTAGATACAAATTAATTTGTTCAATTCATTCAATCATATTTATTGAGCCCTGTGTGCAGAGCACTGTACTAAGTGCTTGGGAGAGTACATTATAACGAAAAATAGACACATTCCCTTCCCACAATGAGCTGGACAAAGTCCCTGTCCCAGATGGGGCTCACAGTCTAAATAGGAGGGAGAACAGGAGAACTGAGGCACAGGGAAGTTAAGTGACTTGCCCAATGTCACACAGCAAGTATTTGGCAAAGCTGGGATTAGAACCCACGTCCTCTGACTCCCAGGCCTGTGCTCTTTTCACTAGGCCACGCTGCTTCCCTTTAACCAAAACATATGTTAGATGGCAGCTGCCCAATCAGGACTCAGTGATCCCTGATCTCTGGTTGGAAAGGGGAGCCCGGTCAACAGACCTATATTGCACAGTATCTTGCTTGGCAGTGAATTAGGAGCCCAGCAGACACCTCATCAGCAGATTCTGCTCGGCGCAGACTTCCCTTGATCCTCACTTCCAAAAGTCCAAGGACACTAAGAACTCACTTTCTGAGCCTGATCTGGATAGGAAGGCTGGCGGGTTTAGAAGCAGGGTTAGGGATTAGAAATGAGCTCACCTTTCTTCTGCACAGGAAGGCCCCCTGACCCCTTGGCCACCTCACTCTTGTCCCCCACACCTGTCCACCATTAACAAATAGCACATAAGCTGTTTTTCTGCTGGGCTGGAGGCTGTGATCTTGGAGGGATAGGGGGATTCTTATTTCAGCAGTCCCACCTGCTGTTTTAAACCCAGCACCTCACTTAGAAATAAATCCCCAGTGTCTTTTTCTGGCATAAAACCACTTTAGAAAAGAACAGTCTCTGCGGCAAGGCTCTGCAGCCTTAGCTCTGTCACTGTGGGGATTGTGTGGGCATAAAATGTAGTCGAGAAATTGAAAGAAATTAGTCTTCTCCCATAGGGCAGTGCCACCCAGCCCCTTCCCCAACCCCAGTCTGAGTGATTGCATCTCCCACTGTCCAACTGTTGGAAGGATCACAGATCTGAAGGTACTTGAAAACTCAGAGTCAGAAGCCATGGTGGGAGGAGGCGAGGGTGGTGAAGACTGGCAAATCTCTGAAGATTCCTTACAAAGCACAGCAGGGACTGAAGGAATCAGGAAGTTAGGAGAGTTCTGCAAAGTTGATGGTGTCTCAGAATTCCCATCACTCTAGTATGCAAGCAGCACAGAAGTTGGGACAGTCCAAGAATCAGAAGTTCCTGGGTTTTACTCCCACCGGTCCCTGCAGTGGACCTACTTTGGTCCAGTTCTAGAATACTTGAACTTCGGTTTCCCCATTTGCATTTGGGCGACCAGGCAGCCCAGCTTTGGGGCAAATCTTGTAAGCTCCTTGTGGGCAAAGATCAATAAATGTGATTGATTGATTGATTGCTGCATAGGTAAGTGATTCCCTGGAAACACTGATGAGAGAGAGAGAGAGAGAGAGAGAGAGAGACCCATGCCACCCCTTGTTCACAGGTTCAGATCATTTAGTTGGGAAAGTGGTCCCCAGGCCACAGGAAGGAAAACACTGGAAGATGCAGAAGGGAAGTCATGTGTCCACCTGAGCTCCTTTTGGGGTGAAATAGAGATGGTGTCTTGCTCCCTGGAAAGTTGGCAGAGGAAGAAGGTGAGTTCACTTGATACTTACTGAGCAGGAAGCATAGCTGCAGTAATCAAGCTCAGAACCTGAGAGGAACAAAGCACCCACACAGTGGGCAACCTTTGGAAGCCAAGGTGGATGGAATGTGGAAAAAAAGAAACTGTTCCAAAGTATCTGGGCATGTAATTGCCTTTGAATTCACGTTCACTCTTTGATGTTTCCAATGCTTACACTCATCTGGTTTGTACCCACCATAGTAGTAGTGGTGGGAAGTAGGGGAAGCAGCATGGTGCAGGGTATAGAGCACCAGTCTGGGAGTCAGGAGGTTATGAATTCTAGTCCTGGCTCCACCACTTGTCTACTGTGTGACCTTGGTTAAGTAACTTGACTTCTCTGGGTCTCAGTTACCTCATCTGTAAAATAAGGATTGAGACTGTGAGCTGCACATGGGTCAGGGACTGTGTCCAACCCAATTTGCTTGTATCCACCCCAGCGCTTAGTATAGTGGCTGGCACATAATAAATGTTTAACAAATACCATAATTATTATTAGCGTTAGTAATGCTTTGCACTAAGCACTGGGAAAGAACACACAGACGAGACTTCTTTTAAATGATAGTAATAATAATAATGATATTTGTTAAGCACTTACTATGTGTCCAAACACTGTTCGAAGCCCTGGTATAGATACAAGGTTATCAGTTTGGATCCCGTCCCTCACCCCCAGGGGGCTCAGAAACCTTAGAGAAACAAAGCAACCACACAGTAGGCAACCTTTGGAAGCCAAGATGGATGGAGTGTGGGAGAAAAAGAAACTGTGCCAAAGCATCTGGGCAGGTAATGGCTTTTGAATTCACATGCCCTCTTTGATGTTTCCAGTGCTTACACTCCTCTGGTTTGCACCCATCATAGTAGGAGTGGTGGAAAGTAGGAATGGTGACCATGGCATTATAGGTGATGGTCCTGGCATTTGCCACTGTGGCGAAGGAGGAGGGGCACAGGGAGAAGAGTTGTGCCACAAGCATGTTATCAGCCAAATCCAGACCTGTTCACACCTCAAGTAACTGGATCTTTCAGAGCAAAGCAGAATTTTCTGCTAGATGACTGGTGATGAAGAACCCAAGCAATCAATAGCTTCCTCTAGGTAGAGCACTGGACTGAGTGCTTGGGAGAGAACAGTAGAGTTAGAAGGCATAATCCCTGACCTCGAGGAGCTAAATAAATTATGCCTACAGAGTTTTATGCCAAATTTGTATTTCAACCCCTGGTGAGTTTCTCATTTACCATCCTCTTCTGTTGAGTGGTTGTGTTTGGGGGAAAAAAAACAGGTGTTTGTAGCATATGATCAAACCTTATCTCCAGTGTGAGGATATCATATCTGAGAGTGACAACCTTTGCTTTTTGAACCCATAAGCTGCCATTTCACTCAGAAGGTTTAAATTTTCCCATTGGTTCTTCTCACTCACACCAACAATGACTGTATTATATTTTGAATCACCTTGGAAAACCATAAATACAAGTCCTATCATTTATCTCCAGGCAAGATATTCTCCTGAGAATATTCTCACTTCCTCAAGACTGAATATCCAGAATTACTGATTTTACTTGTTACTTTCCCATGAATCTTGTGTAGACTTGGGCAAATTTAGAGTTTTCACTATTTTCATTTTGTGTTCATACCCATTCGATTGTGAGTCCCCTCAGGGTAGGTATCATGCCTTCTTCCTCTATTGTACTCTCCCCATTGCTTAGGACTCTGCTCTGCATTTAGTTGATCAACTAATCTGTAGTACTAATTGAGCACTTACTGTGCAGAGCACTATACTAAATGCTTAAATTGATGATCAGTACATGCAATCGATCTGAAAAGGGGGAATGTGAAATTTAAAGAGGAAACCTGACCCAGAATACTAATAATTGTGGTATTTCTTAATTTCTTCCTCTGGCCCAAACACTGTGCTAAACCCTGGGATAAATTCTGTATAGGTCTATCAGACATATTCCCTGTCCCAAAAGGTGTTCACACTCTTATTATTCAGATCAGGAGACTGAGGCACCAAGGAACTGTGACTTGCCCAAGGTCACACAGCAGACGAATGGCAGAATTGGGACCAGAAACCAGATTTCCTTACTTCCAGGCCCATGCCCTAAAGGTGCAGGGGCTCCCTTCCTCTGAAAATGATTAATTATCAGGCAGAGAGTGGTCTTCATTCATTCAATCATATTTATTGAGCACCTACAGTGTGCTGAGCACTGTAGTAAGTGCTTGGGAGAAATACAACAATAAACAAATATATTCCCTGCCCACAATGAGCTGAGAGTATTGGTTGGGGGGGAAGGTTCTTCTTAGAATGGGTTAGGAATGGAAGGCTTGATGTCTACCCAAAGAAACAGCATAGCCTAGTGAAAAAGAGCAAAGTCCTGGGAGTCAGAGGAACTGGCTCCACCATTTGTCTGCTGTGTGACCTTGGGCAAGTCAGTTAACCTTTCTGCACCTCAGTTACCTCATCTGTAAAATGGGGATTAAAACTGTGAGACCCCTTTGGGACAGGGACTGTGTCCAACCTGATTATCTTGTATTTACTCCAGTGTTTAGTACAATGCCTAGCATATAGGAAGGGCTTAACAAATATAATAATTATAATGATAATAATAATGGTATTTATAAGCACTTACTATGTGTCAAGCACTGTTCTAAGCACTGAGATTAGATACAAGGTAATCAGATTGGACAAAGTCCCTGTCCCACGTGGGGCTCACAGTATTAATCCCCATTCTATAATTGAGGGATCTGAAGCTCAGAGAAGTGAAATGACTTGCCCAGAGTCACAACAGACAACCGGTGGAATCGGAATTCAAACCCAGGTCCTTCTTACTCTCAGGCCCCATGTTCTATCCACTAGGCCATGCTGCTGCTCTTTTTAAAATATCATTTAAAAAAAAGACAGGGAGCTCCTATTGTATCCTGGAGCACTTTTCTTCTCAAGAACCCAGAGGGTTTTCCCTGGGAATTACTGAATTCCTTTGCCCTTGCACTATCCCTGGGAGACTGGGAGGAACAGGTGGGTTATTGTTACAATCGAAGCCCAGGGAAAGTGATATATGGAGAGTCAATGTCGGAGCCAGGGCTACAACCCTGCTGCCTTGATACCCAACCTAGGATTTCATTCGCTCAACCACCCTGGCCTCCCTTCCCTTCAGGCCTAAGGGGACTAAGCCTTTAAAGTATGAAGAAAATAAAGTATTTTAAGTTTCCTCTCAAGAGAAGCAGCATAGGCTAGTGGAAAAAGCACAAGCCTAGGAATTAGAAGACCCGAGTTCTAATCCAGCTCTGCTACTTGTCTGCTCTGTGACCTTGGGCAAATCACTTAACTTCTCCGTGCCTCAGTTCCTTCAACTGTAAAATGGGGATTAGGACTGTGATCTCTATGTGGGACAGAGACTGAGTCAATCCATCAACCAATCATATTCACTGAGTGCTTACTATGTTTAGAGCACTGTATGAAGCACTGGGGAGAGTACAATAGAACAATAAAACAGAGTTGGTTGGACACGAGTCCAACCCAATTGTCTTATATCTACCTGAGCGTTTAGTACAGTGCCTGGCACATAGTAAGCTCTTAAATATAAAAAGATGATTCTTATTCAGTCTATTTTTTACGCTTTTCTAGTTGTCTTTGGAGTTATAATATGTTTTCGCGGACTACCTTGACAAAGGCTGTGCAGACGCAGGATTCGGAACAGTGAACCGATCCCCCATTCCCTGGCTCATATCATGCCTCCCACCATATTATTGCTGCTTGATGCCATTTTTTTTCTCTGCTCAGGCCTCAGATTGTGCACTGAGATATTTGGAATGCTTGGCAGGTAGTCAGGCAATCTGCTCCGGGAAGCTAAGCCTGCCCCTTCTTGACCAAAAGTGGCACTGTGACATGCTGGCACAGTCTTCCCGGGCCAGAGAACTGTGCAAACGTGACCTCTGTGGAGCAACATGCCTCTGGCTCCTGCCACTTAACCCGCCCCAGGAACCATGGCTCCAGCACGTCGTCCTCGTTGAGAGAGCATCTGGACCTTTTCCAGGGCCCAGAGTCCGGGCAGGGGTGGCACTGAGGTGAGGTGAACAAAGCAGAGCTACCAGCCCTCCCAAAAAGTTGCTGCCATCAGGCAGACTCCCATACCAATCAGGAGGCTGAAAGCGTACAAACCCAGGGCCAAAAATCTATGCGGGCCTAGACTCATTTGGCTTTCAAACGATCCAGAAATTACACATTACAACCCCACTTAAATGGAAAGCCCATTTGGGGATAGGGACCAAACCTGAATCATGGGAATGATGATAGCAAGAATTAAACAGTGCTCTTTGATTTAGTGCATCCTCCAATCAGATACCCCACAGTACCCCATTGAGGTAAGGAAGGGCAGCGAGAATTGTGCCCATTCTCCAGGTTTTGACAGATGAGGAAAAGAGGTCTTCTTTACCTAAGGTCACGCATCAGGCCAAGCCAGGTTGGGTCCATGGTCCAGTTACCCTCATTCTCTTTCCCCTAGACCACCCAGTCCCCTCTGAAGGACCTCAAAAATCTGATTCTGAGTTGAGGTTTGATGCTTCTTATCTGGGGGTCTCCATAGGACCAATCAATTGATCACATTTTTTTGAGTGCTTACTATGTGCAGAGCTCTGTAATAAGCACTTGGGAGAGTGCAATATAACAGAATTAGCAGACATGTTCCCTGCCCATGATGAACTTTCAGTCTAGGAGACCCACTTAAGAGCTAAAACCAGGACTAACTCATTTTGGGTTTGTTCACATCTTCCCAGTGCTCATTCCCAGCCATATCAGTGATTGGCCTAGAGGAATGTCTTGCATCTGGGAGGCTCGGTTGCAAACAATGTGGCCCAGTGGATAGATAAGGGGCCTGGGAGCTGGAAGGACCTAGCTTGTTGTGGGCAGGGAATGTGACTGTTTAATGTCGTATTGTACTTTTCCAGTAGTTAGGACAGTGCTCCACACACAGTAAGCACTCAGTAAATGTGACTGAATGAATGACCTGAGTTCTTAGTCCCAGCTCTGCCACTAGTCTGTTATGTGACCTTGGAAAAGTCACTTAACCTCTCTATGCCTCCATTATCTCATCTGTAAATTGGGTGTTAAGACTGTGAGCCCCACGTGGGACATGGATTGGGTCTAACCTGATTACTTTGTATCTGCCCCAGCATTTAGTGCCTGGCACCATAATAAGTGCTTAACAAATACCCATAAGACAAACAATGTTAGCTGTCGGACTTTGTATGTTGTCTTCTCCCTAGGTTATCTGATCAGAGCTGTCATTCTGTGGCAGAGGCTTGGCTGGACCTAAAGACTGCAGAAAAGTTCCTGGAAGCAAATTCAGGGCCCTTGCAACCATGCATCCTTAAAGGCAGCTGAGTATCTTTGAGGTCAAAATCAGGACCTTTTCCTGGCCTTCTGGGCCCCAGGCCCTTCTCTTAGCATCTTAACTCAGTGAGGAGCAGTGTGACCTACTGGAAAGACCCCAGGTCTAGGAGTCAGAGGACTTGGGTTCTAATTCCAGCTCTCCCACTCAACTGCTTTGGAACCTTAGACAAATCACTTCTCTTCTCTGTGCCTCAGTTATTTCATCTATAAAATGGGAAGTAAATCCTACTCCCTCCAGATCTCCAGGCTGTAAACTCCTTGTGGGCAGGGAACATGTCTACCAACTCTGTTATATTGTACTCTCCCAAGTGCTTATTACAGTGTTGTGCACATAGTAAGCACTTAATAAATATGATTGATTGATGGAAAGAAAGGATTTACATAGGATCGAGGTGTTTATTGTAACTGATGTTCTGTGTTTCCACGACTGTAAGCCAGGTGTGGGCAGGGATTGTCTCTTTATTGCTCAGTTGTACTTTCCAAACAGTACAGTGCTCTGCACACAATAAGTGCTCAATAAATATGATTGAATGAATATTTCCCATAGTTGTTTACATCTCAGAAGCTGCCTCTGTTCTTATAGGCTGAAGTTTTAAGGTAGGATCACTCACCCCTCCTGCAACTTCATGTGCATCCTGCAGCTCTGAAAAGCTAACAGTGGAAGAGAAGCAGTGTTGTCTAGTGGTTAGAGCTTGGGCCTGGGAGTCAGAAGGACCTGGGTTCTAATCCCAGCTCCACCACTTGTCTACTCTGTGATCTTGGACAAATCACTTCACTTCTGTATGCCTCAGTTACCTCATCTGTAAAATAGGATTGAGACTGTGACTCCAATGTGGTACAGGGATTCTGTCCAACCCAGTGTGTTTATAACCACCCCAGCGCTTAGTACAGTGCCTGGCACATAGTAGGTGCTTAACAAATGCCACAATTATTATTAATTACTTTAAGCATCTCAGACTTGGTCATCAGAGAGGGTGGGTACCGAGGAAATGGTTCGCTTGTGATGTCCTGTCCTGTCTCCCTTTCTGTCCGCTAGCTGCCCCACTGTGTCCTGCTTCTGAGCTGCCCCCTGCATGTCTTGGCGTCAGGATCACCTTTCCCCCGGTTAGCTCAAACCACGCTGGAGCCAGCATGCTCTGCCCTAGCAGTTGGCACTCGCAGGTTTTTTATTCCCCCCCGGGGTCAGACCTTTAAGGCCAGAGCCTTGGCCACGCTCAGTCTGGACGTGACACAGTGTTCTCCAAAGAGTTTCGATTATGTCGGTTCCTCTGGACCTTGCAAAGCAGCCTGCCACAGCTGGTCCTAGTTGAGGGTGGAGTTGAGGTTTTGGCCCCCAGAGAGGTTTAAACAGAATCCTTTTTAAACAAGCGATGAAGCATTTTGAAAAGGAGTCGGGGTCCTAGGGTGGCTGTGGTTACCGTTTGCCTTACAGCACCAAACCTCCCCATTGTTGGGACCACAGTCATCAGTGATGACAAGATTCAGTCATTGTCAGTCGTATTTATTGATTGACTATTGTGTGCAAAGTACTGTACTAAGTGCTTGGGAGAGTACAGTATAACAATAAATGGATACATTCCCTGCCCACCATGAGCTTACTATCTAGAGGGTGACACAGATATTGAGATGAAGGGCCTCATAATAAAGCAGACATGCCTCTCTCCGGAAGCTTTGAGCCTCTGAATAGAAGAAATGTCGTTCCAGGGGGATTGAAAAATTGACCCAGCCCAGGATTTGGTCTCTGGCAAGAGCAACAACATACTTCTAGAACATTGGCCTCTACATTCCTCACTTTTCTTCTAGTAATCCAGTATGGACCTCTCATTCATGAAGTTTTCCAAATCCTTTCTTGATCCTCCTGACCCTTTCAGCATGCACAACTTCCTCCAGTCTTGAATTCCAAACACTTGGCGTGATCTCCCTAAAATATCCCCTGCTCCTCCCTAATCCCTCTCACCGCCTGTGCCGTCTTCGAACCTCCCATCTTTCCTGACAGTATCTCGAGATCCTTCACAGTCTCAAAATCTGCCCCAGCCACATGCACCTCTGAACCCATCCTTTCGCACCTTATCAAAACATTTGCCCCCTACCTTCTTCTCCTACCCTGACCATTGCTTTCAACCGTTCACCTTCCAATATCTGCTTCTCCACTGTTTTCAAATGTGCTCTCGCATCCCCTATCCTAAAAAAACCCCACCCATGACCCCAAGATTCCCTCCAGTTATCACCTCATCTCCTTCATACCATTCTCCTCCCAACTCCTTGAGGGCGTTGTTTACATCTGCTGTCTCCCATTCCTCTCCCCCAATTTTCTCATTGACCCCCTTTCTCTTTCTCTTTAAGTTTAACAATTCTTTCTACCTTAAGCATATCTCTATTTGGATGGCCCACTGGCACCCCAAATGAAACTTGTACAAAATAGAACTCCTCATCTTCCCACCCAAACCCTATCCTCCCATCTTTCCTATCACTGCAAATCACACCATACCCTCTGTCTCACAAGCCCATAATTTTTTGCCTTTCCAGACTGTAAAGTCCTAGTCATTTGCATTTTGGTGCCCAGGAGGCAAGCATCACAGTCTAGTGGAAAGAGCATAGGCTTAGGAGTCATTTCCCATGGAAAATGGCTTAGATTAGCTCTGAGAGCCCTTTTGTTGTTTTTTCCAGAATGTAAGAAAAGTTTGTCTCAGTAGATCCTACATGAACCGTCTTCAGCTCTAAGGGAGTCTGGTGAAAGTGATTATCCTTGAGAACAAACCCAACAGACATCACAACCCTCTGCTTTGAGGTGGATAGATTTAGCAGCCATCTGCCAGTTATTTTCATCAACCCAAAGTCAGTCAATCATATTTATTATTTACTGTGTGCAGAGCACTGTACTAAGCACTTGGGAGAGTATAGTATAACAATATCACAGACACATTCCCTGCCAACAGCGATCTTACAGTCTAGAGGGGGAGACAGACATAAATATGAATAAGTAAATTACAGATATGTACATAAATGCTATGGGGCTTGGAGAGGGGATGAATAAAGGGAGTGAGTCAGCATGACGCAGAAGAGAGTGGGAGAAGAGGAAAGGAAGGCTTAGTCAAGGAAAGCCTCTTGGAGGAGATGTGCCTTCAATAAGCGTTTGAAAGGGGGGAGAGAAATTGTTGGATTTGAGGAAGGAGGGCATTCCAGGCTAGAGGCAAGGTGAGAGAGAGAGGTCGGTGGTGAGATAGACAAGATCAGGGTACAGTGAGAAGGTTAGCATTAGAGGAGCTAAGTGTGCAGGCTTCTATCAATGTTCCCATTTGTGTGAGATGCTGAGCTAGAGCTGAACAGAGTCCGGTGGGCCCACAGTCCTCCTTCCTCGCCAGCGATTGATAGATTTAAGATGCTGGCATAAAGCATTTAGCAAATCCATAAATTAAAGGATTTGCATCATGAGAAAACATCTTAGAAAGAAGTTGAGAGGTGAAATGTGCGAGTTGAGTGATTGGGGGATTTGTTTCTAGAGCCCACTGTCACCTTCCCAGGTGATAGAGAATTGTGCTTATACTGTGTCCCCAACTTGCAGTAGAAACTTAGGCTATAGATGAGAAAAAAGTGTAAAAGTCATACCAGCAAGGGGCCCACTTTCTGTGTTCCAGTAAGATTATGATTTAGCAAAAACAGTGTATATGCATGCGTTTACATGTAGAATGTTGTCCAAGTAAAAGATCTCAAAAGAACTAACCAGCAAGGCCATAAATTAGATTTGTGCCAGAAAACCATACTGAGAAATCCCAGATCTATTTTTTTATTATTATTTCTTTTGAATTTTGCTGAATTTGCATGTAGGTACTCCCTATAACATGTCATCTGCATTTCTTATCTTCCCTAAAAGCAATTTATTGTGGAAACAGTCCTGAAATATAATGAACAGGCAAGGCCAATACTATGTACAGTATCTCCAAGTGATATGAGTTCTGCGTACAAGGGTGAATTCCTGGAAATCTGATCAAAAAAGGTCTGGTCTACTCTTTCAAACTAGAATTCCCAAGAGATCTTTTCTCCTAGAGTCCAGAGGATATGGAGACTAAAGTTTTAGGATCTTCAGAGTCCAGCAACGTGAAAGGGATTCTGTAGAAAAATATTTCTGGAACTTGCTACATCTCAGTAGTCTGGAACATGCCTAAAGCCTTCCAGCCTATATCTGGTATAATATTGTCTTGCTAATAGCCTCTCACGTGGGATAATGAAGAATTTATCCCAGGGAATCTAATTTAATTTAATTACAGTATTTGTAAAAGGGTTTACTATGTGTCAAGTGCTGTTCTAAGCACTGGGGTAGATACCAGTTAGGTTGGACCAAGTGTCTCTCCCAGATGGGGCTCACAGTCTGAGGAGGGAAACAGAAAAGAAGACTGACTTTTAATGTAGCTTCTTCTCTTGGTGTCTTTGGAGGTGAGGCCGGGTTGGTAATTATTGGCTTCTTATTTGCAAGGCTAAGTTTGTCCCAGGCTTAATCTCAGACCCTTACCAGATTAGTATGGGAGAGCTGGTTAGGCAGCCTGTCTTTGGAAGCTCCTAGCTACAGGGCAGACTGCATTTGAACACCAGGAGGAACAAATATTAAATCAAGCAGGAACAAAAACAAAACAAAATGTAAATGGGGTGACCCTACAAAGGGGAAGGAGTTGGGACTCTCGTATCAATTTTTCTGCACTTTTGAAAATATAGGGAGTGGCCCTGGGCAAGTCACTTCACTTCACTGTACTTCAGTTACCGCATCTGTATAATGGGAATTAGGACTCTGAGCCCCATGTGGGATAGGGGCTGTGTCCAACCTGATTATCTTGTATCTACTCCAGTGCTTAATACAGTACTTGGCACATAGTAAGTGTTTAACCAATAGGATTCAATATTATTATAATTATTATTTTATAAAGGAAATAAAAAAAAACATTGGTAGTAAGCTGCTGAGAGAAAGCAGCTTAGACCTTTGACGTTAATGAGATTCCAATTTTAGACTGTGAGCTCTTTCAAGATCAGAAACTTTGACCTTTACTAGTTTAGTATTTTCCCAAGTCTTGACACCCGATAAACGCTCAGTTTTGATAATCAATCAATCAATCAATAGTATTTATTGAGCACTTACTATGTGCAGAGTACTGTCCTAAGCGCTTGGAAGACTACAACAGAATTAGCAGACCCGTTCCCTGCCCATAATGAGCTTACAGTGTAGAGGGGGAGGTCAACTCTTCATTTTGAATGCAGGGGTGAAAACAGGCCAGAGATTTCAGGCGGGTGAGGGCCATAAGGATGCAGCCTTAAGCCACTGAAAGTGAGAAAGCTACCATTTCGTATTTCTTCAGTCCCGTTTGAAAACATTCAGAGCTTGTCAGAGGCCCCAATAGACTGTTTCTCCCCCACTAGACTGTACACCCTTTGAGGGTAGTGTTCGAGTCTTTGGACACCATTGTATTGTACTCTCCCAAGTGCTTAGTCCAGTGCTCTGCAAACAGTAAGCGCTCAATACATACTACTGATTGATTGATCGAGGTCTGAGATGACTCCAGCCAAAACAGCTGTGGGGTAGTCATCCCCATCTACCTTGCCTCCCCTGGAGGTTGGCATCCATGAAAAATATTAGTAATTGTGGCATTTGTTAATCGCTTACTGAGTGCCGAGCACTGTACCAAGCACTGGGGTAGATACAAGCAAATCAGGTTAGACGGAATCCCTGTCCCACATGGGGCCCACATTATCAATCCCCATTGTTCAGATGGTGTAACTGAGGCACAGAGAAGTGAAGTGACTTGCCCAAGGTCACACAGCAGGCAAGCTGTATGGTATTAGAACCCATGAGCTTGTGATACCCAGGCCTGTGCTCTATCCACTACGCCATGCTGCTTCTCTATGACAGACCATATTGACATCTGAAAGACCCCTCAGCTCTCAGGATCTTTAAAGTCCTTTGCAGTTGGGAGAAAATTGGGCACAGAGGGGTTAAAAGACTCAGCCAGGCTCCCCCAGAGAGTAGAAGCATCAGAGCCAGGGACTGTCCGTCTCATGTCTGAGCCGCAGCCCCAACTCCCAAGCGATGGCAGTGGCCGCGAGCCCGGTGTCTCACAGGGCAGCTCCCGCAGACCTGCCTCTTCTGCACCGGGCAGCGCCTTGGGTTGTAGAGTGGTCTAGGAAACCGATCCAAAACTTGAGGCCTGTGGAAAATTTAACGACCAGTGAGACAGGGTGGGGTTTGCAATGTATTTTTGCTTAAATGTTGGTGAATACATGTTTTAGTTTTCAGTATTTTATTGAAAAGTATTTATTATTTATTGAGCGCTTACTGTGTGCAGCGTACTGTACTAACAGCTTGGAAGAGTACATTGTAATAATATAACAGACATATTCCCTGCCCACAACAAGCTTACGGTCTAGAAGGATGAGCTGTCTCCCCAGTTTCACTGAGAGCTTTTAGAGAGTAGGATCTTGGTCTTTTCTTTGGAATTTCCCTAGGGCACGGTTCACGGGTAGGCGTATCCTGAGGGGGAGATCTCTACCCAAAAGTGGGGCACCCTGCCAACGCTTCAGCTCTGCCCCTCTCAAACACGAGTGCTGCTTTCTCCTCCAATGGCATTTATTGAGGACTCCCTTTGTTCAGAGCACTGTACTAAGCGCTTGGGAGAGTAGCACTTTGGAGAAGTAGTGTGACTTAGTGGAAAGAGCACGGACTTGGGAGTCAGAGGACATGGGTTCTAATCCCGGCTCCGCCACTTGTCTGCTGTGTGACATTGGGCAAGTCACTTCACTTCTCTGTGCCTGTTACCTCATCTGTAAAATGGGGATTAAGATTGCGAGCCCCCCATGGGACAACCTGATCAACTTGTATCCTCCCCAACGCTTAGAACACTGCTTTGCACATAGTAAGTGCTTAATAAATGTTATCATCATCATCAACAGTGCTTGGTACATAGTAAGCACTTAACAAAATACCATCATCATTTTATGCTATTGATGCCTGTCTACTTGTTTTGTTTTGTTGTCTGTCTCCCCCCTTCTAGATTGTGAGCCTATTTTTGGGTAGGGATTATCTCTATCTGTTGCTGAATTGTACTTTCCAAGCGCTTAGTACAGTGCTCTGCACACAGTAAGCGCTAAATAAATACGATCGAATGAAAGTACAGTACAACGGAGTTGGCAGACATGTTCCCAAACGAGCCTACAATCTAGAGGCTGTAAGCAGAGTGCAGAGTTACCGTAACTGGCAATGTGAACTTGGGTATTTGTCCACCCACTCATCTACTGTGTGACCTTGGGCACGTCACTTCACTTCTCTGTGACTCAGTTATCTCATCTGTAAAATGAGGATTCATAGCTTTAAACGCCGCTGCTTCCCACTAACTGTAATTCATTTAATCCATCCTCCAGTACTCCCCGCTAGATTATAAACTCCTTGAGAGCAGGCACCGTGTCTACTAACTCTGTTATACTCTCCTAAGTGTTTTGTAGAGATCTCCACGCAGAATAGGTGTTCAATAAGTACTGTTCACTGATTGATGGTATTCCCTCTATACCTTTGTTTACTTCCCACCTAGCAGTCAATCAGTAGTATTTCTTGAACACCTACTAAACTCAGTGCTTTGGATAATACAATGTAATTAGTAGAAAAAGTCACTGTGTTCAAGGGTTTTACAGAGTAGCAGAGTAGGAGAGAGGCACTAAAATAAATTACTGATGAGAAAAAGATGATGCATACATGAGTTAGTACTTAAGGTAAGTGCTATGGGGGATTGTGAGTACATACACACTTTGAGAAGCAGTGTGGCCTCTTGGAAAGAGCCCGGGCCAGAAGTCAGAGGACCTGGGTTCTAATCCCAGCTCCACCACTTGCCTACTGTGTGACCTTGGGCAACTCACCTCACTTCTCTATGCCTCAGTTACCTGTAAAATAGGGATTTGGGCTGCAAGCCCCACGTGGAAACAGGGACTGTGTCCAATCCATTTCTTGTATACACCCCAGTGCTTAGTACAGTGCCTGATACATAATAATAATAATAATAATAATAATAATATTGGTATTTGTTAAGTGCCTACTATGTGCCAAGCACTGTTCTAAGCACTGGGGGAGATACCAGGTAATCAGGTTATCCCACGAGGGGCTCAACAGTCCTCATCCCAATTTTACAGATGAGGGAACTGATGCCCAGAGAAGGGAAGTGACTTGCCCAAAGTCAAACAGCAGACAAATGGCCGGGCTGGGATTAGAACCCATGACCTCTGACTCCCAAGCCCAGGCTCTTTCCACTGAGCCACGCTGCCTCTCTAGTAAGCCCTGAAGAAATACCATTTTTAAAAAGTGCTTGGCTGGGGCAGAAGTGCTGGAGTGGCATTTGATGAGCTATAAATAGGGGAGAGAAGGAATTAGAGAGAGCCTCCTGGAAGAGGTGTATTCCAGAAGGGCTTTGAAGATGGGAAGACCTATGATCTGTCAGATTTGATTGGGGAGTGTGTTCCAGCAGAGTGGGGTGCTAGTTTGGTGGCGGGAGAGATGACAACAAGGCACAGCCTTGGCCTACACATCTTTTTAACACAGAGGGCTGATGATTTTCAGGAATTGTTAGTTACATTAATGTTTGTTTCCCTTTGTAGACTGTAAGCTTGTTGTGGGCAGGGAGTGTGTCTGCCAACTCTGTTGCAGTATTATACCGAGCGCTTACTATAGTGTTCTGCACATAGTAAGTGCTCAGTAGATACCATTGATGATGATGGATTCAGGCTGTGTAAATAGTTAAACTGGGTCACTTGGGCTTCTGAAACCCTTTTGTGCCTTCAGCAAGTGGGACACAAGAAGCCAATTTAAGGGAGGAGGATGCCTGAATTGATCTGGACAGTTCTGAGCAGCTGCAAACATCAGTCACTTAATCAGTAGTGCTCACTGGGTGATTGCTGTATGCAGGGTACTGTACTAAGCGCTTGGAAGGGTACAGCACAATAGAGCTGGTAGATAAGATCCCTGCCCTCAAGGAGTTTATAATCTAGGCCCAGATGTACTGCCCATCCCAGATAGGATTGTTCAAGGGCAGGGGGAATGATTGGACCCATGGGGCTTCTCCAGAGGCGTAGTGGCTCCCACGGGCACCATACCCCTTTGAATTTGAGTTGCTAATTGGCCTGGCCCTTCCTCCCAACTGCCCTGTGCCCACAGTCTAGGGGAGGAATAGAAACTGCTGGAGACAGGGAGATTGTAGTTTGGGGTGTGATGGCTTTGCAGTGTTGAATCACGCCATCTGTTCCTTGAAAAATGAATCTCCAGTCCGTGGATGCCTTTCCCGCCAGAAGAATCATGATGCCAGGGACCTTTGTCCCAGTAACATGTGACCAAGATGAATTTGATCAGCAGCTCCCTGAAGGGGCCCTGGGTTTTCTCTCTTCTAAACGCTGATGAAGGGAACAGCAAAGTGCTACTGTCCTTAGGGCAGAAAACCAATGTTAACAAGACCCCAAAGCTGCCTTTCCCTCCAGTGCAAAATAAATAAAATTTGAGAGATTTTGGGACTGGAAAGGCTGTGGAGTGGCCTGGGAGCCAAGAGGCCCCACCTTGGCCCTAAATACCTTAGCCCCAAAGACCCTCGGTGTTGATGACGCAGACCCTCAGTGAGCAGTGAGCTGGAAGCCTTGTCCTTCACATCTTGTGACGGAATAGTCCCTATTGCCTCCCTCCTCCTCATCGGCGATTTTAGCAAGTGGTAGGTTTAGTGCAAAAGGGCATAGGTATTCCGTGTGATGACCAACCCACCACAACACTTTAATATGAGATTTGGGGTCAGCTTCCAAGGGCCTTAGGAATTGTGACAGGCCATGGAGCCCAACCCCTGCCTCCATATGGAACCATATTATGATGATCCTAGATTAGGGCTCCTACCCTTTAAGATCACTAGAGGGGAGATTCCATAGCCTCCCTGAGTTCCTTCATGGAGAAGCAACATGGCTTAGTGGAAAGAGCCCAGGCTTGAAAGTCAGAGGTTGTGGGTTCTAATCCCGGCTCTGCCCCAAAGCTGCTGTGTGACTTTGGGCAAGTGACTTAACTTCTCTGTGCCTCAGTTACCTCATCTATAAAATGAGGATTAAGACTGTGAGCCTTACGTGGGACAACCTGATTACCTTGTATCTAACTCCAGCACTTAGAACAGTGCTTGGCACATAGTAAGTGCTCAGCAAAGACCATCATCATCATCACTGTTTTAACAACCTCTCTTTTGAGAAGGTCCTTCCTTATATCTTCCTCAGTTCCTTCAAGCTACAAAGTCCGTTTTCATGAATCCGGTCCATCAATCAATCAGTGGTATTTATTGAGCACTTACTGTGTGCAGAGCACTGTATTAAGTGCTTGGGAGAGTACACTATAACAGAGTTGGTTGACGCAATAATTTGGTCCTCAGTGGAGTACCAGAAGCTACTCTTGTTTCTCTCAAGCCTGGAAGCTCGTTTTGGGCAGGAAATGTGTCTGTTGTTGTATTGTACTCTCCGAAGCACTGAGTACAGTGCTTTGCACACAGTAAGTGCTCTATACATATGAATGAATGAAAGAAAGCCCTGAGGGATAAGCAAGCCAGGCAAGGGGACAAGAATCGTTTAGTGGAATGGAGAGCTTCTGGGGGTTTTAGTAATGCTTTCCCAGTATAGTATGTTCAGAATTGTGGGTGTAGGCAAGTGCCAGTCCTCTAGACTGTAAGCTCACTGTGGCATGGAAAGTGTCATATATTACTTTCCTGAGCACTTAGTATAGTGCTCTGCCCACAGTGAGAGCTCTGTAAATACAATTGATTGATTGATGCCAGCTGTCCCAGAACCTCCATCCAAAGCCCCTTACTGGGAGATTCCAGGGTGGTCCAAGCGGGTGGAGGAGGAATTCCAGGGTTGTCCAAGGGTTGAAAGTCAGCCTGGGAGTGGCGGATGACCTGAAGGGAAGTGTGAACCCTTTACTGCCATTGGGATGCAAGCATGGTTTGGTGCATGGTTTGGTGGGGGTGCTGCGAGTTTTCCCACAATGATCAATATTATTTATAGAGCACCTACTGTGTGCAGAGCACTGTACTAAGCACAACAGGTTTTCAAATCCCAGGTGGCATACTTCCTGCAGAAAACTGAGACTGGAGAATAAGTTTTGCAAAAACATAAATATCAACTTGGGCACCATTGCTGTGGCACTGCCGATTTTCTAATGTTCTCTATCTCCCTGTTTCCTTCCCTCCCTCCTTCCCTCCTCCTTCTCTCTCTCCTCCCCTCCTCCCTCCTTCCCTCCTCCCTCCATCCATCTCCTTCTCTCCTTCCCTCCCCAGTTCCATCAGTGGTGGTGTTCCTCCTTTTACCCCTCTCCCTTCTTCCTCATTTCCTCTCTCCTACCCCAGTTCTTGTCTGAGTGGGAAATGATTTCATACTTTGGAGGAAGGTTAGGGTATCTCCTCAATTCTGCATCCCTCCCTTTGACTAAAGTACAGCCTTCAACTTCCCTTCCCACTAGAGAATGATACAAGGGTTTAACTCCATTTCCAGCCTCACCAGGATTGAGTATGTATTGCTGTAGAAGATGGGGAAAAGCTGCTTTCTCGAGATTCCATGAACCCCCTAAACTGGATCAGCTTTTAGGGAAGGTTTTTCAATCAGGACTCTAGTAGGGGAATTCCTTAGACCAAGGGAAGAATGATTGGAAATGCACCAGGTGCTCTGCCCCCTTGTATTTTTCCCCCCAAGGAAAGAACAAGATGGTAGGTGATTTCTCTTTTGTGTTGGAGTGTTAAGCATCAGCAACAGTTAACTCAGCTGCTTCTTTCCACTCTCTAAGGGGTTGCCTGGCCTGATATGCACCGTCTGGCTGACAGAGTCCATCTGGAGGAGCTGACTAAAATTGGCATCCTGAAAGGCAACGTAGACGACATGGTGAAGGTTCATCTGGGTGCAGTATTTATGCCACATGGACTTGGACATTTCCTTGGAATTGATGTGCATGATGTTGGAGGCTACCCAGAGGTTGGTATTTGTACATTCCCATCAAGAATGTCATTTAACCCTTTTAAGGGCCCGAGGGCATTTTATCATTTGGTTGATCTGTTATAATAATGGCATTTATTATAACAGTGGCATTGATTAAGCCCTTACCATGTGTCAAACACTTTTCTAAGCCCTGGGGTAGATATAAGTTTGGACACAGTCCCTGTCCCACATGAGGCTCACAGTTTGGGTAGGAAGGAGAATGGGTACTGAATCCCTATTTTACAGATGGGGAAACTAAGGCACAGATACGTTAAGTGACTTGCCCAAGGTCTCACAGCTAGCAGCTGGCAGAGCTGGGATTAGAACCCAAGTCCCCTGTCTCCCAGGCCCATGCTCTTTCCATTAGTCCACACTGTTCTGCCTTTTTGTCTTTGGGTAGTATGGGTCATGAGCACTGCCATCCTGGGAGTGTCTCCCCCTGTAGACTGTGAGCGCATTGTGGACAGCGAATATGTCTGTTGTTGTATTGTACTCTCACTATGGCATGGAAAGTGTCATATTTTACTTTCCCGAGCACTTAGTATAGTGTTCTGCCCACAGTGAGAGCTCTATAAATACAATTGATTGATTGATGCCAGCTGTCCCAGAACCTCCATCCAAAGCCCCTTACTGGGAGATTCTAGGGTGGTCCAAGCGGGTGGAGGAGGAATTCCAAGGTTGTCCAAGTGTTGAAGGTCAGCCTGGGGGTGGCGGATGACCTGAAGGGAAGTGTGAACCCTTTACTGCCATTGGGATGCAAGCATGGTTTGGTGGGAGTGCTGCTGAGTTTCCCCACAATGATCAATATTATTTATAGAGCATTTACTGTGTGCAGAGCATTGTACTAAGCTCAACAGGTTTTCAAATCCCGTGACATAGTCAGTACAGTGCTCTGCATACGGTAAGCCCTCAATAAATGCGATCGAATGAATGAATGGAAGCCCAATGGGGTTCTGGGATGATTGGGCCTCTGTTCATAGGCATGTCGGTGTAGGGCTGAAATCATTATTTTCTCTGAAAGGTTACTGCTTTTTTGATTTAAAGAGAGAGAGAGAGAGAGACAGCCAATTGTCAGTTGTTTAGAGACTCCTCTCCTCACTTCCTGGTGTCCTCTCCTTTTACTTCCTGCTTTTCTTTATTTGATAGGAGAGAAGGTTGGAACCAGTGGCTGATTTGTGGGGTGTTGGGGCAATTAGCTATGGATTGCAGTTATCCACCTGGTCTGCCTAGTACCCTGGATAATTTTTTATGGTATTTGTTAAGCACTTACTATGTGCCAGGCACTATGCTAAGTGTTGGGGTAGATACAAGTTAATCAGGTTGGACACAGTCTCTGTCCCACATAGGGCTCACCTTCCTAATCTCCATTTTACAGATGAGGTAACTCAGGGACAGGGAACTGAAGTGACTTGCCCAAGGTCACACAGCAGACAAGTGATGGAGCCGGGACTAGAACCCAGGTCCTTCTGACTCCCAGGCCCGTGTTCTACCATTCATTCAATCAAAAGTATTTATTGAGTGCCTATTGTGTTTATAGCACTGTATTAAGCACTTGAAAGAGTACAGTATAACAATAAGCAGAAACATTCCCTGCCCACAATGAGCTGACAGACTAAAGACATTAATAGAAATAAATAAATTACAGATATGTATGTGAGTGCTGTGGGGCTGGAAGAGGGGAATGAAGAAGGGAGCAAATCAGGGTGACACAGAAGGGAGTGGGAGAAGAGGAAAGGATGGCTTAGTCAGGGAAGGCCTATTGGAAGAGATGTGGCCATTCTGCTTCTCCAAATTTAAATTTGGTTCTACGGTACGTTGACAGTGATTTTAGGAGGTTGTTCTGTTGGGACGCCCAGTTACTCCTGATAAGGGCTGTGTTTTGGTCAGCACCTCACAAGTGAGAACTCTAAGAGAACGGAAAACCACCTATCATGAGACCTGGTGTAGCCCAGGCTCTATCCAGGCCCTTTGGCTGGATCACAGCTTGAGCTCTGCCCTCGGGATGTGGGGTCCAGCTAGAGCTAAAACAAGTGCACCGATACAGACTCCTTGATTTTGGCCTTTGATTGTGTCTCCAAGGGAGTTCTGGGAAACCAACATGACAAGAATGCACGGTTTCCACCACGAGCCTGTTTGACTTAACTGCAGCTGGGGTTCAACCTCCCAGCACAGGCCTTTGTGGACCTCTCCTTTCCACCCTTAATCAATCAATCAATGGTATTTATTGAGTGCTTCCTATAATAATAATAATCATGATGGCATTTGTTAAGTGCTTACTATGTCAAAGCATTGTTCTAAGCACTGGGGAGGATACAAGGTGATCAGGTTGTCCCACGTGGGGCTCACAGTCTTAATCCCCATTTTACAGATAAGGGAATTGAGGTACAGAGAAGTTAAGTGACTTGCCCAAAGTCACATAGCTGACAAGCGGTAGAGCTGGGATTTGAACCCATGACCTCTGACTACCAAGCCTGGGCTCTTTCCACTGAGCCATGCTGCTTCCATGTGCAGAGCACTGTATCAAGCACTTGGGAGATTACAACAGAATTATCAGGCACATTCCCTTCCCATAATGAGTTTACACCCTCCTCAGCCCTCCCCTCATTCCACCACTAGAAATAAAGAGAGGGAAAACATTTTCTGCCCTGTATTTTTTTTTCCACCAACTAAATTGCAGGTAGAAAAACCCGTTCTGCATGTTTGTTTCTTGGGTAGTCTGAAAATATTATGTTTCTGCTCTGATTTTATGTTGAATTTTCCTCTCCATCAATTTAAGTTCTCTCCAGTCTCCATGACGTGCCTTGGGCAAAGAGAGAGTTCACACGCCCAGCGTGTTCATAAACTCTTAACATCCATGAGTGGATTATCCTAGTAGAGTTTTAAAGCCTTGCCCCTGACCAAGTCTTCCCACAGCCTAGGCAGGTCCCCTGCCGACTACCCCGCCCCCCAAGTCCCCCTCTTCTTTTGTTGGATTGATCTTGTCAGGGATCCCCTCGATTATCTCACAGAGAATCAATTGTACTTTGGGCCTCCGTTCTCCAAGGAAGCACCAGAGGAGGAAGAGGAGAGGAAGAGATTTGGAAGCAGAGGCATTTTTCTGGGTTTATTTCTCTTGTTCAAAGAAAGGTTTCCTCAGGCCAATCCCTCAGTAGAAGTGTAGCGACCGATACTATATTTTAGTGAGGAGAGATTGTGTATGAGATGGAGGAATGGGATGTTCTGCTTATTGGGGCTGCAGTTACTATCATCAGCCACATTTTCTAGAGCACCCACGGTGTGCCATGCCCGCTGCTCCCAGCCTATCGGGTCCATGCAGTCTGCTGGTAGGCTCTCAGGGCACCCTCCACCCACTCCTGCCTCGTTTGTTCTCCGGCTGAGCTCTTCCGCATCTTTTTTTTTAGTGTTATTATTGGTCTAGTGGAAAGAATTTGGACCTGGGAGTCAGATGACCTGGGGGATTTTTTTATGGTACCGTTAAGTGCTTACTATGAATCACATACTGTACTGAGCACTGAGGTAGATACAAGATAGCCACGTTGGACACAGTCCATGTCCCACCTGGGGCTCACTGTCTTAATTCCCATTTACAGATGAGGTAGCTGAGGACAGAGAAGTGATGTGAGTTGCCCAAGGTCACACAGCAGACAAGTGACAGGGCTGGGATTAGCACCCAGTCCTCTGACTCCTAGGTCCGAGCTCTTTCCACTAGGCCCTGTGTCTTCAGTTAAGTAATAATAATAATAAATGTGGTATTTGGTAAGTGCTTACTATATGCCAGGCACTATTCTAAGAGCTGAGGTGGATATAAGCAAATCAAGTTGGACATAGTCCTTGTCATAAATAATAATAATAACAGTATTTGTTAAGCATGTACTGTATGTCATGCACTGTACTAAGTGCTGGGGTGGATAGAAGCAAATTGGGTTGATCACAGACCCTTTCCCTCATCAGGTTCACAATCTCAATCTCCTGGACCTCCTCCAATCTGACTTCCGTCCCCTTCGCAGCACCAAAACTGCCCTATCAAAGGTCACCAATGACCTCCTGCTTTCCAAATCCAATCGTTCCTACTCTATCCTAATCCTCCTCGACCTCTCAGCTGCCTTTGACACTGTCAACCATCCACTTCTCCTCAACACGTTCTCCAACCTTGGCTTCACGGACTCCATCCTCTCCTGGTTCTCCTCTTATCTCTCTGGCCACACATTCTCAGTCTCATTCGTGGGCTCCTTCTCTCCCTTCCATCCCCTTACTGAAGGTGTTCCTCAAGGGTCAGTTCTTGGTCCCCTTCTGCTCTTCATCTATACTCACTCCCTTGGTGAACTCATTTGCTCAAACAGCTTCAACTATCATCTCTATGCAGATGACACCCAAATCTACATCTCCTTCCCTGTTCTCTCTCCCTCCCTCCAGGCTCGTATCTCCTCCTGCCTTCAGGTCATCTCCACCTGGATGTCTGCCTGCCACCTAAAACTAAACATGTCCAAGACTGAGCTCCTTATCTTCCCTCCCAAACCCTGTCCTCTCCCTGGCTTTCCCATCACTGTGGACGGCACTACCATCCTTCCTGCCTCACAAGCCTGCAACTTTGGTGTCATCCTTGACTTCGCTCTCTCATTCACCCCACACATCCAGTCCATTAACAAAACCTGCCAGTCTCACCTTCACAACATCGCCAAGATTACCCTTTCCTCTCCATCCAAACTGCTACCTTGTTTGTACAATCTCTCATCATATCCCGACTGGATTACTGCATCAGCCTCCTTTCTGATCTCCCATCTTCCTGTCTCTCCCCGCTTCAGTCTCTGCTTTACTCTGCTGCCTGGATTATCTTTCTACAGAAATGTTCTGGGCATGTCACCCCACTCCTCAAAAATCTTCAGTGGTTGCCTATCAACCTTCATGTGAAGCAAGAATTCCTTCACTGTTGGCTTCAAAGCTCTCCATCACCTTGCCCCCTCATATCTCACCTCCCTTCTCTCGTTCTACAGCCCAGCCTGCACACTTCGCTCCTCTGCCGCTAACCTCCTCACTGTGCCTCGTTCTTGCCCGCTGTTGACCCCTGGCCCACGACCTAGCTCTGGCCTGGAATGCCCTCCTTCCACACATCCGCCAAGCTAGCTCTCTTCCTCCCTTCAAAGCCCTACTGAGAGCTCACCTCCTCCGGGAGGCCTTCCCAGACTGAGCCCCCCTTTTCTCTGCTCCTCCTCCCCTCCCCATTGCCCCTACTCCCTCCCACTGCTCTACCCCCTTCCCCACCCCACAGCACTTGTGTATATTTGTACATATTTATTATTTTATGTATTTTATTAATGATGTGTATATATCTATAATTCTGTTTATCTATTTTGATGCTATTGATGCCTGTCTACTTGTTTTGTTTTGTTGTCTATCTCCCCTTTCTAGGCTGTGACCCCATTATTGGGTAGGCATTGTCTCTATCTGTTGCCAAATTGTACTTTCCAAGCACATAGTACAGTGCTCTGCACACAGTAAGTGCTCAGTAAATACAATTAAATGAATGAATGAATTTTACAGATGATGTAACTGAGGCACAGAGAAGTGAAGTGACTTGCCCAAGGTCACACAGCGGACAAGTGGTGGAGCGGGATTAGAACTCTTGTCCTTCTGACTCCCAGGCCTGTGCTGTATCCACTAAAGCACGCTGCTTCTCATATTTTACAGGGCTCTGTCCAGAGGGAGCCAGGGAGCCAGCCAGAATAGTTATGGCATATCCCAAAGGGGAGATTTGGGAAGGCACCAGGGAATGTGAGGACAGCCCCTTCCTCTTGACCGGGCAGACCCCTGAGCATCCTGGCTGTGGCGGGGCAAAGAAACAGCCGTCACCCAGGCTGGAGCTCCATCCCATACACAGAGGGCTTGAGATGATAAAAATAATAATACTAATTGTGGTATTTATCATTATTATTATTATAGTAATATAATTATACATTAAATGTTACCTATGTTGAGTATTAATTATTAATGTTAATATATTAAATATAATATATTGATATAATTAATGATTAATAATAGTGTTTAAATGCTTACCATATGCCAGACACTATACTGAGTGCTGGGGTAGATTCATTCATTCATTCAATCGTATTTATTGAGCACTTACTGTGTGCAGAGCACTGTACTAAGCCCTTGGGAAGTACAAGTCGGCAACATATAGAGATGGTCCCTACTCAACAACAGGCTCACAGTCTAGAAGACGGGCTCACAATCTAGATACAAGCTAATCATACTGGGCACAGTCCATGTCCCACATGGGGCTCAGTCTTAATCCCCATTTTACAGATGAGGGAACTGAGGCACAGAGAAATGAAGTGACTTGCTCAAGGTCACAAAGAAGACAAGTGGCAAAGCTGGGACTTGAACCCAGTCCCTTCAGTGTGGCTCAGTGAAAAAAGCCCAGGCTTTGGAGTCAGAGGTCAGAGGTTCAAATCCCAGCTCTGCCAATTGTCAGCTGTGTGACTTTGGGCAAGTCACTTAACTTCTCTGTGCCTCAGTTACTTCATCTGAAAAATGGGGATAAGACTGTGAGCCCCCTGTGGGACAACCTGATCACCTTGTAACTTCCCCAGTGCTTAGAACAGTGCTTTGCACATAGTAAGTGCTTAATAAATGACATTATTATTATTATTATTATTATTATTATTATTATTATTATTATTCTGACTCTCAGGCCTGTGCTCTATCCACTAGGCCATTTGTTAAACACTGTGTGCCAAGATCTGTACTAAGCAATGGTGTAGATGCAAGATAATCAGGGCAAATTCAGTCCTGGTCCTTCAAGGAGCTCATAGTGTAAAAGGATTGGAGAACAGGTATTTAATCTCCATTTTACAGATGAGGAAACCTGTGACTTGCTCAAGGTCATACAACAGGCAAGTGGCAGAGCCAGGATTAGAACCCAGGTCCTCTGACTCCCAGGCCTGTGCTCTTTCCACAAGACTACCTTGTGCAGAATGAATTTGGATTGTTCCTCAGAGCTGATGGAAAAAGCTCTGTATTTCAAAGATGTGCAGTGCACCCAAAAATCTACCAAATCTCCTACCCCTTTTTAATAAAGAATTTCACAATGGAGTTGGTGATGCAATCTGCTCACGCCTACTGTGCCTTATTATCTAATTAGTTGAGATGCAAGGAGTTTGGGGGTGGGTTTTTTTGTATTTTTTTAATCCCACTTTTGGCTGGAGGGTATTTTGAAAGCACCGAGAAAGATTTTTGGGGAAAAAAATTGCTCAAGAAAAGCATTATTCAATTATTTTTCCCCAAGTGTAAACAGTTAAATTTGGAAAAACAAAATAAGTTTTAATTTCCTAATTTCTGTCCATCACAGAGTATTCTGTGTGCCAAAAACAAATGTTTCCAGACATTGTTAGCTGAGATTAATTATTCATTAGTAGCCAAAGCATTTTTTTCAATGATAGAAAATTGGCAGCAAAGTGTTTTCGTCTCTTCCAGTAAGCAGCTTTTGAATCCTCATAGTTTATTTTCCTTTGAGAGATAAACATTACACAAAAATGCAGATTTGCCTATAAAAGTCATTCATTTTATTTAAAATCTACAGAAGGATTTTGGTCTTTCTTCTGTTGGCTCAGTGAAGGCTGTAGCTTGGGGCAAACCCTATTAGAGGGTCGAGAATGGTGGGGAGAGGGCAGGAGAAGGAGAGAGAGCATAAACTGGGAACTGAAACAGTCCACAAGCTCACCAAAACTTTAATAAGTGGTATTTATTGAGTGCTTACTGTGTGTAAACCGCTGTACTAAGCGCTTAGGAGAATACAGTGCGTTAGAGTTGGTAGACAAGATCCCTGCCCACCATATCCTGAAGGATAAAGCATTTCCAGGGAACCTTAGTAGCAGCCCATGAATTCATCATCCTCAGGAGTTGACCTGCACCCAGCCCACACTTGGGAAATGCAGTTTTTCTGCCTCCCCTTCCATTTGTTTCCAGGATCAGCTCCTGGGTCCTTCTTCCTAGCACTGGGAATTGCTAGGTAATTTGGCTACAAAGCCTGGTCTCATTCCTCACATCTTCCTCTCACAACCTCGCGAAGTATTCGTTCTTCTGGTCTCACACAGCCAATTCCCAACCTACACTGGTATTTTTAGCCTGCTGTATTTGTGGCATTCTTCCAGCTTTCCCTCAAGAAGGAAACTGACCAGGTTGCTGGGATGTATCTGTTTCAGAATTGTCCAAACCAGGGCCCAGGTGGCATCACTGAACACTCAGGCCATCTCCCCAATTTACTCCTGGCTCTGCTTCCCCTCTGATCTGCTTGAGCTGTTCAGCCTGTCAGTCAGTCATACTGATTGAGCACTTAACAGTGTGCAGAGCACTGTACTAAGCCCTTGGAAGCTGGGGGCCAAGAAAAGTCAAGTAATCTCCTGAGGCTAGAGGCTGGAAAAATGTATTGGCCCTAAGTACAGGCTGCCGAAGTCTGTAAATGAGATGGAAATCGCAAGCGGATCCACCCATGGTGTTCCGGCATATAATTCTCCCAGGCATGACTATTGGGAAAAATTGTAGGGCAGATTTAGACTTTTCCCCACAGCCAGGCATGTTCTCCAGAAGTCCCTTCTTGTGTTGGGGAACACCACCTCACCCCCTCCTACCTCACCTCCCTTCTCTCCTTCTACAGCCCACCCCGCACCCTCCGCTCCTCCGCCGCCAATCTCCTCACTGTACCTCGTTCTCGCCTGTCCCGCCATCGACCCCCGGCTCACGTCATCCCCCGGGCCTGGAATGCCCTCCCTCTGCCCATCCGCCAAGCTAGCTCTCTTCCTCCCTTCAAGGCCCTGGTGAGAGCTCACCTCCTCCAGGAGGCCTTCCCAGACTGAGCCCCTTCCTTCCTCTCCCCCTCGTCCCCCTCTCCATCCCCCCATCTTACCTCCTTCCCTTCCCCACAGCACCTGTATATATGTATATATGTTTGTACATATTTATTACTCTATTTATTTTACTTGTACATATCCTGTTTATTTTATTTTGTTAGTATGTTTGGTTTTGTTCTCTGTCTCCCCACTTTAGACTCTGAGCCCACTGTTGGGTAGGGACTGTCTCTATATGTTGCCAATTTATACTTCCCAAGCGCTTAGTACAGTGCTCTGCACATAGTAAGCGCTCGATAAATACGATTGATGATGATGATGATGATGATGATGGGAGATGAGATCCACTTTAGACAGGGAACACCATTTGAGAAGTTGGGGGTGGCTGCTTTCCTTGTCTAAGCAACTGAGAGCTGCCTCTTACCTGGGTCTAGAGTGGGGAGATGCTCCAGAAAAGCTCTCTCTAAAACCCCCTCTTCCCTGTTAAAAGACCATCTGACATCTTGAGATTTCCATGGATGATATGCATTTAGCTTTAATTTTATTTGTTCTGATGACTTGACACCTGTCCACATGTTCTGTTTTGTTATCTGTCTCCCCCTTCTAGACTGTGAGCCCGTTGTTGGGTAGGGACCGTCTCTATATGTTGCCAACTTGTACTTCCCAAGTGCTTAGTACAGTGCTCTGCACACAGTAAGTGCTCAATAAGTACAGATGAATGAATGAATCAAGTCCCCCTCATGCAGCTCTCAGGAGTGATGAATTCATCTTGAGTAGCTCTGATGGTGTGGGAAGTGTTTCTCTTCATCAGGATGTTCACTGAGAAGAGCAATAGTACAATGGGGAAAGGCAGCTAGGAGGCAGGTGTATTGAAACTACTCTGGTCTCTCCTGGAGACCTCGACCTCCTCCCAGAATTAGGCAGAAACTCCCCTTCCCCCAAGTTATAGCACCTCTTGCAGTTAACTGGACCCAATATTTTTCAAGTGATAATACTTGTAAATCGGTGGTTTTAGGTCATTTAAAATCATTTAATTTTTAGCATTTTTAATTAGAAGTTCCTCTAGAGTAGGGGCTGTGGTCCCTCACTGAATTTTGTGCCCATCCCCATTCCCAAATTCCAGGCCCTTATTTAACTCCTTCCTGAGCCCCCACTCCCTCCCCAGGGACCTGCTCCCACTTCTCACCCCAATAACTTTGCCAATTTGTTGACAAAATCACTACCACAAGTCATGAGTTTCCCCAAATCTCACTTCCCCCTAGCTCCCTCCCCCTCCCATCTTTTCATTCATTCATTCTCTCTCTCTCTCTCTCTCTCTCTCTCTCTCTCTCTCTCTCTCTCTCTCTGTCCCCTCTCCCTCTCCCTCTCTCTCCTCTCTCTCTCTCCTCTCTCTCCTCTCTCTCCTCTCTCATCCTTCTTAGCCATCTCTCAGGGACAGATCTTCCACCTGCTTTCCAAGTCCACCCCCTCCACCTGTGCCTTCAACCCACCCCTTATCATCTTATAAAAACACTTCCTCCCACTCTTCTTCCCTACTTGACTGCCATCTTCAACCACTCACTCTGGGATGACTCTTTCCTCTCTGCCTTCAAACCTGCTTTCATTTTCCTTATGCTACAGAATCTTCTCTGAACCTCAGTGTATCACCCAGCTTTTGTCCTAAAGCTCTCTCCCCTCCTTTAAACTTTTATTCAAAGTCCAATGCCAACACAAACCTTCCCGAACAGATTGTATACACCCTCTGCCTCCATCCCCACTCCTCCAGCTCTCTTCTTGACCCTCAACAATCTGGTTTCTGCCCCCTTCACTGTATTGAAACTGCTGTCTTCCTCCTCCTTGCCAAATCTAGCAGACTGTACTCCTAATCCTATTTAACTGCCTTGGATATCATGAACCACACCACTGTCTCCTGGAAACATTAACTTTGGCTTTTCTCACCTCGTTATCCTCCTAATTCTCTGAAGATTCCTTCTTAGGCTCTTTCACCAGATCTTCATCTGATTCCCTCTCCCTAAGAGTGTGTGTGTGTGTGTGTGTGTGTGTGTGTGTGTGTGTGGTGGGTTGTCCCTCAGATCTATTCTGGGTCCTCTTCTTAGTCTGCATCCACACCCTTAGGCCCTCACCTGCTCCCACGGCCTCAACTCCCATCTTGACATGAATGACTCCATCCAAATGGCCACCACACTGGTCTAGACACTTAACATGTCCTGAGTAGACTACTGCATCCGTCATACAGATTGTCTCTCTTTATTGCTGAATTGTACTTTCCAAGCACTTAGTACAGTGCTCTGAAAACAGTAAGTGCTCAATAAATAAATGAATACAGGTAAGCGCAGAAGTGCTTGGGAGATTCAGGTAGATCAGTCAATCATATTTGACTGGAAACACCACATCTGTAAATTTGAGATGAAATACTTCTCCCTCCTACTTTATCTTGTATCTTCAAAGCATTATTGAGGTCACATCTTCTCCAAGAGGCCGTCCGTGATAAAGTCCTCTTTTCTCCAGCTTGCTCTCCCTTCTACATTGCATTTTGCATGTGGATCTGTGACCTTCAGACATTGGATATTGCCTCACCCCCAACCCCACAGCACTAAATTGCTTATTCAAACTAATGTCTGTCTCCCCTTCTAAACTGTAGGCTCACTGTGGGCAAGGAATGTCTTTGCTATTTGTTTTGTACTCTCCCAAGTGCTTAGTAGAGTGTTCTGCACAGAGTAAGCATTCAATAAATACTATAGTAAGCACTTAACAAATACTACAACTATTATTATTATTGTTGCAGGGGGCTAGTTGGGGAAGCTTTTTGTTGGCATTGGGCTTTGAATAAGATTTTAAAGGAGGGGTAGAGACATGCTTTAATGAACCTGAGTAAAGAGGAGATCTCAAGTGGCAAATTTGTAGAGGTGATGGCTTGAAGACAGGAAAGCGAGGGGCAGGGTCAGCTTGAGCAGACCTGTCGGTGCAAGCTGGAGGGGAGCAAAAATGTGGTGGCATACAGAAGACCCAGCTGATAGCCTTGAACCTTAAGTTAAATATCTGTTCTTCCTCCTACTTAGACTGTGAGCCCCATGCAGGACAGGGACTGTGTCTGACCTAATTAACTTATACCTTGATAACTTGAGAAGCAGTGGTGTAGTGGCTAGAGCACAGGCCTGGGACTCAGAAGGTCATGGGTTCTAATCCTGGCTCCTCCACTTGTCTGCCATGTGACTTTGGGCAAGTCACTTCTTTGTGCCTCAGTTACCTCATCTGTAAATTGAGGATTGAGACTGTGAGCCCCACATGGGACAGGGACTGTGTCCAACCCACTTTGCTTGTATCCACCCCAGCGCTTAGTACAATGCGTGGCACATAGTAAGTGCTTAACAAATACTAAAATTATTACTACCTACCCCAGTGCTTAGAACAGTGTTTGACTCATAGTAGACACTTTGTAAATACCATGGGGAAAAAAAGCCTGATGGTGAGCCCAGATAAAAGTGGGTAGCAATTGAGGGCACTGGGTTGATCCTCTAGGAGGCAAGTGAGGTTATGGAATTGACATACAGGAAACCCATCAATCAGTCATATGTATTGAGCACTTACTGTGTGCAGAGCATTGTATTAAATGTTTGGGAGAGTACAGTTTGAGTAGATAGACATGCTCCTCGTCCACAAGGAGCTAAGTCGAGAGGAAAGAGAGACATTAAAATAAATTACAGATGTGTACATAAATGCTATGGGGCTGAGGGAGGGGTGAATAAAGGGTGCAAATTCAAGTGCAAGGGCTGTGCAGAAGGGAGAGAGAGTAGGGGAAATGAGGGCTTAGTTGGGGAAGGCCTCTTGGTGTAGATATGATTTTAATGTCTTTTATTTGAATAAGGTCTTTTTCATTATTATTATGGTATTTAAGTGTCTGCTATGTGTCAAGCACTGTTCTAAGTGCTGGGGTAGATGCAAGATGATCAGGTTGGACAGTCCCTGTCCTACATTGGACTCACTCTCTAAATAGGAGGGAGACCGGGTATTTAATCTCCATTTTACAGTTGAGGAACCTGAGACAAAGAGAAGTTAAGTGACTTGGCCGAGGCCACACAGCGAGCAATTGCAAAGGCAGGATTAGAATCCAGGTCCTCCAGGCCCATGTTCACCCATTCAATAACCATGGGGTCTCTGGGAAAGCACAAGCACCCACTGTCAATGTGGGAGCTCCCTCCCCTCTCCTCCCCGGCCTCTCTCTCCCTCAGGTCCAGGACATTTGTTCCTTTATGGCTCAGGCCACTGTTGGCTCTTATAGTGGGGGAAAAAAGAGCTGAGGTCGGTAGGGTTGAAATGGCAAGGGGTTATCTTCGGCTTTGTTTGTGCTGCATTGGAACTTTTTGATTGTTTGCTTTAGTAAACACTAAGCAGGGAGCCCAAGATTTCCACCAGATATTTTATGAAAGTATTGCCATGAACCTGCCGAGAATAAAATCCTAACTTTTTTCATCCAGATGGTGCCCCTCTCCCTGCCGTCTCCCCCCTCCGCAGGAGTCCCAGTTTCTTGGTTCCAGGGGCTGGGCTGCTCAGTTCTTCAGGGGAGGGGGAGTTGGGACAGATGCCAGCTTCCATTTCAGGTGGCCAAGCTCGTGGTACACAAGGAGGATGTGGGTGACTGTCCGCCCCAAACAAGAAATTCAGACAGTTCCACCCTCAGTCTGTCAGTCACACTTATTGAGCGCTTACTGTGTTCAGAGAACTGTACTGAGCATTTGGGAGAATATGGTATAACAATGTAACAGACATATTCCCTGCCCACAAACCCTGCAGTTCCCAGAGTCAGAAGGGCTCTAGAATGCCCTAGAGTGAAGAGATGGGGGCTTGGAAAGTGCAGGCCCACTGCCCCCAGGTCTGAGTGGACCGGCAGCGGAGAGGGACAAGCGATGGTCTTCGCTGATTCAGCCTTCCTTTCCTCTTCTCCTACTCCCTCCTGCATGGCCCTGACTTGCTGCCTTTATGCCCTGACTTGCTCCCTTTATCCATCCCGCCCACACCCAGTCCCACAGTACTTATGTACATATCTGTCATTTATTTATTTATATTGATGTCTGTCTCCCCATCTAGGCTGTAATCTCATTGCGGGCAGGAAATGTGTCTATTGTCGTACTCTCCCAAGCACTTAGTACAGTAAGAGTAAGTGTAAGTGCTCAATAAATATGATTGACTGGCTGACTGACTGAATAAGCCAATCAATGCTTTGGGTTTCACTGTGACCCCATTGGTCATCTGTTACTAGAAACGTGTAATCAAGAGCAGAGGAGTTAGAGAACTCTCGACTCCTTGGTTCCGAGAAAGCCCCCGGTGTCAGACTGACATCCATGCTGTCATGGGTCTGACTGGCCCAGTGAATATGCTCCCCTCACCTCTTTTTTTCAAAGCCACCGTTTGTGAAGGGATCGGCTTTGGGCTCTCTCTCTTCACCTCCCCAATCCCCGCCTGTTTCAAAACAGATTGGAGGATGGATTGGCCGGGTGTTTTGTTTGTTTGTTTTGCTGCCCGCTTAATTTGGACACTGATTTTGATCACAGAGTAATGAGCTCCGTTTACATAATAATCCCGTTGTTCCCGACGGGGTCCTTTCTTGCCAGAGCTTGCTGTTTCTGGTTACCTTACATGAACCAGTAATTGGAATCTGCTGTTCTTGGAGGAAAAACAATCAGAAGCGACAGCATCGTTTTCGGCATCTGGCCTTCATGTGGGAGGGGAGACCAGTTGGAAAACAGGCCTGGAACCTCAAAAGAAAGCTTCTTGGGGTTAGGATGCTTCGGTGGACGGAGAGTTATGTGAGGCCTCCCTCTGCCCTCCCTCTGCCCATCCGCCAAGCTAGCTCTCTTCCTCCCTTCAAGGCCCTGCTGAGAGCTCACCTCCTCCAGAAGGCCTTCCCAGACTGAGCCCCTTCTTTCCTCTCCCCCTCGTCCCCCTCTCCATCCCCCCATCTTACCTCCTTCCCTTCCCCACAGCACCTGTATATATGTATATATGGTTGTACATACTTATTACTCTATTTATTTATTTATTTATTTATTTTACTTGTACATTTCTATCCTACTTATTTTATTTTGTTGGTATGTTTGGTTCTGTTCTCTGTCTCCCCCTTTTAGACTGTGAGCCCACTGTTGGGTAGGGACTGTCTCTATGTGATGCCAATTTGTACTTCCCAAGCGCTTAGTACAGTGCTCTGCACATAGTAAGTGCTCAATAAATACGATTGATTGATTGATTGATTGAGGCTGCAGGGTTTTGTTTTGTTTTTTTCTGACCATCCCAAATAGAGACCCTTTAAGCTTTGAAATCACAAAATCATCAGGAGATAGATTTGCACTGTAGTTTTTTTTTTTTATGATCAGGACCAAATTTCTAGCCCTGACCTTGCTTCGGTGGACTGTTGAAGTTTGCACTGAGTCCTCCTTGTCTTTGGGTAACTGCACCCCCTTGTGGTCGATTGTGGGTACAGCTGGCTAGTTTTATTTTTTTATAATGGCATTTATTAAGCGCTTACTATGTGCAAAGCACTGTTCTAAGCGCTGGGGAGGTTACAAGGTGATCAGATTGTCCCACGGGGGGCTCACAGTCTTCATCCCATTTTACAGATGAGGGAACTGAGGCCCAGAGAAGTGAAGCGACTTGCCCAAATTCACACAGCTGACAATTGGCAGAGCCGGGATTTGAACCCATGACCTCTGACTCCAAAGCCCGGGCTCTTGCCACTGAGCCACACTGCTTCTCCTAGCAAAAAGCCTGATGAACAACACAGGCCTCTCTTTGCTCCAGAACCCCCTGGGTGAAGCCAAATGGCCTGCAGGATGGCACGTTCCCTGCTCCAGGCCACAGGCCCCCGCTTCCTGCCACTCTGGGGTTGCTGGAAGCCCTCTGAGGGGTGGAAGGATAGAGGGAGACTGGCTCATTCACAAACTGGCAAAGGAGGGAGAACTCCAGGGGCTTGGGGTTGGAGAACAGTGGAATCAGTCAAATCGGTGGTATTCCTTGAGCGCTTACTTTGTGCAGAACCCTGTTCCAATGCTTCAGGTGTGGGTCTCGAATTGTGGGGACAGGTTTCGAGCCCAAGCTCTGGACCCGTCAACCACCCCGGGGGGCTGATTCTGATCCCAAGGCAGAGTCTCTCCCTCTCCCTATTCCCCCCCAGTTTGAGGAGGAAACAGATGATCTTTGTTAACAGTGACAGAGACACCCAGCAGGATAGGAAGATGAGCAGGGTCAAAGAACAAAAGCTTGTGGAGAGGATGTGGGGAAGGGGGAAATGAGGAAAGAAAGTTGCAGGGGGGCAGTTGGGGGAGGTTACCTTAATTCACTGACTGCAGAGTGCAAGAAAAGTAAGTCTCAACTTCCCACTTAATCGTATTTATTGAGTGCTTACTCTGCAGAGCACTGTATTAAGCATTTGAGGGAGTACAGTATAACAGAGTTAGAAGAAATGGAAAAAATGTTCTCTGCCCACACAGGCTTCCTTCTCCCCTCCTTTCCGCCTCCTCTTTTTTCTTCTCCACATTTTTTCTCCTGTTCCCCTTACTGCTAGACTTAATAGCATCTTCCTTGGTTTGGGGTTGCAAAAGTTGTGCAAGAGAAAGTGGGGCAGTTATACAAAAAAAGACAGTATACTGATTCTCATTAGATGGTTAAATCGAGACTAAGGGCAGGTTCCCCAAAGTGCTTGAGCCACATTCCTGCTTGCTTGATGTGGGGGGGAGGGGGGGGCAGGGGATACTGGGGTTCACCCCTCTTCTAGTCCCTTTTTCTGAGCTGAAGGTGGCTGGGGTTTAGTTCCCAGTGTCAAAGCCTAACGGCCTGGTCATCTCCTTCCTTCCCAGCACCCCGCACCTTCAAGTGTTCTGGACTGCGGCTTTGCAGAGCCTAGGACTAGGGACAGAAGGGAGGAGAGAGTGGTTATCGAACTTCCGGTAGTAAGTGGAGCCATGGGTTCAACACTGGAGCAGAACGGGACCATCTGGTTCAGCAGGAGCGTTGCTGGCCACATTGAGCTTTCTAATGACAGTCTCCATTGCTCTTATGCCCCCTCTGCCCCCACAGCTGCTCAGAGGGGAAAGGACAGCTCCCAGGAGGCCTAATTTGCTGCTTAAAATTGCTTTTATTGGCTTGGCTGGGTAAAGCCACTACAAGTGAATCCTTCCAACCTGTGCTCCAGAGGCCATGGCTAATGGGAAACTCTTGCTTTTTTTTTTAATTTAATGGTATTTGTTAAGCCCTTACTATATGCCAAATACTGTTCTAAGCACTGGGGTAGATAGAAGAAAATCGGGTTGAACATAGTCCCTGTCCCACAGAGGGCTCACAGTCTTAATCCCCATTTTACAGATGAGGGAACTGAGGTACAGAGAAGTTAAGTGACTTTCCCAAGGTCACACAGGGGACAAGTGTCAGACCCGGAATTAGAAGCCAGATCCTTCAGACTTAGGCCCGTGTTCTTTTCACTAGGCCATGCTGCTTCTCCCTTTAGACCGTAAGCTCGTTGTGGGCAGAGAATGGGTCAGTTAATATATCGTACTCTCCCAAGTGCTTGATACAGCACTCTGCGCATAATACATTCTCATTAAGTACGGTTGACTGACTGACTGCCTTTAACAGCCCCAAAGAAGTCAAGGCAAGAGTCCTGTCCAGGGCACTTTAGCATTCTTCCAGGACTTGGCATCCCCTCCCCCTTTGCCCCTGATTTCCTCATCTGAAGTATAATAATAATAATAATAATAATGATGGCAATTATTAAGCGCTTAGTATGTGCAAAGCACTGTTCTAAGCACTGGGGAGTTTACAAGGTGATCAGGTGGACCCACAGGGGGCCCACAGTCTTAATCCCCATTTTACAGATGAGGTAACTGAGGCACAGAGAAGTTAAGTGACTTGCCCAAAGTCACACAGCTGACAAGTGGCAGAGCCGGGATTTGAACCGATGACCTCTGACTCCAAAGCCCGTGTGATCTTCCCCACCGCCACTGCCCTGTGTTTCTCCCAGGAGAGAGGAGAGCCCAGACCAGAGCTGGGCCGGTGACTTGGTGGGAGTGTGGTTCTGGGTGGATGTGGAAGGGAGAGAGAGGAGAGGAAGCAGCATGGTGTATTGGATAGAGTATGGGCCTGGGAGTTAGAAGGTCATGAGTTCTAATGCCTACTCCACCACTTGTCCACTGTGTGACCTTGAGTAAGTCACTTCACTACTCTGTGCCTCAGTGACTTTATCTGTAAAATGGGATTAGGATTGAGAGCTCCATGTGGGACAGGGACTGTGTCCAACCCAGTTTGCTTGTATCCACCCCAAGCACTTAGTACAGTGCCTGGCACAGAGTAAGCGTTTAACAAATACCACAGTAATAATAAAAAAAAATGGAGCATGAGACACGGACAGGGAGAGGCAGGGCCCTCGGAGCTGGGGGGGGCCTGGGGATTGACCTCTGTCCTCCCACTCCCACCCCTTGGATGAGGTCTCTGGACTTCAGGCCTGAGACAGAACCCCGCTCCCCTAGGGGTGTGGTGAGGGGAGATCCTGGGACTGGGGTGATTCTGTCTGGGAATGAGGAGGTGAGGTCTTTAAAGGTTGCCCTGCTGGCTGGCTCTGCCATGCCAGCTTGTGCGCTCGCAGAAACTCAGGGTATGGACTGGGCTGGGCCCCAGGGAGGAGGAGGAAGAGAGGAGGGTGGTGAGAGGTGGCAGTGTCTGAAGGTGGAGGAAAACCAGGGCCCCGCAGACCCAAACGAGAGACCAGGTGGATTTTGTGTGACCTAGTGGATAGCGCATGGGCTTGGGAGTCAGAAGGCTTCTAATCTCAGCTCCACCACTTGTCTGCTGGGCAAATCAATCAATCAATCAATCAATCGTATTTATTGAGCGCTTACTGTGTGCAGAGCACTGTACTAAGCGCTTAAATCACTTCACTTCCCTGTGCCTCAGTTCCCGCATCTGTAAAATGGGGATTAAGACTGTGAGTCCTATGTGGGACAGGGACTGTGTCCAACCCAATTACATTGTATCTACCCCAGTGCTTAGAACAGATCCTGGCACATAGTAAGTGCTTAACAAATACCACAGTTAGTGTTTTATTATTGTGGCTATTATTTTTCCTCCCTGCCGTCCGTTTGCAGAGCCTGGGACCCTGAAGGGCACAGGGTGGAGCAAGAGAAGCCTTGGGGATACCCCCACCCCCCCCCAACACACACACACACGCACACGCACACACACGCACACACTGCCCCCGGCCAAGCTGGAGACCCCATGGTCCAGGGGGCCCACGGTCCCAGGCGTCCGGAGCCGGAAGGAAATTCGCGGGAGCCGGGAGAGGCAGCAGGGCAGGCGGGAGCGAGCTGTCCACCCAGAGCACTAAATCTGAAACTCTCATCACTCCACTGTTTATCCCCGGGGCTCGCTGGGAAGATGAGGCCAGAGTCCCGGCGGACTGTGGAGCTGCAGGAGAGGCGTTGAAGGGGAGAGCATTTTATTGGTCCAGATGTTGCAAGGCCTGGCACGGTGGGGCGCGGGGAGAGCAAACAAATGTCGTCAGCCAGGCTCCTCAACCTTCCCTGATCCGTCTCCGCTCCGGCCAAGTGTGCCCTCCCAAGGCCGAGGGGATTTTTCCCTTCTCTCGTGAACGGGGGAGGGGGACAGTCTGCCAGTCGGGGCTCGATGGGGCTAACTTGGTTTGCACTCGAGTTGAGCGGCACGGCTCTGGCAAACCGCCCTGATCCTAAATGGGATTGGTTCTCCATGGTCACTGCTGGGAAGTGGCCCCGGGAAAGAGTTGTTGCAAAACATCCCCCTTATACACCGTTTAACCCTCGCCGCCCCCCGGGTTTGTTTCCGGGTGGGCTGAGGCTCGGGACAGCACTGTTCCTCTGCTCAACACTCTCAGAAGAGCAGCAATCCTGAGTCAATCCAGAGGAAACTGTGTGGCCTAGTGGAGAGAGCACAGGCTTGGGAGTCAGGAGGACCTGGATTCTAATCCTGCCTCTGTCACTTATCTGCTGTGTCACTTTGAGCAAGTCACTTCACTTCTCTGTGCCTCAGTTCCCTCATCTGTAAAATGGGGATTAAAAATGTGAGCCCCTTATGGGACATGGACTGTGTCCGATCTGCTTACATTGTATCTAGCCCAGTGTTTACTATAGTTCTTAACAGATACCATTTAAAAAAAACATAAGGAAAAGAAATGGCTTCCTGATCTGGTGGGGAAGAAAAAAAGAGCTGGGATTCGTATGTTCTAGTCCCGGCTACTAATAATTGTGGTGTTGCTTAAGTTCTTATTATGTGCCCAACACTGGGGTAAAGACAACATAAGCAGATGGGACACAGCCCCGTCCCACGTGAGGCTCACAGTCTGAGGGGGAGGGAGAACAGGTATTGAATCCCCACTTGACAGATGAGGAAACTGAGACCCAGAAGAGTTAAGTGACTTGTGCAAGGTCACACAGGGGACAAAGCTGGAATTAGAACACAGGTCTCCTGGCTCCCAGGCCCAAGCTTCCTCCATTAGGCCACACCAGCTCCACAGCTTCTTTACTGTGTGACCTACCACGTGTCCTCTAGACTATTAGCTCATTGTGGTCAGAGAATGTGTCCGTAATATTGTTGTGTTGTACTCTCCCAAGCACTTAGTACAGTGCTGTAACACAGTAAGCACTCACTAAAGACAAGTGATCGATTGATTGATTGATGTACCTTCTCTGGGCCTGGTCCTAACCCAGAGGAGCCAGAGAACCTGAGTTCTAATCCCAGCTCTGGTGCTTTTTTTTTTTCAACTGATATTTGTTAAGTGCTTACTGTGTGCCAGGCACTGTTAAAAGCACTGGGGTAGATACAAGCTAATCAGATTTAATACAGTCCATGTTCCACATAGGGCTCGCAGTCTTAATCCCCATTTAACAGATGAGGTGACTGAGACATAGAGAACTGAAGTGATTTGCCCAAGCTCACACAGTGGACAAGTGGGCTCCCAGGTCCTTTGGTTCACTGTGTGATGGACCCCAATCCATGTACCCTCTCTGAGCGTGGGCAGGCAATGGGGGTGGAGGAGGCTGCTTTGGGCAGGTGGGTTGGGTGGGGAAGGAGGAGGAGGAGCTCAGTGAAGGTGGCAGAGTGGTGACCGGAGGCTGGCATGGTGTCTTTCCCAGGGCGTGGATCGCATTGAGGAGCCTGGCCTCCGGAGCCTGCGGACGGCGCGCCAGCTGGAGGCGGGCATGGTGCTCACTGTGGAGCCGGGCATCTACTTCATAGACCATCTGCTGGACCAGGCTCTCAAGACCCCGGCCCAGGCCTGCTTCATTGACGACGCCGTGTTGCGCCGCTTCCGAGGATTCGGTGGGGTGAGTGCCCTTTTGGGTGGAGGCGGGGCACAACCGTGCTCGCTCGGGGAGGAGAGGGTGGGAGCATTCCTTGACAAGGGGGTTCCTTGGTAGGCTGTTTTGTGACCAGGGCCCAGTGGGCTGGGAGAGTAGGGCCAGCCTGGCACAGTTCATCCCTGCAGAGGGTCGGAGTTCTTTCCAATGCACCAGGGCTCGGCAGGGGCACAGCTAACTAGCTGGAGGGTCCCGTCTTGCTCCTCCAGCCATGACAGGACTAGATCCTGCTCCCCTGGCCCTTTCAATGACAGACACAGAGGGTCCCATCCTTCTCCCCTGTCTATGGCAGGGCTGGACACAAAGGGCCCTGTCCTGCCTCCCCAGCCGTGGCAGTGACTAAGGCAGAACGTCCCAGCCTTTTCCCCCAGCCGAGAAGGGGCAGGAAGCGGAGGGTCCCCTGCCCCTCATTCCCTCTTTCTCTCTTCCGAACAAGCAAGGTGACAGAGCATACAATCTTCTTCTCCCCCCGAGGTGTGACCTTCCCAGGCAATAGGGACTTTGGCCTTTGCTGAATCACCTGCCAAGGTTTTGCTGGTTATCTCCCGGTTCTGTTGGTTTAGGGGCCGGGAGCACTGGCCGGGATGCTGGTAAATCAGTCAGTCTTGACCTGGACCTGGAAGGTCCAGCCTCGGCCATTGGCACCTCGATATGGTTCCCAGTTCAGCCTGCAGGGGGATGCCCGCTTAAAATCCTCTCCAGTCTCCTTCCCACTTTGCGAGAGCTGTTCTCCCTGGCTTCCTGCTGACCTCCCTCCTCCTCCCTGGCCTCCTTCCCCTTCTCCCCGTCCCCAGGTGATGTTCCCAATTGCAGGGCTGGACTGACCCTCAGGGAAACCTCCCAGGAGATTCCTTGGAGTCATGTCCCCTGTGGGCTGGCTCCGGGCTCTGTGCCAATGGGCAGAGGCCTGCTCCTCAGGGCGAGGGAGGGGAGCGGCAGTAGCATAGAGACGCTTCTGCTCCTTCAACTCCCTCCCCACTTGTAAATGATTCTGCCAGAATTGGCAGGTGGCTCCGCCATCCTCTGGTCATATCCCTGCGGGCATGTCCCTCCCGGGGTCTGCACTTAAACCTCCCAGCCTCCTCCTGGCCTCAGGGCATGACCATGCTGACCTCTGCCCCTGTCCCTGTGGTCATGTCCCTTCCAGCCCCAGGGCATGACCCTCCCGGCCTCTAGGCATGACCCTGCTGGTCTATGGCTTTGTCCCTGCTGGCCTGTGTTCATGTCCCTGACCCACTCAGCCTCTGGGCATGACTCTGCCAGCCTCTACTGTCCTCTTGCCCAGGAGTTCTTTCACCACAGCCTGGATTGGAGAGCTCAAGGAAAGGGCAGGTTAGAGCAAGGGTCTACAGGTTTCCTGTGCCTGGAACGCTCAATCTAGGGCTCACCAGGCCTTGGGGGAGCCAACGCTGGCCTGACTGATCAGTGCCTCCTCTCCTCTCCACTGCTCTTGCTCCCAAAGGGCTCTAGGGACAGAGGTGGTCAGTCCCTGATGTCATTAGGTGCGAAGTGAAACAGAGGGGACCATCCTGCTTGTCCAGTGCCTGCCCCAGGGGGGTTATTTTCTCCCCTTGGAGAGGTGAAATCCTCAGGCACTGCCCCAGTCTCCAAAAGGTCACATCAAGAAGCCAAAGCTGGAGCTTGGGCACCAGGTGGGACCCTCACCTAGTGGGTCTGCCTGGTGTATGGGGATGGCTCAGCGTCTTTCTCCTGACAGCTGGTTGGCTGCCCCTTCCGCCGGGAGCCAGGAGGGAGTGGACCCGAGGGGCCCAGGGGAGTTGAGGGTCACGCCGATGGCCTTGAAATCCCAGGAGCCCTATCAGGGCATATGGACTTTGAATCCATGTGAAGTCTGAAATCCAGAGAGTGCTGATTAGCCAGACGAAGGGAAACTGAGGCCACCCATGACAGTCACAGGCTTAGATGGCCAACCCCATCTACAGAGAAGCAGTGTGAGTCAGTGGAAAGGGCCCGGGCTTTGGAGTCAGAGGTCATGAGTTCAAATCCCGGGTCTGGCAATTGTCAGGTGTGTGACTTCGGGCAAGTCACTTAACTTCTCTGGGCCTCAGTTACCTCATCTGTAAAATGGAGATTAAGACTGTGAGCCCGCTGTGGGACAACCTAATCACCTTGTAACCTCCCCAGCGCTTAGAACAGTACTTTGCATATAGTAAGTGCTTAATAAATGCTATTATTATATTATTATTATACCTGCCTTCCTGTTACTAACATGCTCCCAGTTTGTTCAGCAACTGGAAGTTGTTATGTTTAAGTTATCATAGTCACCTTTTACCGATGGTGCTGACTGAGCACCTACTGTGCGCAGAGCATTGTGCTGATGGTTGGGAAGAGTACAACTGACATCAAGGAGCCCCCAGTCTTAAGGTTTTCACTGTGGCAAGGATAACTGTTGTCCAGATCGCTGTGATGGCCACAAGGGGCCTCCTGCTCTTTTGCCCTCGGCCCGGGCAAACTGGATTCTTTGAGCTGGTCTCACATGGAGAAATAGCCCACAAGGCCCAGCCTCGACTCTGACCCTGGACTTGGGGAGAGGGAAGCCCTGGGACATTGGTGATTTGCAAATGCCAAAGGGCTTTTCTTAGGCCCTGAGGGGCTGCTTGAGTTGGGGGGGCGGAGGGAGGGGGTTGCCTCATGCTGGGCAGGACTGCCAGAAAACGGGTGGTTCTCACTGTGACCCAGGAGCCATGCAGATGAGATCCGGTGGGAATGGCCGGCTGCCTGCAGCCAGCCTGCTAGACGCCCAAGGCAGAAGGTGGGCGGGTGGGTTTCCTTTGATTCCGCCGACATAATACCTGAATTACGCAAGCAGCTGGCAAGCCACAGTTTTGTATTTAATCAAGGGAGGGGGCTTATCTAGGGGGAGTCAGTGGATCGTTTTGAAAGTAGTACTGTGAGGCCCAGCTTTATTTTCAAGTGTAAGCTATGGGAGGCCTTAGAGAAGTAGTGTTGCCTAGTGGATCGAGCCTGGGCTTGGAAGTCAAGACCTGGGTTCTAATCCCAGCTCCGCCATTTCACTGCTCTGTGACCTTGGGCAAGTCACTTCACTTCTCTGTGCCTCAGTTACCTCATCTGTAAAATGGAGAGTAAGAATGTGAGCCCCTTGTGGGACATGGACTGTGTCCAAATTGATTAACTTGTATCAGCCCCAGTGCTCAGAACAGTGCCTGGCACATAGTAAGTGCTTAACAGACACCATTTTTTTTTTAAAAAAAGGCCAGAAACGAGTGCAACAACAGTGATGGGGGGAGCTGGAAGTGATCTTGAGTGGGGCTTCCCAGGATTTTCATGCTAAAGTGGCTCTTAGTGCGGCTGCCAGCAGAGCCCTGATAAGTGAGGCAGGCTGTGGTTGTGCAGGAAGATCGGCACACCACTGATGTGCAGGCAAAAGAAGGGGGGAAAGAAAAAAGGAAAAATCAAACTTCCTGCTTGCAATTTTACTTAATCCAGCAGCGTTTTCTGGAGCAGGGGGAGGGGTGAAGGCCCACTCTCCAGAGATCCCTGCTAGGAAAGGGAGTTTAGGAGTTGACCAACCAGAAATGTCCATTCTAACAGCTCTCGAGACTGCCCACTTTCCTTCCCCCTGGACAGTGCCACCCAGCAGCCCCACCCTCCCCTCTCCCTCCCACAGGCCAGGATCTCATGGCTTTACTGGGAACTGAGACCTCAGGCTCACAGAAGGGACCACCAAGCTGGGTGGCCCAAGTTTATGCGAAAAATGTCCAGGGATCTTTTATATATTCTGGCCCAGGCCTCCCTTCAGGCAGTTCAAGTGGAGCAGGTTTGACAATCAAGTGAAAGACCTCCTCTCCCCTGTCTGCCCGGGTCCCAGGTGCGCATTGAGGAGGACATCGCTGTCACTGCCACAGGCATGGAGCTGCTCACATGTGTGCCCCGCACTGTGGAAGAAATCGAAGCATTCATGGCTGACGCCAAGGTGACCTCCAAGTCCTTCGCTACTTAATGCGGCTAAGAAGTCACAAGTCCACAGCCCCGTTTGCCAGTGTGGCTGCTCCCTCTCTCCCTGGCACTGTAGCCCTCAGCAGCCTCTTGCAGCCAGCAGAATCAGCTAGATGCTAGACTGGCGGCGGGAGCCCAGCACTGGACTGGCACTCTTACCCGTTGCCCCAGATTTTTGCCTATTGAAATCAACACTGCAGTATTTTCTACTGTCCAGTGCTAATGCCAGATTTCTATTGCTGTGTACCTGCCAAGACCCCCACCACCCCTCTGAGTTCAGCGTCATACTTGCTTTCCCTAAATCGGGTGGAACTGGGACGAGGGTGATTTAACGCTGATTTAAAGACCAAGTAACCCCCATAGAGAGTAACCTCCTTTGTCCTGCCCATGCCCCCAAGAATCAGTGCTATTGTCAATCCTTTGCTTTTGTACCCATTTCAGGACTCAAATTCAATTTGCATTAAAAATTGTCTTTAAATTTCTCCTCTTTCCTTCTCGTTGTTTGTCTAACAACCCTTTTTCATCGCTTCCCTATGGGCAACGTCCTCGCCTCTGTAGGAGTCCTTGTCAAACCGCTCACGCGGATCTGGCAGCAGTGTGACTTAGTGGAATGAGCATGGTGGCCAGGGTTCTAATTCTAGCCCCTGACTGGCCGTGTGACCGCAGACAAGTCACTTAGCATTTCTGGACTGTTGCAGTTTCTTCATCTGTAAGATGGGGGAAAAAAAATGCCGGTCTCTCTGAGATGTTGTGAGGAAAAAATGGTAAGTAATGCAAAAAGTGCTTGAAAAGAATAAGGTATTATCCTCCATAAAAATCAATATTGATACCAATGCACGGTCATGAAAGTGGTTAGCAAATGCTGCTATATTCAAAATGTCATTTTAGCTAAAGATGTTTCCGGAAAGTAGCTAAGAGCCAAAAGTGTAACCAGACCAGTCTCTTGTTATAATAGAGCAGGTCTGATGCTGCTCAGATTTTCAGCTGGGACGACTGCCTTCTCAAGATGACAGCCCCACTCCTTGACCCACTTGGCAAGCAGGTAATCAATATTTAGCTTCAGTAAGACAAACTGGGATTCTGAGAACTGTGGGCTGAATTGCGTTCTCCCTGGGGGGCAGGCTGCCAAGAGTTTGGGGGGGTCTTTGTGTGCTTAGCGGGGGTAGGGGAGTGGTAAATCTCCTGGCAGCTGGAGTTCTGGCCCCAAGCCACTCTATAGCTTGAGGACCGGCGTCTGGTTTTCCAAACCCTCAGCCCTGATGGTGGGAGCAGCAGCAGGCTTTAGTCCATCAGCCTGCAAGGGGCGAAGTGTAAGTCGATGATGGCACTTTGAACATCTCTGTGAGCTAAGATGCTGCCGCTACAATCATCTCTCTCAACTGGTCACTTGCTTTGGCCCATCTCATGGGATTTTAAGAAACCACTTGGGGATGAACAGCACCAAGACTGTAATCATGGTAGGGCCAAGAGTGTGTTCAGGATTTGCATGACCATTGTTCCCTCCTATTGCAGAACAGGTTGGTAGAAGACAGAGTTTATTGTGCTTGGGTATGTATGTAACAGCACATACCCTTCTTTAGCGTTATCCTTAACTCATCTCTCTCATTCAACCCACATATTCAGTCTATCACTAAATCTTGTCAGTTCAGCCTTCACAACACTGCTGAAATCTACCCTTTCCTCTCCATTCAAACTGCTACCACGTTAATCCAAGCACTTATCCTATTCTGCCTTGATTACTCTATCAGCCTCCTTGCTGATGTCCCCGACTCCTGTCTCTCCCCACTCCAGTCCATACCTCACTCTGTTGGGACAGATTATTTTCCTACAGAAATGTTCAGTCCATGTTTCCCCAATCCCCAAAAACCTCCACTGGTTGCCCATCCACCTCTGTATCCAACAGAAACTCCTTACCATCGGCTTTAAAGCACGCAATCACTTTGTACCCTCTTACCCCACCCACACTGCTTTCCTACTACAACCCAGCCTGTATGCTTCACTCTAATGCCAACCTACTCACTGTACCTTGATTTCATCAACCTCACCACCAACCTCTCACCTACCACCTGTCCCTGGCCTGGAATGTCTTCCTCCTTCTTATCTGACACACAATGACTCTCCTCATCTTCAAAGTCTTATTGAAGGCACATCTCCTTCAAGAGGCCTTCCCTAAGCCCTCATTTCGTTTTTTCCCCACTGCCTTCTGCCCCGCTCTGATTTGCTCCCTTTATTCACCCCTCCCTCAGCCACACAGCACTTAGAGAGGGCTCTACAGGTTACTAGCATCGCCTAGCACCTTGGCATGGAAGGGCCAAAGCACATGGCACATTTTAAGCCAAAAGAGAGGAAATTTGTTTTCTAAAATCCATTTTTGCCCTGCAAGAGGGAAATGTTGGCTGTCCCACTGGAGAGACTGAGAGGTGGCATGGCCTAGTGGATAAAGCACAGGCCTGGGAGTCAGAGGACCTGGGTTCTAGTCCCACCTTCACCACTTGTATGCTGTGACCTTGGGCAAGTCACTTAACTTCTCTGTGCCTGTTATTTTATCTGTAAAATGGGGATTAAGACTGTGAGTTGCATGTGGGACATGGGCTGTGTCCACCCTGATTAGCTTTTATCTACCTACCCCAATGCTTACAATAGCACCTGGTATGTAGTAAACACTTAAGAAATACCATAAAAAATAAGTGTCCAAGCCTATTTGCTTGTATCCACCCTAGTGCTTAGTCCAGTGCCTGGCACATAGCGCTTAACAAATACCATAATAATAATAATAATAGAGTGGACTTTTCTTGGTCCCAGCCTCTCTCTTGACCAGCAGTTTTCTCTTAATACAATTTTTTTTATTATTATGACTATATCCCAAGTGCTGTAAGCTCCTTGTGAGCAGAATTTGTGACCACCACCTCTATGGTATTGTACTTGTCCAAGCACTTTAGTACAGTGCTCTGCACAAAGCAAGCACTCAAATACCACCGAGCGGGTAGTAAAATCTCCAACCTGGTTCAATGATGCCCCATTCAATCTTAAGCAGGAGGGAAGGATTTGAAATGCAATAAATACACCCTTCAAATGCAATGCAAAGAGATGGATACTATTTCATCTCAACAAGCTGAAGTAGAATACTGTATTCTAAAAATCAATCAATTTACAAGAAAAACTTGAAGCATAACATTTTTCAGTGAGTGAGGAAATGGGAGCTTTTACACATTTTCCTCTTTACACGTAGTCACATTTGGAAAACAAAGCGCGTGTTTAGGTTGAAGTTTTTAAATTTGGAATGCATTTTGCCATTTTTCTCAGAAAACATCTTGGGTCTCTTGAAGAGGGAGTTAAAGGCCAAGTCTAAGCAATGGGCTTTCTGCCCTGCTCCAGGTTTGCAGCTAAAGTCAACACTTCTGAGAGTGACAGCCACATTGGGGATTGTGTTGGCTCTAGCTGCCCTGGCCCTGCAGGGCCCAATGCCTACTCAAGTGCAGGTTAGGAGGGAAATGACTGAGCCTGTTCCCTAGCAGACATCACAACTGCCTCACAAATAACTGCCCCAGGCTTTTTTGCTGGTACAGTATGATGTGAGCAGGTAAAAATGATGGCATTTATTGAGCACTTTGGGCCTAACACTGGGTGGATAAAAGGTAATGCCCTATGTGATTCATAGGATAAGGAGGGACAACAGATATCTCATCCCCACTTTACAGATGAGGAAACTGAGGTACTGAGAAGCTTAAGCTCGTCTAGACTGTAAGATCACTGTGGGCAGGGAAAGTGTCTACCAACTCTATCTTGTACTCTCCCAAGTGCTTAATATAGTGTTCTGCATACAGTAAGCATTCAGTAAATGCAATTGATTAAGTGGCTCAGGCCCAGGGAGTGGCTCTGACCTCCCACCATACTTCTAGCCCATCACGTAAAGTGATGGGAATGGGAATGCCACCTTGAACCAGCCTCTCCCCTTGGAATTAGCAATGGACTGCACTGACCAACTGGCCGTTAGGGGCCAGGGTGGGAGTCAGGCTGTCCGATGCAGGAGGATGGGAACTGCCTCTCCTGAAAGAGATAGGGTTGTCAGCAGCAGAAAGGGAGGGTCTACTCTTTCAGATCCAAGAAATCAGACAATTCCCAGCCTCTCCAGCAGTAGCGAGACAGCTACAGAGTGCTAGCTACGGGCTCTGAGGGCCAGAAAAATGTCCACTGCTAGCTTACCTGTCCCCAGCTCACAACTGAGGCCACCCCTCCTACTCTCTCACTTGTATTCTTATCCCCTTACCTGGCTTGGCTCTCGACAGGTCCTAGTATTTAAGGAATGGTGAAAGGTTGTTGTACAGTACCTAGAACTTGGGCGACACTAGATAAATCCAAGAACTAAGCATTTGGTGCAGCAATTAAACATACACATTTATCTAAAGATCTAAACTACTGTGGTACACACACAGGCAGAGAAAGAGCATTAGGTGAAATGAAAGATCTGTTTATTTAATGTATCTGGCAACGAAGAAACAACACCCATACAAAATTCCTGAAGACGTTACTGGACCCTTGTTTGCCATTTTTATAAAAATAAATTGGGATACACTGCACCAAGAATTATTCCTCTATTGCTTTCTCATATAGGCCAAAAAATAACTGGTGTTTCTTTTGCCATTTTTGGATGAAAAATTTTTTACCTGAAAAATTAAACTCTATTAGCTGGTTATAAGGAAACATTACAACAGTAATTTCAACAAACTCACCGCTCTATAACCCAGAAAGGGTGCCAGAGATGAAGGTTTCATCCACTGGAAAGGGGCAAGAGGATAGATCTTAAACACTTCCTTTAATTTCTACATTTAAACACAAACCAGACCCAGCCTGTCCAAGAACCCTCAGTATCCAACTTGGAAATGAGTTGGAAAAGAGTTTCTGGTGTGCACCTTTGGCAGGTTGATGCAGTTGAGTATCTTGCAAAAGCACAATGGGATTACCCTAAACTGTACTACTGAACTAACCAGCAAGACTGCCCCAAGACCAAGTACATTATGCAATGCTGTTCTTCCTAGCCCACCTACAGTACTTTCTTAATAAGTAATCATCTAAAAGACTGTTCTGGATAAAACATTTAAAAATATTTCAGTGGTACATATGCCTGATCTCCCTGATTTGAGCATGATGGGTGGTCAGTCAGACAACATTCCTAAATTGTAGAATTCTGAATGTTACTGATTTACAATTTGAAGCACAGACTCAAACATGTGTCCACACTAAAACTTTGCATCTGGTCTAGCAAAAGTCTCTCTCTCTCGCTCTCTCTCTCTCTCTCTCTCTCACACACACACACACACACACTCTCTCTCTCTCTCTCTCTCTCTCTCCCTCCCTCTCTCTCCCCACTAGGAAAATCAAATCAACAGAGCCATTGTTTCAAAAATTTTATTTCAAATTTGTTATAAGAAAACTGTTTAGAAAGAGATTCGCTAAACTGAAAAGAGCCAGGGACAGAAAGGAGATGTTGGTACTTTAACTGAGGCAGACAGTGAACACAGATAACCTGAACTATCTCCTTCCTGGCTTTTGTCAGTCTAGGGCCAAGAACAATCCCTCCCAACACCCACTGATTCATAAGGCATTTCAGAATATCCAGAGCACTATTTGGGTTAAGCTGAATATTGCTGTTCCTCTGCCAAACAGCAAATAGAAGACACCAAAAGGTGCTGACATGTTATTTTCATTTTATGTCAGTTTAAAAGCAATTAAGTTTCTAACAGTTGACCTAATATTTGGTTCTACTTTATTAGCCCCTTGTGATTCACAAGAAGGTCCAAAGGGCCTGAGCTCTTTATCTCTCCTGCCAATGTATAGGACACAGACCACAAGCCCCAAACAGGTGATGAGGAGAGTTAAGAGTCTGAAGTAGTTCAGAGTGAGGAAGCACCAATCCCAATAAGGTGTCCTTAGAGGCAGTGATAAATTCAACAGGAAACAGAATTACAGTGAGACCACCAGGCGTCAATAGAGTCTGGACTTGTTTCTGCCAGAAAGAGGATCATATGTAAATTGCTTCAATTATATGATTATAAACTGTACACAGTCAGGCACTTGACATCTTCATTCTCCACTCCCTCCCCAACACCCCCCTACCCAGTCCCACCCCTCCACACTTGGTTTTCCATAATTATTTTCATGTTTTATTCTTCTAAAACCTTCACCCTAATACTCAACCATAAAGGTGTTTGTTAACCACCAGCTTCTGTTGACAAACTGCTTGATACAATTAATTTGCTTGAATCCAGCTTTAAAGCTGGAATACTTAAAAGTGGGTTTTGCCTTAGTTACTTTTAGAACAGTTGATCATTCTTCCATCTAAATCATTTTCAGGTTAATTACCAAGTCTCCAAGGAGCACTAAGAAGCATTAGTCGTCATGTGTGGTGTCAGGTCTGATGTGTTTTTCAGGAAACATGATGGGATGGAGAGGAAGTGGGAGGAAGGGAGTGTGGAGGGGAGCAACTCCAGCTGAAAGGTTTCCTTTTCACAACACCAGCCCACCTCTCAAGATACCCAAACCCACAGCTCTCGCTAATTGCATACAATTCAGGTCAGTGTGGTAAACATTCAAACCTTGTATAAAATATACTACTGGTTCCCGACTCCGCTTTTCACAGGAAGGAGTCAACTACTCCCTCCACCGAGATCCGGTACCTGAAAATACTTCAGCCCCACCCTTCCAGATTCATTAGAGACTGCCCACCTCTCCTAACCCCAGAACACCCAGACAATGGGATAAGCCCACAGCCATTGAACAGTAAGTACCCCATCTACCCTGGTGCTAAATTACCTTCAAGTTTTCTAATGACATCACACCTTCAGAGGCTGCCATAGCCCTCAAGAGTTCCCAAACACACACATGCCCATAGATATACTTGCAAACACACCCACATAATATCATAATTGCATGGGCATCATAGTTTTGGTCAAGAAAGGGAAGCATACCCTCCAAAGCTTCCAGAGCAAGGGATTGGCAAAGTACCTACCCCCCTCCCATTTCCCCAAGCTGTTTATGGGATGCCAAAGTATCAAACATAAAAATAGTATCTACTCGTGACCATTCCCACTAGCCTCTAGGCTGGGCTGTGGATCCAAGCAGTAAATCCCACACATTGCTACTCTGGTGTTGAGGAATGATGGTGCGGGGTAATTGCACTTCTGCAGCCAAGACACCCCACCCTCACCCTTCTCTCACCTCTTCCCCAGGCAGCTAGGAGGGCTTTGTGTGTGGGTGGCTGTCCTCATATCCCACAAGTCCATAAGGCAGTCCCCACAAGTCCATAAAGTGGCCCTCTGGCCAAAATATTTGCCCACCCTTGCACCAGAGGGTCTGCTGTGTGGAATAAATTCCATTCAGTGTAGTCTAGCAGATAAGAGTGTGAACCTGGGAATCAGAAGGACCTGGGTCCTAATCCCAACTTTGCCACATATCTGCTGTGTGACCTTGGGCACGTCATTTCATTTCTCTGTGCCTCATTCATAAAATGGGGATTAAAACTGAGTCCCATTTGGGACATGGGCTGTGTCCAACCCATTTAGTACAGTGAATGAATGCAGTGCCTGACACATAGTAAGCACTTAAATATCATAAAAAACCAAACAGGCAACAGACTAGATGGTCCTACTTCTCTGCATTTTAATAGTTACGTTACAATTGAAATGAAGCAATGAGGCTAAAAGGAGCCAGCTCAGGCATATCCACTATTAGCAGAAAAACATCCCAATTTAACTTGGGATAGTCAAGTATGACAGATGTGGCTCAGAATCTTCTAAATGTAAAAAAAAAAAAGAAAAGTAAAAGAATTGAAATACAGATTGAAAAATTAGAAGCTTGAAAAATTGGGGCTTAAAAATCAAAAGGGTTAGTATGGATGGTTCAGATTACTAGCATTAACGATTCCTGAGAGGCGAGGGAATAACAGCACCAGTTCATTTTTAATTTCAGGAAGTAGTGTTGTACCTTTTTTTTCCTCCTTTCTGCAGCATCTGAAATATGCTCACCTATATTGTTTCTAAATGGATTCACCTTACACACACACGCACCCACACCCACCCACCCACACACACACACACACACACAAAGGAAACAAATGCTGCAAAAAACCTGGATCAGTTCACTAACAAGACTAGAAAAATGCAACACAAATATTATAAATGAAATATTTAAATGAAAATAAATTAAAAAGGTTTCACAAAATACATTTCCTGTTTTATTTAGAAAACCAAACAAAATCCCTAAAACATTCTAACCAAATGGTGAGAGGGTAGGGAATTGCCAGTGATTTTGCAAATATTGTTTTGTTATGATCCAGAACAAAATATTCCTTCACTGTGATGTTGAGCCTCACTTACTCAACTATTTTGAAGTTATTTTTTTCTCAGCAGGAAAGAACTGTTGGATCCACTAAATCCTAATCAACCGGCTGTTGAGTTTGTTGTAGAGCAGGTTATAAAAATCACCTCAATTGCAAAGATGGTCTGGGTCTGACTTTTCAATGATTCAGCTAAAATTCCTACATTAGAGACTCCCTGATACTAGCACCTGGCAGACACAAATCTGATGTGCAAGTTGTTCTACAGCACACAAGTTTTTTTGGTTGTAGTTTTAGGATTTAAAAAAAACAAGAAAAAAACGATGCTGTCACACTGCCTCAAGCCTTTGTGAAATAGTAAGTCTAAACAGTTCCCTTTAAGTCCGGGCTAATCAAGATAAAACTAACCAACTTGCACTCCCAACTGCTGTTCTCCATTGGCAATTTTCATAAGCCAATTTGTGTTGTAATTTCAATACTTTATTGTTTCCTTAATCTGACAGTTACTACCAAGCTTCAGTAATCATCCCTGGCTTACACTACTGAGGCACCTCATGTACGTACAAATTGTATTAGATGGGATTTATTCTACGTACAGTATTCTTAAGTCCTACAGAATTGCAAACTTCTCTTGCTCCTTGGCCCTAAGGTTTTTAAATACCCAGTGTAGAAAACCAGAGTGCATAAGTAGAATTTTAAAGGTTACTTGACTGATTCGTTTTTCTATCCAAATATTCTCATCCAAGAAATCTAAAAACTCCCTGGTCCCTCCCACCCTGCCAGTTCCCTATTGTATTCTTATTGAGCTATGCAAGACACAAGATAAATGTTGATTTCTGGGGGTGGGGGGGAATCAAATGTTACTGACAACGAACATTAAGCTTTAAGGTATTTGTTATCCTATCTTGGGGCACCCCTCCCCCCCCCCAAAAAAAAAATACCACTTAAAACAAATAATCAAATAACATTGTTATTTATCATGGTTAGCTAAAATCAAATCTTCAGTGTTGAACCTAGAAAATACCCACAAAGATCGCTAAAGTTAGAACAGGTCGACTTTTCAGATGCAAGAGGTGCAGGAGATTACACGGTAAGTGTTCAATCCATGAGGTTGTGAAGTCTAGAGGGAGACACAGATCTACTGTCCTGTATTATCAGGGTTTGTTGTGGTGCTTTCAGTGCCAATGGGCTGTACGTTGTCTGCAAGATTGTGTGCGTGCTCAAGGAACAAATCTTTGAGTACACTAAGCTCCTTTGTCAGCAGCTTAATTTTTGCTTCCAATCGTTCATTTTCTTCTTTAAGCTGGTTGACCCGCTGAAGAGTATCCTGTGCTTTCTGTTTGCTTTTTAAACGACTCTTTTTCACTGCCATGTTGTTCCGCTCTCTGCGCTGGCGGTACTCGTCACTGTTCCTATCCATGTACGAACTCTTCTTGCTCTGTTTGCTGGGGGGCACGGCCTTGCCCCCGCCCCCAGGGCTGGCTGGCACCAGCTGAGGAACCTGCTGCAAACCACTCGTATGTGCCTGGGTGTGAATAACACTTATTCCATTTGTTCCTGTAGTATTGTTCTGTTGTGATGCCTTGCTCATTTGGGCAAAATCTTCTTGAACAATTTAGCACAGTGTTAGAAATGGTCGGAGAAAAGGGGGAGAAAGAGAAAAAAACTGTGACCAACAGTTTCGAAAGTGAACTGCCAGGAAGTCTTCAGATGAACCTAGTAGAAAAATAAATTGCATTAAACATTAAAAGAAGTTCCAATTGAGAATTTACTCTCAAATACATTAGCATGCACTACCGTTGGCCTTTTCCAATGGGAATGGATTATAATGCTGGAAGGCATCTACATAGAATCAAGCTGCCAACTGCCGAGATATTTCAGAAGTCTCAATAGGTTTAATTTGGAAAGATCAGCTAGTAACTCATCTCTCCTACCTCCAGCACTGTGGATGGCTAAACTGCATTCTTCCCAAACCATGCTTGATGGATGTCTAGCCCGGTACTGAATAACTCCAGTAATGGCCATTTCACAACCCACCTTGGCAGTTTATTGCATGGATTATAGAGTTTTTTCTTAATATTGAACTTGAGTTTTCCCCGTTGCCTTTTAATACTATTGCTTACACAGTCTCAGAAAACTCATTTCTCTACTGCGAATGCCCTCTTTTCCTCTTTTCATAATGTTACAAATTGACCTAGTATTTCCCCTCAATTTGGGTGTTTTGAAAAAGGTAGTTCCAAAACAAGCTACAACATCCAATGTTGCACAATTACAAACCAAACACCACAGAACTTTTAAAAGACTATTTTAATGTCTGGCTCCTGATCTGGACTGTAAACTCTTTGTGGGCAGAGAATGCATCTACCAACTCTGTTGTGTTGTACTTGTACTCTCCCAGGCACTGAGTACAGTGCTCTGCACAAGTAAGTGCTCAATAAATATCACTGTTTGATTGATGAGTATTAGAGAGCAGTCATCATAATTCCAAGTTGAAATTTCATTTCAAAATTTATGTAAGCCTAAATTTGTTGTCTTGCAATCATGCAACCTAACTTTGGCCCAGTAGATGAACACAAAATTAAGCAATAGGTAGTGACAAATGAAAGGATCCGTCCAACATTGTCTTTTCTCTGACAAAATTAAACCAAATTGTGATAACTGAAGGAGAGTGTTGAAGAACAATTAGGCATAGCCAGCCCTTAGTGCACACACCCACATCTCTATATAACAGTAATTATAGCTAGACAAACTTCAAACCCTTAACTTTAAATTAAAGTAAGGATTTTTGGCCAAAACTTTTCTGCCTTTCAAAGTCTTCTCTTCCGGACAGTTAAATAAATGGCTCCATTGAGATAACTAAGCCCCTAATGTGCTGAAGTTTTCTGCAATCGGTTAACTCAAGAATGTCTAAAACTTATTAAAGTTTGCTTAAATGGAGCAATTAGTCAATGGTATTTATTGAGTACTTACTGCATGCAGAACATTTTAACTGAGCTCTGAGGGATTAGGACATGACAAATGGTAGGCAGGTTTCCTGCCCACAAGGAGCTTACAGTCTATAAATTATTTTTCTTCAAAAAGCGTCTAGGAAAATATCAAGATATAATTCACATATAGAACAGACACAACTGCGTTTATTTCACAGACTGTTTGTCAAAACAGTTGCCCAGGAAATCCTGCTTAGAGTTAAGAAAGGCCAAGTAGTTCCTGATAAATGTTTAGGCACCTAAAAAGATCAAGCTGTAACAGTTAAATATGAAAACTGAAAATTAAAACGCTCTTTCCTCAGCAAGGTATCCTAGCTTTGCTCCGTCTCAGTGTAACATGCATTATTTTGCCTCACTGTGCCTCGTTCTCACCTGTCCCGCCATCGACCCCCAGCCCACGTCCTTCCCTTGGCCTGGAATGCCCTCCCTCTGCACATCTGCCAAGTTAGCTCTCTTCCGCCCTTCAAAGCCCTACTGACAGCTCACCTCCTCCAGGAGGCCTTCCCAGACTGAGCCCCCCCATTCCTCTCCCCCTCCCCCCTACCCTACCTCTTTCCCCTCCCCACAGCACCTGTATATATGTTTGTGCAGATTTACTACTCTATTTTACTTGTACATATTTACTATTCTATTTATTTTATTTTGTTAATATGTTTTGTTTTGTTGTCTGTCTCCCCCTTCTAGACTGTGAGACCGCTGTTGGGTAGGGACCGTCTGTATATGTTGCCAACTTGTACTTCCCAAGCGCTTAGTACAGTGCCCTGCACACAGTAAGCGCTCAATAAATACGATTGGATGAATGAATGAATTATAGGTCAGCACATCTGGAAATTGCTAGTCAGCAGAAAAGATCCCCGGGAGCCAGGTACTGAGGGAGGTACAGCATTTATGTACATCTCTATAATTTAATGTCTGTCTCCCCCTCTACACTGTAAGCTCTGTGTCTGTTTATTGTTATATTGTACTCTCCCAAGCACTTAGTACAGTGCTCCGTACACAGTAAGTGTAACAGTGTAGTAACAGCCAGGGCGTTCCCCCTCCCCATGGGGGCAGAGGAGGAAAAGGGAGGCATAGACAAGGGCAGAAGAAGCACAGGAAGGCCGGGGCATATTCATTCATTCAATCGTATTTATTAAGCGCTTACTGTGTGCAGAGCACTGTACTAAGGTACTTGGGAAGTACAAGTTGGCAACATATAGAGATGGTCCCTACTCAACAACAGGCTCACAGTCTAGAAGGGGGAGACGGATGACAAAACAAAACATGTTTCGTTTTGCATGTGCAGACAACCTGGTCAGAACCCAGGAGTCCGGCCCCTCCAGCTTTCTCCCTCTCTGCTAATCCAGGAAGGGAAAGAGACCCCCTGTAACAGACACCCCCATCCTAAGGGGACCCCAGCTGGGAGCCAAACTCCTGCTTCCCTCTTACACCTGAAAGCTACCTTCAATGCTTAGAACATTGCTTGGCACATAGTAAGTGGTTAACAAATACAATAATAATAATACCTTCTAGACTGTAAGCTCATTGTGGGCAGGGAAAGTGTCTTGTTCCCTATTATATTGTACTCCCCCAAGCGCTTAGTACAGTGCTTTGCACACATTAAGTGCTCAACAAATTCAACTGAATAAATGAATGACCTGCACATGCCTGGAGGAGCTAGGGAGAAGGTAGGGCAAGGTGACAACAGTCGTGGGTGGGACTAGGCTTAGAGCAACAAGATGAAGAAAGGCAGCTGCTTGCAAAGGGGTCCTGGAGCTCAAAGGTGGCTACTGCTGCAGCCCCACCTTTGAGGCTATTTCCTTGAGCCACTGCTAGGACATTTCACTTAACCCTCCCCACACAACACACACTTCCCTCACTCCTCGGGATCTGGATGCAAGGCACTGCTTATGAGGCAACTGCCCCAAGGCAAGTCATCAGGGAAGGGGATGTGCTTCTGGTTAAAAATGTTAAACTGTGACCCCACGTGGGCCAAGGACTGTGTCTGACTTAATGGTCTTGTATCTTCCCCATTGCTTAGTACAGTGCTTGGCACATAGTAAGTGTCAGCCTGTTGGAAGCGGTGACTGTGGGCTCGTTGTGTCTGTTCTCTCCCAAGTGCTTAGTATAGTACTCTGCATACAGTAAGCGGTCAATAAATACAACAATGAATGAATGAGGAGAATGCGCCTCCACCAGAGAAATGCTCTAATAATAATAATAATAATAATTATGGTATTTGTTTAGCACTTACTGTGTGCCAGACATTGTACTAAGCTCTGAGGTGGATACAAGCAAATCGGTTGGACAGTCACTGTCCCATGTAGGACTCACAATCTCAATCCCCGTTTTACAGGTATCTGAGGCCCAAAGAAGCAAAGTGACATGCCCAAGGTCACGCAGCAGACAAGTGGCGGAGCCGAGATTAGAACCCAAGACCTTCTGACTCCCGGACCCGTGCTCTATCACTACGCCATCCACATTTTCATCCCAGTGGTCGGTAGTCCGGCCTGGGCTGTCTGTTGACTATGACCTCCAGGATGTGAAGAGGAGGGGGGACAGCTGACATCATGGTGGTCTGCCCGTCCCTCCTCGCCATCAATGAGCTGGAGTTGAAGCAATGCCCAGAGGTTAGACTGAAAGCCAGTTGCGGACAGGGAATGTGTCTGTTTACTGTTATTTTGTACTCTCCCAAGCGCTTAGCACAGTGCTCTGTGCCCAGTAACCACTCAATAAATAGTATTAAATGAATGAATGAGTGAGTGGGAGGGGGAGTACGAGTGAGCAAGCAAGAAGCTGATCCGGAGATGGGGTAGCAGCACCTCCTCCCCAGGGTCTGGGCCAGTTGCTGGGGGTGCCAGTTACAGATGACTGACCACAACTGGATGTTGTCTCCTGTTACCATTCCCTGTCCCCAAGCACCAGGTTCCTTAGGCCTCTCCTCTTTATGCCAGCCACAGAGTGGCACAAGAATCCTCTCTCTTATCAGCAGCAAGGCCTCGGCTGCTGGCATTCCACCAGGCCCACCACCGCCCTGCTACTAACACGGTGAGAGGCAAGGGGCTTCTCAGCTTGGCTGTAGATGGATTTGGCTTCCGGGTGTTCAGTCCCCATTAGCAGCAGTGAATTCCTGGCCAAAATGACCCTGAAACAGAGAGACAACAACCCTGGCTAGCATTTTACAGGGGAAGCAGCGTGACCCAGTGGATAGAACCTGGGCCTCAGACTCAGGAGGCCCTGGGTTCTAATCCTAGTTCCACCGCTTGCCTGCTGTGTGACCTCAGGCAAATCGCTTCACTTCTCTGTGCCTCATTTAACTCACCTGTAAAACAGGGATTAAGACCGTGAAGCCACATGTGGGACATGGACTGTGTCCAACTTTATTAGCTTGTTTCTACCCCAGCGCCTAGAACGGTGCCCGGCACATAGTAAGCGCTTAACAAATACCATAAAGATAAATTATACATGTAAACTGCACCATGGAAAATGAAATACTCAATTTTCCTTCATCCTGGGGATGAAGAAAGTCTCCCCTAGGCCTAAGTTTTTTCTGGAAAAAAACTAAAAAAACCCCAATGTATAGGAAGGGCAACCCTAAATACAATATAAAGTTTACCTGACCCCTCTTCTCAGAGAGCTCTAGGTTAGAAATGGTTGTAAAAAAGGAACATCGGTAGTAACGTCAACAAAATGCATCACATTGGAGATTGGCCTTCACTACTTCATTTGTGCATTCCAGACCAGCAAGAAGGTCATTCTCATTAATGCACAGACAATTACTAGCATTTTAAAAAGTCACAGAGTATAGATTAAAAACCTGAATTTACAGAATCAGACAGCTTTCATAACCAAACTGGGCTTGTGGTGTGTTAATTGAATCAAAAGAAAATCAGGAAGTGTGCAGTGAGTTCAAATCTGAATGAATAACATAGGAAGGAATGTTAAGTTTGCATATGAACAAACCCAGCTTCATAGCTCTGCTTGCTGACAGAAAGCCGTCACTGGGGCCCACCTCATGCAAATCTATTAAGTGTGAGACATGCAGCAAATAGTAAAAATGGAACTTAAAATTGCACGGCTTTCCAATAATCTCTAATCTCTTATCGCATCACAACTTTCAAAATCAATTCCTGCCCCCAAATTAGGATCATGCTGAAGCCAGAATGTTTTGTTCAGAAACAAGACAATCCAAGTCACATGGGTTTCAGTGAAAATAAATCTAGGTTGTTCAGGATTTCATTTGTAAAAAACTAGTAAAAAAAATTAGTCCCCCCAAAATATTTTAATTTAGTTCTCCTTTATCTCACTCTCCTCTAATGAAGGTTTATGGACACCCAGAAACAAAAAGGAGAGAGCATGAGTTGAGCATCTTAAACCCAATTAAAACTTTCTAAAAGCATCTTAACCCAGTACAGGTGGTGCACCACAGGTAATGACCACCCTACAACATGCATACCCTGAGGCTACATCCTGCACAATTAGCTGATTTGAGATGCCACAATGTTACATCCAATCACTGCAGGTAAATCAATTCCTTCACCACCCCTTCTCCCCACCCTGTTTCCAGTGGCTCTTGTGGTCTCACCTACCACCTGCATTCCAAATTCACCCCTTTTGGCTTCCCCAGTACCCCACCACTTTCCAGTACATTTTCCTTGGTTTAAACTTTAATCATGGCAGCAGCTGTTACAGCAGCCTGAGACCCTAGCCCCCAGCGCTGTGGTGTCACCCCTCTCCTTCCATGCTTGTGGCTCCTTCTTCCTTGCCTTAGCCATAGCTAGAAGAATGGGGCGAGGATGGACTAGGGTCCAATAAAAAGGGGTGGCACAATTCCCTTCCAAGCCACATATGCCAATCCACTCCTCACGTTGCATCCCGGTCCATCCTGTTTCCATTTCCACAGCTTTGCCTGTGGCAGGTAGGCGGTATTCCAAGTTGGGGAGGGAAAGGGAGGCTGTGGCCATGTCTGCAGCAACTGCTGTTGCTATGAATAAAATGCAAACAAACAAACAAAAAGTTCTGGAATATACAGCAGGAGACTGGAGGGAAAATCTGGGGTGTGGCAAGACGGGGATAGGGAAGGAGCTATAGTGTAAGGTTCAGCCATTACATTAGGGCTGGTTTGGTAACAGACCCTAACTAACTGTAGGTAAATCTAAGGGTAAGCAAGCCCCACACTACAACCATTCACAAATCAACCACACTTTTGAAGAACGCATTCCGGTTTTCTGTAGTGGCCTGATGCTTAAAGTACACTGTACCCAGTGGATGCTCAATTAGTACCATTACTACTACTACATTGTTTTATTGAAATATATTCACTAGCCACCTCTTTTTAAAAGTCTCTTTGGCCCTGACTTAAGAAAACCACTGAAATACCAACTGCCCTTGGTTTCCTTTAGAAGCCAGTTCTCATTGAAAAAACACTATTCCTGTTTTGTCTTTACTGATATCTGGTACAATTTTCTACACATTCAATTATAACCTTAGAATCCCATCCACCTAATAACTCAAGTTCTTTGGTGTGTTTCAGAAGAGTAGACCTCTAACTGCCCTAAAGCTTATTAGTTCTACAAGTCCAGAGAGCTATTACAGTACTTCTCTTTGGGATACGCTACTGGCTCTTACGTTGTAGTTTTCAGGTAATCAGTTCAACCAATCAACTGTATTTATTGAGTGTTTATTCTGTGCAGAGAATACTAGGTGCTTGGGAGAGTACAATACAAGAGTTGGTAGACATGATCCCTGCCCATAAAAGGGAGGTAGACATTAAAATAAATTACAGACATACACAGGGACTGAGGGGTAGGGTGACTATCAAGAGCTTAAAAGGTAGAGATCCAAGTGCATGGATGACGCAGCAGGGAAAGGGAGTAAGGGAAATGAGGGCTTAGTCAGGGAAGGCTTCTTGGAGATGGGACTGTCTTAAGGCTTTGAATGTGAGGAGAGCGGGGGGTTCATCGTATATGACGGTGCAAGGAGTTCCAGGCCAGAGGAAGGACATGGGCAGGGGTTGGTGGCGAGGTAGAGATCGAGGTAAAGTGAGAAGGTTGGCATTAGAGAAGCAAAGTGTGGGGCTGGGTTGTAGGAGGAAATCAGTGTGGCAAATATTGGAGGACGCAAGCTGATATTGCTTTAAAGCCGATGGTAAGGGGCTTCCATATGATGGGGAGAAGCCGTGAACTGAACTTTAAATGTAAAAAAAAAAAAAAAAGAAAAAGAAAGAGATCCAAACAGCCGTGTGAAGTATAGATTGGAGTGGGGAGAGACAGGTGGCGAGGAGGTCAGCAAGGAGGCTGATGCGGTAGTCAAGGTGGGATATGAGAAGTTCTTCCATAGCACGTTTTTACTGCACAGTTTGGACGGAATGCTATTAAGGATTCAGGGAATGCTCTCTCAACAGTGATTGATATACTGTGATGCAGGTCAGAGGAAATCGTTTTTTGAGCAGACATGCAGCATCAAAGTGGGAGAGTTTTCTGTAGATCAACATTCTTCAGGAACAAAACGCTGGCACTAAAGAACTGACTGGCCTCGAAAATCCTGGGTCCCCAGAGATCCTCCACCTTCCATTAATAGGTATGTAAATTTCCTGGCGACTACAACAAACAGTTTATAGGACATATGTTGATAGAACGTAAGTGCATTTCACTTTGACAGGAGAAGGCTAAGAACAAGACATTAAGAGTCAGCATTCCTAGCCCTATTTATGCTTTTGCCACTGACTCATTGTATGACCTTTGCTTACCTACTCGATAATATTACTTCTTCAGGGTGAGGGAAGTTAAATGGCATCTGTAAAGGGCTATGAGATCATGAGATAAAAGGAATCCTTTATATAATGAAGCTTCTGGGAAATGTTTTTGGACAAAGGTTTAATCCATAATTGAACCTATCCATATACAGCAAGGATTTCGACAAAACTTTGAAAGTGCCTCAAGTCTGTAGTGTGGATAAATTCACTTCAAAAAAAAGCTGAGTTTTCAACCACTGATTCATTTAGCTACTGCAGCACTGTTTTACTGTACGAAAATGTCATTCTAGAATGGTAGGAGATAACCTACCTGAGCTAACATTGCCTTAAGAAGAACTAGCTGATGAAAGCTACAGGACTTTTAAAAATTCACTTTTTAATCAGAATTTGAAGTACAGGAATTTGTGTACTCAAATAGGATTTGCTGCAAAACAAGATGTGCTTAGCTAAACTATTTCTGAATTTGCTTCAACTTCAGTGAGGGTGAACTTTTAAGCAAAGAAGATTTTGTGTTTTCTGTATTAGTACAAAAATAGGATAACTTTAGCAGAAAAAAACTAAAACCATCTCAAAATCTTTTCCCTCTTCAAAATTCCCTCTGCTCACCATTTTTGTAACTACAATCACTCTGAATTACATTTGTGATGCTCATTTTCCTTTTATCACCCACCTCTTTTCCGATTAATTTGGTTGTTACATGATAATCCAAAATGAATGACTCTCATGTACAATTTGTAAACGGAAAGAAATTAAAATTATAATTCCCATAAATAACAGAAAATATGATGAGCTCAATGCCACTTTGTTGTGTATCTGAAATGACCTCAAGATTCTTAAAGCCCTTGTTTTTTTTCCATCCCCTCCCCCCCAAAAACTCCTGCTATTGTTTGCACACAACTGCGTGCAGCAACATGGGCAGTAAATACATTTCCTATTGGCAACAAACTGTGATACTATCCGTCTTCCTAATATTTTGGAGACGGTTCTTACACCCAAGGGGCTAATACAAATCTGGATTGTCAGTTACATATTTCGCAAACAAAATATTGCCTTTCTGGAAAGAACATTTAGTTTTCTGTTCCAACCCCACACCCCTTTATTGCTGAGCCTCAGCAGTATTTGGCATTTCACTGGAGAGGGTGGGAGGAAGCTGGGATAAAAAGTAAGCTCTTCAGCGGAGAGAAGGATGAGAGGAGTTCATCACTAGGAGAAGGGTTAACAGAGAATGGGCGTTAACATGACCAATGGGGATTGAAAGTCTTCTCTCAGAGAAAGGTCAGAGGAGATGGGAAAAGGAGAAGATGAATAAAGAGAGGAAACTCTAATCAATCAGTGCTATTTATTAAGCGCTTATAGTGTGCAGAAGACTGTCCTCAGCACTTTCAGGAGAGTACCATAACACAGAGTTGGTTTCTCTGCCAAAGAAGAGGAATGCTAGAGTTTGGGTATATAGGGTAAGGAGGTTACAGGGGGTGAAGCACAGTGTAGCAGTGAGTACTAGAGTAGAAGAGGGTGGGAGGTAAGAGGCAGGGAAAGGATGAATTCGGCCCGGCAAAGTTGAAAGTGTTAAGTGGGTTATGGAGTGAATCGCTTATGTTAAGCTCCCACGCTAGACTGCTTACCAACTCTGTTATACTATACTCTCCCAAGCCCTCAGTACAGTGCTCTGCTCACAGTAAGTGCTCAAATATGACTGACTGATGGCCTAAGCACTCGGCAAAACACAATGGAGTTAGACACACAATCCCTGTTCTCAAAGAGTTTACAGCCAGCCAATCATGTTTATTGAGCACTTACTGTGTGCGGAGCACCATACTAAGCGCTTGGGAGAGTTCAATACAAAAACAAGCACATTCTCTGCCCACAACAAGCTTACCGTCTAGAGGGGGAGAAAGACGTTAATATAAACAAATCCTAGCTGGGGAGATGGACACTGAAGCAAAATGCAGGTAGGGGGAAGCTGCAGAGTTTAAATCTCTGTCCCTAAGGGGCATGGTGGGGGGGGGGGGGGCGAGATGCAGGGAGGGCAGAACGGCAGGAGGCTGGAAAAACAGTCAATGGGCAACTGGAGTGAAAGAAAGCCACAGGGAGGGAGGGAAGGCCAGAAAAGGCTGCCTTAGTGAGAAGTGGATAAGAGCACAGGCCTCGGAGTCTGAAGGACATGGAGTATAATCCCTGCTCTGTCATTTTATTTATTTATTTTACTTGTACCTATTCTATTTATTTTATTTTGTTAGTATGTTTGGTTTTGTTCTCTGTCTCCCCCTTCTAGACTGTGAGCCCACTGATGGGTAGGGACTGTCTCTATATGTTGCCAGCTTGTACTTCCCAAGCGCTTAGTACAGTGCTCTGCACACAGTAAGCGCTCAATAAATACGATTGATTGATTGATTTGTCCAGTCTGTGACCTTGGACAAGTCACTTAGCTTGTCTGGGCCTCAGTTACCTCATGTGTAAAATGGGGATTAAGGCTGTGAGCCCCATGTGGGACAAAGACTGTGTCCAATCTGATGCTCCTGTATCTACCCCAGCTAATAGACAGTAGTTTAGTAACTAAGCTACCGCAGTGCTTAGAACAGTGTTTGACATATAGTAAGCGTTTAGAGCATGGGCCTGGGAATCAGAAGGTCATGGGTTCTAATCCCAGCTCCACCACTTGTCTGCTATGTGGCCTTTGGCAAGTCACTTCACTTCTCTGGGCCTCAGTCATCTGTAAAATGGGGGCTGAGACTGTGAGCCCACATGGGACAGGGACGGTGTCCAACCTGATTTGCTTGGATCCACCCCAGTGCTTAGTACAGTGCCTAGTACAGTGCCTGGCACATAGCAAGCAGCAGCATGGTGTAGTGGAAAGACCATGGGCCTGGGTGTCACAAGGACCTGGGTTCTAATCCCAGCTCTGCCACTTGTCTGCTGTGTGGCCTTGCGAAAGTCACTTCACTTCTCTGGCCCTCAGTTACCTGATTTGTAAAATGGGGATTAAGACTGTGAGCCCCATGTGGGTCAGGAACTGTGTCCAGCCTGATTTGCTTGTATCCATCCCTGTGCTTAGTACAGGATGTGGCACATAATAAATGCTCTAGAACTTAGAACAGTGCTTGACACACAGTAAGTGCTTAACAAATATCATTATTAATATATATTACAATTATTCCAGTGCTTAGTACAGTGCCTGGCACATAGTAAGTGCTTAACTAATGCCACAATTATTATTATCATTATCACAATTACTCCAGTGCTTAGTACAGTGTCTGGCACAGTGTAAGCGCTTAATACCACAGTTATTAATAATAATAATGATGATGATGATGGTGGTGGTATTTGTTAAGCACTTTGTGCTAAGCACTCTTCTAAATGCTGGGGTAGATACAAGGTCATCAGGTTGTCCCACGTGGGGCTCACTGTCTTCATCCCCATTTTACAGATGAGGTCACTGAGGCCCAGAGAATTGAAGTGGCTTGCCCATGATCACCCAGCAGACAAGTGGCAGGACTAGGATTAGAACCCATGACCTCTGACTTCCAAGCCTGGGCTCTTGCCACTAAGCCAGGCTGCTTCTCATTACAATGATTATTATCACTAAATACCACCATTATGCTAGCGCTTAGAAAACAGCCTGGCACATAGTGAGCACTTAACACATACCATAATAATAACTATCAAAAAAAAGAAAAAAAGGTTGGGATGTAGAGATCTTTCCAGGGGGCCTGACGGATTATTATCCTCCTCCCCTCCCCATCACCCCCTTCCCCTCCCCACAGTACTAGGGTATTTTTGTACTCTCTGTATTTTATTAATGATGTGTGTTTGTGTGTGTGTATATATATATATAATTCTATTTATTTTGATAGTATTGACACCTGTCTATTAGTTTTGTTTTCTGTCTCCCCTCTTCTAGACTGTGATCCTGTTGTTGGGTAGGGACTGTCTCTGTTGCCATATCGTACTTTCCAAGTGCTTACTCCATTGCTCTGTACAGAGTAACCACTCGATAAATACAACTGAATGAGTGAATCATTATTATTAGTCATATTTATTGAGCACTTACTGTGCTTCCCCTACCATAAGCGCTCAATAAACACGACTGAATGAGTGAATCATTATTATTAGTCATATTTATTGAGCACTTACTGTGTTTCCCCTACCGTAAGCGCTCAATAAACACGACTGACTGAATGAATAATTATTATTAATCTTATTAATAATAACAATAATAACGATGGTATTTATTAAGCACTTACTAGGTGCCAGGCACTGTACTAAGCCCTGGGGCAGATACAAGCAAATCGGGTTGGACAACGTCCCTGTCCTACGTGGGGCTCAGTCTCAAGCCTCATTTTACAGATGAGGTAACTGAGGCCCAGAGAAGTGAAGTGACTTGCCCAAGGTCACACAGCAGCCAAATGTCCAAGCCAGGATTAGAACCCTTGTATATAGCTATAATTTTATTTATTCTGATAGTATTGACACCTGTGTACTTGTTTTGTTTTCTGTCTCCCCCTTCTAGCCTGGGAGCCTGTTGTCGGGTAGGGACTGTCTTTACATGTTGCCGATTTGTACTTCCCAAGCGCTCAGTACAGTGCTCTGCACACAATAAGCGCTCAAGATATGATGGAATGAATGAATGAACCCTTATTTATTGGGGAAGCAGCGTGGCTCAGTGGAAAGAGCCCGGGCTTGGGAGTCAGAGGTCACGGGTCCTAATCCCGCCTCCGCCGCTTGTCAGCTGTGTGACTTTGGGCAAGTCACTTCACTTTTCTGTGCCTCAGTGACCTCATCTGTAAAATGGGGATGAAGACTGTAAGCCCCACGTGGGAAAACCTGATCACTTTGTATCCCCCCAGCACTTAGAGAAGTACCTTGCACATAGTAGATGCTTAACAAACGCCATCATTATTAGTATTATTAAAACTGTGAGCCCCACGTGGGACAACTTGATCACCTTGTATCCTCCCCAGCGCTTAGAACAGTGCCTTGCACACAGTAAGCGCTTAACAAGTGTCATTATTATTATTATTGTATCCTCCCCAGCACTTAAAACAGTGCTTGGCACATAGTAAGCGCTTAACAAATGCCATCATCATTATATTATTATTGAACACTTACGGTGGGGGAAGCCCTGTGCTAAGCGCTTGAGAGAGTATACTAGGACATAGGGAGCATTCCCTGGCTGTATTGCATCATTAGAGAAGCAGCGTGGCTCAGTGGAAAGAGCCGGGGCTTGGGAGTCAGAGGTCATGGGTTCAAATCCCGGCTCCGCCACTGGTCAGTTGAGTGGCTTTGGGCAAGTCATTTCACTGGGCCTCAGTGACTTCATCTGGAAAATGGGGATGAAGCCTGGGGGCCCCCCGTGGGACCATCTGATCACCTTGTAACCTCCCCAGCGCTTAGAACAGTGCATTGCCCGTAGTAAGCGCTTAACAAATGCCATAGTCATTATCAATCGTATTTATTGAGCGCTTACTGTGTGCAGAGCACTGTACTAAGCGCTTGGGAAGTACAAGTTGGCAACATAGAGAGACAGTCCCTACCCAACAGTGGGCTCACAGTCTAAAAGGGGGAGACAGAGAACAAAACCAAACATACTAACAAAATAAAATAAATAGAATAGATATGTACAAGTAAAATACATTAATAAATAGAGTAATAAATATGTACAAACATATATGCATATATACAGGTGCTGTGGGGAAGGGAAGGAGGTAAGATGGGGGGGGATGGAGAGGATGGATGGATGGAGTCCAATATTACTACTGAACGCTTATGGTGGGGTAAGCCCTGGGCTAAGCGCTTGGGAGAGTATACTAGGACATGGGGAGCATCCCCTGCCTGTATTACGTCATTAGAGAAGCATTGTGGCTCAGTGGAAAGAGCCCGGGCTTGGGAGTCAGCGGTCATGGGTTTGAATCCCGGCTCCGCCACTGGTCATTTGTGTGGCTTTGGGCAAGTCGCTTCACTGGGCCTCAGTGACCTCATCTGGAAAATGGGGATGAAGACCGGGGGCCCCCCGTGGGACCATCTGATCACCTTGTTACCTTCCCAGCGCTGAGAACAGCGCTTTGCACATAGTAAGTGCTTAACAAATGCCATCATCATTACATCATTATTGAACGCTTACGGTGGGGGAAGCCCTGTGCTAAGGGCTTGGGAGAGTATACGTCTCTATAGGTTGCCAACTTGTACTTCCCAAGCACTTAGTACAGTGCTCTGCACACAGTAAGCGCTCAATAAATACGACTGAATGAATGAATGACATGGGGAGCATTCCCTGGCTGTATAACGTCATTAGAGAAGCACTGTGGCTTAGTGGAAAGAGTCCGGGCTTGGGAGTCAGTGGTCATGGGTTCAAATTCCAGCTCCGCCACTGGTCAGTTGAGTGGCTTTGGGCAAGTCGCTTCACTGGGCCTCAGTGACCTCATCTGGAAAATGGAGAGGAAGACCAGGGGCCCCCCGCGGGACCATCTGATCACCTTGTTACCTTCCCAGCACTGAGAACAGCGCTTTGCACATAGTAAACGCTTAACAAATGCCATCGTCATTATATCATTATTGAACGCTTATGGTGGGGGAAGCCCTGGGCTAAGCGCTTGGGAGAGTATACGTCTCAACAGGTTGCCAACTTGTACTTCCCAAGCACTTAGTACAGTGCTCTGCACACAGTAAGCACTCAATAAATACGATTGAATGAATGAATGACATGGGGAAGCATTTCCTGCCTGTATTACGTCATTAGAGAAGCATTGTGGCTCAGTGGAAAGAGCCCGGGCTTGGGAGTCAGCGGTCATGGGTTCGAATCCCGGCTCCGCCACTGGTCATTTGTGTGGCTTTGGGCAAGTCACTCCACTGGGCCTCAGTGACCTCATCTGGAAAATGAGGATGAAGCCTCGGAGCCCCCCGTGGGACCATCTGACCATCTCCCCCTTTTAGACTGTGAGTCCACTGTTGGGTAGGGACTGTCCCTATACGTTGCCAACTTGTACTTCCCAAGAGCTTAGTACAATCAATCAATCGTATTTATTGAGCGCTTACTGTGTGCAGAGCACTGTACTAAGCGCTTGGGAAGTACAAGTTGGCAACACAGAGAGACAGTCCCAACCCAACAGTGGGCTCACAGTCTAAAAGGAGCACACAGTAAGCGCTCTCTCAATCATCATCATCATCAATCGTATTTATTGAGCGCTTACTCTGTGCAGAGCACTGCACTAAGCGCTTGGGAAGTACAAATTGGCAACATATGGAGACAGTCCCTACCCAACAGTGGGCTCACAGTCTAAAAGGGGGAGACAGAGAACAAAACCAAACGTACTAACAAAATAAAATAGAATAGATATGTACAAGTGAAATAAATAAATAAATAGTAAAATAAATAAGTAAATAAATAGTAAAATAAATAAATAAACAAGAAAAATAAATAAATAATGAATAAATAAATAAATGGATAATAAATGGTAAAATAAATAAATAAATAAGCAAAATAAATAAATAAATAATGAATAAATAGTAAGATAAATAGTAAAATAAATAAATAAGTAAAATAAATAAATAATAAACAGTAAATAATTAAATACTAAAGTAAATTGATAAATAAGCAAAATAAATAAATAATAAATAAATAGTAAAATAAATGAACAAGCAAAATAAATAAATAATAAATAGACAGTAAATAGTACAATAAATAAATAAGCAAAATAAATAAATAAATAAGAAATAAATAAATAAGCAAAATGAATAAATAATAAATGAATAAATATGACTGAGCGATTGATCTGATCACAGCGTAGTAAGCGCTTAATAACAGTGCTTTGCATATAGTAAGCGCTTAATAAATGCCATTATTCTTATTATTATTATTAATAAGTGCCGTTATTATTATTTTTAATTGAGGGGGGAGGGGTTGGGGGAAGCTGCGCCTCCCCGCCGGCCGCGCCCCCCCCCCCCCGCCGCGGGGGGCTGGGGCTGGACGATGACGTCATCGCCACACCCCGGGGGGGGGGGGGAGGGAGGCTGTTGCCTGCAGGTTGCATCAGACACCACCACCCCCCCTACCCACCGCACCGGGGGCTGCGCCCGATGGCGGCGGCGGGAGGTGGACGACGATGACGGCATTTATTAAGCGCTTACTCTGTGTGCAAAGCCCCGTCCTCCGGAGGGGCGGCCATGGCCGCCTCAGGCCGGGCCGCGGCCCCCGGCCTCCCGCCAGGGGGCGGCGGGGAGTGCGCTCAGACCAGCGCCCGGCTCCGCCGCGGCCTCCCCGGCCTCCCGCCTCAGCCCCGGAGCCTGACCTTACCTGGAGGGCGGAGGAGGGCGCAGGGCGGAGAGGGGAGCTCCGGACCGGGCGAGGGCCCCGGCGCGGCCCGACGCTTTTATTCAAAGGCCTTCGGACGGGCGACGGGCGATTGCGAAACCAAGCGGCCGCTCGCTCTCGGGCGCTCTCCCTCCCTCCCCCCCCCCCATTTACCGTCCGCCGCGGCGCCCGCCAATGGGGAGGTGGCTGGGCGCGGGTGATGCAATCCCGCTCCCGTGATTGACGCGCCCCTCGGCCAATCGGAAGCGGGCGGAAAGGCGGGCCCCGGCGCCTCGCTCGCCTTGAAGCGACGGCCTCGAGAAAGGGCGGGGGGGCGAACTCGGGCCTTCTCCGCCCTCCCTCCATTTTTTTCCCTCTTTACGTGTGGGTTCCTCGAAAGAAAGAAGAAAATAATAAAAGAAAGGGAAAATAAAAGAAGGAAGGGGGTGGCGAGCCTCCACGTCCCCTTCACGATTGATTGATTGATTCACATGTACCCGGCTGAGCCATTCCTCTGGAACGGCAACCCCATCTCTATATCTGTATACATATATATGTCTGTTTACATATATATATTATATGCATACATATATATGTATATATATTATATATATACATATATATGTATGCATATAATATATATGTAAACAGATATAGATATATACATATATATGTATATATGTATATATATTATATATACATATATGTATATATCTATATCTGTATACATATATATGTATATATGTATATATAATATATATACATATATATGTATACAGATATAGATATATACATGTATACAGATATAGAGATGGGGTTGCCGTAGTAGCACTGTACTAAGCGCTTGAGAAGTACAAGTTGGCAACATAATCAATCGTATTTATTGAGCGCTTACTGTATAATAATAATGGCACTTATTAAGCACTTACTATGGGCAAAGCACTGTTCTAAGCGCTGGGGAGGTTACAAGGTGATCAGGTTGTCCCACAGGGGGCTCACAGGCTCAATCCCTATTTTACAGATGAGGGAACTGAGGCCCAGAGAAGTGAAGTGACTGGCCCAAAGTCACACAGCTGACAAGTGGCGGAGCCGGGATTTGAACCCCTGACCTCCGACTCCAAAGCCCGGGCTCTTTCCACTGAGCCACGCAGCTTCCCCTATGTATACAGATATGTATACAGATTTGTATTCCCCTATGTATACAGATATATATATCTGTATATATCTGTATACATATATATGTGTATATATATATGTATATACGTATTTCAATTCAATCGTATTTATTGAGCGCTTACTGTGTGCAGAGCACTGTATTAAGCGCTTGGGAAGTACAAGTTGGCAACATATCAATCCATCAATCAATCGTATTTATTGAGCGCGTACTGTGTGCAGAGCACTGTACTAAGCGCTTGGGAAGTACAAGTTGGCAACATATAGAGACAGTCCCTACCCAACAGTGGGCTCACAGTCTAGAAGGGGGAGACAGAGAACAAAACCAAACATACTAACAAAATAAAATAAATAGAATAGATATGTACAAGTAAAATAAATAAATGGAGTAATAAATATGTACAAACATATATACAGGTGCTGTGGGGAAGGGAAGGAGGTAAGATGAGGGGGATGGAGAGGGGGACGAGGAGGAGAGGAAGGAAGGGGCTCAGTCTGGGAAGGCCTCCTGGAGGAGGTGAGCTCTCAGTAGGGCCTTGAAGGGAGGAAGAGAGCTAGCTTGGCGGATGGGCAGAGGAACGGTCCCTACCCAACAGTGGGCTCACAGTCTAGAAGGGGGAGACAATAAAGTATTATTACTCTATTTTTTTTATTTGTACGTATTTATGCTATTTATTTTATTTTGTTAATATGTTTTGTTCTCTGTCTCCCCCTTCTAGACTGTGAGCCCACTGTTGGGGGGAGACAATAGAGTATTTATTACTCTATTTTATTTGTACATATTTATTCTATTTATTTTATTTTGTTAATATGTTTTATTCTCTGTCTCCCCCTTCTAGACTGTGAGCCCGCTGTTGGGTAGGGACCGTCTCTATATGTTGCCAACTTGGACTTCCCAAGTGCTTAGTACAGTGCTCTGCACACAGTAAGCGCTCAATTAATACGATTGAATGAATGAATGAACCCCCCACATTGTCCGTCTCCCCCTTCTAGGCTGTGAGCCCGCTGTTGGGTAGGGGCCGTCTCGAGATGTTTCCAACTTGTACTTCCTAAGCGCTTAGTACAGTGTTCTGCACACAGTAAGCGCTCAATAAATATGATTGAATGAATGAATAGTGAGGGGAGCCATGTTTTAAGCCCCCATAACTCCATCTCCCAACGGGGCCCCTCAAGAATCTCGACTTCCCCACAGCCCCCGGCTTTGTGTGATGATAATACTAACAACAATAACTGAGTATCTGTTAAGCACTTACTATGTGCCAAGCACTGGACTAAGCGCTGGGGTGGATCCAAGCAAATCAGGTTGGGCCCAGGCCCTGTCCCACGTGGGGCTTCTGGTCTCAGTCGCCATTTCCCAGATGAGGGAATAATAATAATAATGATGGCATTTGTTTAGCGCTTACTATGTGCTAAGTGCTGGAGAGGATACAAGGTGATCAGATTGTCCCATGTGGGGCACACAGTCTTCATCCCCATTTTACAGATGAGGTCACTGAGGCACAGAGAAGCTAAGTGACTTGCCCAAGGTCACACAGCTGATAAGTGGCAGAGGCAGAATTAGAACCCACGACCTCTGACTCGCAAGCGTGGGCTCTTTCCACTAAGCCACGCTGCACCAACATGGAACCAAACCAAAACTACAATTACGGCGATGTACTTGCAAAGGATACACTTACAAGACTGAAAACAGCTAATTAAAATGGTAAACTAAACATTGATTTGGTATGACACGTTTATTAATTGCGTCTGTTGTCAGTGTCCTGTACCCAAAATGTTTCATAAAATAGAAACTTTAAAGTGATGGAAAATTGTTCCACTTACCTTTTGCATGTAAACCTGCACCTATCTGCAGGTCTTGAAAAATGCTCGAGTTGATTTTTCTTTTTTCATCATTTAAAGGTGCCCATCATTGGCTCTCAGGAAGACAAGGTTTAATTTTAAGGGTGGATGGAGCAAAAAACAATATTTGAATAATATTTAGTGAAGGTGATATAAATAAAATCAAATGGGTACCAAACTACTGATTGATTGTCTGTAAATATGTTTTTACTTTGGTCTCAACTGAATGAAGTGGTGGACAGATGTTCGTGGTTTTATAAAACTGTAGTATTTGTTAAGCCCTTTCTATGTGCCAGGAACTGTACTAAGAGTTGTGGTGCATACAAGCAAATTGGGTTAGACACAGTTCCTGTCCCACGTGGGGCTCACAATCTCAACCCTCCTTTTACAGATGAGGTAACTGAGGCCCAGAGAAGTGAAGCGACTTGTCCAAGGTCATACAGCGGACAGATGGCAGAGCTGTGATTAGAACCCATGACCTTCTGACTCCCAGGATGGTGATCTAGCCACTTGGGTGTGGTGCAAGAACAAGAGTCTTTCTATGTAAAATAATAATTATTATTAATAATAACAATAATAATAATCATGGTATTAGTTAAGTGCTTACTATGTGCCAAGCACTGTTCTAAGCATTGGGGTAGATACAAGGTAATCAGCTTGTCCCGTATAGGGCTCACAGTCTTAATCCCCATTTTACAGATGGAGTAACTGAGGCACATAGAAGTTAAGTGACTTGCCCAAGGTCATCCAGCAGACAAGTGGCAGAGCCAGGATTAAAACCCACGTCCTCTCACTCCCAAGCCCGAGCTCTTTCTGCTAAGGCATGCTGCTTCTCGATTTTTCTTGATTATTATTATGATTATTGATGATGCTTCATTAATGCACACTGTTAGAACCAGAGATGTCTCTGTAGGGTCATGTGTTGACTTGCCAAGTCCCTTTTCCTTTGGAAAATAAATCAATCATTGGTATTTATTGAGTGCTTACCATTCAGAGGACTGTACTAGACTGTGAGCTCCTTGGTGGAAAGTCAAATGTCTACCAACACTGCCACTTGTCAGCTGTGTGACTTTGGGCAAGTCACTTAACTTCTCTGTGCCTCAGTTACCTCATCTGTAAAATGGGGATTAAGATTGTGAGCCCCCCGTGGGACAACCTGATCACCTTGTAACTTCCCTAGCACTTAGAACAGTGTTTTGCACATAGTAAGCGCTTAATAAATGACATCATTATTATTATTACTATTATTACCAATTCTGTTATATATTACTCTCCCTAAAGCTTAGTACAGTACTCAGCACACAGTAATTGCTCAATAAATATGATTGATTGATTACTAAGCGCTTCGGAAAATAAAATGCAAGAGAGTTGGCAGACACATTCCCTGTCTGCAATCATTTGCCAAACTATTATAATGATAAGGACTTTACTAAATAGAATGAATAGTAGTTCTTACATTTGTATTAACATCTTCCATGAGGAATCTCAAAGCATTTTATAAGTAAGAAAATATCCATGCTTTACATCTGAGTGAAACAGATTGATTGGTTCAATTTCTTCCTCCTTAGCAATTTTATCACAAAAATAGATCTGAAGGAAGAGAAAATCATTTTGCCATCGCTTGGGAAAACAATCAACTTACCTCAAGGTTGTTGTGAAGGCCAGGTAAGAGATGACTATGAAACATTTACTACTATATACTATGTAAAGACTGAATTATATTACTAGAAATCAGTTTATGGACTTGTAGTTTATAGAAGTGATAGAAACACCATCAATTTATTACACATAATATCTTTAGTCTTCATTTTGACTTGATATTTTTGAACACTCATGTGCAGAACAGTATATTAGGCACGTGGGGAAGCATATAGTAAAATGTATAAAGTTGTTCTTCATGCTCAAGTAAAATGCCACTGATAGTGAAACTCACCTGAGGGCACGTGTAACTGAAAAGGCCATAGCAGAACCCGATGTTTTGGCTGCATTGTGCACTCACACAAAAAGCTATCCCTTGTTGTATTGGCATCTTTGATGTTTGTAGTGACCGGAACAATTTTTGCTTTTGCCACCTTGTGTCTCAATCCTCACAAAGCTTCTACTAATAGAATTATATCACATTATTGATAGTAGTAGTGGGGGTAATAGTAGCAGTAGCATTTATTCAATGCCCACTGAGTACAGTGAATTGAACTAAGCTCTTGAGAAGTACAAAACAAGTACAAATCAGGCAAATGACATATTTCCTTTCCACAAGGATCTTATATTCTAATAGAGGGGATAGAAATGAATGCATTTACAAGTGGGATTTAAAATTAATAATTGAATGCATTATCAATCAATATTATTTAAGTGGCTACTGTGTGCAGAGCACCTCACCAAGTGCTTGGAAGAGTACAATAGAATTGGTACAAATGATCCCTCTGCGCAAGGAATTTACAATCTAGAGGGGAGACAGACAATAAAATAGATTACAGGTAGGGAAAACGTACAGGGTGAACATGTGCACATAAGTGCTACACAGAGAGGGCTGAGTATGGAAGTGCTTAGGTGATAATAATAATAATAATAATGAATGTGGTATTTGTTAAGCACTTACTATGTGTCAGGCACTGTACTAAGCGCTGGGGTGGATACAAGCAAATGGGGTTAGACACAGTGCCTGTCCCACATGGGATTCACAGTCTTAATCCCCATTTTGCAAATGAGGGAAATGAGGCCCAGAGATGTGGAGTGACTTCCCTAAGGCCACACAGCAGACAAGTGGCAGAGCCGGAATTAGAACCCACGAACTTCTGATTCCCAGGCCTGTGCTCTGTCCACTACAGTGAGAAGTCCTGAAGTAGCAGTTGTTGAGGGATGGGGTATAGGTTGGAGAGATGAGGGAAAAATCAGAGAAGGCCTCCCGCAGTAGACGTGATTTCCGAAGTACTTTTGAATTTACAATAGAGGAAATGTACATACATAGTGCAGATAATAGGTTTTAGAACCTGAGGGACAGGGACCTTGTCTAAATCCCATGTGTGCATTCTTTCCCAGTGCTTAGTATAATGCACTGCACAGAGTGAGCACTTAATAAATAGCATTACTATTATCATAAGTAAATATGTAAGGGCTAGAGATGGCTGATTTTTTTGGGGGGGTTGCTGGGAATTAATCGGGGAAGGCATGTTAGAGGAAGTGGGCTTTCAGGAGGGCTTTGAATGTGGACAGGACTGTGGTCTGTTGGATTTGAGGAGGAAAGGAGTTTCTAAAGCCCCTGTTTTAGAACAGTGGAGAGAGAGGGGATAGAGGTGAGAGAGCTTAGAGTGAGGTACAGTGGGAAAACTAGCTTTGGAGGAAAAAGGGTGGGTTGGGGAGTAATGTGGAGAGTTGGAGTAGCCTGGCCTAGTGGAAAGAGTGCTTTCTGGGAGTCAGAGGACCTGGGTTCTAATCCCATTTCTGCCATTTACCTGCTCTGTGGCCTTAACTTGCCCATGACCTGGGCAAGGTCAAGCAGCGGACAAGCGGCAGAGGCAGAATCACAACCTAGGTCCTTCTGACTCTCAGGCCTGTGAGCTACCCACTAGGCAAGACTGCTTCTGTGGAGCAATGGAGGATGGTGAGATGCCTCAGTAATTACCACAATCTGATCTTTCACTTTTCTTTTTGAAGTTGATGATGATGATTATGGTATTTGTTAAGCGCTTACTATGTGCCAAGCACTGTTGATGATGATGGTGGCATCTTTAAGATCCTATGACATGTCTTCAATCAGTCAGTCAAACAACTGTGTTTATTGAGAATTTACTGTGTACAGAGCATTGTACTAAGTGCTTAAGAGAGTACAATATAACAGACACATTCTGGAGAAGATGCCATTTAAGTGGTGATTTAGGGTTTCTCCTCCATATTTATAGGTCTCAACAGGTATGCCATTGGGTCTAGGCGTTCTTCCATTTAGGAGAGTGAAGTGATTAAGCCGGGGTGACTTCCCAATAGTTGGCACAAGTCCACGCCTTAGCATGTTGGAAAGTTTGATATGATTTGCAGGGTCTCATCTTCAATAGTAGAGAGTGTTGAGGAGAAACAATGTAGCCTAACAGAAAGAGCACAGGTCTGGGAGTCAGAGAACTTTGGTTCTAATCCCAGCTCCACCACTTGCCTGCTGGGCGACCTCGAGCGAGTCCCTTAATTTTCTGTGCCTCAGTTTCCTTATCAGTAAAATGGGGATTGAATACCTGATCTCCCCCACATTTAGATTATGAGCCCCACATGGGACAAGGACTTGGATGTCTGACCTGATTATCAGTGCTTGGCTAATAGGACTTGAGTGTCTGACCTGATTATCAGTGCTTGGCAAATAGCAAGTGCTTAACAAATACCATGATAATTAATACTGGATTGTTCTTGCCATCTCTTCAGGATTCCCTCCTTGTCCATGAAAAGCCAAAAGACTTCTTCACTCTTCAGGGGTACCATGATGGCATGAACAGGGCCACATAATATCTTTATTTGTTGTTTAGATGTTTAGTAGTTAATAGTTTCATGACACTCTGCATAGCCCCAAGTATCTTCTACTTTGACATCCCACCACTTGTCACACAGGTTCCTTAATTTGATTTGCCAGTCACACTCTCTAGACTGTAAGTGCACTGAGGGCAGGGAATGTATCCACCAATTCTGTTGCATTGTATTCTTCCAAGCACTAGTATAGTGCTCTGCCCACAGCAAGCACTCAATAAAAACCATTGATGATGACGCAGGTTGATGAAACCTGATTGGCAGAGAGCGTATAAGTCTTTCCTACTCTCAAGTGGCACACCTCCTCCAAGAAGCCTTCCAGACTAAGCCCCCTTTTCCTCAGCTCCCCCTCCCTTCCGCGTCATCTTGACTCACTCCCTTTTGCTTGTCCCACCTTCTCCCCGCCACACAGCACTTATGTATATATGTATGTATCTATAATTATATTTATTTATATTGATGCCCGTGTACTTGTTTTGATGTCTGTCTCCCCGCTCTAGACTGTAAGCCCTTTTTGGGCAGAGGATTGTCTCTATTACTGTATTGTACTTTCTAAGCACTTAGTACAGTGCTCTGCACACAGTAAGCGCTTAATAAATACGACTGAATGAATGAATGCTGCTGTGGGATCCTTAAGGAGATTACTAGAGTCCAGGAAGCCCAGAAGTGAAGTAGAAAGAAGAAACCGGTCATCAGAAAGCTCAACAGCAACTGACTCAAGCAGACCCTTTAAAGCACTCAGCCACCTTGACCCCTCTTACCTGACCTTGCTGATTTTCTAATCCAACCTGCACACTTCACTCCTCTAAGGCTGACGTAATCACTGTACCTTGATCTTGTCTATCTTGTCTCTGACCCTTCGCCCACATCTTGCCTCTAGCCTGGAATGCCCTCCCTCTTCATATCCATTAGATGATCACTCTCCCTACCCTCAAAGCTATCTTGAAGGCCCATCTCCAAGAGGCCTTCCCTGACTAGATCTTCATTTCCTCTTCTCCCACTCCCTTCTGCATCACCCTTCCACTTGGATTTTCACCCTTTATTCACCCCACAGCACTTCTGTACATATTCATAATTTATTTATTTAAATTAATGTCTGTCTCCCCCTCTAGATTGTTGGAAATATCATTAAAGTCCATTAAGGCATATGGGGAGTCCATGAAAATTTATTTATAACACAACAAAGCTTTCCACTTTCAGACCCAACCCTAATGTTATTTGAACAATGAATTGGTTTTGGGTTATTGAGTATGGATTTTTTCAAAATTCTGCTTATTCTCTTCATTGAAGTTTTCATTTCTACATAGAAATCAGTCTCTGGGAAATGGTCTCTAATGACAATTGAAATAGGGATATTTCCAAATATTTGCTCAAAATGTATTAAGAAATCCTGACTTAAAAGTAGAAACAGATGCTAACTGATAAAGCACAAATGTATTGAATTAAAGCTAAAAACAGTAAAAGCTGTAATGGAAAATAGGAGTGTTACAACCAGGTATTTAGTTAGCTTTAACAGCAATACATTCTATGAAATAAACGCAAAATAAAAATTAAACTTTTTCAACAAGACTATCAATTGTACATTTTTTCTAGATTTGGCTAAAATTATGCAAATGAGATAAGAATGGTGTTTCTCTGATTTGAGATTTTCAGAAGTAAATTGTACAAATTATAAAATTGAGAATAGTCTAAGTGAAGTAAGAGTGCTTAGATTGCATTTTAAGAAATGCATTTGGGATTTTAATTTGACCAAATCTTAAATGCTTTTATTAGTTTCAGTAAAATCTTGAACCAAATAAACCACTATGAAATTTCAGTTATACAGATCTAATGTGAATATAGAATGGACTGATTTATGTACTGGCTGTCAACATTTTAAACTATTGCTTTGATGGCCTCTGTTCCCTAAACTATTACCATGGCCCCAAAATTCTGGCTTTGATGATCCCCAAAGGTGCATATGTATATTGAAAAGAAGAATTGGTGTAATGTAGGTAACTGTAGCACAATATAGGTAACTACATCAGGATAACATAAATATGCAAGCCTATATAAATATATTGTTTCCAGCTTGCTTTCTTTTGTCTTCTTATCCTCAGAGAAGTCATAATTGAAAGCAGATCTGTGAAGCATCAGACATGCAAAAATTCCTCCCAATCTTTTTCCACTTACTCTCTCCATCTTACATACTGGCTCTCTTCACCTCCTACTCCACAGCTCGTTCTCTTCATTCCTTTCAAGCTGTCCATCTAACTGTACCCCATCCTATCACCTATGCAATTCCCCTGGCTTGAACTGCCTGCCTCCCCAAATCTGACTGCCCACTGCTCTCCCCACATTGAAAAGCCTCTTAAAACCCCATCTCATCCAACAAGCCCTTCCCAGTTGGTTTAAATGACACCCCAAATCATTCAAGCCCACCACTCAAATCTTTATTTATACCCATCCTCAGCACTTTTGTAAAGCTGTTTATTCAATTGTACAAAGCAAAGCAATTTTAAATTAGCTTCTCATCAGGAAAATGTAACTTACTTTTTATATTTTAAATAGGAATCTAGATTTGTATCCATTTCTTACTGGTTCTTTCTTAATTCTTGTTTTAAATACTTCTAAAAAATAGGTTACATGATTCAAACAATAACTCTTAAGCTTCTCTTTAGTAAGACTTTTATTCATCAGAAATGTCATTCCAACTTTAGTAGTAATAACTTGTAGTTATTATTGCATGTTTTCCTGTGAGGCACAAAGCCAAAAGTGTTACATCTGTAAATCTGAGGTAGAATCTCAAAATTTCTAGTCCTGGTCACATAATTTTTTCTCTGCCTGAGATCAATCTCATTGACCCTTCTATTTACTAGCCTTCAATTTAAAACGTATTTTCAATAATATTGAATTCAAAATGGATGTTGATTCACCAAACTTTGGTTATCTTATTCTTTAATTTTTATTTGTAATTTGGTTGTAGACAGATGAAAAAAGCTCTAATAGTACTAATAAAAAAGCAAAAATACGCTGATTTGAATTTTTATGTGATTATTGAATCCAACAGCTAGCTGAATTTGAAAGTAGCATTACACCCACAAGCTAAATGAAGAAGAAGCTGAATCTGCACAAAACAAATTAACTCTAGGTTGAAACAATTTGGTGGAATTCCCCTCTGTTTTCTGTTATCTACCTATTAGTCTGCTACTGGTAGGGGGATTTATCACTGATACTTCTTGTCATAATTTAGCATAATGAGGCTTCTAAACAATAGACTCAATCAGGAAGGTGGTTCAGTTGAAGCATCTTTTTGTGTAGACCTTCTGATTGGCCCGGGTGCCCTCCAGATTGACAGCTGCTGCCTAGGGGTGCTGGTGGCCCTGGACTCTCCTCTCCCCACATCTGTCTGGATTCCAGGGACAGTCTTGAGAATACCAGAGCAGGAGCACAGTGAATAGACAGAGCTGGGAGAAATGGAAAAGCCTCTTGATTGAGTGGCTGTGCTAACATCAGGCCTTGGAGTGGGTTCAGATGTAGGATGAGTACTAGTTTGCTCCTCAATTTTGGCTATGTCTAAAACAATGTATTCCACATTAATTTTAGGTTGCCACTTTGGCTGTAGATTTGCCCTCTGCCAATTGGGGCTCATTTTTCCACTGAAACTTTATCTTCAAAAACAACCATACCATCCCAGGTAGATGGAATCAAAAAAAATATGTGGACTTGACCCAACCATACAGCAAAAAACAGTTGACTGAGTGGAAGAGTCTTCCACCTTCAAATATATTTAACTGAAATCCAGCACTCAGTACAGTGCCTGGCACATAGTTAAGTGCTTAACAAATACCATCATTATTATTATTATTTGAACATGACTCTTAACTAAAAGGCTTGTCAATGGACATGCCAGCAAGAGGGTTGAGAACTTTTTTGGAAAGAATATCTCAGAAGAAAGAATCGGCTTTGCCCTAAATCTGCATGAGGAAAATGCCTAGTTAGAACCAAACTTAAGGAGACATATGATCACTCAAACTGCCTCTCAGTCTGCCCTAGGAGCCCTGATGTGACTTCCTGTGCTTGAATGACATCACAGCATCTGTCAAGAAGCCCCAGCTGTCAGTATGTGGTGCCCCAGGCCAATCAGCAGACAGGCAAGAGGAAGTAATGCCATGGCAGGGTTGCCTTGAGTGCTTGAACAGTCAGTCATCTTCTGACTTGGCTGTGTTGAATCATGACTAGAAGTATTAATTAAATGCAAAGTGCCCATCTAATGCAACTAAGTTATTGAACCTAAACAGTAAGAATTTTAAAAAATTAAAAAAACAGCATGGTTCTGCCTACAAGGTTGAATTCAAGAGGGCCTTGGATCTAGGCCATGGACAGAATACTGAAGGAGAATCCAACTGTACCTTAAAAAAAGAAGTACAAAAAAAATAAAATTGAGGGGCCTGGAAAAGGGAAAAGTTGAAGTCATCTGAGATTTGCTAGGTAATTTTCTGCTATTCTAGTTGCCAAAAAATTGGGGTTGGGGAGATTTTTCCTCCTTTCCCTCTGGCGTAATCCAACCTTCATTCTGAAGAGTCTGTAAATGATGAATTGAAGAAAAGGAATCCAGTTAAAACACTTGCAGTAACTTAAGAATGAAATAGCTAAGTAATAAAAATTATGGCGCTTAAATCCTGCCCTCAGGTTCACATGCATAAAATACGCTTTTGTTTTGTACATTTTCACTTTCTTGGCTTTTCTCATAATTATGATTATGATACAAAGTCACAAGGCAAACATTTCTTTCGCTAATGCAGCACTTCTCCCTAAAATGAAGCAAATATCATAAATCAATATCATCCAATACTATTTATTAAGTATCCAAATGCAAGAATCATGACATGATTATATATCTTGCCCATTTTACTAAAGAGCTATTTAATGCCAAAATTTATTGCTCATGATGGATAATAAGGAGTGTTGACATTTATTCATGGCGGGTTTCAAAGACATGTTACTTATTAAACATGTTACTTTTATTCTAAAGGCAAGTTAGGTTTTAGAACCCAGATTAAGCTGGTGTTAGTGGTCCATTATCCTTGAATGATGGATAGGCATTTTGCATTCAGACTCCAGGATTAAATCTTAAAGACATAAGTAACAGGATCCTCCAAATGTGGTGCTGGGACTATTATTAGACAATTGCCCAACATCCGAAAGGAACCGTATTGCCAAACTGATACTTTTAGATATCCACAGAAAGTTCTCGAATTGAGAAGCAGTATGGGTTAGTGGAAAGACCACAAGCTTGGGAGTCAGAGGACCTGGGTACACCTACAGTGTACCTTGGCAAGTCACATATCTTTTCTGTGCCTGATTTTCCTCATCTGTAAAATGGGAATTAAATACTTGTTCTTTCCTACTTAGACTGTGTGCCCCAAGGAGGGACAGGGACTGTGTCCAACTCGATTAACTTGCATCTTCCCCAGTGCCTAGTACAGTGACTGACATTGTACATTGTAACAAATACCACAATTATTGTTATTATAATTATTATGATCACATAAGTACTATTATTAGCATAGGAACCAACTTCAAATTGTATTGTATTATCACATAATCATTGTACACCATCACAAAGGACTAGCGTTAGTTTTAGTTAACAAATGATTCACCTAAGCACTTTCTCTTTCAAGTTCCAGCGGCCTTTACTTTACTGTCTTTTCCATGCCATGTTAATGTGAGCTCATTCAGAGGGACAGTGAGATGTACTCAGATCTAGATCCATTAGTAAACTATTAATCTCGCTTCCTCATCTGACTAGGATGGTAAAGCCAAAAATGGGGAAGCCAAAAATCACTTTCCCAAGGTCTGACCAAATTAGATCACAGGTGAAACAGCATGGCCTAGTTGCTAGAGCATGGGCCTGGGAGTCAGAAGGACCAGGGTTCTAATCCCAGCTCTGCCACTTGTCTGCTGTGTGACCTTGAGCAAGTCACTTCACTTCTCTGTGCCTCAGTTATCTCATCTGTAAAAGGGGGATTAAGATTGTGAGCCCCATGTGGGACCGGGACTGCGTCCAACCCGATTAGCTTGTATATACCTTGGCACTTAGTAAGCACTTAACAAATACCATCATCATTATTGTTATTATTAAGTGAAAGTGAATTTGTTTCTGTGCAACCAAGGAAAAAAAATGTAGCTAATATAGGAGCACAGAAGGAAATATCTAGAAAATTTAGCTTGTGTTGATAATAGATCCCTCTGAGGTTGGTACACTTTTCTTGACAACTGCACCTAGACCTCGTTCTGGTTGGCTAGGAATATTCTACCTACCCAAGATGGAATTCAGCATGGCCTAGTGGAAAGAGAACAGGTCCAGGAATCAGAGGACTTGGGTTCTAATCCCACTCTGCCACTTCCTTGCTCTGTGACCTTGTGCAAGTCACTTCACTTCTCTGAGCCACAATTCCCTTATTTGCAAAATGGGGATTCAATACTTGTTCTCCCTCCTACTTAGACTGTGAGCCCTTTGATGGGACCTAATTATCTTGTATCTACCCCAGTGCTTAGTACAGTGCTTGGCACATAGTAAGTGCTTAACAATGTTATTATTGTTATTATTATTATTTCCTTGAAAATAGTGTTTTTTGTAATACACATGCCTATGTAACCTCTCAGCTAGATTAATATCAGAAGTTTTCAGTGAACATGGCCTATACACTTCAGCTGGTGAAAGGTACAGTGGGCTCCTGTTTATAAAGATTGGTCCAGTAGAATAAAATTATACTTATGGTACAAGCCTGGTAGTGCCTGCCTATTCATTACCAAGCCCGATTTTATGCTATCATTTAAACCTCAGTTGTTTTAGTTCTTGTCCTGAGAAATCCTTCTAGCAATTGATCTTTCATGAATATTTTATATATTTCAATGTAGGGGGACTAAAGATGGAAGGTTACTAGGGAAAAGTCCTCATATTTAATATCCCCTTCCCTTCCTGGAGAAGTCTAGAGTTTTTTACTTGAAGATGTTGTGGTCAGAAATATTCTGAAGAATTATAAGAGCCTGTTTTTCATGTCTTTATTTCTGTCTCCTGTGCAATTTTTAAATAATTGTGTATAAATCCAGAGGCCTTTTAGCACTTGGCCATATTTTAAAAACAAACAACTGATGGCATAAATGAATTATTATAGATTATCTTATAATTTTTTAAGGGATGGTATGTTGATGCAGCAAAATCAATCAGTCAGGTATATCAAAGGTGCCAGAGCATCCAAACATGTTCTTTTTGCACTTCATGTTCTAACATAACCTTAATGAGTTTGGTTCTCCTATTGCTTGTCTGCATTTTCCTTTCACCTTTCAAGTAAAGGAGGATAGAAAATAATATTTATCTCTATCACTTCAGTTATTATACATCAGTATTTTGCAGCCATAATATTTTCCATAAAAAAGTTATTTTGCATAATAGCAAAACTTCCATGTGGAACTTCCCAAAGTTACCCTTCTTCATCTTCAAATCTATGTTTGTCTATATTCTTTTATGAAAAGCGTTTACAGGAACCCATTTTCAAAGTGAAATCATAAATTATCTGAATTCAAAGCACCAATATTTTGCATTTACTTATCCTTCCTTTCAAGAAATGCTACAGTAACAGTCCCAGAATCCCTACCACCAGCAGGGTACTACCCTGTTTTCAACTGCTTGTCCCCTGCTGCAGCACACTTCAATAATAATAATAATTGTGGTATTTGTTAAACACTTACTATGTGCCAAGCACTGTTCTAAGCACTGGAAAGACAAGTCCACTACTAATAATAATTGTGGTATTTAATGTTGATTATGTTCTAGGCAATGTACTAAGCGCTGGGGAAGATACAAGATAATTAAGTAGGATACAGTCTCTGTCCCACATGGAGCTCACAGTCAAAGTAGGAGGCAAAACAGGTATTGAATCCCCATATTACAGATAAGGAGATCGAGGCACAGAGAAGTAAAGCGACTTGTCTAAGGTTACACAACAGGCAAGCGGAAGAGCTAGAATTAGAACTCAAGTCTTCTGACTCCCAGGACTGGGCCATGGAAGCAGTGTGGCTCAGTGGAAAGAGCCCGGGCTATGGAGTCAGTGGTCATGGGTTCAAGTCCCGGCTCTGCCAATTGTCAGCTGTGTGACTTTGGGCAAGTCACTTCACTTCTCTGTGCCTCAGTGACCTCATCTAAAAATGGGGATTAAGACTGTGAGTCCCCCCATGGGACAACCTGATCACCTTGTAACCTCCCCAGTGCTTTAAGCACTTAGTACAGTGCTCTGCACACAGTAAGCGCTCAATAAATACGATTGATTGATTGATTGATGCTACTGTACCCAAGGAACTTTTGATTCCTTGCACCCTCCAGCTCTGCAAGCACCAGTCTGAGCAATCAGTCAAAGGTATTTATTGAGTGCTTACTATGTGCAGATCATTGCACTACGTGCTGGGAAGAGAACAATACAACAGAATTAGCAGGCAAGTCCCCTGCCAATAACAAGCTTACAGTCTAGAGGGGATCTCATCTCAGATTCCTTTCCATTACCCATCTGTGGTTCTGCTCCCCTACCGAGCCCTTTCTTTTGGAATATAGGATGTGTCAGTCCCTGGATATTAAGACCATTACATCAAATTTAGCTTATACTAAAACACAAGTGAAATTCAATTTTTTTCAAGTCACATTCAAATTTAGACAGTAACTTTGGGTGGGGAGAAGGGAAATCTGTTAGCCATACTTTAGGGACAATTCCTTAGGCCTAATTGTATTCTTCAGGGGATTATGTATGTGTCATAGAGAAGCAGTGTGAAGAGAGCCAGGGGTCTGGAAGTCAGAAGAACTGGGTTCTAATCCTGGCTCCACCGCTTGCCCACAGTGTGGCCTTGGGCAGGTCGTTTAACTTCTCTGTGCCTCAGTTTCCTCATCTATAAAATGGGGATTCTCCCACCTGCTTAGACTTCAAACCCCATATGAGACAGGGACTCTGTCCAACCTGATTATCTTGGCACGCAGTAAGTGCCACAAATACCACAATGATTTTTATCACTATTGTCCCTATTTTACAGATGGAAGGAACTGAGGCACTAGTAGAACATGTGATGTCCCCAAAGTCTGAGCCAGCGGAAGGCCTGGAACAAAGACTTCAATCACATGGGCTGGATTTTGTCTAGACATTCAGCCCCTAAGCACAACACTGATCGTATGCCTCTCTTTCCCCACAGTAGCTTTTAGTAGGCACTACTATTGAGAAGCATGACTCCTGCAAAGTAGCATGGCCTAGTGGATACAGCACGAGCCTGGGAATCAAAAGGTCCTGGGTTCTAATCCCAACTCTGCCACTTACTGCTGCGTGACTTGGGGCAAGTCACATATTCTGTATGCCTCAGTTACCTCATCTGTAAAATGGCCACCAGGACTGTGAGCCCTATGTGGGACCAGGACTGTGTCTAACATGATTATCTCGTATCTAACCCAGTGCTTAGTACAGTGCCTGACTCATAGTAAGCATTTACAAATACCATTAAAAAAACCCTCAGAATAGGGAGGAGTGGAGGTGCTGATGTGAACAGCGCCTTGCAATTTCTCTCTCCAACGAGTGTCCTTCTCTCCCAGGATCGTGCTTTAGCACTTAACTGCCCAACTTGATGGCCGGATGCTAATAGAAGGATAGTGGTGTGTTCATTGCTTAGAGAGGCAGCGTAACCTAGTGGAAAGGGCATGGGCCTTGGAATCAGAGGACCTGGGTTCTATTCTCAGCTCTGCCACTTGCCTGCTGTATGATCTTGGGCAAGTATCTTACCTTCTCTGTGCCTCCATTTCCTCATCTGTAAATTGGGGATTCAGTATGTTTTCTCTCCTACTTAGACTGTGAACTCCCTATAGGACAAGGACTGTGCCCAACCATATTCTGTTTATCTACCCCAGTGCCTCTTACGATGCTTGGTACATAGTAAGCACTTAGCAAATAACATTATCATTATAATGTGAGAGTGACCTTGGCCCTCACCAATTCAGATAAATCCCTCCTTCCCCACCATATGAGGGCACATCTTTGCCCTCTCCCTCGTATTGGGGAAATGTGCTTTTGTCAAAATTATACAAGAAATCAAGAAAAATGGGATTTGGGTGCTGAACTGTCCAGATCACCTGTCAACACCAGCAAATTGCTAAACCAGGCTTCACTTTATGTTAACAAATCCAGAAGAAGAACCAGACCTTTCTGAGCTGTGACTGTCAGCTGAGCTTGAACAGGGCTATAACATCTATCAGTAAAAGAAGTTTTCTAAGCAGAGTCCCTTGTGACATGTAAGTTATTAAGGTGACTTAACTCTGTTATTGCTCTTCAGCAGCCATCCATGGGAAAAGGCCAGCACCAGTCCCCCAAGACAACCTGGTGTTATCCCCCAGGGCTGAGATGGGGGTCCAGACTCCAGACTGACTGTGATACTTAAGTTCCCCTGGGGCCTGCCCAGCTCGGGCACTGCTTCCAAAATTGGGACCACCATTTTCTTCTGCCCCCTGAGCAGTTATGGCCTGTCTCATCTGGGCCATCTTGGTACAGGTGGCATTGCATGGCTGGTGGTAGTGGCAGCGGTGATGGCAACAGTGTCCTGTTCCAGTTTCTTGTCCCCCATTCCTTCCATTTCTATTTTCCTCCTGTTCTTCTCTTCCCATTTTCCCCCTCCTTCTCTTCCCTCACTTGTTCTCCTCCCTCTTCCCTGCCCCCTCTTCATTTCTTCCATCCCTCAATCAATCAATAAATCAATGGCATTTATTAAATGCTCACTGTTCGCAGAGTACTGGGAAAGTATAACACAATGGAGTCTGTAGACACAATCCTTGCCCACAGTAGGCTTACTGTCTGCTGTTTCTCCCCTTTTCCCCTACTCTCTTGCCGTTCTGGCTCTCTTACTCACTTCCCTCTCCCCATCTTTTCCCCTCCCCTGTTTTTTCCCTCTCTTTCCCTTCTCTTCTCTCCTCCTAAGGAGTCTCCAATTTTCTGTGCCCTAGGTCCCCAAAGTTTTCATCCAGCCCTGGCAGAAAGACTTTTTATTTGATATGTGTAGGCTTCCTCTACCACTTATTTCCATATCTGTACTCCATACAGAGAAATAGTATGGCCTTGTGGATAGATCACAGGCATGGGAGTCAGAGGGGCCTGGGTTCTAATCCCAAATCTGCCATTTGTCTGCTGTGTGGCCATAGGCAAGTCACTTCACTTCTCTGTGCCTCAGTTACCTCATCTGTTAAATGGGGATTAAGGCTGTGAGCCCGATGTTGGACAGGGACTGTGTACAACCTCGTTTGTTTGTATCAACCCCAGCGCTTAGTACAGTGCCTGGCACATAATCAACGTTAAAAAAATACCCCAATTATAATTATTATTATTATTACTCCTGACCTACCTACCACCGACTCAGATGTGACACCTAGAGTGTTTAACTTAATTTTTTTTAAATCACGTGAAACAAATTTTCAGAGTAAACATAAAACAACCCAGTTGTCCCAGATGAATGACACAAGGCAGATGTGTTTTGTCTTCAACCTAACTATAAAGCCTCTTTAAATAGCAATTTTGAAATGGATTTGGGCACCCATTAAAATTTTCCTTTCCCTGTTTTTAAAATTCAGTTGCGTGTGAACAAAAATTCATATTGTTTTTATTAAGAGTAGACTAGCGTTAGTGCCATCGATTGACTGCAGTCTTTCAAATACATTCTTTAATCCCAGAAAACCACATCAAGGTGGGCACTGCTTATAATCACTCTCTAATAGTTGAAGGTGTTTGGCTTCCCACCTCATTGCCTAACAATAAACCTGAGGCACACCTTTCCACCTGAGAAATAAACAGTGAGGCATGGCTGATGAGTGAGGTTTTGAGCTCCGACACCCTGGGATCTTGCCAGCGTTAAACATTTCTCCCATTCGGAGATCTTCTAATGCTGTTTTATAGCACAAACATATTTTGGGGATACAATGGGTTTGACTTCCTTCAAGATTCTATCTCAAGATAACCAATGTATTATTTTAAGTGGCTAATCCCAGACCAACTGGATGAGCCACATTTTAAAAACCAGCTTCCTTTTTTGGCAGGTGCCACTTCTGCACTTGTAATTAACACTGCGAACATACTTGGTATGCCCCGAAGGTGTGCGTGCCGATTTTCAATGTGGCAGAAACTCAGATGGTGAGCTATCTAGCCCCCAGTTTTCAGGGTGTGACTGGTGTGAGCATAGCCAGGTAGTTCCTGTAAAACGTTTGGCATGCACAAACTGGGTGCTTCCAACTGATCATAAAACCACTAAAAGGGACACACATTAGTTACCCTGTAAAAGGTAGGCAAAAAAATCCCCGAAGCATTTTTCTGGGGTGATTACTTCAATAATTTTCTAATATTTATTATTTCTGAAATTGACCAGGCACCTTAAGTTCTAAAGCATTTATTTAAGGTCATTTTCCAATCTGGGATTTTTAATTCTAACTTCAATTTGCAAAAAAACCCCAAAAAAACGAACAAGTCTTCTATTTTTCCTTTCATATATTTTTGAATATTGGTTCTAGGACATGGGCACAACTTTTCATGCATCTAAATGAAGGAAAGCATAAGTACTGTCAACTATCATTATCTGTATAAAACTGCTGCACAAAGTAGGCCCTGTTCAGCAATTATCAGTTAGTCCCTTTAGTAATTTTAGTTACAATTTCTTGCTTCTGGCCACATTGCAGTGAGTATCATGTCCAGGAGAGACGTTTTCCCCCTCCACACAAAGAACTGTATAGTGGGCAGGGGGTTTGCATTTTTCTTGCCTTTGCCCCGATTCATCAGTAAGCAGCTTGGCCTAGTGGATAAAGCATGGGGTGGGAGTCAGAAGGACCTGAGTTCTAATTCTGGCTACACCACTTGTCTGCTTTGTGACTTTGGGGCAAGTCACTTTACTTATGAGAAGCAGCATGGCTCAGTGGAATGAGCACGGGCTTGGGAGTCAGAGGTCATGGGCTCTAATCCTGGCCCTGCCACTTGTCAGCTGTGTGACTTTGGGCAAGTAACTTAACTTCTCTGTGCCTCAGTTACCTCATCTGTAAAATGGGGATTAAGACTGTGAGCCCCATGTGAGACAACCTGATTACCTTGTACCCCCCCCCCCCACCCCAGCACTTAGAACAGTGCTCGGCACATAGTAAGTGCTTAACAAATGCCATTATTATTATTATTACTATTCTCTGTGCCTCAGTTACCTCGTCTGTAAAATGGGGATTAACATTGTGAGCCTCATGTAGGACAGGAACTGTGTCCAACCCAATTACCATATATCTACCCCAGTGCTTAATATAGTGCCTGGCACATAGTAAGCACTTAACAAATACCACAATTATTATTATTATTGTTACTATCATTATCATTAAGCCGCAGCCAGAGGCACAGCATTGGATAAGAGATCAGAGGCAAAGTGACTTCTTTTTCTCTATAATTCTAGGTGACAACTCATAGTGACCAAAGATAAACCTGGATTTAACATTGCCTTAAGTGATGAGAACACTGAATTTTCCCTCTTGGTCTTAGCAGAAGTAGCAGAGTCTGTAGCAGTAGTAGCAGTATTTATTGAGTTCCCACTGGATAAAGGCATTGTCCTAAGCACTGAGAAGTAGTTTGGCCTTGTAGATAGAACACGGGCCTGGAAGTTAGAAGGACTTGGGTTCTAGTCTTGGCTCTGGGACTTGCCTGCTGTTTGACCGTGGGCAAGTCACTTCACTTCTCTATGCCTCAGTTACCTCATCTCTAAAACTCAGTTACCTCATCTCTAAGGCTGGGATCCCCATGTGGGATATGGACTGATTAACCTTGTATCTACCCCAGAGTTTAGAAAAGTGGCTGACACATAGTAAGTGCTTAATAACTACCATTAAAAAAAATAAAAAAAAAATACTGTGACCTAGAGATTAAGACTTGGGGACATTATTGATATACAGTGGATTCCGCACTACTTTCAACTACCATGGTTCCTAAAATCTCTAAAACACTTCAGATATAACTGTTGAATATGCATTTTAAGTATTCAAACCATAACAAATTACTCTGAGGGGTTGTTTATTTACAGACCCATGAGTCAGTGGATTGTGTGGCACCTTCTGCACTTCTCCCATGGATGGTCATAGTTTAAGACTACTAAATTCAGTGTGCTTCACATTTCCCAGTAGCCCTACCTTTGTTTAGGCTTAGGCCAGGTTACCACCACCCATCAATACTTTCACCTTGAAGATACAATTTATGTCCTCTGTTGACTTACAGTGGCACAATTATGCCCTCCCTGGGTAGTACGTCCATTTGGGTAGGAAAATCCCTCCTCTCTTCACCTTTAGCCAATCAGTCAATAATTTTTACTGAACACTTGTTGTGTATGGAGCATGGTACTAAATGCATGGGAGAATGTGATACAAAAAGTTAGTAAACACAATTGCTGCCTACAAGGAGTTTACAGACCTTGCTCCAACTTCACCTTCCCCTGCCTGGCAGTTTTTCCTCACAAACCCTCCACCCCAGCTTTGCCTCCCATAATCTCCCTGATGCACCTACCAAGTTCTCTTTTATGCTGTACCATGCAATACATTGTTTCTGATCTTTCATTCAGGGGTGATTTTTCCCTTAAAAGCAGCCATGACAACTGCTGCTGCTCTGCCTACTCCCTCCCTGCCTTCTTCCCCTTCTCTACCTCCCTGCCCCAGCCAAAGTCTCAGGAAACAGCAAGAGGGACAGATCAGGATGGGATGAAGAAGACAAGAAGGTCCCTTCCAAGGTCTTCCCATCTCCCCGTCCACTGCCTGGGGGTGAGGGCAGATTCAGGGTGCAGGGCAGTGGGACAGGAAAGTTGCAGGGACCAGGGAGGAAGTAAGAGGAGGGAAAGGCTCAGCCATCATATTGAGATTTCTTCTAGAAAGGATCAGAATGTAAAAGCTATAAGTCTATGGGAAAGCATCCCCACATCACAATCACATTTTTTCAAGGAACATATCCCTACTGGATCATGAGGTGTGCCTGTATTGTGTATTTCAATTCCATTCTTCTACATGCTCATCTTCAAATTTGTTACATTGGATGTCAGATTGGGGCAGTGTTTCACTGATTTAGGGATAACCAAATTAGAATCTCATTACTGTTTTTCATAATCTAAACAGGTATACCCAGTATTTAGCCGGTCTTTTTTTTTTTCTTTTTCTCTCCTTTTGTTTTTTTCCACTGTTAATCTCCAACCCTGCACTCCTTGATTGCTTTTTTCCCTCTGTCCCTTGGTTTATGTGCCTGAATGTTTGGGACTGTTCGTTGTTAGTCTTCCCATGTAGAGCTTAGTCCAAACTTTCCAAGGGCAAAATTCATTTTTGAAGTGGCCATATAGTTTTCCTTTTGTTAAATTATGTATTCATATAATGGGGAGAGAGAGGGGGAGAGAAGTGTGTGTTTGAGTGCATGCTGCTGTATAGTCAAAGATGACATCATCTTGACATAACAGGCAGTAATGTTTACTTATGGGTGTGAGGGAGATTAGAAAGATCCATCCTGGCCCAATAATCCCAACCATCCCATAAATCCTCAAAGATTGTCCCTCACTGTGGGGTCAAATTAGTATCCAAAACTGTAAAATGACTTCTGCTAAAAATAATCATCTTAACCAATACTACCAAATTATGAAATGTGTGCAAGCTTAACACTGAAGGGTTTCACAAACAAGAGAGTTGTAAACATGCCTAAATGCCTCTATGTTTTCATTGGCAAGATTTTGTTCCATTCAATCCAATGGGACTGAATTTATTTACCTTTAAAAATATGGGAGAATAAACTTGAATAAATTGAATGATTTATGCACTCCTTTCTTTGTAAAAACTCCAAGTGTCTAGTAAAGAGCTTTGGAACTTTAATCCTTCCAGTGCAAATTTAACTGCACTTGTCAAGTCCTCATGAATCCCTTTATAGTGAGTCTGCATTCCAGTTCTTGAGTCTTTTGCCTGAAATTGTATATCTTTCTAGTGTTTAAGTTTCACAGCTTGTGATTGAATCATCTTTGAGAAACAGATTCTGGCAAGGATTACCTTTAGAATTTCCTCCCCAGAGGGAGGTCAAAATATTAATTGGAAGAAAAGCCACCTGCTAATTAGTGGCACAGGAAGTGGATCCTGTAAGAAGATTTCTCAAAAATAAAATTTAGAGGGAAACCTCCTCAAAACCTGGCTGAGCTTTGATTTAAGGGACTCATAGTCCCAAAAAACATGTCCAAACGAGAGTAAATGGCATGCACCTGGGAATAAAAGGTGTATTCTCTCGTACCCAGGTTTAGTAACTGCCACACCTGTCCTATTTCCAAGAGCTCACATGAGACCTGCAAGGATTTAGCTATCTTAGCATGTGAATGCACAAGGGCCATGGCAAGGATCCAAGGAGGCATCAGCCCTGCATGCAAATCCCCACCCGTAATTACTGGGGCATTCATAATATTATTTGTCATGGAGAATATTTTAATGGAAAAAATGCTCTCTGAATCATAGGAGGTAGGCAGATATTAAGTATTGTTAATGGTTTTCAAGGTAAATCTTCAGTTATCACTAAAAGCTTCTTGCAGGATCAGAAATAAATCTGAACCAGAGACCCCACATACAAAGAAACATGAGAACTACAGCACTGTTCAAGCTGGTTATGTCCCCTGGGATGGGAGAAAAGGGGGACAACCTATCCTTCTTTTGATTACCATTCTCAGTGGGCTCAGTGGATTTTTTTTGGAATTGCAACCTCTGTCAGCCCTGATTCAGAAAATTTAAATGCTGTTTATCAGCAGCTGCTATGGGAGAAGGAAGCCACCAATCCAGGCACCTGCTGAATGGGAAAATAAGATGAAAATTAGTTCTGGAGACCTCGGGGGTAAAGACTGTGCAGGGATAAGTTTGCTGGGATGAATTATTAGTGCCCCAAATGCCCAGGTTCACTTACCTCATATATCTTCTCTGCTCAGCCCCAGGATAAAACTAGCAAGCTCACTGCTTGCCTATCTTTCCCTAAGAGATTGAAAGCATGCATTCACCTCTTTGCCCTCATAAAGTGAAATCTATCCTGTAGACTTGTTCCATGATTATATAGAACTCTAGTTGTAAATAATGGCTACCCTGAATTCTCTGCAGCCTGAATATACTCTGTGTGATTAAGTCTCTCAAGTCCCTTGTTGACTTGTCTGTAATGTTCATACACCATGCCTTGAACATCTCCTATGGGAGTGTGAAAGTATTTATAATAAACCGGAGCCCATTATCAGATCTAATTTGGCACAGGTTTCCTTTTGAGGTTTTAGGCTAAGTCCAAATAGATAGCAGTAGCAATTAGAGTGATATGATAGGAAGCAGTTTCCTATGATTTACTCTGATAAAGAAAGGCACATCAGGCAGCTGGTCGAGCAAAAAAGAATGATTTGATTTGGTTTCCGCTCTCTCTCTCCTTCTCTCTCACTCTCTCTCTCTCTCTCTCTCTCTCTCTCTCTCTCTCTCTCTCTCTCTCTCTCTCTCTCACCCCTGGAAGACAAATATTTAGAACACCAAACAAGTAACCTACTACCTCTGTTAATCTAGGAGAATGCCTATAACTTCCATAAAAGCCCAGTTTATAGTAATTTGGCTCAATTGATTTCAGTTCTCCCCTGCCTGGAAGGCAAGAACAAGTCCACCTTCGTGGAATGATGGAGTGTGACAGAAACAATTGATGAGCTTCATTGCTGAAGCTTGAAAACTGAGCAGCTGTCCAAAGGTGATTGATAATACACATAATGGTGCTATTTAAACACTGTACTAAGCACTGGGAAAGATTATGCTGTAACTAAGTGGCTTAGTGGATAGAGCATGGACCTGGGAGTCAGAAGGACTTGGGTTCTAATCCTGCTCTGACATTAGACTGCCGGTGACCATGGACAAGTCACTTCACTTCTCTGGGCTTCAGTTACCCCATGGGGATTAAGACTGTGAGCCCCGTGTGAGACATGAACTGTGTCCAACCTGATTAACTTGTATCTACCTCAGTGCTTGGCACATAGTAAGTGCTTAACATGTATTATTGTTACTATTATTGCTACATAGTATGGGGCCCACAAGGGATTCACACTCTTGGGGGGAGGGAGAACAGGTAAATGAATCCCCATCTTGCAGATGAGAAAATTGAGATATAGAGAAGTTAAGTGACTTGCCCAAGGTCCCACAGCAGGCAAGTAACAGAACTAGGACTAGAACCCAAGTCCTCGGCTCCCAGTTCCATGTTCTTTCCCCTACTCCACAATTAGCCCTCCACGCTCTCTCTTCCTGACAGGCATATTCCAACAGGGCCATAGAGTACAAAGAGCTAGGAGGCAGGCAGGGATGCTGCATATTGTGACGAGAAGTACCTACAGGACCCATTAATGGCCAAAGTGGCTCCAGCATAGTGCGAATGCTCTGCCTCAGTGCCATGACCTGGAAGTCAGTTGCCTTGGTAGCAGCTGCCATCCTTGCAGTCCCCATTAGCCAGATATTTTTTCTGAGTTCCTGCTGGGTCTATCCATCTCATGGAGCTTTGGTCAGAAAGCTTCCCCACTGATGACACAGCAGCCCCACAGGCCAAACTGGGACTAAAATCCACGTCTCACGATTCCCAGAGCAGTATTCTTTTCACTGGGTGAATAGCAGGGCTAACGGTACTGTAAATTCATACAAAGCACCACTACATTTTAATCTCTGACACTTGTCTGGTCTGTTAAACTCATGAATCTGAATATACCTGGCTTTGAAAATAGAGAAGGATCTAATTTCAATAATACGTTACAGGACAAGGGAGTAGTCTACTGAAGGGCATTGGGATCTCCTTTTAGAACCAGAAATAATCTTATAAAGATCCATCTTTCAAGGATAGATTAGGTATTCTGCCTGGAGCCAGAGGAATGCAGGCATGGCTTCAGAGAGCCCTTACAACCTGATGTTTCTATGAAATTCTGACAGAGAAAATAGTTGTGGCATTTAAGAGCTTACTATGTGCCAGGCACTGTCCTAAGATCTTGGAAAAGAACAGAAATACCATCAAGAGACAGTGATGAACATGTCTACCAACTCTGTTATATTGTACTTTCTCAAGTGCCTAGTGCAGTGCCCTGCATATAGTAAGCACTCAATAAATACGATTGATAGATTAATTTTAAAGAGCAAATTATGTTAAAACTTGGCAGATGCCTTCCAAACCTAATTAATATGGAGAAGCTGGGCATATTTAATATATTTGAGCTTGTGCAAGTACTTATTTCTGCCCAGGCCCTCAACAAATATCACTTGAAAAAAAAGAGTAGATTGAGTAGAGGCCTGAAAGCCCTGAAAACTGAAAACAGCAATCAAATTATGAGGCTAATTATTGATGTGTCAGAATAGAAGAGTAATCTGGGACACCACTTTAAGGTAAGGTCAAGCTTTTACTTATCTTTTTAAACTATCTGGCCTAGGATGAAACAAGACCTCTTTTTCAGATGGTTTTAAATTAGGAGGTATTATAACAGGAATCCAGAAAAGTTATACTGAAATGATCATGAAAGATCAATCTAGTCCTTCCCCACCTTCAAGAAAAACATATCATCCCAGATAAATCAGAAGCAATCTGAAGAACGAAACACATTCACAGTTGGGAAGTTCTTCCTTATACCCAACAAAAATCTCTCATAATGCAGTTTGTGATTTCTTCTAGTCTGATACTCAGTAGTCACACCCTCTGGATTATCACCCTATGTATGTTCAAATATTAATGTCACCCCTCTTCCTTCTCTTCTCTAGATTCCTTAAACTTCTCATGTTCTCTAGAAACTGTTTCAGAAATAAGAATAATCCTATTGTGACATTTGATTTTGAAAATGTGAGTTGTGATCTAAATTAGAAAAATTCAGAGCAACATTTTTAGTGGTGGGATTTTGCTGATAATTAATACTGTTAAAGAAACCTCAGGCTGAAAGGAGTAGCCCAATCAAGATGAATTTAGAAAACAATGTTGCAGCCAAAAAGATGAGGGCCCTACATAGCACCATAATGAGACATCCCTCAATAGATTAGGGAAGTGATAATCTACCTCTATGGCCCTGAAGAGAAGAAGCCACACCTAGAAAACTGTAGTTAGTCTGGGGCTGCTGCTACAGCAAATATGTGGGAAAAAATTTGGAAGGACTACAAAGAGGAACAAAAGTTACTGAGAGAATGGAGGAACTGATCCATAGCAAAGGGTAAAAGAGCCAGTTAGGCTTCGTTTGGGCAAGCACTGGGACTCCAAAAACTGTTCAAAAATATCTGAAGTAATTAAACAGTAAGGGTGGTGAGGAAGGGCACAAAACTAGAAATAGGTGGACTTTTTTTCAAAGAGCACAAAAATAGAAAGTAAAAACAGAGACACAAACCTATAGAGGTAGATATATCTCCTTTTGAGACTTCTCTGATTAGATTATTTAGATTTATTTTAGATCAAAATCCTATTGTCCCAAGAATGAATTAGATAACCTAAAAAGTTTTTCCACCTCTGATTTTTTTAGTGGCTGAGAGTTATTCAGAGTCATGATTAAAACCAAGCAATCCCTTAAACCCCAACTGAAAGCACAGGGCTTTTGGCATTTGATGGGTGTTCAGTACACGTTCATTGATGATGAAGCCAAGAGAAACAAGACTAGAGCAACCTAACAAACTTCAACATGCTTTGGAAAAGGTAAACATTTTTCGTGGTACAGTAGTTGAATATTTCCATACTTTAATACTACTTCCTGAAAGTTATACAACTCATATTTCATCATTTTTAGTGGCTATGAGAACCTTAGTAGTAATCAGTTTCCTCCAAAATAATTGTGCCTACCTGATATCACTTTGCATGGATCCAAGCTTCATCGTCAACAATGCCAACAGCATATACTATATGTCTTTGAAGCAGGGAACACCACATTAGAGGTTGGAGCATTGTATGAGGTGCTTCAGTATCTAAAAAGCTACTGTTGTGAGTTGTCCTTTGTAAGATAATCATAATTGGTTAATAAAACAGTGAAAATTGAATCAGTGAATCAATGGTATTTATTGAGCACTTAGTGCAGAGCACTGTACTAAACAGTGCTATACCAGAAAGTTGGTAGACATATTTCCTGCCCACAGGAGCTTACAGTCTAGATGGGGAGACAGACATAAATAAATAAATACCCATCCTTCAGAATCCAGAAATACTGAGAGACAAACTTTCCCTGGGAGAAGATGATCAGCAAATTTGGTTTGAGGAAACAGGTAACCGTTCTTTTAATCTGATTTCAAAAATATGCATATTTGTATACCTTCTGGGTGCCTTGTGCAAAATCAACCCAGAAACCAACCAACCCAGGAGCTTCCCTCCTCTAATGCCAACCTACTCACCTCGATCTCGTCTATCTCACCGCACACCCTTCTCCCACATCCTGCCTCTGTCCTGGGACTCCCTCCATCTTTATATCTGACAGACAACCCCTCTCCCCACCTTCAAAGCCTTTATTAAAAGCACATCTCCTCCAAGAGACCTTCCCCGACTAAGCCCTCATTTCCTCTTCTCCCACTCCCTTCTCTGTCACCCTTGCACTTGGATTTGCACCTGTTTTTCACCCTCACTCATCTCCACAGCACTTATGTACAGATCCATAATGCATTTATTTATATTAACACCTGTCTTCCCCCTTTAGACTCTATGCTCTTGTGGGAACCAGATTTGCTTGTATCTATCCCAACTCTTAGTGCAGTGCCTGACACATAGTAAGCACCACAGTTATTATTATTATTACTATGTCTACCAACTCTGTTATACTGCACTCTCCCAAGTGCTTAGTACAGTGCTCTGCACCCAGTAAGTGCTCAATAAATATGATTGATTGATTGATCAACAAGAAATGATCAGAGGGATATACTCAATTACATTGTATTTATTATCATATGACATCTAGAGTTTTGTTTTCTCCTTCTAGTAACCCACCAGAACAATATTCTGGTACAAACTTTAATCAGAGGTGTTCAACCCATGCCAAAAGTCACAATAAGAAAGCAACCAGCTTGATGGGAAGAGTGGAGTGACGAAGTTTATTTTAAAAATTACCCTGCCCCCATCAAAAAGTTATTGAGTGCTCCTTCTGCTCCATCTCTGGACCAGCATTCTTCTCCATTTTTCATTCCCACGGAGTTCTGAATTGGAAGTCAACAAGTCTGGGACATTATTTCGTAGAAAAAACACAGAGTATCTATTCTGAGCTGAAATATAGTTATTTGTTCACAGGTCACTCCCATGTTTTCTAATTCACAGAGATCATAGCTGGTCTCTTAATTCTGGGACAAAGATAAAAAGTCTCTAGGATGAAAAATACTTGCTTTTTTAAAACCAAATTAATGAAAATGTTTTCTAGATAGGGTCTCTAGATTTGGGTGTCAGTTTCACCTAAAACATGTGGACTTTTTAACATGACAATAAGCTGTCAAAGGAATTTGTTGACCTTGTCTGGATAAGTTAAATTCAAAAGTTACAGTTTGTTGGTTGATGGGATTCTGGAACTAAGTACTTTACTTACTTTATATAATCAAAAAGGGAAGCCATTCCAACTTTGATATTTTATAGAGATGGTAGTGTATGAATTTTGCCAACAAATTCAAATGTTTGTATACGTGACTATGTGATTGTACTGGCTAACAAGATGAAACAGAGAAAAGCTTCTTGACTTTTACTCCTATCAAAAGCTGTGTGAGAGAAATTCATCAAGAATGAAAAATACAGGCCTCAAATTGCAGGCAGAAATGGATGTGTAGTAGAATAAATTGATTTCTGAATTACCAAATAGAATGAAATAAGTGAACTTGCTATTCTTATATTATTGCTTGGGATTGTTCAGTCTGAAGAAGAGCTGACTTGCTGCTGATGGGGATATGAAGGGTTAATATTAGAAGTATGTTGGCCAGTTGGTCTATGTTTCTGCTGAGACCACAAAAGAAAAAGTGGGGCCTAAATTGCACCAGGAAAGGCTTAGGTTAGATTGAGGGACATTGGGAAGCACCATGGCCAAGTAGAAAGAGCATGGGCCTGCATGTCAGAGAACCTGGGTTCTAAACCTGACTCTGCCACTGGTCGGCTCACTTAACTTCCCTGTGCCTCAATTTCCTCATCCACGAAATAGAGATTAAATCCTACCCTCTCCTACTTAGACTGTGGTACTGGAGAAAAGCCCCTTCCAACTCTATGATCCCAATCATTTGGGGCTTGACTCTTGATCACACAGCACAAGGTATCTCGAACAATCATCTATTCTGCTTTAATTGAATAAACATAATCATAGCTGATTTTTACAAGACCCAGACTTCTGCCTATCTATAATTAGAATCAAGCCTCTCTTGGGGAATTTCAGCTATGACATATTTACTATTACAAATTAGTAGTTAGTCCAAGGTGAGTATGTCTAGGAGTGTAAATGTTCAGGCTGATTCACATTAACTAGGTCTCTGACTCTGTTCATGGTGGTTTTTTGTGGGTTTTTTTGAAAAAAATGAAGGAAGCCACAGCTACCATCCACTTTGCCTTTCTAAACTATCATCCACTGGGAAAGAGTTGAACTATGTCAACTGGCAGCTTTATTAGCAAATGACTCATCCTAGTTTGTCTTTAACCGTTATTACACCTTAAATGAGATAATACATGTATTTGTAACATAGGACTATGACAACTATAAAAAAAATCTTGGTTTTTAAGAGTTGGTTCTGATTCTCTTCGTTTTGGGCCAAACCTCTGTTTTTGCCAACAAACTTGTTCAACCTTTGAACATTGCTGTCTCAGGTGCATTTGAGAACTTTAGGGTAGGGTGTTATCTCTGCCGAAGGGGAGTGTCGGGTTAATTGGTTATGTGCTTTCTAAGTGACCTTTGGAATTTTAATTTAAAATAATGGGGACAATCTCATGAAACCAAGCCCTGGGTAGAGAGGGACCCCTCATGGATCTACATGTTGACTGTTTGCCATGAGTTAAATTGAGCTGCTAACATTACTGGCAAAATGACAAAGTATTGCCTCCTGGACTGTAAGCCGGGAACGTGTCTTCAAATTCTGTTGTAGTGTACTCTTCCAAGTGCTTAGTAGAGCACTCTGCACAAAGTAGAGCAGCATAGCGTAGTAGAAGCAGCATGGCATAGTGGATAGAGCACAGGCCTGGAAATCAGCAGGTCCTGGGTTTTAATCCTGACTCTGCCACTTGTCTGCTGTGTGACCTTGGGCAAGTCACTTCACTTCTCTGTGCCTCAGTTACCTCATCTGTAAAATGGGGATTGAGACTGTGAGCCCCACAAGGGACAGGGATTGTGTTCAATTTGATTTGCTTGCATCCACCCTAGCGCGTAGTTCAATACCTGGCACATAGTAAGTGCTTAACAAATACCATTGTTATTGTTATTATTATTACATAGTAAGTGCTCAGTAAATGTGATTTATTGATTGGAAGGCAACTATCATGTTTTTTGAAGAACTTTTTGTCTTTTCACTGATTGGCTATGGCTAAAACATCCCTTAAAGCTTTCAGTAAGATTGCAGTGGAGAGCTAAGACTTCAGATTTTAGATGTAAAAATTACTTATTTTGATTTGGTGTGAACTATTTTGTGATTATCCTCAAAACAGTCTCACTTGAATAATTGTTTTACAAAAATTGAGTAAGCTAAAAGAATGTAATTTTAGTCTACAGGTAGAGAGCATGTTAATGCAGTAGTCATCTAAAGTAAGACAACCTATCTAAAAAACAACCCAAAGAGTAGTTGATATAAGATAAGACTGGTGGGACGCTGGTTGAAAACTAACTTGTTGTTGGGAATATTGAAGAGTTGAGCTTTGAGCTGAGGGAATCAGAACGATGGAAGGATCCTTGTGCTCTGGTTAGGGAGCAACAAGCTGCTGATTATGAACACAGGACCCTGTCTCCCTCACCCCTAAAGGCCAGTTGAGCTTGTTCATGGGTTCTAATTCTGGCTCCTCCACTTGTTGCTGTGTGACCTTGGGCAACTCGCTTCCCTTCTCTGTGCCTCAATGACCTTATCTGTAAAATGGAGATTGAGACTGTGAGCTCCACGTAGGACAGGGACTGTGCCTAACCCTATTTGCTTATATCTTCCCCAGTGCTTAGTACAGTGCCTGGCACACAGTAAGCACTTTACAAATACCACAAGTATTATCAATATTATTATTATTATTATTCAGACATTATAGGTGCATGTCTGGGGTGAAGTTGAGGTTGTGGTCTCGGTCTGGAGAAACCCTGGGAATACAGGCCCAGGCCTGAGCTATCCTTGCCCAGGGAATGTCAAGTTGGTTCTGAGGATACTCCTTTGAGTTTGAGTCCCCTCAAGGCCAATTCAAAGGCTCCTCAGAATCTTTGATCAATCAATTGTATTTATTGAGCATTTAGTGGGTGCAGAACACTATACTAAGTGTTTGTACGATACAACAGAGTTGGAAGGCATTTTCTCCACCCACAAGGAGCTTACAGTCTAGAGAAGGAGACAGGCATTAAAATAGATTATGGATATGTACATAAGTGTTGTGGGGTGAATATCAATTACTTCAAGGATACAGATTCAAGTGCTTAGGTGACATAGAAGGGAAAGGAAGTAGGAGAAATGAGGGCTTAATTGGGGAATGCTTCTTGGAGGAGATGTGATTTTTAATAAGGTCTTGATGGTGAGATGACTGTTGGTCTGGTGTATATGAACCTGGGCTCTAATCCTAGCTCCACCACTTGGGCAAGTCACTTAACTTCTCTGTGCCTCAGTTACATCATCTGTAAAATAGGGATTAAACCTGTGAGATCCATATGGGACATGGACTGTGTCCAAACTGATTATCTTGTATCTATCCCAACACTTAGTACAGTGCATGGCATATTGTAAGTGGTGAACAAATATCATTAAAAAAAATGAAGGGGGAGGGTGCTCCAGGCCAGAGGGAAGACATGGGTAAGTGGTTGGTGGTGAAATAGACAAGACAGTGAGTAGGCTGGCATTAGAGGAAGGGTGCTGGGTTTTAATAAAAAATCAGAGAGGTAAGGTGGGAAGGGGAGTGCTTTAAATCCATTGGTAAGAAGTTTCTTTTTGATGCAGAGGTGGATAAGGTGAAGGGTCCTGAGGAGTGGGGAGGTGTGGACTGAACTTCTCTTAGAAAAATGATCCAGGCAGTTGAGTGCATCACTTATGTACATATCTGTAATTTATTTATATTAATGTCTATCTCCCCCTCTAGACTGTAAGCTCATTGTGGGCAGTGAATGTGTCTGACATATTGCTGTGTTATACTCTCCCAAGTGCTTAGTACAGGGCTCTGCACACAGTAAGACAGCACAGGGCTCTGCTTCTATACTGTGAGCCCGCTGTTGGGTATGTACTGTCTCTATATGTTGCCAACTTGTACTTCCCAAGCGCTTAGTACAGTGCACTGCACACAGTAAGCATTCAATAAATACAATTGAATGAATGAATGAATGAATGAATATGATTGATTGATTGATTGAAGTATTGACTGGAGTGGGGAGAGTCAGGAGGCAAGAAGGTCAGTGAGGAGGCTGATGCAGCAGTCAAGATAGGATAGGATACTTACTTGGATCAGTGTAGTAGCCATTTGGATAGAGAGGAAATGATGGATTTTAGCAACGATGTGAAGGTTGAACCGACAGGATTTCATGAGATTGAATATGTGGGTTGAAAGGAAGATGAGTTGGAATCCCAAACCAAAACTGAACCCTCAAGGCAGAGCAAAAACCTGTCCAATGTGAACATTTTCCTATTTTAATTGTCAGTGCTTAATCTCCCACCCTTTGCCTTGTCTTATGCTGTTGTGTTATCTCCGACCCATAGCAACTTCATGGACACATCTCTCCCATAACACCCCATCTCCATCTGCAATCATTCTGGTAGTGTATCCCTAGAGTTTTCTTTGTAAAAGTATGTAGGTGGTTTACCACTGCCTCCTTTCACACAGTTAATTTGAGTCTCCACCCTCGACTTTCTCCCATGCTGCTGCTGCCCAGCACAGGTGAATTTTACTTGAAGCAGATTGCCTTCCACTCGCTAGCTACTGCCCAAGCTAGGAATAGAATGAGTATGCCTCTGCTTGACTCTTCCTCCCACTGGTAGAGGACTGGAAACTCTCCAGGTGTGATCCTGAGAGAGGTTCTCCCACCCCTGCACCCCTGGATCTGGTGGGGTCCAGCAAGTCAAATGCTTTCATCTAGCAGGGAATGGGCTGGGATAGGGCTCTTGGAGCTACTGTGGACCAGATGCCTTGGTTGGACCAGGCAGCTTCTAGGAGGAAGAGTGTGCCTGGTAAACAGCCATTTGCCTTGTTAAATGCAATCCCCTGTTGGTCTCTGTTGCTCCCTGATTTCGTCTATCTCACCGCCAACCCCTTTTCCATATCCTCTCCCTAGCCTGGAACTCCCTCTCTGTCCATATACACCAGACCACCACGTTCCCCACCTTCAAAGTCTTATTAAGGTCATATCTCCTCCAAGAGACCTTCCCTGATTAAGCTCTCTTTCCCCCAACTCCCTCTCCCTTCTGCATCATCCATGCATTGGGATCAGTGACCTTTGGACATTTGATATTTGCCTCACCTTCAATCCCGCAGCACTTATCTAGATACCTTAAACTTATGTCTGTCTCCCCCCGCCTAGATTGTAAGTTCATTGTGGGCAAGGAACACATCTGTCAACTCTAGTTGTACTCTCCCATGTGCTTAGTACTGTGCTCTGCACATAGTAAGTACTCATAAATTCGATTGAATGAATGAATGAATGCCATTGATTGATTGATTGACTCCTGGTTAAATTTGGTTTGTACAGTCTTTTGTTTTGTGTGGGGGTCAGCCAGCAGGAGCCAGAATTAGCAAAGAAAAAGTCGGGGGAAAAGGAGACAGATCACAAAAGTATATTTGTGGAGAGGGGTCAAAGATCTTGACTGGAAATGAAAATAAGAAAGTGTGCAGAGATTCCCTGCTCTTGGTTCCCTTGGTTTAGAAATAGTTTATCAAAGGAGAGGTGGGGAGTTCAATAAAAAGGAACTTGAAATTTCATGGCTTTCTTTCTGTAGGAGCTAGAATAGTAACCAATTCCTTCACATATAGCTATTAAGAGAAAGAAGCTAATAAGCTAGTAAGACATAGGAGTGTCCCACTGATATACTTTTATTGGTTTATGGTACTAATTGCTCTTGTCAAACTTGAAATTGTCTTGTACAGAAAATGCAGTTTTGCCCAAAGAGTTGTTAATATTTTAAAACTGTACTTTTTAAATTAACTTGAGGCTAGCTACATATGGACCTGAAGCATAGTTCAATGTTACTATTTTCCATTTGTTTTAAATGGTTTTCATAAATAAGCACCAACAGGTTTATGGACTCAGAAAAACTCCTACTTTGAAGCACTCTTTTCTGGGAGGCTTATATGGGAAGCAGCTTGGTATAGTCGATATAGCATGGGCCTGGGAGTCAGAAGGTCATAGGTTCTAATCCCGGCTCTGCCACTTGTCTACTGTGTGGCCTTGGGCACGTCACTTCACTTCCCTGTGCCTCAGTTACCTCATCTGTAAAATGGGGATTAAGACTGTGAGCCCCATGTGGTACAGGGACTGTGTCCAACCCAATTTGCTTGTATCCACCCCAGAGCTTAATACAGTGCCTGGCACATAGTAAGTGCTTAACAAACACCATAATTAATATTATTAATTATTATATCTCTATCCAACTAGTGAAGTTGGAACTAGAGTGGCCCCCCTGTGCAAGAATTTGAGTTGAAAATTGTACCATGGGAATGGCTCATGGTAGGCCCTTCAGTATTGAGGAATTGGGGAGAGATGTTAGACTCTCCTGTAATATCAGGGGAAGGATGTGAAGAGACTTATACCATTTTGGCTTGTCAAGAAAGAAATGTTTCTTTTCCAAGTAGTCAATATGGGCTCCTTCAGAATTGCTGAATTCATTAAATCTGTTTTTGATTTTTTTTTTGATTTTTTTTCCACTTCAAGTCTTCCAGAAGACCAGATCTCTGGCTGTAGTGCCCCAGCCGACTTTGTCCTGGTCAGTAAATAACCAGTGAACATCCTGGAGTAGTTCTCTTATTCCACAGTAGCACTCGCAGGTCTTTCCTCTGAGATGGAAGTCTAGCTCCCTCAAGAGTTGATGGCAGTGTTGCTCCACAGAATAGGGATGCGGTGATGCAATTTACTTCTTTCCTCCTTAAGGCTAAATACATTAATTCCTCGTTGATGATGCACACTCACACAAGATCAGTAAACCAAAGGGCTTGAATCCGAGCAATGGGAGAGCCAACATCATTTACAAGATAGGAAGGAGGTTTTAAGACAGCAAGAAGAGTGCCTAGTTTACAAGCTTTCTAGCCTTTTTTTAACTCCCTACAAACACTATTTTTTCCCTGCAATGCTACTCCCTCACCCCTCTTCTATTCACTTAAAAAACTCAGCTAATACAACCCCACTTACATTCCCCTTCTAATCATCTGTAAGTCCTTCTGGTAACCCATACTTTCCTTGTTAAATTTAAACTGTGGGTGCTGTCTGTCTCACCCTCCTGGTTCCTAAACCCTTGCATCTTTTACTCTATCCCTCTAGGCTGTAAGCTTGTTGTGGGCAGGGAACATGGCCACCAACTCTGTTGTACCATACTCTCCCCACTGCTTAGTACAGTGTTCTGCACCCAAAAAGCTCTCATGAAGTTCTCTATGTGCAGAGCACTGAACTAGGTGCCTTTTATGGTATTTGTTAAGTGTTTACTATGTGCCAGGCACTGTTCTAAGTGCTGGGGTAGATACCAGCTAAGCAGGTTGGACATAGCCCAAGGATCACATGGGGCTCACAGTCCCAATCCTCATTTTACAAATAAGGTAACCGAAGCACAGAGAGGTGAAGTGACTTGCTCAAGGTCACACAGCAGACAGGTGATGGAGCTGGGATTAGAACTCAGGTCCTTCTGACTCCCAGGCTCAGGCTCTATCCACTAGACCACACTATTGGGAGAGGGCAACGTAACAGAGGTGGTAGACATGTTCCCTGCCCACAAGGACTTACCTTTTAGTGTGCGAGCTGATTGGGATTGCCCCTAAATTTTGTGGTTGTCCATTTTGTGGTTGTCTTGGGCGTTGCTTTCATAGTTAAAACTCAAGTAAGACTATCCAAGGAAACAAACCAAAGCCCTGTAGTATCAGGACTTATGTAAAGTAAATAAACAGCATATGCTAAGAGGTTGGAGTGAGGTACTCACCTTAAAAGTGCAGTGGTAAATGAGTGTTTTAGGATTCGAGGATTGCTCAGATGCATTTTGGAGGAATAAAATAAGCCATACAAAACTATTTGATCATTCAAACAATTCCTTGCTTTCTGGGCATTACAGGTTCTCTTCATTTATTGGTATTTATTTATGACATTTATTGAGTGTTTATTGTGTGCAGAGCACTGTATTAAGTTCTTGAGAGAGTATAAAACAATAGAGTTAGTAGACACTATCCCTGCCCACAGGGATCTTGCAGTCTTCGACAAAACATATGTGTGCTCTGCAGAGGTCGTAATTCTTTACACACACCTTTATGCTGGATGCTGTTTACCACCTTCTCTAGACATTCTTCTCTGGTGATAAGTGGGAGAGGAGTGAACCATCAACATGGAAATGTGGCTATTATTTTAGTGGCAAGAGCACTGTGAATGTGCCTTTTCCACTTGGTCGGCTGAGATGGCAGTGCCTAAGTGCTCCCTGGGGATTGTAGTTTCTGCCCCAGTCGCATTTGCCTTTGGTCAGTAACAGGACCGTTCATTATGCTCTGGTGGAGTGGATTCATTTTTGTACTTTCTAATGCCAATATTTTAGTTTTCCTTGCTCTGTAGACCGTAAGCTCATTGTGGGCAGGGGATGTGTCTATTGTTATATTGTAATAACAATAATAATAATGGTCTTTGTTAAGTGCTTACTATGTGCGAAACACTGTTCTAAGCACTGGGGGGATACAAGGTGATCAAACTGTCCCACAGTCTTAATCCCCATTTTACAGATGAGGTTACTGAGGCCCAGAGAAGTGACTTGCCCAAAGTCACACAGCTGACAAGTGGCAAAGCCAGGACTAAAGCTCATGACCTTTGACTCCCAAGCTCGTGTTCTTTCCACTGAGCCATGCTGCTCTCCCAAGTGCTTAGTACAGTGCTCTGAGCACAGTAAGCACCCAATAAATACGATTGAACGAATGAATGAATGAATCGTAGCCAAGAACAGAGTACCTTCAGGCTCGCCTGTGCCTCTCCTAAAATTCTCACAGCCCACAGAATTTAAGTGGAGCCTGTAGTTAATGAATCCAGTGCGATCTACTTTGTAAAGATTCTGCACTAAAGATGGAGCAATCGGGACATGAATCCCTGGGGAACACTCTGAATGAAAATTTCAACTAGAGCACAGCCCCATTCTCCAGTCGAAGGGCTTCTCCACTTTCCCATTTTCGTTTTCTCCACGTGCTTTTCCAGATGATCTCGCAGAGCTCCACCTGGGCTTTAATGAACCCTAGATTGCATCAAATTTTTATACTTGATTGAAAGATACGTAACTTAACGATCGAGTTTATGGCTGAACCCAAGGGCGAGAGGGCACATGGGATAACACCTGCCCCGCCGAGGGGAGCAGAACCCAGGTACGACACCCCATTCTTCATCCCGTTCCTCACCCCGAAACGAAGTCTGAGGCTCTCCCCTGTTATCTAATCAGAGCTGGGGCAGGGCGGGGCGACTGTCAGAACATAATGTATGGGAGCGAAGTCACGTTGGCTTGGAAAGGCCTGTCCTGTGAGCCTTTCGCTCTCTAACCCCGCCGCTCGAAGACACCCTAGGTCGGACCCCTGGGTCCCAGCTTCAGAGACTAGAGAGAAGCTGGACAGAAGCAGCATGGCCTAGTTGCAAGAGCAGGGGCTTGGGAGTCAGAGGGCGTGGGTTCTAATCCCGGCTCCGCCACTTGTGTGCTCAGGGACCTTGGACAAGTCATTTCACTTCTCTGTGCCTCAGTTACCTCATCTGGAAAATGGGGATTAAGACCGTGAGCCCTACGTGGGACAACCTGATTACCTTGTTTTCACCCCAGCGCTTAGAACAGTGCTTGGCACATAGTAAGCGCTTAACAAATTTATTATTATTATTATTATTATTATTATTATTATTATTATTATTATTATTATTATTATTATTCGAGCCGTAGATCCGGGGCCGAGGGTGGATTCAAGGCGAGAGAGAGGGAAAGGGGGGAAGGAATATCTGATCCCATGAGCAGTGTGGCTCAGTGGAAAGAGCCCGGGCTTGGGTGACAGAGGTCAAGGGTTCTAATCCCGGCTCCGCCACTTGTCAGCTGTGTGACGTTGGTCGAGTCACTTCACTTCTCTGTGCCTCAGTTACCTCATCTGTAAAATGGGGATTAAGACTGTGAGGCCCACATGGGAAAACCTGATTACCTTGTACCCACCCCCCACCCCCCAGCGCTTAGAACAGTGCCTGGCACATAGTAAGCGTGTAACAAATGCCATCATTATTATGATGATGATGTTTGCATTTGGGACACCTGCAATGAATGGGAGACGCAGCCAGTCCCCTGGGCCAGCCCGGGTTGGACTCTGGACCTTCGTCCCGTCTCTGCCCCGTCCTGGCAAGGGGACGCCCCCCGGCCTGCAGCGGGAAAAGCCAAGGCCCCCTGGGCCCACGCGTGACACCCCCTCTCCTTTCCCCCTCCCCACGCCAGCCAGATTTGAGGCTCCTTCTTCGACGCTGCCTGGAGGAGGGAGGAGGAAGGACCGGAGCGCCGGTGCAATGTCCGCGCCCCCACTTACACCGTAAGCTGGAGGGACGACAAATAAACAAACAAACAAAAAAACCTTTCATCCAACTCCGAAACCCCATCCACATGCCTTGCTTTGGAGCGGAATTAACTGATTAGGAGGGAAAGCAATTTACTGGTTCTCTTGTCGCGAAGGACAGTTATCGCAGAGAGGGCAAGGGTTGCGATAGCAAGCGGGACCTTCTCAGAGGATTAAGCGAAAGGGAGTCTTCGGAGAGGAGAATAAGCTCTTATCTCACCTCTTTAGCTATAATCCATTAATAATAATAATAATAGTATTTGTTAAGCGCTTTCAATGTGCCGAGCACAGTTCTGAGCGCCGGGATAGATACAAGGTAATCAGGTTGTCCCACATGGGGCTCACGGTCTTTATCCCCATTTTACAAATGAGATAACTGAGGCCCAGAGAAGTGAAGTGGATTGCCCGAACCCACACAGCAGACAGGTGACAGAGCCGGGATTAGAATCCATGTCCTCTGACTCCCAAGCCCGTACGCTTTCCACTGAGCCACTCTGCTTCTCAGTCAATCATTGGTATTTATTGAGCGCTTACAGGGCGCAGAACACTCCACTAAGCGCTTGGGAGAGTATTCGGCAGGGTCAAGGGTTTGGGACTTTCCCTTAAATGCCTCCTCTGTCCCTCCTTCCGTTGACCCTAGTACCCGCCCCCGAAAGGGACGGGGGACGGGGAAAGGCAGCCCCATCGCCAACCCGAAGAGAAGCGCAAAGTTCATTCTGGTTCCCGCAGGGCTGAGCTACTGGGATCGCCCGCTCTCTGGAGGGATACGCCGCCCCCCGGCAGGAGAGAGGGCTTATTATTATTATTATTTATTATTATTATCATCATCATTATTTTAATGTCAGGGCACATCAAGATGAGAAGGCTTTGCCAGCTGGAATCGGGCATGGAGCTCCCGCCCCCTTCCCACTTCGCTTCCTTTCTCCTTTTCCCTCTGCCTCTCTGCCCCTCTCTCTGTCTCTTTGTCTCTCTCTTCCTCTCTCTCTCCCTCGCTCGGATCCCTCCCCGCAGCAACCGGTATCCCCTATGGATTCTGCTCCCCGCTGCTGCTGCTGCTGCTGCTGCTGCTGATACTAATACTAATACTACTACTACTAATAATAACAAAAATAGTGTCTGTTAAGTGCTTACTATATGGCAAGCACCGTTTTAAGCGCTGGGGTAGAGGCGTGGCTTAGTGGAAAGAGCCCGGGCTTGGGAGTCAGAAGTCCTGGGTTCTAATCCCGGCTCCACCACTTGTCAACCGTGTGACCTTGGGCAAGTCATTTCACTTCTCTGGGCCTCAGTTACCTTATCTGTAAAGTGGGGATGAAGGCTGTGAGCCCCACATGGGACAACCTGATTACCTTGTATCTACCCCAGCGCTTAGTACAGTGCTCTGCACACAGTAAGCGCTCAATAAATACGATTGAATGAATGAATGAATAATCGGCATATAGTAAGCGCTTAACAAATACCAACATTATTATTATTATTACAAGGTCACCAGGTTGTCCCACGAGGGCCTCACAGACTTAATCCCCATTTTACAGATGAGGGGACTGAAGCACAGAGAAGGGAAGTGACTTGCCCAAGGTCACATAGCAGACAAGTAGCGGTGCCGGGATTAGAATCCACATCCCCTGACTCCCAAGCCTGTGCTGTCTCACAGTCAGCCCCCACCGGGGTCGTTTTAAGTAGAAAGCAGGGTAGGTTTCACTGGCTACTTGTGCACCCGAGAGCAAAGAAGCTAGACCCGCTCCGTGTGCATTAGAACTAAATCATTCATTCGATCGTATTTATTGAGCGCTTACTATGTGCAGAGCAGGTACTAAGCACTTTGAAAGTACAGTACAGCAATAAAGAGAGACAATCCCTGCCCATAACGAGCTCGACACTTTCCAGAACAGCGGGCGAGGCCTAAGGCCCTAGTCTCAAAGAAGGGGCAGCGCTGTGCTGGTCCACGCTCTCTTATCGTCCCCTGACCTTCCCTCTGACGTCCCCCAGCCTTCCCCCCCACCCCCCTTTCGGCCCATCGCAGAAGTAGCATGGCTCATTGGAAAGAGCACTCTCCTGGGAGTCAGAGGACCTGGGTTCTGATTGTACGCAGCCACTTACCTGCTCCGTGATCGTGGGCAAGTCACTGAATTTCTCCATGTCTCAGGTACTTCCTGTCTCCTCTCTGCTTTGACTTTTGTCCCCATGTGGGACAGGGGACTGTGTCCGACCTGATTATAGTCTGTATTTACCCCAGTGCTTGGCACAGAGTATATGCTTAACAAATGTTATTATTATTGTTTTATTATTATCCCAACCATTGAGGGGCAGCGTGGCTCAATGGATAGAGTGCGGGCTTTGGAGTCAGAGGTCATGGGTTCAAATCCCGCTCTGCCAATTGTCAGCTGTGTGACTTTGGGCAAGTCACTTCACTTCTCTGGGCCTCAGTGACCTCATCTATAAAAAGGGGATTAAGACTGTGAGCCTCCCGTGGGACAACCTGATCACTTTGTAACCTCCCCAGCGCTTAGAACAGTGCTTTGCACATAGTAAGTGCTAAATAAATGCCATCATTATGATTATTATTACCTTCCAAGCAGAACAACCCCTCCGGCCACTCAGGGGGCTTTGCTGTCGCTCCCTCCCCTGCCTCAGAGCCGAGATTCGAGGAATTGGCGCTAAACCCAGAACCTTGGCTTGCCTTTCACGTTTCACCGGCCTCCTCCTCACCCACGGGCCCGTCCCCTCGGCGTTTCCCCAGCTCCGAGCCCAACACGCTGGTCTGTCCGATGGGGGTGATGTTTAAATGTTTGAAGTTTCGGTGGGGAAGGGGGTGGAACCGATGCCGTAAGGAACCATCGTGCCGGTGGCTTCTCTCATATCCAACCATTTTTCACAGCTCCTTGTCTGCCCTACCCCCCACCCCCCGACCCCCGATGCCCCAGCGCTCAGTGTGGACGAGTGGCATAGTGGCTAGAAGCAGCGTGGCTCAGTGGAAAGAGCCCGGGCTTTGGAGTCAGAGGTCGTGGGTTCTCATCCCGGCTCTGCCAACTGTCAGCTGTGTGACCTTGGGCAAGTCTTTTCACTTCTCTGAGCCTCAGTTCCCTTATCTGTGCAATGGAGATGGAGCCTGTGAGCCCCACGTGGGGCAGGGACCGTGTTCAACCCGGTTTGATGGTATCCACCCCAACGCTTAGTACGGTGCATGGCACATAGTAAGCGCTTCACAAACACCATACTGATTAGTATTATTATTTGGGGGTTTCTTTCCAGGAAGGATCCATTCATTCACAAGCACCGTAATTTTTATTCTTGGGGGTTTCTTTCCAGGAAGGGTTCATTCATTTACTCCGTCGTAATTCCTGAACGCTTACTGTGTGCAGAGCACTGCCCTAAGCGCTTGGAAAGGGCAATGCAGCGATAAAGCCCCGTGGCGCCCAGCACCTCGACCTTCTGCTGCGCTCGTCTCTCCTCTTCCCCGACCTTGCCCGAAACGTTGTCCCCGGGAGAGGGGTGAGGAGGGGTCCGTCCGGGGAGAGAGGGAAGGGAGAAGGGAGGGAGGGAAGCTGTGTGACCTTGGGCAAGTCACTTCACTTCTCTGTTGCCGAATTGCACTTTCCAAGCGTTTAGTCCGGTGTTCTGCACACAGTAAGCGCTCAACAAATGCGATTGAGTGAATGAATGAATGTGCCTCAGTTCCCTCATCTGTAAAATGGGGATTAAGACGGCGAGCCCCATGTGGGACAGGGACTGTGTCCAACCCGATTGGCCTGTAACCACCCCAGCGCTCAGTACAGTGCCTGGCACATAGTAAGCGCTTAGCACATTTATTTTATTAATGATGTGTATATAGCTATAATTCTATTTATTCTGACGGTATTGACACCTGTCTACTTGTTTTTTTGTTGTTGTCTGTCTCCCCCTTCTAGCCTGTGAACCCGTTGTTGGGTAGGGACCGTCTCTCTCTGTTGCCGATTTGTACTTCCCAAGCGCTTAGTCCAGTGCTCTGCACACAGTAAGCGTTCAATAAATACGATTGAATGAATGAATGAACAAATGCCATCATCATCATAATAATAATTTGTTAAGCGCTTACTATGTGTAAAGCACTGTCCTAAGCGCTGGGGGAGATACCAAGTGATCAGGTTGTCCCACGTGGGGCTCACAGTCTTCATCCCCATTTTCCAGATGAGGTCACTGAGGCTCAGAGAAGTGAAGTAACGGCCCAGGGTCACACAGCAGACATGTGGCAGAGCCGGAATTATAAACCTGCGACCTCGGACTCCCAAGCCCGGGCTCCTTCCACTGAGCCACGCTGCTTCTCCTATCATTATCATTATCATCATCATCATCAGTAGTAGTACTAGTAGTACATGTTTTGTCTGTCTCCCCCCTTCTAGACTGTGAGCCCGTTGTTGAGTAGGGACCGCCTGTATATGTTGCCGACTCGTACTTCCCAAGCGCTTAAGTACAGTGCTCTGCACACAGTAAGCGCTCAATAAATGCGATTGATTGAACAGTAGTAGTAAAGAAGTAAAGTAGCAGTAGAGAAGCAGCGTGGCTCAGTGGAAAGAGCCCTGGCTTTGAAGTCAGAGGTCATGGGTTCAAATCCTGGCTCCGCCAATTGTCAGCTGTGTGACTTTGGGTAAGTCACTTAACTTCTCTGTGCCTCAATTACCTCATCTGTAAAATGGGGGTTAAGACTGTGAGGCCCCCTGTAGGACAACCTGATCACCTTGTAACCTCCACAGCGCTTAGAACAATGCTCGGCACCTAGTAAGTACTTAGTAAATGCCATCATCATCATTATTATTAATTTTGACACCTGTCTACATGTTTTGTTTTGATGTCTTTCTCCCCCTTCTAGGCTGCGAGCCTGTTGTTGGGTAGGGATCATCTCTATATAATAATAAATGATAATAATGGTATTTGTTAAGCACTTACTATGTGCAAAGCACTGTTCTAAGCGCTGGGGAGGTTACAAGGTGATGAGGTTGTCCCACGGGGGGCTCACAGTCTTAATCCCCTTTTTACAGATGAGGTCACTGAGGCCCAGAGAAGTTAAGTGACTTGCCCAAAGTCCTACAGCTGACGAGTGGCGGAGCCGGGATTAGAACCCACGACCTCTGATTCCTAAGCCCGGGCTCTTTCCACTGAGCCACGCTGCTTTTCCCCATCGGCCCCGCTCCCTCCCTCTGCCCTACCTCCTTCCCCTCCTCACAGCGCTTGTGTAAATTTGTACATATTTATTACTCCATTTTATTAATGATGTGTATATATCTATGTTATCTATGTTGACGGTATTGACACCTGTCTACTCGTTTTGTTTTGTTGTCTGTCTCCCCCTTCTAGACCGTGAGCCCGTTTTTGGGTAGGGACTGTCTCCATACATTGCCGACTTGTACTTACCAAGCGCTTAGTCCAGTGCTGTGCACACAATAAGCGCTCAATAAATACGACTGAATGAATGCTGCCGACTTGGACTTCCCGAGCACTCAGTCCAGTGCTCAGCACACAGTATGCGCTCAGTGAATACGATTGAATGAACGTTGCCGACTTGGACTTCCCGAGCGCTCAGTCCGGTGCTCAGCACACAGTAAGCGCTCAGGGAATACGATTGAATGAATGTTGCCGAATTGGACTTCCCGAGCGCTCAGTCCAGTGCTCTGCACACAGTAAGCGCTCAGTGAATACGACTGAATGAATGTTGCCGACTTGGACTTCCCGAGCTCTCAGTCCAGTGCTCTGCACACAGTAAGCGCCCAATAAATACGATTGAATGAATGTTGTCGACTTGGACTTCCCGAGCGCTCAGTCCAGTGCTCTGCACACAGTAAGCGCTCAGTGAATACGATTGAATGAATGTTGCCTACTTGTTCCCGAGCGCTCAGTCCAGTGCTCAGCACACAGTAAGCGCTCAGTGAATACGACTGAATGAATGTTGCCGACTTGTTCCCGAGCGCTCAGTCCAGTGCTCAGCACAAAGTAAGCGCTCAGTGAATACGACTGAATGAATGTTGCCGACTTGGACTTCCTCTTACCATCTTACCTCTTCCATCTTACCTCCTTCCCTTCCCCACAGCACCTGTATATATGTATATATGTTTGTACATATTTATTACTCTATTTATTTAACTTGTACATATCTATTCTATTTATTTTATTTTGTTAGTATGTTTGGTTTTGTTCTCTGTCTCCCCCTTTCAGACTGTGAGCCTACTGTTCCCAAGCGCTTAGTACAGTGCTCTGCACACAGTAAACTCTCAATAAATACGATCGATTGATTGATTGATTCCCAAGCTCTCAGTCCAGTGCTCAGCACACAGCAAGCGCTCAGTGAATACGATTGAATGAATGTTGCCGACTTGTTCCCGAGCGCTCAGTCCAGTGCTCAGCACACAGTAAGCGCTCAATAAATACGACTGAATGAATGTTGCCGACTTGGACTTCCCGAGCGCCCAGTCCAGTGCTCAGCACACAGTAAGAGCTCAGTGAATACGACTGAATGAATGTTGCCGACTTGGACTTCCCGAGGGCTCAGTTCAGTGCTCAGCACACAGTAGGCGCTCAGTGAATACGATTGAGTGAATGTTGCCGACTTGGACTTACCGAGCGCTCAGTCCAGTGCTCAGCACGCTGTAAGCGCTCAGTGAATACGACAGAATGAATGTCGCCGACTTGGACTTCCCGAGCGCTCAGTCCAGTGCTCAGCACGGAGTAAGCGCCCAATTAATACGATTGAATGAATGTTGCCGACTTGGACTTCCCGAGCGCTCAGTCCAGTGCTCAGCACGCAGTAAGCGCTCAGTGAATACGACTGAATGAATGTCGCCGACTTGGACTTCCCGAGCTCTCAGTCCAGTGCTCAGCACGGAGTAAGCGCCCAATTAATACGATTGAATGAATGTTGCCGACTTGGACTTCCCGAGCGCTCAGTCCAGTGCTCAGCACGCAGTAAACGCTCAGTGAATACGACTGAATGAATGTCGCCGACTTGGACTTCCCGAGCTCTCAGTCCAGTGCTCAGCACGCAGTAAGCGCTCAGTGAATACGACTGAATGAATGTCGCCGACTTGGACGTCCCGAGCGCTCAGTCCAGTGCTCAGCACACAGAAGCGCTCAGTGAATACGATTGAATGAATGTTGCCGACACACAGTAAGCGCTCAATAAATACGATTGAATGAATGTTGCCGACTTGTTCCCGTGCTCTCAGTCCAGTGCTCTGCACACAGTAAGCGCTCAGTGAATACGACTGAATGAATGTCGCCGACTTGTTCCCGAGCGCTCAGGCCGGTGCTCAGCACGCAGTAAGCGCTCAGTGAATACGACTGAATGAATGTCGCCGACTTGGACTTCCCGAGCGCTCAGTCCAGTGCTGTGCGCACAGTAAGCGCCGAAGAATTAAGACGGAATGAATGAATGAAGGGGTGAGAGGGAGGAAGGGTCGCGGTGGGGGGGGGCGGCAATCCGGGCGGCACTAGGACCCAGCGCCCCGGAGAGGGGCGCAGCGGGCGGTTCGGACACGAGGGGGCGCTGCCCAGCTCGGCTCCGCGGCGCTATATATAGCGGCCGGGGCAGCGACCGCAGGCATTGACCGATGTCAGGGCGCGGGGAGCGGAGGCGCGCCCGGGCGGGAGCAGCGGGAGCAGCGGGAGCCCGAGTCCCCCGTCGTCGCCTTCGTCCCCGCCGGCCCGGGCCGGGGCGCGGGGGTCCCTCGCCCCCGCCGCCGCCGCCGCTCGCCATGCCGACCAGCCTGTAGCCGCCCCATGGAGCCAGCCAACTTCTACGAGGTCGAGCCCCGGCCCCCGATGAGCGGCCCCCCCCGGGCCCCTGCAGAGCCCCCCCCCCGCGCCAGCCCAGCGGCGTCGCCTTCGGCTACCCCCGGGAGGCGGCCCCGGCCCAGCCCCCGGCCCACGCCGCCCAGGCCGAGCAGCTGGGCGACATCTGCGACAACGAGAACTCCATCGACATCAGCGCCTACATCGACCCGGCCGCCTTCAACGACGAGTTCCTGGCGGACCTGTTCCAGCACAGCAAGCAGCAGGAGAAAGCCAAGGCCATCCTGGCCGGGGGCGAGTTCGACTACCCGGGCCACGCGCACCTGGCGGGCCACGCCATGCACGGGGGCCCGCACGGGGGCCCGCCCGGGGGCCCGCCCGGGGGGCACCCGCAGATCTACGGCTGCCTGGCCGCCGGCTACCTGGACGGCAAGCTGGACCCCCTGTACGAGCGCGTCCCGGCGCCCGGCCTGCGCCCCTTGGTCATCAAGCAGGAGCCCCGGGAGGAGGACGACGCCAAGCAGGCCGCCCTGGCCGCCCTCTACCCCTACCCGGCGCCCCCGCAGCCGGCCCCGCAGCCGCCCCCGCCGCCGCCGCCGCCCCCGCAGCCGCCCCCGCACCACCCGCCCCACCCGCACCCGGCCTCGCACCTCCAGTACCAGATCGCCCACTGCGCCCAGACCACCATGCACCTGCAGCCCGGGCACCCCACGCCCCCGCCCACCCCCGTGCCCAGCCCCCACCACCACCACCACCCGCACCCGCACCCCCAGCACCAGAACGGCCTGCCCCCCGGGGGGGGACTCAAGCTGATGCCCACGGACCACCGGGGCAAGTCGAAAAAGTCCGTGGACAAGAGCAGCAGCGAGTACCGCGTGCGCCGCGAGCGCAACAACATCGCGGTGCGCAAGAGCCGGGACAAGGCCAAGCAGCGCAATGTGGAGACCCAGCAGAAAGTGCTGGAGCTCACCAATGACAATGACCGGCTGCGGAAGCGGGTGGAGCAGCTCACCCGGGAGCTGGACACGCTGCGGGGCATCTTCCGCCAGCTGCCCGAGAGTTCCCTGGTCAAAGCCATGGGCAACTGCGCCTGAGACACCCCCCTCGCCCTCCCCTCCACGGCTAGCGCTCGCTCGGGGAGCTGCGCGGAGGAGGTTGGGGAGTGGGGGGGGGGGCGGGGGGCGTGGAAAGAGAGGGTTTGCTTCTTTCCATCTTTCTTTCTTTCTTTTTGGTCATCGTTTTGGAGCCGACTGAATCCGGGACGGCCCGAGACAGAACAAGGACCGTCTGCTGCCCTTATCCGACCACCTGCTGGGTTGGGTGCCGCCGTCCCCCTCCCCGTCTCCTCCCCCACCCGACCTTTCTCTTCCCCATCCTCTCCGCCCTCCCCAGACCTCGAACTTCTCTCTCTCTCTCTCTCTCTCTCTCTCTCTCTCTCTCTCTCTCTCTCTCTCTCTCTCTGCGTCTCGGATTTGGGTTTGTGTTCGGTTCTCTCTTTCTTGCTGATTGGGAGGCTGAGAAGAGGAGGAGGAGGGGGAGAAAGAAAGGGTTAAAAGGGGGGGAGGAAAAGAGGGAACCCCAGAAGCCAGGCAGCTGTAGTATTAAATCAACCCGTGCCTTATGAGCGGCCCGTATAAGCTGAAACTCGAGTGTTCCAAGTATCTACAAGGATAGAGCAAGCAAACCATGTTGTGCCTTTTGTGGTCCTCTCCCACACACCCCTCTCCCTTCCTTCACTCCCCCCCACCTCCAAGCCGGTCCTTGCCCCCCTTTCGTCCCCCCCCCACCCCGCCACTGCTGCAAGATGTCTAGATGAAATAGTGGGGGACGCGCAGAAAAAGCAAGGTGTAGGTGATCCGGGATTGGAGCTGAGGCCGCGCGTTGAGGGAAGGATTTGCTAGGCCTTGTCCCTTTCTCCTGCCTCCGGCTCCAGGGACGCTTGACCCAGGGAGTGCCTGGAGGTGGGAAGTGGGGAGAGAGGCAGGTCAGGGAAAGAGAAGGGAAGGGCATGGAGTGGAGGGGCGCGAGTAGCAGGAAAACTGAACGGGAGACGCGCGTTGGGATATTCAGGTGCAATTAAAATCATTCCGAAGAAGACGGGAAAAAACCAAAACCAAACAACAACAACAACAACAAAAAACCCAACCAAAAAACACCCTAGTAAACTTTGAGCTTTTTATCTGTTGCTGCATTCGTAGATTTGACTCTCCACTGCTCTCCCTTCTCCTCCCCACTCCCGGACGAGGCCTTAGCGGAGTCAGGGCACTCTTCTTCTTTTGGGAGGAAGTTTTGAGGAGTTGTTGAATCACCAGGTTCATCTTTCTCTGACCTATCTATCCTCTCAGTCCTCGGTCACCCCACATGCCCGGGTCAGTGAAAGGGCTGGCACAGTGTGAAGGGGTTGGGAGCCGTGGAGGCTGGGGGCTGAGGAGAAGAGTTGGCGGGTCTCAGTTTCCATCGTCCCCTTGGGGTGGGAGAACCGAGCAAAATTCAGAGCAGCAGAAACAACGTCTGTACTGTATGTTAATGACATCGCGATAATACAAAGCACAATGAATAAATACCGAACCGAGGCGGGTATTTACAAGAAACTTTCCAAGTATTTCGCTTTATCGACTGATAGTAACACCAGTAGCCGAGCCTTTCTCTGTTCCAGCGGTGCCTTGTGCAATGTGAATGTGTCTCCCTCCGATGTATGCTAATATCACGTTTTATTATTATTGTTTTTTTTTTTTTTTGCTCACATCCTTGCCATGACGGGACTTCGTTAACAGAGGAAAAAATTGCTCACGAGCGGCAGTTTTCTTTCCTTTTTTTTTCCGCTTCCTTTGGGGCGATAAGCTAAAAAAAACCCTCTCCCTTTTGCCCCCACCTCCGTCTTCCATCTCTGCCTATGTGTCTGTGGGACTTGACCCCGGATTCAGGAGGGTTGTGGGAGAAGGAAGGGTGCCTCGCTTCATGGTAGGCTGCCCCGATAGCCGTTGGAGGGTTTGGGGAGAGGGAAATCTCCGGATTTTTACCGGAGATCATTCAGAACATACAACCGAGAAGAGACAGGCCTGCATACACTGGTGTCGCCCCTCAGCCGGAGTCCCCTCCCCCCTCCATATTTAAATCTATAGCTTTAACCACAATGATAATCACACGATATTTTTTTAAAAATGTCAAACCAACACACAAGTAAAGAGATTCAATTCGAAATCCTACTAATTTGAGTGGGGGAAGTGGAAGGCTTTTGTGGGTGAGAGTATTTTATTTTTAAGTGTGATACATGGAAATCTCGTGTTGCGTGTTTATTATATATATATATGTATAAATATATATTAAAATGGAGTTTGGTGTATTTTTAAAACCAGAAAAATCTACCGCACATATAAAGTTTGTCAAAAGCCCTGGTCACGTTCATAAATAAACGATATATATTCTGTTCTCGAGTCTTTCTCTGGTCTTACTTTCTCCCCTCACCCTTCTTCTTTTTATCTGATCTATAGGTGTTTCGGTCAGGAGTGGTGGGTGTGAAGAGGGAGGTGTCTTCTCATTACCCCCATTTAAGGAGGCTTATTTTGGGTCGTTTGGAGTTCTTGGTGTCATTCTTCGCCTGTATTTCAAGACCGAGAAGTCATCAAGACTGAATGCCTGGCAGAGGTAATGAGGAGAGCGGCGAGGTCACCGCTATAGGGAAAACAATCATGGGAAGCAGTCAAAACAAAAATAGAGGGTACCGCGGGTGCTTCTGCCGAAAGAGAGAAAACGCGCATCTCACAGAGGGGATGCATTTTCGGATGGTCTTTCCTAGAGAAGCCTGGGCCTTTTCAGAACCGATCACACATTCCTCGAGGTCAATTTATTGTTTCTGCCTAGGGTTTTCTCTCCCCGCTCCCATCCCTCTCATCGCCTACTTCACTTTGTGCGACTCCGGACCCCGGGACGGGTAAATGAAGGAGATCTGGAGGTCTTGCTGGAGAAAAGGGAAGCTCTTCCTAATTGGGGTGAGCTTTTGTGTCGCCGTCGCTCGAGAGGAAAGAAAAAAATGTCCATCCCTCTCTTAAATTGCGTGGGAAGGGGGGCGTGTGGTGTGTGTGTGTGTGTGTGCTGATGTGATTCTAGGCGAGGCAGCCAGTCCTGCCCGGGAGCGGAAGAGTGATAAAATCTCTTGGGGGTCCCTCCTGCAAGCTACCCCGGGGAAACCCGGCCTTCTTTCAGTTTCGATGGGGAGCTGGAAGCAGGCCTCGGGGCCCGACCGTTCCTCGCTCTCCCTTCACCAGAGGAGAGATTTTGGGGGCAGTGGCCGCGAAGCGAGGACGGGCCGTTCCCCTGCCTGGAAGGGAAGCGAGGCTGGGGAATTCCTCGGACTCTCTGCCCCCCCCCCCCCCCCCAGTGCAGCCCTCTCGGTCCTTCTGCCCCGATCCTCTCCCTACCCCACCGTCCCATCCTCTCCGGGCCTTCATCCCCCGCGGAGCTCTGCGTTTTGGAGGGACGGAGTGGAGGTGGCTGATGCTTTCTTGGGGAGAGGGTGAGGAAGGATGGGAGGGTCGTTGGTCACCCCACTGCCTGGAATGGAGCCCCAGGCCACCAAGGGCCAGGGGCGGGACCCGTCCGAGCCCTCGAGGAGGACAGAGGCGGAGGAGGGTCTTCAGGAAGGATTTCTTCTTCCAAATTTCATCTCCCCTCCCAGACCATGTTCAAGGCTCGGCCCCTCTTCTCCCCCCCTCCCCCCCCCCACCATATGGGGCCTCGGAGAGCCCCCCCTTCCCTTGACTGTCTCCGGGACGCCTGCCCGGTCGCGGGCCTGGGCCTGGGAGGGAGGTTTTGGGGGGGCTGGTGATGCCATCCAAATGGTCCTGCCAGTTTGCGCAAGGCCTAGGGGGATCGACCGGGTAGATGGGCCCAGCCCCTCCCTCCCCGCCCCCTCCTTCCCCTTTCTCCTCTCCCCTCCGCCCCCCGCCCCGGGAATAGCAGAGAAGGGTCGCATGCAAGTTCAGCACCGCCGGGGGAGGGAGAGACAGAGATATCAGCGTCACGGGGAGGAAGTGGGAGCTGCAGAAGTATGAGAAATAATAATAACCACCGACCCGGGGTGGGCTGGTTTTTTTTTTTTTTTTTGTGTGTGTGTGTGTGTGTGTGTGCGTGCGTGTTGGGGGGGTGCTCAAGATGCCTCGGACCGTGAATAGCGACAGGGTGCTTTAAGTGAGAACAATAAAGACAACAATGCAGCAGATAAATTGGAGAATAAAACCGATCGTAGTTCAACGGGTTCGAACTGGATTATACACTCCTCCCCAGATGCACTCATCCCTATCTCTTGGTGGGGGTGTGTGTGTCAGGATCACGTTGAGGGGGGTGTGAGGGCGAGGGCGAGGAAAGGGAGATCCGCGATTTGTCCCAACCTGACCGGGGACAGACAGTTGCTTTATTTATTCATTTATTTATTTCTTTTTTTACCTCAGATGGTCGCTGATGACGTGGGGGACTTGCAGTGAGCGCAAGCTATTGCATCAAATGACGGTGCCACCGCATTGCCCCCTGCCGTAAGTAGTGGCCGGCCGCCCCCGCCCCTTCCCCTGGTCCGGACTGCCCAGGCCGAGCGCCCCTCCCCCGATAGTGCTTGGCACAAAGTAACCGCTTAACAAATGCCATTATTATTATTATTATGTGAGCCTCCTGCAGCTGTTTCCAGCCGTGGCCAGGGCCAGGACCTCCTTTGCTTTCCGTTGACTCCCAGCTCAACTGTCCGAAGAGAAAAGGGGAAGGGCCGTCACTGGAGAGCAAACCGTCCAAAGACTTGCCCCCCGACGTCTGCTTTGGGAGGGGCGTGGGGTGGAGGGGGGGGGCGGTGGGACCCCTCCGAAATGACCCAGACGTGAAGGCGCTACTGGCCGAAACGCCCAAGTCCGCAACTCCAGGGCTGCGGCTTGGCTCGCTTCGCTGAAGAAAGCAATGACATTTTGAAAACGATGTCAAGTTGTTTTTTTGTTGGGTTTTTTTTTTCGCTAAAACGATGCTTCGAACGGGCGAGCGGTCACCCCCACGTTTAAAGCTCTGAGCGTTTTTCAGTGAAATTTAATTTTAGGTCACCGTTTTAATTCACCTGATAAATGATAATACATCCAGCAAGATCCATCTTTTCTTTTTTTTTCTTTTTTGGTGCCTTGGCACGTTTTTCTTCAGAATCCTCCGAGGACGCCGTCGGATCCACTCTACCTGGAGTTAAAATTATTTGGGAAGAACAGCACTGGCTGATCAGGTTTCACCAGGTCATGACTATGTAAAAGCAGATTTTCTGGAAAGTTTTCAGTAACAAGCTGAGCTACGCTCTTCTCGATCACAAACTTCCTAAAAATGAAAGGGGGTGTGTGTGTGTGTGTGTGTGTGTGTGTGTGTGTGTGTGTGTGTGTGTGTGTGTGTGTGTGTGTGTGTGTGTGTGTTTCCAGGTTAGGTAGCGTTCCCGCGTTCGATCCGCCCATCTCGACCGAGACATTTTTAAATGTATTTTCTTTTCTCTAGAAGATAAGTTGGAAAGCCCATTTAGCCAAAAGCCTGTGAAGGAAGTCTCAGTCTCTTCCTCCCCCCACACCCAAATTGCCCAGCCCCTCTATCACGCGCCCACCACACTCTCCCGCCCAGGACCCAAGAGGCCAAATACATGCGAAGTCGGTTCCGTATGGCAATTTGAACTCAGCGGCAGGGTAGTGGCAGGCTGACGATTTTCCCGAGCAGGTCCCAGCTTGCTGAACATTTATAAAAACCGATACAGAGTTCAACCGTAATTCCAGTTTTTCTTGTTCAAGAGATAATATGCCTGGGTTTCCCTCAGCGCCCCCAAGAGCCTCCCGGTGAATCAGAAGTGTGGTGGAAAAGGGGGAAGGGGGAGAGTGAAACCCTGGTATTATCTCTTATTTTTTTTTCCCTTCTTAATTTTTTAGCTTCGATTTCCTCTTTTTCTCTCCCCCACACGAAAGAGAAGCCTGTCGCTGAACTCTTGTCTCCGCAGCTGGCAGGGGCGGGCTAACTAGGCTGAGGAGGGGGCGACGGGCACAACCAGGTGCCCGGGTTCCCAAGCCCCCGCAGGATTCAGAGTCCCGTCCGAGGGCGGAGGCGTGGTCGGGCCCCAAAAGATGCCCTTCCCTCCCGGGCTCCGGAGAGAGACGGTCCCGCCAAAGTCTCCCGTAGACGGTGCGCTGCTACCCGGACCGTCCCCCGATGATCTCCCGTTGCAATGCTGATTCCTCGGATCCCGGACCGGGCTGTGGGGGGCTTGGATCTAACCGAGCCCCCGGCCCCAGAAGCCCTGAAACGGGAATTTAGTTTCCAGAAGGAAGAAAGGAAGGAAGGAAGGGGAAAAGCGTGGAGCGGGAATTCATTCTCTAGAAGGAAGGAAGGGGAAATGCATACCACGGGAGGATGGGGAAAATCGATTTCTTTATTATTTGTGATTTGTTTAGGATTTATTTATACCACGTGGGGCAAAGCTACCCAGCAGCGTGGCTCGGTGGAAAGAGCACGGGCTTTGGAGTCAGAAGTCATGGGTTCAAATCCCGGTTCCGCCAATTGTCAGCTGTGTGACTTTGGGCAAGTCACTTAACTTCTCTGTGCCTCAGTTACCTCATCTGTAAAATGGGGATTAAGACTGTGAGCCCCCCGTGGGACAACCTGATCACCTTGTTACCTTCCCAGCGCTTCGAAGAGTGCCTTGCAAATAGTAAGCGCTTAATAAATGCCATTATTATTATCACCCCCGGCGCCCATAAGTGACGGTGGAGGTGTTTCCCTGGTCGTGCTCCACAGCCAGCCCCGAGAGCCCGAGCGGGCAGCCCCGTTCCCCTTCTGACCTAGGATTCTGGTTTTTGGATCCGCTGAGAACGAGCTTGCAAAACGTTCTTGGCCCACTTGTCTGCTGTGTGACCTTAGACAGGCCGCCTACCTCACTTCTCGTTGCCTCAGTTCCCTCATCTGTAAAATGGGGATTGAGACCGTGAGCTCCGAACTGGGGCAGGGACTGTGTCCAACCCGATTTGCTCGTATTCACCCCAGTGCCTGGCACGAAGTAAGCGCTTAACAACGATTATTAGTGGTAGTATTAGTATTAAGAAGCGCGGGAGGTCGGAATGGTCTGCTCTGTCCTCTCGCAGCCTCGGCCCCTGGATCCCTTGAGACAGTGGGATTGGGAATTGGCAGGGTCGGTGAGAATGGAGGTGGAGTGCCTGGGAAGCTCAGTTTCATCCCCTCCCACTCTCCTCGTCCAGGACGGAGATCCTTTCTAAGCGCTGGGGCCTGGGGGCTGAGTCTCTGAACACAGGTGGCAACATGGGCTCGCTAATATTCCCGGAGGAAGGTGGAGGCTCAGTTTCAAGCGAAAATCCCCCTGATGGTTTTATCTTAGTGTCAGGGATGTCTTTCAGGATCCTTATCTCACGGAATCTTGATTATCTCACTGGATCTCCTGAGAAATCTGAAAACAAGGGGCTTGGCCATGACAACCATTGACAAACCACCCCATGACTCGACGATGAGAGGCAGTCCTGATTCTCAGAACCTCCCAAACAGACCGATCTGCCGGGCTGCTTCCAGGCGATCGTGTGTGCAGTACACGTTCACAGCTTGGAGTCGTGGAGTAGGAAATGTGGGAAACCGAAGCAAAAAAGAGTGTGAGAAATGGCTCATCTCATTGAGTTCCACTAGAAGTTCGGCCAACGACATGGAAACTTACTTTCAAACTGCAAAGCGATCTTCCTATTCGGAACACAATTCTTTCAGTCGGGGAGGGAGAGATAGGAAAGAGACAGGAGGGAAAGAGAAAAAAAGAATACGGGGTGGGGGGAGAGAAAAAGGAGGAGGAGGGAGAGAGATTACTAAAAATCAAACATGAAAGCTTTAAAAACATGAATCTCAAAAGGAATGTGTGAACACTTGATGCTCTTTCATTTTCCCCGTCCTCACCCCACAACTTTCTCAGTCTCTTGTCTGTTTTTCTGTGGATGGGCTCTTCTGACAAAAGCAGAAGACTTAAGAGCTACCAAAATTCACTATCGCAACCACACGCCAGAGCAGTGAAATAGCCAGATGGAATTCTGCTAAGAAAATGCCATTAATAATACAAACAATCTGTGAACTGTGGGGACAAGAGAGGCATGGCAGGGAATCGTTTTTCTGTTGTGTTTACACTAGTAAAGATCGCAACACCACGATACCGTACTTTTAGCCTTTTGTATCTATTGAATCTGAATACCAGCTGTCCCTGAAAATGGAGTGGAAAGAGAAAGTGTCTTCCATATGCTGAACAGAATAGTGGGTTACCGTATATTTTGACCGTTTCTGCATCCAGACAATATGGAATCATTTATACAGCCTCTCAGCCCTGCCAGTCCAGGCATCAGAACCGGTTTTATTTTTCCTTTATTTTTATTTATTATTTTTCTAGGCTTTTGACCACACCCATCAGGAACAATCCTGCTTGGGTGTGTTACATCTGCAAACGCACTTTAATAACACTAATAGGACTCAATCCAATAGATGCAGACCACAGCTTTTAAAGCTCCCTCCCAAAGATCCTAATCTATGGCTTAGTTCTAGAGAAGCATAGGAGAAGGTCCTCCAGCCCTGAAACTCCTCCCAGGGGGGATTCTGAGGACAGAGAGAAGGGAGGTAGACAAAGCTGGAAGGGTTCTTTTCTCCTCCAGGGTCCTTAATAGAGAGCATAATTCGATCTCTTTCTCCAGTGTCAGCTGAAGAGATAAATATTTTCCATCCTCTTTTCCAATATTGATTGAAAAAAGGGACCAGTTTAGACATTCCACGATACATCCCAATTTAAACCTCGTGTCCTCCACCCTCTCAACCATTTGGTATATTGGTATGTCTCCCCCCCCCAACTCCCCCACAACCCCATCCTACCCCTCGAAAAGTGAGCGAAAAGAAGCTGGAGAAATGATCTCCCCCAAAGAGAGTCTTTGCAAACAGATCTGGACACTGCATGGGCCTGTGTCAGACCTGGGACTTTAAAATGGTCTTGGGATCTGCACACCCTGGTGAGGATCCCTGCTGGAAAGGCGGAAGACTTGTTTGGAGCATGAATTCTGTGGAATGAAGTCACACTTGCTTCTGGCCTCATAAAGCCCCAGCAGTAGTGCAGGAGAGACTTGGCTGTGCCTGATCACTTTATCAAAATACAGGTCCAAACCCAATCCCTTTGTGAGAAGGTTAACTGTATCAAGAACACCACTCTCCCTGGCCCTGTGGGATAAGTGGAAAGAGGATTTTCAATCACTTTAATCAGAAGGAAAATGATTTAATCTCTTCCTCATAATGGCGAACCAGAAAGATGTTCCCATTCTGCTTGTTTCAGTCTAACCCTCAGCTGGAGAGAGTCAAATGCAGCAAGTAGTAGTAGTAGTAGTAGAGAAGCAGCGTGGCTCAGTGGAAAAGAGCATGGGCTCTGGAGTCAGAGGTTGTGGGTTCAAATCCCAGCTCCGCCACTTGTCAGCTGTGTGACTTTGGGCAAGTCACTTCACTTCTCTGGGCCTCAGTTGCCTCATCTGTAAAATGGGGATGAAGACTGTGAGCCCCATGTGGGACAACCTGATCACCTTGTAACCTCCCCAGCGCTTAGAACAGTGCTTTGCACATAGTAAGCACTTAATAAATGCCATCATTATTAGTAGTCATCATCGTTGTTGTCATCGTAGTAGTAATAGTAGAGGCAGTAGTCATCGTCTTAGCTCGTTGTGAGCAGGGAATGTATCTGTTTATTGTTATACTCTCCCAAGTGCTTAGTGTAGTGCTCTGCACATAGTAAGAGCTCAATAAATATAATTGAATGAATGCGTGAATGAATAGGAGGAGGAGGAGGAGAAAAACGAGGAGGAGGAAGGGGTGTAGTGAGAGTAGTAGTAGGAGTAGCATTTATTGAGAGTCCACTTAGTGTGGTATACTGTAATAGACACTTGGAAAGTACAGAATCCAAGTAGGACATACAGGACAATCTTCCAGGCTCTATCCAAACTCAACCACTCAGGATCTGTGTAAAGACAGGCCATTGAGCACAGCTTGTGCCTGAGAAAGAATGGAGAAACAGTGATGGGGCTCTCTTCTATGCATCACTTGTCCCCTCAAAAACACTGCACGTTCCTTGCAGGCAGGGACCATGTCTATCAACTCTATCATATTGTACTCTCCCAAGCGCTTAGTATAGTGTTCTGCACACAGATGCAGCATGGCTTAATGGAAAGAGCATGAGCTTGGGAGTCAGAGGTTGTGAGTTCTACTCCCACCTCTGCCACTTGTCAGCTGTGTGACTTTGGGCAAGTCACTTAACTTCTCTGTGCCTCAGTTGCCTCACCTGTAAAATGGGGATGAAGCCTGTGAGTCCCACGTAGGACAACATGATTATCTTGAATCTACCCTAGTGCTTAGAACAGTGCTTGGCACATAGTAAGTTCTTAACAAATACCATTATTATTATTCTTATAAATACAATTGATTGATTGATTGATTGAGAGCAGCTTCATTGTTGATGTCCCCCAGGCAGAGGGAAGCAGCAAGAGGTTGCTCTCTGGAGGGGACAGCTAGTCTTTCCAAGAAGTCTCTCTGCTGCTGATAGGGATGGCCAGGGTTTTCTGAGCAGCGTGGATGGAGCCCTAAGAAATCACTTTTCATAACAGAACAGTATTGCTAGACTCCTGTTTCAGACAGGGAAACTGAGGGGCAAAGCAATAAAGAAACTTGCCCAAAAAGGAGTTGATTTCAGGTGGGTGTTGGAACCAGGCCTGGACACAATTGAGCTCAGATAAAAAGGGTCTTCAGGACAGCTGTTCCGGGGCAGTGGGAAGGGGGTGGAAGAGGAGGAGCTGGGGGCAGTGGCAGCGGTGACATCAGCTCTTCTCCCTCCTCCCCCTAAAAGCCTGTTTGTCACTTGGACAGTGGGGGAGACACTACCCTGTCATTCTGGCTAGAAATTATTTTTGACATTTAGCACTGGTTGGAATACCTTTCCTCCAAGTTTCCAGGCTGTATTTAAATCCACGGAGTCTTGGAGGTTACAGAAATTCTACTGTTTTTAATATTCCCGGTTAGGCTGGGTGTTCACAGAGAAAAGGGAAGGGGAGGGCCGACAATTCTGGAACCAATCTAGATCATTCAGGCAAAAAATATACACTTGGGAATGTCTGTATTGTCCACATTGGCTGTTTCTTGAATGAATTAACCTGATAATGGCCAAATCTTCCCTTAGAGCGAATTTGACTTGAATCCTTCTTTGAAGTCCAATCCCAGATTTCATTTGAACAAATCCTGTCTCATGGCTTCCCTGCTTCTCACATCCAGTTCTCTCCTTCCCATTTGGGCTAAACAACATCTGCTGGAGGGAATTGACCACTGTTTCACCAGAAGGAAAACTAGTTACCTCCAGACTAGCCAATAAAAATTCCCTGCTGTTCTAAGAGCCGCACGTCAGAGCTCCTGAGAAAATTAGAGATCTTCACCTCCTGGGGGGAATACTCAGACTTACATAGTTCATGAAAAAATCATGGTTTATGATAACCTTGCAAACGTAAATGTTGGGATCTTTTCTCCCTGCTGCTTCTAGTTGGTTCCTCCCCCTTTCCAATTATGTATATAAGCACTGGTCATTTCAATGTGTGTGTGTGTGTGTGTGTGTGTGTGTGTGTGTGTGTGTGTGTGTGTGTCTGTGTCTGTCTGTGTCCGTCCAGAGAAAGAAGAGCTATTAGTTAGATTATATATTAGATTATAGTCAGTCTAAAGTAATGTCTTCACATGATTTACAATTTGAAAATAAATTTTATTTGATTACTGAATTTTGCAAAAGCAATTATAGTGACTCAGCATGACAAATCACTCCCAAAACAATGTCAAGCTGTTATGAAATAAGTTTTGTTCACTTTTTGCCTTGTGCAGCAACATTTATAAATAGAATCATTCAGTGCACTTGAAGGTAATTTGTTCCAAATTTTCCCACTAATTTGATTTTAATCTGATATTTAAAGTTCTCAAGAGCTCATATTCTCATTGATTTATTAGGTATTTGCACATTCTTTCTACAATTGAATTGAGATTAGCCCATGCTCACAGGCAATGGGATTTAATCTATAAATATTTGAAGAAGGAAATATTTTCAGGGCCTAAATGGATATCATTTGACTATCTAAGACAGCCTTGCAAATAACTACTTGCCCAGAGTAAATAATAAGAGTTTATACTGGATTAGCAGTTTAAAATGGTGACTGAATTTATTTTACAACCTGTTAACTTTCTGGGAGGAGGGTATTTGGCACAATTTATTCTATGAATTGAGTGCATTTGGGTGCAGTTGCAAAGTTTGCTCTGATTACAGAGTAAGGGGTGAGGAGTTGGAACACCTGTGTTCTAGTCATATCTTTCATTACATGTTATCCTGGTCATTTTACTTGACCATTCCACGACTTGGTTTTTTCTTGCTGATACATGGGGTCAAATAACAAAAAGTGAAGTATTAGTTCACTGTTTGTAAAAATAAAGGTTCAGAATTTTGCAAATTGTCTGCAAACCTCGGCTAAAAATTGCCATAGAAGTGAACATTGTATTTAATATTGTTATTATTATTAGTGATACTATTTTATCATAATATCAGCTGCAAGCAGGTGGTAAGTGGTAGGAAGATTCTTATTCCTTCCCTCTCTGAAGGCTGATGAAGTGCTCTACCTCTTGTCAGTGATAAGAATGGAATACAAGCATGGTGAAGGAGGTGCTTGGAATTTCATTAATGTAGTCATTTTGATGCCTTTAATTTTAAATAAGTGCTCCAGCCCTACTTAGAGGTGAGCTGGAAAGTCTTGAAAGAATATTTGTCGGAATTATTTATCTTAATGGAAGAAAGGCATGTGTGTCCTGAGTTTTATTACTGAAGACTGATCTGAGTAAGATAGTTTTATTAGCACCTCTGAGTGGGAGATAACCTGGAGGAAATTTCTTTTTTCTTCCTCCAAATGATTAGTCAAAGGGGGGAGTTGAATCCCTAACTTCCTACAGGAGACTTCACGACTAATGGTTAGTCTGGCTAGAAGAAGAAAAGTGTGTGTGTGTGTGTGTGTGTGAAGGTGGAGAAGGAGGTTGGAAATTTGAGTTGAATTGGAAATATTTTCAAAGAAGCATCAGAAAGGACTCTTTTGAATGTTATTCTCTCCAAATGCTGAGCTCGTTTCTGAGATATAGGCTTTGGGTAACCAAGAGGAACTTGAAGAAGGGAGACAGTGTTCATCTCTGGGTCCTTGTCCTGACTTCCTTTGACTAGCTCACCAACCTTGTGGGAATCTCCTGGTCTTTCTCCATCAGTAAAATGGGAAGGATCATCCTGGCCCTTGCCCCAGGATGTCCTGATAAGAATATTTAAAATCCCATTAGATCCAGTCAGTTGAGTCGAAGGCCTTACCTATACCAATTCAAGGCATGATTATTCTTGTTACCATTATTATGGTTAGCACTATCATCACTACAACTTTTTCTTGCAAAAGTTCAAATGTTTATAAAGCATTCACTTGCCAGGACTCTCTTTGCCAGCTAGCCCAAGGCCTGGTTGCATCTCTGGTAAACAAGAAACAGCTTAGTGGATAGAACACAGGTCTAGGGGTCAGAAGGACCTGAGTTCTAATCCCAGATCTGACCCTTGTCTGCTGTGTGACCTTGGGTAAGACTCTTAACTTCTCTGTGTCTCAGTAACTACACCTGTAAAATGGAGATTGTCTGCAAAACCCATGAGGGACATGGACTATGTCCAACATGATTACCTTGTATCTACCCTACTGCTTAATTCAGTGCCTGGCACACAGTAAGTGTTGAACAAATACCATAAAAAACTTTATCTGAAGGGCATGCAGCTATAACCTTATTACTTCAAACATATTTTCATGAAAACTGGACACTTGCATTGATGTAATAAAAAATACAGATTGTGATGCGTCAAAGCATCCTAGTGGTTACCTGCTTGATTTTGGAATAAGCCACCTTAATTTTTTGTAGGAGATGCTGCATTTTATCCCACAGAAGTAGGAATTTGCATATATTAAGGGATAGCTCTAACTGTGCTATTATCACTATAAGTAGTGGATTTCCTTACGACTCCTAGATCATTAGACATTCTACAGATATTTTGGCAGGAGCAAGGAACAGGTTTTATTCATTTACTTTTGCGAACGGGAGATGTGTGTGTGTACGTGTGTGCTTGTGTGTGTCTGTGTGTGTATGTGAAGGACTAGTCTAGCTCTATCTATGGGGGGATATGGCCAGAGCTAAGCAACTTTATCATCATCATTATTTTCAGTAGCCGCAGATGCTACATTACTTCAGATTTTGTAAAATGGAAGTGGGTACAGGAACACTGAATTGTATAAAATAAGTGAAATTCCCTTTCAAGAGCTCTGGGTACTTCAAGCATAATGAAAGGATTTTAAAGTCTTAGGGAAAAGTTCACTGACCTAATATTGTAGCTTGTACTGACAGCAGGTAAATTGCATGGCATTTTGGAACGAAAAAAATGAAAGACCCTGCATAGTGACTTTGCATAGTGTTCCTAGTTTGGCTTTTACTGGTGACTGGTCGTATCTTGACAGAGCTAGATTGAGGGGTATTTTTTTGTGTGTGTGATATTTGTTAAATGCTTACTATGTGTCAAACACTGTTATTAGAGCTGGCATAGATACAAGTTTATCAGATTGAACATTTTTTTCCTATCCACCATGAAGCTAAATTAGTATCTGGGTTCTAATCCCAGCTCTGTCAATTACATATTGTGTGACCTTGGGCAAGTCACTTAACTTCCTTGGGCCTCAATTACCTCATCTGTAAAATGGGGATTAAATCTTCCTCCCTCTGACTCCCAGACCCGTGCTCTACCCATTAGGCATACTGTTCATGAAGCAAGGCAGCAGGTTCCGCTGGGTTTTTCTTGATTGGAATTAGAGTATGCACAATTGTCAGCTGATGGTGAAGGTGCTTCCTGTCTTTTCCTCTCACTCTTTTCACCCCTTTAGCTCCTGCTACTGGCTTGCCTGGACCCGTTGTGAGACCATATATCATCTCAGTGGTGTTTATTGGACCCCTACTGGGTGCAGAGCACTTTTTTAAGTGCTTTGGAGTGCAAATAGTTAGTAGACATGGCCTAAAGAAGTTTCCAACCTAATAAGGAGCTAGACTCCCACCTGAGCTGGCCGGTAGGGATTGGGGCAAAGGGGGTGGGGGTGGGGTGGGGGAAGGGTTTTGGGGGGAGATCTAGGATCCTTTCTTCCAATCAGGTCAATAGGCTAACCACAAGATTGAAGAGAAGGCTTCCATGAATATCTGTGGAATGCACACAGCCAAAATACCACAGAAGCTACTTAGAGATAAACATTAGATTCATCACAGAAGAGTTGGGGTTAAAATGGAACTTTCTGTTGAAAAGCTCTTGAGGGCAAAAATTAATTTCTGTATGTAGATAAAGTGATGGATAACTTTCAGACTGAAAATGAAACTCTAACTTCATTTCCCCTTCCTTAATCTGATGTCCACAATGGCTTTACAGTCTTCTAGACTGTAAGCTTGTTGTGGGCAGGGAATGTGTCTGTTATATTGTTACATTGTACTCTCCCAAGCATTTAGTACAGTAAGTGCTCAATAAGTACAACTGACTGATTGACAGACTGACTTTAAGATTACCTGAGGGAGTAAGCTCCGAGTTAGGGACAGTTCATATCCATTTTCACCTTGGCCTTAACAGGATGCAGTAACTAATGGAAGGAGTGTGACTTAGTCTAAAGAGCAGGGGACTGAGAGTCCAAGGCCCTGGGTTCTAATCCAGACTCTTTCACTTGCCTACTGTGTGAGTTCGGGCAAGTCACTTAAGAAATACTACAGTTATTAATGGAAGCATGCAGAAATCCTTCGGACCTAAGTAGGGTTAATTTATTTATCCAAAACTTGATTTCCCAACTTGACTGGACTAGGACATCCATCAGTGATTTGTAAAGGTAGTCCATCTGAGTCCTCAAAGTGAGTACCTGACAACTGAGAAAGACAGACAGAGAGCACCATGGAAATCTGACAACAGATCAACCTGGCTAAATTGCTATGAGTCATGTAGACATGTAAAACCCAGCAAACATCAAACAGTGGCTTTGTGCCCAAAAGGTGTCACAGATGAGATGAACATCTTGACGTATGAGAAGGCAGTGTGATTATGTAGGGCAAAGTCTCACTAAACGTGCGTGAATCAAATCAAAAACCCCTGTTCTCTGCATGAAACCCCAAGGGTGGTATTGTAGCCTTGATAGAAGCACAGAACAATTGAACCTCACTATTATATTGAGCCCTTCTGACTGGTGTCCTCTGAGGACTTGATATTTGCTATGTTCTGTAAGACTTTTCTGGGCACTGGCTTTAGATCTCTGCTGAGGAGATAGCCACTTCCTTGGTCCCCTTGTCTGGATACCTGGAACCTCTTTTCTGTGTAAAACAGTGTTCTGTAGCTGTCCCTGTCACTTCCTGGCTGTGTGTCTTGGTTCAAGAGTCACAGCCTCTCTGGGCCCCCACCTCAATATTTGACACTATTCTAAAGATGCTTTTGGTTCTTCAGAGGATGGACCATAGAAAACAAAATCACATTATTGAGCCCCACCATTTGGTAAATCAGGTATGCGTAAGGGTGAGTTTAATTTTTTTCTGGGAATTAACTGCTTTGTTTCTCCAGATGTTGTGGTTTAACTCTTTCTGTGTCCAAGGAGACAAAGGTTTGCTTGTCATCTATGATGTCCCCGGCAGGGAACTAATTGGAGGATGCAAAGCCAAGGGGGTTGGATTCTTTTCTCCTGATTCTACCTCTGCTGGGGCAGATATTTAGTTTTGATTGCTTGGGGGAGGATTCCCCAATGGAGGACATATAGCTGATTATTCTTTTTGTTGGACTCCAGTTTTTCTTTTCAGATGAGATAGTTGAAAAGTTGGAGGCAGAAAATGTGTGAAAAGTTGTTTTTTTCTATTCTAGCCCCATGTTTTATTGTTTTCAGATGTTCCAGTTACTCTGCTAAAACATTTAAAATGTTAGTAACAGAATTACAGTACATAAATGTTGGACTTTATAAAGTAATCTTTCAACTGAAATAGCCACTGCAGGGTATTATATGGAATATACAATGAGTTAACCAACATTTTAATACTCTTTCAGGTTCTAAAGGTGCTGGTTAAGGGCTAGGAATGATTAAAAACATCAACAATGAAGTTGAACAGTTAAGTGACTTGTTCCTTGGTGTGGCCCCTAATTCTCTGAAGTTATTATAAACTTAAGTTTTGGTTTTTCTTTCAATAACTAAATAATAAAGGCTAACTCTAGAATTTCTGTCTGAAGAGTTTGGAAAGGGGCCAGTAGCAATGTTTAGTATAAAGAAGTCAATATGCAATTACCACATGAAGGCACACCGATCTGATTTTCATGCCCATCATTATAATGTAAATAAATAAAGCCATATGTGCATTGGGTTATGTTTGCATTGTAAGGAGGGCCAAAGACAAGTATTGCTGTAATAATTTTATGAATTGCCAATCCAGAAAATCAAAAAGGGATGAAGGTAATTAGGCACATTATAAGTGTATCTTTTGTGTACTCTGCCTGTCTTTGCAATTCATGTGCTGGGGAGAGGTAGGGGGGAGAAAGACTATACTAATTTTCTGTGGCCACTGCCACCAGTAACTTTCATTCATTCATTCATTCATTCATTCATTCATTCAATCGTATTTATTGTGTGCTTACTGTGTGCAGAGCACTGTACTAAGTGCTTGGGAAGTACAAATCAGCAACATATAGATTCAGATCCTACCCAACAAAGGGCTCACAATCTAGAAGGGGGAGACAGACAACAAAACAAGTTGACAGGTGTCAATACCATTAGAATAAATAGAATTATAGCTATATACACATCATTAATAAAATAGAGAAATAAATATGTACAAATATACACAAGTTCTATGGGGAGGGGAAGGGGGTAGGGCAGAGGGAGGGAGTAGGGGTGATGGAGAGGGGAGGAGGAGGAGAGGAAAGGGGGGCCAATGAGGACTCTGAGCCATAATCATCATTTAGTCTAAAATAGTATTTTTCCCATCAGGTAGGAACGTATTTTAGGCCTGCACTACCCTCTGTTCTTCACTTTTGAAAGCTGTGGTAGAGCTTGCCAAAGGCCCAGATTTATTGCTTCTGTGACTCTTTGTATGGAATTTAGGTTACCACTCAGCTGGCAAGTGTTTTCTAAAAGACAAAAATATTTGAACGAAATCATTTTGCTTGGGTGTATTTTAACAACTCCCATCTTTTCAGTTGAAAATGTTTGTTTTACTAGCCAATGCTTCCCAAACACTCCCTCTAGAATGTAAGCGCCATGTTGGCAGGGAACATGTCTACCAATTCTGTTACATTGTACTCTTCCAAGTGCTTAGTACTGTGCTCTGCGCATGGGAAGTGCTCACTAATTATGACTGACTGATTGGTGAAAGCATTTGTTTTATCCATTATGGCTGAAACCAACCTTCAGAGCACTAGGGGGCTGGGGGGCTAGAAGACCCAGATTCTAATCTCAGCTCTGCCTTGGGCCTACTGGAAGTCATTTGGAAGATCTTGGGGAAGTCATTTGACTTCTCTTTGCCTCAGTTTCTTCGTTTGTAAAATGGGGATTAGAAACCCTCCTTCCCTACCTCTTAGATTGTGAGTGACACATGGGATAGGGGCTGTGTCCAATCAAATTTTATTGTACCTCTATCTCAGTGCTTAGCACACTGTTTGGAACATAATATATGCTTAATAGATACCACCATCATTATTATTTTAAGCCCATATTTCTCATAAACTAAGTGGAACCAATAAAGACTTGTGATGTAGCTCAGGGTCTCTGTTCTTTGGCAGATAACTAAACTGAGACACAAGGAAGCAGCTCATTCTGCTGCTTCCTTTTCCTCTGTTTAAGTAGTTGACCATGGTCCTTGAACCTTAAATCTTTTTGAAGAGTCACTTTATAGACTGAGGAGGCATTTGAGTAAGGAGGCAAATCATCGAATGGAAGAGCTAGATTGCTTCTTGCTCACCCTTTGCTGGAACGTCTTTCCCCTGGCCTGGAATACCCCCCCTCCACACATCCGCCAAGCTAGCTCTCTTCCTCCCTTCAAAGCCCTACTGAGAGCTCACCTCCTCCAGGAGGCCTTCCCAGACTGAACCCCCTTTTTCCTCTCCTCCTCCCCATCCCCCTGCCCTACCTCCTTCCCCTCCCCACAGCACCTGTATATATATTTGTACAGATTTATTACTCTACTTATTTTACTTGTACATATTTACTATTCTATTTATTTTGTTAATGATGTGCATATAGCTATAATTCTATTTGTTCTGACAATTTTAACACATGTCTACATGCTTTGTTTTGTTGTCTGTCTCCCCCTTCTAGACTGTGTGCCTGCTGTTGGGTAGGTCCATCTCTATATGTTGCTGACTTAAGCGCTCAATAAATATTATTGAATGAATGAATGAATGGAACCAAGAGAAGTGGAATGTTGTAGGTAGGCAGTCATGACTAGTGGAAAGTTCCAGAACTCTGGGATCTTAGTTGAGGGATGGCATCCCTTCTGTCCTGGGTTTGGGGATGCTAACACACCAGACAGAGGTGATCTCAAGACCAGTCAGGCAACAGGCAGCTGTTGAAACTGAGCTAGGGAGGATGTGGTGGTGGGGCGTGGGGCTGGGGGTAGGGAGTGGAGAGAGGGGGTGGGAAGAAGAACACTCCAGTCTCTGAAGTGGTTGGGTCCCAATTCATTCATGACCTTGAAGGATAAGAATTTGGAAGAAGGATGTACCCCATTGTTTTCAAACCACATGCTTAAGATTTGTAATCAAGATCATGGGTCAGCTCTTTAAACTACAGCCTCAGAGCCTTCTTTGAAATCTGGCAGGGTAGCAGAGGGAAGTGAGAAAGAGGGCTAGAGAAAGGGCAGAAGAAGGAGACAGAGGAATACCTCTTGAAGGAAACAAAAGAGGGAAAAGAGAGAGATGGCACACACTCATGCAAGCAGACACAATTTAAGCAGAGCAAAAACATCTTGACAAGTCAGTCCCGGCCCCAGGGAAACAATGCAGGATGAGGTCTAGGGTCTGGATTCAGCACTCTCCTCTCCATCCAGCCATGGGGACTAAGAGACTGGGTTTTATTTTTATATCTTTATGCCACAAAAAGTAAAATAATCCCTACTGCTTAGAAAAACACACTTTATTGCTGTCTGAGTCATTTCCCACAAACCAGTTTTTTTCCAGTTTAGAGTTTTTGTTTTGAAAAATATAAGCATATTTTGAAAATATCTAAATGACTCTTGAACACAGAACCCTTTGACCCATTTCCTCTCCAAGGCCAGTTACCAAACACCTGATTCCACAGACTGGGGAGCCGGGAAGGAATGCTCCGAATGTTGGGCTGTGAATGCAGTTAGGGTTCCCTCTTCAAATATTCAATCAACTGTATTTATTGAGCTGTTACTGTGTGCAGAGTACTGTACAAGGCACTTGGGAAAGTACTAAGAGAAGAGAAGCGAAGGTGAGCTCTGAGGAGTCAGTGGCTAATCGTCTAAATTGGGATTTAATGTCTCACCTGGAAAAGCCATTGTTACTCACCAGGAGCCCGTGGCGTTTACAAGTTTCTGCATGGGGTCTTACTCCAACCTTCTTCGGCATCCTGTATCCCGCTGGTAGTTCCATCTCAAAGACTGTGCTCAGTTGGTCATTTTATGTTGGCTGAGTAAATGGGCCTTAAGACAAATGCAAACATTTCCAGTTCAACTTGACCAATAAATGCTGACCTTCCATCTCCGGACAACTTCTCCTTAGCTCTGGTTTCCTTTCCTTCCCCCTTATGGCTAGTTCACTGCTCCTCAACTAGAGGGCAGGTGGCGTAAAGGAAAGGGATGGAATTGACATAATGGAGGGGATGAAGGTTGGCAGGGAGGGGTTTGAACTCAACGGTTGAAGAGATCTGGGGATCTCATTTATCCCAGACAGTCTTCCCTTTTACTAGCAGGGCCAATCCAGGTCCCCTTGGACAGGTATGTATGAAACACAACCAACCCCCTCTATACAAGCCCATCTGTCCACAAGGACAATAACATGGTCCAGGGAAATCAGTTTTGATGGAGGTTAAAAGCCTAGACAGAAACAAGACTTTTATTTCCAGTTCTGCAGTTGTTAAGGTGGTCCAAGCTTTTAATGAACAAATTGTAAATAGCCAAGCTCACCTCTCTCACCCGATCTTATGAGATTTATTGAACATCTGTAAGATTGTTCCAGGAGCTTTGTGGGTAAAAAGGGTTGAGAGTGGGTGAAATCTCCTCGGAGCTTGGGAGTGATCATTTTTTTAGGTGGTGGGAAATGGTCCTTTTGCCCTGGGATGTGAAAAGGAAGGAATGTGGCAGCATTTCATGGCTTACAGTCCTGGATCAAAGGCCTGTAGCAGAGGAAATGTCTCCCCTGATTAGCATTTTCTAATAAAAGTGCTCAGCCAATCACAGCTCTCACAACAGCCTTGGCATGGACAGCAGGACCCCCTAAACACATCTCCTCCAAGAGGCCTTCACTGACTAAGCCCCCGTTTCCTCTTCTCTCACTCCATTCTATGTTGCCCTGACTTGTTTCCTTTGTTCTTCTCCCCTTCCAGCCCCACAGCACTTATGTACATAACTGTAATTTATGTATTTATATTAATGTCTCCCCGCCTCTAGACTGTAAACTTGTTGTGGGTACAAAATGTCTGTTTATTCTTTTATTGTGCTCTCCCTAGGACTCAGTACAGGGCACTAGCACACAGTAAGCACGCAATAAATATGACCGACTGAATGAATGAATGAACTAAGCTGCTCAATGCCGGCCCCACTTTACTTATGTTAATCTTGTTATGTTGTACCATTTCTACTTCACCTGTCCCTAATCTATTTTAATGTCTCTCTTTCCCTGTAGACTGTAAGCTCCTTGTGGGCAGGGATTGCATCTACTTGTTATATTATACTCTTCCCAAATGCTTAGTACAGTGCTCTGCACCCAGAACCAAAAAGCACCCCAGTGATCTGAAAGAGGGATCTTTGAAAGGTGCTTGGCCATTTGGGCTTAGTTTCCACAAGATCGTAAACTCCCCGAGGCCAGGGGACCATGTGCCTTGCTACCCCTGTATCTCTGAAGCACCTAGCACTCAGCAGCATGGCATAGTGGATAGAGCACAGGTCTAGGAGTCAGAAGGCCATGGGGTCTAATACTGGCTCTGCCACTTGTCCGCTGTGTGGCTTTGGGAAAGTTACTTTACTTTTCTGTGCCTCAGTTCCCTCATCTGTAAAATGGGGATGAAGACTGTGAGCCCCATGTGGGACAGGGACTGTGTCCAACCAGATTTGCTTGTATCCACCCCAGCACTTAGTACAGCACCTGGCACATAGTAAGCGCTTAACAAATACCACAATTATTATTATTACTTGCTCAATAGATGCCACTGAGGGATTGATTGTTTGATTGAAGGGCAGACCTGTCTGGATGTGAATGAATTGACTGATTGCGTCTGATGACCTTTCATACGCATGAACAATCTGCCTCAAAGACGTAATTTTCCTCAGAGAGGAGAGCCCTTGACTTCCGGATTCCACCCTAGGATCAGGCCCGATTTTAGGGACAGAATGTGATGAAATGCCAGTGTGCCTGGGCTTCCTTAACAGCGCCAGGGTGACTCAGCGGATTCAGGAAAGATTTCAGTTTCAGCAGAATATGTTTTCCGCTATGCTAACAGCTTTCCTCCCACGTGTTATAAAAGTGGCTCTATGCCACTGAGAGGTATTTCAAGAGTTTCGATTTTAATAGCCCGTGCAGAGTTTTAATCATTATTTTGGAAAGCCTGCCTTCGGAGTTCCAGCCAGCTGCAAGGGGGCCTGGGGGCAGAGCCCAGCTGAGGTGGGGGGTGAGTCGGTGGGAGGGCTGGAGGCTAATGGAAAACTGCTCTTGTTTAGGGGCAGAATTGCTCTCCTGCAGCTCCTTTTTCTGACACTGGAGTTGGTTTCTGGGTTTTGTCCAACAGTCTCTCCAGGGGAGGAACAGGGGAACCACCCTACTTTGAGACCCTCACTGCACATGTGGCTTCATTTTAAAAAAAATTTTACTTAATAAGCCTTACTATGTGCCAGGCACTGTAATGAGTAGATACAAGCTATTCAGGTTGAACACAGTCCCTGTTCCACATAGGGCTCACAGTCTTATTTCCCGTTTTACAGATAATTGAGGCATGGAGAAGTGAAGTGACTTGCCCAAAGTCACACAGAAGACATGCAATGGAACAGGAATTAGAACCCTGGTCCTTCTGACCCCCATGCTCTATCCACTAGGCTATGATGTTTCTCTTGGTTTCTGTCTGATCAGGGAATGGAAGCACAAATGTTATAAGATTCAGAGGGTCATGGTCAACCCTGGTGGATCCTGGATGTCAATGTCTCATGCAGAGTAACAAGATAATAATTATAGCAATGATAATGATAATAATGATGATGATGATGATAATAATAATAACAATAGTATTTGTTAAGCACTTACTATGTGCCAAGCACCACACTAAGCTCTGGGGTAGATACAAGATATTCAGGTCCCATATGGGGCTCACAATCTAACTGAGAGGGAGAACAGGCTATTGATGTTGGTCTACTTGTTTCATTTTGTTGTCTGTTTCCCCCTTCAAGACTGTGAGCCCATTATTGGGTAGGGATTGTCTCTATCTGTTGCCGAACTGTACTTTCCAAGTGCTTAGTACAGTGCTCTGCACACAGTAAGCACTCAGTAAATACAACTGAATTGAATGAATGAATGAATGAATGGGCATTTTTTTCTAATTAGCATTTGTTAAGTGCTTACTATGTTCCAGGCACTGTACTAAGTGCTGGAGTAGGTGCAAGCTAATTTGGTTGGACACAGTCCATGGACGACATGAGGTTCAGTCAGTCAGTCGATCATATTTATTGAGTGCTTACTGTGTGCAGAGCACTGGACTTAGCGCTTGAGAGAGTACAACATAACAATACAACAGACACATTCCCTGCTCACAATGAGTTTACAGTCTAGAGAGGGAGATAGATATTAATATAAATAAATAAAATCACAGATATGTACATATGTGCTGTGGGGCTGGGTGAGGGGGATGAATAAAAGGAGCAAGTCAGGCCAATACAGAAGGGAATGGGAGAAGAGGAAGGGAGGGCTTAGCCAGGTAAGACCTCTTGAAGTAGATGTGCCTTCATTCAGTCAATCGTATTTATTGAGCACTTACTGGGTGCAGTGTACTATACTAAACACTTGGGAGAGTACGATATAACAATAAACAGAGGTGGGGAAACTTAATCCTCATTTTACAGATGAAGTAACTAAGGCACAGAGAAGTGAAATGACTTGTCCAAGGTCCCTTGGGCACAGAGAAGTGAAGTGGCTTGCCCAAGGTAAACACAGCAGATGAGTAGTGGACCCAGGATTAGACACAGGTCCTCTGACTCCCAGGCTCATGCTCCTTCCACTAGATCACTCTGCTTCTCAGAAACAGGATGACAACAAATGCACCATCTGCAGAAGTACGCCAAGTCCTCTTCCATCCAGGTAGATATCTGACCCCGCAACTTGCTCTGAAGTCTTGGGGCCCTTCCTAGGTCTCTGTGAACAGAAGTGCCATGGAACTTGATGTCAGGAGGTAAAGTGAAGGAAGGCTGAGTGTTTAAAATAGAAATACCTCCCCATGTCGCAGCCGTACCAGACAAGGGACAGATCAGCTGAAAACCAGACTGTCTAGTAAACTGCTAGTTATCTGGCCACCCTACATAGGATATATGCTGAATGAAGAACAGAGTAACGTTTTCTAAAACACTAGGGAGTCAGTCACTTTGTGTCAATCATCAGGGGCCTTGGATCATTCATTGGGGGGTATTTTTATTCATTGAAGTTAATGAGCCAAATTCTCCCAGCATGTAAACGGCCCCCTGAGAGTACTACTGTAGCATAAGCTCTTTCAGAAACTGCATGAGTCCTGCCAAGGCACTATAACACTAGTGGGTGCCCTTAAGAAATCATTTTCAAAACACAGTAAAATCTCACTTGACCTGAGATTCATTTCCCTGGAAATCCCACCCCTCCCAAAAGGTCGGCATTTCGAACCCCCCTGCTGTTTCTCTCCCTCCACTCCATCCGGTCAGTCCTGACCTTCTTAATCTAGGGTGTGTGTGTGGAGGGGGGAATGATTATTTATTGTCCAGAAAGCTTCTTCTGCCATGGGGTCAAGCATTGTCCAGATTTCTGGTTTTCCAGAAAAAAATGAATATTTAGAGAGTGCTTGGTGGAATGAGATTTTTCATTAGGATCCTCATGGTCTTGATACTGAAAATGCTTCATTCGCTCTCTGTTGGGAGTTGAAGCAGATCAGCAGGAATCTCTGGGCCCTGGAATCAAATGCAGAACAGTGAGGGGAGAGGGCAGAGGGAGTGGAGGCTGGCTTGCTACCTCAGGGTAGGCGGGATGGATTTTCATCAAGTCTGGCCCCTGGGCAGAGCTTCCAGGAAGCAGGACTTTGGAAGCCTTTTCTACACACAGCATATGCTTCAATCTGCTCTGGAGCAAGCTGTGTCCTCTGGCAGCCTGTGCTCTTAACCCGCCCCCCTGGGGCGGTGACGGGAAGACTGTGGGGCCGTTGATCCTTCCTGAACTTCCTCTTCCTCTTTCGCTTGTTTTCCTTAAAATCATCAAGTCACAGGGCTGGGAGAGATGTCACGGAGTCATCTGGGCCAGTCACCTGTCTCAGGAAATTGGGTCCCCAGTTCAGCCAGAACAGGTGTTTGTTCACCTATGATCAATTTTACAATCTTTAGGGGTAGAGATTCCAGATGCTCTGTTGTGGTCTGCCTCAGGTACAAGAAGTTTCCAGCTCAATCCTCTCCTCTTGTAATGTAAACTACTTTTCTTCTGTTTGATCATCTGGTACAAGGAAAGCAACTTGTGGGCCCCCTTATAATAGCCTTTCATCTATATGAAGACCATTATTAACTTTGCGGCTTTATCTTCAGGCTGAACAACCCCAATTCCTTTCCCTCTTCCTCTTAGAGACCATTCCTTGAGTCATTTTGGTTATTTTTTCCTCCTGGGCTCCCTTTAAATGCATTGCCCCCAGTGGGTGCTTAATATATTCTACTATCACAAGCAGCATGGCCTAGTGGATAGAGCACAAGCCTGAGACTCAGAAGGACTTGGGTTCTAATTCTGGCTCCGCCACTTGTCTGCCTTGTGTCTTTGGGCAAGTTGCTTCACTTCTATGTGCGTCAGTTAACTCATCTGTAAAATGAGGATTAAGACTATGAGCCCCATATGGGACAGGGACTGTCCAACCCAATGCGCTAGTATCCACCTCAGCACTTAGTACAGTGCCTGCATGTAGTAAGCACTTAGCAAATACCACAGTTATTATTATTATCATTATTTCTACTACTATTTTTATTACTACTACTACTACTACTACTACTACTACTACTACTACTACTACTACTGCCACTAGGAATCAGAGTCTGGGTTTTAATCCAGGCTCTCCCACTTGTCTGCTGTCTGATCGTAGGCAAGTCACTTAACTTCTCTGTGTTTCAGTTCCATTATCTGTAAAATAGGGATTCAATCCTTCTCCCTCCTACTAAGACTATGGGCCCTGTGTGGTGTAGGGACTGTGTCCAATCTAATAATCTTGCGTTTACCCCAGAGTTTAATACAGTGCTTAGCAGGCACATAGTAAGCACTTAACAAATAGCATTATACTACTACTACTCACTTCTCCAATTTCTTCTCATCGCTTTTAGAGGTCAATGACCTAATTGGACACAGTACTCTAAGTGTCCGGTGAGTGGGCATTATAGCAGAGAGGTTACTCAAATGTCTTGAGGGTCATGCTCTTATTAGGGACTGTCTCTATATGTTGCCAACTTGTACTTCCCAAGCGCTTAGTACAGTGCTCTGCACACAGTAAGCGCTCAATAAATACGATTGATGATGATTATTATTATTATTGATACAAGCCAGTAATATGGAAGCTATTGTAAAAATGGCACTGCATTGCTGATTCATTTTCAGTTTGCAGTCAGTAATGATCCATGTTGAAACTGCCAGCCCTCAACCCCACTGCCCTCTCTGGCAACAGCCTCTTGCACCTGTTTGAACTCTTTCAGCAGGTTGTGCACAACTGCTGCCTCCCCTTACGCACCACCACCACCTCTCTCCTCCATCTCGAGCAATCTGGATTTTTGCCCCCTCTGCCCTCCTGAGACCATAGTCTCCCTGGTCTCTAATAATGTACTTTTTGGCCACATGTAATGGGCTTTATTAGTTCCTAACTTCCCTAACTTATTGGATGCCTTTAACACTGCTGTGTCAATCCATTTTCAATGGGGTTTTTTGCCTGCCTGCTGGGTGCAGAGCACTGAACTAAGTGCTTAGGAGATTATGTGGCCAAGTGGAAAAAGCATGGGCTTGGGAATCAGAGGACCTGGGTTCTAATCCCCATTCTGCAACTTGCTTGCTGTATGACCTTGGGCAAGTCACTTCTCTCTGCCTCAGTTTTCTCACTGTAAAGCGGTGATTAAATATCTGTTCTCCCTCCTACTTAAACTGTGAGCCCCATGTGGGACAGGGACTATGTCCAACATGTATAACTTGTATCTACCTCAGTGCTTAGACCAGTGCTTGACTCATCGTAAATACTAACAGAATAATGATAAAGATAATAATAATAATAATAATAATAATAATAATGAAAAATAGGATTAGTAGACATGACCCCTGCCCTCAAGGAATTTTTGAATTAGTAAGTGACCTTATCTACTCTGCTGGTTTTCTTCTTAGGTCTCTGACTGCCCCTTGTCTATCACCTTTGTCTTTGTCTTTCCACATTCTATAACTGTGTAAAGTATCTCAAGGCTCTGTTCTTGGTCCTCTATTCCTAGTCTCTTGAAAAACTAATCTGCTCCCATGGTTTCAGCTACCATCTCAATGTTTAGGATGCCCATATCAACCTCATCAGCCCTGTCGTCTCACCTGCTTTACCATCTCCTATTTTCTCTTGCCTCTGAGTCTTATGACCCATTAACACTTTAAATTCAAAATGTCAAAAACTGAATTCATCTTTTCTCTTAAAGCTTCTACTCCTATTAACTTTCCCATCACTGTCAACAATGCTGCCACCCCATTTCAGAAGTTTACCATTTTGGTATTGGTTGTGGACAGGGAATATGTTTACCAATTCTGTTATGGTATACTCCCCCAAGTGCTTAGTACAGTGCTCTGCACACAGTAAGTGCTCAATAAATACAACTGATTGCTTGATCTTTGCCTCCTTGCTGTAGTTTACCCTCCACATTTACTTGCTCACTGAATGCTCTTTTCTATTTCATTAATCCAACCCATTTCTCTCCACCTTTTGCTCCACCACCTTGATTCAAACTCTTGTCACCTTCCTCTTGGATTAATGAATCAGCCTTCTTACTGGTTTTCCAGCCTCAAATCTATCTCCCCTTTGGTCTACCCTACATAGAACTCTCCAAATAATCTTCTTAAAATATCCCTCAGAGTGCACTGTTATTGTTATCATTATTCTTATATGTATCATTCATTAGGCACTTACTATGTACTATAGTAAGTACTATTGTACTATATTCTGGGATAAACACAAAAAATCAAGTATAGCCTAGTATCCATACCACAGAAAACTCACAATCCAATAACATAACATTCCACCTGAAAAACCTTAAATGTTTATTTCTTTTTAAATAAAACATAAACAATTGGCTATAAGACTGCTCCACTCCAGAGGGCACCTAGCATAGCACTGTACACATAATGGATGCTCACTCTACACAAAATAAGTACTCAGCACTCTACATATAGGTGCATCATAATAGGCTGTTGATGATGATGATGATGACAGCTGTGTGTGTGTGTGTGCGGGGGGAGGCTAGTAGATAGACCTTAGAACTGGTAGCCAAGATAGCTGGGTTTTAGTTCCAACTCTGCCACTGGCTTGCTGTGTGACCTTGGGCAAAGTGCTTAACCTCCCTGGGCTTCAGTTTCCTCATTAGTAAAATGGGGATTAGGACTGTGAGCCCTATGTGGGTCATGGACTGTGTCCAACCTGATTACCTTCTATCTACACTGCGTTTTGTACAGTGATTTGACAAATAATAAGCACTTAACAAATACCATTAAAAAAAGATTCAAAGAGTAGAAATAAGTGAAGGCTGGGGCTGGTGGCAGCTGTGGTCTTCTGGCAGCCTTGGAGTCAGGGGAAGTGAGGAGGAATAGAGATAGCAAAACAGTGGCCAAAATCTTCTACCCCTTAACATTTACCCTTGCATCCAGTCTAGTGGGTCTGTGCATCAACCTGCCCCTGCCTTTCTTTCATTCATTCATTCATTCATTCATTCATTCACTCACTCATTCATTCATTCAATCATATTGTATACAGAGCACTGTACTAAGTGCTTGGGAGAGTACAAAATAACAATAAACATACACATTCCCTGCCCACAATGAGCTTACAGTCTTAAGGGGGAATCAGACATTAATATAAATAAATAAATTATAGATATGTACATAAGTGTTGTGTGGCTGGGAGGGGGGAAGAGCAAAGGGAGCAAGTCAGGGTGATGCAGAAGGGAGTGGGGGAAGAGGAAAGGAGGGCTTAGTCAGGGAAGGCCTCTTGGAAGAGATGTGCCTTCAATAAGGCTTTGAAGGAGGGGAGAGTAATTGTGTGTCAGATATGAAGAGGGAGCTTTTCTCCATACTCTCTCATCTATGGTCTCTGACCTCTCCCCAGCTATTCTCTCATCTATCTGCTGCTCTTCACCCACCCCAACAACTAAGTTCTGCCCCCACTAATTTCATCAGCCTTTATGGCTTCATTTCCTCTCCTTGTGCTTTCTTCCTTTCCAGATTCTCACTCTAGCTCCTGAATGTGGCGGGTTTTACTACTATTACTACTACTACTACTACTACTACTACTACTAGTAGTAGTAGTAGTTGTAGTAGTACTGATGGTATTTGCTAAACACTTATTAAGTGTCAAGCACTGTTCTAAGCACAGGGGTAGTTACAAGCTAATCAGGTTGGACACAGTTCCTGAGGTAACTGAGGCACAGAGAAGTGAAGTACTTGCCCAAGGTCACACTGCAGACAAGTGGAGGATTCAGAATTAGAACCCAAGTCCTTCTGACTCTTAAGCTTGTGCTCTATCCACTAGGCCATGCAATTTCAGAAATCTCCTAGGCCTCACTAGAGACAGGTGGCCTCTTCCCCCACTTCAGGAATACACAATATTGTTGCGAGCCAGAATTTCTTCTGAATGGGAGGCAGGAGGAGGCTGCAGGGCAGGGTGGAAAGTGAATAGGATTGGGCGGGTCAAGCAGAGGAGATCTGGCGAGCCCAAGGATTGGGGATAAGGAGGCTGACTGACCTAGGCAGCCCTTCAATTCAATGTTTGGTTCCAGTGTCAGACCGGTGTCATTTGCAAAATGCTGAGACAGCAATAGCAGCAGCGGCAGCTGCTTTTGCATCAGGCGCTTCACCACACAATGGAACCAAAGAAGAAGCAGAGCGTCAAACTGGGGAAGTATGGGCCCCAGAACAGGGGTCCGCCCCAGCACTGGAGGCTCGGACGACGCCTTGCTTGATCTCAGCTGGGGAGCTTGAAACAGCCGCAGCCGTGGCAGGACTTTCCAGTTTTACTTTATTCGGGAAGTCATGAGACTGACTTTTCGAGGGCTAGACACAAGTAGAAACCCCCTAGGACCTGAATTCCCTTCTCAAGGGAAGCATCTGGTGGGCGGGTTCCCGGCAGCCCAGGTCCAGAATCCAAGCCCAAAACATCATCCTGTCTCCCGCATTCCTCATTCCTCTGAGAGTCTCTCTGTAACCTTCTCTCCCTGGACCCCAGTGTGGGTAGATTACTGAAAGGACTAGAGTAAGTGGGGTCAAATTGCAGTGGGAGGGAAGAGGGTTAAACCCCAAGAAGTGCTTCCTGAATGTAAGGATGATTCAATACTGCAGCAGGTACAAGATAGCTAGGGGAAACAGGTCATCTCTTGGGATTTATACAGTCTCTCTAGACTCTAAGCCTCTTGTGGACAGGGAACAGGTCTACCAACTCTATTAAATTGTACTTTCTCAAGCACTTAGTACAATACTCTGCCCAGAGTAAATACCCAATAAATATATTTAAAAGGAGAAATCACCAGCTGTCTTGGGTCATTGGCTAGTACCCTGCTGGAGGCAGATTGCCAAATGACCGTCTGAGGACCCTATAAACTCCAGGATTCTTTTTTGACTTTTTTATGGTATTTGGTATTTATTATGTGTATATACATAGTTCTATTTATTTGTATTGATGTCTTTATTTGTATTGATGTCTGTCTCCCCACCTTTAGACTGTGAGCTGGTTGTGGGTGGGGATTGTCACTGTCACTGTTTATTGTTGTATCGTACTTTCCCAAGTGCTTAGTACTGTGTTCTGTGCACAGTAAGTGCTTAATAAAAATGATTGAATGAATAAATAGTATTTTTTAAGCCCTTAATATGTCAGTTAGTCAATTGTATTTATTGAGCACTTACCGTGTGCAGAGCACTGTACTAAGCTTTTGGAGAGTACGATGTAACAATATAACAGACACAGTCCCTGCCCACAACAAACTCACAGTTTAGAGGGGGAGACAGACATTAATAAAAATAAATAAATTACAGATATGTACATAAAAGTGCTGTGGGGCTGGGATGGGGATGAATAAAGAAAGCAAGTCAGAAGTGAGTGGAAGAAAAGTAAAAAAGGGCTCAGTCAGGGAAGGCCTCTTGGAGGAAATGTGCCTTCAGTAAGGCTTCAAAGTGGGGGATCAGGTTGGACTCATATGGGGCTTACAGGTAAGATAACTGAAGCACCAAGAAGTTAAGTAACTTGCCCAAGGTCATACAGCAGACAAGAGGCCAAGCTGGAATTAGAATCTTAGTCCTACCAATTCTTAGGTCCATGCTCTACCCTCTAGGCAACACTGCTTCTCCAAATGCAATTGCTTTTTTTGTCCTGCCAATGGGAATGACATTCATAGTTGGACCTCAGGAGAGACTGGATCAGAAATCCAGCTCAATAGGTTCTCTGGTTTCATTTTTTTCCAGATTGGAGTAAAGAAAAGGATCCTCTTATATTTAATCGATTTGAGCTCTGGCGGCCAATCCACATATTAAAGCTACCCACAAACATTTCAATCGGATGACACATGGTCCATGAACGTTACTCTTGATGAGTGACTCTTTGAGAAAAAAATGGTCAGGACAATGCCTCTTTCCTCATCAAAGTCTGAAGTCATTCTCTGCAGGCACAGCACAAGTAGACTAGACTGACAGGCTAATTCTGTGCCACGTGATGTCTTTCATCATTCCGCTCAGAAGTGACCTGCCCTTGGTGGAGAGGGAGAGGGCATCTTAGAGAGGGAAAGATTGGCACTGATGTCCATTTGTCCACCTCGATGAGGGTTGGAAAGGAACGGCAAGGTGTGGGCAAAGGCTGAAGACAAATGCTTTCTGGAGCTCTAATCTGGCATTCTGTTTGGCCACTGTTGGGTGGATTCTCTAACTGGTACCCTTTGGCTCTGCTCTGCCAGTGCTCTCTATTTACACAAACTGATAGATTCCTCAGTGCCCTTGTTGATTTGTGATTCCTTTGGAAATTTTCCAAAGCAAATGCTAACCTGGGAATAGTTTTGGGAGGGGGAAGACTCAGAGGCTTTGGCCCCTTGGTGCTGGATATCGGGGGTGAGGTCAAGGCACTGTTTCTCCAAAAACCAGAGCTGAAAATAGAGGTGCCAGCCTACTGCCTGAGCGTCAGCTACAGAGCCTGACTGGCTATGGCACCGAATTGGGCCTCCCTCTGAAGATTCATGGTGCACTGGCTGAAGAATCATGGTGTGGTGACTAGAGCACAGGCCTGGGAGTCAGAAGGACCTGGGTTCTAATCCTGGCTCCACTGCTTGTCTGCTGTGTGACCTTGGGCAAGTCACTTAACTTCTCTGTGCCTCAGTTACCTCATCTGAAAAACAGGAATTAAGACTGTGAACTTCATGTAGCATAGGGACTGTGTCCAACCCGATTAGCTTGTATCTACCCCAGTGCTTAGAATAGTGCTTAGCACAGAGTAAGAGCTTAACAAATATCATTAAAACAAAGAAAAGAAAAAATGATTCAGAGTGATTATCTGTGGTCCACAAGCCTGGGTGGATTGAGCCTTCCAAGCTAATTGGTTTTGTGGAGAAGCACCTGGGTAAGGGGTGACACCATGACTTCATGCTGAGTAATAATAATAACAATTAGGGTATTTGTTAAGCGCTTACTATGTGCAAAACACTGTTCTAAGCATTGGGATGGATACAAGCTAGTCAGGTTGGAAACAGTCCCTGTCCCACACGGGGCTCACACTCCCCATTTTACAGATGAGGTAATTGAGGCACAGAAATGAAGTGATTTGCCCAAGATCACCCAGCAGACATGTGGTGGAGTCAAGATTAGAACCTAGGTCCTTCTGACTCCCATACCCATGGTATGATGTCATGGGAGCCACCTCTCCAGCTTTGCGCTGATCCAACCCCCTCCCTGAAGACACTCCCCCACCATGTGGCTGCTGCACCCCGCTGCACCCCACTGCGCCTCGCTGCACCCCGCTGCGCCCTACTCCTGGCTACTACTCTCCAGGGGCTAGGGTGGAGACCTGGAGGCCAGCAGCATAGCCTAGTAGATAGACCACAGGTCTGGGAGTCAGAAGGACCTGGGTTCTAGTCCTGGCTTTGCCACTTGTTCATTGTGTGACTTTGGGCAAGTCACTTCATTTCTCTGGGCCTCAGTTACTGCATCTGTAAAATCGGGATTAAGACAGAGAGGCCCATGTGGGACAGGGGCTGTGTTCAACCTTGAATCTTGATCTTGAATCTACCCAGCTCCTAGCACTAAACAAATATCATAAAAACAAACAAAAAAAAACTGAACCACTCTGGAGATAAGCGCCTGCATGAAGCATTTTATAGGCTGCTGCTGTGTATTCCCTGTCCAAATTTGCATTCACTAATCTCCTTGGTCATTAGCATGTTGGGGAGAGGGCTCCACCTCTCCTGCCTCTCTGTCTCCACCCTGGCCCAGGGTAGGCAGAGAGACAGGGAGAAAGGTTCATGGACTTTTGGTTTAAGGTCACTTGAAGCTTCCCTCCGAGAGTAAACCAGATTTGAGCTGGGGCTCAGGGGCCGCTAGAGGCTTTGGGACTGGGGATTCGCCCTCGGAGAGCTGCAGAGGACCAACTCAGGGCTTTAGGGTTTGGGGAATAATGGTAGTTAGGGTATTTGTTAAGAACTTACTATGTACCAAGTGCTATACCAAGCACTGGGGTAGATATGAGATAATCAGGTCAGATACCTGATTATCTGATTTATATCATACGCTCCCAAGTGCTTAGTACAGTGCTTTGCACACAGTAAGTGCTCAACAAATACGATTGCATGAATGAGTGAAAGATACAGTTTCTGTCCCTCATGGGGCTCTCAGTTAAAGTAGGATAGACAAGAAGTATTGAATCCTCATTCCTGGATGAGGAAACTGAGGCACAAAGAAGCTAAGTGACTTGTTCAAGGTCACACAACAAGCAAGTGGAAGAGTCAGAGTTAGAACGCAGGTCCTCTAACTCCTTGGCCTGTGCTCTTTCCACTAGGCAACGCTGCTTAACAGGGAAGGAGGGGACAAGTGAAGAAGTAATCCTTGAGAAGTAAACCTTAAGAACATGGACTTTGGAGTCAGAAGACCTCTTTTTAAAATAATATTTGTTAAGACGAATATTCAAGACCTGTTCTCCCTCCTACTTAAACTGAGAGCCCCGTGAAGGACTCTGTCCAACCTAAATAACTTATAAGTACCCCTGCATTTAAAACAGTGCTTGACAAATCCATAATGATAATGGTAATAATAATAATAATGATAAAAAATCCTCCTTCACCACTTCTCTCCTTATAGGTCTTCCTACTTTCTGAATTCCTGCAGCTTAGTATGGGGTCTTATGAGCTGTGTTGGCTGAGGGTGTTGGAGTGGGGTTTCCTCCCAGTTCCCACGTGGCTGAGGGCTGCAGTTCCCACATAGTTGGGGGTTGTGGCTCCCAAGTCTCCAGGGCCCCATTTTGGCCCAGGGCCCTGGACTGTAGCCCATACAGCCCCTGAATTCATAGTGCTGTGCCTTTGTGGCTGAAGAAATGGTGGTGTTACTGATTTGTGTCACTGCTGATTTATGTTCCTGTGGCTCTGGAGTGTCAGACAGAGCAGCATCATTCCCCCAGAGGTAGAAGATGGTAACCCTATAACCAGTCCTCGATCGATGGCATTTATGGAGCGTTTACTGTGTGTAGGGCACTGTATTGAGCACTTGGGAGCCTTTCTTCTGATCGTTCCAGAGAAAGATGGTCTCGTGAAGATATGGTGAAACAACAGCCTAGCTTCAAGGCCATATCTAGCTTTCCAGTGCTCTTCAGTGCAGTTTAGGAAGATCTCATTTTCTCCCTTGACATTGAGGGTCCTGAGGCTTTGATTGATTGGAAATCTTCTACCCTAGTGGCAATCAACCATCTGCTCCGCGAGGTTTGTAAGAATCACACGGTAGGTCACTCTTTTGCCCATCTGAGAAAGATGGTTCAGATCAGTTCAACTTGGAGACTGTACCATTCCCCAGACACCTTCTTAGGAGCCCCGAATGAGTGCTGAGGGCCAGATTCATGGTCATTGCCTACCTTGATGAATATTGGCAGCATTCCAAACTATTTCCCGTCATAGCCAACTCAGGGGTTCTTCTTTCCAGAGGAGGCACCAGCAGCAGGGGCAGGTCAATAGAATCCATAGAAGAAATTGAACAATTTTCTCCTTTGGCAAGGTCTCTGGCCCAATTCTGAGGTTCCTAGGTGGTTGATCTGACATGGTAGTCCTCATTACAGTGTCTGGCACACAGTAAGTGCTGAACAAATATCATTATTATTATTACTATTATTATTGTTATTCCTCTATTCCCTCTCCCTTCTGGTCACCTAGGAACTTGGAGCTGTACCCTTCAAGCACTTGCTATTCACCCCATCCTCAAGCCCACAGCACTTCTGTACATATCTGTGATTTATTTTGATGTCTGCCTCCCTATCTAGACTGAAACCTCTTTCTGGGCGGGAAATGGGCCTGCCAATTCTGTGGTACTTCTCCCAAGTGCATTATACAGGACTCTGCCCACAGTAAGCACTCAGTAAGTGCCCCTGATTAATAATTATGCTCAGTTCTTAATGAACTGAACAAATACCATTAGCTGGCACTCAATAGATCACTGTCAAACCTCCCTAAGCAAAGCAGCAGAGGATCCACTCCAGTTCCCAAGCCTGAGCTCATTCATTTATTCATTCATTCATTCAGTCAGTCATATTTACTGAGTGCTTAATAGGTGCAGAGCACCTTACTTAGTGCTTGGGAGAGTACAGTTCAACAATAAACAGAAAATCCCTGTCCAAAACAAACTTACAGTCTAGAGTGGGGGAAACAGTCATTAATATAAATACATAAATTACAGATATGTACATAAGTGCTGTGGGGCTGAGAGTGGAGAAGAACAGAGGGAGGAAGTCAGGGCAACACAGAAGGGAGTGGAAGAAGAGGAAATGGGAAATGGGGGGTTTAGTCAAGGAAGGTCTCCTGTAAGTCTTTGAAGAGGGGGGAGTAACTGTCTGTCAGATTTAAGGAGGGAGAGTGTTCTAGACCAGAGGCAGGATGTGGGTGAGGGGGTCGGTGGTGAGATAGGCAAGATCGAAGCACAGTGAGAAAGTTAGCATTAGAGGAGCGAAGTGTGTGGGCTGGATTGTAGTAGAGAGAAGCGAGGTGAGGTAGGAGAGGGAAAGGTGATGGAGTGTTTTAAAGCCAATGGTGAGGAGTTTTTGTTTGATGTGGAAGTGGATGGGCAACCACTGGAGTTTTTTGAGGAGTGGGGTGACATGTACTGAATGTTTTTGTATAAAAATGAGCCAGGAAACAGAGTGAAGTATGGCTCCTGTCAGTGAGCCAAGGGGCTTCTCTCCCACTTCTCTGAGGTAAACTCTCCCTGCAAAAGATCTTAATGGTCTTGACTGGCCCCAGGGAACCTCAGTCCCTTCCCTTCTGACCCAATCTGAACATTCTTCCTGGGCTTCCTGGCTTCACATAACAATTGTGGTATTTGTTAAGTGCTCACTACGTACCAAGCACTGTACTAAATGTGGGGGTAGATATAAATTAATCAGTCAGATACAGTCTTGTCCCTTGTGGGACTCATAGTCTCGCCCCAAGTTTCCATCCCAATCTGGGAGAGGTTGACACATGGCCTTGAATGCAGCTCCCACATGGAGAAAGAGAAGGAGATAGAAGAAGAAGGAGGGGAAGGAGGAGGAGAAGAAAGAGAAAGAGAAAAGGATGAGGAGGAGGTGGAGAAGGAGGAAGAAGAAAAGGAGGAGAAGAAGGAGAAGGAAAACAAGAAGGAGAAGGAAAAGTAGAAGGCGGAGAAGAAGGAGGAAAAGACAGAAAAGGAGAAGAAGGTGAAGGAGAAGAGATCTTCAAGCATTGCTGAATAGTTGGCACTTTTTCTGGTGCATGTGCCAATCCCAGTGACAGGGAAGACATAATAATAAGAAATAATAAATATGATTGATTGATTGAAGACATGGGTCTGGGTTCAGTCAGGCATGAATCAGAGGTCTCGAGAAAGCCTCCACTGTGTATGGGCAGTCAGCCCTTCCAAGAAGCCCTTCCAAGCCCTTCCAAGAAAGCAGGAGTTTGATGAAGTCATTAACTCTCTGCCCTTTGGGTTCTTTGTGCCTTTGGGAGAGATGGCACCCAGAAGAGCATCTGCGTCTGACCTAAACCCCTGGAAAAAAAGACTAGGGACAGCGGAGTCCGAGTCAAACAACTCAGGGAAGTACATTTTCCCCAAACCAGGGTGAACTTGCGTGTGAAGTAGCCACAGACAGATGAGATGTTGATGAATCAGCCCTTCCCCAAACCCCTGCCCCTTTAGAGAGAAATGTATGTAAACAAACAGGGAAATGCAGAGCCACAAAGCGGCCCAAGCCGTCTATTCCCTGGGTAGGGCAGATGGGTCAGTTCTCTGGGAAGTTATGTGCAAAATGTTAATAGGGTATCCGAGACTCAGCATTTCCCGGGCAATGTTCTTGAACTGGCTGCCCTCTGGCTTGATTTCCAGGCTGAGCAATTTCTTTTTAACATAGGGTGCACTTCCAAAGCCTGGTCTGGGAGTTGAATGAGTGTCTGCCCTTTCAGGTTTGTCCCTATGGATGCTGCCAGCTTGAGAGCATAAGCTCCTAAAGGGCAGGCAGGAGTCCTGTCCATTCACTACCCTAAAACTTGACCCACCAAATATCTGGGCAGTTTGAGGGGTTGTATTTGACTTCCTCAGGGGGCTGACTCCACTGGGTCTATTGGGCCACTCAGTGCAGTGTGATGGCCTGCTCCCTGTTTGGAGCTGCAGGGTCTAGTGAGAACAGCACAGGCCCAGGTGACAGAAGACCTGGGTTCCAATTCCATCTCTGCCCCCTACGTTCTGTGTGATCATGACAGGTCACTTAACTTCTCTGGGCCTCAGGTTTTTCATCTGCAAAAGATGGGATATCTGTTCTTCCTTCCCCTTAGACTGTGAGTGCTGTGAGTGTCCGATGGGCTTATAGTGTTTCTACCCCGGTGCTTTGTACAGTTCTTGGCACATTGTGAGTGCTTAACAAATACCATAATTATCATAATGATGACAGTGGAGATGACTTTTCTTTAAGCAAAGTGGGCAGCATTTCAACCAAGAAGCAAGTAAGTAGCTGTCAGGTTCCTGCAGACTCATTTGGAAGGCTTTTTCTTGAAAGTGAACCCTGACAGCCTTGAGCCTCTGGTAGTTGATGCTCAAGGAAGAATGTCAGCAATTCCCAAGCTTGTAGAGGGCTTCCTATTGTACTTCCCAAGCGCTTAGTACAGTGCTCTGCACATAGTAAGTGCTCAATAAATACAATTGATGATGATGATGATGATGTCAGGCACAACCTTGTCTGTCCCTTGACTGATCTCGTGAAATGGATGTGACACCTCTTCTCTATCTCAAAAGGGTCTTGACAGAATGAGTTCAAGCTCGGAAAGGGGTTGGAAGATCTGACTGATTCCTTTTTCTCTAAGATTGAACTTCAAAAATGGCATAATAATTAATAATAGTAATTGTGGCATTTGTTACATGCTTACTATGTGCCGAGCACTGTAGTAAACAGTGGGACAGATACAAGGCAATCTGGTTGGACTCAGTACCTGTCCCACATTGGGCTCACTGCCTAAGTGGAGGGAGGCTGGTAAGCATGAACCCACCGCCCCCCCCCAGGGCTTAGACCAGGGTTCTGTGTCCAGTTAGCGCTTGATAAATACTACTGAATGACTGCCGGGTGAGAAGCACAAATAAAACCCATTTCCTGTTTCACATTGGGATGTTTTGGGGCTTAATTATGGGAGATGGCACTTACCTAGATGCATTTTTAGGTGTGAAATGGAAGGTTTTGTTTTTGCTGTTTCTAAAAAGAATTACAGAAACATACAAACCCAGAAAGTTGGGTAAGGATAAGGAAGGATTGCTGATATTTTGGTAAGGGTCCCAACTAAGGGAAAATTAAAGGTGGAAGTGAGGGGCAGCACTTGCATATGAGGTCAAGGTGCTGCACTCTCCAGGATAGGTAGTAGCTTCACCTGGATGGAGAGTAGACTACTCAAAGAGGGGAGTGGTCTGGAAGGATGATTGTCATGGAGTGGGAGACCACAGTCTTGCCTTTTTCTGGTCAAGATGGTAACAACTGCTAGAGTCCCCATGAATGTGAAAGGGATGGTCTGAGCAGCTTGTTCCCACTGGAGCCAGGTTATTGGGTTAAGCTATGGCACGGGGAATTTAGGATAGACAGCAGGAAGCAAGTACAACCATCAGAAGCAGTTTGCCTGGCTAAGGGAGGTAAGTTATAGCAGCTGTTTCTCTGGAGAAACAGTCCCTTCTAGACTGTGAGCCCATTGTGGGTAGGGATTGTCTCTCTTTCTTGCTGAATTGTACTTTCCAAGCCCTTAGTACAGTGCTGTACACACTGTAAGTGCTCGATAAATACGATTGAATGAATGAATGAAAGAATGGAGATCTGAAAGAAAAGGACCCTGAACTATCTTCCAGGAGTGGAAGAAGGACAGTATATGCTAGGAAGAGGCAGGGTGATGGAGCAGGTATTCCTTGAGGCACCTGCCAACATTAGACTCTACCCCTGCACAAGTAAATTCAGATGGCCAAGCAGGACGCAGAGCGTGTCACTGCAGGTTGGGCTTCACGCAAAAGCCCCAATATGGACACCAACTCTGGTGGTGGGAAGCCAGCCTGACTGCAGGTTACCAGAAAATGCTGTTGACAAATGACAGGAAAGGTCTATTTACTCAAATGAAAAAAAAAAAGGTCAAGGCAGAGGCCCATTTACTGTTTGTTAATCATTAATCAGAAGTACAACACAGTTTTACTGTAATAAAGCAAACCGGTTAGTCCTCCTAGGATTGTCTCTGCAGCCAGAGGGAGAGTCCACACTCAAGTATTTCTCAAAGGGCAAGGACAACAGATTGGAAATAATTTTCATTTCCATCGTGGGGGTCTACTTCCTGGAAACAATGCATACCAAGCTGGCCAGACCCCAAGGAGCAGAGAGGGTGATTTAGCTATGAAATAAAGCAATCCAAACCCATTGCTCCCCTCTCCACATTCTGATCTCATAAGGAGGTTTATCTGTTAGGTAGTGTTTCTACTGGGAGGGGATGATGGGACATCAGAATCAGACGAAGGGAGAGAAATCCTGTGAAAAATAACAGAAACCATGCTCACTCTCCCAAGATCTTTTGGGGAAGTGATTGGACTCCATCTCATGGGTACTAGTGAAAAAGCCTGGAAATCTGCCACACTTGATACTTCTGAATTCTAACTCCATTTGCCCAGAGAGGCAATTGTGTATAAGTATGCTTGCCTCTTCCTGTCTCCATCAGATACTTGGCATCTTACTGCCTCCACAGAAATCCTCTATTTCTCCAGCAAAGACAACCTTGCATCTCCATATCATATATGTGCAAGATCCCTTTCCTGGGTATCTAGAAGCCAGAGTTGCAGTGAGCATCCACGGAAGTTGGGTTTCCAGTTAATGATATACTCAACGCGCAGAATAAAAGGAGACATGTCTCATGTCCAGTATTTATTGTCCATCAGTTGTCAAGGTCTCAGGCACATAGTTCTGGCTATGGTTTCAATCACATTGGTGTTGGAAACGTGGTAGAAAATACCCTCAGTCTTCAGGGATTATTTGGAGAGTAAATGGAAGAGCTGGAGGGGCCAATGGGAGAGCGGCTTCTGGAAGGGCATTCACCTCTGCTCTCTCCAATGAGGCCGTGGTAAGTGGCCCCCCCCAGACCTGCTGATGTCGGCTCCCTTTGGGAGGGACGAGTAGGCCCAGGGTTGGCAGATCAGTTGGCAGGCTGAGCCTGCAAGCCGAACAGCTCCTGGTGGGGGCCACCTCAGGGCCCGGAAATGGACCTGTGAAAGGCAGGGTGAGGTGCAGGGGGCTGGGATGGTCCCTTCTGCAGGTTCAGTAGATCGTGTTTTTTGAGCGCTTACTGTGTGCAGGACACTGTGCTAAGCACTTGGGAGAGTACAACATACACTGTGACAGTCACAGCCCTTGCCCACAATGAGCTTATGCTCTACAGGGATGGTGGGGAGAGAAGAGGAAGGGGATGTTGGAGGGCTCTGGGTTGCCTTCAAGGGTTTTGAGTTCAGGTTTGCTTTCTGTTAAACGTTTTGGACCCGGATCTGCTTCTGACCCTCTGGGTTGTGAGCCTGGGCCCCTTACTGGGATGTGAGGGATGTCCAACCCTCACAGGCTACCCTTCTCTTTCTCATCCCTTTTCGCCCCAAACCCTGGCCTCAGTTTCCCTCGAGAAGCAGTGTGGTCCTGGTAGGTAAAACCAGGGTCTGGAAGTCAGAATGATCTGAGTTCTAATGGTGGCTCTGACACTTGTCTGCTGTGTGACCTTGGGTAAGTCACTTCACTTCTCTGTGCCTCAGTTCCCTCATCTGTAAAACTGGGGATTAAGACTGTCAGCCCCATGTGGGACAGGGACTGTGTCCAACCTGATTAACCTGTATCTACCACGGCTCTTAGAACAGTTTCTGGCATATAGTTAGTGCTTAACAAATACCATTAAACAAGAACAAAAGCACCAAACAAATAAAACTTGTAGGTATTTCCTTTGGGGGAGAGCTGAGACCCCTTGGAGAAGAGAGTGAGGGGAGAGGGGAGGTGGATTTGAAATTTAAGCAGTGATGGAGTCAGGATGCACTATGTTGGTGTATCAGGTTGTTCCCTGCTTCTACGTGGCCCCTGGCTTCCCATCCCTTCAGCCCCCAGACAAATCAGTACATACCTAGAGAAGCAGCATGGCTCAGTGGAAAGAGCATGCGCTTTGGAGTCAGAGGTCATGGGTTCAAATGCCGGCTCCACCAATTGTCAGCTCTGTGCCTTTGGGCAAGTTACTTAACTTCTCTGTACCTCAAGTTACCTCATCTGTAAAATGGGGATTAAGACTGTGAGCCTCCCGTGGAACACCCTGATTACCTTGTAACCTCCCCAGCGCTTGAACAGTGCTTTGCACATAGTAAGCACTTAATAAATGCTATTATTATTATTATTATTATTATTATTATTATTACGTCTGTTGTCCCTCCTCAGTGCCAGGTTAAGAGAGAGAACCCTAGACTACCCAGCACTTAGAACAGTGCTTTGCACATAGTAAGTGCTTAACAAATGCCATTTTCATTATTATTACCCTGATTTTTTCACTCATTCATTCATTCATTCATTTATTTATGTATATTAAGGTCTGTCTCCCCTCTAGACTGTGAGCTCATTGTGGGCAGGGAATGTATCTGTTTATTGTTCTACTGTCACAAGTGCTTAGTACAGCGCTTTGCACACAGTAAGCACCCAATATATATGATTGAATGAATGAATTCACACCCACAGCCAGAAGCAGCCTAGCCTCATAGAAATAGCGCGGGCCTGGGAACCTGGGGTTCTAATAATAATAATAATAATAATAATAATGGCATTTATTAAGTGCTTACTATGTGCAAAGCACTGTTCTAAGCGCTGGGGAGGTTACAAGGTGATCAGGTTGTCCCTCGTGGGGCTCACAGTCTTAATCCCCTTTTACAGATGAGGTATCTGAGGCACAGAGAAGTGAAGTGACTTGCCCAAAGTCACACAGCAGACAAGTGGCGGAGCCCAGATTTGAACCCATGGCCTCTGACTCCAAAGCTCGTGCTCTTTCCACTGAGCCACGCTGCTTCTAATCCCAGGTCTACCCCTTGCCTGCTGTGTGACTATGGGCAAATCACTTAACTTTTCTGTGCCTCAATGTTACCATCTGTAAAATGGAGAATAAGCACTTATTCTCCCTCCCCTTTAGACTGTGAGCCATGTGTGTCTGACCTGATTATATTGTCTCCTACCTCAGCACTCAATGCACCATTTGACACATAGTAAGCCCTCAACAAATAATCCAATTGATTATTAATTACCTTTGGCAGTTCTTGAAAGCAAGCTAGATGCAGTCCAAGAAGTCGTTTCAAACCTCTCCCTTTCGGAGGTGCCCTTAGAGTCTCTCTCACTGATAATAATAATAATAAATAATAATATTTGTTAGGCACTTACTGTGTGCCAGCCACTGTACTAAGCACTGGGGTAGCTACAACGTAATTGAGTTGGACACAGTCTTTGTCCCCCAAAGGGCTCACAGTCTAAATCCCCATTTTCCAGGTGTGGTAACTGAGACGCAAAGAAATGAAGTGACCTGACAAAGGTCACACAGCAGATATGTAGTGGGGCTAGAATTAGAATTGAGTTCCTTCCTACTCCCAGACCAGTGGTCTATCCTCTACACCATGTTGCTACTTACTATGTGTCAAGCACTTCTAAGCGCTGGGGTCAGTCACAGTCCCTGTCCCACAAGGGACTCAGAGTCTAAGTAGGAGGTAAGTAGAAGAGGTCTTGAATCTGCAGGGGGCCTGGGGTTGGGGATCCCTCTAACTCAGTGCTTACCTCCCCAGGGCCCCACCCTGCCCCTCCCCCCCAGCACAAACACTCTGAGCAGGTGGAGCAGGTACATAGATCCTGGTGACACTCCTGGGCAGTGGGCTGTCCTCCCCCACAGCTGCTTCTGTCAACTCCTCCTCTTCTGATGAGCAATAAGACAAGACTGCAGATACTAGATGCTCTCTGGAAGCCCAGGCCCAGAAACAATGTCCATGAGAAGGTAGGAAGCTGAAGATGGAAACTCAGGTCTAATGGAAAATTTGGGTTAATCCACCCCTCCCACTATGCAGCTTATCTGAAGACCTATTTATAATAATAATAATGATAGTATTTGTTAAATGCTTACTATGTGCCAAGCACTGAGGTAGATACAACTTAATCAAGCTGGATATGGTCCCTGTCTCACATGGGGCTAACAGTCTGTGTAGGAGGGAGGACAGGTATTTAATCCCCACTTTACATTTGAGGAAACTGAGGCATAAAGAAGTTAAGTGACTTGCCCAAGGTCACACAGAAGGTATGTGGCTGAGTCTGATTAGAACCCAAGTCTTCTGATTCCCAGGTCTGTGCTTTTTCCACTAGGCTATGCTGCCTCACACTGTCAGTCAATCAATCAGTGGTATTTATTGAGCACTTACTGTGTGTGGTGCCCTTTACTAAGCACTTGGGAGAATACAATATAATTGGTTCCTATCCCCCAGTAAGAAGTTCCTGATTTTGAAGCAGAATTAGGAAGAACATCTTTAGCACAACCTTAGCCATGTGCTTAATTCAGTGTTCTGCACAATCAGTCAATCTCTCAATCAATCAGTCCATTGAACAATCATATTTATTGAATGTTTTCTGCCTGCAGAGCACTGAACTAAGCACTTGGGAGAGTAAAATATCAGAGCGTTGGTAGAAATGTTCCTGTCCGCAAGGAGCTTTACAGTTTGGAGGGAGAATCTTACAGTAAGCATGGTTGACATGGCTGGATGCAAGGAGGGGCAATGATCTCATTCTTCCTTCAGGCCTTTTTTGCTGTCACTGCCAGTGGCAGAATACTGGCTAGGCCACGGGTTTGACCCAGTGTGGCCCTGTTTAAGTACTCAGGCTCCCCTAACTGTAACAGGGCTGGGACAGATTGCTGAGAATTGCTAAGGCATGGCTTCGCTGCCCCCTACCAGCCCCTCATTAGATTGTCAGGGCAGGAGCGAATCCTTGGACCCGGGTCCAGCTCATGCCAAGACATCCCAGAGTCCTGTCTGCCAAGTCACTTCTGCAAACATAAGCTTTGATGCTGCAAACTCTGAGGTGTGTACTGCCCAGGATTGCAGGGCCTCCAGTGCTGCATTGTCCTTACCCCAAGAGCCCACTCCAGCCTGGGTCTGGGATTCTGCTGGACCAGAAATGCCAGAGGCGGAGGGGGAAATTGGATTCAGGCTGGAGTGGTCTGTGGGAAAGCCAGCAAAGAGGGGCTTCCCCTGCCCCAGGGCCATCTGCTTCTTGATCAGGTCTGAGGTGCCGGGAAGCATCATGGCCTAATAGAAGGACTGCTGGTCTGGGAGTCAGAGGACCTGGGTTCTAATCTCAGCTCTGCTATTTTCTGTTTGACCTTGGATAAGTCACTTTACTCCTCTGAGCATCAATTTCCTCAACTGTAAAATGGGAATTAAATACCTGTTCTCCCTCCTACTTAGACTGTGAGCCCCATGCAAGACAGGTACTATGTCTGATTGAATTAACTTGTGTCTACCCCAGAGCTTAGAATGGTGTTTGACACATAGTAAGTGCTTGACAAATACCATAAAAAACAAAAAAAAGAGGGGTGTAGCCTGAGCCAGTGCTGTGACTCCTCAGCCTTTGGTGCAAAGCTGAGGGTGGTTGTCATGGTTACCTCCCCCCTCTCCCTGGTCCAGTGCAGAGTCCCCTCCCCACTTCGCCCCCAGAAAACGGGAGGCAGATGCAGCTCAGTCACATCAGTGGCTGAAACAAAGATGAGATTTAAAGCTTAGCATACAGCTACCATGTAGGTTCAGAAAACAGTGTTGGAGAAGCAGGGATCTGGAGGCCCTGGGGAGAAAATTCAAAATGATTAAAAGGCCTAGGAGCTTGGGAAATTGATGGGGAAAGCATACTGCTTTGTTTTTTCAAGTGGGAGAAATGCCTCTCAAAATTTGCCACAAATCCTAGGGCAAGAGTCCAATAGACAATTACTCTCTCCACCTTCAAAGCCTTATTGGAGGCACATCTCCTCCAAGAGGCCTTCCCTGACTTACTACTTCTTCTCCCACTCCCTCCCACATCACCCGTGCACTTGTATTTGCTCCCTCTATTCGCCTCTCAGTCTCACGGCACTTATGTACATATCCATACTTTATTTATAATACTATCTGTCTCCCCCTCCAGATTGTAAGCTCATTGTGGGCAGGGAGCATATCTACCAACTCTGTCATATTGTTATATTGTACTTTCCCAAGCTCTTAATATAGTGCTGTGCGTGCAATACGTTCTCAATAAATACAATTGATTGATACATGAGCCCATCTGTTCTTCTCAAATACTTCACTTGACCTCTTGTGTGTTTGACTTGACCTCTCTGAATGGACCTTTGCTGTTGGGTCTAAGCTGACTCCACTTGAGTGCGTCCAATCTTGGGGTGGCATGGGCCCCGGGGAGGCTAGGGGCCAGATCTGAGGTCAGCCACAGTGCCCAGTGGAGCTGCTTCAGGGGGAGGAACCTTGGTTCCATCCTCAGTGAGCTCCGGCTTTTCATTTCAGAAGCCATTCAGAGTCTTCATCAGCTGGAGTGACTAAAGCTGGGCCTTCTTGATTCTGCTACTCCATGCCCTCCTCCCCTGGAGGGATTCCTGGCTTGGCTGAGGAAGGTGTCGACAACTTGGACCCAGTGAGCCGTGTTGAAGCAGGGGAGGGCTGGAGATGCCTCTCTGGGCCACAGTGTTTGGATTATATTTCTCAGCCTTGGAATGGGCTAGGGGCGGCACTGTTCTTCTCCTTTTGGAGCCACCAAAAGTAGTAGTAGTAGTTGTTGTTGTTATTGTTGTTGTAGTATTTATTAAGTGCTTACTGCATATAGAATCAATTCATCGATTACATTTATTGAGCACTTTCTGTGTGGAAAGCATTGTACTAAGCGCTTGGGAAAGTGCATTATAACAGACACATTCCATGCCCACAGTGAGTTTACAGTCTAGAGGGAAGACAGACATTAATATAAGTAATTTACAGTATATAATTTAAAGATATGTACATAAGTACTTTGGGGTGAATATCAAATGTGCAAAGATCTGCCTTCTCTCAAAATCCATCCCCTCCATCTGTACCTCCACTCACACCCCTTTGCATGTTCTTCTTCTTATTATTATTCTTGTTTAACACTTACTATGTGCCAAGCACTGTTCTAAGCTCTGAGGTAGATACAGGTTAATCAGATTGGACACAGTCCATGCCCTTCCTAGGGCTCACCAAAGCACTTGTCCTCTCTTTTCTTCCCTCCCTGACTGCCGTCTTCAATGGTTCACTTTTCAGTGGCTTTTCCCCCACTGTTTTCAAACACGCTCATGTCTCACCTATCCTAAAAAATGCTCCCTTGACCCTAGGGCTCCCTCCATTTGTCACCCCAACTCCCTCTTATCATTCCTTTCCAAACTCCTCGAACGAGTTGTCTACAACTGCTGCCTCCAGTTCCTCTCCTCCAAGTCTCTCCAATCTGGTTTCTGCCCCCTTCACTCCACAGAAACTGCCCTTTCAAAGACTACCGATGATCTCCTCCTTGTCAAATTTGACATCCTCTACTTCATCTTTATTTTCTTTGTCCTCTCAGCTGTCTTCAACACTATCAACCATCCTCTTCTCCTGGAAACATTATCCAACCTCGGCTTCACTGATACTGTCTTCTCCTGGTTCTCCTTCTATCTCTCTGGCCACTCATTCTCAGTCTCTTTTGTGGGCTCCTCCTCTGCCTCCCATCCCCTAACTGTGGGAGTCCTCAAGGCTTAGTTCTGGGTCCCCTTCTATTCTCCATTTAAATCCACTCTCTTGGAGAACTCATTTGCTCTCATGGCTTCAACTACCATCTCTATGTGGATGATTCCCAAATTTACATCTCCAGACCTGATCTGTCTTTCCTTCCCTGCAGTTTTGCATTTCCCTCTGCCTTCAAGACATCTCTACTAGTATGTCCTGCCGACACCTCAAATTTAACTTATCCAAAACAGAACTCCTTATCTTCCCTTCCAAACCCCGTCCTCCCCTTGAGTTTCCTGCCACTGTAGAGAACACAACTATCCTCCCTGTCTCTGAAGCCTATAAACTTGATATTATCCTCCACTCATCTCTCTCATTCAACCCACATATTCAATCTGTCACAAAATCCTGTCAGTTCAACATTCACAACGTCTCTAAAAATCTGTCCTTTCCTCTCTATTCAAACTGCTACCATGTTAATCCAAGCACTTATCCTTGATCATTATATCAGCCTTCTTGCCGACCTCCCTTGCTCTTGTATCTCCCCCTTCCTGTCTGTACTTCACTCTACAAAAACGTTCAACCATGTTTCCCCATTCCTCAAGAAGCTCCAGAGGTTGTCCATCTACCTTCACATCAAACAGAAACTCCTTATCATCAGCTGTAGGGGACTCAATCATCTTGCCCCCTCCTATCTTGTCATCATGATTTCCTATGGTAATTCAGTCCCCACACTTAGCTCCTCTAATGCCAACCTACTCACTGTATCTCAGTTTTGTCTCTCTTGCTGCTGACCTTTTGACCATGTCTTGCCTCTGGCCTGGAACACCCTTCCACTTCATATCCATCAGACAATCACTCTCTGCCATTTCAAAGCCTTGTTGTAAGTACATGGCCATCAAGACACCTTCCCCTACTAACCCAGACTGAGCCCCCTTTTTCCTCTCCTCCTCCCCATACCCCCTGCCCTACCTCCTTCCCTTGCCCACAGCACTTGTATATGTTTGTACAGATTTATTACTCTATTTTACTTGTACATATTTACTATTCTATTTATTTTGTTAATGATGTGCATCTAGGTTTACTTCTATTTATTCTGATGACATGACACCTGTCCACATGTTTTGTTTTGTTGTCTGTCTCCTCCTTCTAGACTGTGAGACCATTCTTAGGCAGGGACCACCTCTATATGTTGCCAATTTGTACTTCGCAAGTGCTTAGTACGATGCTCTGCACACAGTAAGTGCTCAATAAATACGATTGAATGAATGAATGAATGAATGAATGAACCCCTCATTTCTTCTTCTCCCATTCCCTTCTGCTTCACCCTTGCACTTGGATTTGCTCCTCTATTCATTACTTCCTCAGCTCCACAACACTTACATACATATCTATAACATTTATTTACACTGATGTCTGTCTCCTCCAATAGACTGTGAGCTTGTTGTGGTTAGGGAATGTGTCTATTCTGCTATATTGTACTTTTCTTAGTGCTTAGTCCGGAGTTCTGCACACAGTAAGCACTCAATAAATACAGCTGATTGATTGATTGATATCACCACAAAGTGCTGTACCAAGGAAATGAACTCTGCCCCCTGCCCTTTTTGGGCTCTCAAAGCATATTAATCCTGACAAACACATAGAAGGATCTAGAAACCCATATGGACTTGTACAGGAGACTAAGCCATCAAAATTGCAGAAGTAGAATCAATTAATAAATAACTATAATAATTGTAGTATTTGTTAAGCATTTACTATGTGCCAAGTGTTGGGGTAAAACAATTCATACCGTCCCTATCTCACATGGGGCTCACAGTCTAAGGGGGAAGGAGAACAAGTATTTCACCTCCATTTTACAAATAAGGAAACTGAGGCATAAGCAGTTAATTGACTTGTGTGAGGTCACCCAGCAGGTGTCAATCAATCAATTGATGGTATTTATTGAGTGCTTCCTATGTGTACAGAACTGCTCTAAGTGCTTGAGGAGTATAGTACAAGAGAATTAGCAGACATGTTCCCTGACCAAAATGTGTTTACATGTGATAGAGCCAGGATTAGAACCCATGATCTCCTAACTCTGAGTCCTGTGCTTGCTTCTGTAGTACTGTGCTTCTCTATGTCTCAACAGTTATTAAAGGTCCAATAGCCTTCCTGGTATGCTTCAATTTTTTAGAGTTCTCAACAGTGAAAATTCAAGGAAAGAATAGCTTTTTATGCCTACTCTGTCCAGCATATTGACTGCTACAAGTCAGATAGCATCAAGATTCGGTTTCAGGATGGACTAAACACTTGTTCTGGGTAGTGTCTCTTTGCCAGAGTGATTGATTGTAGGGAGGGGAGCAAGAGTATGGCCTTGCTTATCTTTCCCTCTGGAATATTATGACAACTATTGCTGAGGAACAGCAACAGTCCACTCAAATGTAAACTAATTTCAGGTGGCTCCTCACACCAGCAGAGCTCACATAACCTCTTTTTTTACCAATTCTTCCAAGTTTTTTTTTCCCCCTGGTGTAAACTGGGTGTTTCAGAGCTGGGTGTTCCCCTGGCTACATCTGAATGCAATGGACTGTTTGGCTCTGCCCCTCTGGCTGTTGTAATGGATGTTATGACAGTGATATCACTAGGACTCAAAGGAAAGCAATTCTAGTCACCCTTGCTGAAACAACCAAGTGAGTTCTCTGAGAATATTCTGGTCCACACTCCCACTTTCCAAGGGGTTTTGAAATTTGCCTGATAACTCTATCTGTCTTCCTCCTTTTCCCTTTTGTGAGCTAGGGGCTTGTCTTAATCAATTCTCCCTATTTATCCCTACACTTAGTAAAGTGCTTTAGTCATTGTAAAATGCTTTCTAAATCCATCAGTGGTATTTATTGAGTGCCTATTGAGGGTGGAGCACTATACTAAGCATTTGGTAGTGTCCAACAGAAGCCCTTGATAAATTTGTAATCTACCAGGGAAGACACAACAGTTATTTACAAATAGTGGAAGCAGGAGGAAAAATAAACATATTACAGGAAGTACTATAAATATATGAAATATCTTAATTAATATTTGAAATACAAATGCTAGTACCAATTATTAGTAATAACGATGATGATGTTAAGAATTTTAACTGGGTCTAAAAGTTTTCATCAGGTCCAGATCTTTCCTCTAGAAAGTTTCATGGTGGTTTATAAATGGAATAAATCAAATTTTGATTTATTTAAAAATCTTAACCCCTTCCTCACTAACCCCATATTTATAACTTCCCACTTACTCTGCGTTCTATACTGGTTGATTTGTTAAGACTAAAAAGTAGGAAGGTAATGAGGAGAAACAGATTAGAACAATCTCTTTCAGTTTGATCTCTTTCCTGCTTTCTCTCTCCCTTATTTTGTGATGCTGTATCTGATGGGCACAGTGTACAATTTGATTATCTTGTATTTACCTAATCTCTTAGCATAATAATAACAATAATAATTGTGGTATTTGTTGAGCACTTGCTATGTGTCAGACACTGTACTAAATGCTGGGGTAGATATAAGGTAATCAGTTTGGATATAGTCCCTGTCCAACATGGGGCTCATGGTCCTAATCCCCATTTTACAGATCAGGTAACTGAGGCCCACAGAAGTTAAGTTACTTCCCCAAGGTCCCACAGCAGCTATGGGGTGGACTTGGGACTTAATAGATACCATACTTATGATAATTATTAAACACACAATTTTTCTGTCAGTCTTTCAACCATTCATTTTCATAAGATGAGTTGTCATTTGTTTATAGCACATGTGTACATATTCCTATATTGGGTAGCTTCCCTTACCCTTAATTTGCTTTAATGTCCGTCTTCCCAACTAGACCGTTAAAATCCTTGAGGGCAGGTTTTGTATCTCTGAACTAGATTGTACTCTCTCAAGAGTTTAGAACAGTGCTCTGCACTCAGTAACCACTTAGTAGGTTGAGAAGCAGCATGACCTAGTGGATACAGCATGGGTCTGGAAGTCAGAAGGACCTGGGTTCTAATCCTGTTCTTCCATTTGCTGTGTGACCTTGGGCAAGTCACTTAACTTCTCTGTGCCTCAGTTCCTTCATCTATAAAATGAGTATTAAGACTGTGAACCCTATGTGGAACATGCACTGTGTCCAATCTGATTAGTTTGTATCTACCCCAGAGCTTAGTACCTGGCACCTAGTAAGTGCTTAACAAATACTATAAAAAATAGATACCACTGATTGAAGCAGCATGGCTCAGTGGAAAGAGCACAGGCTTTGGAGTCAGAGGTCATGGGTTCAAATCCCAGCTCTGCCAATTTTCAGGTATATGACTTTGGGCAAGTCACAACTTCTCTGTGCCTCAGTTCCCTCATCTGTAAAATGAGGATTAAGACTGTGAGCCCCCTGTGGGGCAACCTGATCACCTTGTAACCTCCCCAGCACTTAGAACAGTGCTTTGCACATAGTAAACACTTACTAAATGTATGTCTCTGATTTACTCTTCTAATTGATTACCCTCCCTGAAGGGCAAAGAAATTCAGGCTAAGGGGAACCAGTGTTGTAGACCAGCATGGCTGAAAAATAACTGAGCAGGAAGGCAAGAGACACTCAAATACTTTGGCCTAGCACTCTCATTTTTCCAATGCACTTTCACACTAATTATCTAATTTTACCCTCACAACCCCCCTGAGAGGTAAGGAGAGGGAGCTATTATTATCTTCAAATTGCAGATGAGAAATTGCAGCCCAGAGAATTTATGTTTTGCCCAAAGTCACACAGCAGACCAATGCAGAACTGGATCTATGACTCAGGTCTTCTGATTTCAGAGTTGGGCACATTCCCCTAGACTAAAAGGCCTTGTGCAAATCTTCTTCTATCTCCCTATCTGATTTTCCTCCAAGTATAAACCGTAAACCCAGTTCTGGGAAGGATTCTTGTGCTGCGGAAGAAGTCAGAGTCTAATTAGATTGTGACTGTGAATTACCATCTCTCCTTATTATCACTCCAAATTAGAAGTGAATTTCATACTGGTCTCTGTGCCTTCATCACAGGACTGGGTGGGACAAGGTATTTCCCACAGTGCTCTGGCCAGAATCGAAGCCCTGATGGGGGCTAATGTTTTTATATTATATCTGGGGCTGAACATTCATTTTTGCTCCATTTAGATGATAAAAAGCAGGGCAGTGGTAACTCTGAGCTTCCGGCACCTACCTTGCAAACTCTTGAAAGCAGAAAGTAGGTCTCTGTCCCTTGGGATCCCCAAGAACCTGATGTGATGCTCACCATTTCAGGGCTATGTGGAGGTTTCAGGAGTGTAAACTGAGTAGTTGGGCAGCATGGCATAGTGGATAGAGCATGGGCCTGGGGCTCAGAAAGTCATGGGTTCTATTCCTGGCTCTGCCACTTGTTTGCTGTATGATCTTGTGCAAGTCACTTCACTTCCCCATGCCTCAGTTTCTTCATCTGTAAAATGGGGATTAAGACTGTGAGCTCCATAATAATAATAATGATGGCATTTGTTAAGTGCTTACTATGTGTAAAGCACTGTTTTAAGTGCTGGGAAGAATATGAGGTAATCAGGTTGTCCCACGTGGGGCTCACATTCTTAATCCCCATTTTACAGATGAGGTAACTGAGGCACAGAGAAGTTAAGTGATTTGCCTAAAGTCACATAGCTAACAATTGATGGAGTAGGGATTTGAACCCATGACCTCTGACTCCCAAGCCCATGCTCTTCCCATTGATCCACACTGTGCTTGGCCCCATGTGAGACAGAGGCTGTGTTCAACCCAATTTGCAACCCAATCTATCCCTGTGCTTAGTACAGTGCCTATCTCTGTGGGACAGAGACTGTGTCTGACCTGATTATCTGGATCTACCCTAGTGCTTAATACAATGCCGGGAACTTAGTACTAATTTATATTAATATCAGCCTCCTCTAGACTGTAATTTCATTGTGGGCTGGGAACATGCCTACCAACTCTGTTGTATTGTACTCTCCTAAGCATTTAGTTCAATAGTCTACACACAGTAAGCTGTTAATAAATGCCATTGCGGAGGATGATGCTGATGATGTTGATGACGATGATGGTGAACACATACCACAGTATTATCATGAAGCACACAGTTGAAAAATCTAGAGGTCAGAGCTAGGTTAACAGATTTCATGCTTTGAGAGGAAGGTGAAGATGAGGTCCCTTCTGTGATAATGACATCATTCTTCTCGATTAGCCAAAGCGATGAGCTGTCAACTGTAAAGCCTAAGCCTCTGTCTCCATTCTCTCTCTCTCTAAGCACTTATTTTGTGTCAGGCACTTTACTAAGCTGGTGTAGATACATGCTAATCAAGTTGGTCACAGTCTCTCTCCAACATGGGGCTCACAGTCTTAATCCCCATTTTACAGATGAGAAAACTGAGGTCCAGAGAATATAAGTGACTTGCTCAAGGCCACGCAACAGACAAGTGGCAGATCTGGGATTACAACCCAGCTCCTCTGACTCCCACACTCCTGCTCTATCCATTAGTCCATGCTGCCTCTCCACCACCCTCTTACCATCAGATGGTCTACAGATGTGTGTTGCTTCTTCTAGATGATTATGGTCCTACCTCAGGTCAAGTTGCTGACCATAACTCCCTGGATCCTTCTACTGCAGAGAATAAATTCACCAAAGAGAGAGTTTTGGGACCTTTCTGAATAACCATGATGCTGGAAATGGGGAAACAGAGGTGCTGGGAAGTTAATTAAATCAACAAAGAATTGTCAAAGTGGATTACAGTGTGGCCCAGTGGAAAAAGCATGGGCCTGGGAGTCAGAGGACCTGGATTCTAATCCCAGCTCTGCCAACTGTATGCTGTGTGACCTTGGGCAAATCACTTAACTTCTCTGAGCCTCAGTTACCTTATCTGTAACATAATGATTCAATCCTGCTCCCTTGGACTTTGACCATGAGTTCCATGGGGGGACGAGGTCTGTGTCCAAAATGGTTATCTTGTATCTACCTTAGTATTTAGTGCAGCATCTGGGACATAGTAAATACTTAATAAGTACCATTGAAAAAATTACATATTTCACTCCTCAGTGTGAATTCTTCAAATAGACAGACTGCCTTGAACTGAGAGTAGAGTGTCCAAGATATAATTTCTGGACCTACCAGTGACTTCCTGAGTCACCTTGGGCTAGGTTTAATTTCTCCAAGCCTACATCTCGCTTCCCAAGAAAGGTCAGGAATTATGCCCCCTTTGCTCCCTTAAAGGTATTCTGTGAGGTCTGTGAAGCAAAGTATGAGACTTACAGTGAAGGAAGGAAGGCACAGTCAGTGCTGATCATTCAAAATTGGGGCAATGATTGAAAAAGGGCTTTCCTTGCCAGAACACAAAATAGTTTCCATGGCAGGTGGCTTAGAGGAATCCAAACTCAGGAGACTTTTTTCAGGTGTTTGTTAAGCACTTACTATGTGCTAGACACTGTACTAAGCACTGGAGTAGATTCAAGATAATCAGGTTGGACACTGTCCCTCTTTCACACTGGGCTCACAGTCTTAATCCCCACTTTACAGATGAGGTGACTGAGCCACAGAGAAGTGAAGTGACTTGCCCCAGGTCATACAGCAGACAAGTGGCAGAGCTGGGATTAGAACCCAGGTCCTTGTGATTTCCTGGCCCATGCTCTATCCACTAGGCCACGAGGCTTGGAAATGGTCCCAAATCAGTCATGCACCTGGATGACCCCGAGATGACCCTCAGGACTAGCTGGGTTGCCACTACCGTGATGATGATGTCATAAAGGATATTGGGTTCCTTTTGATATTTCATTTGTGCACAAAATTATGCATGACGATCCTGCTTTCCAGAAGTTCATATTCTGAAGACAGGCAACACTGAGGCCATCAAGCTACAGCTTTCCGTCCTCTTTCCTTGCTCTTCTTTCCCCTGTCGATTCCCAAAGCATGTGAATGTTCTGGGTCAAGCAACTGCTAGGAGCTTCAGAAGGAGGCCTCTCACCTGCTGTGTGACCTTAAACAAGTCACTTAACTTCTCGGTGCCTCAGTTTCCTCCTCTGTAAAATGGGAATGAAATACCTCTTTCTCCTGCTTAAACTGTGAGCCTCTATGAGACTGTGTATGATTTGACTATCTTGTATCTTAGTACGGCACTTGGCACATAGTAAATGTTTAGCAAATACTATTATGAGTATTATTATTACTGCGGGAGGAGAAGGATGCAGTGCTATCACCATACCCTCTGGTTGGAGGAAGCTACTCTCCATATTGCCAGGCTGGGTCCCCTACCTAATCTATTCCGTTTACAAAGAGGTGGGGGCGAGAAAGAGAGAAAGAGAGAATGTGTGTGTGTGTGTGTGTGTACGAGACTGGGTGTGCATGTGTGAGTGTATGTGTGTAGGATGGGAGGCCTGGGGAAATGGCAAGTCAGGCATCAGTATGGATAAGAGAATCCCAGAAGCTATTTGCCCCTGAAGTGGTGATTTGGGCACAGGTCTCCACACCTGCAATCTGGGCACAGGTGCTGAGAGTTGCCAGCTGTTTGCTGTTGCTCTAGAAGTGAAGTGTGCTGTCCTGAAGCTTTCCGTAAGACACCACACTGACCCGAACTCTTCCCTACCTTCTCTGCCTGAGCAGGAGTCGGGTTTTCTAAGGAATGACTCATTTATAGACTAATGCGGCTACAGGTATTCACTGCATGGTTGGGTCCAGGCGCGGAGAGAAAGAGACAAACAGATATAACTTGTCTTGTGGTTTCTGTATTAAAACAGTTGCTCCTTTTGGGTAGGAAGGATCTGTAATCTAAAATAATGTAGACTTGTTGTACAGAGTTATTTGATGGAGAAGGGTAAGGGGGACTGAGGGTATCTGGGAAATGTCTTTCACTGGAAGTTTTAAAAACAGGAGAAGTGTTGTCCATCGAGGATGGTTGAGGGGTGCCTGGAGGCAGAGGGAGGGACTGGATGAACTCACAAAGTGCCTTATGGTTGTCTTCCAAGGGAGACTCTAGTCTCGGGCAATTTTTTTAAAAATACTTGTTAAGCGCTTACCATGTGTCGGGCACTGTACTAAGCACTGGGGTAGATAAAAGCTAATCAGGTTGGAAACAGTCCATGTTCCACATAGGGCGCACAGTCTTAATCCTCATTTTATGGATGAGGTAACTGAAACAGGGAAAAGTGAAGTAACTTGCCCGAGGTCACACAGCAGACCAGCAGATTGGAACCGGCATCAGATTTACTTTTAGCTTCTTTTCACCTAGGCTCTCCTGGCCAGGCCCATGTGGTTCAGTGTCCACAGAACCCTCAAGGCCAGCCAACGTAGCATGAGGTAGAGAGAGAGGGGAAGGCTCTATCTTGGGGACAGATGGCTGGTGGCCAACACACTGACTAGCCATGGAAGATAGAGAATGTTGGTGTTAACTCCTTCTTTGTTTACAGTGGAGTGCTATGACCCAGACTTTATTACTGTGTGCGGTGCCTTTTGGGCAAGCCATAGGTCCTGCTCTGTGCATCTGCAGAGGGTCTTTCTCTCCCTTCAGCTCCCCTGTCTTGAGCAGTAGTACCTGCCCACCAGCTCACCCGACAGCAATGAGGTGCTGTTCAGCATGGCAGGATCCCATTTTTAGCATTAAATAAATATGGAGATGATGAATAAGTAAATGCTTTCCTTCTTTATCTGTCTCTACTAGTGCTCACTGTTGGGCTGTTTATTTACCATGTTTTCTGATTACTTTGATCTTTTTGGTTATAATTAGTGCCTTGAGCCATTATGCTACTAATTACTTTATCTCTCTTAATGTGTCTCATCAGCCATTAATTGAATTGATTTCATGAACATATAGCCATGTGGCCTAGTGGGAAGCAACATGGCCTTGTGGAAAGAGTACAGGCTTAGGAATCAGAGGACCTGGGTTCTAATCCTGACTCCACCACGTATCTTCTGTGGGTCCCTGGGTAAGTCACTTAACTTCTCTGTGCCTCAGTTTCCTCATGGAGATTAAATGGAGATTAAATCATATTCCCTCCTACTCTGACTGTGAGCCCCACGTGGGACATGGACTGTGTCCAACCTATCTTGTGTTTACCCCAGTGCTTAGTACAGTACTTGGCATGTAGTAAATGCTTAACAAGTGTCAAAATTACATAGGAAAGTAACTTGGTAGGGGGCAGTTCAGACTCTGATGATGCTATGTAAAACTCTTGACTTCTAGGCCCTGAAATAAAATAATGTGTACTGGTATATGATTGTGTGTGTGTGTGTGTGTGTGTGTGTGTGTGTGTGTGTGTTTGTGTCTGTGCATGCAGTGTGGCAGATGGAAAGAGTACAGGACTGGGAGTTAGAAGACTTGGGTGCTAATCCCAGCTCTGCCACCTGCTTGCTGCATAACCTTGGGCAAGTCACTTAACTTCTCTGTACCTCAGTTTCCTCATCTGTAAAATGGGGATAAAATACATGTTCCCTATTAGACTGTGAGGCCCATGGCAGGTAGGGTATATGTCCAATCTAATAATCTTGTATCTGCCCTAGTGCTAAGCACAGTGCTTGGCACATAGTAAAAGCGCTTAGTAACTACTAAGACAAAAAAGACAGTGGATTCCAAGCTGTAGTCACAAAAAATGTAGTAGGGTCCCTTTTCTAGCTCCTTCCTTAATTGCAGGGAGCATTGCTACCTTGAACAGTGGTGCTTAGACACCAGGAACTCAGTTATCTCATCTGTAAAATGGGGATTGAGACTGTGAACCCCATGTGGGACAGGGACTGTGTCCAACCCAATTTGCTTGTATCCATCCCTGTGCTTAGTACAGTGCTGGCACATAGTAAGGCTTAACAAATACCACAATTACTATAATTATTATTAGAAGGCCCTGCTTTCTCTCCGGCAGTCTAATGTCCACCGTTGGACAGGCTGCTTCATTCTGCAAGACTTTAAGATTTTCATTTACTCAGCAGACTGCCCTCTCCTGGGGACAGTCTTCAGACCCTTGAAAGGCATCATTTCAGGTCCTGCCTTGAGCTTGGGTCTCTTCACCAGCCTTTTCCCTCTGTATTTATTTGTTTAACTCCCACTTCAGTAAACTATTGTTCCCCTTTCAATAAAGATCTTTCACGTAACCAGGAAATCCTGAAGCAGAGGGCCTTTTCCCCTCCCTGGATAAACATTTTATTTTAAACCTCTTAGAAGGGTAACGAAATGGACAAACAGGTTTATTCAGACTGTGAGCATCTTCTAAGGAAGACGCTTCCACATTGAAGCTTTTAATGAAGTTCATGATTTTGCCTGCTTGGACAAAGTCTGAGTCCTGAGGCCCTACAGTCTTTGATAAGGACTGCCCTGTCCCCTTCCTGCTAAAAACTATAGGGATTTGGCAGGAATATCAGATTTCCACTTTGAGACTGTAAAACACTGGATTTTCCCATCATCCTCTCCTGTGGGGAATGGAGCTTGTGTCCCTCCAGTACTAAACAATACTTTGTCTCTGTAGGGCTTGGGAAAAAACAATCCCATACCTATGAGCTGTCAGGCATTTAATACAGAGCTCTGAGCTCACTAGGTGCTCAATAAATACCACTGATTAATGGCTGGAAATATCTCTAAAGCAAGCAGCTCTTAAGATTCTGCTTCCACCCTTTCCTTCTTATCCATCCACACTCTTCTCAGACTCCTGCAAAATGACTGATACAAGCTCTTCTTCCTGGAAGGGGTCAATTGCCATTATCAATTTACCAGACCATACCTCCCCCTCTAGACTGCAAGCTTGTTATGATCATGGAATGTGTCTGCTTATTGTTATATTATACTCTCCCAAGAGCTTAGTACAATGCTCTGCACACAGTAAGCCATCAATAAATATGATTGAATGAATGAATACCTCGATTATGACTATAAGGCTGTAAGCCCCATGTGGGATATGGACTGTGTCTAATCTGATTAGTTGCTTGGCAAATAGTAAGTGCCATTAGTTATTCCCTCATCCAAATTACATTTTACAGATGAGGAAACTGAAAAACCAGAGACGTTCAGTGAGTTTCCCCAAATCACCCAGCAAATCAGGAGCAGAATAGAAAAGTCCCAGCTCTTGACCCAGGCTCTTTCCTTTGGCAGGCTGCCAATTGGAAAAGCAGGGTGGTTAGTGGAAAACCAATATGGCTTAGTGGGAATCAGAAAGACCTAGGTTCTAATCCCGTCTCTGCCAAATGTCTACCGTTTGACCTTGGGCAAGTCACTTAATATCTCTGGGCCTCAGTTACTTCATCCGTAAAATGGAGATTAAGAGTGTGAGCCCTATGAGGGACAGGGACTGTGTCCAACCTGATTAACCTGTATCTACCCTAGTGCTTAAAACAGTATCTGGCACATAGTAAGTGTTTAACAAGTACCATTATTATTATTATCATCATTAATATGACTCAATTTTACTCTGTTCCATGCTGGTTCAGCTGAAATCACCTAGAAAACAGAAGGTAGATCATAAGAAGCCAGCACCAGATGGAGCTTTCCCAGTGCCCAGAGGCTTCACCATCCTTTCAGGGAAGAAGTTCGCTTGATGTCTACCCTTAAATCCTCTCGCTGTGGTTGTTTTTCTATGCAGGTGATCCGTCTTGGAGACCATCCTCCTGCAGAATTTTCTTCACAGATTTGGAGACTGCTAGTCAATTAATTGTACTTATTGAGTGTTTCCTGTGTGCATAGCACTCTACTAAGAGCTTGGGAGAATACAGTACTCCCGAGTTGGTGGACACATTCCCTGTCCACAGAGTCTTACAGTCTAGAGGGGAAGACAGACATTAAAATTAATAAATAAATAATAAATAAATTACAGATATACATAAATGCTGTGGGGCGAATATAGGGTGAATTAAGGGTACAAATCCACATGCAAAGGAGACACAAAAGGCAGAAGGAGTAGAGAAAGTGGCTTAGTCAGGGAAGGGCTTTTAGAGGAGATGTGATTTTAGTAAGATTTTGAAGGTGGGGAGAGTGTTGGTCTGTTGGATGTGAAGTGGGAGGGCCAGAACATAGGTAGGACATGGACGAGAGAGGTCAGCGGTGAGAGAGACAAGATTGAGGTACAGTACTGAGATTTGCATTAGAGGAGCGAAGTGTGCAGGCTGGGCTGTACTAGGAAATTAGAGATAAAGTAGGAGGGGGCAAGGTGATTGAGTGCCTTAAAGACAATTTTAAGGAGTTCCTGTCTGATAATGTGGTGGATAGGCTAGGAAGTCAGCTCTCAGTCAGTGGAAATATAATAACGGTATTTATTGAGCACCTACTGCATGATAATATGAAACTCCTGAGTAAGAACAGCAAGGTAAGTACCATAGCCTAGTGGAAAGAGCACAGGCCTGGGAGTCAGAGGACTTGGGTTCTAATCCTGTCTTTACCAACGGCTTGCTGGGTGGCAAGTACTTCACCTGTCTCATATGTAAAATGGGGATTGAATCCTGTTTTCTGTCCACTGTGAGAGCCATGTAAGACAGTGCCTGTGTCCCACTTGATTGACTTGTAGCTACCCCAGTGCTTAGAACAGTGATTGACAAATAGCAAATGTTTAATGAATATCATAAAAAATCCAGTAGCACAAGCCACATTCCCTACCCACAAGAAATTTTTTACTCTAATGTGGGGAGACAAACATAAAAATACAAGCAGTCAAAAACAATATTTACAAGCCTTCTTGTACCCAACTTGATCCACCCAAAATCAGCTCCTATTCTCCAACCTAGAGCGAAGACCTGATTTTGATTGAACAGAAGAATTCATACCCTTACTTGAAGCCATTTGGTCAATTTCCATCTCACAGTTGCCTTTAGCAATAGGCCCACTGCATAGCTTCTACACTGTGAGCCCATTGTTGGGTAGGGATTGTCTGTATTTGTTGCTGAATTGTATTTTCCAAGAGCTTAGTCCAGTGCTCTGCACATAGTAAGTGAGCGCTCAATAAATACAATTGAATGAATAAATAGCTCTTTAGATTTTCAGCTTGTTTTTCAAAACCTAAGGAACTACTATAAGTTTTTATTTCTCATCAGTTGTTCAATTCAGTGGTTATTTGTGGGACTGGCCTCCAGGCCTACTGAACAGGGTAAGGGATTGGAAATTGAGACATTTGGGTTCCAATCCCAGATTTGCCTCTGGCCAGCTGCTTGACCACAGGCCAGTCACCTAACCTCTTGGTGCCTCAGTTTCTTCATATGTAAAATGGAGCAGATACTTGCTCACCCTACTTCTTTGACTGTGAACCCTAGGTGGGACACAGACTGAATGTGATCTGATTATTGTGCCTCCTGCTTAGCACATAGTGTGTGCTTAATAAATGTGCCAACTACAAGACCCCTCTTCTTTGTGTTGTAAGTATTAAACCATCCCCTTGTATTGCCAAGGACAAGCCCTTTAATAAGGAAGCAGAAAGGGAAGTGAAAGGAGGCATTTCATTATTTGTTCACACTTGGCTCCGAGAGAGATAAATGAGGCTGCTGCCCCTACTGTGGACAGAGAAGGTGGTGATTGTTCTCAGGGCATTCATTGCCATGGCATTATGGGCAGGGAATGTGTTCGTTTATTGTTGTATTGTACTCTCCCAAGCACTTAGTACAGTGCTCTGCACACAGTAAGTGCTCACTAAATATGATTGATTGAATGAATGACATCTTCAACACACTTTCTGTAGTTTGCACAGGAAACTAGGAGGTGCTTGAATTTCCTTTCTATCCTTAGAAATGTCTTAGGACTGCCCCTGGTTGCAGTTATTTCAATCACTGCTGCAATTTCTTAGCTCGATTCTGCCTCGATCCAGTCTCCTTTGATCTTCTGCACATTATGCATCTTTGCTGGCATTCATGCATTTGTCTTGTCTGCCTCCTTGTAGGAGCTTTGCATGTAGGGACTGTATCTTTCCCGTGGAACTCCCCACAACATCTAGGACAGTGGTCTTCCCCCTTGTGAAGGCTCGCTCGCTACTGCTGACTGACTTGACTCTAGCAACTGAGGAGTTCTTCGAACATCCCAGCAAGTCCACCCACTTGCTATCCCACTGGTCCTGGAGGATAGGAAGAAAATCCTTCCACGTAGGGGGTCTGGAAGGTTAAACTCCCACGAGCGCATCATCCCCATCTGTGAGAACTTAACCAGAAATCCCAGGGAAAATCAATCAATCAATCAATCAACGGTATAAATAGATAATAAAATAATAATTATTATTATGGTACTTGTTAGGTGCTTACCATGTGGCAAGCACTGTTCTAAGCGCTGGGATAGATTCAAGTTAATCAGGTTGGAAGCGGTCCCCATCCCACACAGGGCTCACACTCTTAATCCCCATTTTACATATGAGGCAACTAAGGCACAGAGAAGCAAAGTTACTTGCCCAAGGTCATTCAACAGACATATGGTGGAACTGGGATTAGAACCCAGGTCCTTCTGACTCCCAGGCCCATGCTCTAAGTGCAGGGCACTGTTCTATGTGATTGGGAGAGTACAATACAAGAGAATTAGTAGATAATTCCGGCCCATAATGAGCTTACAGTCTAGAGGGGGAGACAGATGACATTAATATGAATAAGTAATTTTTAATAAATAATTTAAAGAGTTGTGCATAAAATGGCACTGTGAAAGCTGGCACTGTGCCAGGAGCAGGAAACGGAGGGTTAGGGAAGCAACTCCGGAAGTTTCGATCCTTGCCTCTTACCATCTAGAGTCAAAACTAAGGCCTTAGTTCAGTGCTTTACACACAGTGAGTACTCAATAAATGTGATTGAATGAATGAATGAAGAGCCCAACTTCAAGGGATGGAAGAAAAAACTGAACAGCTCATGAAGACTATAACTGTCCAGTGAGCGGGTGGTGCTTTGCACATAGTAAGTTGCTCATGTCGAAGACTGAGCTCCTTGTCTTCCCTCCCAAACCTTGTCCTCTCCCTGACTTTCCCATCTCTGTTGACGGCACTACCATCCTTCCCGTCTCACAAGCCCGCAACCTTGGTGTCATCCTCGACTCCGCTCTCTCATTCACCCCTCACATCCAAGCCGTCACCAAAACCTGCCGGTCTCAGCTCTGCAACATTGCCAAGATCCGCCCTTTCCTCTCCATCCAAACCTCTACCCTGCTCATTCAAGCTCTCATCCTATCCCGTCTGGACTACTGTACCAGCCTTCTCTCTGATCTCCCATCCTCGTGTCTCTCTCCACTTCAATCCATACTTCATGCTGCTTCCCGGATTATCTTTGTCCAGAAACGCTCTGGGCATATTACTCCCCTCCTCAAAAACCTCCAATGGCTACCAATCAATCTGCGCATCAGGCAGAAACTCCTCACCCTGGGCTTCAAGGCTCTCCATCACCTCGCCCCCTCTTACCTCACCTCCCTTCTCTCCTTCTACTGCCCAGCCCGCACCCTCCGCTCCTCCACCGCTAATCTCCTCACTGTACCTCGTTCTCACCTGTCCCGCCGTCGACCCCCGGCCCACGTCATCCCCCGGGCCTGGAATGCCCTCCCTCTGCCCCTCCGCCAAGCTCGCTCTCTTCCTCCCTTCAAGGCCCTGCTGAGAGCTCACCTCCTCCAGGAGGCCTTCCCAGACTGAGCCCCTTCCTTCCTCTCCCCCTTGTCCCCCTCTCCATCCCCCCATCTTACCTCCTTCCCTTCCCCACAGCACCTGTATATATGTATATATGGTTGTACATATTTATTACTCTATTTATTTATTTTACTTGTACATTTCTATCCTATTTATTTTATTTTGTTGGTATGTTTGGTTTTGTTCTCTGTCTCCCCCTTTTAGACTGTGAGCCCACTGTTGGGTAGGGACTGTCTCTATGTGATGCCAATTTGTACTTCCCAAGCGCTTAGTACAGTGCTCTGCACATAGTAAGTGCTCAATAAATATGATTGATTGATTGATAGTAAGCACTTAATAAATGCCATTTTAAAAAAAAGACGTTAGCCTGCTGGGATGTGGGGTGGGTCTTTGCCTCCTTTGGCCTCCATTGAACAGAATCCAGGTATAAGTGCTTCAAACTCCAGGAAAGACAAAGTGGATTGGACGATGAAAAGGATTTTTTCCTTCTTGCTCTCCCTTCCGGTGGGGAATTGGATTATATTAATATCTGTCTCCCCCTATAAACTGTAACCTCATTGTGGGCAGAGAATATGTCTGTTTATTGTGATATTGTAATCTCCCAAGCGCTTAGTACAGTCCTTTGCACACAGTAAGTACTCAATAAATACGATTGAATGAATGAATGAATCCGCAGTTAAGGGATTGAGACCGAGGAGGAATGCGATGGTGTTTCTTGCCCCCTGGCCTGGTCACAGCCACTCTCTGATAATCCTGTAGACTGTAAGCTCCTTGTGGGCAGAAAAGTGTCTATCAACTTTATTGTATTGTAGTTTCCTGAGTGCTTAGAACAGTGCTCTGCACAATGTAAGTGCTCAATAAATACTTTCAATTGAGGAATTGATAGAAGTAAGAGAGTCACTAAACTTCTCTGTGCCTATTTCCTAATCTGTAAAATGGGGGTTAAATACCTATTCTCAGAGTGTGAGCCCCATTTGGGACAGGGACTGGGTCTAATCTGATCATCTATATCAGTGCTTGCCCTCAAGAAGCTTACAATCTAAAGAGGGAGACAAACAGAAACAAATTGCAAAAGTAAAATAGATGAGTAAGACCATAGATAAAATGAAAATAAATAATTAGATAAAGAGATAACAAGAGTGTTAAGATGGCCTTTGGAATGACATGACCAGGAAGATTTTTTTTGTTTGTTTTGTTTTTAATGGTATTTGTTGAGCACTTACTATGTGCCATGCACTGTAGTAAGCACTGGGGCAGATACAATTTGTACTTCCCGAGCACTTCCTGAGCGCTTAGTACAGTGCTCTGCACATAGTAAGCACTCAATAAATACGATTGATGATGATGCAAATTAATCAGGTTGGACACAGTCTCTGTCTCACATAAGACTCACAGTCTTAATCCCCATTTTACAGATGAGGAAACCAAGGCATAGAGACATTAAGTAACTTGCCCCAGGTCCCACAGTTGACAAGTGGCAGAACTAGGATAAGAACCCAGGTCCTTCTAACTCCCAGGTCTGTGCTCTATCCACTAGGCAATGCTGATTCTGGAGGTGGAGGTTAATTTGGGACCACCTCTTGAAAGAAGTGGATTTTCAGGATGATAACGTGTCTAACAACTCGGTTATATTGTACTTTCCCAAGCGATTAGAACAGTACACAAAGGATGCACTCAATAAATATGATTGATTGATTGATTTTGGAGTTGGAGAGGAACATAGCTTGACTGAGTTGAAGGAAGGAGAGAGCTCCATGCAGAGGAGTTCCGTGGGTCAGAGATGGATAAGTTGTGAGCAACAAATATGGCTAGAGAGCAGAGTGTGGGCTGGGTGGGCATAGCAGAAGAAGAAAGCAAATAGGTGAGAAGGAGACAGTTTATGGAGAGTCAAGCTCAATGATTAAGTGTCTGTTTAATCTGGAGAAAAGTGGGTAGCCAAAGGAGGGTTTTAAGGAGGGGATTGAGGCATTCTGAAGGCATTTTAAGAAGATCTGAGGAGCAGAGTGAAGGCAAGACTGAAGAAGGGAGGGCCTGGAGGCAAGAATACTGGCAAGGAGGCTGGAGATGAAGAGGGTCTGGACAAGACTGGTGGCAGTAAGGATGAAGATATTGGGAAATATTTTAGAGTAATAATGGTGATAGTATTAAGTGCTCACTGAGTGCAGAACACTGTACTAAACACTGGGAGGAAAAAAACTGGTGGGGACTTTGAGACTCTGAATGTGGGAGGTTAATGATGGAGGAGAGTCAAAGGTAACCCCAAGGTGGCAAGCTTCAGGGACATAGAGGGTGGGAGATCAGTAACCATAATTTTAAAGTTAGGTGAAGGTTCAGGAAGGAAAGAAGCTCAGTCTCTGGCATGTTGAATTTAGGAGGTCAAGGGGTCACCCAGGTGGAAATGTCTTGCAGACTGTCTTGGCCTAGTGGCTAGAGCACCGGTCTGGAAGTCAGAAGGACCTGGATTCTAATCCCAGCTCTGCCACATGTCTGCTGTGTGACCTTGGACAATGTACTTAACTTCTCTGTGCCTCAGTTACCTTATCTGAAAAATGGAGATTAAATCTACCTCTAATCTAGATTGTAAACTTCACATGGGACAGGGACTGTGTCTAACCTTATTATCTTATACCTTCCTCAGCATTTAATACAGTGCCTGGCACATAGTAAGCACTTAACAAATACCATAAAAAAGTCACTTGAAAGAAAAGAGCTGATAGCTGACCGTGTCTCCAGCCAGACTGTGCTAATGCAAGGGAGCTGGGAGCCAGAGAGCCAGGATACCAAAACATTACCTGGGGTTGACCCTAAATCGTTATGGATTATGGCTAAGCAGCACCATTGTGCCTTAAGAGCTGCTATTGTCCCTAGGAAACCGCAGCTGCTTTCTTGGGAGCAACAGAAAATGGCTTAGCAAAGGTTCAGGTCACATTTCAGCTGGCAGTGGATTCGGCAGATGGGAGCTCTGCAGAAATATCAGGCTTGTGGGACTGGGGGCAGTGACCAGAAGTAGATCAATGCCCACAGGGCCACCAGGGCCACGGGGCAGCAGGCCTGCAGAGCCGACTTGACGTTCAATCTGTTTTGAAGAGCAGTTTAAGGGTGCCTGGTCCTAGCGTGGTCTAGTGGATAGAGCACAGGCCTGGGAGTCAGAAGGACCTGGGTTCTAATCCTGTCTTTGCCATTTGTCTGCCATGTGACCTAGGACAAGTCCCTTCACTTCTCTGTGCCTCAGTTACCACATCTGTAAAATGGGGATTAAGATGTTGAGACCCACGAGGGTCATGGAATGTATCCAACCTGATTAACTTGTATCTAACCCCAGGGCTTAGTACAGTGCCTGGCCCACAGTAAGTGCTTACGAGTATCACACACACACAAACACACACAAAAACAGTCTTCCCACCACTGAGATGGGCAGGGGACACTGCAGAGCCAGTCAGCCCTTGGGGACATTTGGGACTTGAGCTATTGGGGGCTGAGGTCACATCCCTTTTCCTATGCCTTTGGCTCCCTGACTCGACTGGTTTGGGGAGCCTCCTGGGCAGGGAGATGGAGGTGCCAGGGTACACCGTTGTGTATTATGAGGGGAGCCATGTCCAAGCTGAGTCCTCCAGGCCTTGGCTATCCTGTCCTCACAACTGCTTCCATTGCTGGAACTTCCTTTCTCCTTGCCTTATCCCTATCCTATTCCTCCCACCCCATTTCCTGGTTCTCCCCTCCCCCTAGCTCCTAGTCCACCAGTGCATTCCAGTTCCTGGTCCCCAGGTGCTGGGTGGGCAGTGGGCTGTGGGGGGAGTGGCACACTGGGTTGCCTGACTGTGATCTCCCTTAGGCCTCATAGGTCAGTAGGCTGGGCTCTTGTCCTGCTGTTATTATTATTATCATTAAAAATGGTTGGCATTTGTTAAGCATTTACTATGAGCCAAGCACTGTTCTAAGCCTTGGGGTAGACATGATAAATCAGGTAGGTCACAGTCCCTGTTCCACATGAGTCTCACAGTCTAAGAATGAGAGCAAACAGGTATTGAATTCCTGCTTTACAGATGAGGAATCTAGGCTCAGAGAGGTGGAAGGAAATGAGGAGCAGATCCCTGCTGTGGGAACTGGGCCTCCAGACTCAGCTTGGGAGCTGCATGGCCTAGTGAATAGAGCAGAGGCCTGGGAATCAGAGGACCTGGGTTCTAATCCTGGCTCCACCACTTGTCTTCTGTGTGACTACGCCATGCGGCTCCCAAGCTGAGTCTGGAGGCCCAGTTCCCACAGTAGGGATCTGCTCCTCATTTCCTTCCACCTCCTCCCCATTCTCTACTCATGTGCTGACTCACCACATTCTGTTCTTGGATTGAACTGTCTCCTTAAAAATCCACTGGCATTTGGTGCATCCTTCCTCTCCTATGGGCAGGCACCCCTGGCTCCCCACCTCACCAAATCATGTGAATTAAAGCAGAAGCCAGTGTTGAAGGCTGCGGAAAGAGACCTGAGCAGGCAGAGATCTTCACCAGCTGAATCGGAGCATGCACGGTCTGGAAGAGCTCCCTAGGAAAAAGGCCTCAGACATGGCCTGAAAAAGTTCCGTAGGAGAGGGGTCACAGAAAAAATTGAAAGAGCTCCCTAGGAGAAGGGCCTCAGACACAGTCTGAAAGAGCTCTCTAGCAGAAGAGTTATCCTTATGGTCTGAAGGGACTCCCTAGGAAAAAGTAGAAGTAAGAAGGTAAGAGGACAGATATTACTTTTCACAGTGACATTTCCTTTTCTCAGATGACAATTTCCCAGCAGTGTGACCGTATCCTTCAGAAGGGAGTGATCAAGTTGCTGGAGAGCCCTTCAAGGACTAGCAAGTGGTAAAGTCTTCCCCCCAAAGCCCTCTTGGACCTTTTCTGTCACTCAAAAGAAGGGCAAGATCCCAGAGGCCTGGGGATCTTTTTGGACTGGGGCCTTTCAGAGAGGAACATGACGGAGGTTTCCTGGCTGAGGAATGTAACTAACCGTCCCCTGAGCATTCAATTCTGCCTTTATGATGAGAATCCCACAGATCCTGGCCCTGGGAGTGACCCCCAAGAAACCACCAGGTCCAGCCTCCTACCTCCAGGCAGGGAAACACTTAGACCTCCCAGGAGAGTTGGCCGGCCCTTCTGCTTTTTCAAAGCTTTCCAGGATTGGAGACCCTGTGGTTTCCCCCAGTCCACCCAGGCAGCTTGATCCAGTGATTGATTGATCAGCCCTTCAGAACCGGAAGCTTTTCCTTGGGCCTCACCAGGCTCTCTCTCACTGTCATGTCAACCCGTTTCCTTTCTTTCACGGCTCATGTGGGAAACAAACGGATAGTGTCCACAACACCAAAACGGAGCAAGGATGTTGTTCAGTTATCAGAAATTCTTCTGCTGAGTTAGGAGCCTCTGGCCAATAAACATCCATCCTGCCACTTCTCTTCCCTTTTCCCACTCATGAAAAATGGCAGGAAGATTGTGATCAGGCAAGTTCAGGGTGCTGCGGGGCAGAGAGGCTGGGAGGCTGGGGAAGAAACCGACATCTACTTCAGGCTTAACTGCAAGGCCAGGAGGAGACTGGCCAACTGGGATCCCCACAGTCAGCGTGGGAAGTGGCCTGGTCTAGTGGAATGAGCATGGTCCCAGCTCTACCACCTGCCCACTGTGGAATCTTGGTTAGGTCACTGAATTTCTCCATGCCTCAGTTTCCTCATCAGTAAAATGAGGATTCAAAACCTGTTCCCCCTCCTACTTAGACTGCCAGCCCCACATAGGACAGGTACTGCATTCGGCCTGATTATGTTGAATTCACCCCAGTGTCTAGTACAGTGCTTGGTACATAATAAGTGCTTAACAAATACCACACTCACTCAACCATGCCCCCACTTTTCCCCTAATGCCCATGGGCTTTCTCATGTCTCCTCCCAACCAGTTCCTCTAGCCCAATTCTACCTCGCCCTTCTCCCTCCTCCCTCCTCCCTCCTGTCATGACTCTCCCCACTGTCTTAAGTTCACCTTCTCCTCTGCCCTCCTTCCCACCCCACCTCCCACATTACTGCTGTCCCCCCTAATTTCATGGGGACAAGGAGACTGAAATTCTTGAAGGTTCTGATTGTCAGCCAGCAGTCCTCTCTCCTCAGTATTTTGCTACACTGCCAGGAGTTTGTTTAATTTACCTGCAGGATGATGAATTTGTGGGGTCAAAGGGTTGGAGTGGGTAGGGAGCTAAGAACCTCCCTGGACCTTATGCAGTCTTTCCGCAGCTGCCAGTGGTAGCCACGGGAAAGCTTCGGTGACATCATCCCAAAGCCCGACCCTCTGCCTCCTCGCTCCGGGCCCTTGCAAACAACGCCTATTCCACCTTGATGCATCTGCAGGAGGTAAGGTGACTCACTCCTGGTAAACCTTCAGCTCTCAGCCCCTACGGGCATCGCTTCCCGGCCAAGTTCAAGTTCATGGCGTTGGCAAGCTCAAAATAGTCCCGGTGCGTCAGCCTTTTTCCTGGGTCACCATTTAGCTGCCCCTACTCTTCTCCCCTCCCCCCCCAAAGTGTGGACGTGTCTGCTTGTCCCACCTCGGCCGCCCATTGTTCACCTGCAAAGCAGGGTGGAGCCAGGTGGAAGGCAAGGGCAGCTTCTGTCCGTATTTACCGTGTAGGGTGGGAGATCAAACACTGGAATCTTTGCTTTGTGTGAACATTTGTGTGTCTTTCAGTTGCACCTACTTAATAGGTCCAAATCCTCCTTTGGGTTACCTGGGCTTTTCTGGCCCCTCGCAGCAGGTGAAAGCTGCAGTGAGATCTTTGACCTTATTCAGGCTCTATTAGAACCAGGAAGTAGTTCCTAGTGGCTGGGAAGATGCAACCTCGAACAGCCACCAAGGTTGTCGGTAGACTACCCATCTCTTGGAATCTTAAAAAAAAAGACCTCCATACATCTATCCTGGATGATTTAGACTTCCACCTATCTGAAGGCAGGGTACTGTATGAGATGGCCTCTTGAGATCCCTTTCCCCTATGAATGCCGTGAAGCTATGAGGGACCAAATGGCTTAATTTCTCACTCCCACACAGGTTGCAAAGGTGAGGTTTGTTCAAGGGGATTCTGAACCTGCTGGGGAGAGCCAAGATTTGAATAATTTCAATGGCTTCCTATCTTGCATATGACTGAAGTACTTAGGATGGCACCCTGCTCTTTCCCACCCAATTGAAAGGATCACTACATTAACTGGCAGCTGTCCAAAAGTCTAATCTGTCCAGTGGTGATAACGGAATGGATTGGAAATTGATTTGCAGTACACTTGCTATCAAGCAGACTCCCAGCACTTCACCCAAGTAGGCCTGACATGCACAGTCTCACTTCCCGACTCCACTATCTTCTCAAGGTGGCTTCACCCTGTCGGGCATTCTTTTTTTTTAATGGTATTCATTAAGTGCTTACTAGTGTCAAAAAGTGTTTTAGGCGCTGGGGTAGATGCAAGTGAATTAGGTTGGACACAGTCCTTGACCCTCATGGGGCTCACAGTTCAAGTAGAAGGAAGAACAAGAAAACGAGGCACAGAGAAGTTAAGTGACTTGCCCAAGGTCAAAGAGCAAACATTTGCCCATGTCCTCTGACTCCCAGGTCTGGGTTCTTTCCACTAGGCCATACTGTTTCTACAGTTGAAGCAATCAGCAAGTCATAGCTGTGTCTTTCTACAATCAATATCTTTAAGCCTCCGCTTTGGTGTAGTGTTGAGGCTGACTCATAATAACACACTTGCTGGGTTGGTGAGATAATGCCCTTTATAATTGTCAATCAATCAAGAGAGTTTACTGAATAACTACTCTGTGCAGCACACTGTACTAAGCATTTGGGAGAGTCCTAACTGCTTATATTCTATCTGCTCCAGGGTTTAGTACAGTGCTTGGCACATAGTAAGGGCTAATTGTTATGATTATTAAAGCAAGAGAGGTAGAAGACACCATTCTGGCTCTCAAGGAGCTTACAATCCAATGGGTCATTTTCATTTCAACAGGTGAAATAGGGAAAAGGCTGATCCTTTAGACTTTATTCTACAATTGCTTCCTGGTGGGACACCCTGCCGAGGGTATCCTAGGGTCTGAGCCCTCTGAGCTACTTCTACAGTGTGGTCTCTCACTTCAGAATCTCTCATTTCCTCCTGGCGGAGATCTGGGCATTGACAAGCCAGCCCTGTTCAGCAGGCTCTTATCTCTGTGGAGCTTGAATGATTCCTCTAGCTGAAGGACATGTTCTCACAGCCCCATAAATCACTCCCACATGCACACAGTGATCAAGAGAGAAGAAATGCGGTCAAGGGAAAAGTCCCCGCCTGCCATCTGTCATCACTGCCTCCTCCCCAGGGAATTGCTCCTCAATCCCTGCTGCATGGGTGGACTGTCCAGTTGCTGTCAAGATCTTTCCATTCCACTTTGGAGATGCCACTGGCCAACTCTCTTGCTGATTTAATTCACTTTATTCTCTCCTTCCACCGGTGAGGCTGGGATGACAGGGGGAAAAAAAGAGTGCACGTGGGCTGGTTGAGCTCGTGTGTTCTTCCACCCAGGCTTTAAAATGAACATTAGGCCGGGGACCGCTGGCATGTGAGTGGAGAAGTCTGATGGGCTGGTAGACAGGACTCCTGGGCCTGCCCTGCCTTGCCCCTCACTTGAGGGAGTCACTTGCCCACTCCAGGCTTCAGTTCCTCAACCTGAAATGGGAACAGTGGCCTTACAGCTCCCTTCCCACCCTCTTTCCTCTACCCCTCACTGCCTTCCAAAGTGCCTTAAAAAAAAGAGACCTCTCTCGCCAGGCGGCACCAAGATACAGCTGAAGTAACCACCCGAGAGAAGCTGAGTGTGGCCTAAAGTGATGCCAACATAACACGGTGAGGTGTGTGGGATGCAAGAAACATAAAGCTTTTTTAAAATCTCCTCCTGGAATGTGGCTGTTTTTTGCAAACCTATATATAGTCCAAATAAATCATAATGCTCTAGGTTCCACGTACCTACGCTGCCATCGTTAGTCAGTAAATTAATTATACATAATGAGCTTCTTTGTGTTTAAATTCATTCAGCTTCCAATTTCCCACCCTGAACCCAGAAAGGCTCTTCACACCCACATCATTGGGTGGGCGGGAGGGAGGGAAGGCAGCAGGACTCAGAGTGGGGCCACAGCCCCAATCAGCAGATGATTCATGTGCCAGCACTGAAATTATCCTTATCTTTCTGGCAGGACCCAAGAAAATGGCAGCTCATCTTGGGCCCCATCCCACGGTGAGCCGGCGGGGAAGGAAATCATCCCAGAGAAGAAAAGACTCACGCTTGGGTGCCCTGGGAGAGGAAAGGGGCACTCTTTGGGTGTTCATTCACTTACCCTAGGTTAAAGTGGGTAGGCTTTGAGTTAAGCAAATGCCCACCAATCCTGAGCCCGATTGTCCCCCAGTCCAGATCTCTCGGGGCCTTGGTCACTTGAGAAGGAGCATGGACTCTTTGAAGCCACCGTGAGAGTATTTAGGATTTGCATTGCTGTCCTGTTCTAATAGGTTCCCTTGGAGCCTGGAAGAATAATAATAATTGCGATATTTGTTAAGTGTTTACTACGGGCCAGACACTGTACTCTTCCCCTCAAGACAGTAAGCTCACTTACAGTCAGGGAGTATGTCTGTTTCTTGTTACATTGTACTCTCCCAAGTCCTTACTACAGGGCTCTGCATTCGGTAAATGCTCAGTAAATATGACTGAATGAATTGAAGTACTGGGGTGGATACAAGCAAATCGGATCAAGGGTTACTGCTCCTCCCAAAGTGCCTAACGTAGTACAAGGAGTGCAGAATTGAGCTCATTGCTTTAACTCATTTTACTTCGTGGGCATTTCTGGTGGGGGAGGCAGGCTGGTAATTTTGTTTTTAAATGGGTGTATTGACATGTTTTCAAGCTTGATCACCAGGCTGGGATTGATGGAATGATGACAGATTTATCAGGTTAACCAGCTGCTTCGATGGGAGCATCTAGACGCGGCAGCTTAGAGATAACAATCTTTGCCTTCAAGTGCATGAAGGATTTTTGCAAAGAGGAAACTGACAGGTTGCTCTCCATGTCAACAAGGGACCTGGAAAGAGGAAATGGGCTGACGAGCCGCAGTCAGGAAATTTATTGAGCACTTATTGTGTGCAGAGCCCTGTACTAAGTGCTGGGGAGAGTAGAATATAACGATATAACTGACACATTCTCTGACCAAAACATGCAGCCAGGGACTTCTAGATGGATGTAAGGAAAAGTGTCTTGTCTGCCAGTCTGACCAAGCACTAGACTCTTCCCTGGGGGATTGTGGATTCTCCACTCTATTTTTCTGGGTGGCTTGGTCATATCCATAATTTACTAATGTCTGTCTCCCTCTCTATCCTGTGAGCTCATTGTGGGCAAGAAATGTGTCTATTAAATTGTATATTGTACTCTCCCAAGTGCTTAGAACAGTGCTGTGCACACATTAAGCCTTTTAGACTGTGAGCCCACTGTTGGGTAGGGACTGTCTCTATATGTTGCCAACTTGTACTTCCCAAGTGCTTAGTACAGTGCTCTGCACACAGTAAGCGCTCAATAAATACGATTGATTGATTAAGCCCCCAATAAATACAATTGTCTGCCTGGAAGTGGAGGGCTGAACTTTTCAGATCTATGATGTTATGACTTTTCTCCTGGGAATTTCCTATTGGAGAAGTCCCAGGGAACTGGCATCAGAATGGCAATCCTGAAACCCTTTATTCTGGGGGTCTTGGATCAGCTGATCCCTAAATCTAGGGATTCTTGAAGTCCATCAGAGGGGAAGGTGGCAGACTGGACTGGATCCTCTGGGAAGCATTTTCCTTTTATTGTTTCTCCCCAAAAAATCATCCTTCCAATGTCTCTCTGCCTGTCTTCCTCCTATATTAATGAAAGAGGCATAATAACTGTGATATTTGTTAAGGGCTTACTCTGTACCAATCACTGTACTAAGCACTGGTGTAAATACAAGATAAACAGGTCAGACATAGTCCCTTTCCCCTCAGGGCGCTCACAATGTAAGGGGAAAAGAGAACAGAGATTGAATGCCCATTTTACAGATGAGGAAGCTGAGGGCCAGAGAAGTGAAGTGACTTGATCAAAGTCACACAGGGGACAAGTGGCAGAGCCAAGATTAGGATACATGTTCTCTGACTCTCAGGCCTGTGCTCTTTCTCCTAATCCATGGTGCTTTACATGTAGAGGCCCATCTGGCAGGCCCATTACGTGTATCTTCATGATACCTTCAGGATGGTCTCTGGCTGACAGTGCTCCACTGTGTGTCCGAGGAAAACAGGCCTGGAAGGAAACATGCTGCCCATATTCCCATGGTTTAGTGAAAAGAGCATGGGCTTGAGAGTCAGAGGTCATGGGTTCTAATCCTGGCATCACCACTTGTCAACTGTGTGACTTTGGGCAAGTCACTTAACTTCTCTGTATCTCAGTTACCTTATCTGTAAAATGGGGATTAAGACTGTGAGCTCCACGTGGGACAACCTGATAACTTTGTAACTTCCCCAGCACTTAGAATAGTGCTTGGCACATAGTAAGCGCTTAACAAATACCATTATTATTATTATCCCCTTTGAACTCTTGGGAACCCCTCTCTCTGTTGAGCTCCAGGATGCAGATCTGGGGATAGGGCTGCAGCACATTAGAGTAAAGGAGAAGCATAACCACTAGAGGAAACATGCTTGAGTCTCTGATTTATACAGTACTTCAGCAGAGATAGCACTCATGGTAAAACTCTCTGGAGGCTGATGGCACCCCCAAGCTGGTTAGGACTGGTTAGGATTCTCTGTTTCTCCCCAGGGAATGTATATCTGAGATGGAGGGGACAATTAGAGCAGAAACTACTGAGGGTGGAAAGTGGAATTTACAAGAGAGAAATATTGTCATCTCTATTGATGGTGGCATAGATTGATGTTCTCAGCTCTATTAATTTTGACATTTGATAAATGCTTCCTATTATTATTATTATGTTTACTGTTCTGATTCTGTTTTTATTATGGAATTTTAAAGCACTTAATGTGTCAAGCACTGTTCTAAGTGCTGGGGTAGAGTCAAGTTAATCAGGTCGGACACAGTCCCTGTCCCACATGGGGCTTGCAGTCTAAGTAGGAGGGAGAACAGGTATTGAATCTCCATTTTATAGTTGAGGAAACTGAGGTACAGAGAAGTTAAGTGACTTGCCCAAGGTCACACTATAGGCCAAGCACTGGGGAAGATACAGTACAACCCAATCAGGCTCAGAGTCTATGGGGCAGACAGAACAGGTATTTAATCCCTATTTTACAGATGAGGAGACTGAGGCACACAGAAGTCAAATGGGTCTAAGGCCCCACAACAGGCAAGATTAAAACCCTCATCTTCTGATTACCAGTCCTCAGCTCCTTGCACTAGTCCATGCTACTGCCACATACATCAGAACATAGAGTCTTTCTGGTCAGAGAAGATCTTCCTGGGAGAAGTAGGTGTCGAGGAAGAACTTCAAGATAGGGAGCAGGTGTATTTCTCTTTGAAGCAAAGGTTAGGTACCTATCTGCAACCCTGTAGGCACTGTGAGTCTTTGGGAGTTTCACTGCCACCAGGCGATCGGGTGTCTGAGGGAAAAAAAAGGAATGAAATGGATAAAGTTAATGAGCACAGCTGGTAGGCTGTCTCTGACTCCCACAGGCTCTGTGGGTTCTGAAGTACAAGCAACAGGGAAGCAGGATGTTGCTAAGAGGATCCCACCTGCTGTTGTTCCCTATGAGGCCAAAGACTCATCCTAGTGCTATAGCACTGTGACCTGAGTGGCTCTCGGTCCCACCTCCTCCCTATCATAGAAAGCAGAGGCTGAGGGTGCTGAGTGGGGGCCAGGAGCCAAAGGGAAGCCTACTCTGAGACTGTTGACCAGCCAGGCCACTGCTGGATGAGACTTCTTGCCCTCCTGTCATTGCTTCCTCCTCAGAAGCAGCGCTCTCCATCCAGATCTGCTGGATGGCTGCAGGTGAAGGGGGTTATGGGAAAGGCCCTCAGGGGCACCCACAGACACCCACCTACCCACCATCCTCATCCCCAGCGGCTCCGGCTCAGAACCCAGACATAATTCCAGACTGAGATAGGCTTGGAGATCTGTAGTTGCTACTGGGGTTGAATGTGGGCAGGGAATGTGTCTGTTCATTGTTGTATTGTACTCTACCAAGCACTTAGGACAGAGCTCTGCACACAGTAAGTGTTCAATAAATGCAATTGAATGAATCAATAGTGGGTTTTGAAAGGATATGTTTTAGGCAGGACAAAAGCAAATTGATGTGAGGAATGTGTTTCCCTCTGGTTTCCCCTCTATTTCCTGGAGCTTTGTCCTCTGAGCAGAAGTGTGTCTGTGACCAGATCATTCACTTGTGCTCCACTTGGGTCCAAAGTGGCCTCAGCTGGGCTGTCCTACAGGCCACAGGGGAGCATGGCACCTCGTGTCTCTTCTGGTCAGAAGGCCTGAGCTGTCAGAGTGGCATCCTTGTTACCAATCTGCTATTCCCCTGTTTGCTTTCTGCCAAGCTAGCAGGTAATCACGTGGCTGTGGGTTTGGTGCTTGGGGAAGAGGAGGAGGGTGGCTTTAATGGATTCTGTACAAGCCTGGAAAAAGGAGTCAATTCATATCAATTCTATCTAAATGCCTATGATCCCCAAAAGTTACAGGGGATGCCTTGTAAGTTCATTCTTACTCAATTTCATATATATATATATATATATGTGTGTGTGTGTGTGTGTGTGCACGCGCGTGCATCCCAGCTTCACAGGATGGTGGGGTTACCTGAATTGCACTGTACTGTTAAGCATGAAATGTGTCGTTAACTAGTACCACTTGGGTGTCCAGTAGGATCACTGTGCTGCCTTTCCACTAACTCCACTTGGATGTGCTCAATAAATATGATTGAATGAATGAATGAATACGAGCTCATCAGGTTGGACACGGTCCGTATCCCACATGGGGCTCACAGGCTTATCCCCATTTTACAGATGAGATGACCAGGGCACAGTGAAGTGACAGGCTCATAGTCACAGTAGAAGAGTGGCAGGATTGGAATTAGAACCCAGGTCCTTCTGACTCTCTGGCCCTGGGAGCTATTATTATTATCATCCTTTCTATCCCTAAGCTACACTGTTTTTCTACTTTGTATCAACCCCAATCCTTAGAACAGTGCTTGACACACAGTAAGGGCTTGACCCAGACTGAGCCCCCTCTTTCCCCTCCCCTTCCTTCCCCTCGCTATCCCCTCCGCCTTACCTCCTTCCCCTCCCCACAGCACCTGTATATATGTATATATGTTTGTACATATTTATTACTCTATTTTACTTGTACATATTTATTCTATTTATTTTATTTTGTTAATATGTTTTGTTGTCTGTCTTCCGCTTCTAGCCTGTGAACCTGCTGTTGGGTAGGGACCATCTCTATATGTTGCCAAATTGTACTTCCCAAGCACTTAGTACAGAGCTCCGCACACAGTAAGCACTCAATAAATACGATTAAATGAATGAATGAATGAATGTGTCAGGAGAGTTGGAGGTATTTTGGTAACTTTAGATGAGGGGAGAGTCAATAAATGAGCACCTTGATTCCTGCCTCACCCCCATTTTTCTCAACCCCTCCTTTTCTGCCCTTGGGCAACTGAAGGAGAGAGGAGGAAGATACAGAGCCGGGGCTGCTCAATCAGGCCACCATCCTCTGAGCTCTCTGTGCCTAGCCCCTTCCATCTTGCTTGGAACAGGATCCAAACCTCTCTTGAAGGAATGGTCTCTGGAGGAATCTGTGAGCTGCCCTCTGAGCTCCCTGACCTGATAGGAACCACTCACCCAGCATGGCTATTATCTAACCGCACAATGCACCGGCCGGCTGTTTCTCTTGCTGTCTTTCCCACCAGAGCAATGGAGCTGGTTGGAATTCAGACCTCCATTACGTAAATGAGCAGCCAAGCCCCGGGTTAAGCGACATTGCCACTAAGTGAAGTTGAACTCAGGGTTCAGATTCCAGGCCTCCTTGCCCCTGCTGTGCCATATGCTTTCCCCCTCATTGGTTTGACCCATGACAGGATGGTCCTTGAAAACAGTCTGACGATTCTGCCAACCAAATTCTGAGCTATGCCCAGAGTAAACACCCAAGTTGGAAGGCACCAAAAAATTGGCTATTGATCTTGACTGACAGGTAGTGCCCATGGACAGGAAGAGATGACTATTGGCATTGCAGAAAGACAGCCCAGGATGATGCCTCTAGAGAGCAATGGCTGCTGAGGTCTTCCAGGAATCTTGGGGTTAATGCCCTCTCTCAGGCTAAGATATGGCAGCAGCCGAGTCCTGAGATACCCAGTTGTCACTCGAAAAAGTGAACTCCAGAGAACCACCAACTCAGTAGTCAGTTCATCTTGCATCTTGCAATTTTGTGGTTAACATATCACATTCCATCTAAACCATGACTAGAACACCAGGGGCTTCAAATTTATGACCACTGAGAATGTTTTAGAAATACTATGGTCCCTGAGAAAACATTTGGGTTCTCAGAGGATAAAAGCCTTTTATCCACACATTGCAGAGCAAATGGGGAGCTCTCTGGAATTCCAGGGATTTGTTTCATTGAGCCCTTGGTCCCCAGACCAATTTGTTTAAGGGGACTTTTCTTTCTGGTTCCTTTTCTCCAGAAGAATGCTCTCACCAATTCCTGCACTGCCAGTCCAAGAGCCAATTCCAGACCTGCCTTGATGTTCTCCATTCTCTGCAGGGTTTTTCATTGTACTTGGGTGGGTGGGAGGGTGCTAAAAGAGGAAGAGATGGGCATCTGGTGTGTGAAACTACCAGAAATTTAAACTGAAAGTATTTGGGATAATGATAATACATTTTAAAAGCTCAAATCATTGAATACAATTGGGTAAATGTCTGCCTGCCTGGCTGTCTGATTTGGAGGTTCAAACCTCTGATTGCCTGAACAGATCCTAATTAATATTTAAGGTATTTGTTAAGTGCTTACTCTGTGTTGAGCACTGCACTAAGCACCAGGATAGACAAGGTAATCAGGTTCCACTGGGGCTCATCATCTAAGTAGGAGGGAGAACAGGTACTGAATCCCCATTTTGCAGATGAGGAAACTGAGGCACAGAGAGGTGAAGTGACTTGCCCAATGTCACAGAGCAGACAAGTGGTGGATCTGGGATTGGAACCCAGGTTCTCCAACTCTCAGACCCATGCTCTTCTCACTGTAATCAACTCTGTTGTATCAGAAAATGCCAAATCAGAAACATCCTGGGTTTAAAGAATAAAGGTCTGATTAACAGAGGAAATCAGGTTCCTGTAGATCACCTGATCACCTTGTAACCTCCCCAGCGCTTAGAACAGTGCTTTTCACATAGTAAGTGCTTAATAAATGCCATCATTATTATTATCGTTGCCAACTTGTACTTCCCAAGCACTTCACACAGTCAGTGCTCAGTAAATACGATTGAATGAATGTAGATGCAAGCTCATAGTAATAATAATAATAATAATGATGGCATTTGTTAAGCGCTTACTATGTGCAAAGCACTGTTCTAAGCTCTGGGGAGGTTACAAGGTGATCAGGTTGTCCCGCGTGGGGCTCACAGCCTTAATCCCCATTTTACAGATGAGGTAACTGAGGCCCAGAGAAGTGAAGTGACTTGCCCAATGTCACACAGCAGACATGTGGCGGAGCTGGGATTCGAACCCATGACCTCTGACTCCAAAGCCCGGGCTCTTTCCACTGAGCCACGCTGCTTCTCTAGTAGGCAGGGAATGTGTCTACTAACTGTTATATTGTACTCTCCCAAGTGCTTAGTACAGAATTCTGCACACAGTAAGTGCTAAATAAACATGATTGATTGAGTTAAATACAGATGCAGCAATACTTCTATAGTCCTCTAGACTATAAGCTCACTGTGAACAGGGAAGATGTCTAACTACTCTGTTGTATGTTACTCTCCCAAGCACTTAGTACAGTGCTCTGCACACAGTAAGTGCTCACTAAATTTGATTGATTGAGTGATGGATTGTTGCTAGACCGGCAGGAAACACAAAGGGGCCAGGTGGATTGAAACAATCTTGTGAAATCAATACATCTACTCCTGGAGAGCAAATAAATATGAAGATTCCAGGGAGTTGTAAAAGATGCTGATTTCACTAGTTTGCTTGGGCATCTCCTTTGAAAGAGGAAGCTGGTAAAGGATTGTGGAAGGCTAGTATGTTTGGGGAACTTATTTGAAGTCTGGTTTAATGGGTTGTGCTCTTGTTTGGGAGTCAGGAGTTCTTGGTTTCTCTGTAGAACAAGACCACTTGCTTTACTTGATTGGTCTTAGTTTCTCCAGCAGTGAAGTGACGTAAAACTTCTGTGACCAGTTGGTGTCTACAAGTACAGTGGTGCGGCCACTTTATCCTTAAGTGGGTCTTAATGATAATAATAACAATAATAATAATCGTGGTAATTGTAAAACGGTTACTACATGCCCAGCACTGTACTAAGCACTGGGATAGATACAAGATAATCAAAAAGCACAGTCCCTGACCCACAGAGGGCTCACAGTTTAAGATGGAGGGAGATCAGGTATTAAATCTTCCGTTTTACAAATGAGGAAACTGGGGCACTTTAGGCCATGCTGTTTCTGTGTCCTGCATGTACAAACCATTGCATGCACTTCATGGAATGCTGCAGTCCTGTCTGCCAGCTCTCTCACTGATACCCAGTCCACAGGGGGAACATGCCTGGCATGAGTGATGCTGCCAAAACCATTATCAATGCAATCCAGACCTCCATGCATGTTCTCAGACAGAGGCTCAGAACCTAGGCTCAGCCACTGTTATTGACTGGAGGTGCCATCCTAAGCACTTTGGAATTACCAGGAGAAAGTTAGGGGAGAGTGATCTTAATACAGGGGCGGAAATATCCCTGTGGTGGGTAGGTGACTAATTGTTCTTTAGTTCCAGGCAAATGGTAGATTCTTCTTTCAGTTGTTTCTGAAGGGAAGAGCTGTAACTCAGAGGCCTGAGTGTTCAAAACTGTTGAGAGAGAAAATTAGTTCCTTAAAATCAGCCTATCAATCAGTGGTATTTTATTTAGCACTTACAGCATGCTGAACACTGTAATAATAATAATAATAATAATAATGATTGTGATATTTGTAAAGCGCTTACTATATGCTAGGCACTGTACTAAGTGCTGGGGTAGATACAAGGTAATTGGGTTGGACACAATCCCTGTCCCACTTAGTGCTCACAGTCTTAATTCCTTTTTTAAAGATCAGGTAACTGAGGCACAGAGAAGTGAAATGAATTTCCCAAGATCACACAGCAGACAAATGGCAGGGCCAAGATTAGAACCCTGGTCCTTCTGACTCCCAGGTCTGTACTCTATCCACTAGGCTATACTGCTTCCCAGAGAATCCAGTGCAGTTTGTAGACACGATGATCATCTTGTCCCTCTGTTTTTCACATATTTAAGCAGCACTAGTGTTAGCTTATAGGAATGGACATTAAAGGAGTTTACACCTTCTCGCTTGGTATAGTCACAGAAGATTTTTTTATGACATTTATTAAGTGCTTACTATGTGAAAAGCACTGTTCTAAGGGGGAGGTTACAAGGTGATCAGGTTGTCCCACGGGGGGCTCACAGTCTTAATCCCCATTTTACAGATGAGGTAACTGAGGCACAGAGAAGTTAAGTGACTTGCCCAAAGTCACACAGCTATCAATTGGCAGAGCTGGGATTTGAACACATGACTTCTGACTCCAAAGCCCGGGCACTTTCCACTGAGCCACGCTGCTTCGGTAGAATCCCTGTGGGTCGATTGTGTCGAAGATGTAGCCACCAAGGTAGCTGTCATAGATATAGAGTCTGAGTGGCCAGGCTTTGTTGCCACCTCCCCTCATTTCTATAGTCTCTAACCTCTTTATAGTAATAATGATTGTAGTATTTGTTAAGTATTTACTAGGTGCCAAGCACTATACTAAACGCTGGGGTAGACACAAGATAATCAGATCAGATAGAGTCCCATATAAGACCAATTCAAATTCCATAATAATAATAGGGTTCCCTCTAAGTAGGACAGGCAGTGTGTATTGAATCCCCATTTTACAGATGAGGAAACTGAGAAACAGAGAAGTTTATTGACTTGCCCAAGTTCACACAGCAAGTGGCAGAACCAGGATTAGAGCCCAGGTCCTCTGATTCCCAGGGCTGGGCTCATTCCCCCTGCCCTCAGCATTCTCACCTCTTTTGCCGTTCTCCTTCCCAGGCTTCAGGCAAGGGCTGGGCTGAGGGAGTGCGGAGGGCTGCAAATGGGGAGGGCTCCCAGGATTACCCACCTCTAGCACCCTACAAGTAATCCTTCTGTGAGCCACCTGCCCTCAGTGGGGGATCTGTGAACCCTTCTTGCAGTTGGATCCAGGACCACTGACGCTGTTTGCCTCAGTGATTGAGCATCCCACATAACCCAGAGAAACGGTGTGACCTAGTGGAAAGAGCCGGGAGTCAGAAGGACCTGGGTTCTAATCCCAGCTCTGCCACTTGTCTGCTGTGTGACCTTGGGCAAGTCACTTCACTTTGCTCTGCCTCAGGTATCTCATCTGCAAAATGGGAGTTGTCAGTCAATCATATTTATTGTGTGCAGAGCACTGAATTAAGCGCTCGGTAGAGTACAATAAAACAGACACATTCCCTGTACACAATGAGTTTACAGTCTAGAGGGGGCTTAAGAAGCAGTGTGGCTCAGTGGAAAGAGCAAGGGCTTTGGAGTCAGAAGCCATGGGTTCAAATCCCAGCTCTGCCAATTGTCAGCTGTGTGACTTTGGGCAAGTCACTTAACCTCTCTGTGCCTCAGGTACCTCATCTGTAAAATGGGGATTAAGACTGTGAGCCCCCTGTGGGACCACCTGATCACCTTGTAACCTCCCCAACACTTAGAACAGTGCTTTGCACATAGTAAGCACTTAATAAATGTCATTATTATTATTATTATTGTTATTATTACTATTTAGACTATGAGCTCCAAGTGGGACAAGGACTGTGTCCAACCTGATGATCTTGTATCTACCCTAGCATTTAGTACAGGTCCTGGCACCTAGTAAGCACTTAATAAATACCATAAAAAACAAAGAAAAAAACCCCAAGCCCTTCTCATCACACCTGGTCCTGGCAACCCTGCCTGCCCTGAAGATGTCCTCCAGAATTGGGGCATTCAGGTAAGGCCCCCGCCCCCTCGTCTTGAAATGGGCTGTCTCCTAGCTGACTGTATCAGGCAAAAATGTCTTTCTAGTTCCAATGGCCACGTGTGTTTCTGAGTTGGGCAGGAATCCCAGGCGGCTGGGCTTGGACCAGCAGCAAGAGGGTTGGACCTGCCAGGGCTCAGTGCCCAAAGCTTGGCCGGGCCTCTCTGGGCTGCTCCCGGCTAGCTTTGGCCAAGGCTGAGGGCCTGCCGAGGTATAGAGGGGGCTGTCCCCTGTCCCTCTTCTGGCTCTGGCTTGTCCTTGAGGCCAGAATGGCACTGGGCATCGCCAATTTCAGAATGGAACTCAGTGTTTGCTGCCCTTTTTCCAGATCCGGCGGGCAAGGACGGGGGATCGCTTGTTTTGGGTTAGGTTCAAGTGCTGGGCAAATGCTTGGACTTGTTCTCTCTGGATACCATCCAGGTGCTCTCTCCTTTCCCACCAGAATGCCAGAAGGCTGTGGGGCACTGTTAACGCTCACTGGGAGCAATGCCCCTCGAGGACACTGAGGCCTTGGCCCTGCTGAACTGGGCAAATGATACCCACCTGGGCCCTGCCCTCTGGGAGCTTTTCAGCTAAATCAGACACAGCACCTCGGACAGAAATGTACAAAGACAAGCAGGCATACCACCAAAGCAAACACCTCAAAAAACAAAATGGAAGAAAGAAAGAAGTATCTATGTCAATTAATATTAATAACTGTGGGGTTTGTTAAGCTCTTACTGTATGGCAAACACTGTACCAAGTACTGAATTTGTTGCACTGGTTGCAGATCAATCCTTTTCTCACAGTCTATAGGCCTCACAATCTCACAGGGAAAGAGAACAGGTACTCCATTTTACAGATGAGGAAAATGAGGCACAGAGAAATTGAATTGCTCACAGCAAGCAAATGGTGGATCCAGAATTAGAACCCAGGTTCTCTGAATTCCAGTAACATTTACTGAGCACCTATTGTGTGCAGAGCATTATACTAAGGGTTAGAAGACATGATCCCTGCCAGTCTTCATCTAAATGGTGTCTGTTTGATGGGGCGTGGCTCATACATGTGGCAGTAGGCAGAAGAAGCTACTATCACCTGATTACCAGGGTAAGGCTTCATGGAGAAGCTGCAATTTCAAGAATTTTCCACCATCTCCCCAAGATTTAACCTTGTTTGCTGAAGAAAATTTTGTCTGAGGGAAGTTTGTTCATCCACTAGAGTGCAAACTCCTTGAGGGCAGGGATTGTGTCTACTAACTCTATTGTACTCTCCCAAGTGCTTAGTACAGTGTTCTGCTCAGAGTCCAGACTCAGTAAATACCCTTGGATTGATGGATCCAAATTTTTCTAAGCTTATCATCAACGCTCTCACCCCAAGCAATCCCAAGCATAGTATTATACTAGGTCCTTAGTAACATATCCCAGTAGTAGAAAACATGGTACTTTGTTCTTGAAGAGATTTCGATTTAATGGAAAGAGCTGATTCCTCCTTTTTCCTTTGATCTACACTCCCCCCTCCCCCCCCCCCCCAATATTCTGCTTCTTTTAGGATGTGTGCTCATCTTCCGGGATATTGGCTTGGGGTTGAGGTATGGGAGCTGGAGTGGGTCAGTGTAGTGGAGCTGCCACCATTGTGTTACCTTCTTTCAGGTTTAGACATTGTCACCTTCAAGGAATCAGAAAAATAGCAATGAATTGTCATATTTGTTAAGCACTTTGTATGCGCCAGGCACTGTTCTGAAAACTGGGGTAATAATAAATAATAATAATAATAATGCATTTATTAAGTGCTTACTATGTGCAAAGCACTGTTCTAAGCATTGGGAAGGTTACAAGGTGATCAGGTTGTCCCACGGGGGGCTCACAGTCTTAATCCCCATTTTACAGATGAGGTAACTGAGGTCCAGAGAAGTTAAATCACTTGCCCAAAGTCACACAGCTGACAATTGGCAGAGCTGAGATTTGAACCCACAACCTCTGACTCCAAAGCCTGGGCTCTTTCCACTGAGCCACACTGCTTCTCTAGATACAAGGTAATCAGGTTGGATATAGTCCTTGTCCCACATGTGGCTCACATTCTACATAGGAGGGAGAACAGATATTGAATCCCCATTTAACAGATGAGGAAACTGAGGCATAGGAAAGTGAAGTGATTTGCTCAAGATTACATAGCAGGCAAGTGGAGGAGTTAGGATTAGAACACAGGCCTTCTTACTCTCAGGCCTGTGCTCTTTCCCCAAACCGACACTGCTTCTTAGCATGAAGTTGAATCTGGAAAGAGCTTCAGAACTGGAGGAGCATGGCCCCCTAACCCAACCAAATGGCTGAGAGTCATGGAAGAGGCAGCTGAAGCAGAAGTGAGACAGGGAGCTTGGTCAGATAATTTTTTCCCCATCTTCCGGGAAATTGAAGTCAAAACCTATTGCATAGAACACAGGCCTGGGAACCAGAAGGACCTAGGTTCTAATCCCAGCTCTACCACTTGTCTGCTGGGTGACTTTGGACAAGTCACTTCACTTTTCTGTGTCTCAGTTACCTCAACTGTAAAATGGGGTTAAGACTGTGAGCCACAGATGGGACAGAGATTGTGTCCAACCTGATCATCTTACATCTACAGTGTATTTTAGTACAGTGCCGGGCACATAGTAAGTACTTAACAAATACTATTAAAATAAAGCCAATCACCTCAAATCTTGAAAGCCCTAAGGATGTCTCAGATCCTTCAAACAGTTTGAGCTTAGTAATTCCAAATGAAGCCTGTGAGAATGAGAATGCAAATGGGGAGGCCTCTTGATCTTGGACCACCCTAAATTTCTACACAGTCAAGCGTCTTCTCCTCTATCCATGGCCCACAGAACCTGATATTGTCCCACATGACTTAGTTTAGGAATTCTGAGTTCCTCACCTAAATACAAGGCATCCTCTCAGCCCTAGTCAAAACAGAGCCAAAAGCTGGATCTCAGTGTCTTCAGCAAGATCAACAGTTCCTCTAGACTGTAAGTTTCCCGAAAGCAGCATTCATGTCTACCAACTCTATTGCATTATACTTTCTCAAGAACTTTGCATTGTGCTTTGCATGCGGAAGAACTCAATAATTAATGGATTGATGGATTCAGCACTTGAGTGGGATTGGTTGATTGTGGGGGAAACAACTTGGTGAGTTGTGAGTCAGCGTGGAGCAAGACTAGTGATCCCAGCATCAGATCTGGGGGACCACCAGGTCTGAGCCACAGCAGGGTGACTGATGGTACCCACAGTGACAGTGAGTACACCTGGGGGATGTAGCTCAGTGGTAGAGCACATTCTTTGCATGTATGAGGCCCCGGGTTCGATCACCGGCATCTCCACTGATTTTTCCCCCTCTCCATCCCCCGATCTTACCTCCTTCTCTTCCCCACAGCACCTGTATATATGTATATATGTTTGTACATATTTATTACTCTATTTATTTTACTTGTACATATCTATTCTATTTATTTTATTTTGTTAGTATGTTTGGTTTTGTTCTCTGTCTCCCCCTTCTAGACTGTGAGCCCACTGTTGGGTAGGGACTGTCTCTATATGTTGCCAACTTGTACTTCCCAAGCGCTTAGTACAGTGCTCTGCACACAGTAAGCGCTCAATAAATACGATTGATTAATTGATTGAATGTTCATCCTCTGACAAAGAGAGTGTGAGTGCACTTGGAAGCGCTATAATTTTGAGGAGAATATTTTCCTCTCCCCAGTCAGATTTCAGATAGGTTCACTTGCTTTCTATTCACACATAGCCAAGTTCACTGGGTGATTCACCTATTGGAACCAATGGGAAACACACTGACTATCTCAAGCGCTGAGTGTTCCCGATACCTGAAAGGTCTGATCACTTCATGAGCCTGTTTAACCAGCTGGGAAATTAGCAGGATTCTTCAGTCCCTATTTTCCACTCAGAAGAGAGTGTGACTCAATGCAAGAAGAAACTGTAAGGTGGAGTCATCTGAAACAAGGAGTTTATCAATGATTATCAAGTGAAGGTCAGTACCAGTCTTTCAAGTCTGAGCATGCCTCATTGTTGTCGGTATATAACTGCGGTTGTGGGAGAACTGATAGCACACTTCCCTTAATCTCTGCCTCACACCATTCAACGTGAGGAAGCATGATCTCGCTGAGGCCTCTGAAATACTAGTGACGAGCAAACGCTCACACACTCAGCTACACGTGCTCAATTATCCCATTCAACCCATCTGCTCCTCATCGGCCTTGAGTCACACATCCTCCTCCTTTTCTGAAGAGAAACCGCCTCCCTGCCGGGAGAAGGGTTGAGCGGAACCCGCTGAAGGAAGGAGCTGGGTTTGGTCCTGTTTAGCCCGATGCCTCCACTGGGTGACCAAATAAGATAGGAACACCAAAGCTACCCTTCCAATCGGGGTGGGAGGGAGGTCAGGTAATGTTTAGAGCTTAGACTGAGTCTGTGGATCTGGCGGTTGAAAAAGGCAACTTTTACCTTCTGATCAAGAAGGTCTGTGGTAGTGCTTCAGATCTCTCAGGAGGGAGAAAGACTCGTGGGATTTTTTTTTCAGTTTCGTTTCTCTTTCTTGATGGACGATCAGACCTAGACTTCCCAGTTCAGCCCTTCAATCTAGCAGCAAAACTTGCAGATAATTTTAAAGGTTCTGGGTGAGCACACAAACCAACTATGGTGGAGAAGCAGTATGGTCTAGTGGATAGAGCATGGGCCTGGGAGGCAAAAGGACCTGGGTTTTAATCCCAGCACCACCACTTGTCTACTGTGTGACCTTGGACAAGTCACTTCTCTGTTACTTCAACTGTAAAATGGGGATTCAGGCTGTAAGTCCTATGTGGGACATGGGCTGTGTTCAACCTGATTAGCTTGAATCTGTCCCAGTATTTAGTAAAGTACCTGATGCTTAGTAAGTACTTAAGAAATACCATTCAAAAAAATCTGGCAACAGAATTTCTGGATAATTTTAGAGGCTGTGCTTGAGCATGCAAACCAATTGTGGTGGAGACTGCCAAGATGCTTGCTTTGATGGAGCTCTTTGTCGGCCTGTTGTGGACTTAAACTGAAAGTGCGTAGGGATGGGAGATGGGAAAGTGGGAATTGGGTTACATACATGAAGAGCTGCCAGCATAGACCAGGCTCAGATGGGTCACTTTCTAGGCCAATCAACAAGGGTTTGTTGGTTTTGGAAAAGGAACTTCTTCCCATAAAACCCTGGTTGCAGCAATCAAGGTTACCATGGTCCGTATGGCCAGGAGACCATGCCAGGTGATTTCCTTCTAGGGAGTTTATGTGGTAGAGGAGGAAGAGTCTGGAGTCTGAAGGCCCAGACTATGGGGTCTAACTGTGTTTCTACCAGGATTCCTGTCCCGTGAGTGTCATTCTAAACCACTGCCCCTGTTGTTCCATCATGGGGAAGTCTTTTCTTTTATGATATTTTTTAAGTGTTTACTCTTTACCAGGAACTGTACTAAGTCCTGGGGTAGATACAAGCTACTAAGTTTGGACACAGTCTATGTCCCATATGGGGCTCACTGTCTTAACCCCCATTTTACAGATGAGGTAACTGAGGCACAGAAAAGTATAGTGATTTGTCCAAGATCACACAGCCAACAAGTGGCAGAGCTGAGATTAGAACCCAGGTTCCTCTAACTCTGAAGCCCACATTCTATCCACTAGGCAATGCTGCTTCTCAGAAGATGTAGGCCAATCAATCAATCAATTGTATTTATTAGAGACTACTGTAGGCAGAGGACTGTACTAGCACTTAGGAGAGTACTATATAACCTAGTTAGTAGACATGCTCCCTGTCCTACTCTTTCAGCATTTTATGGATTTAAATTGCAACTGAGGAACAGGAAACTCTCTTTCTCCCCTAAGGACTGATGCTTGACACCACTGACAAGAGTTGACTAGATTTCTTCTGAGCCTTTTTCTTTCCAGATCAAGGGAATTCCCCAGCTAAGGGAGGGGAAATGGTGGCCCAGGAAGGGTGGAGAAGTGGTGAAGATTGGTTCCCCCCAAGCTACTGGGAAGTGGAGCATCAAAATAATTTGGGTAAACCCCCTGGATTATTATCAAAAATGATTTACTGAAGACCTTACTCAGTGCGAGAGGCATCGTGAACTAGTGGATAGTGTTGTCTTCTTTGAATGCAAAGGACAACTATACATATGAAACCATTATATATAGTTGTCTCATGTTCACATATACATGCACACACACACATGCATACATATATGTGTGCATGCCCACGAATACTCTGAGCAGAGCCCTGAACAGTACCTGGTGCTTGGAAATCCACAAAGAAATAAAGTAGAGAGCTATTTTCCCTCCCTTTGCCCTTAAGGAAGCTTCCAACCTGGGGATAAAGTGAGTGGGATTGGGGAAGCCCCAAATCTTGGTTGTGGATGATCAGCATCCTTCTTTACCCTAAGATCTCACCTGGGTCAGTGCCACAGATGGATAGGGGCAGATAACCTGTTTGCTAATTCTGTTGTATTGCACTCTCCCAAGCACTTATTACAGTGCTCTGTGAATAGTAGTAATACCATTGATTGATTGATTGATGTGGAACCCCTGACTTCTACTTTGCCCAAGGCTCCCTGATCTCTCCAATCATAGTAATGAAGCTCAGTACTGGTTTCATAATTTTTTCACATTGCAGGTGGTTTGGGGGCTCGGATTTCACTCTGCAAGCTGAAGCACCCACACTTCTAGATTAGAATACATCTAGGCCCCCTGTCAGTAGTAAAGACACATTCTGTGCAGCATAATAGAAAATGTCACTGTGACATTATCTGAGAAGTTTTTCAATGAGGACTTATCTCCTCTCGACACTTTCTCCATCCTCAATCAGGGACCTGATAGACAGCTAGTTCATTCATTCATTCAATTGTATTTATTGAGTGCTTACTGTGTGCAGAGCACTGTGCTGAGCACTTGGGAAGTACAAGTCAGCAATATATAGAGATGGTCTCTACCCAACAACGGGCTCACAGTCTACAAACAAGCTAGTTGCTTGTTTCTTCCTAGTAACTGCAGTTTTTTTTACCGCTCCTATTACTGATTTCATCAATCAATCATATTTATTTTAGAGTGAGGATTTACTGTGTTCAGAGCACTGATTTAAGTGCTTGGGAGAGTACAATACAACAGAGCTGGTAGACACATTCCCTGCCCATAACAAGCTTATGGTCTAGATGGGGAGACTCTGTCAATGGGGAACTGATTCCTGGGCTTTGCAAAGTTCCTTGTTAAATTCCCTCCTTCTCAAGGACATGTGCTAACAACAGCTGGATTCCCTCTCCCCCCACAGCCCCCAGCAATTAATGAAGCTGCCTGGCCTAGTGGATATAGCACAGGCCCGGGAGTCAGAAGGACCTGGGTTCTAATCCCTGTTTGCCACATGTCTGCTGCGTGACTTTGGGCAAATCACTTTGCTGGGCCTCAATTGCCTTATCTGTAAAATGGGAATTAAGAGTGTGAGTCCCATGTGGGACAGTGACTGTGTTCAACCTGATTAATTTATATCTGCCCCAGTGCTTTGAACAGTGCTTGGCACATAGTAAGCACCTAACAAGTGCCATAATAATAATAATAAGAAGAAGAATCATTATTATTATTATTATTATTTGTACCTCTTCTCTGGGCCTAGTGAATAGAGCACATGCCTGGATGTCAGAAGGACCTAGGTTCTAATCCCTATTCCGCCACTTGTCTGCTGTGTGACCTTGGGCAAGTCATTTCATTTCTCTGGGCCTCAGTTACCTCATCTGTAAAATGGAGATTGAGACTGTGAGCCCCATATGGCTCACATATCCCTTCTAGACTGTGAGCCCATTGTTGGGTAGGGACGGTCTCTATATGTTGCCAACTTGTATTTCCCAAGCGCTTAGTACAGTGCTCTGCACACAGTAAGCGCTCAATAAATATGATTGAATGAATGAATATGGCACATGAATTGTGTTCAACCAGATTAGCTTGTATCTACCCCAGTACTTAGTACAGTTCCTGGCACATAGTATGTGCTTAGCAAATGCCACTAAAACAAAACAGAACAAAACAAAAAGTCCAGCATTTCAAAGATTGATGACGCTGCCCATCACCCACCCTGTCCTTAGCTCTGCATCTCAGAGATCCAAGAGAGTGGAGAGTACTAGTCGTGGAACTGAGTCAGTCAGTCAATCGAATTTATTGAACACTTACTGTGTGCACAGCACTATATGAGGAATGTGGGAGAGTACAACATAACAGTGTAACAGACACATTCTATGCCCTAATTAGCTACTGTCCTGAGCACTTGAGAAAGTAGAACAGGACTTCAAGACATAGCTGCTGCCCACAAAACTTACATTATAATGGGGGAGAGAGGCATCAAAATATTTAAAACTGAGGGAATCAGAACTTAATTAAACATACAGTTGGATAAAGATATCCACAAGATATCCACGAGAAGCAGCGTGGCTAAGTGGAAAGAGCCCGGGCTTTGGAGTCAGAGGTCATGGGTTCAAATCCCAGCTCTGCCAATTGTCAGCTGTGTGACTTTGGGCAAGTCACTTCACTTCTCTGGGCCTCAGTTACCTCACCTGTAAAATGGGGATTAAGACTGTGAACCCCCCCGTGGGACAATCTGATCACCTTGTAACCTCCCCAGTGCTTAGAACACTGATTTGCACATAGTAAGCACTTGGTAAATGCTATCAGTATTATTATTATTATTCCCAGATATTAAGGTTGGGTATTGAGGGCTGCGGGTGGAGTTCTGTCTGAGATCAGACCAATTGGTGGACAAAGCCCAGAGGAAAATCTCAGGTACCCAACAGTCCCTGCCTCCTCACCATTCATTCATTCAATCATGTTTATTGAGCGCTTATGGTGTGCAGCGCTCTTTACTAAGCACTTGGGAAAGTACAATTCGACAATAAACAGACACATGCCCTGTCCACAATGAGATTGCAGTCTAGAGGATAAGATTACAGTTTTACAGCTCACAGTTCACCACAGCTGGCCCTGGACCATGGTCTATAAGTATATTATTATTCCACACGTTGTTATGGTATCTGTTGGTATTGGTTAAGCACTTACTATGTGTCAAGCACTCTTCTAAGTGCTGGGCTAGATACAAGTTTATCAGGTTGAACACATTCCCTGTCTCACCTGGGGTTCACAGCCTAAGTGTTAGGGAGAAAAGGTATTTAAACTCCATTTTTACAGTTGAGGAAACAGCCACAGAGAAGTTAAATTACTTGCCCAAGATCACAGAGTAAGTAATTGACAGAGCCGGGATTAGAACCCAGGTCTTCTGACTCCTAGGCCCATGCTTTATCATTAATCCATCTCCTCTCCTCTGCCAAACCAAACTGGGCACCTACTTGGTGAGAAGCCATATGGGACAGGGATGTCGTGCTCTGTTACTGATTTTATTTGCATTTAGGAGAGATGATCTCACACCAACCTCTGTTTCCCTCTGCCACACCTTAGTTACAAGTTCCTCTTCAAATTCATGCAAATCAGACCTACACCCACTCTTCACCTATTTTACATCCACAGATATGGAACTGGGTCTTCTGTTTGTATGCGGCAAGGCATGTACACAGGTCTGGGTATTAGGCACACTCGCTCCTTCTTGCCTGTCTCAGTTCAAGTCTGAGAGTCTTTGTTCAGGCCTACAGAGCTGGGGTTAGGAGCTACTTTTAACGTTGGGAGGATTGCCTTGGCTTCCAACGCAGGTGGGCAATAACATCATACCAAAGTTCAGGGAGTAGGTTGGAAGAAATTTTTTCAAGGCGTACTGAAGCCTGGTCTCGTAGCAGTGGGCTCTCAGGAAACTCTTGCTGCTGACAGGAGAGTGAGTTATTGGGTATTTACTGCGTAGAAAAGTATTTATTGTGTACTGTGTGTACAACAGACACACTCCCTGCCCACAACAAACTTGCAGTCTAGAGGGGAAGACAGACATTAATATAAAAAAAAAGATATGTACATAAGTGCTGTGGGGCTGGGAAAGGGGTTGAATAAAGGGAGCAAGTCAGGATGATGCAGAAGGGAGTTGAAGAAAAGGAAAAGAGAGCTTAGTTAAGGAAGACTTCTTGGAAAGTCTAAGTGGGGGTAAGATAAGAAAGGGGCTGCTTCCTTGAGCAGAGATGCAGGTTGAACAGGAAGCATTAACTAGCTTCGAAAACAGTATCAGGCACGGCAAATGGTAAAATAATATGGACAATCCATATGTGCACACCATGGGTTACAAAGCATTGGTTATAATAGTGTTGGCTGTGCCAATGTCTTTTCAGCTACTACAGCACATGGGGATAAGATCTCAATGTCAACAGTGTTGCCTTCAGATATGAAGAACAGATTTATACATATACAAATACATACACATACCATCATATCAATGCCATTTATTGAGCACCTACTCTGTGTGCATGTCAAAATGATCACCCTAAATGACAAGGGGCCAGAAAAGACATCCTACAGGATTTTCTTGGGAGTCAGATTGTCTCTCAAAGACACACACAGGGACATCATCTCTCTGTTTCCAGTATCACTGCCAACCCTGAAGGGCAACTCTGTGCATGTGTGCGTGCATGCGTGCGTGTGTGTGTGTGTGTTCATGCCTCTGTGTGGGTGTGTAGTCAGGATAGGCTGTTTCTCTTTGGTTTTCTTGAAGGGAGGCTCATTATGTGGTTCCTAGCTTCCAAAGGATCAGTCATTAAGCACAGCTTCTGTTGCCTGGTGTGTGAGATAGAGACAATGATTTTATTGTTGGTTTGCTTTAAGAAGCAAAGAAGAGGGTAGTCAGCACAGATTGTCTTCAATAGCAAATCGAGGGAACGTCAAACTCAGATTGCAAGATCCTATCACCTCTCTCCTATAATATACCTGTTTTGTGAAAGAATCGAGAAAAGGCAAAAACGGAGGCCCTAAAATGACTTGGATGGGGATGTTTTATGCACATTGTGGACATTATTGAAGGGGTCTGAGCACTGTCCGGTGTGCATACTATAGGCCTGAAATTATGGTAAGCCTTATTGCAAGGTTCTGTAAAGTGCTTCTGTGGTTTCTCCTGGGCATTCTGAAACAGCCTCCCTCCTAAACAAATAAAGTAATTAACCCTCAATTTGTGTCCTCCTTTCCAAAAGAATAAACATGTTTATGGCAGGGAGAGCATTTGGACTAATGGCTTGAGCGGGCACAGGGAATCTGTACAGTGGGTTTCTATTCCTGGCTCTGCTGGCAATTCCCTGGCTCTGACCAGTGTCTCGGTTATCCCGAGGGAGGCTACTTTAATAGTCATCACCCCCACGGGGGACTCTGCAGAGAAATTAATTGTTTATGAAGCATCATGACGTCCTAGGCTGACTGGTTAGATAAATTAAGGGACAGATACTGTCCCACATAGAAGGATGGCAGTAGCCAGGTGTGGCAAGCTTCTCTCTGCTCAGCACAGTTCTATTTCCCTGGAGAAGAAGTATGTTTGACTCATTTTGTTCCAGGCTTCTTGGTTCCAGGCTTCTTGGTTCCAGGGAGTTGGAGGCTTCTTTGATAGGATATCTAGTAATCAGGTTTATTTTTGTTATTTCACTTTTTGACTTTCTCAGGACCAACTTGAAGCCTCAAATGCCTCCTCCCTTGTTTGTGAGACCATAAACTTCTCTGTGCCTCAGTTCCCTCATCTGTAAAATGGGGATGAAGACTGTGAGCCCCTCGTGGGACAACCTGATCACCTTGTAACCTCCCCAGTGCTTAGAACAGTGCCTTGCACATAGTAAGCACTTAGTAAATACTATTATTATTATTATTATTATTATTAGTATAAACAAAAGCAGTTCCCCTCGCTCTTGATCTGTTTTGGCCCATGAAGCCGCCACTCTTCTCTTCAACAGAGACGCCCTTGTCAACAGGATCCCAGAGTCAGTCATTCACAGAATCCCTTGGGGTCTCTCAGGGGATCGACAGCTCATGGAATTCTCCACCTATGTTTCCTATCCCCCCAGGCATCTGGTGGTCCAAGGACAGTAAAGGCAGTTGCTTCAGTGCTGGGTTTTGGCCAAGGTTTACTCCAAATCCCAGATGGAGACCAACATTTCTAGGCAGTCCAGGTGGATGATAGGATCAAACGCTGCCCTGGTCTTCTAACCGGCCTTGCTTCAGGCCATCTCCACAGTACTCTGTGATTTCTCTTTCTGAAATGTTGGGCCTGTGCTTGTGGGGGAGGGGGTAGGAAGGAGGGAGTCTGAGTGGGTGACAGCGCGGGAGCATCTGATAAAAAGAGAGGAAGAGTGGAGAACCTCCTGAACTTTGCTCTCATCCCCCATTGTGGTTCAGATCTGGGTTCTGAGCATCCACTGGATTCCAGTCTGACCTCTCTCTCTCCCAAGGGCCTTCCTCCTCTTGAACAGGGACCCAACTGGGAAGTTCGAATGGCTTTCCCACTGGGTGCCCAAAGGAAATGTCTATTACTGCACTGTGGTTATTTCTGCAAACTGGTGCCAAGATGTTCATGTGGCAACACACCAACAGAGTCCAATCCAAGGAAGTCGCAGCCAGGACCAGTCAGCTGCGAGGAAGTGAAAAATCCCCAGCTCTCCCCTAGCCTTCCCCTAGAAAGCTATTCAATTTTGCAAAAAGAACAAGGTGCATTTTCATGGCTTTTTCTTTCCTTTGTTTCTAGGCATGATTAGTTGTGTATTCATTAGCTTCTTGTGGCAGTAAGTTGTGATTATTTGAATTGTCACATTATTCATTGATGATAGGGCTTCAGGAGAAAAAAAGGTGGATAAAGGTTTTAACTTCTATAGAACTTTGGGGAATTGGGAAGTAAAAGGGCATGGCCAACTCCAGTGGATAGATTTCAGGTTTCAGTCTTGGTTCTGCCACTGATTTGCTGCGATCCTGGGAAGATCACTAAATCTCTGTGTGTCTTGGTTTTTCCCTCTGGTAAAAAGGGAATAATCAACCCAAACCTTCCCTACTCCATAGGTATGGTGAGGCAAAATACGAGCAAACCAATGTGGAAGAATTTTGAAAATGAAGATACAATAGAGATCCAGGAATGAATAGGGTTCGTTCAACATTTCTCAATTATGCGTAAGAAAGGAGGAAGGCTTGGTTTTGGGAGACCTGTGGACTTGTTGTTTCCAACTCAAGGTGAGAATTCAGTTGTGGCATGTGGTAGGGGTTGTACACAGTGAACAGCAAATAACTGGGGTATTTGTTAAGTGCTAACTATGTGCCAATCATTGTACTAAGCACTAGGGTAGAAACAAGATAATCAGGTTGGACATTGTCCCTGGTCCACATGAGGCTCCCACTCTAAGTAAGAGAGAAAACAGGTATCAAATCCCCATTTTACTGATGAGGAAACGGAGGCACAGAGAAGTTAAGTGAATTTCCCAAGGCCACATAGCAGGAAGGTGACAGAGGTAGGATTAGGACTGAGGTTCTCTGACTCCCAGGCCCATGCTCTTTCCACTAGGCCACACTGCCTGTCAGCAGTGCCAAAACAGATGCTCAGTGTGAGTCAAACTCCATGCTGTGGCATTTCATCATGCCTTGGAAAGGCCCCCACCTTTCCACCCTGAGACAGTTCTTAATGGCAGCTCACCAGAAATCCTCCACTGTTAGTGAGAGGCCAGGGAAAGGGTGGGGACTGTCTCTCCTAGGCACTGTTGTTGTCATAAGTCCGTGGTTTCAGGAACCAAACCACAGCAGGGCAGTTCTAAAGAAAATCAGGCAACAAGACTAAAGAAGGGAGTCTGAGTTTGTACTGTGTGCATGAATTTTCTGCACTCGTGAGATGGGCAGCAATGAGTGGAGATCGGTGTGTGCAGAGGAAAGGAAATGAGGCTTTGGGAATGTGGAAGGGGCCAAAACATGGCTCATTCTGTGACCAAATGGAATTTCTGAAACTTTGCCTGGAAGTTCTAGGCATCTGTGCCGTGGCTCAGTGGAAAGATCACAGGCTTGGGAGTCAGAGGTCATGGGTTCTAATTCCAGCTCTGCCACATGACTGCTGTGTGACCTTAGGCAAGTCACTTAACTTCTCTGTGCCTCAGTTCCCTCGCCTGTAAAATGGGGATTAAGACTGTGAGCCCCATGTGGGACAACCTGATCACCTTGTATCGCCCCAGTGCTTAGAACAGTGCTTTGCACATAGTAAGCGCTCAACAAATGTCACTACTATATTATTATGGTATGCTACCACCTGGTTCACTCCTCCAGGGGCCCCATCCCCCTGGATTGGTGCTTTGTTTGACACTGCCCTCTCCTGCTCTTGTTGTGCTTGGAAGGCTGGGGATGATGAGGGAAGCCCCACACCCAGGAAATATGGAGTGTTTCCTCAGGTCCTCTGGCACCCATCCAAGTTTGGGGTTCCTATGAGGCCGTCTTGTGACAACATGTCTGAATAGAGGGAGAGACCAGGGGCCACCGGTGATACCAATGAGGAGAACCCTACCTGAGGGATATGAAGGCCATAACTGAGCCCCATCTGACCTAAATGGGTCTTGTCATTTGTCCAGGTTCTGACCTTATTACCATATTACCACCATTTTACCACAGCCAATCCCTTGCTCCTGAGAATTAGGAGAAGGCAGGGGTAAATATCCCCATTTTATGAGTGAGAAAACACAGCCCCTCTGAAGCAATCAGCCCCAGGCGCCTCAGCAAGTGGAAGACAGGGTGAAGCCTCCAATTCAGACAGATCCCTCCATGATTTCCTGTCCACAATCCCATCCTGCTCCTGGCTGCCTCTCTCACCATTCCTCCAGTCTTGGGCACCTAGAGAAACCTTCAGTGACTGCTGTAATGGAAATTCCTCCCCATAAACGTTTTAGGCAGAGGGATTCTCTTCAGCCTTGGCTTGGAAACCCCAGACACCCCATCCCACACTCTAGACAACTCTCCCCTCAGCCATGTGCTCAGCGAAAGGAGAATTAGAAATGAAGTTATTGTAGGACCTGCTTTGGACAAGACCTTGCTGCTAAGGAGACCCAAACCTACCATGTTGCTTCTCCACAATTCCTCCTCGACTAGGGAGAGATCTTGCAGGAGGATGGTGGGGGAACCAGCTGCTCCTCTTTGAATGAATCTGTCCCAGCTTCAAACACCCCAATGCTCTCTTTTCTGCCACCCTCCTCTCCACCTAATGAATGGCCCTTTTATAAAGACCCCGTTGGCCTCTGCTTTTGGCATTGTTCTCCCATCCTTGCCTTCTTTTGCAGTCCCATTTTTATGGGTCTTTTTGGTGGTTTAACAAGGGTGGTTTCATTGTGTTGTTTTTATTGTGTTATAATATTTTTATGATGTTATTATGAATGGTGGTTCAGTGCCTGTGGCCCTTACCCAGGAGGTGTTTTATCATGGAAATGATATTCTTATTATTCGACTGATGGCTGGTTGTAAATTATGGGACAGTCTGGGGGCTGGGAACTTGGGGGCTTGGCAGCCTTTTCTGATGTGCGAAAAGAACCAAAAGGGGAAGGTTCTAGTTTCCTTTGACAGAGAGTCAAACGTGGCTGGAGGCAGCGGGATCCTGAGCCAGGCTGGGTTGGCTTTTTCCAGGGGATGATCATCAGCATAATTTGCCCTTATAAAATCTCCCATCTTTGCACATTCTATAAACATGAATTAATTAAGGCTCCCAGGGGCTCCTGGAGGGAAACAAAGATCACTGCAGTCAGTTCAGAGGTGGGCTGGCAGAGGCTCAGAGAGGTGGAGCACTTCACAGCAGCCAGTCTGGCTGGGCTAGCCAAAGAGAGCCAACAGTTTAGACCTTGGGTCTCTTGTAACTGCTACCAATCGCCTCGGTCTCTTATAAACACACCCCAATGGCTCTTGACTGAACGAATGCAAGGAAACACATGTGATTCAAAGGACCAATTAGCCGGTTGCCTATTAACACAGAAAATAAATCCAGCTACCGTCAAGAAAGTCGTTCTTGCCTGGAGAAGCCTGCTTCATTTCCATCAACACCTGGCCCTGCTTCTTTAGATGAGATGTTGTGAAGGGCTTCCTATCCCTTTTCTGGAAATACCAATAGGGTTTTGTTTGAAACTCTTGGATACCACTGGGGAGGGGGATGAGAAGCAATGCACACTCTGCCATTTATATGCCTTGTCTTCTTTTTTCCCCCTGCAACAATGAGTGATTATTCAGAGTATGTTTATGTAATATCATAAATACCAATCTCTGGTATTTATGTAGCGTAGTATTTACTTGGGCCTGTTGCCACATGTTCTAAAGAAGTAAACAAAGAACCATTCTTCCAGGGTGAAAAAAAAAGGAGTCTTCAAAAATGAATCCAATTTTCCTTCCTAAGACGCTCCTTGTTATTTTACCTAAAGTGGCTCTTTAAGATATACAGGATGATAAAACACACAATTCCTGGGGGACTTAATTATGGTCCCTAAGAGACTGCTGGATAAACAATCAGAACTGGAGTGTTTATTTTCCTAGGTTTTCTTAACTATTAATGGGAAGCAGGAAAAAAAAGTAAATTTCAGAAAAAGTTGAGTCAAGGAATTTGTCGGGCTGGGCAAATGTAGAAGTACTTCAGTACGTGAGTGTTTGCTTTCAAAGAAAAGTGATTTGATTCTATCACAAGTAATCCTATTTTTCTTTATAATAATTTTAATAATTGTGGTACATGTTAAGCACTTACTATGTGCCATGCACTGTTTTAAACACTGGGTTAGATACAAGTTAATCCAGTTGAACACAGTCCCTGTCCCACATAGTGCTCAAAGCCTAAGTAGGAGAGAGTAGGATTTAAAACCTTCATCATCTTTAGGGGACATTGGGAGTTACACTGGAGATTGCTCTCTGGGAGTAAAGTATTTGTCTTTGTAATCCTACACGTTTGTGTGTATGTTTGTGTGTGTGTGTGTGTGTGTGTGTGTGTGTGTGTGTGTGTATGTATGAGCATGCATATCGGAGGATCAGAATACACTCCCTATGCTTCCTTTTTTTAAATAATATTTCTTAAGCACTTAAGCACCCCTGGCCCACATCCTCCCCCTGGTCTAGAATGCCCTCCCTTCGCACATCCACCAAGCCAGCTCTCTTCCTCCATTCAAAGCCCTACTGAGAGCTCACCTCCTCCAGGAGGCCTTCCCAGACTGAGCCCCCTCCTTCCTCTCCCCCTCCCCATCCCCCCTGCCCTACCTCCTTCCCTTCCCCACAGCACGTATATATATGTTTGTACAGAATTATTACTCTTGTACATATTTACTATTCTATTTATTTTATTTTGTTAATATGCTTTGTTTTGTTGCCTGTCTCCCCCTTCTAGATTGTGAGCCTGTTGTTGTGTAGGGACCGTCTCTATATGTTGCCAACTTGTACTTCCCAAGTGCTTAGTATAGTGCTCTGCACACAGTAAGCGCTCAATAAATACTATTGAATGAATGAAGGAATGAATGTGCCAAGCTCTGTACTAAGTGCTGGGGTAGATACAAGATAATATGGTTGGACACAATCCCTGTCTCAGAGCTCAGTCTTAATCCCCATTTTACAGATGAGGTATCTGAGGCACAGAGAAGTTAGTTAACTTGCTTAAGGTCACACAGCAGGTAAGTGGTAGGGTTTGTGTTAGATCCCAGGTCCTCTGATTCCCAGGCCCATGCTCTTTATACTAGGCCATGCTACTTCCCAAGAAAACAGGGAGTAAGCTACTCTCACCCAAGAATGATGTTAGGTGTTGGAGGAGGTTTTTTCCTTGCAAAACCTCTCCACTGCATTTCTGCTCTCTTCTAGTTCAGCCAGAAGATTGTCCTCTAAAGCCTTGTTAAAGAACCTCTCTGCACCTGTTGCTGTACAAACCTACTGAACCAAGAATAACCCCTAGTCTTTATGAACTTTCCATGGAAGACAGACAACTAATGAACAAAAACACAAATTGACTGATTAAGCAAAGTACTCATAAATAAAAAGGTAAGCCCCTGTAGATACAGGGTCCTTAACTACAGTACTGCAATAAATAAATATGATTGAATGAATGGAGAAGTTTGTGAGTGATGGGAATTTGTTATCATAAGGAATTGTCCATTCTCTTCCATTTATTCACACAACCTCTCAGTCTTCTCTCATTCGTCTGCCTCACTCCATCCCCAAACTCTACCCAAGACCAACAGCTGGCTTCTAATGAGCTGGGGGGAGGTCATTTTTACCTCTCCAGATGGTTACCCTGGTCTAAAGAATACCCAGAAGAAGACTGTTTTCTGCACACAGTAAGCACTCAATAAACATGATTGACTGACTGAACCAACCAATGGAAGTGGAAGAGTTCCACTCTTTCTCTCTGCTTTTGCTCAATTCAAACATTCTCTTTGGCTCTCTACAAGACCTGAGTTAGATGAACTGAGGTGGTCCTGTATGGGAATGAAAACTCCTTACCTGAGAAACAAAGAAAGTCCAACTGAATCATGGTACCAGTGACCCAGAAAGGAGAGGAAAATGAGTTGGGTGGATACCAAATATTTATGGTGATCCTGCATTCTTACTGCAGTGAATGGGTATAAACTCATTATACTGTACTTCAAACCCAGTCTGTAGGTTATTTATGCCCACTGGTAATAGGAGACAAATATTATGTTCCTGTTGACACAAGAGGCATTGAAATTCATGCCAGTGACCTCAGAAGTTTAGGGAACTTGATATTTCATGAGTGGTGGATAGCTGCCCAATCTATGGGAGATGTTTTGTGTCTATGTGTATTCTCTCTCTCCCTCTCTCTTCCTCTCACCCTCTCTTTCTCTAGATCTGCAAATAAAGAAACAAGGGAGATATATTCATAGGATGATGTCAGTCAAGCTGGTACTTGTTCCTGCCTTAAGGATTTATTTGCAGAGTGAATAAACATGACTGTTGTGGTAATTAACCTCATGTAAATCACAAATCTTGCCTTTATGGAGTTTTGTTTGCAATTCTGTAGTTAAGGACCAGTTGCTGTTCCTTTTCGATAAAACACATTCTGTGAGCTGCTGCTGGACCTTCTCACCAAAAGGCCAGTAGCCACTGCTGGGGGAGCTTGGGAGGAAAGGGGGAATCCAAGGAAGAGAGTGGAATGTTCTCCAGGGATTTTCCTTCTCCGCCCCTTCAAAGCCAGTCCCACCTCTGAGAGGACTGGAAGAAGGCGGCTCCCTTACAATAGCCCAGGTGCACATTTCTGAATCAGCCTCCAAGAAGGCATTTCGAGCCTGAGAATTTGGGGAACAAATCAGAATGTCCTACAGAGGTTTCACCAAGAAGACCCCACCCTCAGAACCCTTGTTAATGGGGATCCCTCCCGAGCTTTCTTCACCTAAGGGAGGGAGTGGGTGGTGAGGAAACTTCATTGTTACTTTGGCTGGGGCAGAGGGAAGTTGGGTGAGAGGAGTCGTTGGGGGCATTTGCATTGTCCTGACAACAGGCTGGCTGCAGGAGGGGGCCTGTTGGGAGGGAGAGTGAGCAAAAGAATGAAAGAGTTTGAAGGGAAAGGGAACCCTGATAGAAGAGCAAAAGGGGAGGGTTTCCTGAACCCTAGCTTCTCCCTAAGTGCAATCACAGAAAGATCCTCTCCAACACCCAGAGCCCTGAGGAGAAAAGGGCATGATGTTCCAGACAACCCCAGTCCCGGGACGACAATGCTGTCTCAAGCCCCACAGAGGGAGGAGCTGCTGGGCAGGCTCCAACTCCCCTATAAAAGCCGCCCTGTTCCTGCTCCCCAGAGCTGCTGCTGCAGACTGCAGCCTCCGGGGAGCCTCTCAGACTGTTTGGAAGATGGTAGACGGTAGCTGTCCCCCTGGCCAACCATTTCCCACCCTCGGTTATTTAATCAGCAGCGGCACCCCAGCTCCAGCCCCCGAGAGCAGCTGGGAATGTTAGTGACTGTCTTCTCAGAGAAGACATTCTGGCTCTGAGGGCCTTGCTTCCTCAGCCCCTCTGAACTCAGTCCTCTCAACTCAGGGCACCTCCCGGTTTCTGGCTTCCCCATGTGACTGCTCCTCTCCTCGTTCAGGAGGGCATCGGGCACTGGTGGGTACTCAATTTTGAAAAAAAGTAGCATCAGGATAAGGCCAAAGTCTCAGATCCTCCTCTTCCCTTCTACTGGGATAAAGATTCGGGGTTATTAGTTGCTATAGCTGCCCCACACCACCCCTGACTACCACCAACACCAGGAGGAAGAAGAAAATCCTGACAGAAACCAGAGACATCGAGGCCAGAGATAGCATCTGAATGGGGCAAAGTCAACACTCTTTCAGAGTCAGAAAACATCCAGGACGCGTGTATCCAAATGGGCCAAATATTCACGGCCAGCATATGATTGCGTAAGTAGCAGTGTTGCCTAGTGGATAGAGCACAGGCCTAGGAGTCAGAAGAACCTGGGTTCTAATCCTGGCTCCAACACTTGTCTGCTGGGTGACCTTGGGCAAGTCACTTAACTTCTCTGCACCTCAGTTACCTCACCAGTAAAATGGAGATTAAGACTGTGAGACCCAAGTGGGACAGGGACTGTGTCCAACCTGATTAGCTTGTATCTACTTTAGTACTTAGTACAGTGCCTGGCTTGTAGTAAGTGCTTAACAAATGCTATTAAAAAACAGTTGGGGTGAGATTTTTAAGAACTCATTTCTGTGGGAATCTACATGGATCAGTGGCAGCTGTTAATCAGAGCTTGTCCGGACCAGGACTTCTGGCAGTCTGAACTTTTGCTCATAGGAGCTTTCTGATTTGCCCAGGAGTTAGCCAGATGGAGAGGTACTCCCTGGAAGGGCTGGGGCTCTTTTCTTCCCCTGACACCTGGGGCTTGCTTGAGCCCTGGGGTTGGAAAAGTGCAAAGTTCATCAAAGAGATGCACACATTGGCCCAAGATGTCCAGGGTGGGACTCACACTCTCTCCTCCTCCTGGGTGTTGGTTTGGCACTCAACGTTGGATTTGAATAAAAAATGGATCTTTCCTGAGAAAACTACTTTTCCCAATATCCGCCTTCCCCAGTCAGCCATGGCTAGAGGGAGCCTAGGGATGCATCATTGCCCCCTTCATCCTCTGCTCTAACTAGCCCCGAGGAGAGGGGAGAGTGATGTTGGTAAGATAAGGACCCTTCCTTCCCTGCTTCTCAGGATGCATTTCCTCTGACATGAGGCCAGTCATCTGGCTTTCACAGGCAAGAAACCACAAAACTTTTCTTAACAGGAAATAGAGAAGGGCATGGTGGGGTGGGGAAGGGGGAAGGGAGCTTCAAACTGCCTTCCCCTCACAGACTCTCCAGGCCCTGCTTCCTTCACCCTGGGCTTTCACAGAATGCCAACCCAGCCCCCAGAGCCAGGCCAGCCCAGGCCAAGCCCAGTTGTAGAGACGCCGGCAATGGAAAAACCCAACTTCCCAGCTGGGCGTTGTATCTTGGTTGACCTGCTGAGAAGCCCTGGGCCTGGGGCCCTGGGAAGGAAGGAAGGGACTGGAGTAGCTCTACCCTGGGCAAGTTGCATCAGAGAGTCCCATGGATGGCCCAGCCCACATTCACTCGGGGTTGGCATCTGAGCACACAAACAGAGGCGGAGCAGTCCTGTAGGCTTGGGGACATGAGGCTGTCGCCATTTCATCATCATTGCGGCCACAGCACCGTTTTCCATGGTGGTTTTCAGGAGGTCCCCCCTGCCTTAGATACTGGCCCAGAGAGCAGGAACAGAGCCTGGGACTCCCCTCCTCTAGCCATGGGGAGGACCAAGAAACACACCAGGGGTGTTTTATGAGCCACTTTGAGCTCAGGGTTGTTTGTTTGGGTTTTGAGGGAGGAGTGAAAGTGGAGGGCCAGAAAAACCTAGTTAGTAGGTGGCAGTGTCTTGCATAAAGGAGGCAGAGAGAAGTCAGGTGCCAGGGTAACCTTTTGGATATGACTGAGAGGTAGAGGAAGAGAAGGCTTTGGGGGATGATGGGAAAATGGATGGGCTCCAGCACTCGGGCTCTGTCACTACGGAGAAGGAGAGGCATGTGGGGAGTGAGGAGGTGTGAGCTGAGCTGAAGGGGCTTGGAAGGAAAAATTAAACCTCCAGTCCAAGCCTCATTGGCTGAGGCCCTTTTTAAGGAAAAGGCCTCAGTGTCCACCCATTTCTTTCCTATCAGTATGGCACTCACCTACATTAGGAGGGCCTTTCCTGGGTTCTCTAGACAGCAAATGGCTTTCTACACTTTCTCCCCTAATCTCCAAGGGCTTGGGGTGGTTGGTGGAGGTCACACATTCTGATAGAACATCCATTTTTGCCCCTGTCATTCCAGAGGCAGTTTCCTCCAAGATCACCAATGACTTCTTCCCAAATCTAACACACTCCATTCCATCCTACTTCTGCCCTTGACATTGTGGACCAGTACCTCCAAGAAACACTAATCCTAGTCTTTCTGATATGTTTCTCTCTTGGTTCTCCTTTCATCTTTCTGGACCATCCTCTTTCTCTTCAGCTGTCTTTTCCTCTGCCTGCCACTGCTTTACTGAATATCCCCAAAAGGCCCTGTATGGGTCCTCTTTTCATTTCACTTTATCCTCACTTCTCTGGGGAGCTCATTCACTACCATGGTCTAACATAACTTTAAAGCATTCAATCAGCTCACGCCATCCTACCTCACCTCACTGATTTCCTACTATAGATCAACCTGCACATTCCACTCCTCTAGAGTCAGCTTACTTCCAGTGCCCTGATCTCGTGTCTCTTGCCCTGGCCCCTTTCCTATGTCCTCCCCCTAGCCTGGAACCCCTTTCCCCTCCATATGCACCAGGCCACCACTCTCCAAACATTCAAAGCCTTATTAAGGTCACAAGTCCTCCAGGAGGCCTTCCCCAATTTAGACCTCTTTTCCCAGGCTCCCTCACCCTCCTGTGTCATCTTTACACATGGATCGGTGACCTTTGGGTATTTGATATTCATTCCACTCTCAACCTCAAGGCACTAATGTACATATCCTCTAGACTATAAACTTGGTTGGGAGGGAATGTTTCTGTTTATTGTTATATTGTACTCTCCCAAGTGTTTAAATGCAGCGCTCTGCAAACAGCAAGCTCTCAATAAATGTGATTGACTGATATCTTTAAATTACATATTATTAACTATTTATTTATATTAATGACTGTCTCCCCCCTAGACTGTAAGCTCATTGCGGGCAGGGAACATGTCTGCCAACTCTGTTGTACTGTACTTATCCAAGTTCTTAGAACAGTGCTCTGCACATAGTAATTACTCAATAAATGAGAGAAACGCTGTGGCCTACTGGAAATAGCACAGCCCTGGGAGTCAGAATAATAATGATGGCATTTGTTAAGCGCCTACTATGTGCCAAGCACTGTTCTAAGATCTGGGTTCTAATCCCAGCTTCACCCTTGTTTGGTGTATGATCTTGGTCAAGTCACTTCTCTGTGCCTCAGCTACCTCATTTATAAAATGGGGATTCAATTAAGACTTGTGAGCCCCATGTGGAACATGGACTGTGCCCAACCTAATTATCTTGTATCTACTCCAGGGCTTAGTACAGTGCCTGGCACATAGTAAATACTTACCAAATGCCACTTGAAAAATACCACTGATTGATTGATAGTTTCTATTACCACCTCTGTGTGGATAATAACAATAATAATAATGATGGTATTTGTTATGTGTTCACTAAATGTCAAGCACTGTTCTAAGCACTGGGGTGGATACAAGTTAATCAGGTCAGATAGAGTTCCTGTTTCAAATGAGGCTCACAATCCAAGTAGGAGAGATGACTCTTAAATTTACCTCGCTCACCCCGATCTTTTCCCTCTGCAATCTCACATTTCCTCTTACCCCCAGGATACTTTTACATAGATAGCCTTCTGGCATCTAAAGCTCAATATGTCCAAAACTAACTGAAATCCTTGCCTTGCGTCTCAAATCCTCTCCCTCACCCAACTTTCCTATCACAGTTCTTGAGAGCATCCTCCCCATCTCTCATGTCCCAAGACTCCTCCTTCTCTTTCAGTCCTCAAATTCAGACTGTCACCAAATCCTGCCGATTCTTGCTCCACATCATTTCCAGATTCCACCCCTTCCTCTCCATAGAAACAGCCACCACATTGATGCCGTCAATTATTATATCCAGACAATTTTTGCATCAGCTTCCTGACTGATATTCCTGCCTTCAGGCTTTCCCCTCTTCAGTCCAAACTTCATTCACTGTGCTGCCTGGATAATTTTTCTAAAATATAATTCTACAAACATTTCCCCACTACTCAAATTCTACAATGATTGCCCATTCCTCTCCACTTCAAGCACAACTTCTGCTTTAAGGCACTCAGTCAGCTCCTCTACTCTCTCTCCCCTCCACTTTTCTTTGCTCTTCCCCAACTAAACGGAGTTTACACCCTTATTTTCTCTCAAGGCAATTGTGTCTCTTTCTCATTTCAACCACTGCTGATCTCCTGCTCATGCAAACGTCCCTCCCACTCCACCTTCTTCTCATCCCACACATGCCTGGAACTCTCTCCTTCTTCCCAACTGACAGAACCCTGCTCTCCTCATGTTCAAAATCCTTCTGAAATCACCTTTCCTCCAGGAGACCTTCCCTGATTACCTGATCAATTTATAATCTCCCCAGGGCATAGCCCCATAACTTCCCCTTCACATTTCTGTGCCACTTAACCACTCCAAGACTCACAACCCCTCATAGCACTTATAATCACATCTTCATATTTTATTACTTCCTCCTAATCTATAATTCATTTTAATATGTCTCTCCACTAGAATGTACACTCCTTGAGGGCAGTGATCATGTATATTAATTCTGTTGTACTCTCTCAAGAGCTTGTTATGATGCTCTGCCTACAGTCAGTACTCAATAAATACTATTGATTGATTGCCTGACTGATCTATTGCTTGACTTCATTTCCAATTGCCTCATTAGTAGGAGTTAAAGTAGTGCTCCAGATCTTGATGATTATGACTCATAGGGACAAAGCCATACCCGTGGGTCAGATGCAGTGAGATAGAGGCTAGTTTAGAAAAGTAATAATTATAATGATAATTATGGTATTTGTTAAGTGCTTACTATGTGTCAGGTACTGAGCTAAGTGTTGGGTACAAGTAAATCTGGTTGGACACAGTCCCTGTCCCACGTGGGGTTTATAGTCTTAATCCCTATTTTACAGATGAGGTAACTGAGGCCTAGAGAAGTGAAGTGACTTGTCCACAGGCACACAGCAGACAAGTGGCAAAGCCAGGATTAGAACGCATGACCTTCTGACTCACAGGCCTCTCCTCTATCCACTATGCCATGCTGCTTCTCTAAGTCAAAAAGTAAAGAAGGTAGCCAAGTAGCCCCCTTCCTAGGCTAATCAGGTGTTCACCTTGGGGACTGAGTCCCATTGGCCAGGCCCCTCCTTCTAGATCAAACAATAGATCCATCAGTCAGTGTTAACTATTGATTGATTGATTAATTGCTTGATTGAGTAGAGCACTGTACTAAGCACTTTACTAAGAAGCAGCTTTTTATAGTGGTTAGAACAAGGGCCTGGGAGTCAGCAGCCTGTGAGTTCTAATCTCGGCTCCACCACTTGTCTGCTGTGTGACCTTGGGCAAATTACTTAACTTCTTTGTGCCTCAGTTACCTCATCTTTAAAATGGAGATTGAAATTGTGAGCCCCACGTGGGACAAGGACTGTGTCCAACCTAATTTGCTTGTATCAACCCCAGCGCTTCATTCAGTGCCTGGCACACAGTAAGTGCTTAACAAATACTATAATTATTATTATTATAATTAAGCATTTGGAGAAAACAGCATGACCCAGAGGAAAGGGCCTGAGGCTGGGATTCAGGAGACTTGGGTTCTAAACTCTGTCACTTGTCTGCTGTATGACCTTGGGCAAGTCACTTAGCTGTTCTGTGCCTCAGTTTCCTTTCATCTGCATAATGGGGATAAAATACCTTTCCTTCCTCCCTCTTAGATTCTGAAGCCCACGTGGGACAGAAATTCCATTACATTGAGAGCTTCTTGAGGGTGGGATCGTGTCTACCAATTGTAATGTCCTCTCTCAATGCTCAGTTCAGTGCTCTGAACAAAGTAAACATTCAATAAATGCCAGTGATTGATTGATTGTAATGCAATTGTTAGGCGCAATCCCTGCCCTTAAAGAGCTTATGGTCTAACAGAGAAGTCAGTCACTAAATTAAATTAGAAGTAAGCAAAGCAACTGAGTACAAGGATATGTCCATAAGTGCTATGGAGATGGGGTTGGGGAGTATAAGTGTGAGGAGGTGGGACTAAGTGCCTGGGTGAGGCAGGAGAAAGAGGAAATAGGGTGGGAGAATGAGTACTTAGAACCTAGAAGGCTACCTAGAGGAGCTATGATTTAAGTAGGGCTTTGAGGATGGGGAGAGTGCTTGTATGTCGGATAATGTAGGGATAGGTGGAGATGGCTTCATCATTTGATCGAACTCTGCTTGAGAGCAGGGATTGTGTCTTATTTTCTCTTTGTTAATTGCTGAGTGACTGACTGACAAATTGACTTAGGCACTTCCGGCCAAGTTCCCCGGGAGAATCCAGATGAGCTGGCTGGGTAGCTCTGGGATTGGTGGTGATTAGGCTGATGGAAAACTTCAGTTTGGCTTCTCCTGAGAGGCTCTGGATGGAGGGAGAAGTAAGGGAGAAAAGGAGCACCACTTCCTCCTAAATGTTTCTCTTTTCTCCCTGGCCAAGCATTTCCTCTGCCCGGAAAAGGTGGTGCGCTGTGACCTCAGAGACAGAAGAATCATTCTGCCCCAAATCATTCCACCACCCCCTTCTCCTGGTACAGCCATTTTAAGATGCAATCACAAAAGCTAGCAGTCTCCTGCCTGCTCCTTGGAGAGTTTGGCAGTTTTCATATGAACCCCTTGTGCGGGACCCTCTCGAGATGGTTGCTGAGTGATGACAATAAAGCAAACAGTATCCAACTTGAAGAGGCTGATGAGGAGAGCCCCTAAACAGACCTGACCTTTTCTGCAGAATAGGCCCGTTCTTGGTGACCTCCTTGGGGCAGGAAGAGGTGATTGATCAATCAGTCAATTTATTGAATGCTTACTGTATGCAGGGCACTGTACTAAGTGCTTGGGAGAATACAATACAGAAGGGTTGGTAGACATATTCCCTGCCCACAACGAACTTACAGGTTAGAGGAGACAAATGCTCCACTCATGCTCCACAAATGCTCATGTTGGAGAAGCAGTGTGGCTCAGTGGAAAGAGCCCGGGCTTTGGAGTCAGAGGTCATGGGTTCAAATCCTGGCTCCGCCACTTATCAGATCTGTGACTTTGGGCAAGTCACTTCACTTTTCTGGGCCTCAGTTGCCTCATCTGTAAATGGGGATTAAGACTGTGAGCCCCCTGTGGGACAATCTGATCACCTTGTAACCTCCCCAGTTCTTAGAACAGTGCTTTGCACACAGTAAGTGCTTAATAAATGCCATTATTATTATTATATGCTAATATACATAAATAAATTATGGATATGAATATAAGTGCTGTAGGACTGAGGGAGGGGTGAATAAAGGGTGCAAATCCAAGTATAAGGGAGATGCAGAAGGGAGTGGGAGAAGAGGAAATGAGGACCTAGTCAGGGAAGGTGTCTTGGAGGAGATGTGCCTTCAATAAGGCTTTGAAGCTGGGGAGAATGATCATCTGTCGACTATGAAGAGGGAGGGTGCTCCAGGCCAGAGGCAGGATGTGTGTGAGAGGTTGGCAGCCAGATAGATGAGATCGAGATATAGTGAATATGTAGTGGTAGTAATAATGGGCAACAGAGCCATCTCTTTTACAGGGGTCTAAATAGCAGTAGTTATCCATGGAAATGAAAACCTCCAGGTTAGGTTTCCAACCTTCTACACACAGGGGTCTCAGTAATGTCCCTCCTTTGAGAGCAAGGCTGTGAAGAGAAACCAGAACTCTATTGGCAGTAGGGCCAGGGAAAGCAGGGAGGGGCCTACCTCTTCCTAAGGCTGAGCAGGATTATGCTCCTTGGGGCTGTTCCACCATGCCCCGAGGCATCCCGCCCCACTGCTCATTTTCAATAATAATGATGGTATTTGTTAAGCACTTACTATATGCCAAGCACTGTTCTAAGTGCTGGGGGAGATACAAGGTAATCAAGTTGTCCCATGTGGGGCTCACAGTCTTAATCCCCATTTTACAGATGAGATAACTGAGGGACAGAGAATAATAATGATGGTATTTATTAAGCACTTACTATGTGCCAAGCACTGTTCTAAGCACTGCGGTAGATACAAAGTAATCAGGTTGTCCCACGTGGGGCTCACAGTCTTCAGCCCCATTTTACATATGAGGTAACTGAGGCACCGAGAATTTAATCAATCAATCAATCAATCGTATTTATTGAGCGCTTACTATGTGCAGAGCACTGTACTAAGCGCTTGGGAAGTACAAATTGGCATCACATAGAGACAGTCCCTACCCAACAGTGGGCTCACAGTCTAAAAGGGGGAGACAGAGAACAGAACCAAACATACCAACAAAATAAAATAAGTAGGATAGAAATGTACAAGTAAAATAAATAAATAAATAAATAAATAGAGTAATAAATATGTACAACCATATATACATATATACAGGTGCTGTGGGGAAGGGAAGGAGGTAAACGGGGGGATGGAGAGGGGGACGAGGGGGAGAGGAAAGAAGGGGCTCAGTCTGGGAAGGCCTTCTGGAGGAGGTGAGCTCTCAGCAGGGCCTTGAAGGGAGGAAGAGAGCTAGCTTGGCGGATGGGCAGAGGGAGGGCATTCCAGGCCCGGGGGATGACGTGGGCCGGGGGTCGATGGCGGGACAGGTGAGAGCGAGGTACAGTGAGGAGATTAGTGGTGGAGGAGCGGAGGGTGCGGGCTGGGCAGTAGAAGGAGAGAAGGGAGGTGAGGTAGGAGGGGGCGAGGTGATGGAGAGCCTTGAAGCCCAGGGTGAGGAGTTTCTGCCTGATGCGCAGATTGATCGGTAGCCATTGGAGGTTTTTGAGGAGGGGAGTAATATGTCCAGAGCGTTTCTGGACAAAGATAATCCGGGCAGCAGCATGAAGTATGGATTGAAGTGGAGAGAGACACGAGGATGGGAGATCAGAGAGAAGGCTAGTGCAGTAGTCCAGACGGGATAGGATGAGAGCTTGAATGAGCAGGGTAGCGGTTTGGATGGAGAGGAAAGGGCGGATCTTGGCAATGTTGCAGAGCTGAGACCGGCAGGTTTTGGTGACGGCTTGGATGTGAGGGGTGAATGAGAGAGCAGAGTCGAGGATGACACCAAGGTTGCGGGCTTGTGAGATGGGAAGGATGGTAGTGCCGTCAACAGAGATGGGAAAGTCAGGGAGAGGACAAGGTTTGGGAGGGAAGACAAGACAATTTAAGTGACTTGCCTAAAGTCACACAGCAGACAAGTGGCAGAGCTGGGATTAGAACCCACGACCTCTGACTCCCAAGCCCAGGCTCTTTCCACTGAGCCATCAGTGAAGAGACAAAATCATCATTAGCCAATGTTAGCCTCAGTCTCGTATGTGCCCCCATGCTTAGAACACTGCTTGGCACATAGTAAGCGCTCAATAAGTACCATATGCCTGCCTACTCTATTAGACTCTTCCAAGCACTTTGTAGTGGTGAGTGCTTAAAAAATACCATTCATTGATTGAGGTCTTGCATAATAATACATAGGAATAGTCACACAGATACAGCATGGGTAGTTGCTTCTTATTGGCGGGGAACTTGTCTTGTGGTTCTGTTGTTATTTCCAATCAATCTATGGTATTTATTGAGTGTTTACTGTGTGCAGAGAATTATACTAAGCCCTTGGGAAGCAGAGTGCCCTAGTGGAAAGAGATTGGGCCTGGGAGTCAGAGGACCAGTGTTGCCTAATGAATAGAGCATGAGCCAGGGAGTCAGAAGACTTGGGTTCTAATCCCAGCTCTGCCACTTGTCTGCTGTGTGACCTTGGGCAAATCACTTAACTTCTCTGTGCCTCAGTCACCGTAAAATGGAGATTAAGACTGTGAATCCTAGGTGAGACAGGGACTCTGTCTAATCTGATTATTTTGTTTCTACCCCACTGCCTAGTAGAGTGCCAGGCATATGGTAAATGCTTAACAAATACCACAATTTTCATTATTATATTACTATTAATCAATCAATCAATCGATCAATTGTATTTATCGAGCGCTTACTGTGTGCAGAGCACTGTGCTAAGCGCTTGGGAAGTACAAGTTGGCAACATATAGAGACAGTCCCTACCCAACAGTGGGCTCATTGCAGCTCCACCACTTATCTGCTGTGGACCTTGGGCAAGTCACTTAACTTCTCTGTGCCTCATTTACCTCATCTGTAAAATAGGGATTAAGGCTGTGAACCCTATGTGGGGCAGGGACTGTGTCCATCTGCTTGTATCTACCACAGCACTGAGTACAGTGCCTGGCATATAGTAAGCGCTTAACAAATACCTCAATTACTACAATATAGTAGAGTTGAGAGACACAATCCCTGCTCAGGAGGCATTAGCAGTCATTCCCAAATGCTTAATACAATATGAGCCCACCGGGGACATTTAATAGTACCATTCCCCTCTTCTTCTCCCTCCTCCCTCATCTCCTCCTCCTCTTTCTCTTACTACTACCTCTGAGGTCAGGGAGGGTGTTTTAAAATGATTTCAATGACATCCTTTTGGTGTTTTCATTGCTTCAACCACCAGGACAATATCCTATCTACACCTCCTCTGAGAGACATTCTCTGCCCTGATTAAATCCCGCCTCCTGGCTGTGTCACCCCCATTAGTACCCCAACTTGGCCTTCCTGTGCATATCTGTTTATTGCTTTTGTTCTTATCAACTGAATCTAAAGTCTCACTTTTTTACCTATTGTTTGCACCAGTCTGACCACCATTTGAGTGTAACCTCCTCGAGGGTGTGGTCCATGTCTTTCATTACTACTTAGAGAAGCAGTGTGGACTGATGGATAGAGCACAGGCCTGGGAGTCAGAGGTCCTAGATTCTAGCCAAGTCTTTGCCTCTTGTCTGCTGTGTGACCTTGGGCAAGTTTCTTAACTTCTCTGTGCCTCAGTTTCCTCATCTGTGAAGTGGAGGTCAAGTACCTGTCCTCTGAACCCCATGTGGCACAGGAACTGTCTCTGATTATCTTGTGTCTACCCCAGTGCTTAAAACTGCACTTGGCACATCGTATGTGCTTAACAAATTACCATTATTATTATCATTACTGTATTTTGCCAAGTGCTCAGAACAGTGCTCTGCAGGCACTAATTGCTCAATAAATGCAGCTGAGGATGCCTGCTTCACCCTGGGCTGGGCTCTGATTTGTTTGCAGGTGGGAGGAAGGATGGTAATTATATTGTATCTCAATGGGAAGCAATGCCTAGTGGAAAGAGCATGTGCTTGGGAGTCAGAAGACCTGGGTTCTAATCCTGACTCCACCACTTGTCTGCCTTGTGACCTTGGGCAAGTCATTTCATTTCCCTGGGCCTCAGTTTCCTCATCTGTAAAATGGGAATTATTCATTCATTCATTGAATTGTATTTGTTGAGCACTTAATGTGTGCAGGGCACTGTACTAAGCACTTGGAAAGTACAATTCAGCAACAAATAGAGACAACCCCTCCCCAACAATGAGCTCACAGTCTAGAAATTCTACCTGTCTACTTAGGCTGTGAGCCCCACGTGGGGCAGGAACTATGTCCATCCTGATTATCGTGAATCTACCCCAGCACTTAATACAGTGCATAGCACATAATACATGCTTAATGAGCATGATAATGATGAAGATGCTAATAATAATTTCACTCCCCTCATCTGTGAGGGCCTGTGGTCTCCAGTCTCTCCTTTGTACCAGAGCTAAATGATTGAGCTGACTAATGGAGCACAGACAGAGCATAGATTCATTCATTCAATCGTATTTATTGAGTGCTTATTGTGTGCAGAACACTGTACTAAGCGCTTGGGAAGTACAAGTTGGCAACATATAGATAATACCAAACATCAGAAAACATCAATCAGAGTTGGCAGCAAGGGGCCCACTTGGTCAGGGGAGGCAGGGGGATCCCAAGCCTTTCTGAGGGAGACAAGGAGGGCTAGGGGAGTGGAACCTGAAGAGAACTACTCTTGCAGAATACATGAGCTGCAGGGGAGGTAAGATCAGAGGGAATGTTGTGGCCTAGAGCCTGAGACTTGGGATTCAGGACAGATGGGTTCTACTCTGAGTTCGGCCACTCATCTGCTGTGTGACCTTGGGCAAGTCACTTAACCTATCTGGGCCTCAGTTCCCTCATCTGTAAAATGGGGATAAGATATCTGCCACTCAGACTATGAGCCCCTTGTGGGATAGGGCTACCAGCTGCTCTTCTGGTAGCTATTAGTGCTTGGCACAGATTAAACACTTAACAAATGCCATCATCATTATTGCAAAGTACTGTAGTAATCTCTTGGGAGAATACGTTAGTGGGAGAAGAGCAGGTGGACGCCCAGCTAGGAAGTATTTTAAACTCTGCCAGGAAGAACCGACTCTAGCTGTGTGAGTGTGTGTGTTCCCACAGGCTCTCCTGCTCAAGGCGAGATGGAGACTGCATGAGACCAACATTCCAAACCTCTCACCTGGCAATCACCCAAGGGACAATTTGGGAGGTTGCTGTGGCAATCTGTTCAGCCATCTGTTTTGTGGTCTGTTTCTAATTTGTTGTAGTATTTCTGATCTGTTGTCGTGTTTATTCTTCCATTTCTCCTGTGAGTTAGTGAGGGCTGGAGATCCTGAGGGCTGACTGATCCCAGAAGATGGTTTGCTTGCTCCAACCCTAGTTGGATCCTGGGAATGAGGTGAGTGGGTCTGCCCAATGTTTGAATGGGGTAGGAGGGAGAGCTGGGTCTTATTTCTCAGTGGGCTTTACTGGACAACTGAATGGGTTTCTGGGAACGACCCAGTGTTCCAGCAACTTGTAGGCACAACTCTGTGGGCAAGACAGAACCTTGACCATTTAGCATTGTCCCAGTTCTGACCCTAAATGGTAGAAGAAAATGAGGCCCATGGGTTCTGGAAAGGCATGAAAGTAATAAAAATATTAATTGCGATATTTGGATCTGGGATTAGAACCTAGGACATTCTGACTCCCTGGCCAGTGCTTGGATATACTAGGCCATGCTGTTTCTCCAAGTCCAATCCAAGATTGCCTGGGCTCCTGGGATCTGGGCCAATTAGGCCCATGGGCTTAGCCCCATTTGTGTCCAGAGTGACCCCAGCCCTTGTGGGTTTTACAGGAGCCACCAAAGTTGCTAAGCTGTGAGCCATCAAGTTTGTAGTTGCGCTTGTTGATAAATGGCCTGGCTTTCCTCGGGAACCCTGGACTGGGAGGAGACCATACTTGGGAGTTGAAATTTGGTTCTCTCCTGAGACAGAATCAGTTTCATTTGGTGGCTTGTGGGCCTTTCACTTTTCTGCTCCTTGAGAACACTGGGAGAAAATGGTCTAGGATGAGAATGGAGGAATCCAGGGTCTTTAAGGTTTAATGATACAGAATTCATCTCTTCGGTTCGCTCTCTCCCTCGGCTCCCCTTCAGTCTCTCATTCCTGTTCTCTGTGTTGGTGGCATCCACCAGGGGGGAGGATGATGATGGGCAACAGACAATGGGCATCAAAGGGACATTTGATCATTGATCACCATTGCCTTCCCACTGGATGGCTAATATCTTGGCATCAGAAGCCCCCTTGTCTTTAGGATTCTGATCAATCAAATTGTATTCAACGAATGCTTACTCTGATCAGAGCACTGAACTAAGAACATGGGAGAGTACGATAGAGTTAGTGGACATGATCCCTGCCCTCAAAGAGAGTACAATCTAGCAGAGACAGACACTAAAATAAATTATAGGTAAGGGGATACTAGTAATAATTGTTTTTGTTAAGCACTTATTATGTACCAAAACTGTAATAAGCTCTGGGATAAATACAAGATAATCAGGTCAGACATGATGTCTGTCCCACATGGAGTTTACAGTCTAGAGACTGGGGCACACAGTTACCTAGTTCTCATTTTTCAGAGGAGGAAAATGAGGCACAGAGAATTGAAGTGACTTGCCCAAGATGACAGAGCAAATAAGTGCTAGAGCTGGGAATAGAACCAGGTTCCTCTGACTCCCTCATAATTGCTCATCCCACTAGGCCAGACTGACTTAAAGATATGTAGACCCTCAGACTGATACATACATAATCTTTATCATCATCATTATGAGTTTACTCCTAAACTCTCACCTCTTCACTCTGGAGGACCCAAGGACCTGCATACAATTCAACAATCTACTCAGGAGACACTGGATTAAGTAATTATTACTGTTGGTAACTTCACCTGGACCCTTAAACTTCCCTAATCTCACCATGACCTCTCAATCCCCACCCTTTAGTCAGCTCATCCCATCCCCCATGCCCATTTCCAACACATCCCCTCCTCTCTCTCCATTCAACCACCCCCAACCCCTTGAGCCTCACCCTCCCTGCTTCTCCACCCCAATCCTGTTATCCTGTCCCAGCACCACCCCTTATCCTCCTCCTCACATGCTGGTTCCTGTCATCTCACTCTCATTCAAGCCCTCCCCACCCTTCATATCATTCACTCCACCAGGACCCCTTCCATATCCTCAGTCAAGTGAAGCCTGTGGAACCCCAGTCCACCATGGGAAAGCTTCCCTTCATCATTGACCTGTTTATGACCCAGTCACCACTCCTCTTCACCATCACTGAAACCTGATTCTCCCCGGATGACATGGTCTCCACTGCTGCTTTTTCTTCATCCAAGACTCATTGGGAAAGGGGAAGGAGTTGGGTTCCTTCTCCCTTCCCATTGTCGTTTTTGTATCATTCCATCTCCCCCATTCCCCTCTTTCTGTATCCATACCATCTGCCTCTACCAGCCACTCCAGATACTAGTCATGATCATCTCCCCCTGTTTGAAGCCATACTGAAGGCACATCTCCAAGAGGCTTTCCTTGACTAAGCTCTAATTTCCTCTTTTCCCACTCCCTTCCTCATTGTTGTCACTTGCTCCCTTTATTCACCACTCGCTCCCCCAGCCCCACAGCATTTATGTACATATCCATAATTTATTTATTGATTTATATTAATGACTGTCTACCCCCTAAACCATAAGCTCTTTGAGGGGAGGGAATATATCTATTATATTGCTGTGTTTTACTCTCCTAAGTGCTTAGTACAGTGCTCTACACACAGTAAGCTCCCAATAAAGTTGATTGACTGATTGATTGAAATCCAATATCAGGAATAGACCTCGAGGGATGGTGCTTCTGTGGCCTCTTTTCATAGGCTAGAGTCCACAGAAGCAGGAGGGGAGAGCCACATTTTATCTGTAGTTCGAAGTGGGGTTTCCCAGCAGGTGGGTGAGAGAGTACTATCTGAAGTTACCCTTATTTAACTTGTCAGATACAGTGCCACAGTTGTGGTGGGGTCATATGGCAGAGACCCCAGTCCAGTTCTGGGCACATTGCCCAATTGGAACCCCTCTCCCTTGCCTGAAAAGTTTGGCTCCAGGGTGTTCACAACAACTCCTCAGTGAAGACCGCCCTACAAGCAGAAAAGGGAGCTGCCGAGACTATTTCTCCCTCTTTCCCACTTGCAACCTCAAGCCACTTTCTGAAATTGTCTAGGTCTCCCAACACCCTTCTGAGTCAAGATGGATTAGTGTCATCATAGAGGTGGGGCATTGCCTGGGACACGGGCCCTCTATCCTAAGGAGACAAGGTAGATGGGGAGAAACTGAATTTCTTGGTGTTTCAAGCAAGAAGACAGGAGATTTTTTTTGTCACTATGGTGAGGAAGGCTGCTTGCAGAACTTAGAGAGGACTTGAATAAAGGTGTGTTCCAGAGAGCAGGAAAAGAGGTCTGTGGGCCCTAGAGAAAGACAAGTGATCTACAGCAAAGGTGACCTGGAATTCATATATTTCTTTTCTATTTTAAAGGCAATGTCATATCAGTGATCTCACTATAAGCTCACAACATTCTGAGGGGCAAGGGGAAGCAAATATTGTTGTACCCACTTTACAGATGGAGAAGCCAAGAATCAGAGGAGGTTAAATGACTTACCCAAGGCCACTCAGCAGGCCAGTAGCAGAGCCAGGACTAAAACACAGATTTCCTGTCTCCCAGACCCATGTACTTTCCACTAGACGGTGCTGCTCAAGTTCTGCTTGGGGAGAAGTGTGGGATCTTAACTGGGAAGGGTATATGTCTGTTATATTGTTACAGTTTATTCTCCCAAGTGTTTAGTATGGTGATCTGCACAGAGTAAGTGCCCAATATATATGATTGACAGACTGACTGAATGATCATTCCTGACAGCTCTCAAGTGCTTTGTAGCGTGGCTCTGTACCTCTTATTTGCCAATCTGTTTCTCCACCAGGAGGACCACCTAACGGAGATGCGCTCTTAACCATAAGGAGTGACTCAGTTGCATTTACCTCAGCTGCTCCAGCAAACACAAAGACAGAACGGGGAGGCTTGGTCCCCTACCAGAGTGAGGCTTGCCTGGATGCTGACTGGGGGTTTGGAAGCCTGTGTGCACTTTCAATGCCAGCCCACCCCTCCTCTCCTCTCTCCTCACTCCCACCATTTACATCAGTGCCAATTATTTTGAAGTTGCCTAACAGAGGGGCAGGATGGGATGAGGATGAGACAGCTGAGGCAGGGGACAGGCAGCAGGAATGGGGGCGGAGGCAAGGTTGCTGAACGGGAGCTGGGGGATGTCCCTGGAGGTAAGGGCAGAGGTGGGAGGCAGAGAAAGGAGAGAAAGTAGTGCTGCCCTTGGACTCGGAGAAACTCTGGGGGTGGTGGGAGGAGTTGGAGGGGATCCTAGTTTAGATGGAATCCAGGAGAGGGGTTTGTTCCTCTCTCCCTTATTATAGCCCCCTGATGGGGAGAAATGACCAGGCTGAAATCTCCAAGATGAGAGAAGGAGGATGCTGTGCTGAGCACAAACTTCCACCCCACCCCCCTTGGCTGGCGTGGGGAGTTTCTGAATGTCCAAGAGCTGGGGTCATTGCTGGGATCTGCCCCTGGAGACCAGGGACATTGGAGAACTCAGAACAAGAGCCCAAGAGAACCCATGGGAAACATACTGGCACAATCCAGGTCTATCAGATATCAGGAAGGAATGTTGACCAGAGTTCGCGCTCAGTGCCTTTGAGCATGAAAAAAAAGTTTAAATGGCTGAGAAGACAGTTCTCAATCCTTCTCTCCCCTGCCCTTCTCTCCACCCCTTGCTACTCACACATAGCTGAAGAAGAAAGGAGGGAATCCAGCTAACCCAGAGAGTGATGTCCAGGGAAATGCAAGTAAACAAAATGGTGGACCGAGACTTGGAGCAGTGATGGATTTTAAGTAAAGCACTGGCAGAGAGGTCAACAGAGAGCAGTTTAGGACCATGACTCGAGTTTAGCGGAGACACTAACTCCTTCTTTGACTCCTTATTTTCCAAAGGTTGGGGAAATGGAGGCTTGAGGGAGACTCATTCTAGGGTATTGGAAGGAAGACAGGACCCCTAGGAACAGAGTGAGCTCGGGGAGGGGGAGGTCCTCTCATAAGATGTTGACGATGAAGCAGTCTCCTGTCAAGAGTGGTGGATATACAATAGTCACTTACTGAGCACTCTCACCCAACAGCCACTGAACTATGCACAGTGGGAAATTGTAGAGAAATGTGCACAAAGTGGGGATGTCAAAGTGGGGGTGAGTATTCACGTGACTCAAAAGTGCTAAAGTGGCAGTAGGGCAGAAGGTAGGGTGGGAGATAAGGGATTCATCAAAGAAGGCATCCTGGTAGAGATGAGATTTCAGAAAGGAAGTGGAATGGTTTCCTGGATGTGGCAGCGAAAAAGTTCCCTATAGGAGGGAGGGAATGAGTTTGAGGTTGGTGATGAGAGAGAGGAGACTGAAGCACAGTGAATAGGTTGACTTGGGAGGAGTGAAGCTCATGAGTTGGGTTGTAGTGGAAGAGGAGCAATAAAAAGGAAGAAGAGAGCTGATTGGTCAGAGAAGCAGCATGGCATAGTGGATAGAGCCTGGGCCTGGGAGTCAGAAGGTTATGGGTTCTAGTCCTGGCTCTACCACTTATCTGCTGTGTGACCTTGGGCAAGTCAATTCGCTTCTCTGTGCCTCAGTTACACCATCTGTAAAATGGGGATTAAGAGTGTGAGCCTCACGTGGGACAGGGACTGTGTCCAACCCAATTTGCTTTCATCCACCCAAGAGCTTAGTACAGTGCCTGGCACAAAATGAGTTCTTAACAAATACCGCAATATTATTTTTATTAGGAGTCTCTGCTTGAAGTGGAAAAAGAATAGTTATTGGAGGTTTTTCAGGAGTGAGGTGATGAGCTTCTGGTGTACTACCAAAGAGGTCCATTTCCCACTTTCAAGGTCATGGTGAACTAATGAACTTAGAGAAGCAGTGTGGCTCAGTGGAAAAGAGCACGGGCTTTGGAGTCAGAGGTCATGGGTTCAAATCCCTCTCCTCCAATTGTCAGCTGCGTGACTTTGGCAAGTCACTTAACTTCTCTGTGCCTCAGTTACCTCATCTGTAAAATGGGGATTAAGACTGTGAGCCCCCCGTGGGACAACCTGATCACCTTGTAACCTCCCCAGTGCTTAGAATAGTGCTTTGCACATAGTAAGCGCTTAATAAATGTCATTAAAAATGAACTTGAGATATTTCAGAAAAGCTTGGAATAAATGACTGGTTCGAAAGCTTCATCTCAGCAGAACAGCTATAGTTGGTTTATCCCTTTCTGTCCTACTTTTTTCAGGTATATATTTGTATTGGTTGTTTTACCCAACTGATTGTAAGCTCTTTATGGACAAGAACTATGTCTTATTCCGTTATGCCTCCCCCCGGCAATGAGAACAGAGTGTTTTCTCCACGATGACTGACTGATGGATTTGACACGCTTAGCGTATTAGGTAAGCCATAAACGGAAGGATTCTAGCTCTTGAAAGGATACATGGGAATTGTTTCCGAGCTAAGCAGGCTGTCTGTCTGAATGGATTTGCTCTGCAAAAATTTCTCAATTACTCTGCCACATTTTAAAAGTCTCCTAGTGAATAATGGTGTGTGGTAGTTTATATAACGTAGGGAGGATCTCAGTTACTTCATAAAGAAAAGTCTTTGTGTCAAGGAGAAAGCTAAGCTAAACACATATTCCACATTCAGGCTTTGTTTATAACTTCTGACTATTCAGTCAGTTATGCAGCAGTTACACTAAACAAACAAGGAGAAAGCAGGCCAATGTTCAGATATTGGAGTGGAGCTTATTTAAACTGGGTGAATACTTGTTAAAGGAATAAAGCATTAAGTAAATCTACTTGCCACTGGAGCAAATGAAAACACACAAACTATGAGCAGCTTCCTCCCTCCCTCCCAGAAAAAGAAAACCTCCTGAAGGAGAAGTTTTCTAAAATGAACAGTTCTGACTGGGTTCGATTTCCAGCTGAATTTGTTCCATCTGTATTTGGGTGCTTCATTTGAATGAGCTTTAGGGAAGCAGCAGGGCCTACTGGGTAGAGCACCGATTTGAGAGGCAGAAGTCAGTCAATCATGTTTATTGAGTGTTTACTGTGTGCAGAGAACTGTACTAAGCACTTGGGAGAGTACAATATAACAATATAACAGACACATTCACTGGGGTCTAATCCCACCTCTCCACATGCCTGCTGTGTGACCTTGGGCAAATCCCTTAACTTCTCTTTGCCACAGTTACCTCATCTGAAATTGGGGATTAAGACTGTGAGCCCCATGAGGGACAGCAACTGTGTCCAACCTGAAAAGCTTGTGTCAACCCCAGTGCTTATACAGTACCTAGAACATAGGAAGAACTTAACAAATACTAATAAATACTATTAAAAACTTACTGTGTTCCAAGCACTGTGCTAAGTGCTGGGATAGATGCAAGATAATCAGGTTAGACACAGTCCTTGCCCCACATGTTGCTCACAGTCTAAGAAGGAGGGAGAATGGGCATTGAATCCCCATTTTACAGGTAAGGAAACTGAGGCACAGAGAAGTTAAGTGAGTTGCTCAAGGTCATATGGCAGGCAAGTAGCAGAGTAGAATTAGAACCCAGTTCCTCTGACTCCCAGGCCGTTGCTCTTTCCACTAGATCATGCTGCCTCTTGTTCTCTGTCAACCACCCCACCTGCTTAGTGTAGTGCCATGCACCCCAGAGGCATGCCATGGGTATCCTTTGGGCACCTTGGGGACAACGGGTGCACACTTGCTGTTAAATAGAAGCAACATGGCCTAATGAAAAAAGCAACGGGCCTGGGAGCAGGGATTCTAATCCCTGCTCCACCACATGCCTGCTGTGTGACTTTGGCAAGTTACTTAACTTCTCAGTGCCACCGTTACCTCATCTGTAAAATGGGGATTAAGACTGTGAGCCCCCTGTGGGACAGGGACTGTGTCCCACCTGATCATCTCTGGCTCTTAGAACAGTCCTTAGCACACAGTAAGGGCTTAACAAGAACCATAATTATTATTCTAAGCAATTAATGTAAATGAGCATTGTTTGTGCTGCTCACTCAAGTGAAGTATCCATTTTCCATTCAGGTCAAGAGTCAGTTGTCATTGCAGATCTAAGTGGCCAGATTCCAGTGGGCCCTCCACAATGAGGCAACCTAGGGGATCCCTACACTCGGGGGAAGACTTCTCTATACCGAGAAAACAGTGCTTCAGCACTCCCACGTTCAAGCTCATTGAAGACTGGCCTGCAAACTGAGCTCTCTCCAACTCTCCCAGACTTGTCCCTTCTGCTTTTAAGCAAAAGGCATCCTGAAGTTTAAGGCTGGGAGGGGCAAGTTTTTAAAAGGCAGGAGGCTTCAGGGGCAAAGGGAAGCCAGATCTGGAAGAGTCGGGAGGGCAGAAGGCACTTCCTGTGTTGTGGAGGAAGCAGTAAAATAATAATAATAGAATTTGTTAAGTACTTACTAAATGCAATGCACTTTTCTAAGTGCTGGGGGGCGGGGGATACAAGGTGATCAGGTTGTCCCATGTGGGGCTCACAGTCTTCATCCCCATTTTACAGATGAGGGAACTGAGGCTCAGAGAAGTTAAGTGACTTGCCCAAGTCACACAGGAGCTATTTGGTGGAGCTGGGATTAGAACCCATGACCTCTGGCTTCCAAGCTTGAGCTCTTTCCACTGAGCCACGCTGCTTCTCATATAATAATGATGGCATTTGTTAAGCACTTACTATGTGCAAAGCACTGTTCTAAGTGCTGGGGGGGATACAAAGTGATCAGGTTGTCCCACGTGGGGCTCACAGTCTTAATCCCCATTTAACAGATGAGGTAACTGAGGCCCAGAGAAGTTAAGTGATTTGCCCAAAGGCACACAGCTGACAAGTGGCAGAGCTGGGATTCGAACCCTCCACCTCTGACTCCCAAGCCTGGGCTCTTTCCACTGAGCCACGCTGCTTCTAAAATGGGGATTAAGACTGTGAGCCACATATGGGATATAGACTGTGTACAACCTGATTAGCTTGTATCTATTCCAGTGCTTAGTACAGTGTCTGGCACCTAGTAGACCCTTAACAAATACCACTGAAATACAAAAGCAGGAATAACTTGTGATCAATCCTGCAGAGCTCAGCCTTGGGATAAAAACTTTAAAGGGAAATTGGGTGTGGGGCATTTTTTGTAGAGGACTTTGCATCATCGTCAATCAGTGGTATTTATTGAGTGCTACTGTGTGCAGAGGACTGGACTCAGTGCTTGGGAGAGTACAGTAGAGTTGATAGGCATGTTCCCTGACCAACTGACCCTTTTGTGATTGAGTCCTATATAGGTAGGTCCCCCAGGTTGAACACAGTCCATGTCCTACATGGAGCTCACAGTCTTAATCCCTGTTTTACAGATGTGGTAACTGAGGCTCAGAGAAGTGAAACGATTTGCCAAAGGTCACACGGCAGACAAACTTTGGAACCAGGATTAGTATCCAGGTCCTTCTGACTCCCAAGCCTATGTTCTATCCACTAGGCCATGCTGCTTCTCATTAGCTAGATTAGGTTGTATCACGCTAAAGGAGAAGCTGCTCCTGATTAGCTTTTATCTACCCCAACGCTTAGTAGAGTGACTGGCACAGAGTAAATGCTCAAGTATCATTAAAACAAACAAACAGGCCCTGGGCATTTCTGCAGGAGCTTTTCACATATCCACCAATCGATTCCCAATTGATCCCACTGCCGCATTTATTCCAGTGAAACTTTCCTTTAGCACTGACCCATGGACCAGGCCAAATCTCAGTGAGCAAATATTTCCCTGCTTCATGGTGTTCTTTTCAGGCTCACGTGCCTGCACCGTGGCTTCTGTGAAGAAGTTGATGCCATCATCTCTTTCATTTGAATGATGCGCCTGTTTCTCATTAGTTTCTCCTTATCTCCTGATAACTAGGAGACCACGTCAGGAGATGAGGTCATTGGGAATGACCCTTTTTTTCTATTGGAATTGGGAGATAATATCTACTAGACATGTGTTTATCTATGGCCCTCCCTCAGTTCTTCACCACCGCTGCTGTTTGTGGACTGCTAAATCTCTTGTGCTGCCCCACAGGAGCGTGGGGGGCGTTTGGGAGAAAGAGCGTGGGGGCTCTAAACCCATTGGAAAATGGAAATTGTGGATGGCAAGGGAAGAGAAGACACCGTGCTGACAGATTCAAGCCACTGTTGGTAAGATAGGATAGAATCACCGTGACTTTCACAGTCTCCACTTCACAACTCAAACTCTGGTAATAATAAATGTGGTATTTGTTAAGTGCTTACTATGTGCCAAGAAATGTGTTCAGCTCTGGAGTAGATACAATCAGATCATACACAGTTCCTGTGGCACACAGGGCTTATAGTCTAAGGAGGGAGGGAGAACAGGTATCTGAACTCCATTTCCCCACTGAGGCACAGAGAAGTCAAGTGACTTGCCAAGGTCACACAGCGGCGAAGTAGAGGAGTTGAGATTAGCACCCAGGTGTCCTGTGCTCTTTTTTTATGGCATTTGTTAAGTGCTTACTCTGTGTCAAGCACTGATCCACGTGCTGAGGTAGGTATACGTGGGATTTGTACTCCAAGTAGGAGGGAGATCAGGTAAGCAATCCTCATTTTACAGATGATGGCAATTTAGGCACTGAGAAATTAAATGACTTTCCCAAGATTACACAGCAGGCAATTAGTAGAGTTGGGATTAGAACCCAGGTCTCTGACTCCCAGGCCCATGATTTTTCCATTGGGGCACACTACTTTTTCCTTACCATTGAGTTGACTGAGGCAGATGGGGCTTCTCTGAGCTCTCTGCGTTTTTGTCTTTGCATCTGAGCTTCAGTCCTTTTATAGTGTATTTGCATAATCCTACTAGTAGAATCGAATGTGAATATATTTTATTGTTCAGCATAAACCCCCTCTATAATGTAAACTCACTATGGGCAAAGAATGTGTCTGCCTTTTATTATGTTTTTTGTTAAGCACTTATTACTTTGTTCTGACAATTTGACACCTGTCAAACATGTTTTGTTTTGTTGTCTGTCTCTCCCTTCTAGACTGTGAGCCCGTTGTTGGGTAGGGATCATCTCTATATGTTGCCAACTTGGACTTCCCAAGTGCTTAGTACAGTGCTCTGCACACAGTAAGTGTTCAATAAACACGATTGAATGAATGAATGAATGAATGAATGTGCCAGGAGGTGTACTTAGCTCTGGGGTAGATACAAGGTAATTGAGTTGGATACAGTCCCTGCCCCTTGTAAACCCACAGTTTTAATCCCCATTTTATTGTTGAGGTAACTGAGGCACAGAGAAGTGAAATGACTTGCCCAAGTTCACTCGGCAGACAAGTGGCAGAGCCGGTGCTAGAACCCAAGTCCTTCTGACTCCCAGGCCTGTGCTGGGAGTATCCACTAGGCAATGTTGCTTCTGCCTTTAGCGTGAGACAGACATTACAATAAATTACAGATGGGGAAATAGAGTATAAGGTTATTTACATAATGGAAGACAAGTTCCCGGCCTTCTAGGAGTTTATGATCTAGTAGTGGAGACAGACATTAAATAACAGGGGAAGCAGCAGAATATAAGGATATGTACATAAGTGCTCTGGGCCTGAGGGTGGGGTGAGTGTCCACATAATACACAGAGGAAAACAGAGACACAGTCACTCTGCGTGCCTGTCATACAGCCAAGGTGACAAACTGAATTTTCTCCACCCTCCTGTGATCTACTGTAAGCCTGCTAGGGCTGACAAACTCTCCAATTCTTTTTCACAGTCTTCAACAGAGGCCATACAGTCATGTCCTCTGCTTTCAGGAAAAGCTGAACCTAAACTACCTCAGAATCATGAGGATTAATTCTAGACTCAGAAATTCTGGAGAAGGGGTTCCCACAACCTCTCTCGGTATCATCTTGTGTTTTTTCTGAACTCAGTCAAAAAATTCCTTTTTGTGTCTGACCTAAAGCTGCTGTGTAAGCCTGTGGACTTATGTCACGTTCTACTGCTCCCTAGGCACATGATCTCCTTGTGATGCATGTTCACGGTGGTGCCATTGCCCTCAGCTTATTGATTTTGTTTTTCCTCTGACTGTTTCATTATTTTCCTTGGGTTTGAAGTTCAGGCTGACTTCAGGATGTCTCATTTGGCAACACTGTTTCCTGCCTTCTGCCGAGATCTACCCCAGGCTCATACTTTCATCTGAATCCTCTTCCCTTTCCGATTCTAAATTTTCAAGAATTTTCTTTTTTTCTGGAGCAGCAAATTATTCAGCATGTTCTCCTAGTGGCCTTCTGATGCACGTCACTCCGACCTGCAGATTTAAAGAATCAGCATTTCCTGTGTTTCAGTCTCTCACCTACCTTGGGTCATCAGCTGATGGAATCCTCCATTTCCCTGGAAGAATCTACATGTGCCGAGACTTTCTGGATTCCTAGTTTAAACTTAAAGTTGTTTGCCAGTTCTGTCCTATTCCTGGACTTCCCACCAGCCCTTCTCCCTGAACAGGTTTATTTTTTCCCCTGAGACCCTCTGGGAGGCCTCTTTTATTATCCTTCATTGGTGTGGCAACATGAACTCTTTCTGTTTTTTTGCTGCCTTTATCGTTTCTCTGCAAGATAAGCTATCTTACATCATAAATAATCATTTCTTGAATAATGAAGCAACTTGACTGGGCAGATAAGTTCCATTGGAAGTGGAATACATACCCACAGTTCACCACCAATTGTTCTAGGCAGACATATGAAGTCAATTTATCAGAAAACACTTTGTCTGATCCAGCTTGTGGTCAGCCAGGGTAGTGAGCAGAAGTTTCCCATGAGCCTTCACAGAAGGCTGCATATGACGGAGGCGCCACCAACCGCTTATGACGAGCAAGCCCGGGTTAGTGGCAAAGTCAGGTCCTCATCAATCATGTGAGGGTCACCAAACGGCTGACTGACTCCGTGGTCAAAGGCGTTTTATTGGCTCCTCAACAAATAAAGCAACGCTGCCTGCATCCAAGCCTCATTCCAGCATTTGGCTGATGGTCTTTAAGGAGCACTGAAGGCCCAGCCACGCTCCATGTCCACTGGAGATGGGAACAGAGAGACTGGGATTCCATTGCAGTGGGAGGGATTTAGGTTAGAACCGAGGAAGATGATTTCCAAAAAAGGTAGCGGGCTACCTTCTTGGGATGGCTTGAGCATCAGAGATCCAGAAGCCAGGACGATGGACTTTGACCGCTCCCTCCCACTCAGCCCAGTCTGAGTTCTTTAGCTGGGAATTGCTGCTCCAAACTAATTGACAGTACACTGAGTAAAAATAGAACTTTTCAGGAAATCATTTAAACCTCAAAGAACCGTCTGCAGTATTTACGTTTTTATTTGTTGATGCTGTGCAGTACAGGCGGAGACACAATCCTCCCCCTCGGGGCCCATGGTCTGAGTTACACAGACAATACAATCCTGCTGTATTAGGCAATTTCACCCTCTTGCTTTTGGTTTACCCAGTAGGAGATAAATGAAAAACTTAAACGGATTAGTGTGAAAACAAACAAAAGAAGGGATTATTCTGTCCGGAAGGCCAAGACAGCGTGGGCATGCCATTTTGCAGCCTTTTGCTGCTGTAATGGAGGCCAACTTTACTCCAGACCCAGATGGAACCAAGTTCCATGACCACCATTTTGAGTTTTTCTACAGCTTCCTTCAAGATAAGACAGTGATCATTCACTCCATCAATTAATGGTTCTTACTAAGAGCTGACTATGCAGGACACTGTACTGAGCATTTGGGAAAGTACAGCATAAGTAAAAGGCAGGGTCCTTACACTGGAGGAGCTGACAATCAAGTTGGGGAGATGCAGGTCTACTCTTTGTTCTCTAGCAGGAGTGCAGCAGTCTCAGTTTCTCTTTGCCAAAAAAGATTCCAAGGAGTCATTTATGGTATTTGTTAAGCACAGGTCTGGGAGTCAAAAGGACCTGTGTTCTAATCCTGTTCCCTGCCCTCAAGCAGTTTATGAAATTAGGATATTAAGGTTCTTAGGCTGTTATAAAAACCAGTGAGGATAAGAGCAGTGAAAGTCTGGGGACCATGTCTGGGAACCTTCTACCTAGGAGAATATTTCCCAGAGGCCTCAGGGAGCATTCCCTGGCAGACAAGCCCCACGTCCTCAGTGCATCGTAGTATTGGAAGGCCGCTAAGAGGATCCCTGGATATGTCTCTGGCTCCTTGGCCCTGCTCAGAGAGATGTCTGTTTGTTTTCTAACCTCTCCAGAGATGAAGAGTTCATTCATTCTTCTGGCTTGAGATACAGTGTAACTGGAGCTGTGGATGCAAATTCATTTTGTCATTACATGAATGGTGGTTGGGCTTAGAGAGGAGCAGTCTGGTGAAGAGGGAGTCAGAAACACAGAACATGCCCTATGCCATCGGGGACTTGACATCAGCTGTTGGGAAGGGGACCTCATTCCCAGCCATCACATGGGCTTGGTCTGAGACCTGAGATTCAGAGATTCTCCTTTTTCCCTGTCCCATATCTCTTGTGGAAGAACTTTAGGTTCTCAGACTGTGAGCCCACAGGATGTAGAGTCATAGAGGACTTTGAGAGGTTAATTGATTTAAACCCTGGTCTCCTTCCATGCAGATGGCTAAATCTGGCACTGAGAAGAGAGGTCACGTTGTCAAGTTCTCCTGAAATGTAGTTGTCACAGGACCCTTCTCCTTGAAGCTTCTGCCCCTTGGAAGACATAGCAGGTGGGGGCTGAGCAAGAGCTGGTCCCTTGGAATTCTGGGCCAAGGGCCAAGGACCTAAGCAAACTCAACAGCGTGCCAAGGTCTCTTCAGCCACATCCTTGTCCAACATGCTAAGCATCTGGATCTGGGGGCGGGCAGGACAGAGCAGAAACATGGGGTTTCCCCACCCAGCAGCGTATGTTTTCCAGGCTATGCCAGGAAGTATTCACCTTCTAAGAGCTCAGTCCATCTTCCTTTTCCCCTCTCCACCAGGTTTCCTGGTTCTGCATGGGAGTCAGAGGACCTGGGTTCTAATCCTGCCTCTGCATGTACCTGTTGTGTGACCTTGGGCAAATTACTTCCCTTCTTAGATTGTATTTTCCCACACAGTTAATTCAGTGCTCTGCATACAGTACGTGCTCAGTACATACGAGTGATTGATTAATATTTTATGCCTCAGTCCCTGTATCTGTAAAATAGGAATTCAATGCCTGTGCTTTCTCCTACTTTGACTCTAAGCCCCATGTAGGACCTGGTCATCTAGCCTCATCAGAGACACCAGTCCTGGGTTTTCCTGACTGTGGTGCTGTCTTTATTGACAGGATCCCTTTGTAATGAGGATTTCCTGTTCCAATCATTGATCAGTCCTCACTTTATGAGGATGTGAAGCTCAGAAGAATCCTTGGGTTGAAGGAGAGCTCGAGAGGTCATTTAGACCACCCTGCTGCTCTGATCGCCCTGAAGTAAAAAGGCAGCTCTCTCCCTTTTAGAGAAGGAAATGCAGTCACTTCCCTTGCTAACGCCCACCATTGTCTCTCCCTTCTCACACTTAGGACATCCTCTTTGATCTCACCTAAAACCCTCCTACTGCAATCTTCCTGTTCTCCATGTGGGGCCAGAGCAGTTGCTCTCTGAGCTTCATTTTGTTTTCTGACAGATAGTTGTGGCACTGGCCACTTGGGCTTCTTCTTCTCCAGGCTGCTCATCTCCTGATTCTTCAAACATCACACTTGCCACCCACTGTCCAGGTAGTCACCAAGTGAGAATGCCCACCTCTTCTGGAATTTGGTTTTCCAAGGTAGTCCCCCACCATCTCTTCACACTGGCCTGGAAGTCAGAAGGACCTGGGTTCTAATTCCTGCCCTGCCACTTGTCTATTGTGTGACCTTGGGTAGGTCACTTCCCTGTGCCTCAGTTATCTGTAAAATGGGGATTAAGACTGTGAGCCCAATCTGGGACAGGGACTGTATCCAACCCAATTACCTTGTATCTATCCTAGCACTTAGTACAGTGCCTGGCAGGTAGTAAGCACTCAATAAATAATAATAATAATGGAATTTATTAAGCACTTACTATGTGCAAAGCATTGTTCTAAGCACTGGGGAGGTTACAGGGTGATCACGTTGTCCCACAGGGGGCTCACAGTCTTAATCCCCTTTTTACAGATGAGGTAACTGAGGCACAGAGAAGTTAAGTGACTTGCCCAAAGTCACACAGCTGACAATTGGCAGAGCTGGGATTTGAACCCATGAACTCTGACTCCAAAGCCTGTGCTCTTTCCACTGAGCCATGCTGCTTCTCCACCACAATTACTAAATATCAATTAAATAAATAATAAAAAATTAAATACCACACATTATTATCATGATTATTATTATTATTATTATTGTTTTTCAGGGAAGCATCCAAACAGATTGGTTCTGTTCCTCTGCAGGGAAGGTGTCATAACCAAACAGGCTTGCTGGTTACCTTGTCCAGCAGTGGGTGAAGATGCCGAGGGTCCTGTGGGACTTCTCTCGCTGCTCTTCCAGCTGCTGCTCCTTGGTGAGCCTCCAGTTTATCCCTTTAGCCCTGTGACCGATCAGTTAGCTTACCTCTGGGCCAGGCCTCCTCCAAACTCCTCGAGCAACTGTTCTGGCCAGGAGCCAAGAAGCAGCGTGGTCTAGTGGATAAAGCACAGTCCTGGGGGTCAGAAGGACCCATGCTCTAATCCCAGCTCCACCACTTGTCTGCTGTGTGACTTTGGGCAAGTCGCTTCACCTCTCTGTGCCTCAGTTACCTCATCTGTAAAGTGGGGATTAAGATTGTGAACCCCATGTAGGACATGGATTTAGTCCAACCTAATTAGCTTGTATCTACTCCAACATTTAGTACAGTGCCTGGAACATAGTAAGTGCTTAAAAAAAAGAGGGGATGCCACTGTCTGGTTCGTGGGCTCACCTTGACAGGGTCCCCAGGAGGCTTCAGGGGCAGGGGAGGGAGATTCATAAATTGCCAGACTCCCAAATGCCCACCATGTTTTTCCTCTCCATGCCCCTTGAGGTTTGATGTTCCCAAAGGAAACTGTAGACATGGCTATCACCACAACTCCCCTGCAAATGGCCCTGCAACCTGGATTCGACAGCCGTATTTCACGGCTGTTGTGTCACTGGAGGTTCTCTAACACCATTGCAGAAACCTATTGCAAGAAAATCTCTGTGTTTGGGGAAGGGGAAGGGAAATAGAGCAGGACACGTAGAGTGACTAATGATTTCTATCTCCAGCACTGTTATTTGCAGGCCTGCCAGATCCCCCTACTCACCTCGGCCGCGCCACAGTGCAAGTCTTAGATGAGGATGGGGCTCCAAAGGAGGCATCCTTGGGGCTGTTTCTGAAACTCTGACTCTCCTTTGGGGACTTAGCCAGGCACAGCTGTTGAGGCAGGCTGAGAGCTAGCCTCTTTGTAGGACATTTTTCCTGGATTGGGCTCATCCTTTAGACCATAAGCTCGTCCTCTAGACTGTAAGATTGTTGTGGGCAGGGAAAGTGTCTGCTATATTGTATTCTCCCAAATGCTTATTATAATGTCTGCACACAGGAAGCGCTCAATAAATGCGACTGACTGGCTGACTCTCAGGCTGAGCTCTGCTTGGTCCCAGATGGCTGGGATGATGGGATGGCCGGCTTGTGCCCGAGGCCTCAAAACCAGGGAGTGACAAGGCCCATCCGTGGCAGGAGTGAATGGGGGGGACGGGGGATGCTTTTAACCTTTAATAGAATCCTTGCAAATAAGCACACTACTGTACTAGCCCAAAGCATTTTCACTACCAGCTGGCCTTCTCCCCTGGATGCCTAGGACACGGAGGAAATCAGTAAAACTTTCCAACTGACCAGATCGAAATGTTGTTTGGGGAACAATAATGGTGGTATTTGTTAAGTGCCTACTATGTGTCAAGTACTGTTCTAGCACTGGGGTAGATACAAGCTAAGCAGGTCGGACACAGCCACTGTCCTGTATGGGGCTCTCAGTCTTAATCCCTATTTTACAGATGGCATAACTGAGGCACAGAGAAGTTAAGTGACATGCCCAAGGTTACACAGCAGACAAGTGGTAGAGCCAGGATTAGAACCCAGGTCCTTCTGACTCTCAAGCCCGTGCTTTATTCACTAGGCCATGAGGGAGGGACAGAGGGATGGCCAGGGCTAGCTGAGCCTTCTATCCACCCAAAGTGGCTCAGCCTCCTTCCACCCTTCCTTCATATTTTGGGCCTCTCCTCCTGCTTGGTCTGTTACTTCCCCCTCCAGTCCACCAATGCCCAGGACAGCTGTCTCTAGCACCTGTCTGACAGTGGCAACAACTGGCAGTTATCCCCAGCCTAGTGCCCTAATGCTGTTAGTTCCCTGGTCACCCCTCAGCCCAGCTCCTCCCTACACCCCAGGCAGGGGCGAGGACTCAGTCTGTGAGCAACACACCCTGTAGAAATGCCCCTGAGGCAACCACTAGAGAGTCCCACCAGGTTCTCTTTCATTCTGGCCCCATTCCCAAGGAGGCTTTCAAGTTCAGCTCTTGGAATGGTCAAACAGAGCAGAACCACCTGATGCCTCTGACAAATTCCCCCTGCTTACCTCCCAGACTGGCCCCGTTTGGATCAAATCCTCTGGAGACACAGCCCTCCCAAGGGAGGGCTCTTGGCCACTTCACCTTCTCATCTTCTTTGGGAGCCGACAAGAAGGCTCAGGATGAGTCAAGCATGACAGAGGATGCTTGAACCCTGAGAAAGTCTTAGTCAGGGAAGAAAGAGGAGGGGAAAGGGAAGTCTATTTCCTATGACTTTCTCTGAACCAACAGTTCCTGAAGCGTCAGTGGCAAAACCTGGAATCTGCCTGTGCTGAATTCCCTTCCAGAGAGCCAACTCTTTCCCTTAACCTTGACCCACCTCTGCCTAGGTATACAACTTCTGCCCTCCCCCTTCACTCCTCCCCCAACACCCCAATACTGGGGAGGCCTTAGCTCTCACCCTGGCTACACCTCTGATACATTATTCACAGGTACATTTATTTCATTTTCAAGCTGGCCCAGGGATCTGAATGGCCTTTCCGTTGAACAGTCAGCAAAGCCTGAGACTTCAGGTCCTAGAGCCTGAGTGAAGGAGTCAATTAGAGTGTGGGGCAGCTGGCATTCTTTCGTCCACACGAGTCGGAACCCCATCGAGGTGGTGGGCTGGTAGCCATGAGGGAGTCTAGACTGTGAGCCCGCTGTTGGGTAGGGACTGTCTTTATATGTTGCCAACTTGTACTTCCCAAGTGCTTAGTACAGTGCTCTGCACACAGTAAGCACTCATTAAATATGAATGAATGAATGAGTCAGAGGAGAAGGTGGGGGGCAATGCATCACTTAGGGCACACAATGTGGTGGCTGAAGTGGCCACCACAATGTAACCCAACAGGTGGCTGCCTTAATAATGATAATAATAGTATTTGTTAAGTTCTTACTATGTGCCAAATTTGTACTAAGCGCTGGGATAGGTACAAGATAATCAGGTTCCACATGAGGCTCACAGTTTAAGAAGGCGGGAGAACAGGTATTGAATCTTCATTTTGCAGATGAGGGAAACCAAGGCTCAGTCAATCAAATTTATTGAGCACTTACTGTGTGTGGAATACTCTACTAAGCACTTGGGAAGGTACAATGTAACCATACAACAGACACATACCCTGCCCACTACGAGTTTACAGTCTAGAAGGCGAACTTACAGTCTAGAGAATGATCTTACAGTCTAGAGGCACAGAGAAGTGATGTGATTTGCCCGAGGTCACCCAGCAGGTACATGGCAGAGCAGGGATTAGAACTCAGGTCCTCTGACTCCTTGGCCACTAAACCATGCTGCTTGTCTGTCTTAGTCGTTGCTTGGATTTCCATGGACTTTTTTAGTTATTTCATGGGCCTGACCACCTCCTCGAACACCCTCTAGCTGATTCCTCAGCCAGAAGCCTTCACCACCGAAGGTCCAAACCCAGAAGGCATTCAACTCTATTATATTGTACTTTCTCTCCTAAGCACTTAACTACAGTGCTCTGCACATGGTAAGTACTTAATAAATACGATTGATTGATTGATTGACTCCTCTACTTGATGAACCAGAGATCTCCTGATTCCCAGAGCCATGATCTTTTCCCTAGACCATTAGCAGGGCATAATATTACATGAAGGGGAGATGAGGTGGGCCTTTTTAGTTGATAAAGACAGCAGAGAGGTTGGAGATCCTTATATTTATTATTTAGTGGATCAATAGGTGATTAACAACTAAAGTGAGAAGCAGCATGGCCTAGTGGATAGAACACAGGGCTGGGAGTCACAAGGACCTGGTTTTAATCCTGCCTCTGCAACTTGCCTGCTGTGTGACCTTGGGCAAATCATTTAACTTCTCTGTGCCTCAGCTCTTCATTTGAAAAATTGGGATTAAGACTGTGAGCCCCATGTGGGACAGGGACTGTGTCCAACCTGACTAGCTTGTATCTGCCCCAGTGCTTAGTACAGTGCCTGACACATATCAAGCATGTAACAAATACTATAAAAGAAAAAAATTTGAAACTCGGAGCAGGCAAGTGACCTTTGTTGTCACATGACATGGCCTTCACTGCTTTATGTGGGAGACTGGTGCGTCTTGCCCTCTGCTCCTATCACAGTAATAATAGTGGTGTTATTTGTTAAGAGCTTACTATGTGCTAAGCACTGCACTAAATTTGGGGGTAGATTCAAGGTAACTGGATTGGACACAGTCCCTGTCCCATCCTGGACTCACAGTCTAAGAGGGACCGAGGACAGATATTTTATTCCATTTTACAAATGAGGAAGTTGAGGTACAGAGAAGTTATGTGACTTGCTCAAGGTATTACAAAAGGTAAGTAGCTAAGCCGGGATCCTCTGCCTCCCTGTCCTGTGCTCTTTCCACCTGGCAAAACTGCTTCTGAAATACCAATGGAACTTGTAGACACTCTGCTTGTGGGCCCAGTGGTGAGGATGAGAACACCAGGAACCTGGTAGTAGTGGGGAATGAATAGTGGCAGCCATTGCTGGAGGTAGAGAGTCATGTTAGCAAATAAACAAGTAAACTGCGGTCACTCTTGAAATTCCCATGCCTGTCTCCCACCTCCACCAGCTTCAGGAAAGGGCTGGCTTTCACTGCAGGAATTTCAGGATGGAAGCAACGACAGTGACTGTATGATAGGCTGCTGTTTCTTACCTTTTCCTACCTGTTATGCCCAGCTCTGTGTGTGTGTGTGTGTGTGTGTGTGTGTGTGTGTGTGTGTGTGAGAGAGAGAGAGAGAGAGAGAGAGAGAGAGAAGCAGTGTTGCCTAATGGAAATAGCCTGGGCCTGGGAATGAAAGGACCTAGGTTCTAATCCTGACTCTGCCACTTGTCTGCTATGTGATCTTGGTCTAGCCACTTAACTTTTCTGAACCTCAGTTTCCTGTGCTGAAAAATGGGGATGTTCTCCCTCCACTTAGACCGTGAGCCCCATGCGGGACCTGATTATCTTAACTCTACCCCAGCACTTAGTACAGTGTCTGGCATATAGTAAGCACATAGCCAGTACCACAGTTATTATTGAATGTGTGTTTGTGTGTATGTATGTGAGTGTGTGTTTGTGTGCATTAATCATTCTAAATTTCCTGCCCCTATGCCTTTTTTTGGTGGTAATTGTTAAATGCTTACTATGTATGGGCCAGGCATAGATACAAATTAATCTGTTTGGACACGGTCTCTGTCCCACATAAATCTTACAGTCTTAATCTCTATTCCCAGACCCATGCTCTTTCCTCTAGGTTAAGCTGCCGTCCTCTCTTTTTTTCAGTTTCTGTCTTTCTCGTTTCCTTTTTTTCTGGTCCTTTTCTACTCTCTCTCCTCTCTGCCCGCACCCCAACCCCAAGTCCCACTTCAGACTTGAAAATACCTGACACTGCTGTTCTCACATGCCTGCAGCCTGAAAAGGGGCATTTAGCAAAGAGAGTGTAGCAGAGAGGAGAATAAATTGGTTGATTATATAGCAAATTTGGCAGGTGAGCTCTGACAGACAATTAATGACTAAATTCTGCAGAGAGCACACAGGGTATTGGCAGGCAAGTAGAGGTGTAGCCCAGTTTGTCCAAGAGAATTTGCTAATAACTGAGAGATGAGGATTCTGCCAATGGGAGATGGAGCTTTCACCCAGATAAGAGGAAGCAGTGGCATCACTAGTCAAGTGGGTTTAACCAACTGACCCCAATAGTTGCCTGTTCTTGTTCCCTTTTCTGACCCTCCCACCCCTGCCCAGATGCTCTAATTTTAGGCATTGGTTAGCCCTCCTCTTCTTCCTTTTTACCCTCCATTCCCTTCATTCCACCACCCTGGGAGTAATAGGCCATTATGGTCCCATTTTACAGGTGTGAAAACTGTCATACAAGAGGTTAAGAAACTAGCCAATAGTCTCATGGCCAAACAGCTCTTCTGCCACCAGCTCAACTCTTCTCCCACAATCTCTTCATAGCTGGAGGAGCAGATAAAGCTAGGCAGATATGCAGACAGACAGGAAGGATTTGATCCAAGTGATTTTGGATTGCCATCTTGATTGCTTGCTTTCCTAAACAAAGGCCACTAAAGTGGCTAGAGGATTGAGGCCCACTAGTGAAAAACTGGAGGTAGAAGATCAGTGGAAAAGACACCCCTACTTTTACCAAACAGGAGCTGAAGGTTCTGGGGCTTGACCCTCTGACTACTCCCATTCCAAACCTTCCCTAGACTCAGAATGAAGTGGTATTTTGGTTCATTTGATTTTCCTATCTCCAGGTGGGAAATTAATAAACTGCAGAGAAGCGATTTGAGTTAGGAATACCCATCATGCATTAGAAAGAGTCCACTGCATTTTTGTTACTATCCAAACACTGAAATCTTCACCCAAGGAGGGAAGGAAAGTAGGGACCACAGTTTAAGCAAAACACCCTAAATTCAGCAGAGACACTGAGTGATTGCACCTTCCCTAAAGAGAAACAGTATGGCCACTCAGCAGTCAGAATTTCCTTAGAGAACTACTTTCCTTTAATAGGTGAAACTCCCATTCACTATGCCTCTTATTTCTCCTCTTTGAAATCATAATATTAATCATTGTGGTGTTTGTTAAGCATTTAGTATGTGCCAAGCCTCATACTAAGCACTGGGTAATGTCATCAAGTCAGACACAGTTCACATCTCACACAGGGCTCACAGGCTAATAGGGAGAGAGAGCAGGTATTTAATCTCTGTTTTTACAGATGAGGAAACTGAGGTCCAGAGATATTGAGGGACTTGTCCAAGGTCATACAGCAGACAAGGGGTAGAGCTGGGAGAAGTAGTGACTTCAAAAGTACAAGAGGCAATTCTATGTTCCCTTTCACCAAGGAGAAGGCTAGAAGTCAGAAGAGTGTTTTTCACTGTGGGGGAAGGGAGGTGGGTGGGTGGGTTGGGTGTAGTGTCAAAAAGCTGAAGAGCATAGGGGTTGTAGGGACTGAGATGACCAGTGCTGGGGAGGAGTTGGAATGAGGAAGTTTCTGAGGCAGCAGAGAGGAGGACATCATCTTTCACAAAGTTGGAAAAGAATTGCCAAACTCTGGAGGGTCAAAACTGCAAGAGGCAATGCCAGCGAGCCAAATGGGAAGGAAAGTCCAGTGCTCAAGCGCCTTTCCTTAAGGAGAAACAAGGGTCCTTTGTTACCAGTGTGGCCTACTGGATAGAGCCCAGGCCTGGGAGTCAGAAGGACATGGGTTGTAATCCTGGCTCCACCATATGTCTGCTGTGTGACCTTGGGAGAGTCACTTCACTTCTTTGTGCCTCAGTTACCTCATCTGTAAAAGGGGGATTAAGACTGTAAGCCATATAGGGGACAGGGACTGTGTCCAAACCAATTACCTTCTATCTACCCCAGAGCTTAGTATACTGCCTGAAACATAGTAAGCACTTAAATACAGCAATTATTTTTATTCTTATTCTTATTATTCCTCAGTCCTGCCTTGCAGAGAAGTACTTGCTAGCCTGGGAAATATGCAAGGGTTTGGGCCTGCGCTTCCTTCCAAGCTAGCTCTGGCCCAACCCAGCATGACACCAGAGTCTCAGCTCCAGCCCCGGAACCAAGTGCCTCTCCCAGCACTTTTGGCCCCAAAACCAGCAGAGCCCATCTCCCAGTCAGGCACTTAATACAATGCTTTATGCATAAGAAGCACTCAGTAAATAGTTTTGGTTAACTGTTCTTCCCAGCTCCTTCCAGCTTTCCAAATCCAGGAGGGAGTTAGGGCCAGGTTAGAATTCAGAAGGAGGGGAAAGGGTGGAGGGTAAGGAGAAGGGAGGGGAGAAGGAGAGTGGCTGAGATAACATTTCATCTAACAAAGTCAACGTCTGAAATAATGGAAGCCATTGAGGGGTGGGGAGGATGAACTGGTTGGGAAAGAACAAAACACTGAGCTTAGGCCCTCAGAGAAGCACTGGCTATGAACAACATAGAGGTAGATGTGGACTTAATAAAAAAGACAATAATGGTATTTGTTAAGTGCTTACTATGTGCCAAGCACTGTTCTGAAAGCTGGGGTAGATACAAGGTAATCAGGTTGTCCCATGTGGGGCTCACAGTCTTAATCCCCATTTTACAGATGAGGTAACTAAGGCACAGAGAAGTGAAATGCCTCGCCCAAAGTCATACAGCTGACAAGTGGCGGAGCCAGAATTAGAACCCATGACCTCTGACTCCCAAGCCTGTGCTCTTTCCACTAAGCCACGCTACTTTAATGCTTTGTTCAGGTTCAATGACTCTGGGTGTTTGGCGAGGTCTCAACAACCCCCAAATTTCCACGGTCCTTTCGTGCCCGCTTCATGCCAAGCTGGCCTGGAGCCGGAGACCATTTCCCAGGAATGCCAAGGGTGAGTGGGCGCTTCTCCCCAGGAGCAGCATTTGTTCCAGTGTTGTAACCAGCCTGCCTTCGACTGAGTTGATCAAGAGCAAGTAATGCTGCTCTCCTGACTGCTGGGAGGTAGGTAAGGGTGGAGTTTCTAGGAAACCAATAATAATAATGCTAATACCCTGAATTCATGTAGCATTTGACAAAATTTGTCCAAAAGCACATCTATATAGATGATTGACTTTTAGCCTCACAATACCTCTGTGTGTTAGGAGAAGTTGGCTCTTATTATCCCCCTTTTAGAGATGGGGAAATAACAATAACAGATATATGGCAGAGCGGGGATTAGAACCCAGGTCCTGATGACTCCTAGGCCTGTACTCCATACACTGAGCCACAAATGCCATTTCTCCAAAGAGGTGGTGATGCAGTTGGTCATCTTAGGTAAAGCCCTGATCTGGTAGTCTTTCCACTCTTGCCAGAGACTGGATGGGCTCGCTTAGCATAACAATGTAGCCACTCTGGGCCCCTGTCCTCCTTCTGTGAAGAAACTCTCCCACCTCCCTCAGGATATGAAAGGGTTTTTTAAATTATTTTATAGTTTTTGTTAACATTTTCTATGCGCCAGACACTCTAAGAAGCACTGGGTAGATACAAAGTAATCAGGTTGGACATAGTCCCAGTCCCCTGTGGGACTCCCAGCTTTAATCCCCATGAGCCCACTGTTGGGCAGGGACTGTCTCTATATGTTGCCAGCTTGTACTTCCCAAGTGCTTAGTACAGTGCTCTGCACACAGTAAACGCTCAATAAATACGATTGATTGATTGATTGATTGATTGATTTTACAGATGGGATAGCTGAGGCACAGAGAAGTGAAGTGCCTTTCCCAAGGTTACACAACAGACAAGTGGTGGAGCAGGGATAAGAATCCAGGTCCTTCTGTCTCCCAGGCCCACGCTCTATCCACTAGGCCATACTGCTTTACAAGCATTCTGAACTTTCTGAATTCAGGTACAATAATAATAATAATGACAATAACTGCAGTATTTGTTAAGCTCTTACTTTGCGTCAGGCACTGTAGTAAGGGCTAGGATAGATACAAGCAAATTAGGTTGGGCATAGTCCCTGTCCCAAGTGAGGCTCAGGATCTCAATCCTCATTTAATAGATGAGGTAACTGAGGCCTAGAAAAGTGAAGTGACATACCCAAGGTTACACTGAAAACAAGTGGAGGAGTCAGGATTAGAACCCGTGACCTTCTGACTCCCAGGCTCGTGCTCTATCCACAGTGCCATGCTGCTTCTCCTGTGAATCCAACATGCCTGTGTTACTTAAACTGGGAACCCTCTGTGGAAGAGGGATTGTGTCTGAGCTGATTATCTTGTATCTACCCCAGTGAGTAGTACAAGGTTGGCACTTAGAGTTTAACAAATACCATACTTAAAATTCAGCAGAGTGGTATCCCTGAAGGCTCCAGGCAGAGAGAAATGAGGAAGTGTTACCTGATTCTCCTTTGGTGTTGGCTGGAAAAGACTCCCGGCTGCCCCCTCCTCTCACTGATGCCCCCAGACTGTCCTCCAAGTTAAGGGCACCTGCAGCTGGGGAAGTGAGGCATGCATGGATGTCTGCTGAGCGTAGTGATGACCCCTCTCAGTCTAGGGCACAGGAGGCACCAAAGGAGACCCCGTGCCATCAACCCTAATGCTAAGGGGGTAGCAAGCTGGCTGGGTGCCTGGTAGGAATCCCCAGAAGGCAGGTTGCACCCTTGGCTTATCTAGGAACTGAACTCCTCTGCTTTGGGTTGGGATGTTCTATCAGGAGACAATGGCATCATGAGAGTTGATTGCTTATATACAAAGCAGCAGGGGTTGATATGTTCATCCCACTCAGTGGGAGAGAGCTGAGATGTGACTGATTGCCTTGTGACAGTGGTGGAGGTGGGGTGGCTTGGGAGCACCGTGGACTAGTGGATAGAGCAGCAGCCTAGGAGTCAGAAGGCCCTGGATTCATTCTAATTCCAGTTCCAACAGTTGTCTGCTTTGTGACCTTGACTAAGTCACTTCACTTCTCTGTGCCTCAGTTACCTCATCTGCAAAATGGGGATCAAGAGTGTGAGCCCCATATGGAACAAGGAATGTGTCCAACCCGATTTGCTTGTATCCCCTCCAGTGCTTAGTGCATGACACATAGTAAGTACTTAGAAAATACTTCAAATTATTATTATTATTCTCACAAACCTGCTGGGTTGGAGTGTCTGAATGGAAGCAGAACCTCCCCCATTTTACCTCAGTGTTGTTCCATCTTGGACACCCAGGAAAGTCATGCCAGGGATCGGCACATTGGTTGGGACCAAGTTTTCTTCAGATCGGGAGCTAGCTCTGCCCCTACCTCTCTGCCTGCCATCTTGAACAGTCCCTAAATCTCCTTGGGCTTCCAGAGTTTTCCAACCAGAGATGGCAGGACAGTTCACTGGGGAGAGTGGAGGGCAGACAGAGCTAAAATGGTTCCAAATGGAAGAGGGGAACTGTCAGCTAGATGGAAGGAACAAGCTGGCTCTCCCCACCTTCCATACCTTTCTCTGCTTTCTCTTCCCCCAACCTTCCACCTCCCTTTCTCTCTCTAGATATAATGATAATAATAATAATAATAATAATTGAGGTATTTGTTGAGCTTTTACTATTGTCAAGCACTATACTAAGTACTGGAGGCAGATACAAGATAACCAGCTCTGACACAGTCCCTATCCCACACAGGGCTCACAGGGGAGGAAGAACAGTTATTTAATCTCCATTTTACAGATGAAGAAACCAAGGCCCAGGAATTTAAGTGACTTGTCCAAGGTGACACAGCAGGCAAGTGGCAGAACTAGGATTAGAACCCAGGTCCCCTTACTCCCAGTCCTGTTTTCTCTCTACTAGACCGTGCTGAAAAGTCTGGACTAGGAGGAACAGTGAACAGTGAAACAGACTATGGTTGGTGGTTGTGGAGTCTCCATCCCTGGAGACTGAGAAAATAATAAGTAATTGTTCACCTATTGGGAGGCAGGAGATTGGACCAGATGACCTCTTAAGGTCCCTTTCCCTTCTAAGATTCTAGGATCAAATTTGCATCCATTTCCAGCCTTTACCACCCTCCTGCTCTTCTTTTCCCTCCCTCCTACCTGCTGCCACCCCCATGAAAGAGAAAAACACAAGAAAGAAGAACAGAAAGCATGTTTTTTTAAAAAAGAGTCTGTGGTTTGAGGAGAACACGAAACCCGTAGGTTGGCACTAGGTATCATGAAATACTCCCCTGCTGGGCACATATCTCCCGAGCCAATGTGTGGACTCACTTTTCACGACTTGAGCTTCCGTGCCAAGTCACATAAAATTACATATGATTGTATTGAAGATTGTGTTCTTGGCCATATTGTCAGAACCCATAGATGGAGTCCAAGTCCAGCTTCCCCTCCATAGCTGTTACCAGCTAACAGTAATAGTTAACCACATGCACAAAGAACCCAATTAACATTTAACTGCTTGTCCCTCCTCCTCATCCTTCCCCTTTTCCTCCTGCTCTTCTTCCTCAGCCTCCTCCTCTTTCCCCTACCGCTCTCTTCACCTTCCTCTGGTCAACGCCCCCTCTCCTGGCACCCCCTGCTGGAAAGAGATTCCCAGCTTTCCACTCCTTCCCAAATCTCTGGTCTGGATCCAGGGGATCTGGTCCAGATCCTTGGGTCTGGATCTAGGCCCAAGTACTACTTCACCCCACCCACACCTGCTGAGTCACTAAGCTGAGTGGCAGAGGAGACATCTCCCACTTCCTCCTATGGTCTAGTTAAACTTCCCTTGGAGGTAACTTCAGAAAACCCACCAGCCCACAAAATAATGTTTACCTGCCCAACACAGGGCATCACCCCTCACATCCTCCCACGGTTCCCCATAATAGGAAAGACCCTACAGGACTCTGAGTAGCTATGTGTACTGGCAGCTTCTATCCCTGTGTACATTTCTGTGGGAACCCTAAAGAAAGACACCGAGGGGTGGTGGGAGACAGAATGAAGTGAAAGTGCCCAGTGTCACAAAGCCACCTACTTCAACTGGGAAAGGGGAAAGGGAAGAGGAGATGAAGGAGATGGGTAGAGAGAGGGATGGAGAGAAAAATGGTGGGAAGGATGGGAAAAGGAGAGATGGAGAAGTCAGGAGAGCAGACATTGGGAACTTAGTTAGGATTCTGGTCTCTTCCAGGCCATGGACCCTCAGGTGCTGCCACTGGGCAGGGAATATGTCTACTAATTCTGTTATATTGTACTCTCCCAGTTGTGTAGTACAGTGCTCTCTACTCGGTAAGTGCTCAGTAAATATGATTGCCTGGTTGACTCCTCTAGTTTGGCTGATGCCTGACCAGTCTCAGAGCTGGGTTGAAGAAGAACCACTCTGAAGTCCAGATTTGGCTGAAGGTGCGGGATAAGAGAACAACCTACCATGGGATGGCTCTGATCTCCCATTCTCTAATTGCCACTGACCTCGAAGACATGAGCCTAGGTAAGTCTTAATCTTCCTGGGCTTTGACATTCCTCTCATCCAAGGGTAACAACCTGTCTTCAAGCAGAGCTTCTGGGGTGGGGGTTGGGGGGATTTGGGAATGAACTATGTGATGTCACTAGGAAGTTCAGCTGGGGTGCAGTCTAGAGGAGTGCACCTTCTTTCCCCTGGAGAATGCAAAAAGGAGTCCTTGACCTCAAAGGTGGTCAGGCAAGTGCCCAAATATCCCCTGAGGTAATGCTGTTCTAGGAGCTGGGCCTTCCCAGCCTGCATGAATGAGCTGCACTTGAGTGGGGGCTGATGATAAAGGTGGCACAGAGTTGTTGCACAGTGCAAAGGTCTCTGAGGAACTTTACTAATACAAATGAGAAGCAGTGTTGCCTAGTAGGAAGAGCACCAGCCTGGGAGTCAGAAGGACCTGGGTTCTAATTCTGGTTCTGCCATTTGTCTTCTTTATGACCTTGGGCAAGTCACTTTACTTCTCTGTGCCTCAGTTTCCTCATCTGTAAAATGAGGCTGAAGACTATGAGCCCCATTTGGGACATGGACTGTGTCCACCTGATTAGCTTCTATATGCCTAGAACAGTGCCTGGCACATAGTAAGTGCTTAACAAATACCATAATCATCCCCTAATACAAGACTCAGGACTATAGGTCACTCAGTTGCTCTTTGACTTCATTTCCCCATCTGTAAAATGAGTGTTAAATAACTCTTCTTATTCCCGCTGAGACTGTGACCCCCTCTCCCAAAAGTGAGACAGATACCCTGTCTGATCTGACTTGGATCTACCCTAGCATTTAGAACAGTTCTCAGCACATACTAACAAATACTGCAATTATTAAACATTATTGACTTGTTATCCACACCGATCAGTTAATAGAACCAAAGAGATTTTTCAATAAACCAAGAAAATTTGCATTACAAAGTAGAATGCCCATGACCTGTCTGAAGAAACCAAACATGGACAGCAAAACTGTTGATTGTCTGAAGTGCCTTCAATCCCAAACTGTTAGGGTATTCAGCTTTTTCCTAGATAATAATAATAATAATGATGGCATTTATTAAGCGCTTACTATGTGCAATGCACTGTTCTAAGAGCTGGGGAGGATACAAGGTGATCAGGTTGTCCCACGGGGGGCTCAGTCTTAATTCCCATTTTACAGATGAGGTAACTGAGGCTCAGAGAAGTGAAGTGACTTGCCCAAAGTCACGCAGCTGACAATTGGGGGAGAGGGATTTGAACCCATGATCTCTGACTCCAAAGCCAGTGCTCTTTCCACTGAGCCATGCTGCTTCTCTAAATCTAGATCTAAATAGAAATTCAACTAACAAGCAAAGATAGAGTGCAGAGAGTGTGTGGAGCAAAAGCCAAATGGCTCTAGGTAGATCCAGCTGTTGCTAGATTGTAAGCTCCAGGAGAGCAGGAAGGATCATGCTAACAATTCTGTTTTACTCTCCCAAATGGTCACTACAGGGCTCAGCAAAGAGTGGACTATCAATTCTTTGAGGCAGTGTCTACTAATTCTATTATACTCTGTTGCACTGAAAAGCAGTGTGGTCTATGGGAAAGAGCACAGGCCTGGGAGTCAGAGGACCTGAGCATAATTCTGTCTCTGCCTGCTGTGTGACCTTGGGCAAGTTACTGAATTTCTCTGTGCTCCAGTTCCTCTTGTGTCAAATGGGGAGTCAGTATCTGTTCTCCCTCCCCCTTGGACTATGGGACAGGGACTGTGTCCAACCTGGTTATCTTGTCTCTACCCCGAGACTTAGACCAGTTTTGGCAAATAGGAAGCATTTAGCCAATGCCACAAATATTATTACACTCCCAAGCACTCAGCACCGTGCTCTGCACAGAGTAAGGACTCAATAGATTGACTAGTTCAGCAAATAATTTTTCTGTTATACTATGTTAAAAATGAAAATGAAATGTGTAGGCTGACCTCTTGGAAACCCAGCTCCATCTGTCCCTGCCTGGGTTTTGGTTTCCCTTGCTCCCATCCTGACCCAGCATTGGCAGGGGCTGCTTGCTGCCAAGGGCTTCAGAGAGATGCCTACTATCCGAGTGCTGTGGTTCCTAACCGTAAACCTGGGTGGCCATCTTGAAACCAGAAGAGATGGCAGATAAGAAAAGGAAGTCCAGCCGCTTGAAGATGCTATCACTGCCTCCCAGCTGGCCTAAAAACAGGAAGCAAGTGGGAAGATAGCCCAGCGAACACGAGGGAACTGCGGCCAGGGAGCCCAGACCCAGACATGGGGGCAGGTTGAAATCAGAGAGATTAGGACAATAAAAACAAAGCCCTCTATCCCAGCCTCTGCAGCAGGGGATCTCAGAGCACCCAGGCTCCTTCACCTCCACTGCCAGCTGACAGCAGGAAGAGGGTGTCCCCGTTTTCAGACCCATGGAAAGCGCATTATCGACTCTCCCACTGAGAGGAGGCTGCTGATCACTGAGGCCTGGAACTCCACTGGCTCCCTCCTCTGCCCTGTCTTTTCCAGCCTGGGCTAGCACTGGAAGGGTTAAACTGTGGGTTTCTTAAAGGTTGTGTCACCTAGGACTTGGGTGAGTGGTTTGGGGAGAAGTCAGGACTTAAGAAGGAGCCGAAGACCCAGTGAGAGTGAGCTTCTCCACTGACCTCTCCTCGGCTCAGTGACACCATCCGATTACCGTGATCAAGTCCCATAAAAGGGTGATGGGACAGAGTCCCAGGCAACCTTGACTGAACAGTCTCCCTCAGTCATAGATGGAGGGTCTTCGATTTAAACCAATCAATGAATCAGTGATATCTATTGAGTACTTCCTATGTGCAGAGCACTGTACTAAGTGCTCCCTCTAGACTATAAGCTTGTCCCTCTAGACAGCAAGATCACTATGGGCAGGGAATGTCTCTGCTTGGGAATGTATTCTCCCAAGCCCTTAGTACAGTGCTGTACCCTTAGTAAGTGCTCAATAAATACAGTGGTTTGATCTATTGATTAAGTACAATATAATAGAGTTGGCAGACATATTCCCTGACCACAATGAGCTTATTCATTCATTCAATCATATTTATTGAGCACTTACTGTATGCAAAGCACTATACTAAGCCCTTGGAAGAGTACAGTATAACAACAAACAGACACATTCCCACCCACAACGAGCTCACAGTCTAGAGGGTGAACCAGACACTGATATAAATAAATAGATAAATAAATACCTTACAGTCTAGAGAGGGAGACAGACAATAATATAAAGAAATAAATTTCTGAGATGTATGGATATGTCTTCAATGTGCCGAAAACTCCATCCTCAGCCTAGGAGGGCCACTTTTGGTGTGACTGAGAGGCGGCCATGTGGCCGTGGATCCCCTCCGCTCATCGCTGCTCTTAGTGCCTGGCTCAAGGGGAACTGTGGCTGAAGATGGGAAAGGGAGCCACTGTGACACCTAACCCTGTTCTGGGCAGATGTGCTGGGTGCCCAGGTGGCCTGGGGCCAGCAGCTGGGGAGAGGAGAAGGGGGGGCCCCTTCCCGCTCCTCCTCACTAAGCTGTCAGGGCTTCTGGCCCCCTCAGCCTTGGAGTCCCCCAAGTGCAGTGTCTCCGAGGACACCGTTCAGGGCTGGGGAGGGAAAGGAAGCCAGGCCCGACACAGCCCCAGCTATAGAGGGATGGAGGGCCATAGCAGAAGCTGCTCTTGGAGTTTTAAGGAGGACGGAGCTCTCAGGAACTCAGTCAATCAAACATCGTATTTGATTTGTTTGCAGAGCACTGTATTAAGTGCTTGGGAGAGTACATTATAACAGTACTGGTATGTTAGATATGTTCCCTGCCGATAAGCAGCTGACAGTTTATAGTATGACTAAATAAATTACGGATGTCAGCCAGTCAATCGTATTTATTAAGAACTTACTGTTTACAGAACACTGTACTAAGTGCCGGGGAAGATACAAGGTAATCAGGTCCCAGCTGGGGCTCATGATCTAAGTAGGAAGGAGAAAAGGGATTGAATGCCCATTTTACAGATAAGGGACCCGAGGCACAGAGAAGTAAAGTGACTTGCCTAAGGTCACACAGCAGACAAGTGGAGGAGCAGGGATTAGAATTTAGGTCCTTCTGACTCCCAGAACTGTACTTTATCCACTAGGCCATGCTGCTTCTCCCCCAAAGCTAACAGCTGCCCCCAGATCAGAGGAGATGGGCCAACTTCCTCTCCATCTTTCCCTAGGCTTCCTCTCATTTAGGATCCACAGCACAGGGACCCCTAGAGTCTTCACATCCTTCCCCTGCTTAGCCGCACTCCTGCTTCCTCCCTTTGCCTTTGTTCCGCTTCGGCCCAGAGTCCCCAATAGGATCACTGCAGTACCAGTAGGGCTTGGATTAAGGTGGGGAACACTCCAAGAGCACAAAAGCCTCCATTGTGGGCCCACAGGTGCGAATGATCTCGCCCTGGTCTCCCACTTCCATCCATTCAGCTCCGTCTGAAAGGGAAACCAAAGCCGGGACATTCCACTCACTCGGAGACTGGATCCGGTATCCCCCCCCGGCTCAACCACACCTCCGATGGGAGGTTGGGGTGGCTAATCCCTTAATGAACGCTGCTGCATAGAGGGTGGGGGGCATGCAGACCTGGGAAACGGGTTCACAATTGAAACCGATAAAGAAAACACCTCAATTGAGATGAGAAGAAGTGAAGTCGTTGAAGCCAGCAGAGACACAGGAAGAGACTGGGGTAGGGGGCAGTCCGGGCTGAGGCAAAATGCCCAATGCTTGTGGATCTTTGGTGAGTCAATCAATCGATCAGTCAATGGTAGTAATTGAGCACTTGCTGTGTGCAAAGCACTGTACTGGGCACTTGGAAGAGTACAATACAATAGAGTTAGTAGATCCATTCCCTTCCCACACAGAGTTTACAGTCCAGAGGAGGAGACAGACATTAAAATATATTACAGATAGGAGAAGGGGCAGAGGATAAGGATATGTACAAAAGGGCTGCTGGGCCGGGGCGGGCTGAGTACTCAAGTGCTTAAGGGCACAGGAGCATAGGAGACACAGAGGGGAGACTGAATAAGGGGAATGAGGGCTTAATCAGGGAAAACCTTTTGGAGGAGGGCAATAAATCATTCAATCATATTTACTGAGCACTTGCTCTGTGCAGAGCAGCATACTAAGTGCTTGGGAATACAACAGAATTAGCAGAAATGTCCCCTGCCCATAACGAGCTTTCAGTCTAGAGGGAGAGGCAGACATTATTAGGAATAAATGAGTAATTAATGACATAATTTAAGGACACGTACATAAGAGCTGTAGGGTTGGGGGTGGAGTGAACGTCTAATGTCCAAAGGTCACAGACTGAAGTGCATAGACAATGCAGAATGTGAATTTTAGGAGGATTTTGAAGGTAGGGAGAGTGGTGGTCTGTCAGATAAGAAGTAGGAGGGAGCTTCAGGCCAGAGGGAGGATGTGGCCAACCAGTCGGCGGTGAGACAGACGAGATCGAGATATAGTGAGAAGGCTGTAAGTAGTAGGTAGAGTTAGGAAGCCATCTGAGCTGACCAAGCAGCCACCAACCAGGGCCAATGAAACCAGTACTTGTGGAACCCAGCAAAAATATCAAGAAAACATGGCCGCCACAGTCTGAGAGGGCTTCCATAGATGTCAGGTCCAGCTCCCTACCTCTGGCCACAGGCAATCAGCCTAGCCCTAGGGAAGCAGCATGGCCTAGTGGATAGAGGCCTATCTATCCATTAGGATGGTCCTGGGAATCTGAAGGACCTGGGTTCTATTCCTGGCCCCTCCAGTTGTCTTTTGTGTGACCTTGGGCAAGTCACTTCACTTCTCTGGGCCTCAGTTACCTCATGTGTAAAATGGGGATTAAGACTATGAGCCCCTTGTGGGACAAGCACTATGTCCAACCTGCTTAGCTTATATTTATCCCAGTGCTTAGAACAATGTTTGACACATACTTAATAAAAACCATCACCATCAACAAATACCATCATTATCACTTACAGCCTCCAGACCCTATGGGCCCAGATGGGAGTTGACAGCATTGAGTGGCATCCCTCTCTCCTTCCCCAGGTCTGTTCCAGTCTGGACCCACACTTCAGTGGGGAGGCCAGGACTGGGGCAAGCACGGAGGGGAATGACCAGTCCCTGTTGGTCACTGGCCAGGATTGTACCACAGTCAGGACCTGGATGCAGGGAGCTGAACTCTGAGAATCAAACCATTCCAACTGCTCTTTGGGTCATCCCAGCCCTCTGAAGGCCTGGTTCCCCACACCCACCAGTGCTTTAGTTTGGGCTGAGCCTTTGGCCAAGGCCCCAGGGACTTGGATCAATCAATCAATCAAGCAAGCAAGCAATTTTATTTATAGAACACTCACTGTGTGCAGAGCACTGTACTAAGCACATGGGAGAGTACAACAGAGTTGGTAGACATTTACCTCATCCACAAGGAGCTTACAGTCTACAGGGGGAGGCAGACATTAATGTAAATCAAAGATGGATTTGTAAATAAGCACTGTGGTCTGATGATGGGGTGAATTCCAAGTGTCCAAAGGGTACAGAAACAAGTGCATAGATGGCTCAGAAGGGAGAGGGAATCGAGGAAAGGAGGGCGTAATCAGGGAAGGTCTCTCAGAGAAGATGTGACCACCCTGGTTCTGGGTGCCCTCTGGGGGGCTGGTTTGAGGTTCCCCCTCAAGACTGTAAGCTCATTGTGGTCAGGGAATGTGTCTTTTGTATTGTTATTCTGTAATAATGATGGTAATTGTTAAGCACTTACTATGTGTCAGGCACTGTACTAAGCACTTGGGTGGATACAAAGATACAAACTAATCAAAGTTGGACACAGTCCTTGTCCTATGTGGGGCTCACAGTTTCATTCCCCATTTTACAGATGAGGTAGCTGAGACACAGAGAAGTGAAGTGACATGCCCAAGGTCACATAGCAGACAGGTAGTGGAGGAAGGATTAGAACTCATGACTTTCTGACTGGCAGGCCTGTGCCCTATCCATTATGCTATGCTGCTTCAAGAACTGAGTATAGTGCTCTGCACACAGTAAGCACTCAAATACTAGTGACTGACTGACTTATGCATCAGCAAGGTCTCTAGGGCAGAGCAGGCCTCCTGATCCTCACCACCAGACTTTAACCCTCTAGGGGCACAAGTGGGCTGGAGTGCAGGAGGACTTGGTGGCCACAATAGCCCATTTTTTCAGGCTCTGAGGACCAGGCTCTTGAGGCCAACAGTCCCCTCTCTCAGGGCTGGCTCAGGCCAGGCTGGGCCTGACCCAAAACCTGAGGCTCTAGCAGAATGAAAATTGTAGGGGGCACCATGGGGTGAGCTACTCCACTGGAATCCCTGCAGTTGGCTCCCAAACTAGCGGCCCTTCTCTGCCCCCGCCATCCCCAAGTAGAAGGGGGTCTATTGCCTTTTGTGACTCTCAGGCATGAACCAGTGAATGTGTGATGCCTGTTTACTTGTCTACTGATGCCTGTTCACTTGTATTAATGTCTGCCTCCCCATCTCTAGACTGTAAGCCCATTGTAGGCAGAGATGATCTCTCTTCCTTGCTTTATTATTCTTTCCAAGCACTTAGTATAGTGCTCTGCACACAGTAAGCACTCAATTAACATGATTGAATGGATGAATGGACCCAAGGGGGATTATGGGTAGGAGAGTCCATATTGCAGCATGAAGCTTGTCAGCCTGAACTCATCTTGGCTGCCTCATCTGGAAGCCCTCTAGAGGGGTTTGGACAAAGCTGATTCTTTCACACAGTTCTCCCTCCCCTCCAGCTGGACAGCAGGTTTCCAGCACGCTAGTCTGGGACGCTGGCCCTCTTCCTTCTTACAGGTAGGGAAAGAAGAATAGGAGCCGGAGCTCAAGGGCGGGTTAAAAAGAGGAGGTGCCACAGTTCCCCTGCCCAATCCCACCCCCTGCCTCCTGGGACCCTAACTGGAGAAATTATGATTGAGCCCTGAGGAGTACTGCTTCTTCCTCTGCAGCCTGAGAGAAAATCTCCCTAAGAAGGGTCATGAGGTTTATATATACCCTTGGGTCTCGGAATTTCCCTAGAGTTGTTTGCAAATAAAAGGAGACTGGGAAAAAAAACCACTGTTGGACACCTCAACTTCCAGATAAAAGCAATCACCCAGAGCACAGCAAACTCTGCACCATGCAGCCATTGGGTGGAAAGAGCATGAACACCTGGGAAACCAAGTTTCATCCCAAATATCCATTTCACCTGGAGTTTCATGCATCCCAATTAAGCCTTTAAAAAGCTGCAACCAACAAGAGCACTTGATTAATTTCAGTCCCTTTCTCCACTTCTCTTAGGCTGATGAGCTACGAAATGGCTGAGGAGGAATAGCAGGAGCATAGGAGAACTGACTAACCCCGGAGTGGATCATCAACATGATGATGGGATCAGTGAGAGTTGTCTGGGAGAGAAGACACAACACCATCAGAACTGGAGGTAGCACTGAGGGAGTGCAGTGTGGTCTAGTGGAAAGTATATAAAACAGGAAGTCAGGAGACCAGGGTTTTAGAGCAAGTTATTGCCACTCAGATTGCCATGCTGCCCTGGGTAAGGTATTTCTCTTCTCTGAATCTCCATCTCCTCGCCTGCAAAATGAGGATGAAATAACTATTTCAGGTTGATAAGCAGCTTAGTCTAGTGGAAAGACTGAGTTTCTAATTCCAACTCTGCCACTAGCCTGCTGCATGACCTTAGGCAAGTCACCTAACCTTCTCCATGTCTCAGTTTCCTCATCTGTAGAATGGGGATTGAATTCCTGTTTTCCTTTGCTCCTTAGACTGTGAGTCCTATATGGGACAGGAACTGCATTGGAACTGATTATTTTGCACCTAACACAGTGCTTAGCACAGTGTTTTAGCACAGTAAGTACCTAATACAATTATAATAACTGTGATATTTAAGTGCTTGCTATATGTCCAGCACTGTACTAAGTGTTGGGGTAGACAAAGGATAATCAGGGTCCACCTGAGTCTCACAGAGTAACTAGGAGGGAGAACAGGTTTTTAATCCCCATTGTGTAGAAGAGGGAACTGAGGCACAGAGAAGTAAAGTGATTTGTCCAAATTCACACAGCTGACAAATGGCAGAGCCAGGATTAGAACAGTGCTTGGCACATAGTAAGCACTTAATAAATGCTATCATTATTATTATTAGAAGCCAGGGCCTCCGATTCCCAGACTTGTGCTTTTTCCACTGGACTACATTGTTTCCATATATTTATATTAACTAAGTGAATTTGGGTCTCTACTTGCCTTGGCTGTTACTCTGGTTCTCCTTTTATCTTGGCACCCATTTGGGGCCTGAAAGAAGCAGTACCTAGAGCCAGTAGTCTGGATCTGGTTTGGTTTTAGTCATCACTGGGCGTGGAGGTCAGGTCCGACCTCCCCAAAGTCTCTTCCCCCCTTTCTCCAACCCCCCGGCTCTCAACACTCTCTGCTACTCTCCCATCCTTCCCAGTGGTATCCTCAGAGGAACTCTCCTCCCTCCTCTCAAGTGCTACTCCGGCCACCTGTGCTTCTGACCCCATTCCCTCTCATCTTATGAAATCTCTCGCTCCATCCCTTCTCCCCTCCTTAACTTCCATCTTCAACCGCTCACTCTCCACTGGTTCCTTCCCCTCTGCCTTCAAACATGCCCATGTCTCTCCCATCCTAAAAAAACCCTCTCTTGACCCCACCTCACCTTCTAGTTATCGTCCTATATCCCTCCTACCATTCCTTTCCAAACTCCTTGAACGAGTTGTCTACACGTGCTGCCTAGAATTCCTCAACAACAACTCTCTCCTCGACCCCCTCCAGTCTGGCTTCCGTCCCCTTCATTCCACGGAAACTGCCCTCTCAAAGGTCACCAATGACCTCCTGCTTGCCAAATCCAACGGCTCATACTCTGTCCTAATCCTCCTCGACCTCTCAGCTGCCTTTGACACTGTGGACCACCCCCTTCTCCTCAACACGTTATCTGACCTTGGCTTCACAGACTCCGTCCTCTCCTGGTTCTCCTCTTATCTCTCCGGTCGTTCTTTCTCAGTCTCTTTTGCAGGCTCCTCCTCCCCCTCCCATCCTCTTACGGTGGGGGTTCCCCAAGGTTCAGTGCTTGGTCCCCTTCTGTTCTCAATATACACTCACTCCCTTGGTGACCTCATTCGCTCCCACGGCTTCAACTATCATCTCTACGCTGATGACACCCAGATCTACATCTCTGCCCCTGCTCTCTCCCCCTCCCTCCAGGCTCGCATCTCCTCCTGCCTTCAGGACATCTCCATCTGGATGTCCGCCCGCCACCTAAAGCTCAACATGTCGAAGACTGAGCTCCTTGTCTTCCCTCCCAAACCTTGTCCTCTCCCTGACTTTCCCATCTCTGTTGACGGCACTACCATCCTTCCCGTCTCACAAGCCCGCAACCTTGGTGTCATCCTCGACTCCGCTCTCTCATTCACCCCTCACATCCAAGCCGTCACCAAAACCTGCCGGTCTCAGCTCTGCAACATTGCCAAGATCCGCCCTTTCCTCTCCATCCAAACCGCTACCCTGCTCATTCAAGCTCTCATCCTATCCCGTCTGGACTACTGCACCAGCCTTCTCTCTGATCTCCCATCCTCGTGTCTCTCTCCACTTCAATCCATACTTCATGCTGCTGCCCGGATTATCTTTGTCCAGAAACGCTCTGGACATATTACTCCCCTCCTCAAAAACCTCCAATGGCTACCGATCAATCTGCGCATCAGGCAGAAACTCCTCACCCTGGGCTTCAAGGCTCTCCATCACCTCGTCCCCTCCTACCTCACCTCCCTTCTCTCCTTCTACTGCCCAGCCCGCACCCTCCGCTCCTCCACCACTAATCTCCTCACTGTACCTCGCTCTCACCTGTCCCGCCATCGACCCCCAGCCCATGTCATCCCCCGGGCCTGGAATGCCCTCCCTCTGCCCATCCGCCAAACTAGCTCTCTTCCTCCCTTCAAGGCCCTGCTGAGAGCTCACCTCCTCCAGGAGGCCTTCCCAGACTGAGCCCCTTCTTTCCTCTCCCCCTCGTCCCCCTCTCCATCCCCCCGTCTTACCTCCTTCCCTTCCCCACAGCACCTGTATATATGTATATATGGTTGTACATATTTATTACTCTATTTATTTATTTTACTTGTACATTTCTATCCTACTTATTTTATTTTGTTGGTATGTTTGGTTCTGTTCTCTGTCTCCCCCTTTTAGACTGTGAGCCCACTGTTGGGTAGGGACTGTCTCTATGTGATGCCAATTTGTACTTCCCAAGTGCTTAATACAGTGCTCTGCACATAGTAAGCGCTCAATAAATACGATTGATTGATTGATTGATTGAAACGTCCCTGTTTCCCTGCCCCAGTTACCATATGTACCACAAATGAGGAGCTCCGGGTGTTTAATAGCCTGAGGACTGGTAAGCTGTGAGAATGTAGAGGACTATACATCTTCCTCTCAAGGGTGGAGAGGGGGGTGGGAAAGAGCTAGAAAAGATAGCCCCAACATACCAAAGGGACCCTGTGAGGAGAGTTGGGCTCGATCTGTCAATCGGTGGTATCTACTGAATACTTAATGAATGCAGAGCACTGACCTAAATACTTGGGAAAGTGCACTGCAACAGAGTTAGATGTGATCCCCCTTTTTTTTTTTAATAAAAAAATACTTGGGAAAGTGCACCGCAACAGAGTTAGATGTGATCCCTTTGCTGACCACTGCAAGGAACTTACAGTCTATATGGAGAAACGGACATTAAAATGGATTAGGGATCAGGGAAACAGGGTAAAAGCTCTGAGTGTTTGATAGCTATGGTATTTACTAAGTACTTGCTTGGCACTGAGCACTGTGCTAAGCCCTGAGGAACATGTAAGATCACCAGACCACAGTGTCTGTACCCAAGTATTTTATTCTTATTTTACAGAGGAGGAAATGGAACAACCCTAGATGTTGTACTATTAGGTGGCAAGGAGGGCAAGCATTGCAGTCTTCCTCAGTGCTCTATGCTGCCACTGTCAAGGACAGAATACTATAATCTATCATCAGTGGTACATATTGAGCATTCACCAAATGCAGAGTACTGTTCTAAGCACTTGGAGAAAATATAATACAACAGAGTTGATAGACACGTTCCCTGCCCACAGTGAGCTTACAGTCTAGAGGGAATATTAGACTGGAGAGAGCTTGGATCAGGCTCAGGATGGCCCAGTTGAAAAGTATCATGGCCTAGTGAAAAGAGCATAGGCCTGGGAGTCAGAGAACCTGAGTTCTGAACCCAGCTCCACCACATGTCTTCTGGCTCACCTTGGGCAAGTCAGTTCACGTCTCTGTGCCTCAGTTACCTCATCTGTAAAATGGGGATTAAGAGCCTTACTTGGGGCAGGGACTGTCTCTAATCTGCTTAACTTGTATCTACTCTAGTGTTTAGTTCAGTGCCTGACACAAAGTAAATGCTTAATAAATACCAATTAAAAAAAAAAAAAGGTGAGCCAAGCTGCAGGCTACAGGAGGGTTTGCAAGGGACACTTGAGACACTTGAGTCCAGCTGCCAGGCAGTGTGGGCTCTTGCAGGTGAAAGTGGTGCTTACAGTCTTAACCCCCATTTTTCAGGTGAGATAAGTGAGGAACAGAGAAGGGAAGTGACTTACCCAGGGTCACAAAGCAGACAAGTGGCAGAGCCAGGATTAGAACCCATGACCTTCTGACTCCCAGGCCCGTGCTCTATCTAAAATGCCATGCTGCTTCTCCACCCCATTGGGAAATGTGCTTTCAGGGAGGGGACCGGTGGGTTCCAGGTAAAGGTGGATGGGGATCCGGGAGCCCGATGGTACTGCCATCCAACTGGCTAAGGAACAAGTCCAGGGCTGGGAATTCTGGTTTTCTGACTCGAGCGAAGGCGAATGCTTAGACAGCTGGATCAGCCCTCTCCTTAAAGTCAGAAAAAAGGGAGGATTTCATATGTTTACTGCCCCACGATACTGCAGAGCAGGGGAGTGGGATGTACGGAGATGTTTATAATCAGGATCGGCAACAAGGGAGCAATATAAAACCAAAGAACTGGAACAGAGAATCGGAATAGCAGTTCAGTATTGTCCTAATAACGATGCTGGCAGCTGCATTCACATGAAACCATCCTTTTTCCATGGTACTCAATTAAGGTTATTCAGCTGCCTTGATGTGTTTTAGAAACAAAACCACTGGCATCCAAATAAGACTAATAACAAAAATGCATTATGATTGTTCTCATTTCCAGCAAAGGGGAACAGAACAGATGTTCCTTATGTTGACATGTTTTAGCAGCTCGGGAGGGAGCTGAGAAAGTAGTGACATCCCCCTTAAAACGCATGCAGTGCACACTGGCTGCAGAGGGGGCTTGTTGACCCACATAGCCGGCTTGGGGTCTTTGAAACTTGCAGCAGCAAGAGCGGGGCTTGACACGCCAAGGAGCACCTTGTCTGGGTACCCTCGCCTGCTAGAAAGCAATAGGCCTTCTCTCTTTAGTTTGTGTGTCTTTGTGTTGATGGCTCAAATTGTTTCCAGAAGATCTCTTCTAGCCAAGGTTCTGTCTGTGGGGGAAGGTTTGGGGTTTCTGAGGCTTTTGGGGAGTGTATTGGTCATTGTCAGGATTCATGGATAAGCCTCGGTGGAGACCCCGTGGGGCCATCTTCCCCAGGTGTCTGAATTTGCCCGTCATAACATACCACAGTAGTCATGTCACGCTACCGCACCTCATCAGAGACTGGAGCAATAAATGGCTAATGCTCTTTCCAGGATTCATTCATTCAGCCGTATTTATTGAGCGCTTACTGTGTGCAGAGCACGGTATTAAGCGCATGGGAAGTACAAGTCGGCAACATATAGAGACGGTCCCTACCCAACAGCGGGCTCACAGTCTAGAAGGGGGAGACAGACAACAAAACAAAACACGTAGACAGGTCTGGGGTTGTAGTAGAAGATGTGTTTCGGTCACCACCAGGTGGCAGTGCTTTGAGACGTAGTGAGCGAGATGAATTTCTTCATCATTATCAATCGTATTTATTGAGCGCTTACTGTGCGCAGAGCACTGTACTAAGCGCTTGGGAAGTACAAATTGGCAACATATAGAGACAGTCCCTACCCAACAGTGGGCTCACAGTCTAAAAGGGGGGAGACAGAGAACAAAACCAAACATACTAACAAAATAAAATAAATAGAATAGATATTTACAAGTAAAATAAATAGAGTAATAAATATGTACAAACATATATACATATATACAGGTGCTGTGGGGAAGGGAAGGAGGTAAGATGGGGGATGGAGAGGGGGACGAGGGGGCGAGGAAGGAAGGGGCTCAGTCTGGGAAGGCCTCCTGGAGGAAGTGAGCTCTCAGCAGGGCCTTGAAGGGAGGAAGAGAGCTAGCTTGGCGGATGGGCAGAGGGAGGGCATTCCAGTTCCAATCCAGAAATTCCAATTTCTTGCCTGACTAAGCCCTCCTAAGCCCTCTCGGGTCTAGTGGGGTTTCATTCATTCATTCAATCGTATTTATTGAGCGCTTACTCTGTGCAGAGCACTGTACTAAGCGCTTGGGAAGTACAAGTTGGCAACATAGAGAGACGGTCCCTACCCAACAGTGGGCTCACAGTCTAGAAGGGTTAGGGGGTTGCCAGTCACCGATTCTCTCTGCTCTTCCCACGAGCTCCCAAACTAAGCCCCCCACCCTTTCCTCTCCTATTCCCTTCTGCACCACCTTGACTTGCTCCCTTTGGTTCCGCTCCCCAGGCCCCAGCCCCACAGTGCTTATGCACATGTCTGTAATTTATTTATTTGTATTGATGTCTGTCTCAAGCTGACTGTAAGCTTGTTGTGGTCAGGGAGTGTCTGTATATTGTTGTATTGTACTCTCCCAAGTGTTTAGTATAGTGCTCTGCACACAGTAAGCGCTCAGTAAATACAACTCGAATTAACTGAATTAAATTTAGTGTCATTCAAGTTGATCTCTATTGTACCAAATGAGAAGATCAGTTAGTCACCTGGTGGGCAAGGCCCGGGTGTTGAAGAGGTGGTTCCCATAGTTCTGCTGACTCAATTCCTAGGCTTATACAGCTCTAGGTTGTCCATTCATCCGACAGTCTGGACAGTCTGTGTTGCAATCGGCCCGTCCCCGGTCTAGGTCCAAAGGGCACCAGGCCCATCTATGTCCAGTATTCCTGTGGGATTTGTTAAGGGCTTACTATGTGCCAACCACTGCACCAAGCACTGGGGTAGTGATAAGATAGACAGTAGGACAAAATCTCTGTCCCACATGGGGCTCACAATCTAACAGAGAAGATTAACAGGCATTGAATTACCCTTTTACAAATTAAGAAACTAAGGTACAGAGAATTTAAACAACTTGCCCAGGATCATTCAGCAGGTGAGTGGAAGAGTTGGGTCTAGAACTCAGGTCCTCCGACTCTCAGGTCTGTCTATTTCCACTAGGCCACAGGTTTTTATTTTCCAGTGCCCAACATCCCTCTGCCTCAGCCCCTGATGTCTCCATTTACAGGGACCTGAAGGGACTGGAAAGGGAGTTGTAGTGAGCAGTGAGTAGTTCTCCCACGGCACAGTCTACGTGCAGCCAATTTCCTGCTAAGGTTCCCTACAAAGTCATTGTACAATGTTCCATTATATTAGGTTAGGAAACCTGCATTATGTATGTATTGCCACATGCACCTGTTACTTCCAGCTCAACTAAGGCACTTCTGGGATCCACACATGCTGTCTGTCAGTGGTCTGTCTAGACTGTAATCTCCTCGAGGGCAAGGATCATATCTATATGATCCGTTGTGTCCTCCCATGGACTTGGTATAGTGCTCTGCATACAGTAAGTGCTCAATAAATACCATGGACCAACTGATTGATGTGGGATCTGAGATTCTTGAGTGCAGTCAGTGGTCATGTGAGACACACCTGCTGAGGAGGAGATGGCTGGCTGAGCTTAGAAGATTGATATGAAAGAGGAAAGTCCAGTGGGTAGGCAGCAATCAAAGACTCCTAGGACCAGAAGGGATTATAGAGGTAGCCTAGATCCCTCTTCAGGCCGGCTCACACCTAAACCAGACAGATACTTCTCATTTAATGAAAGAGAAATACCAGGGGAAGGCCCACTCTGGAACAACACCTCCATTTTAGACTCTGGCCTTTAGAATTGTTGAAATTATAATTATGGAATTTATTAAACACTTGGTGCCGAACACCGTACTCAATGCCGGGGCAGCTACAAAACAGTCATATCAGACATAATCTCTGTCCCCACAGGAGGTTCACCATCTAAGAAGTAGAGAGAGTAGGTGTCTTATCCTTCTTTTACAATTTAGAAAACCAAGGCACAGAAAAATTAAGTTCACTCAGCTGTCCAGGAGCAGAGCTAGGACTAGAACCTGGCTCTTCTGTTTTCCAGTTCCATGTTGTTGTTTTCCATTATACTATACTGTCTTCTCACTGTCTTCTGCTGCAGCCAATACATATAGGAATCTCCTCCAGGTTCCTCCATCCCGTCACCCAAACACCCACACCACGCTCCTTTGCTCTATAACTCCCCAGTCCCTATAGGGTCAGAGTGGGCACCTAGCTGGATTCCACCCAGTTGTAGTGAGTCTAATTTTGTATATTTGTAATGTCTCTTCCAGGAAGCCTTCTCTGACTAAGCCCCATCCCCCTCCACCTTTGCATTTTTTTTTCCTCCTTACTGCCTCACCTTTGCATTTAGTCTCTCAGTCAGTCAATTGTATTTATTGAGCACTTACTGTGTGCAGATCACTGTACTAAGCACTTGGGATTGTACAATATAACAGACACATTCCTTCCCACCCCCTAGGCAATCAATCAGTCATATTTATTGAGTGTTTACTATGTGCACAGCAGTGCACTAAGCCCTTGGGGGAGTACAATACAACAGATTGGTAGACATTCTTTAAGTATCTCCCCACCCCCACGGCCCTTATGTACACATGCTTATACTCTATTGTTTCCCTTCCCTGTAATTTATTTTAATGACTCTCTAGCTCCTTGAGATTGTGACTACCAGCTGTATTGTAACCTTCCAGGTATCTAGCCCAGTGCTCTGTACAAAGTGTGTGCTCAGGAAGTAGCACGGATTGATGAGTGATTGCAGCATAGTTCATCAGTTTCTACCCATTTCTGGTCCCTATGACTGGAAATGTTCTTTATACTCTCTCTCTCTCTCTCTCTCTCTCTCTCTCTCTCTCTCTCTCTCTCTCTCAATCAGATGACTCTCCCAGGGGCATTGGTAATGTGAGCATGAATGAGTGAACACTTGGAAAGTCATTCCGCTGTGAAACATGCCCAGGATGTGCTAAGCACTGTCATCTGGGAGGGTTGTTTGGTAATGGGAAGGGGGAAGGAAGGAGTTAATGGGGCCCAGGGGCCCGCCTCCCTTCCCCTAGTGAAAACTCATATTTGGGTAATTGGTAGGTTGGGAGGGAGGGCTACGGAGGGTTTTGTTGACCAAGAGAGCTTAAAAATCTAGGAAAGAGCAGATTTAAAAAGAAGCAGGAGATATCCAGGAATCAGTGGAGGAGACACATAGAAACCAGTGAATGCCAGAAAGGAACAGTGAGAGTTGACTTGACATTCTTTTCAGCGGGGGAATTCCCCCTTTTGAAATTTCTCATCCTGATGGCACTCGAAGCCTCGCTTTCTACTAAAACAACTGAACTTTGACCAAGCTGTAATGTTGTCGCTGTCAGGCTTTCCCCGACCTTCCCTCCCTAGCCATGCCTTTTGCTTCTGCCACCCTATATCCGTCCAGCAGGGCTCATCCTGCCAAAGTCAATAAGTAAATAGGCTGAAAGGTTGAAGTGTCTTACCGGACATTATTCTGGGTAGATTGGTTGTGAAACTTACTTCAAACCCCAAAACCACAAAAACTGCCAGTTTTCCAAGACCTATGTTTTTCATATTTCTCATAGCAGCCTGAATAGTTTTCATCATTTAAAACAAAGGTTAAATATGTGGCTTATTGACACCATCAGAGGCTAATTTTGTCTTTTCCATGAGAAACAGTGTCAGTAAACAGCCTCCACGTTGATTCCCTTGCCAGTGGCTTCGAGGTGACTATTAACGGTCTTCACCAATATGCTTAGAAATGCAGCCAGATGACAAGAATTCTGCTCTTGTGGTTTGAATTAGAACATCTTTAAAATAGTTACTAATGTCCCCGCATTCCCTTCCATATGTAAAACAGGGACAATGAATCCCAGAAACACCCAATTTCTGAAGTCATTTTACATAGTAAATCAAGGGGTTGAAAGGGGGAAAAAAAAAAAGAGCGCTGCAGAGATCCAGTTGTTTTCAGTCAAGGGTATTCAAAGGGCGGTGGAAAAAAAAGATTGTCAGGCGAAGCCAAGCAGCTGTATCCTGATTCCCCCATCAGCAAAGGTGAAACCCAGTGCCCTCTTTCAAATCTCAGTAACGAACAATAATAACAAAATAATAATGGTATTGGTTAAGCACTTACTATGTGCCAAGAACTGTAGTAAGTGCTGAGGTAGATAAAAGATAATCGGGTTGGACACGGTCCCTGTCCCACATAAGAAGCAGCATGGCCTAATGGAAAGAGCATGGGCCAATGTAGAACAGAAACTGTGTTCAACCTGATTAACTGGTAACTACCCAAGTGCTTAGAACAATGCTTGTCGCAACAAAAACTATAATAATATTAATGGGACTCACAGTTTAAAGAGGAGGAATAGCACTATTGAATCTTCATTTTATAGGCAAGGAAACTGAGGACCAGAGAAGTTAAGTGACTTGTGCAAGGTCACATAGCAGGAAAATGGCAATGCTGAGCTTAGAACCCAGGTCCTCTAACTCCCATCACCCCACTCTTTTCATTAGGCCACGCTGTTTTGAAATTCCTTTTGTGCATGCTGAAAATTGTGCAGCAGTAGCACTCTGGTCAATTATTTGTGTGAAAAAATCCAAATACTTGGGGCCTATTCTCCAGATAATTGAATAGTTTAGACCCCATCCAGGTCATACCCTGTTTGTGCACATTTACAAAATTAATTAAATTATCTGGGCATCACAGACCTTTGGTTGATGGAATTCCACTGTGGCGGCATTAGGATTTCATCCCCAAACAGGGAGCTCCTGCAGAGGAATTCTCAGGCCTTGTCAGGTGGGGATGGGGGTTAGGGGCCAGAGCAAGGAGTTGCTGGGGGTTGGGAGGACTGGGGAGCAAAAAGAGGAAAGGTTCTGAGAAGTCAGGGAGCAGAGCAGAACTGGGGCTGGGGAGCCTTAAGTCAGGGAGCAGAGCAGAGCTTGGGCTGGGAAGGAGGGGTTGTAAGAAATCATAACTATTATAATAATTATGGTATTATTCTTTACTATTCAGTTTCTGTGGAGGCTCAGTAAATACTAGTGTAGTTGAGATGCAGAGCAAAGCTAAGCTCAGTGACCAAGAAAACCACGAATCAGAGAGGAATGGTGCTGGATGGGTGGGGAGTGGAGCAAAGAGAGGCCACTCTCATAAACAGCATGGTGTGGTGGCTAGAGCATGGGCCTGGGAATCAGAAGGGCTTCGGCTCTAATCTTGGCTCTGCCATTTGCCTGCTGCTTGACCTTGGGCAAGTCACTTAACCTCTGTCCCCCATGGGACAGGGACTTTGCCCAACCCAATTTGCTTGTATCCATCCCAGCATTAAGTACAGTGCCTGGCATGTACTAAGTGCTTTACAAACACCATAATTATGAATTATGAATTCCCATGCTCCTCTCTAGTTTTCTAGTTCCCCATTCCCCCAGACCTACTCTTCAGGCTTCCCCATCTCCCCATTCCTCATGATTCTACCCTTCTTCAGTCTCTGGCTTCACCAACTTCTCTGCTCCACTAGATCTCCCTCCTTTTTACTCCTTGAGCACCTGGTTTCACCGGACCCCACCTATTCTCTGTACTCTGCTCCCCTTGACTCTGGCTTCTTTCCACTCTGGCCACCCCGCAAATACCTACCATTTTCCCCTTCTCAGAGTATCACAGGACTGGAAGAGTTGCTCCTGACCCTGCTCTCCGTGTCTCTGGCCCCAAATTCTTCACACTCCCCATCCCTACCCTTGCCACCTTGGGTGATGAATGGTGATTGGCTTCCACCACTGCATTCCTGGAGATGATTTTAAAACATGTCCCTTTCCTATTTGCTCTTCCCCCAGCTCCCCAGTCTCCAGAGAATGTGGTGGAATTCACTGACCAGTAGAATTTTCTTTAAAACATATGCATTTTTTTGGCTTGCCACTGAACCAGATTTTCATTCCAGGTACTAAATGGGCCTTGGAAATAGCCCTTCTCTTGCCTAGGGAGAGTAAGAAGACTCACCAAGGGAGAAGAAAAGAATTCTTAATCCTCCTAGAAAGGGGTGAGCAAGACATTGGTGGGTATTTGTGGGTATTTGCTAGATTGTTCCCAAACAATTGGCTCTTCCCTCTGCCAAAGGATCTTTCCTATTATTTGTTTTGGAAGAAAGTCTTATTAGACTTTCACAAGGCACCCAAACTTTAGAAGTACAACATAGCTTTCAGGAATGAACATGGAAATGTATACACTAGATCTTTCTAGTAAAAAAAAAAATTTTTTTTTAATCTATAGAGAAGCCATGATGCATGTGGTGGTGAAGAAGATGGTAGTTTTCAAAATAATAATAATGATGGCATTTATTAAGTGCTTACTATGTGCAAAGCACTGTTCTAAGTGATGGAGGGGTTACAGGGTGATCAGGTTATCCCACGGGGGGGGGGGGGGGTCACAATCTTAATCCCCATTTTACAGATGAGGTAACTGAGGCACAGAGAAGTTAAGTGTCTGGCCCAAAGCTGACAATTGGCAGAGCAGGATTTGAACCCATGACTTCTGACTCCAAAGCCCATTCTCTGTTTACTGAGTAGTAACAGCCCACCCAAAACATTCAAACCTTCCAGAAGTCAGTTTGGTTGTCAGGAGGAGAAGAATGAGACTTTTCCGTCAGATGGTGTATTATAGGAGCCTGGATCCTAATACAGCTGGAATCCTAGAAAGAGATGGTCTCCTCTACTTATGGCCTGGCTAGATGGGTCTGGTTCCTTTGCTGCAGTGTGTTCTCACTCCAAAAAGATAGGTCCTCCGTCACTTTCGTTCCTCATCAGCTCTGTTCTCAGGTACTCCCATCCCAACGTTGAACTGGTGAGTTTGACACAGCTGTGTCAATAACAATGGCAAGTCCTTCAGAAACTGACTTTTCTTCCTTGAAATCTGGCATTCCCTTAATAATTATAATTGTGGTATTTGTTAAGCACTTACTATGTGCCAAGCGCTGAACTAAGCACTGAGGTAGATGTAAGATCATCAGGTTAGACACACTCTCTAGCCACATGGGGCTTATGGTCTAAGAAAAGGGAGAACAGGTATTGAATATCCATTTTAAGGATGAGGAAACTGAGGCATGGACAAGTAAAGTGACTTACCCATAGTCACCCAGCAGGCAAATGACTGCATCTATCTCAGCATTTAGCAGTGGGATAAGGACATTAATCTTAATGTCTACGCTCTTTCCACTCATCCATGCTGCTTCACCTTTGGTCAGTGGTTCTCAAGTTTGTTATGGGTAGGGAACATATCTGCTAATGCCTGTTGTGCACTTTCCCAGGTTCTTAGTACAGTGTTCTGCACCTAGTAAATGTTCAATAAATACCAGTGATTAATTGATTGACCCAGGAAGAGCATCTTTCTTGGCCTATGCTGTGGGTCCTCAGATAGTATGTCTCAACTCTGCAAGATTGGCCCTATTCTAATTTCTTGGTCCCATTCTTCTGGAAAGCAGGTTGCGTGGGGGGAACCTATTTAGTGCCACCAGCCCTGTCTGTCTTGCATGGGATCAGCCAAACCATTGCCAGGGGCTAGTATTCTCAGCACTGAAATCTACCTATCCTGCATTGTCTCACTGGCATCAAAGCCCTGGGAGCTTCTGGAGGCATCTGCCTGGACCTTACTGAGTTTTTTTTTAATGTTATTTTTTAAGCACTTTCCCTCTGTAGGGCATTGTACTAAGCACTGGGGCCATTTGGAAACAGTCCATGTCCCATATGAGGCTCACAGTCTTAATGCTCTGCACACAGTAACTGCTCAATGAATATGATTGAATGAATGAATGAATCCCCATTTTACAGATGAGGTAACTGAGGCACAGAGAAGTGAAATGACTTGTGCAAGGTCATATAGCAGACAGGTGGCAGAGCAGAGATGAGAACCCAGCTCCTCTGAGTCCTCTAGGCCACACTGCTGTTGGGGAGGTGAACATCTTGACTCTGAATCCTGCAGGATATTTAAGATTAAAACTAGTGAAGCACCAGTTCCTCCAACCCTGAAGATGTTTTGCGGGGTTCAGGTCAGGGCAGCTCAAGGCCTTCAAGAAAGCAGGTGGTGAACAGATCCAATTTCTGCATGATTTTCCAAGTGGCTGGTTATTGGCTCTCCATGGCTGTCTGCCATTGGGGAGGGGGCTCAGTGTGTCAGCTGTGAGCAGATTCTTGTGTTCTCTGGACTTCAAGATCCATAGAGCCTGAGAAAGAGGTAAAGTTGCCCTGGGTGGGAGAATTGGAGGCTGGGGTTTGGGGAGGAGGGAATGGAGCCTCATAATAATAATAATAATAGTGATAATGGTATTTGTTAAGCACCTATTATACACCAAACACTATAATAAGCACTGGGATTGATACAAGATAATCAGGTCCCACATCCATCTCACAGTCTAAGTAAGAAGTAAACAGACATTGAATCCCCATTTTGCAGATGGGTGAACTGAGGCACAGAAAAGTATAATGGATTGCCCAAGGTCACACAGCAGACAATGGGTAGAGCCAGGATTAGAACCCAGGTCCTCTGACTCCCAAGCCCAGACTCTTTTCACTAAGCCAAGCTGCTACTTTTGATGAGGCTGAGCCCACACCAGGCCAGTGGGAAACATGGCTCCCTGACCCTCCTCTTAAGGTCACTGAACTGGAGGGGACTGGCGTGGAACACCAGGAGTTCCTGCGAGATTTGAACCCTATACTCATGTGTCACCTTTTTCATCACCCAAGCTAATGATCTGCCTCAAACCCACCCTGAGCCAGGGAGGAGCCAGGGTCCCATGTTGGTTCTAGCTTGTGCCAACCCCAACAACCCACGAAGTTTGGAACACCCACTGTAGGCAGCCGGGGAAAGTGAGGCACAGAGCAGGCAAGCAGCATGAAGTATGTAAGCAGTTATTGAGAAGCAGTATTGCCTAGTGGATAGAGTACAGGTCTGGGATCAGAAAGACCTACGTTGCATCCCCGGCTCTTCTACTTGTCTGCTGTGTGACCATATGGCATAGTGGATAGAGCACAGGTCTGAGTCAGAAGGTCATGGGCTCTAATCCCAGTTCCACCACTTCTCTGATGTGTGTCCTTGGACAAGTCATTTCACTTCTCTGGGCCTCAATTCCCTCATCTGTAAAATGGGGATTGAGACTGTGAGCCCAACATGGGACAGGGACTGTGTCCATGCTGATTTGCTTGTGTCCACCCAGCTCTTAGAACAGTGCCTGGTATATAATAAATGCATAAGAAATACCATTTTGAGAAGCAGTGTGGCTTAGTGGAAAAAGGACAGGCTTGGGAGTCAGAGGACCTGGGTTCTAATTCTGGCTCCACCACTTGTGTATTGTGTGACATTGGGCAAGCCATTTAACTTCTCTGAGCCTCGATTACCTCATCTGTAAAATGAGGATTAAGACTGTGAGCTCCATGTGGAACAGGCACTGTGTCCAACCTGATTAGCTTGTATCTACCCCAGCATTTAGAACAGTGCTGGGCACATAGTAAGCAATTAACAAATACCAGAATTATTATTATTATTATGGATGATGACATTTAAGTACTTACTATGTGCAAAGCACTGTTCTAAGCACTGGGGAGGATACAAGATGATCAGGTTGTCCCACGTGGGCCTCACAGTCTTAATCCCCACTTTACAGATGAGGTAACTGAGGCACAGAGAAGTTAAGTGACTTGCCCAAAGTCACACAGCTGACAAGGGGTGGGCCCGGGATTAGAACCCATGACCTCTGATTCCCAAGCCCGTGCTCTTTCCACTGAGCCACGCTGCTTACTTCACTTCTTCTGTAGCCTCATTTACCTTGTCTGCAAAATGAGGATTAAGATTGTGAGCCCTATAGGGGATAGGAACTGTGTCCAACCTGATTAACTACTATCTACCCCAGTGCTTAGTACAGTGCCTGGCACATAGCACTTTACAAATACCGTTAAAAAAAGCCTGCCATAGGTGATCAATGAGTTTGAACCAGAAGCCAAGGGCAAGGCTTTCTGCCTCTGCAGCCTTAAAATAGCAAACCAAATTTGCAGGGCACCTGTACATAGAGGCCTCAATCAGAATCAGATTCCAACATCTTATTTTCATTATCCTGAGCAAGCAACAGTAGCAGCTGAATGTCATGGTGATGGCCCCATGACTGCTCCTCCATTTGACACATCCTAGATCTCCTTTGGATGCCTCCTTTCCTTTGTCCCCCTCTTTAAAAGAGGAATGAGGGAGGGTCAGGCCTTGGGAATAGAGAGATTGAAGTAATGAACCAGTCACATGTATGGCTCTAAATGAAAACCAAGAGCATTTCAGAACACACGTAATTCTCAGCAATGAAGGAACTGAGGATAGTGGGTAATTAGGAGGGAACGATCCCTCTCCTAGTTACCTTAAGAGTTTCCACCAGAACTTCTGTCTAGATTGATCATCATTTTAGTCCATTGCCTGAGATGAAGGGAGGAGTGTGAACTTAGTCCATTAGGGTCCGGGGATAGCATCTCCAAATCAAGAAATCACCCTTGATCATGACATTTTTGGGGTCCAGAAGTATTCAGTGAGATCAAGTAAGCTTCCTGCAGTCTCCTGTGATCTGTGCTGTGGTCGAGGCCTTCCTACACAGAAAACTCCCACCCTGGAACTACCTGCATCATTGGTTATGGCAGAAAAAGGGCCTGGGGTTTTGTGACTCCTATTTCTATGAAACCCAGAGCCACTTTGGCCCTGGTTGTCCTGCCCCTGATGAGGACTGAGAAAAGTCTTGCCAGACAAATTGCCACAGAAATTAGGGCAAAAACTGAGAAGTCACTGGAGAGAGGGAGGAAGGGAGAGAAAGACAACGTTCTTGAGCTAGGAGTCCTCCTGCTGTATGACTTTGGGTGAGCAATCATAGTTATTGAGCGCTTACTGTGTGCAGAGCAGTCAATCCCTCAATCAATGGTATTTACTAAGCACTTACTGCATGCAGAGCACTGTACTAAGTGCTTGGGAGAGTCCAATAAAACAGAATTGGTAGACATGTTCCCTGCCCAGAACCGGGTTTCCATCTAGATGGAGAGAAAGATATTAATATAAATAATAATTGTGGATATTCATTCATTCAATCATATTTATTGAGCGCTTACTGTGTGCAGAGCACTGTACTAAGTGCTTGGGAAGTACAAGTTGGCAACATGTAGAGATGGTTGCTACCCAACAATGGGCTCACAGTCTAGAAGGGATATGTACATAAGTGCTGTGGGGCTGAGGGAGGTATGAATAAAAGGTTCAAAACTAAATGCAAGGGGGACACAGAAAGTGAGTGGGAGAAGAGAAAATGGGTTAGTTGGGGAAGGCCTCTTGAAGGAAATGTGCTTTCAATAAGGCTTTGAAGGTGAGCAGAGTGATCATCTGTTGGATATGAAGGGAGAGCAGTAATAGTAGGGGTATTTATTGAATGTCCACTTGGTCCCATTCCCTGTCTACAAGGAGCTTACATATCTAGCAGGGGAGACAGGCATAAACATATTTACAAATATCAATCTCCCTGGGCATCAACTTCCTCATCTATCTAGTAGAGAGGTCCGTCCACATCCTTGATCTCTTCCACCCCCTGACCCTAAGGAGAATTGGAAAATTGAACTCCTGCGCTGAAAACTCCTTGTGGGCAGGGATTGTGTCTACCTACTGTAATCTATTATATTCTTCCAGGTACTCAGTACAGTGTTCTGAACAAAGTAAGGACTCACTAAATTACATTGAGAATAAGCACGGTGTGATTCTGGTTTTGACAGCAGGCCTTACTCATGTCACTGATTAAATTAATAATGACAATGATGATATTTGTTAAGCGCTTAATATGAGACAAGCAATGGGATGAATACAAGGTATTCAGGTTGAAAACTGTCCCTGTCTCATGTGGGGCTCACAGTCCAAGTAGGAGGGAGACAAGTATTGAATCCCCATTTTATAGATGAGGAAACCTGGAAGTTAAGTGACTAGCCCAAGGTCACACAGCAGGTAATTGACAGAGCTGGGATTAGAACCCAGATCCTCTGATTCCCATGCTCTTTCAACAAGTCCATACTGCTTTGTCAAAACTTTATACATCAGAACCCTCTCCTGATCCGGGAGGTCCTTATGTTGTTTCTTGTAACCCCTTACCTCCCCAGCTCCAAGTGATAATCTCTTTCCTTTAGACTTTGTCCATTTTTCTTTCTTTCCCTCACAGTTGAGAAGACGGTCATGGGTCAGCCAGCTGAATCTGGAAGGGTGACCCAGAAGCCTCTGGGGAGCTGAACCACTGAAGTTCTGAGTGACAGGTATGGTTTGGATTGTCCCGTGTGTTAGGGAAACGTCACAACGCCACATTGGTATGTCTTAGAATCATCAATCAATTGTATTTATTGAATGATTACTATGTGCTGAGCACTGTACTAATCGCTTGGGAGAGTACAATATAATGGAGTTGGTAGACATGTTCCTTGTCTACGTCGATCTTACAGTCTGGGGGGGAGACAGGCACTGGTATAAATAAATAAATTATGGATATGTTCCTAAATGCTGTGGGGCTGAGGGAGGGGTAAATAAAGAGAAGCAGCGTGGCTGAGAAGCAGTGTGGCTCAGTAGAAAGAGCACGGGCTTGGGAGTCAGAGGTCATAGATTCTAATTCTGGCTCTGCCACTTGCCAGCTGTGTGACTTTGGGCAAGTCACTTAACTTCTCTGTGCCTCAGTTACCTCATCTGTAAAGTGGGGATTAAGACTGTGAGTCCCCCGTGGAACCACCTGATCACCTTGTAATCCCCCCAGCGCTTAGAACAGTGCTTTGCACATAATAAGCACTTAATAAATGCCATCATTATTATTATTATTATTATTATTATTATAAAGGATGCAAATCCAGGTACAAAGGTGGAACAGAAGGGAATGAGAGCAGAAGAAATGAGGGCTTAAGGGGAAGGCCTCTTGGAGGAGCTGCGCCTTCAGTAAGGATTTGAAGGTGGGGAGAATGATCATCTGCCTGATATGAAGAGGGAGGGCGTTACAGGCCAGAGGTGGGATGTGGGCAAGATGTCGGTGGTGAGATAGATGAGATGGAGGTACAGTGAGTAGGTTGGCATTAGAGGAGTGAAGTGTGTGGCTGCATTGTGGCAAGAGAGCAGGGAGGTGAGGTAGGAGGGGGCAAGGTGTTTGAGTGCTTTAAAGTTAACCCTATGCCTATTGGACATATTAGTCTGGCTCACCAAAGTTGAAGGAAGAAAGTGCAGTAGGTGGGTCCCAAGCTCTGGGAAAGTTATTCTTGGTCAGAGACAGTGGACACACGGTAACTCTCATTTCTCATTGATTTTTCAACTTGTCAAGGTTGAATGTTAAGGGAAGCAAAAGACCCAGAAGGGAGAATTCTGCAAGATACTTGGAAGGGGCAGTGAAGAGGCCAGTGCTAGTCAAGATGAATATTTTCTTCTTCTTGGCCCAGGAGTTCAGAGGCTGCATAAAGATCAGGATCCCAGACTGGTCTGGCTGAGGATTCTGGGAATTTTACCAGGGGTCAGTTGGATGCCCTTGTTGGATAGAGAAGCAGCGTGGCTCAGTGGAAAGAGCCTGGGCTTTGGAGTCAGAGGTCATGGGTTCAAATCCCGACCACCAATTGTCAGCTGTGTGACTTTGGGCAAGTCACTTAACTTCTCTGGGCCTCAGTTCCGTCATCTGTAAAATGGGGATTAAGACTGTGAGCCCCACATGGGACAGTCTGATTACCTTGTATCCCCCCAGCGCTTAGAACAGTGCTTTGCACACAGTAAGCACTTAACAAATACCAAAATTATTATTATTATTATTATTATTATTATTATTATCTTTCCTGTGTAGTTACTGAGTAGCAGCTGGCATGACTGGACCCAATCAAAAACCTTTTTCTCTTCAAAGAGAGTGGAGAATTGGTGTTCAGGCAGCATGGGACACCCAGGGAAACTAGTGCAGGGTGGACTTGAGCTTCGGTTTTATTTAACGTCTTGCTGTGGGCAGTGGAAATAGGGAAGCAGGCCATTGTGGAAGGAGGGATTGTAGTTGAAGCGAAAGTTTTAAGTTACCTCTGGCAGGTCCCTGCATCTCTGTCTGGATTTCTTCAGAGCTTCAAGTTGGCACAACACCACTATCAACCCTGAAGAATCTGTAGAATCAGAAAGTGTTTTGTTACTCAATGGCTGAGGAGCGTGGAGCCTGAAAAAGAAAAGGCCAACCTTCTTTTTTACTCCCATTCTTTTTCTGGCTGTTGCTCTCTCCATCTTGGAAGAAGACAGAGGAGAGATGATTTTCTAGGGATCCCGTTGAAGAGGGACATCTGCTTCTCTCCTTAGAGGAGGTCATTTGTCAGTGTCAAGAAATTTCTTTGAACAGAGAAACCATTCTAAGGGTTTAGGGAGTTTCCAGAGATAAAGAGGCCCCCGCCTTAGACTTTACAAACCAGTGGAAGGGATAAATGAACCTAGCAACAAGAAACTGCCATTAGATCAAATGGAAGTGTGTAAATTAGAGAATATACCCAACCAAAAGAGTGCATGTATGTACAAAAATGCTGAGCACAGTGGATGGTGCAGTGAGAGAGGCTGGGAGGTGAATCAGGACATGAATCCAGGAAGAGGGTTTTTCCAAAGATTTTGAAGGAATAGAGGGCCATGGTTTGGTGAAGCATGATGGGAGGGTTACCTCAAAAGTGGGGAGTTGAGTGCAAAGATCGGTGATGGTTTTCATTTCTATTTTAACCCACAGTTTGTGTTGTATCACCTTTGGCTTTAACTGATTTGTTCGGAGTCAGAGATGAGAGGCTAAACCCGTGATTCAGCCAGCACCTGCCTAGTATTTTGTATTCCACAATGGCACCTCAATCAATCAATCAGTCAATGTTATTTATTGATCACTTACCATATGCATAATACCATACTAAGCTCTTGGGAAGGCACAATACAACCTTCTGATAACTGCCCTCATGGTCAGGACTTGTATCACATAACATCCTTCTTTTTTCCCCTCTCATAAACCATTATGGACCTCTTGTCCAGGTGTTGATCTAAACCTTTCCTGAACCTATTGGATTTTGGGCCTGCTCAACTTCCTGTGGAAGCCGAATTCCAAATGCTTCGGCCCTGCTGTGTGAAATGCTTTCTTGAGTTTGTTTTGAACTTAGCACCTTCAAGTTTCAGTGGGTAGCCCTAGTCCTGGGTCTTGGGATTTGGGAAGAAACAATTCTTGTTGACCCTGTACACACCTTTCTCTAGCGGATAGAGCACGGGCCTGGGAGTCAGAAGGATCTGGGTTCTAATCCCAGTTCTGCCTCCTGCCTGCTGTGAGGCCCTGAGCAAGCCATTTAACTTCTCTGCTCCTCAGTTTCCTCATCTTTAAAATGGGTATTAAGACTGTGAGCCCCACGTGGGACATGGACTGTGTCTAACTTGATTATTTGTACCTTCCCCAGTGCTTAGTAAAGTGTCTTGCATGTAGTAAGCACTTAAGTACTATTTTTATAGATGTCAATCAATCTATTTTTTATAGACTTTTCCTCTCCTCCTTCATCTTTCTAGGCTGAAGAGCACTATTCTTTTGAGTCTGTCTTTGTTCAAAAGTGGCTCCTTCAGATTCTCAGTACCTTTCCTAGATCAGTTCCATCCTCCCTAAAATGGATCACAAGTAGAACTGCAGGAGGTAATGTGCTTGTGAATACTCCATTCTTTTCTACCGTGACAAAATGTAAACTTTAGGTCTTGAATTCAACCCCCTTCAGGATGCTACCCAGCATTTGGTTGATACTTTAGTCTCAATTTTCCCTTGGACCAGTGATTTTAGGGAAATGATAATGAATCCTACTTCCACCTAATCTGTATCATCACTCTGCTAATGATCACCTACTTTCTGTGCCTCGATCTCACCTACTCTACCTCCAACCCTTTGCCCAGATTCTCCCTCCATCCTAGATCTCCTTCCTCCACCCTATTGTATCCAATTGTCCACCACCCTCTCCACCTTCAAAGTACTCCTAAAAAAATCACACTTCTTCAAGAGGCCTTCCTGGACTAATCCCCCAATTCGTCTACCTGCTCTCCTCTCTGCATCTCCTATATTTCTTGGCTGTGTATCCCTTAAGTACTTTGATATTCACCCCAGCCCCAGAGCACTTATGTACCTATCCTTATATTATACTACTTCCTCTGTTTGTAATCTATTTTAATGTCTGTCTCCCCCTTTAGAGAGTAAGCTCCTGTGGGCAGGGATTATGCCAACCAACTCTACTGTAGTTTCCCAAGTGCTTAGTATAATGCTCTGAACACAATAGGTGCTCAGTAAATACCTCTGATTGATTGATTAATTGATGATACCAAGATCATCTTCCAGATTCATGATCAATAGCTCTGTGGCACCCAACGAAGAGCTCAAAGCATACTATGGATTGATTGATCTTGAATAGGAACCGTGGACCTCTTTGGGACTCAGTTTTTTCATCTGTTAAGTGGAGACAAAATAAACTGTGGGCCTCCTGAAAGACGGGCACTATGTCTGATCTGATCATTTTGCATCTACTTTGCTGTCTGTGAATCTAAAGATTTCGCTGCACACTCCTTCTCACAGCGCAGTTATGAAAATGTTAAATGAAGCAAGTGGTAACACCCCTCACTGAAGAAACCCGCTATTTACATTTATAAAGACTGCATCTGTATTTAGGAGACTGTTCGGATTTATATGAGGCAGTCCTCTGACCAGCCAGTCCCCTGTCCTCTGTCCAGTACCAACCTGGAACCAGATGGTTTCCTGTCTGTTCCTTTAGTTTTGGCTCAGAGCCTCACTCTGCCACAGCTCTGGCCCCCGAGTTCCGGGGTTCAGACAGGGAGGTGGTGTTGGTGAAGATATGGGCAGGAACGGAACAACTCTGGAACAATTTTGCGTGTGTGTGTGTGTGTGTGTGTGTGTGTGTGTGTGTGTGTATTTGGAGGGCAGGGGTGGTCAGAGCACCTGGAGACATGGTCTAGTTTTGAGCCAATTCCAATTCCAGTTGAATCATTGATTCAATCATAGTTATTGAGTACTTACTGTGTGCAAAGCACTGGAATAAGTGCTTGGGGGAGTACAATATAACAATGAACAGACACATTCCCTGCCCACAGTGAGCTTATAGTCTACAGGGGGAGACATAATATAAATAAATTACAGATATGGACATAAGAATTGGTTGGATGATGTCTTCACATCACACCCACCCCCTTAAACTATGAGCCCCTTGTTGGATAGAGACTGTGCTGGCATGATCTGTTGTACTGTATTTACTCCAGCACTTACATAGTGCTTGGCACATCAAAAGTGCTTCCCAAATACTGCAGTTACTATTCCGGAACGTGGACTGTTGCGATGGCCCGGGGCGGGGGCGGGGGGGGGGGGTGGCGTCGGCTTTAAACTGGGCCAGGCATTGGGCCAGAGAGGCTCGGAGGGGCAGGGCAGGATCCTGGGCCCTCAGCTGTGGCCTTGGAAGCTTCTGCTCCTGAAAGCTGGCCCTGGGGAGTTGCTGAACAAAATCAGGAGCATCTCCTCTCTTCACATTCTTAATGGCTGCGGCCACTTGTGCAAAGGGCAAGGGCCAGGGTTTGTGGGGAGGAGGGGACATGGAGGGGGCTCTGAATAGTCTTCACAGGTGTAATCCGATGGGATGGAGTCAGAAGTGCCACCCTCACCCCTAGCCTTTCTGTTCTCCAAGCTAGGAGCCCCATTGGACGACATGCTCCTGTTCGATTTAGGCACTTGTTTTGTGTTTCCCTGTGGCAATTTGCTCCTGACTTCCCTCTGAGTGGAGATGAATGGAAACAGCTGCCTGGATTTGACAAGCAGGGAGGGCCCAGATGGTTGCTCATTTGCTGATACCATAAAATATGATTTGTTTCCCTCTACGGAATTTGTTTCCTTAGATGGCTCAGGAGTGTCCTCTAATCCTCGCTTATGGGGAAAAACAACATCTATAGTCATTTCAGAACTGAGTATTTTCCTTCGGTGGTGGTGGTGGTGGGGAAGCCATGTCCCTGGCTAATTACAGAATTATCTGAAGGGTTTTTAAAGTGATAATGGCAGTAAGACAGCTCAGTGTTGCAACTGCATTTCCTCTCTATTGAGGGAAGCTGAAGATTAACTGAGTGGATCTCCACATGCTAGTTTTTGATAACCTTCTAATGTTTCCTAATCTTTGATTAATTTCCAACTGATAATTTAATGAGAGTAAAATAGGAGATTACGCAGAAGGGCCCTAAAAAAGCAATTCTCAGAAGCTGATATATGTGGGAGAAGGAGAGAAGGCAAGATGGAGGGAGGAAAAGACAAGGAGAAAAATAGAAAGGGCAGGGGAAGAAAGGAAAAACAAAAGAAAGAAAATGAGACATGGGGAAAGACAGAGTCAGGGAGACAGACAGAGGGCTTGAGAACTAGCAAGGGAGACAGAACACTGAACAAAGGAATGATTCAAGTCTTCTCAAGTTGAGCCCTTCTTCAAGGAACATATGGATTTAGATTATTAAAATACATTTCCTCATTTAAAAAAAATTCAGTTCCCATTGTCTGTGAAAGCTTTTTCCTTACAGATCCCATTCAACAAACTTGTATGCACCACTTGGCCCTGAAATCCAGGGAATTCTTTTATAAATGATTTGTGTCTCAAACTTGCAGTCATTTCTGCTTCCAACACTATCTTTTCCTATTATCAGTCATAAAGGGGACCTCTCACAGTCCCTGAGCTTGCTCAGCTCATCGCAAATTCCATGTTCTATAGAATCATTTATGTGGATCTGCTTCTCCTCAGAGGTAGATGGGTTCAGTATATCCCATCTTCTTCAATGTCAATTGACTTAGATGGTTATTACAGTGCTCTGCACACAGAAAGTGCTCAATAAATGCCATTGATGAAAGGTTAGCTCCAGAGGACCGAGGCCACCTCTGTTGAACTTTGCACAAAACACTGCAAAGTCTGGCACCTAAATAGGCACTTAGTTCTGGATAACATTGAGGGGTGGTGGTTGTTCCCCCTCTAAAGTTATTAGTAGTATCACTAAAGACATGATGAAAAGGAGGTTAGCAAGTTACCATCTTGGCTCAATTCAGAATTGTAGAGATTTGAAGGGCTAATGGGAAAATGGCTTCGAGTGGATGTTAGGCTAGTGCACTAGAGAAGGGTAATCAGAAATGACCAGATCAGGTAGGGACAGATTAGTAATGCCAAAGCTAAAAAGTAGTATCTCTGGAGGCAGGGAGAAAAGTAGTTGCCACTAGTATGAGGTATGCAAACAGTAGTAAAACAGCAGCAGCTGTAACATTCATTCATTCAATTGTATTTGTTGAGCCCTTTCTATGTGCAAAGCACTGTACTAAGCAATTAGGAGAGTACAATATTGCAACAAACAGACACATTCCTGCCCACAAAGATCTAGAGGGGGAGACAAACATTAATATAAATAAATAGATAAATGAATAAATACATAAATTACAGCTACATAGCTGTATGTCAAAGTGGCTAGAGTACGGACCTAAGAGGCAGAAGGTGATGGGTTCTAATTCTACCTCTATCACTTGCCTGCTGTGTGATCTTGGGCAAATCACTTCACTTTTCTGTACCTCATTTACCTCATCTGTAAAATGGGGATTGAGACTGTGAGCCCCATGTGGGACAGGGACTGTGTCCTACCTGATTTGCTTGTATCCACTCCAGTGCTTAGTGCAGTGCCCAGCACACCGTAAGCACTTAACAAATGCCACAGTTATTATTATTATTTATTGATTGAGTACCCACTTGGTACAGTTTACCAGGCACTTGGGCAGTAAGAATTAATGGAAGAATCAAGGTCCCTGCCTACAGGGAGTTTATATTTCAATGGGGGAAATAGAAGTGAAAATATTTACAACTAGAGAGATCAATAATGAATTAAATGTACAAATATCTATGAATGCTAAGGAGAATGTAAATAAATTCATGTGTGCTGTTTTCATAAGGCAAAAAACAACAAAAAAACCCCTTCATGTTCAAATACTACTGACAGTGAATTTCCTGTGCATGTGTGGTTGCAAAGGCCAATACAGCATCATTCATTCATTGTCATACTTATTGATTGCTTACTGTGTGCAGAGCACTGTACTAACCACTTGGGAAAGTACAACACAACAATAAACAGACACATTCCCTTCCTACAGTGAGCTTGCAGTCTAGAGAGGAGGGTTGGGGGAGAGTCAGTCATCAGTGCAGTGGGGCTGGGAGCTGGGAGTTGGGGGAGAACAAAGGGAGCAAGTCAGGGCACTGCAGAAGGGAGGGGGAGATGAGGAAAGTGGGAAATAAGGATCTATAATCACAGCCACGCCGGGAACACAAAAAGGTTATCCCTTGTGTCATTATGCTTAATGTGTCTAGCGTCTGGTTCTGTTTTCTCTTTTGCTTCCTTGTTTCTCTTTCCATTCAAAGCTTTTGCTCAGAGATCCACTCTCTTCTTAGTGGCACTGCCCCATGCAAGTCTATCCTCAGCAACTGACTCTCACTTTACAGCTAGGATGAAGCCTCATCTGAGGTTTTGTCTTACCGTGTCCTTAAAATGTTTCCTCTGTCCTCTTTGTTTTCATTTTCCCAATTTCAGCTCTCCATACTGCAGCTGCTTGGCTATCCTTGCTGTTGCTCACTCCCCTCAAGTGTTCCACTCAGCTGAGCTGTATAAAGGTGAGCATAGCTTCCATCCTAGGAGACTATGTTCCAGAACTTCATTGTTTGTGATCTTGTCCTGTCATTTGAAATGATAATATTGCACGAAGTGGAGGAAAGAAGGAACTGACTGCCGCTCCTACAGACTGGCAGGAAGGGAAAGCTGAGAGCAGGTGGTGAGGAGAAGGGGCATATTTTTGGATGTTCTCTTGCCTATAGGAAAAGATCAAACAATTGGACCAAGGTAAATCCCACTTGGGCTGAAAGATTGGCTAGCTAAACCAAAGTATGAGGAGAAACAAAGAGCGTTTTTAGATTTGGGCACATTTACATTGTCAGAGCCAGAGACATACGCATCAGAGAGGATTTTGAGGATCAGGCAAGGTTACTGCAGTCATATTAGTAATTATTATCGAGAACCCACAGAAGACACGTGTCTTGAGGAGTGGAGCAGGGTAAATCCTGTTCCCTTCTTTAAAAAAAAAAGGGGGAAAAAAGGCTCATCTCGGGAATTAAAAAGTGGTCTGTTGGATGTATGTTGTTATTTGGACAACATACTAGGAAGCAACCAATTTGTCTTTGGAAGAACAGATCATGCCAGACAGATTCTCTTCAATGGCAGACAATGTAGACAAGAGCATAGCTCATCAGGTATACAAATGATGTTAAATGGGGAGGGGCTGCCTACTTTTTGGAAACCAGCAATAAAATTAAAATTTAACCTAAACAAATTGGGGAAATGGTGTTAGAAAAACAGGATGAAATCCAGTAATGATATATGCCAAGAAGACCAATAAAGGATGAGGAAAAATAAGAGTAGACAAAAAAAGATCTGAGGGGCACAGGCACCCAGAAGCTTCATAGAGACAGCAAATGAACACCATTATTTAAAAAGTCAATATTCCCCCAGGCTGTAACATCAGCGGGATGGACACACAAGAGTCAGAAAATAAAGAGGAGAGCAACAAAAATGATTATTGGAATGGAAATGGATTCGAAGACGAAGGAATAAAGGAATGGGAGTGGTTTCATTTAGGCAAGAGAAGGTTAAAAGAGATGATTTTAATGGCCTCTATAATACTCTATTTTACTTGTACATATTTACTATTCTATTTATTTTATTTTGTTAATATGCTTTGTTGTCTGTCTCCCCACCTCTAGACTGAGCCCATTGTTGGGTAGGGACCATCTCTATATGTTGCAAACTTGTACTTCCCGAGTGCTTAGTACAGTGCTCTGCACACAGTAAGCACTCAATAAATACAATTGAATGAATGAATGGCCATTTTCAGGTCTATGAAAGAATTTATAGGGATTTTCCTAGCAAGTGGTTCCCTTGTTCTTTGAGGGCCAAACAAGAGGAAATGGGCTTAAATTGCAAAAGATATCAGTGGGGGGAATAGGAGATTTTCTTGGTTATCAGGGTGATTAAAGCCCTGAAAATGACTCTCAATCAATCATTGGTACTTACTGAGTGTTTACCATGTGCAGAGAACTGAATTAATTGTTTGAGAGAACATTCATTCATTTAATCATATTTATTGAGTGCTTACTCTGTGCAGCACACTGTACTAAGTGCTTGGAAAGTACAATAGGTATGCATGTATCCCTGCCTTAAAGGGATATCATGCCTATAGATAGTGGTTGTGGAGTTTCCAACTCCGGAGATCTTTAAGAGAATAGACATCATTCGTCTTGGATATCATTGACAGGTCTCTGGGCCCTCCTTGAAAATGAATATTTTCTTCTCTGGGTCTGTGTCCCATGTATGCAAAGACAGAACTGCTTGTGAAGTTCACTGTAATATTTGGATGATTTAGTCAGAATCAATCAAGCAGACACCCTTGAACAATATATGTCCAAGACTGAACTCCTTATCTTCCCTCCCAAACCCTGCCCTCTCCCTGACTTTCCCATCGCTGTTGACAGCACTACCATCCTTCCCGTCTCACAAGACCACAACCTTGGTCTCATCCTCAACTCCGCTCTCTCGTTCACCCCTCACATCCAATCTGTCACCAAAACCTGCTGGTCTCACCTCCACAACATCGCCAAGATCCACCCTTTCCTCTCCATTCAAACCGCTACCCTGCTCATTCAATCTCTCATCCTATCCCGACTGGATTAGTGCATCAGCCTCCTCTCTGATCTCCCATCCTCCTGTCTCTCCCCACTTCAATCTGTACTTCACGCTGCTGCCCGGATCGTCTTTGTGCAGAAACGCTCTGGGCATGTTACTCCCCTCCTCAAAAATCTTCAGTGGCTACCAGTCAACCTACGCATCAGGCAAAAACTCCTCACTCTCGGTTTCAAGGCTCTCCATCACCTTGCCCCCTCCTACCTCACCTCCCTTCTTTCCTTCTACAGCCCAGCCCTCACCCTCCGTTCCTCTGCCGCTAACCTCCCCACTGTGCCTCGTTCTCGCCCGTCCCGCTGTTGATCCCTGGCCCACGTCCTCCCCCTGGCCTGGAATGCCCTCCCTCCGCACATCCACCAAGCTAGCTACCTTCCTCCCTTCAAAGCCCTACTGAAAGCTCACCTCCTCCAGGAGGCCTTTCCAGACTGAGCCCCCTCCTTCCTCTCCCCCTGCTCCCCCTCCCCATCCCCTCTGCCTTACCTCCTTCCCCTCCCCACAGCACCTGTATATATGTATATATGTTTGTACATATTTATTACTCTATTTTACCTGTACATATTTATTCTATTTTATTTTGTTAATATGTTTTGTTTTGTTGTCTGTCTCCCCCTTCTAGACTGTGAGCCCACTGTTGGGTAGGGACCGTCTCTATATGTTGCCAACTTATACTTCCCAAGGGCTTAGTACAGTGCTCTGCACACAGTAAATGTTCAATAAATACGATTGAATGAATGAATGAGCAATCAATAAATGGTATTTATTGAGTGTTTTCAGTGTGCGGAGATCACTGGCTTCTCTTCCTCTTACTTATCCTCATGTCTCCCGCAAAACACGAAAACTCACATGCTTTGTTACACTCAAGTCACCCGCCTCACTGTGCCATGTTAATGATAATCATTATGGTACTTGTTAAACTCTTACTATGTGCCAAGTATTATTCTGGTAGATACTAATTAGGTTGGACATTGTCCCTGACCCACTTGGAGCTCACAGTCTGAGTAGAATTTAATCCCTGTTTTATAAATCAGGTAAATGAGGCACAGAGAAGTTTAGTGACTTGCCCAAGGTCACATAGCAGAGCCAGGACTAGAACCCAGGTCTTTACTCTTTCCACTAGGCTATGCTGCTTCTCATCTCTCTCACCATCACTGTCTTACACTCTCCCTCTCTTCTGTTGGATTGCCTGCCCCCTGCATACCTTGCAGACTGCCACTCTCTCTATCTTCAAAGCTCTTCTGAAATCACATCTCTTCCAGGAGGCCATCCCTGATTAATCTCTCATCTCCCCAAACTATATCCCCCCCGGTGGCCACTTCAGCACATTTATAGCACTAAACAGCGTAAAAAGCAGTGTGAACTAAAGGATAGAGAGTAGGTCTGGGAGCCAGAGGACCTGTGCTGCAATCCCAGCTCTCCCACTTGTCTGCTGTGTGACTTTGGGCATGTCACTTAACTTCTGTGTGCCTAATTTACGTCATCTGTAAAATGGGAATTAAGACTGTGAGCCCTATATGGGACAGGGACTGTGTCCAACCTGATTATCTTGTCTCTATCCCAGTGCGCAGTATAGTGTCCGGCACATAATAATGATGGCATTTGTTAAGCACTTACTATGTGCAAAGCACTGTTCATAGTAAGTGCTTAACAAATACCAGTAAAAAAACCCCCCAAACTAAGACCTTGATTACTCACCTCCCCACAGAGCACTTATATGTATATCTTCAACTGTATTGTCTCCTTGTGTTGTTTGTTTTAGTGCCTCATCAGTGGAAAGAGCATGGGCTTTGGAGTCAGAGGTCATGGGTTCGAATCCCAGCTCCGCCACATGTCTGCTGTGTGACCTTGGGCAAGTCACTTAACTTCTCTGAGCCTCAGTTACCTCATCTGTAAAATGGGGATTAAAACTGTGAGCCCCACGTGGCACAACCTGATCACTTTGTAACCCCCAGCACTTAGAACAGTGCTTTGCACATAGTAAGCACTTAACAAATGCCAACATTATTATTATTATTATTAGCTAGATTGTAAATTCCTTGAGGGCATGGAACATGTCTACTAATCCCATTGTACTCTCCCAAGCTCTTAATACAATACTCTGCATAGAATAAGTGCTGAATAATTACTAGTCATTTATTGATTGATTGCCAAGCCCTTGGGAGGGTACTAAGTGCTTGGGAGAGTACAGTAGAGGTAAAATATGTGACCCTTTCGCTAATGGACGGGGAACCTGGCTAACAGAGGGGGTCGCACCACGTAAACTTTTAAGGTCCTTTCCATCCCTATGGTTCTATGATTCTTGTCATTTTGATGGCTAATAATAATGATCTATTTTGAGCCTGAGTCACGAACAAAATATTATCCCACATGCCCTTTGATAAGGATACTCATTCTTGCCTAACTGTCAAGCTCCTCAAACTGATTCCAATACACTGAGATTAGGTCCATGATTTTGATATTGGTTTATATCCTTATCCTTCTAATGCCTAACATCTGCAAGCAGATATCGTCCCCCGATGAAATGCCCTTGGGTTCAGGGTATCATTGACAGGTCTCTGGACCCTCCTTGAAAATGAATGTTTTCTTCTCTGGTTCTGTACCTCTTGTATGCAAAGACAGAACTCCTTGTGAAGTTCACTATAATATTAATATGCGATTGCTCCAGTCGTAGTAGTAGAGGAAGAGTAAAAGTACTGCTACTGGAAATAGGACAAGGACTGTGACCTACCTAATTATCTTGTGTTTTCCCCAGTGCTTAGTGTAGTGCTTGGCACAGAGTAAGCACTTAACAAAGAACATAACTGTTATTATTTTTATTATTATTAGAGAAGCAGCGTGGCTTAATGGAAAGAGCACGGACTTGGGAGTCAGAGGATGTGGGCTCTAATCTCTGCTCTACCATTTGTCTCTTTTCTGACCTTGGACAAGCCACTTCTCTGTGCCTCAGTTACCTCATCTGTAAAATGGGAATCAGGGACTGTGTCCCAGCTGATTACTTTGTATCTACCCCAGGTTTATAACAGTGCTTCGCACTGGTGCTTAACAAATACCACAACTATTATTATAATTAGAAATAGTAGTAGAAGTAGTATTACTCTATTTATTTTACTTGTACATATTTATTCTATCTATTTTATTCTGTTAATATGTTTTGTTTTGTTCTCTGTCTCCCCCTTCTAGAATGTGAACCCACTGTTGGGTAGGCACTATCTCTCTATGTTGCCAAATTGTACTTCCAAAGCACTTAGTACAGTGCTCTGCACACACTAAGTGCTCCATAAGTGATTGAATGAATGAATAGTATAACTAGTAGTATTAGTAGAAGTAGCAGTCATAGCCATAATCGTGGTTGTCTTCGTAGTAGTAGAAGTAGTAGTAATATTTGTGTACAGGGTACATGTCTACTACATCTGTTCTATTGTACTTTTCAAAATATGTAGTAGAGTGCTCTGCACTTAATACTATTGATCAATTGATAGCAGTAATGGTATTTTTCGATTGCTGAGTGCAATGCACTGTACTAAGCACTTCGGAAAGTCCAACAGAAGCATGGGACAAGCAGGTCCATGGACCATTTGTGAGTGATCCTTCACTGGCCCCAGGAAGCACACCCCGGGTGGCCTCTTGCTAATGGAACCTGCCCCCGCCCCCATGAAGGAGCCCTCCCAACCCGATCCCCCTCTTCCCTGCCACTCCACAATGAGCCACAATTCCAAATTTGAGGCAGTGGAGTGTTAACAAACAGCTGGGAACTTTGGCAGGGCTGACTGGGAGGTAGCGGGGAAGGGAAGGAAGAGGGGAGAGAAAGAGGGGAGGAAAGAGAACATTCCTCTCCCCCTAGCTCCCCATCGCTTGTGCCTTGAGACACTTCAACTTCTAGAGATGATCTTATGCAGTTCCCAGAGTCAGAAGCTTGGCCTCCCCTGCTCTACAGTCACCATGAGTTTGTTTTTCTCAGAGGCATGTGAGCTATTTGAATGCTAGTGATTTGAGTGAACTCTCATGAGCATCGATTTTATCGGCTGCCGTCAGATCACTTAGCCTGGGATGCCCTCTTTCACCTCACACAATCCCAGTTTGCAAAACAGCTTTCGAGTAACTAGATATTTGCTCTAATAGAGCAGATGTGAAGTGGTGATAATCAGTTGGAGATGGTGGGGAGCTTACATGGTGGACTTGTTTTCTATTAAATCATCAGATAAGGACCCCGAGGGGGCTGGGAGATATAATTAATTGTCATTTTCTTCCTCTGTGACATCCATGTGTGATAGGAAGCAATTGACCACAGAAAATGGCCGCCCCTTTGATTTGGCTGCAGCTCTGACCACAGGAAATGCTGCACGTTTGCATCAAGCGGGATAAACATTCAGGCACTTCCTCTTTTTGTGAAATCATCTCTGAGCAGCACTCAATGCCCAGGAAAATGGCTTTTCCACTTTACATAATGTTGCCGCTGAGGTGGCAAGAAGTGGTTTGTTCCCGAGTTTCTTTCTGGGTAGGCTATGAACTTTCCAACCCTGACCACAGATCAGTTATTTATCATAACAGGAAAGATGCGACTGAAGATATTTCCTAACCTTCTCTGCACAGCAGCGAGGAGTCAGCTAGAGAGGAGGCTTCTGAGTCAACGGACGTTGTTACTTACAAATAGATACTGGGCTGTTGGAATCACAGATGCCCAACTCTGCACTGAGTTAGTCATCTGGGAGCCTGTGGAGAGTGGCTTCTGAGCCAATGGACATTGTTACTCACAAATGGAGACTGGGCAGTTGGAATGATCCAAGTAAACTCTGCACTGAGTTAGTCATTTGGGAGCCTGGAGAGGGCTTGCTCTGGCCCTGCGGTAGCCTGGGGTTGGAAATCCTCTCTTAGTTTAGACCTGGTTTTGGCCTGGGGAGAATGTTTGCCACTGGACTAATCTAATTTTCATTCTAATGGTTCATCTGGGTCTTCTGATGCAAAAACTCATGAGCCATTGACAGATGCCATTTGCTTGAATGAAGATCCCGGCAACCTCAATTATGTTTTGGGTCCTCATGTAATTTAGCATAGACCTTTGAGAGTCATTAAATGGTGTTCACAGCCCAAATCCAGGCCACAGAATTGCTACTGGGGGACAAGGAAAAACCAATGCCTTTTGTGGAAGGCACTCTCATCCAGGAAGCTAGAGTGAAAAGCTGATTTCCAGACTTTGGTTAACTGGATTGAGGCTTATTTTTTAATTTTTTTAAAGAATCATGGATAACTGAACCAAATTAGGTGCCCAAGATAACCGAAAAAATGGTGTGTGGCTATCTGAGCACTTGATTACTTGCGCTAAACTTGTTCCCGTGACTTTTGTGCGTTTGATATTTTCTCCACCCCCAACTCCATAGCACTTATGTACATATCTATAAATTATATAATTTATTCATTTATATTAATGTCTTTCTTCCCCTCTAGAATTTAAGCTCATTGAAGTCAGAGAACATTCATTCATTCAATCATATTTATTGAGACTTACTATGTGCAAAGCACTGTATTAAGCACTTAAGAAAGTACGATACAACAATAAACAGACACATTTTCTGATCACAACAAGCTTACAGTCTAGAGGGAGGGAGACAGACTCTGTTGTATTGTACTCTCCCAAGTGCTTAGTACAGTGCTCTGCACATAGTAAGTGCTCAGTAAATGCCATTGACTGACTGATTTTTCCCACTTATTTAGAGAACTGGCCTTTTTGCTATGATAGCTTGAAATACAGATGCCTCTCTCTCTCTCTCTCTATATATATATATATCTACATCTCCTCTCTCTCTCTCTCTCTCTCTCTCTCTCTCTCTCTTCCCCCCCCCCCCCCCCCCCCGAAGGTTTTGAAAACCTGGCCTCCCATGGGCAGGAAGAGAAACTAGGAAGAGGTACCTCCAGATCTTCCAGCCCCATTTTGCTGTGACCCACAAGGTTAAAACAGGATTTCCTGGCCTGCTCCAATTGCCTGGATTGTTTGAAGGGGTCTTGGGTGTCCAAGACTTCAAAATGAAAAAGTTCCAACATCTATTTCTACCCCTATGATCACCCCCTTCTATTGCCCATGCACACCAGAAGTTTTTCTTTTTTAATTTTGTCTTTTAAGTTGTTTCCACTAATTCTGAAAATATTGAAGTTGAACTCATGGGTACAGTGGGATGACTGAGGGACCCTAAAGGCTCTAAGATCAGTCCATCAACCAATCAATTAAGTGCTTGGAAGAGTACGGTACAACAGAATTAGCTGACATGTTCCATGCCCATAACGAGCTTACAGTTTAGAGGATGAATTTACAGTCTAGAGGAGAGTAAAGACTACGTCTTCTGTACCCTCTCAATGTGATAAGCCTCATGATCATTCATTACTGTTACCTGGATCCTACTACTACTATTACTACTAGCATTTAGGTGTTTACTATGTGCCAAGCAATATACTAAGTACTGGAGTAGAAACCACACAGTCAGATTCGATACAGTCCCTGCCCAACATGGGGTCACAGTGTAAGAGGGAGGAAGATCAGGAATCTAATCCTTATTTTACAAATGAGGGAACTGAGGTACAGAAAAGTTCAGTGAATTCCTTAAGGTCACACGGCATGATAAAGCCACTGCTAAAAAAATGAGTAAATGTTTCTCAGTAGATTAATCCACGTAAGATTAAGACTTCCAGTAGTTTTAAAAATACCAATTTATTGAATCAAAGTACACTCAGTGGGTAGACAGGTAAAGAAAGTTAACACAGAATGAAAATTGTAACCTAACATAACTTCTGTTCATACCTTGCATAAATTCAGTGTTCCAAAATGGGACCTTTTTTCTTTCTCATTCCTATCAGCTAGACAACAAGGTGAGCAGGAGCATGAGTGGAGTTGACTTGGGGGTCCAGAGTTTGTTGACAATAGAGTCTAGAATGAGTGGCTTAAAAACTCTTCTCCAGTTCTGGGCTGGCTGCAGTTGGTTCTCATATGGATCAAATAGTATAGCAGGTAGATTCATTCATTCAGGCAATCGTATTAAGTGCTTACTGTGTGCAGAGCACTGTACCGAGCAGTTGGAAAGTATAATTCAGCAATAAAGATAATTCCTGCCCACACCTGACTTTGAGGAAACCTGGCTCTTTCTGGGCAATTTCAAGCTATGAACTCTTCCTCTTTTCTTCCCGTCTAGGTTGTCAACTCATTGTCAGCAGGGAATATTGTCTACAAACTCTGTTATATTTTACTCTCCCAAACACTTAGTACAGTTCCCTGCACACAATAAGAATTCAATAAATATGGTTGATTGACCTAATTGGGTCAGCTGGGTCCCTGAAATGCACTAAGGATAGCTAGGATGTCCTCAAAAGGAATAAGCTTTCCGGTCTCCAGCCAGGGCCCCTGCAAGGAAGGTAGATTGGAAGAGTCCTCCACACCAGTTCCCCACAGTCCTTGCCTCACCCAGAATATGAGCACAGTAGGTTCACTCACAGCACCGAACTTCAAGATGTCATTCATGGGCAGCACAATGATGATCCAGTGGCTTGCCATTTGGTGGTTAAGGATTGTGGGAACAAGGAATGGGGGAAATGTCCATTTTCTTCCAATATTCCTCCACCCACTAGTCTACTTGTTCCACATTGTCCTCTGCTACCTCATCCACTCCACACCCCTTCTCCCACCTGCCTAAACATTGAGCAACCAGGTCACCATTGCCACTCTCGAGCCACTTTCCCTCACTACTGATAGGCAATGTTTGGAGGGTCATTGTTTGTGAGGATGATCCTTCCTACATTTCCCAGGGATTTAGCACAGCCCTGGACCCCTTCACTGTGACTGGCAGGAGGAGAAGGATCATCTGAGCCCAGAGGGCACTGGAGATGCTACGGGGAGGGTTTTTAATTGAAGTAAAGGATGATGAGGGCAGGGGAAAATTTGGGGATGGGAGGGATAGGGTGAGAGGAACTTTGCCTCAGAAAAGAACAGGGAAGCCAAAAACGGTGGGGAGAGTCTGTTGGGATAGTTGGTCTGAGAGACTGCCTACCTGAGTGGTCTAGTGTAGGAGAAAGAAGGAGGAAATTCCATCTATCTCATCCCAGACTAGCTTTATCCCACTACTGGATCCCAGTGGCAAAAAGGTAGAAAAATACCTGTGATTGGACCAAAGCAGGAGTAATTGCAGGGCCAATTGGAAAGAGCATGGACCTGGGAATCAGAAGGATGCTTATCCCGGCTCTTGCTTAACTTCTCTGGGCCTCAGTTACCTCACCTCTAAAATGGGGATTAAGTCTGTGAGCCCCAAGTGAGACATGAATACCCCAGCACTTAGAACAGTGACTGGCACATTCATTCATTCATTCCATTGTAATTAGTGAGCATTTACTGTATGTAAAGCACTGTACTAAGTGCTTGGGAGAATACAACAATAAACAGACACATTCCCTGCCCACAGTAATTTTAAAGTCTAGAGGTGGGGAGACAGACACATTATTACAAATTAAAAAATTGCAGATAGGTACATAAATGTTGTGGGACTGGAAGGTGGGAGGAACAGAGGGAGAAAGTCAGGGCAACATCGAAGGGAGTGGGAGAAGAGGAAAGGGGTTACTTAGTCAGGGAAGGCCTCCTGGAGGAGATATGCCTTCTATAAGTCTTTGAAGGTGGGGAGAGTAACTGTCAGATTTGAGGAGGGAGGGAATTCCAGGCCAGAGGCAGGGCATGGGGTTGGCGATGAGATAGCTGAGATTGAGGCACAATGAGAAGGTTAGCATTGAAGGAGTGGACTGCGTGGGCTGAGTTGTAGTAGGAGAGTAGCAAGGTGAGGAAAGAGGGGACAAGGTGATGGAATGCTTTGAAGTCTGAGCCCCACTTGGAACGAGAGACTGTGACCAGCCTGATTTGCTTGTATACACCCCAGTGCGTAGTAAAGTGCCTGGCACATAGTAAGTGCTTAACAATCACTATTATTTTTATTAAAGTCATTGGTGAGGAATTTTTGATGCGAAGGTGAATGGGCAGCCATTGGAGTTTTTTGAGGATTGGGGTGACATGTTCTGAACGTTTTGGTAGAGCACATAGTAAGCGCTTAACAATAGTATTACAAAAGAAAACTGAGGTGTGCTGATGATGGCCACTATACACTGAGGGTTAAAATAAATGGGAATAGGAACAGGACCAGACAGGTGGAAAAAATTAATGAGAGAAGTCCCTGGGTGGTTGGGGAGGTAGGAAGGGGAAGGGCAACCCTTGGACCTATGGAAATGGGAATGGGTTTTTGTCTGATAAGGAACAAACTGCTGAGGGAACTGGTTCTCCTCCATTAAGGTGTCTCATGCACCTCTGGATGTGGACAGCCATTTTTATTAGATGACTCTTTCCTGAAGAAAATCACAGCCTCAGCCATAGATTGAACCTCACTGGTGCTGAACACCCGATTTGGACAGGTCTGCCAACCCTCCCACCCCTGAACAAGGACACAGAAATTTGGAGAAGTTGTGGTTTCAGCCATGGATTGAACCTCACTGGTAATAATAATAATTATATTTGTTAAGCATTTCCTAGGTGCCCAGCACCGTGCTAAATGCTGGGATTGATACAAGATAATCAGGCCGGACATAGTCCCTGTCCCACACAGGATTCACAGCTTAGGGAGAGAGAGAACAGGTATTTCATCCTCGTTGGATGGATTAGGAAACTGAGGCACAGAGGCATTAAGCAACTTTGCAAAGTCATATAGAAGGTTCCAGGCAATCCCTCCCCTTGGCCCCCTGAGGACACAGAGACCTCATCAATTGTATTTATCATCAATCGTATTTATTGAGCGCTTACTGTGTGCAGAGCACTGTACTAAGCGCTTGGGAAGTACAAGTTGACAACATATAGAGACAGTCCCTACCCAATAGTGGGCTCACAGTCTAAAAGGGGGAGACAGAGAACAAAACCAAACATACTAACAAAATAAAATAAATAGAATAGATATGTACAAGTAAAATAAATAAATAGAGTAATAAACATGTACAAACATACATGTATACAGGTGCTGTGGGGAAGGGAAGGAGGTAAGATGAGGGGGATGGAGAGGGGGACGAGGGGGAGAGGAAGGAAGGGGCTCAGTCTGGGAAGGCCTCCTGGAGGAGGTGAGCTCTCAGTAGGGCTTTGAAGGGAGGAAGAGAGCTAGCTTGGCGGATGGGCAGAGGGAGGGCATTCCAGGCCCGGGGGATGACGTGGGCTGGGGGTCGATGGTGGGACAGGCGAGAATGAGGTACGGTGAGGAGATTAGCAGCAGAGGAGCAGAGGGTGCGGGGTGGGTTGTAGAAGGAGAGAAGGGAGGTGAGGTAGGAGGGGGCGAGGTGATGGAGAGCCTTGAAGCCCAGGGTGAGGAGTTTCTGCCTGATGTGCAGATTGATTGGTAGGCACTGGAGACCTCAGAGCATCTTGCAGAAGGCAGGACCTGAGCGCTCTCTTATGTCCTTTCAATTGCATATTCTTCGATACTATTATTACCCTTTAAATAAAGCTTGACATGATCTTAATATCTGTCTATCTTGGTAAAACTCATGTTCCTTCACTAAAACTATCAGAGCCATCCTTGAAATACTCTCTAGATCCAGAATGCTTTGCCATCTCCCTCATCTCATTTAAATCACAGCATAAAGCCCACCTCTTCCACTAAGCTCTTTCTGATTAACCCATGTTATTCATACATGCCATTCCCCTCAATCCATTCTTATCATTGTTGCATGCATTCCTTCACTGTTAAATTCATTTCACGGTTATCTATTGGTGATGCCATTTTGGGACGGGAACATGCCTGATGTTGCACGGTACAGTCTCTAGCGCTTAGTACAGTACCTTGAACACAGTAAGTGCTCAATAAATATGATTGAATACATTAGTTGATTAATTAGGCCCTTACTGTATCCTGAGCTTTGGGCAAAGCGCTGGGGTAGATTCAACTAAACCGTTCAGACACAGTCCCTGCCCCACATGGGTCTCACAATCTTAAGACCTAGACATATTTGTACATAGTGGTAATGGTTAGAATGCACAGTTCAGGAATTAGGAATGCAGTTAGTCAATCATATTTATTGAGCGCTTACTATGTACAAAGCACTGTACTAAGCCCTTGTAAGAGTACAATATAACATTAAACAGACACATTCCTTGCCCACAACGAGCTTACAGTCTAGAGGGGGAGACGGACATTAATATAAATAAACGTTTCATGGGAAAGCAGTTTTTGGAGTTGGGTTGGTAGAGGGATGTTTAGGAGCCTCACCACTCAGGACCATAGGCCACGGTGCTTTTTCTGTCCTGTCTCCCCTATGGGAAGCTCCTTGGGACAGAGCTGGTGTCTCCTCTTTGACATGTATCCCAAATGCTTACCGTTGAGTGGGTTCTCAGTAAATCTCTAGTGATTTGTTGAATGCCTGGATTCAGTCAGCAAGCTTCTCTGAGCCTCTGACAAAGCAGGATTAATACAGTCAAACCTAACTCCCAGGTCATTTTATATGAAAGATGGGCAGGCCTTCAACTTCTCTCCCCTCCCCTCTCTAAGAAGATTCCCTGCTCTGCAATTGCCTGCCTCAAGCACAGAGCCATGAACTGACTGTTTGCTAGGGAGACTTCTACTCTAGTCAAATACCCATATCAACCAATCACTCAATGTTTAAGTGGTAACTCTGTTATATCGTACTCTCCCAAGTGCTTAGTAGTGCTCTGTGTGCAGGAAGCTCTCAATAAACATGACTGATCGACTGACTTACTATGTGCCAGGTACTCTACTTAGCACTCTATTTATATTAATGTCTTTTTCTGTCTCTCGACTGTAAGCTCATTTTGGTCAGGAAATGTGTCTGTTTGTTGTTGTATTTTACTCTCCCAAGCTCTTAGTACAGTGCTCTGCACACAGTAAGAGCTCAATAGATGTGATTGAATGAATGAATGAATACTGGACAGTGTGCAGGCCTGGGAGTCAGAAGGTTGTGAGTTCTGATCTTGACTCTGCCATATATCTGCTGTGGGACTTTGGGCAAATCGCATAATTTATCTGTACCTCAGTTACCTCATCTGTGAAATGGAGATTAAGACTGTGAACACCATATGTGGGGCATGGACTATGTCCATCCTGATTAGTTTTTATCTTCCCCAGTGTTTATTACAATGCTTGGAACATAGAAAGTGCTTAATATATACCATAAAAAACAACAACACAGGAGTGGTGCCCTCAGTCTATTAGCATTCAGGGCCAGTGCCAGCATGGACAGAGGCCACCCAAGGAAATATAGCTAGAGAGTAGATCCAAGGAAGTGCAAATGGAGAAATGGAGAAGATCCCAAAGGACTACTAGGAAAAGTTTGAAGTTAATAGTGTGAATGTCATTATATTTATGCCTATGTTATGCTACAGCTACATTATAATTATTTAACTGGGTGCTAGTTTTGAAGAACATGGTAGCCAGACTTCCTCGGTATAAAAGTGTAATCAATTAGTCAAACAATGGTATTTATTGAGTGCTTACTGTGTGCAGAGTACTAAGTATACTAAGGGCTTGGAAAAGTACAATACCACAGTGTTGGTAGATATATTCCCTGCTGACAAGGAGCTCACGATCTAGAAGAGGAGACAGGCATTAATATAAATACATTACAGATATACACGTAAGTGCTGTGGGGCTGGGGGTTGGGAGAATAACATTAAAAAAAAAAAAACGGTATTTATTAAGTTCTTACTGTGTGCCAGGCATGGTTCAAAGTGCTGGGGTAGATACAAGGTAATCGGGCTGGACACAGTCCCCATCTCACATGAGGCTCCCAATCTTAATCCCTATTTTGCAGATGAGATAACTGAGGCAGACAGGAAGTGACTTGCCCAAGGTTACAGAGCAGACAAGTGGTGGAGCAGGGATTAGAACCCAGGTACTTCTGACTCCCTAACATGTGCCATGGGCTTAAGGGGTGCAGATCCAGGTGCATAATAGGGCACCCCACCAAGCTGATTTATCCAGGGTCTCCTGTGCCCCTTGGGATACCCCAGTGTAACCTCCTACCATTTCCTCTTGCCAAGGCTGTGATGGACTGGTCCTCCCACCCTCTTCCCAGCTTCTTCCTCTAGACCGTAAGCTTATTATGGGCAGGGAATGAGTCTGTTAATTCTATAGTATTGTACTCTCCCAAGCACTTAGTACAGTGCTGTGCACATAGTAAGTGCTCAGTAAATACCATTGATTGATTGATTGACTATGGTCCAAGGCAGTCAGTCAGTTGTATTTATTGAGCACATATTGTGTACAGAGCACTGTACTAAGCCCTTGAGCAAATACAATATAACAATATAACAACTATACTGTCTCCTGGCTCTGGGTGGAGTGAGAATAGCCAGGGCATGGGGTCAGCTTCTGGCATGGGCCAAAGATGTCCAATCTTTTGCAAGTCTCCTAGACCCCAGCCCCCTGGGACCTCTGGGGCACGCAGCACCTAACACTGTATCTTTGGAGCAGTCAAATGTTTCCGCAGCTTGGAGGATGCTTGGGACTCTTCAGCCCCTCCCCTGAAAACACATTTATTTTGACTTTCCTCGTTATGGGGAGGTTGGGCCGGCCCCCACCTTCCTAACCCGGGCTGTGCTGGCCACAGGCCGCAGAGGCCAGAAACCGCCAGCAGCCACTTGTGCAAGAAGCAAACCATCTTGGCCCGAGGTGACAGGCTCCTCTCGGACTATTAGCCAATCGCGGCCGCGTGTGTTCTCGGTTGGAGAGAAATTGGAAAGGCAGAAGGAAACGGCCCTCCAAGCCGGGCTGCAAATAGCAAAGAGCTCCCCATCCCGTGCTAGTCCGGACTGGCAGGCTCGGCACTTCCGGGCAGATTTCAAAAAATAAGTTTGCTGTTCTGAACGGGCCTCCATTTCCCAGCTGCAGAGTTTCCAGCTGGCTCCTCCAGGCTTGAAACCCATCCCAGTCCTTTGCACTGGAGGTGGAGAGAAAGTTAAGGAGTGAGGGGAAAGCAGATCTAGGTGCTGCCTTTAGTTTCTCCACACTGCCCCACAAACACCTTCCCCATTCCCCACCTCTCTGGGGGATTTAGTTACTAGGAGGTTTTTCCACCCTGATTCATGACACCTACATGAAACCCTGGGAGGGGGACAGAAGCAATCCCACCAGGAGAAAATAAACAGCAATTAAAATGCTTCTGGATGAGGGCCTTCAGAGGAAGAAATTGGTGGGGTGCAGGTCTCTAGGCTGGCATCAGGCTCCTGCTCCCAAGAATGTTTTCCAGTTCTCTCTGGAAGTAGGTATGGCTTTTCCCCCCTCCAACAAATGATGCTGATCTGTCCTGGTCTCTCCAAGAAGATGACAGGGACCCTGCTCCTCCTCCCCACACTCCCCCTCTCCTCCCCACCCTCCCCCTCTCTTTCCCAGTTTGACTCAGGGCCCAGAACAGACTAATGAATCCCATCCCGCCTGCTCACAATGTGAGCAGAAACGGTAAGCTGGGTGGGAGGAACCCTGGACTCTTTTTTTGGCTTCAGCTCATCCTGAAGTGAAGTTCCCTCTGAGAGCCTCTGATGATTGTCAGCAACCAAGCGACAAGAGAAGCCTTGTGGGGTACAGGACTCTGGATCGGAGGACTGGGGAGCGGGGGGTGGGGGGGGGGGGGGCATACAATGGGGCACAGTTCAAGAGGGGAAAATAGGTGTCAGAAGATGCTAATGAGATGCGTCCCAAGGATCTGGGAGGGAGAGCATGGCTTTAGGAAAGCAGCGTAGCTGGAGCTGTGCTGGAGACAGCACAGACCTGGGAGTCAGAGGCCTGGGTTCTAATCCCAGTTACTCCACATACCCGTTGGGTGACTTTGGGCAATTCGCTTAACTTCTCTGTGCCTGAGTTCCCTCATCTGCAACATGGGGATTCAATATCTGTTCTCCCTCCTATTTAGACTGAGGGTGCCACAGGGGAACTGATTATCTTGTATCAATCCCAGTGCTTAGTACAGTGCTTGACACATAGTAAGCACTCAATAAATACTATTATTATTATCATTCTTATAAATTGATCTCCAGATGGCCACTGATTGATCTATTGATCGGTGAGGTGCATCCTCCCATTCCACTTTGAAATAGATGCCTTAAGTGAGGAGCCAGCCCCTTAAGTGAGGAGCCAGCCCTCACAAAATGGTTGCTAGAAGTATGATCCTGACAGACCAAGCTTGAGTCCTGCTCTTCCTTCGAATCTCCCCTTAGCCCTCAGGATGGACCTCAAAAAGCAGAATTTGTCATATCATGGTTGACTCCCTCCCTCTCCCTCCCCCGATCCCCATTAGAAAGGCTCCTCTATCTATGATGTGGCTGATGTGGTTTCTGCTGTCCATTCTGTCCAGGCTGAAATTGTCATCTTATCTCCCTCTGAGCAACAATCTGCCCCAGATTGTATACATTCTAGCTGACTCTCAGGAAAGAGGTAGGGACCAGACTGGGGACTTGATCAAATTCACTGTTTAAGAATTGGAGTTTCAGGGAACCTGTTCTTGACACTGACTTGGCAAGTCATGCAACCCACAACCTAAAGGCTGATATCTTCATATGTCATATTGACAGAGGGAGGCTGGATTGATTTTCTTCTTCTCATGTCTTCTGAAGGTCAGTTACCTAACTGTAAAACCATCTCCCCACTCCTCAAAAATCCTCCAAGCGTTGCCTATTTTTCTCCAAAATCAAACAGAAACTCCTGACCATTAAGGCACTCAATGAACTCTCTCCCTGCTACTTAGCCTTGTTGCTCTCCCACTACACCCCAGCTTGCACACTTCATTCCTTTCAAACTAACCTACTTCCTGTGCCGTGTTCTCATTTTTCCAACTCAAACCTGTTGCTCACACCCTCCCTCCTGCTGAATTTCCTTCCCCCATCTCATCTGGGGACCAATGCTCTCACCACCTTCAGAGTCCTTCTGAAATCACATCTCCCCTAGGAAGCCTTCCTTGATTAATCCCTCATCTCTCCACCCTACATCCCTTCCTTCTGCCACTTCAGTACTTCCCCATTATCTAAGCATTTGGGTATCTCCTCTCCACCACCCACCATTCCCCTTTAGCATTGTTGGTACATATTAAACTCTGTTTGCTTCAGCCAGCCGTTAATTTATTTTAATGCTTCTCTCCCTCTCTTGATGGAAAGCTCCTTGAAGACAGGGATAATATATACTAATCAGTCAATCAATGGTATTTATTGAGCACTTACTGTATGCAGAGCACTTTAATGAGCACTTGAGAGAATGCAATATAACAGAATTGGTAGACACCTTCCCTGCCAACATGAAGCTTGAAGTCTATAGGAGAAGCTTACAATCCAGAGGTCTGACTGTATTGTACTCTCCCAAGAGCTCAGTATAGTTCTCTGCAAAAAGTATCACTTAATAAATAAGATTGATTGATTGCTTGAGTAAGCTAAAAATGAGCCATATAATCCAGTAGGCATTGGTTTCCCAAAGTTAGAATCTCAGGAAGCCTGATTTCCCTTCCAAACAGAACATGAATTGCATGAGATCGCACAGAATCTCTGGTCTGGGACCACTGGCATCAGATTTGATATTTTTGTGAAGGACCAGAAGGATAAGGACTGAAAAATCCTCATCTGGCCCTGGGGAGGGATCAATCATATCTTTTTTAGGCATATCTCTCGTATAACCACCCACAAGCACAATATTATTTCCCTCTAGAACATGTGCACTTTTTTCTTTCTAGACATAGACCGAAATGGTCTCCATAATTTTACAGTGTTCCAGCACTTCTCTTCTTTGTACAGGCTACCTCATTTGTTGAGCAGTAAAATTTAGTCAGTACCTCCTGGCTGATTTCAGCTGTATTTTTTTTGTTGTATATATTTCAGCAAAACAGTTTATGTTCACAATGTTCTCTAGTTGCATGCATACTTTAACATCCCTGAAAAACTTCAAATGAGGTTTCTGGCCAGGAGTATCTTATACTCCATAGGAAATTAGGGGTGTAGACTTCAGAAGATTGAGCAAACTGGGCCAGGTTGCATTGATTTATGATCATCTTGGCCCATTTCTCTGGACTTTCACTTACTTCTAGGTTCAGAGATCATTCAAAATGGCTTTTAGGAAACCATGAGCAAGCAGCAAGGGGTTCCAGGAAGCATAACCTTCTTGGGCCCCCAAATTCTTCCTATCAATGTATCTGAGGTTCTCGACAATAATAATAATCATGGTATTTGTTAAGTGCTTATTATGAGCTAAACAATGTACTAAACACATGGGTAGATACAAGATAATTGGGTCAGACAATGTTCTTGCCCCTCCTGGGACATGGAGTCTAAGGGGGAAGGAGGATAGGTTTCCTGAACTGTAAAGTGAGGATTAAATCTTATCCCCTCCTACTTAGACTGTGAACCCCATGTGGGACAGGGACTGTGTCCAACCTGATAAACTTCTATCTACCCCAGCACTTAGCACAGTGTTTGACATAGAGTAGGTGCTTAAGAAATACCATAGTTAAAAAAAAAAACCGGGCCTTTAATCTCCACTTCACAGAAAAGGAAACTGAGGTTCAGAGAAGTTAAGTGACTTGCCCAAGATCACATAGCCTGTCCTTCATCTTTTTATGGTATTTGTTAAGTGCTTACTATGTGCCAGGCACTGTTCTAAGCACTGGGGTAGGTACAATCTAATCAGATTGGATATATTCCACCTCCCTCATGGGGCTCACAGTCTTAATTCCCATTCTAGAGATAAGATACCTGAGGCAAAGAGAAGTTAAGTGACTTGCCCAAGGTCATACAACAGACAAGTGGCAGAGTAGGGATTAGAACCCAGGTCCTTCTGACTCCTAGGCCTGTGCTGTATCCACTAGGCCATGCTCCTTCGTCTTTCCATTTCTGGCCACTTCTTTTGCCTTCCACTCTTTGCTGCTCTTCCCATTCCCAATGTTGGACGCCTCTTTGTGCCCGCAGCCTCTGAATTGGGCAGACGGGCCTGCTCGGTTGCAACACAGCAAGGGTGCAGGGTTCATGTCTCCAGCTCATTCGCTTCCTTCCTCTTGCTCTTTCATCAGCACACTGGCCTGCCTCTCAAACTGTTTAACACTCCCTAACCCCACCAGGGCCACAAGAGCACCCGCAAGGATGGGAGGCTGTTTCCTCATTGTCCATCCTTTTGGACAAATCTAAATCAGCTTTCCGAGAACAGGCTGTTCCCTCAAGAAGGAAAAAGCAGGCAGAGACCCTCTTCCAACCAGACCGAGTTCCTTAAAGCAGATCCCAGTGAGTACAAGTCTGGTTGCTCCAGCTTCCTGCTTTGCCTATGCAGGATTTGCCCGTGCTGTAATCTAGAGTTAGACATGCAGCAACACAATCTTCAGCAAAGTCTATAAGAATCACTTAGGGCAGAGCCAGCTACCATCTCAGTAAGCAACAGATTAAGACCAGAAAATCCAGATCCTTTCATAAATCCATCCTGCACTCCATGACAATGATAATAATAATAATGGTACTTCTTAAGTGTTTACTTTGTGCCAGGCACTGTTCAAAACACTGAAGTAGATACAAGTTAATCAGGCTGGACACAGTCCCTGTCCCACAGGGGACTCACATTCTTATCCCCATTTTACGGATGAGGTAACTGGGGCACCGAGAAGTTAAGTGACTTGCCCTAGGTCCCGTAGCAGACATGTGGTAGAGCTCGGATTAGAACGCAGGTCCTTCTGACTCCCAGGCCCGTGCTCTATCCACTAAGCCACACTGCTTCTCTTATAAAAATAATAATAATTGTGTTCTTTGTTAAGTGGTTACTATGTGCCAAACACTATACTAGGCACTGGGTCAGACACAAGATAATTAGGTCAGTCACAGTCCCTGTCCTAAATGGGTCTCACAGTCTAAGGGGTAATTCTTTCCTGTTAGGATCATCCAATTTAAAAGACAACATTGACACGGATAGGAAATCTTATTTGATGAAGAGACCCACATTCATCACTGCTGGTTTGATGTAAGCATTGACTGAACACAAGGAGTGAATTCAATAATATCCCAAATTTTCCAACCTCTCTCCAGGCTGTATAGCCTGGTCTATACAGATGGATAATAATAATAATAATAACTGTGGTATTTGAGTATTTACTTTCTGCTAAGCACTGTACTAAGTACAAGATAATCAGGTTCCACATGGGGCTCGTAGTCTGAGTAGGTTGGAGAACAGGCATTTTGCAGATGAGAGAACTGAGGCACAGTGAAGTTGTGACTTGTCCAAGGTCACCCAGCAGGTTTGTGGAGGATCTGGGATTAGAGCCCAGGTCCTCTGACTCCCAGGCCTGTGCTCTTTCCGTTAGGCCACAACTGAATGCTCAATCAGGTGAAGTGTTTGTCGAATGTTCTCTGTGGTACAGAACAGTGAACTCAGCTCTACTGACAAGTTCATGATTACTGATCCGGGGCCAATGGGCCATTTAATTATCCTCAAGGTTGAGTCGGAAGTTCCGCTTCCAAGTATGTGGCATTGTGTGCCTACCAGGATCTAGTGTGTTATGCCAAGAGCCAGGCAGCCCAGGGATCTTGGAGAGATGGAACATATGGGCCAGCCCACAAAGGGCTCTCAGGGGGTATCACCCTGCAGGGTGGAAGAAGCATGAGAACATCTGATTGCCCAAGCCAGTATTGTTTTCCCGGGCTTCTGTTCTCTTTTCAAACAGAAATGTGCAGTGTGGAGTAATCGCAACACAAATTAACTCAGGTCGCACGGAAGTGATTTGTAACAGAGTTAAAATGACCAGAGATGCTCATTTTTAGAATCTCTAAGACGTTGTTTCCAAGTAAATTGTGGTGCCATTTGTAGTGTGACAGGGATTTTGGAGGCCCTAACCAGTCCCCTCTGCCCATCCTTCAGTCTGTGTGCCCCTGCCCTTGCCTTCTAGTGGGCACTGCTGATGCAGGAGAACTAGCTCAATAGTCGGGGATGGGGGAGAAGGGATATCAACCTACACATCAGGCAAAAGCTCCTCACCCTCGGCTTCAAGGTTCTCCATCACCTCGCCCCCTCCTACCTCACCTCCCTTCTCTCCTTCTACAGCCCAGCCTGCACCCTCCTCTCCTCTGCCACTAATCTCCTCACCGTGCCCCGTTCTCGCCTGTCCCGCCGTCGACCCCCAGCCCACGTCATCCTCCTGGACTGGAACGCCCTCCCTCCGCACATCCACCAAGCTAGCTCTCTTTCTCCCTTCAAAGCCCTACTGAGAGCTCACCTCCTCCAGGAGGCCTTCCCAGACTGAGCCCCCTCCTTCCTCTCCCCCTCCTCCCCCTCCCCACCCCCCCCGCCTTACCTCCTTCCCCTCCCCACAGCACCTGTATACATGTATATATGTTTGTACATATTTATTACTCTATTTTATTTGTACATATTTATTCTATTTATTTTATTTTGTTAATATGTTTTGTTTTGTTCTCTGTCTTCCCCTCCTAGACTGTGAGCCCACTGTTGGGTAGGGACTGTCTCTATACGTTGCCAACTTGTACTTCCCAAGCGCTTAGTACAGTGCTCTGCACACAGTAAGCAGTCAATAAATACGATTGAATGAATGAATGAATAGAGGTGAACTAACCACCTTTGGGAGAGCCATGATAACATTTTAACTTGAAATTGTTTGGGAATAGATGGCCTAGACCATGTTGGCAAGTGCTGTTAGCCAGCAGAGAACATGCAAATGTATACAAAACATGTTACCCCGCCAACTCCCATTATTTACTTCCCCTGACTATAGTGAGTGGATGCTACTATAGAAACCCAGTTTCTTCACTGTTTTCAGTTCCAGAGGCTAGCAGCATATACCTAACAGTGGTGAGGAGAAAAGAATGGACAAAGAGTGAAGACAGGGGTAAAATATGTCTTCGGGTTATTCCAGGAGACTCTGGAAGCAGCAGATCCTCTGGTCAATTCATCTTTTCCCCCAAATAACAGGTCAGCAATAGTAGACCACAAGACCACACAGCATGCGACTCCATGCTCAGACCCCAATTTAACTCCAGGATATTAGCCATAATCAATCCCTCAATCAACCAATGGTATTTATTGAGTGCTTACTGTCTACAGAACACTGTACTAAGTGCTTGGGAGAGTTCAATACAATAGATTTGGTAGAATCTAGCCATAGAACTTGAGTCCCAGCTGGGTGTTCTGGACACTTGAGGTGGGAGATTTGGAATCTCTGTGACTCTCGGAAGTAAGAGTTATCTTAGAAGTTTGGGGAATGATGAAAAGAAAACTTTCATGCTCTTCCTCTGAGGGCTCTGGTTCTCAATTTTCCTCTCTTCTCCACCTCTAGGAATCTTTCTTTCCCTAATCTGTCCCTTGATGCTTTAATTGATGTTTCTTTCTTTGTGACCACAGTGAAGTAAATGGATAAATGGGGTCAGAAGGAAACACTCCTTCCCTGTTTCTGCTCTTCATCATCTTCATCAAAGAATGCTTACTGTTTGCAGAGCACTGTATAAGTGTCTAGGAGAGTACAATATGACAGAGTGGGTAGACATTTTGGCAGATAGATTCTAGTTCTACCAGCCTGGAAAAATGTTCACCTTCCTCAAGGACATATTTTCCAACATCACAGTTAATACTATGCATGAGGGCAGTGAGCAAGAAAGAGGGCAATAAATTCAAGCCCTAAAGCCAGGTTATAGGTTATATTTTGGCCCATAATTTACAGGAAAGCAGACATCATGCTGCCTGCTCCTTAACTGAGCTTTGGATTGCAATTCTGTTCCACGAAGCTGCACCTGGGAAAATTGGGAATCTGTCTCCTGTCCCTTGAAGGAATCCTGAGCATTTCCTAGGGAGCCAGTGGGGAACTCGACAGGAGTAAAGGAATCAAGTCCTGGGAAACAGGAGCAGGAGATATAAATTAAGAGCTGAAGTTGCTGTGTATCTTTGCTCATAATCAAACCAGCCACTACATGTTCATTATACAATTCAATCTTGCACAAATAAGCCTCTGGCCATTTTTATTTTTCTGCTCTTCTTTATTGACTCTTCCTGGACTTCATTCCTTCAATCACATTTATTAAGCACTTGGTATGCAATGCACTGTACTAAGCGCTTGGGAGAGTACAATATAACAATAAACAGATACATTCCCTCCATCATTAGCTGGGTCTTTCCCACTTAAAGCTGCACTCTCCTAACACTTCCCCTTCAAAGATAACGATGATAATAATAACAACAATAACAGTATTTATTAAGTGCTTAACATGTGTCAAGCACTGTTCTAAGTGCTGGGATAGATACAAGTTATTCAGTTTGGACACGGTCCCTGTTGTACACAGGGCTCACAGTCTAAGTAGGGAGAACAAGTATTTAATCTCCATTTTACAGATGAGGAAACTAAGGCACAAAGAAGCGAAATGATTTGCCCAAGGTCATACAGCAAGCAAGGTCATACAGAGCTGGGATTAGAATGCAAATTATCTGGCCCATGCTCTTGCCATTAGGCTATGCTGCTTCACCTTTATACCAAATGCATGTCTTCACATGTTTGGTATTCTAAAATCAATGTACAGTTTAAAGATTTATTATTATTATCATTACTAGTAACAGTAATATTAATAATAATAATTTCAGTATTTGTTAAGTGCTTACTAAAAGCTGGGGTAGACGCAAGACAATAAGTTTCCACATGGGACTCACAATCCCCATTTAGCAGATGAGGGAACTGAGGCATAGAGAAATTAAGTGATATGCCCAAGGTCACCCAGCAGGTACGTGAAAGAATAAGGATTAGAACCCAGGTCCTCTGACTCCCAGGCCCAAGTTCTTTCCACTAAGCTATGCTGCTTCTCATAAATTAACATTTTTGCTTTAATATTTCAGTTAGTCTTATGGACTATCTTCTCATTCTCTTCTTAAAGTATCTTTGAGACCTTAAATATCTTAAAGCCATTCCTTGCATAATTCACCCTTAGTATTGGTGATTTTCTTCAGATTTCCACCTGCATTCAAATAATCAATGAATCAACCAATTAATCCAGCATTATCTAGGGTATTCTCATTCATCTTCCTTGAGTCCAGATTCTTTTAAGCACCTGATATTCACCCCACTTTCAGTCCCATAGCACTTATATACGTATCCTTACACTCTGTCATTTCCCGATCTATAGTTTATTTTAATGTCTGTCTCCTTCCCCAGACTGTAAGCTGCTCGTGGGTAGGGATCATGTTCACCTATTGTACTGTACTCTCCCAAATGCTTTGCAAAGCATGCCGCACACAAAAAAACCCTCAAAAATTACTACTGATTGATTCTAAAATTTCTTTTTCCATGCCTGATGTTCTACTCTAGGGTAAAGATTTCACATTCTTTCTTTAGATCTGTCCCCTTTCTATGCCATCCTAAAATCCTTATCCTCCCAATATTTTCTGCTGACCTATCTAACTTTATCATCCTTCTTTAATTTGGGCAAATCATGAGAACATCTGTCTTGCCCTAAGCTTTCCTTTACATTTGCTTTTCACACTGTTTGGATTAACTATTTGGCCCTGCTCTTGGCCCTGAGGAAAGAACATGGCTCTGGGAATTAAGAAACCGGGTTTCTAGTCCCAGCTCTGCCTGTGACAGGATAATGTTGGTAAAGTCTCCGAATGTACTCTGAGTTCATTCATTCAATTGTATTTCCTGAGCACTTACTGGGTGCAGAGCACTGTTCTAAGTGCTTGGGAGAGTACAATACAACAATAAATAGACACATTCCCTGCCCACAACAAGCTTACAGTCTAAAGGGTAGACAAACATTAATATAAATAAACTACAGATATGTATGTAAGTGCTGTGGGGCTGGGAGGGGGGAAGAATGAAGGGAGAAGATCAGGTAGTGGGAGAAGAGGAAAGTGGGGCTTAGTCAGGGCAGGCCTCTTGGTTGAGATGTGCATTCAATAAATCTTCGAAGGAGTGGAGAGTAATTGTCTGTTGGATTTGAGGAGGGAGGTCGTTCTGGGCCAGAGGCAGAATGTGGATGAGGGGTCAGCAATGAGATAGACTAGATCGAGGCCTAGTGAGAAGGTTAGCATTAGATGAGCGAAGTGTGTTATTTTGCACCCCTGGCTGCCTAGTCTCTTATTGCACACTGCGTCCCAGTGGGAATGTGACTGTCAGATGAGAGAGGTGCTGAATAAGCCGCTAGCTCTATAATCAAGTCCTCTGTTCAAATTCTCTTCCCTGAAGTCTTTGGACTGAGGCTCCTCTGACATTTCTGAAGGGAGACTCCATCATCATCATGAATCATCCTTTCCCTCTCTGGTCTCTTTTCCAAATTTGTCTGAAGCCTAATTCCGACTACTTTCCTCCCAAATAGTAGCTTTGCTGGAGACCCTTCCCTTGTCAAAAGTATGGATCAGTCATTTAATAACTTCAAATAAAGGGCCTTTTCTGAATCTTTTCCAAATGTAAATAGTCTTTTTACTCTTTGGGCCCTATTTTTGGATGATCCATCTGACTGAGCTGGAAGTGATAAAAAGAAAGTTATATTCTAATGAAATGTCTTAAATGAGAGCTACTAAAGTGTAGCCCAGTGAGATGAGGGAAATGGGGCCAGAGAAAGGCAGAGGGGCAGTTAAGTTTGTGATTCTAGTCCTTTATGTTAGCTTGAAGAGTCTTTAGTTAAAAATATATTGGGTAGCATAGAGGAAATCCAGCAGCAGACTGGAAGTCAAGAGGCCTAGGGAGGTAGTGTGGAAAGGATATGGATCTGGGAATCAGGAAACTCAGCTTCTAGTACCACTTCTGCCACTGTTGGCCCTTGGGCAAGTCACTTTACCTCTCTGTGCTTCCATTTCCTCATCCGTAAATGGAGATAAGGTAGCTGCCCTCCCTACTTCTTAGATTGTGATCCCCATGTGTGACAGACTATGTCTGTTCTGGTTACTTTAAATCTACCCAAGCTATTAGCATTTTGCTTGGCTCATAGTAAGTGCTTAATAAATACCAAAATTATTCATAATTATTACCAAGGTTATGACTCTGTTATTTGTCTGGGTTATTATTTCTGGTTCTGACTGTGATATGCTGCCTCAGGCAAAGAAACACAATCCTGACTCAGCCTCCATGCTTCCCGGGGTCAATTCCTGAGCCAGGGTCAGGCCCCACCTTCCTCCTTTCTTCACCAATTCCTTCAAAATCCTGAGGAGATGAGGGCTGATATTAGCAGAGGTGGTAGTTATAAGGAAGGGAGTGCAAGGACAGGGGAAATGGGTAGTGAGTAGAAACGAAGTTCTTGCAATGCCCTGTCATCTTGGCTTCAACCCATGGACTAGTTGCACTGACAGGAAAAAATGAAGTCCAGGCCTGATGAGGGACCTTGGGTGAAGAACCTTCAGCCCCCAACATCACCTGGGTGTCTGTCCTTTCCACTCTGGCCCTAGATAAATTATGCCAATTTATCATCTGCTCTCCCTTCTTCAAATTGGATATTCCTCTGGGTTTCCTAAATTTTTCAAGTTTTGTAAGGAACGTTTAGGAGAGATGAGAGAAACTGACAATTACAGAACCCAGCAGTCCGCAGGAATTCCCCCGGCCCTGACTTTGGGCTCATTGTTAGGCTCATTTTACATCTGTTCTTCTCTCTTCTGCTTGCCATATCCTGCTTGTGTCATTAAATGCATGGGAGAGAAGCACTGAGAAAATAAGAAAAGCAAGCTTCTAGTGCTTCTGGACTAGGACAGGGAGAGGATATATCTGCCTGCCCAGTTGTTTACATGTATCTATTTGGGATAATAAGCTGTTCAGAAAGTGGTCTCCTCCTGAAATGACTTGTATTTGTCCAGGCCCTATATTTCAAAGGCAAGTGTCTTATTGTCTCACCCTTTTCAATCTGAGGTATTTGAGTGCTTATTCTAGGCAGAGCACTGTACTAGATAGCTGGGAAAGTATAAATGAGTAAGTAGAAATAGTTCCTGCTCCCAAGGAGCTTAGAGTCTAGTGGGAGAGACAGACATTAAAATAAATTACTGGTAGGGGAAACAACTGAGTAAAAGGATATGTACAAATGTGCCCAATTAGGAGGGGGTGGATGAGTATCCAATTGTTTAGGGGGTATTGACTTAAGGGCATAGATGATACAGAAAGGAGGAAGAATAGAGTGGGGGAAATGAGAGATTAGTCAGGAAGAGCTTTCTGGAGGAGCTGAGTCTTTAGTGTGGGGGGGGAGAGTGGTGGTCTTTTGGATATGAAAGGGGAGGGAGTTTCAGGCAGGAGGGAAAGGCTTGAGCTTGGGGTTGACAGTGAGAGAGATGAGAGCAAAGTGCAGTGAATAAGTTGGCATTAGAGGAATGAAGTGTGAAGGTTGGGTTGAGGTTAAGTAGAGGGGAGAGAACTGATTAAGTACCTCTGTGAGGTTAAGAGGTAGGTATTACTATTCCCATTTTACAGCTAGGGAAATTGAAGTTTTGGGTAACTACCCCCAAATCACTCGGCTGATTAGAGGCAGAGCTAGCTCAGGTCAAGAGCTTTATTTACCTGGACTACTGAGAAGTTTCTCCCCTTCTAGTAGGTGCCTGTTCATAAACACTGAAATTGTTGAAAAAGTAGTTCTTTCTATCTCTGAGTTTCTTTATATCTATCAAAAGCAGGAATTCCCTTTACTAGGCTTAAAAGAATGCTATCCTCATGTCAGCCTCGCTCATGTTGACAGGAACCAGAATATATAGCTTTCAGGATGGATTCGTTTTCCGAGAATCCTTTCTGTAAATACACAAAATAAGAGCTGCAGAAGCCAAGGGAGGTTATGGGAATTGGGTTCCTTTGGGTCCGTACCTTGCACTTCCTGCTGTGCAATAACTGCCCAGAGCCCTTGATCCAAATGTAGCAACACCACTGACATCTGGAGGAGGTTCGAAGTCTTCTCCACAGCTCTCCTTCCCCACAAAACTTCAAAGAAGCTGCCTTCTATTGCCATTGGAAATCTGCACAACCCTCTCAGATAAAAACTGGGAGGTGGTGATAACGTTCTGTCCTCCATGACCAATTGATTGTGTAATAGCCTTTTTTGTGGGAACAACTGTGCAAATGTGGATTGTGTGAAGGGAGCTATTGCTGGGGCTGGAGAGGCAAGACCTAGGGATTCTGTCCCACAGGACTCAGCCAGAAGCCATGAGCCTCATCCTTGCCTACTCTGCTCCCTCAGATTTTCTCCTTGCTAAATGGGAAGAAGGCTGTTTGGGCAGGAGTGAAATGACAGTTCAGAAACTAGGAGCTCGAACCCATAATGCAAATGAACTTATCTCTGTGTGCAGATAACCATTTGGGAATATTAGTGAATTTTTTAAAATCACTGATTTAGTGAGTAAATTGGCATCCTTGTGCCTCACTTGATTGTAAGTTCCCTGAGAGTAAGGATCATGTTTTTGCTTCTGTGAACTTTCCCAAGTGCTTAGTACAGTGCTCTGAACCCAATAGGTAGGAACTCAGTAAGCATTATTCACCAAGGAAGAATTCATATAAACTTGACATTCACTTGAGGGAAAGCTACTGGAATAAGTAAAGGACCCACAAGTCTAAGAAAACTTCCTCTGAATTCCACAGCCCCATCCAGTTATTGCTCCACCTCCCTCCTCCCATTCTGGTCCAAACTCCTCTAAGGAGTTCTATACCCTGCTACCCTCATTTTCTCTCCTACAACTACCTTCTGGACCCTCTACAATCTGATTCCCACCCTCTTCACTCCACTGAGTCTGTTCTCTCCATGGTTACCAGTGACCTCCTGCTTTCCAAGTATATTCTCTCCTAATCCTCTATCCTAATCCTCCTTGACTTCTGGGTTGCTTTCAACACTACGAAAGCCTCACTTCTGGATACACTACCTAAATTTGGTTTTACTAGCACAGTTCTCTCCTGGTTCTCCTTTTTTCTCTGCCTGCTCTTTCTCCATCTCTTTCACCAACTCTTCCTCTACTGCTTACATTCAAACTGTGAGTGTTCCTCAAGGCTCTCTTTTAGATCTTCTTCTCATTTAACTCAACACTCACTTCCTTGGAAAAGTCACCTTCTCTCATGGTTTCAACTTCAGTGTTCCCTCAGATTTTCTCCTTGCTAAATGGGAAGCAGGCTCTTTAGGCAGGATTGAGATGACAGTTCAAAAACTGTGTTTCTGTGGAAGCAACTCCTGTACCTGATCTCCCTCCTTCGCCACTGCTCCAAATCCCCTCCTGCCTCTAGGACATTGATACCTGGATGGCCCACTGGCGCAGCAAACTCCTCATCTTCCATCCCAAATCCTCTCCTCTACCTAACTTTCCTATCACATTTGACAGTGCTACATCTCCACCTTCTAAATCCCCATCCTTGAAGCCTACAACCTGGACATAATCCTGGACTCCTCCTCCGTCCACTGCCAAATCCTGTCAGTTTCTCCTACACAACATCTCCAGTCTTTCCACCCCTTTCCTCTCAATCCAAATGGACAGCACACTGGTCCAGGCACTTGTCATATTCTAGTTTGACTATTGCATCAGTCTCCTCACTGGTCTCCCTACCTCCAGTCCCTCTCCAGTCCACACTTCACCCTGCTGCTGGATCATTTTTCTCAAACTCCATTCAGCCCCCTCCTCAGAAATCTTGCCCAGTGCTCTTCACATCAAGCAGGAATTCCTATCCATTGGCTTTAAGGAACACAGTCAATCTCTTCTTCCTCCTTTCCTTCTTCCACTACACTTCAGCTTGTACTCTTTGCAGCTGCCAAGCTAACCTACTCACTGTGCCTCTTTTTTGTCCCTTCCTTTTTTAATCCCTTTTCCAAGGCCTTCCCGTTGCCTGAAAATCCCTGCTGCATCAAATCTGACAGACCCCCCACTTCAAAAATCTTGAAATCTCTCCTCTTCCAGGTAGCCTCCCCCAATTAATTTCTTCTCTCCTTTCCCCAACTGCCACCTCAGCTCCTCTGTACTACCTGAGAACTTGTGAATCAATCATATTCATTGAGCACCTATGGTGTCCAGAACACTGTACAAAACATAGTTTTACCACTGAGCCTAAAGTAAGGATATTAGTACAAAGTACTTGAATATCAATGCTGTAGAGAGCACTGAGAAGAGTTATAAAGAAAGAAAAAACCTAAGATAGCTTTTTTCCACAATCCAAAATACCTCACCCTACTTGATGAAAAACAGCCCAGTTATTTACCCTGGGCAAACTTGACATTAATGATTCTTGAAAAGAGTAGTCTCTTTTCCCTCTCTCCAGCCAGAGTCCTCCATATCCCAATATTTAAGGGAGAGGCTCCCTACCTGTGAGCAAAGGCAATCAAACTAAAGTGAATAAAAAAGCTAACTACGGGATGTTCATTCATCTGGATTTAATCAATGAATGACATTTATTGAACACTTGCTAGGTGTAGAATTCTGTACTAAGCATTTCAGAGAGTATAATACAACAGAATTAGCAGATACATTCCCTGCCCATAACAAGTTTACAAACTGGGCAGTTTGGTTTTCTTCAGCTCTTATGTCCCCTGCCTGGAACCCTAGGCTAAGGGAGTTAGCAAAGATTGTCCAGCTTTCTTGAGTGCTGCCAGTGATCACCTTAAATGAGAAGCAGACAAGTTATCTGTTAGCTTCTTCCTTCATCTCTGCTGCCATAGGAAGGGAATAGCTTTGGTTTATCCACACCCTGAGTCAGAGGCTGCTGGAGAATGAGGGCTGTATCGCAGTGACTTTTCTCACTTGCTACTGCACCAGTGCAGACACTGGAGGTTAATTCTTCAATGGCTTGATTCCATTCAGATTTTCTACTGGCTTGGTTGCTAAGGAGGCAGCCTGGGACAGGGGATAGCCTTTAGCTGAGCAGGAAACCTCACTTCACTCGCACAGAGAGCAGGCTTGGGATGGCAGCTGTGAAAACAGCATTGGCCTCCCTAACAAGTCCCGGAATAAGCATGACCTTTCTGTATCTCTTTCTATTTCATTCTTGGGTTTCAAGGAATATTGTCTGAAGATTCACTTAATGTGTTTGTTTTAGATGGATACTAGTGGTTCTCTTTACTTTCAAATGAGGAGTGGAAGCATGTGAGGAAAGCTAATTGTAAGGGGCAGAAGTCTTTGGATAATAATGTACTTGGGTCTAAAACCTATGTGACCCAATGAGGGGGCCTTGAGTAACAATAGTGAAGCCCATTTGCTACTGAAAAACTATTTGCAAAACTGAAGTAAGAGGCTGTTGGCAAGGAGAATGCAATATAATCAATTGCTAAATTATATTAATGGAAAGAGCACAGGCCTGGGAGTCAGAGGACCTGGATTCTAATTCCAACTCTCCCAAATGCTTGCCGTATGATTTTGGGCAAGTCACGTAACTTCTTCATGCCTCAGTTTTCCTGTTCTCCTTACTTAGTCTGTGAACCACATGTGGGACAGGGACTGTGCCCAACCTAATTGACTTGTATCTACCCCAGCACTTAGAACAGTGTTTGACATGTAGTAAGCATTTAACAAATACCAATAAGTATTATATATATATATGTACTATATATATGGTACTTCCCAAGCGCTTAGTACAGTGCTCTGCACACAGTAAGTGCTCAATAAATACGATTGAATGAATGAATGAATATGGAGAGAGAAAGAGAGAGAGAGTGGAGCTAATGGGAGAAGCAGCCAATAGAAGCTCAAGCCTCTGTCATTACTATGTTCACACCAATCAAACCCTTCAAACTGACAGGCGTGTAGCAGGGTTCCCCTGGGAAAAGTCCAGAGCCTTGGAACTGCTACTTTTGGAGTTCCCTATTCCAGAAGTAATAATTGACCCTGACATTTATGGATCTAGTGAAGAAAAACGGTCCATTTTCCACCCAGGCAGAATGATGCCTCAGCAAAATTCTTCCAAGCTGCCGGAGCCGTGGTGTCAGCAATCCATCCTGGATTGGAGACAAAACTGGAGACAATCTGGTTACGGCACTTCTCAGCTCCAAGTCCTTAACGAGGTGGCAAATGGCCCAAGATAATGAACTGGCATGAAAAGATCCTGTTTTCGGTGTGTGTATGTGTGTGTGTGTGTGTTTATTTTTTTCTTTTTGGCTGGAAGCCCAACAAAATTTTGCAAATCATGGTCATTCCAAAGGGAATATCTCTGTCTAGTTAGTTTATTTGTTTGTACATATGTTTGGTAACTAGGGTCATGGGTTTTAAAGTGTTGCCTTGTCTCAGAACTATGACTTGGCTTTGAGTGGTTTATGCAATATTGTTAATAATAGAAATGCACTTTGTTTTCAATTAAAGCGTAGACCCATTGGATATGCTACTTAATGCTCATGGGTAAAAGGTAACTGAGGATATTTTGCAAGAAGGGTGTTGAATTAATCATTTCAGGGAATTCGGCAGAGAATCATGACTGGATTTTGTAGTCAACTTGTGCCTGTAACTTCCTAATAATATCCAATCATTCTGGGGTCTTAAAGACTGAGGCTAGTAGGGTGAAACTAGTCTGAACTTTTAAGAGATGCATCAGCCCTTGCCATTTATTTCCACGGACAAATTTGAAGCAGACCAAGGGCTAGAGATGGAAGGGCTTAATTATGGGTTCCTTTTTGCTGCATGCTGCCTAATCTTTCTTTTGCTTGTATTATGCTTCTGTCATGCTTTCCCAAGCATTTAGTACCATGCCCTTAATACATGCCACTATTTCTATCTATTGAGGAAGAGCTATTTTCAAAAATGAGTCATTTGCCAAAGAGAGTGGAGGGAGGGTGTGAATGTGGTTGAAAAGACCTTTGCATAATTGACGAACAACTCAGGACCAAGAGGGTGAACAAAAGTTTTCTCTCCAAGGTGGATATCATGCTCATCAGCTCATCTATTAGCAAGCCTCCTTCTAAGGGTCAAAGAGGGTCAGTTGAGCTGATGAGACCCCATACCTTTGGAGAAAAAAGGGTTACAGGTAAGTAATTTCCGTTTCTTTCCTGCTTTTACCATGGGATCAGAATAGAGCAGGGACAGCACTGGTAGTAGAATAGTAATAATAATATAATTGTGGTATTTGCTGAGTGCTTACTATGCATCCATTAGTGTTCTAAGTGCTCAGAAACATACAGGATGATCAGTAGTAGAAACTATTGGCCTGCAAAGAAGCTCTTTTTTCCCACTTTGCTCCATTTTAGAGCCCCTTTTGTGAAAGAGTTCATGCAACTTGGCCAGTTAAATTCACTTTGGATATGAGTCTGGCTCAGAAGACTCTTTTCTTTTAATTATGTGTTAAAGTAATCGATTTGGCCATTCAAAATTGGCCTGGAGAAAACACAGGGGTTGCACTTTAGGGAATAATCCTATATTGGCTGAGACTGTGGAACAGATCATCTTTCAGGGATTTTTTTATCTATTTTAATGAGAACGCAGCAAAATATGCTCCTTTCCTTCTGTTCTTTTGTTCATGGAGAAAAGACATCACTTTGGAGAAAATTGCATCTCCTTTCTGCTTAGACTGCACCTGTGACCTGAGTGGCTGAGCAGCCTTTCACAATCAGCATGCCTCTTCTACTTCATGGATACACAATCCGCCCCTAAGCCTCTCCCATTTGCTCCTCCCAGATAGTCTGGCTATTTTATTTCTGCTTTTAGTCTTCCATCATCTTGCACCTAAGGCAGAGAGGGAATTTCATTTCACTTCAACTTGGGTTTCCCTGTTTCCTTCCACCCCCACCAAGTTTTGCTTCTGACTCCTAAGCTTATTAGCTCTGATTTCAAGATGGCTTTGATGTGCACCTTTTAAAGTGAAACCACTGGGACTCCATGAGGTTGAGCAGTGTTGTGGTCGGAATCAAGGCAGACCAAAACAGAGAGTTCACAAAGCAGCATCAGATTGTCATTTTAATTCATCTGTTTAACAGGGTTTAGCATCAAACAGAATTGCCCCTGTCAGATACTCTCTGCTGCTACTCTTTTCTTTTTGTACTTACATGCTAAGCACTGTTCTAAGCACTGGGGTAGACATAAGCTAATCAGGTTGGACACAATCTCTGCCCCACATAGGGCTCACAGTCTTACCCCCCTTATACTTTTAGACTGTGAGCCCACTGTTGGGTAGGGACTGTCTTTATATGTTGCCAACTTGTACTTCCCAAGTGCTTAGTACAGTGCTCTGCACACAGTAAGCACTCAATAAATATGATTGATTGATTATACAGATGAGGTAACTGAGACAGAGAAGTTAAGTGACTTGAACAAGGTCACCCATCCAACAAATGGTGGAACCGGGCTTAGAACCCAGGGCCTCCGATTCCCAGGCCTGTGTTCCTTCTTCTAGACCATGCTGCTTCTCTACTCATCTGTTTCTTTCCTCAACCCTCTTCTGCCTGCCATTCACAAGAAGCCTTGTGGTCAAGTAGAAGGAGCCCAGGACTGGGAGTCAGAGGACTGGGTTCTAATCCTGGCTTATCCACTGGTTGGCCGTGTGACCATAGGTAAGTCACAACTTTTCTGAGCCTCAGTTTTCCCATCTGTAAAATGGGATTCACTACCTTTTCTCCCTCCTATTTAGACTGTGAACCCCGTGTGAGAATTATCTTGTATCTACCCCAGCACTTACAGTGTTTGACACATAGTAAGCACTTAACAAATATCATGATTATTATTATCGGTGGGATGTTTGTCCAAGGTAAATGGGTTGGACATTATTACTATTATTATTTTGCACTCATCTGTACCACAAGTCCTAGAATGCTTTCAAGAGCTAAATTGGAATAGGCTCAGTTAGGATTTCAGGGATTGCTCTAACACTGAATTCTTCTTATCAGCTAGACACAGGGAGCTCATTATAACACTTTAAACACCCTTTTACCTAGACTGTTGACTTCTAATTCTAGTGTTTCTTACAGGGAGTCTCCCTCCATCTCTCTCTCTCTCTCTCTCTGAGCAGTCTCTCACTGTCTTTGAGGTAAGCACACCCCCCACCCCCTGCCAAGCACAGGGACCAAGGCTAATTCCCAGGTGTGTCTGCTAATTCTTAACATGTCTATCAATTCTGTTATATTGTACTCTCCTAAGTGCTTAGAACGGTGCTCTGTACAATGCTCAATAAATACCATTGATTGATTGATATGCATTCTCTCCCAGAACTTAGTACAGTAAGTTCTTAATAAATACTATTACTATTACTACTAAGGTGGCAGAGTTTACTTTGACTTATCAAGGGACTTTTGTCCCTAGCCTTGAAGCACCTGAAGCTATGGATCAGTTCAGTGTGGCTTAGTGGATTAGTGGATAAGCACAAGCCTAGGAGTCAGAAGGACCTGGGTTTTAATCCTAGCTCTACTTCATGTCTTCCCTGTGACCTTGGACAAATCGCTTAACTTCTCTGGGCCTCAATTAACTCATCTGTAAAATGAGGATTAAGAGTGTGAGCCCCATGTGGGACAGGGATTGTGTCTAACTTGATTAACCCGTTTCTACCCCAGCATTTAGAACAGTGCTTGGCACAAAGTAAGCACTTCACAAGTACCATAATTACTATTACTAATTATTATTATTATTATTCCTTATAGTCTTCCTCTGTGCCTCATCCACTCTGGGCTCAGGGGTGAGCTACTGTGAAGGGAACTTGGGCACTTGCCTGGTGACTCATGGGTAAACTGTACATCATGTGATTTTCCAGAAGGAGGCAGAGAGCAGCAAGATGCTTTCACTTACCCCCTAACTCCACCACATAGTAATGCCACATGGAGCATGGAGCATGACCCATCTCCAGAAGCCTTGCCCCTGGGAACCCTGCCCAGATGTCTGGTATTTTAGGGCATTGCCAGGGCATTGCCACTCTGCTGGGTGGAGGAAGTTCCACCCCATGCAGATGCTCAATGACCAAGAAGCAGGGAACAAAGCCAGTGTCTTACCAGTTTTTTCATAACTACTCACTGTACCACCAGCCTTGTCACTGAACTTCAACCTCATCTGCCTCACCAGAACCCCTCGCCCACATCCTCCCTCTGGCCTGGAACTCTCTCCTCCTTCATATAACAATAATAATTATAATGGCATTTGTTAAGTGCTTACTATGTGCAAAGCACTGTTCTAAGTGCTGGGGGGATTCAAGGTGATCATGTTGTCCCACGTGGGGCTCACAGTCTTAATCCCCATTTTACAGATGAGGTAACTGAGGCTCAGAGAAGTTAAGTGACTTGCCCAAGGTCACACAGCAGACACGTGAGGGAGTTGGGAATAGAACCCATGACCTCTGACTCCCAAGCCCACACTCTTTCCACTGAGCCACGCTGCTTCTCCAACAGACTATCACTCCCCCCACCTTCAAAGTGCCCCAATATCATATCTCCTCCAAGAAGTCTTCCCTGATTAACCCACCTATTCACCCTCCCTCCTACATCACCTATGCACTTGAGTCTGTATCCTTTAAGCACTTAACACTCACCTCATCCCCAGAGCAATTATGTACATATCCTTATACTCTCCCATTTCCCCTAACTGTACTTTATATTAACGTTTGTCTCCCCCATTAGACTTAAACCTCATTGAGGGCAAGAGCATTGTCTTCTGTATTCTCTCAAGCACTTTGTACAGTGCTCTGCACACAGTCAGTGCTGAATAAATACCATTGATTGGTCAATAATACCAGACTGGTCCCATTCTTTCTCTGATATTGAACTCAAAGCTGTGCAAGACTTTCTTACCTAAAGCTTCTACAAAATGAGATCCTAAAATTTTGACATAGAAATAAAAGTCTAGGCAAAGTGGCTGACTTTCAGTTTGTTGGCCAGACAACTTGACAATTTTATTCTCTTCCCCCCTGAGTTCTAAGGCAACAGATTTTTTATAGAAGCAGTGTGACTGCTTGGAAAGAGCATGGCCCTGGGTTCTCGTTCAGGCTCTGCCACGTGCTTCCTGTGAGACCTTGGACAAGTCACTTCTTTGTGCTTCAGTGATAATCCCTCATCTGTAAAATGGGGATTAAGACTGTGAGTCCCATGTGGAACATGGGCTGTGTGTCCCATCTGATGAGCTTGTATAAGCCCCAGTGCACAGTGTGGTGCCTGGAACATAGTTAAGCACTTAACCAGTGCAATAAAAAAAAAACCCTAAAAAAACCTGTTCTCCCTCCCCCTCAGACTGTGAACCCCATGTGACACAGAAACTGTGTCCACCCTGATTAAGTGTAGTGCTTGGCCCACTGAACAAACTACTTTTATTACTACCGTCCCAGCCCAAACCTAGTCTATCTTTTGCAATTTCACTGAATTCATTCAATCATATTTATTGAACGTTTTCAGTGTGCAGAGCATTATACTAAGCACTGAATCCTCTTATGATTTTCCTACCAGTAAGCTGGACGGGATATTCACTTTCTTTCGCCTCTGTTTAGGGTGATACAGAGTTTTTGCGAGCTACTCACTACATGCCTCTTCAGACTTAAACAGCACTATGTACATATCTATTTTTATATATTGTAAAGTATTTTATTAATGTCTGTCTCCCTTTCTAGACTCTAAGCTCACTGTGCACAGAGAATATGTCTACCAACTCTGTTGCTCTGTAACTTCCCAAGCACTTAGTATAGTGCTCTGCCTATGCACACTTTGCACTCAGTAAATATCATTGATTGATTCCATCTTCGGCTTATTTTTCTTTACCAGTTTGTGGTTACATATTTATTTTTTCAAAATACCACAGGGTATGAGGGTTTTTCGAGAGATAGGGCTTAGTGTCTCTGGACGCTCTATCCTGTTAAGGGGAATTTTCTTCTCTCCTGCAGCCATTATCTCAAAACAAAAAGGACAAATTGCCAGGAGAAGTATTAGGTGGGATAGGAGGGGAGGATGCTTTTGTAATCTCCTAAGTGCTTAGAGAAGCAATGTGACCTAGTGGAAAGACCATGGGCCTGGGAGCCAGGGGACCTGGGATCTAATCCTGGCCCCATCATTGTCTGCTGTGAGACTTTGGGCAAGACACTTGACTCTTTTGTGCCTCAATTCTCTCACCTGCAAAATGAATATTCAATACCTGCTCTCCCTCCTACTTAGACTGTGAGCCCCATTTGGGACCTGATTATCTTGCATCTATCCCAGAGCTTAGTATAGTGTTTGGCACATAGTAAGGGCTTAACAAATCTCGCAGTCATTATTATTACAGTGCTGGGGCACAGTAAGCACTCCATAAATATGACTGATTGAGAGAAAAAGGAGCAGGAGAGGGAAGGGAGAGAATGAGTTTATTTTCCATAGGTCTCAGACCCTTTCAAGCTATAAAGATAAATACAGTATATGGATTTGTGGATCCATGGTGTTGGGAAGTTTCAAGGACTCAGTGAAGAAATGACTTCCTGACTTTCAAAACCTCCCAATTTGAGGGGTGAAAACGTGAAACCTGAATTACTGTTCACTTTCCAACATGTCACCAAGTTTGTCTATTCAAGGAGGAAACCTCAGGGCATAAGGGAAAGTTGCTTTTCTACTTCTTGCTCAGATCAAAAGGGAATATGATTGCAAATCCATTTCGAAGAGGATACTTTTGCTGACTCCTCTTGAGAGGAGAAGTGACTTGTGAGACCTTATCTGTGCCATCGCCACAGGGTTCCTGGAAACAGGACAGTACAAGGCTAGAGATAACACACTGTAGAATCTGCTGCACCTGGCTGCTGGCAGTATCCGCCCTGGGATCACGTGTGTGTTATGGTGACAAGAGATAGTCATTTAGGGACCAGGGCAAATCAACGCATTCTCTCCCCACAGAGCAGAAGTGGTAGCCGGGGTGGTTTCGATCTGCTTGCCCAAAATAAAAAAGGCTTTATAAGCATTCAACTTCTGGGCTGGGCTTTCTTGTCCCAGGCTGCCAAACCAGGACAAAGAGGTCATTCAGTCCATCCCCCAGGCTTCAAACCATTCCACGGAGTAAGCGCTGACTGTCCATCCCTGAAATCTTTTCCAGGGATGGAGACCATGCACCTGAGTCACCGAGTCCAGGGTCTCCTATCCTAGAAGCAGAATGTTCATCCTGATAACTAATTAAGCCTCCACTGGGTGAAGATCACCTGGTAAGGATAGAGCCACCTTCCCTGCCCCAGTGAGGTTTCCTTTTTGTTACCACTACACTATGAAACAGTAGTGCCGTTTCTAAGCAGGCTTGGCTCAGATCCATTTACTTCCAACCATGTTATTATTATTATTATTGTTATTATTATTGTATTTGTTAAGCATGCACTGTGTGCCAAGCACTGTTCTAAGCACTGGGGTAGATACAAGGTAGTCAGTTTGTCCCACATGAGGCTCACAGTCTTAATTCCCATTTTCCAGATGAGGTAACTGAGGCCCAGAAAAGTAAAGTGACTTGCCCAAGTTCATTCATTCATTCAATCGTAATTATTGAGCACTTACTGTGTGCAGAGCACTGGACTAAGCGTTTGGGAAGTACAAGTTGGCAACGTATAGAGACGGTCCCTACTCAACAATGGGCTCACAGTCTAGAAGGGGGAGACAGACAACAAAACATGTAGATAGGTGTCAAAGTTGTCAGAACAAATAGAATTAAAGCTATATGCACATCATTAACAAAATAAATGGAATAGTCAATATGTACAAGTAAAATAAATAGGGTAATAAATCTCTACAAATATATATCCAAGTGCTGTGGGGAGGGGAAGGAGGTAGGGAGGGGGGGATTGGGAGGAAGAGAGGAAAAAGGGGGCTCAGTCTGGGAAGGCCTCCTGGAGGAGGTGAGCTCTCAGTAGGGCTTTGAAGGGAGGAAGAGAGGTAGCTTGGCAGATATGTGGAGGGAGGGCATTCCAGGTCAGGAGAAGGACGTGGGCCGGGGGTCGACAGCAGGACAGGCAAGAACGAGGTACAGTGAAGAGGTTAGCGGCAGAGGAGTGGAGGGTGTGGGCTGGGCTGTAGAAGGAGAGAAGGGAGGTTCACACAACAGGCAAGTGGTGGAGCCAGGATCAGAACCCATGTCCTCTGACTCCCAAGTCCCTGCTCTTTTCACTAAGCCATGCTGTTTCTCCTGTGTTGGGTTTTCTCCAGTGAGTCTGGTGTCTGAACACTTACACCACCGCAGCCCACAGACTCCCCTACAAGGATGAAGCGTTCCTCCTTACAGGATAAAGGCCACCCCTTCTTGCTCAGAATATCCCTGTGTCAGGTTTTCTTTCCAGACCTGGTGGCTTCGCGACTTTATTTTCAACACGGGCTCCTCCAGAGTTGGGGTTACCACTCTTCTCTTCCACTCCGCCCTCCTCCATCTATTCACGTATCTGACAGGATCAACAGATCCAACGATCTCCCTTTCCTAGCAGAGTTGAGAGGAACATTCCAATTAACCTCAATATCCAAGAGGTATCTCCCACTACCTCCATCTTTTATGATATGTTCACAACCGGTTTATAAACTGGATTTGTGTCCCTCAGCATTGGAAGGAATATTGTGGTGCTGTCTGTGTGTTTGGTGAAAGGAGAGCCCCTGAGGAAGGAATCTGGGGGGAGGGAGGTCAGTCATTCAGACAACTGTATAAATTGAGCACCCACTGAATGTGCAACACATACCAGATGATGTAGGAAGTAACTGAAGAAGAGCACTTTCCCTTTATATCATCTCTTCAGTTGATCAGTTGTATAGCACGGGCTTTGGAGTCAGAGGTCATGGGTTCAAATCCCAGCTCTGCCAATTGTCAGCTGTGTGACTTTGGGCAAGTCACTTAACTTCTCTGTGCTTCAGTTACCTCTTCTGTAAAATGGGGATGAAGACTGTGAGCCCCCCATGGGACAACTTGATCACCCTGTAACCTCCTCAGTGCTTAGAACAGTGCTTTGCACATAGTAAGTACTTAATAAATGCCATCATCATTTATTGAATGTTTACTGTATGCAGAGAACTGTATTCAGCACTTGGGAAAGTACAATAAAATAATATTGGTAGTCAGGATCCCTGCACACAGCATTCACATATTGATCTCTCTGTCTATTAGTTCCTTGGACCTATATTTATTCTCTGATTTTTAGGTGGTGGTAGAAGTAGTAATGGTATTTATTAAGCATCCTTGAGGTGCAGTGCACTGAACTTAGATGTAGTATATTTGTCAATTACTGTTACTGTATCCCTCCCCCCACCATTAAATAAGAAGTTCATTCTATCTAGTTATTAGCGTGATCACTCTGAGACAATCACTCTTCTCACCTTCAGAGCCTTACAAAAAGCACATCCCCTCCAAGAGGCCTTCTCCTACTAAGCCCTCATGTCCTCTTCTCCCACACCCTTCTGCTTCACATTAACATGTGGATTCACACCCTTTATTCACTCCTCCCTTTACAGCACTATGTACATATCTGCAATTTTTATATTTTTATTAATGTCTGTCTCCCACTCTAGACTGTAAGCTTGTTATGGGCAGGGAATGTGCCTATCAACTCTGTGCAATTGTACTCTCCCAAATGCTTAGTACAGTGCTCTGCACAAAATAAGCACTCAGTAAATACAAGTGATGATGATCATGATGGTGGGCAGGGAACATTCCCACCAACTCTGTTATATCGTACTCTCCCAAGATCTTAGAACAGTGCTTTGCACACAGTAAATGCTCAATAAACAAGATTGAATGATGGTTGGGTACTATGAAAGTCAAAGAGTCAATAAATTAATCAATCATATTTAATGAGCACTTACTGTGTGCAGAGCACTGTACTATGTGCTCAGAAGAGGACAATATAACAGAGTTGGTAGATGTGCTCTCAGCCCATGACAAGCTTACAGTCTAGAGGTGGAGACAGACATTAATATACACAAATAATAACAATAATACCAAATAAGAACCATCATCATGTTAAGCACTCCCAATACCAATCTGTGGTATTGGTTGAGTTCCCACTGTGTGCTGAGCATTGTCCTAAGCACTTGGGGGGAAAACATTAGAATTAAGAGACAAGATTCCTGGCTTCAGGGAACTTACAGTCCAGAGGGAGGGGCAAACACAAAATAAGTAGCGTGGCCTAGTGGAAAGAGTACAGGCCTGGGATTTAGAGAACCTAGGTTCTCATTCAGCTCTGCCAGTTGCTTGTCCTGTGACTTTGAGCAAGTCACGTCCCTCAGTTCCATCTGAATATCCTGTCATTACCTATTGGAGACAGAATGCTGGGGTGGCCTGATCCAAAAATGTCATTTCTGTTCTTAATAGAGATAAGCAAGGACACAAATGAGGCAAATATCCAAGCATTTAGTAATTTATAGAGAATTGTACTTAAGGATAGGAAGTATCATTTTTTCTGTTTGTACAACGTGTCTGTTCTTGCTGAGCTGCTTTGGGTCATGTCTCATCTGGCTTTGACTCCGATTACGTCTTCAGGATGGGTCTGTGTAGGTTCCTTGATCTCTGGTTCTGGCTCATAAGCCTGTTGGTGCTGACTTGTGGCTGGTGGTCACAGGCTGTGGGTTCTCTGTTCACATGTGACTGTGGCTCTGTGGTGACTAATGGGTGCATTTCTGTGAACATCACACCTTGGGCACAGGGTGAACCATACGGGGCACGCAGCCTTGTCTGGTAAGTCGACAGGAAGCATACTGATTGGGTGGGGGCATGATTCAGGTCCTAATCTGGGAAATCTCTCCTGGACATCGAGGGAAGTGTTTGGGCACAAACATTCAAAAAGACTTGAGTCAAGCATGGTGGTCTTTTCCATTTGAGTGGCTTCCCTGATTAGCCAGCAAAAAGCTGGTTCAACTGAGTAAAAGTCCAAATTCCTCCATAATTTAGACTATGACTGGGTCTGACTTGATTATCTTGTATCTCCCCCAGTGCTAAGTTTGGTGCTTGGCACAGAGTAAGCGCTTAACAGAGAACACAATTATCATTACGGCCTGCATGCCTGCGCCAGGGCTGAAGCTAGGGTCTTAGTTCCCTTTACTACCGCAAAGATACGTTTTTGCCCTTTCTCCCTGTCTGGCCTGCATATGTTCTGGCACACAATTTGCATGGTATCTTGCAGGCACCTCAGGCTTCCAGGGCTCTTACTACATCTTTCACCAATTTCCATGGTGTTTGTGTCTTCTTGGGTGGTTTGTGATTGGTCCTGATTCCATGGTTTTGTAAGTGTCTCCATGGTCCCTCTCACGTATGGAAGACTTGCTGGTCTCAGGCTCTTCCTGTGATTCAGGATCTGTTCTTTCACAGCCTCTCTGGAGGGAGCAATGGGGAAGCAATTCAGGAACACACTTTCCTTCAGAGGCGATAGGTTTTGGCTTCATCAGTAATTTTACTGATAATGTCACTTTCCCCCCCCACACATCCAGATTGTGAACTCCACTCTGGAAAGTAAGTGGCAGAGACCCAAATCGTTTCCATGGCTTATGAATCAGACAGAGGCAAGACAGTATCTGCTGCAGAGGGGGCCGCCTCAGGCTGCATCCCTAAACCCCTCCAGCTGTCCCACAACCCACGTTGTCGAGCCCTGGGGGACCACTGGGCAAGAGAGTGTGGATGACTCAGGGCCACCCATCACCACAACTAGAAAAATAAATCAAGCACATGTCTTGACATTGGCTGGTTATCCACTGCCCTCGGATTAGGAAAGAGCAGCAGGCACCACAAGGGACCAGCATGACAAAGGACAGCCTTTGCTTGCACCTCACGTGGAAGGCATTGTAGTGGCACATCTCGGGGGTTAAAGTACATATAATTTGTTGAGTGATGATCAAGTTTGGTTTTAATTTGGGTAAAAACTGAGTTTAAATTTCAGAAATTTGGGACTTAACTTGTTTGTATTTTTCAAATTCATATTTGACACCCCGCTAATTTAGGCTGTCTTTTTCTACAATGCATATTTAAAACTTCACTGAAATCTTCATTTTGAAATAAGGCTTTTTTACATTAGAGCGAGAGAAATGGTAACATTCAATCAAGAGATAAGCAACAATTGATTGTGAAAGCCAGTTACCCCAGGAAATCCAGATTCTGTACAAACTGGAGAGAAGGAAAATCTCCTCCCAGATCAAGAATGCAGGATATGTTTAAGTGATCAGAGATGATATCAGTTGCATTAACTGTAGATGTACTGACTGAGGCAGATCTGAGATGGATTCCGAATAGATGGAAGTTCAATTTGGTGGTTGCAGAGGACTAACCCTGGTTTCCAAAATTATTTGGGGATAGAAATCAGGTTAGATCAGTTACCAGCTAAAAACCCATACCCTCCACAGAGATCTTCCAGCTATCACTGCACACATAGCTAAGCATAGTGTCTCAGTCTTCAGTGTGGTTAATAAGTGCTTCCTATATGCCAAGTACTATGCTAAGCACCAGAATAGATACAAGATAATCAGACTGGATGGAGTCCCTGTTCCATATGAGACTCACAGTCTAATGGGGAGAGAGGTCAGGAATTTAATCTATAATTTACAGATGAGGAAACTGAGGCACAGAGAGATTAAGTGACTTGCTCATGGTCACCCAGCAGGCAAATGGCAAGAGGCCATATTAGAACCTAGGCCTCCCGACTCCCAATTCCTTACCCTTTCCAACGGGCTCTTTAACATAATAACTATTACTGTATTTACACACATGTGGTTCAACATATGTTGGCTTAGTTCATAAAAAAAGAACCCTACTTATCACTGTCAGATGCTCTCTGCCTATTCACGTTGATTAAACCCAGCACTGATCAATCAATGGTATTTAATGAGCACTTACTTGCGTGCAGATCACTGTACTAAGATCTTACCAAGGGAGTCATCCTTTTATCGAGGTTTCATTCTTTAGCTCTGAAGATGGCAAATATAAAAGATATATTGTTAAGACTTGCATCTGTGTGCATACATTGTCGTATACTCTTCATTAATTTGTGGTGGGAGAGTGATTGGATACCTGGAGCCAGGTAGGATTGTTGACTCAATCAGTCATATTTATTATTGTTGTTTATGGTATTTGTTAGGCACTTACTATGTGCCAGATACTGTACTAAGCACGAGGGTAGATACAAGATTATCAGATTGGATACAGTCCAGGTCTCCCAGGGGCTCACAGTCTTAATTCCCATTTTACAGTTGAGGTACTTGAGGCACAGAGAATAATAATAATAATAATAATAATAATAATAGTAATAATAATAATGATAATAATGATAATTCTGGTATTTGTTAAGTAATTTACTGTGTTCCAGACACTGCACTAAGCACTGAGGGGGATACAAGCAAATCGGGTTGGACAAAGTCCCTGTCCCATATGGGACTCACAGTCTTAATCCCCATTTTACAGATGAGGAAATTGAGGCCCAGAGAAGTGAAGTGACTTGCCCAAGGTCACATAGAAGACAAGTAGTGGAGTTGGGATTAGAATCCAAGTCCTCCTGACTTCCAGCTTCTTGAGCACTTACTAAGTGCAAAGCACTGTACTATGCCCTTGGGAGAGTACAATAAAACAGAGTTGGTAGACATATTCCCTGCAACAATGCAGAGATGTCTGAGTGTAGAGACATAGAGTGTTGAGTGTAGAGATGACTGAGATGACTTCCTGGAGGAGTTGGGTTTTTAGATGAGTTTTGACGTGCAGGAGAGGTGTGAGTTTACGAAGGGGACGTGATGGATTTCCTATCTGTGGGGAGAATGGTATGTGCAGTAGGTTGTCAGAAGAGTTATGGACTAGGCAGGAGAGGCCTAATAGGTTTGCTTGTCAGAAGTTAGAGAGCCTACACAGGGAGGTAGTCAGTAATAGGTGTATTATTATCATTATCGTTATTACTGTTATTATTATGTAAAGTGCTTACTTTGTGCCAGGCACTGTACTAAGTGCTGGGGTGGATACAAGAAAATTGGGTCAAACACAGTCCCTGTCCCACATAGGGCTTACAGTTTCAATCCCCATTTTACAGTTGAGGTAACTGAGGCACAAAGAAGTGAAGTGACTTGCCTAAGGTCACACAGCAGATAAGTGGTGGAGCCGGGATTAGAACACATGACCTTCTGAGTCCCAGGCCCGTGCTCTAGCCACTATCCCAGGCTGCTCTACTACAGAATACTGCTTCTAAGTGGGCAGAGGGGGAAGATAGGAGGGAAGCTGCTTTCCCAGTATATCAGAAAGGAAAAGTGAGAACTGGGATGTGTGTTTAATATAAATACACTTACCCAGAGATATGGGGCTAAAGGAACCAGAAGAGTGGAGGTAGAGCTCTGTTCAGGATCCCACCAGGTGTTTCCATTCAAGGGAGGAAGAAATCTCCTTTTTCCCAGGGTTGGCACCTTAACTTATTCACTGCGGTATTTATTAAGATCTTACTATGTGTCAGGCACTGGACTAAGCACTGGGGTTGATACAAGATTATTAGATCAAACAGAGTTCTTGCCCTAGGCGGGGTTCATGTGATCTAAGGAGAGCCAAGCTTTTATTAATATATGACTGAGGAGGTCTCTGGGCCTGGAGAAGTGACTTATTTCAGATATTTTGGGGGCTCTGAAGCACATCAGCCCAGAGAGTTTTTCCTTTCTATCTTGCCACTGATCTCTCTCCCACGTCCTGCGTCTAGCCTGGAATACCCACTTTACATCATCCTTAATCCTCATGTATATTGGTCTGTTCAATTCATTTATTTAGATGGTGTTGTAAATAGTTTCGTGTTTGTCTTCCCCACCAGAATGTAAGCTTCTTGTGGTCAGGGAAGGTGTCCCAGGGGTTTTCTGTATTTCCCAAGTGCTTAGTACCATGCACCACACCTCGTGGATGATCAAGCAGTGTTGCTGCTACCACTACATCGTCCCATATTTTTGTCAGGACTCTCTTTCAACCTCTCCCGTTTCTCCAGTCCATTTGCATTCCTGAGCAATAAAGATGGCTGCTCTGCAGTGTCCCTCGGCTCTGTAGTGTCCCTCGGCTCTGCCGTATCCCCTCAGGCAACCAGGGTTTCCCTGACAGTCTTGCCTGTGGTAATCTTTTCCTCTTCCCCCTGCCCCAGCCCTGACGGGAGAAGGAAAAGAACAATCCTAGTTGCCCAAGAGCCAGCCTGGTTTCTCCCCCCGCCCCCCAGGCTCTTTGCCCAAGTAGTCGGCACATTTAGTTGCACCCACAAACCACAACTGGGCCACTTTTCATGCCGCTCCCTGGTTCACGCTGTGAGTGCCGAGTTGGGTTCTACACCACTCACCTTACGATGACTGTTTGTGCACAGGAGCCCCCGTGGTGCACCCTGAGTCCACTTCCCAAGGTGCCCCTCTCAGAGACTGGGATGAGGCCCCTCTGTAAGAGGGAGGGAAGGCTCTCCACCTACTGTTGGGAGATGCCGTTGATTTCACAAGCGGGGCCGGCGGACAGGACCCTGTGTTAATCTGAGTCAGTGTCCAACTCCGGGGCTCTTCCTCCATTCCTTTCCGGGGTGGTCAGCTGGCGTGTTTGCCTACACAGGGGGAGGGAGAAGGTTCCCTTTTGTCCCAGGCTCAGAGTTTATTTTCTGCCTCCCCGTTTTTATTTTTAACTGCTCGTAACAGAAAGGACTGCGTTATCGCATGACTGTCTAAAGCAAATAGCACGTTGTGGTTTGAGACTCGAGCTCTTGAATGTGTAACTTCCCAGCAGCAAGTGCCCTTCTCGCCGGATGGTTTTTCTGGTAATTCTCCCCTTCAGTTGAGAAGTACGGACGTGAGGCTCTGGGCCCTGGCACAGGCTCAGGGCCCGGACATTTTGTTCTGACCTGAGAGACCCCCGGTAAGCTGAGCACTTGGGCTGAGTTCAATCCTGTGTCCAACAGAAAGGATTGAAGCCATCAAATGTAGGGCTAGGGTGGTCCATAGTAGGCCTGGGCCATTCTGGGACCACTCTTCCTCTCCACCCAACATCTTATACCCATTTGGGTGCAGGGCTGAAGGGAGACAACTCAGGGGAAGAGGCGATGCGCTCCCAGAAGTTACTAGACTTTAAGCTCCTTCAAGACAGGGATCACATCTAACAATGCTAGCGTATTGGATTTTCTGAAGCCCATAATTCAGTGCTCTCCACACAGCAAGGGTTCAATAAATATCATTGATTGACTGATCGATTGAGTGGTGGCATATATCGCTGCCCCTCACCCCCACCCTCCATTCTCCACGTGCTTGTTCATTTTCCTTCTGGCTTCCTCCAGATATCAGAGCAGAGAGGTGGCCACACCTGGAAGGCTTGGAAATGGGGAAGGAGTTGGGAGGGAAAGGAGGGGGCAAGGATGCCTGGGATCTGGCCTCCATTCTCTCAGGGGTATTCCTAAGTCATACCTCCTCCAAGAGGCCTTCCCTGACTCAGCCCTCCTTTCTTCTTCTCCCACTCCCTTCTGCTTCTCCCTGACTTGCTCCCTTTGTTCATTCTTCCTCCCAACTCCACAGCACTTATGTTAATATGTGAAAAAATTTTTTTACTAATGTCTGCCTCCCCCCATCTAAACTGTAAGTTCACTGTGGTCAGGGAATGTGTCTGTTTATTGTTGTATTGTACTCTCCCAAGCGCGTAGTACAGTGCTCTGCCCACAGTAAGCACTCAGTAAATATGATTGAATGAATGAATTCCCCCCAAAGTGCATTTTCCCTCTTCCCCAGCCCGCAGCAGGTGGGTTGCAGACCCTGTGACTAAGCCCTGAAGGAGGTGGAAAGAGCGGTAAACACCACACCTGCCCCACCTACAACCTGACTCTGGTCATGATTTGAGCACCCGTCAGACTTGCTTTGTCTCAGCCTAAACCCTTATTTGGGGAAAATACACCTCAAAGGCAATAGTGCTTCTGCCTGAATGGCACGCAGCGGCTTCCGGCCATATCCAGGAGCTTTGCAAGAGCTCCTGCCTAGCCTGCTAGCCTAACCGTGGTTAGGCCAGTTCAGCACATGGAAGATGAGCCTTGCAGAGTCCAGAAAGAGAGCTGGGAGTTATCCAGGGAACCCAAGGGGCCGGAGGGCCCAACCGCCCCAGTTTCCAGCCCCAGACCCCTTCGGCTCGGGAGCGCTTCATCTTAAAATTCTTTAGCCTGCAACTTGGCATGTGTTGTCCCAGCCCAGGTGTGAGCCCTTGACAGACGTCCAAGGTACACAGAGCCTGACAGTTCTCAAGTTATGTAAGCATTGAACAAAAGGAGCGAAGTCTCAGGTGAAGCTCTTTTGGGTGTTGGATGACTGAATGGGTGACTATTGTATTTCCAAGGAGCTGCACTGTCTATCATTGGCATGGAGCTCTTGTTTTGTTCTAATGATCTCAAGCAGCCATGTTAATATTTGGAAAAAATCCCATTGTGAGCATCAAAAAAAATCTGTGCATGAATCCTCATACTTCGGTTCAGGGACAGTGTAGTTTGGAGCCTATTCTTCCATCCCCTTACCTGTGTGCACAATTATAATAGTCGATTGTTCCTAGCTTCATGCACCACCTCAAAAGGTTTTTTTTCTTGGGAAGTTCTATTTATAATTTAATTGAGGGGAGAAGTGGAAAGGAAAAAGGGGAGGAGAGTAGATTCTTCCCACAGCTTTCCCACCAAAACCTCTTCGGGAGAAAAAAAATAAAATTAGATCTACAAAAGCCCCATGTGCAAGAAATCTCTACAGTGTTATCTTGGGCAAATCACTGAACTTCTTGGTGCCTCAGTTTCCTCATCTGTAAAATGGGTATTAAATCCTACTCCTTCCCACCTAAACCGTGAGCCCTATTTGGAACAGGGACTGTGTCCGAACTGATAACCTTGTATCTAACCCAGCACTTAGAGTTTGTCCCATAATAAGTGCATAACAAATAGCATAATTATTATCCCTGTTATTATCCCTGCCAGGCTACTGAGGAAACCAGGCTTTGAGCGAAGTGGAGATTTTGCCAATGACTGGGGCTCTCTCCTGCCCTCTCCATCTCTCCCTCCTGTTTAGAGATGAATTCAGCCAAAGCTTCCCTCTGCTTTTGTAGAAAATGTTATCTAAGACTGGAACTATTTTGGTCCATAGAGCCCAGAGGGGAGTGGAAAGGTGACTTTTATCCATTTAGTAAGCTCAGTAGGCAGCCAATCAGGATAATTAAGATTCCAAAGTAGATGTTTGGTTTGACTTTCAAAGTTGGGCTAAGTGGATCTAATTAATGATCATTTTCAAATTTCCCCTTCACTAGGTATGTATTGGCCTGTCCTATCTGTTGGCCTGACCATGGATTCACTATCAATTCACCATAGGGCTGAGTTGCCATTTGGGATTAACAATGAGGTGGTAAATGTGTCTAGAGGATTGGTAATTGAGACTACTGGGAACCAAAAAGTGAATTTTTTTTAGAGAGAGGGTACATCTATGTATGCAAAGTGCAAGTCTATAGCCATTCTAATCTTGTTCTATTAGGAGTTGGTTCACTTCTTGGCACTATAGAAATGTAGTGGGCCCGTGGCTTTGCTCCTCTGTGTGGTTCAGTCTCAATTATCCATGTTAAGACAGGAGCAGAGATGGCCCAAAATTCACAGACAATCCCTACGTTCTTCTTTAGCCCAGGGCTTCAACTTCCTCCAGCACCAAGCCTTTTTTCAGACCTGTTCAGAAGGAGCAGCAGAGACTGATTTGCTATTTCATTTCCCAGTGCCCTGCCCACTTCTGTGGAGGGCAGCAGGGAGGGGCAGAGGCTGCCAGAGAGAGCCACAGAGAGCCCAAGAGATGGACTGTGGAAGGGAAAAAGAGTAGAATAAAAGGAAGATGCACTCCGAGAACACTGGAAGTAACCAGGATGTCACATTTGACTTTAGCTCCCAGAAGCCTCCTACATGAGGCACCTAAATCCGGACTGAATGCCCCACCACCTGGCAGGGGTACACGTGATCAGTTTGCTAGCTCTCCTCAGGGAAGATCAGTGGGCGTAATTGTTCCAGGAGACCCTCGTTTTCCAAGTAACAACCCTCGCTGGCTGAAACTGCATGAGCTTTCCTAGCATTCCTGGAGGGCTGGATGCAGGTTGCCTGTCAGCCATCCCAGGCCATACCAGACTTCTTCTAGTTTCATTTGGAAGTGAAGACTGCATTTGTGGAGTTTTCACCCAGAACAAGGTGAAACTTGGCAGCTTTCCCCGAATTGTGTTGGGGCCTCGGCAGGTTTAAACCTGAAGCTTCAAAGCAAGCTGTGGGGGCGGCAGGCCCACACAGAGAGAAACCACGGAGAAGTCTGTGCCGACCCCCGTCAATGGGGGCTGCCAAGCTCCTCTCAGTTCCGGGTCATTGACTCAGCAGTCACTTTGCCCCCTGGATGGCTTTTCCTTCAAGAAGGCATTAAAAGTCATTTATGAGGTTGACCTTGTCCAGGGTTTGCATGGCCTAGTGGATAGAGCATGGGACTGGGAGTCAGAAGGACCTGGGTTGTAGTCCTGGCTCTGCCACTTTTTTGCTGTGTGACCTTGGGCGAGTCACTTCACTTCTCTCTGCCTCAGTTCCCTCGTTTTATCATACTTTCCCAAGCACTTAGTACAGTGCTGTACACACAGTATGCGCTTAATAAATGTAACTGAATGAATGAATCAGTAAGCGTTCAATAAGTACAATTGCTTGATAGACCCATTTGAACCAGGGGTTGGCAACCTGTGGACCTCGAGCCATTTCTGGTTCTTCTTAGAGCTGATGTGATTTGCAAGCAGGACTTTGGGCTAAATGGGGCCCCTCTGCACCCTACAATCAAGCCAAAAGTTGGTGTTAGGTATCCCAGGGCTCCCTCTGGCCCATCACTTCTGGGGGCAAAGGGAAGTGGGTGGGAGAGGCAGCAGCAGGCAACCAGTCCTGAGTCCTCAGTGTGCAGATAGGTGCTGACTGACCCCCGTAGCCAAGTATCCATGCTCCACCTCAGTGGGACCTGGGACCTAGCCGGTTGTCTTGGGTGGGACCAGACTCAGGACACTCAGACAACACATCCTGGGATGTTCAGCCTGGGCAACCCTCACTCTATTAGTAATAATAATAATATCAATAATAGTGGTATTTGTTAAGCGCTTACTATGTGCCAAGCACTGTTCTAAGCGCTGGGGGTATACAAGGTAATCAGGTTGTCCAACATGGGGCTCACAGTCTTAATACCCATTTTCCAGATGAGGTAACTGAGAAGTTAAGTGACTTGCCCAAAGTCACAAAGCTGACAAGAGGTGGAGCCGGGATTAGAAGCCATGACCTCTGACTCCCAAGCCCAGGCTCTTTCCACTGAACCATGCTGAGTATGGCCAATAGATTATCCAGGGCTTCTGTTTCTCCTCCTTTGTGAATCATCTCCATAGAGGAAAACCTGGTCCAAGAGTTGAGGGCTAGATCAGTAAATTTAGCTACTTGTTGGCTTTTGTGGGGAGCACAGGGCAAGCAAGCAGTATGGCCTAGTAGAAAGAGCATGAGGCTGGGAGTCAGAGGACCTGGGTTCTAATCCAGGCTCCACCATTTGTCTGGTGGCTGATCTTGGGCAATTCATTTAACTCCTCTGTGCCTTGGTTTCCTCAACTGTAAGAAGGAGATTCAATTCTTGTTCTCCCTCCTACTTAGACTGGGAGCCCCATATAGGATAGGGACTGTGTTCAACTTGATTAATCTTTATCTACCTCAGAACTTAGAACAGTGCTCGACACAGAGTGAACACTTAACAAATACCATAATTATTAAGAAAAGGAGTGAGGAGAGAAGTAGGGTGTGATGATTGTCTGAGCAAGGCTTTTGAACTGGTTGATGCCAGTTATAAGGGCTCTTCCATCCTCCAGGAAATCAGGAATTAACTGTCCAGACAGTAAGTGCTATCCACCCTCACCCCTCATGCCCCTGACACATATGGCTTCGTGGCTGGTAGAGTCATCTTCATTCTAGGAACAGGGAGGAGCTGAGCAGAGATGAATGTGGGTCGGGAGCCCACCCTAGGCCCCCCACACTGGTCCTATTAATAATGAGTGGAGATTGGTGCCAGTGGAATTAGGGAAGATATGCCTAGTGGGATTGGTGCTAAATTGCTTTTCAGTTAATATTCTTTATAAAGGATTGAAAGGAGGGGGATTGCGGGGGAATAAACATCTTGGTTAAGTTTGCAGCTGATAGGAGAGGAAGGAGGAATTTGGCAGGCAGAACTCCCAGAAAAGGCGGCATGGTGACAGCCAACTGTAAACTAGATAGGAGCTTGTAGCACATTGGAGGAAAGGGAAGAAGCCCAAGCCAATTTATTGGCGGTGCTAAAAGAGGAGGCAGGTCCCAAGGAGTCCTCACTGGTAGTACCATATTCAGAGAAATGCCTTCGCTTATCTAACCCCATGAGAACTGTATATCTTAGCTCCCTCCCCGCAACCCCAAAAACACAGTTATTGTAAAAAAAGTCTCCACTCCCAAGACTCTAAGTCTATGTTGGGCCCCAAAAAGGGAATGACTCCTACACTGAACTCAGCTACAGATGGCAAGGCATTTTTGCTAGTCGCTTGCTTAAAGGGGCTGAATTGTGCATACTCTCAAAGGGCTATTGGGCACCCTAAGGGAGCTTTCAAAGATACTGCTACCTCACCAACTGCTGATAGGCTTTTTGGTTTAGGTTGGGTAGGGACTGTCTCTATATGTTGCCAACTTGTACTTCCCAAGTGCTTAGTACAGTGCTGTGCACACAGTAAGCGCTCAATAAATACGATTGATTGATTTAGGTTTGGGGAAGAAAGGGAGGAGGGATTATCCCTTCAACAGCGGGACATAAGCTCAATGTGTTTTTTTCCAGAAGTGAAGCCACAGACAGTAAAGGCAAGAACAACTCACACCTCTGCTCCCTCCCTGATGGCCTTGATGCCTGCTGGGTAGAGGCCTGAAGGGGCAGTCAGAAGACTGCAGGTAAATTCAGAAACCAAATCCCCCCCCCCCCCCAAAAAAAATGATAGTAATAATAACGGTCGTATGTGTTAATGTACAAGAACTGTACTAAGCGCTGGGGTAAATACAAGATAATCAGATCAGACACAGTCCCTGTCTAACAAGTCATTTAGCATCCAGGGAAACTGTTAGCTGTGATAAAGTATTGCCCAACTCCTACTGTTCTGCAAGGGAGGTATTTTGGCTTTATCTGGGGGACATCAGACTAAATATAGTCCTTAATTCTGAGGCTGCAGGGGAACCAGTGCCACCTGCGAATGCCAGGTGACCTCTTTGGTCACTGACTTTTGGTTCTATTGTGGGATTGGGTGGGCGGGGGGGGTGGGCAGAGGAGGTAGGGGTAGAGGAGGTAGGGGTAGAGGAGGTGGGGTAGAGGGGGCCGGGACAAAATCCACATGAATCCCCTTGAATAAACCAAACTCTTCCTGCCAATGTTGAAAAATGCTCATCTAAGGTCCATCTGGGCCTGCCCATTCAGGATTTAGTGGGACACCAGGAAATGGTGAGAATCTAATCTTTTGTTTTAAAGAGGATGCAACTGTTCAATTTTAAGGATTTTGTTGTTCATGATATTCTCTTGAAACATAACCTATACAAACATTGGATTATAAATACCTGAATCTATTTACAAACATTAAACATGGAGGAAAAGAGATTCTAGAGACTCAAAGGAATAGAACCAGAGATAATAGAGTGATTGTATTTATTAAACACCTACTATGTTCCAAGTGCTAGGATAGTTACAAAATAATCATATTGGCCCCAGTGTCAGACCAACACGGAGATCCTAGTCTAAGGGGGAGAGAGAACAGGTATTTGAGGAAACTGAGGCACAGAGGAGTTAAGGGACTTGTCCATGGTTATAAAGCTGACAAGTGGTGAAACTAGAATTAGAATTTGAGTCTCCTGGCTCCCAGTATATGCTCTTTCCACAAGGCCACACTGACTCCAAAGGATCATGGGATGAATGGTGGATCTGAAAAATCACTGGCCATTTTCCTCAGGGGAAAAACAAGAGAATCAGCGATGTCAAAATGAAACTGAACTGAATGTACTGAGGGGAAGGCAAAGAAGGAACTTCCATCTGTAGCAGCTATCAGGTAGCAGCATTGTTCTATAAGGAGCATGCTATTTTGAGATCAATGGGAAATTTAAGGAACTACCCCCAAATTACTTGAAAGAATTGAGTGGAAGGATAAAGGTGAAATTTTGCCCTCGATTCCTAAAACCTAAAAAAAAAGGGAACATTGCCCACATACTCTCTCACTGCATTTCTCTTACCGAAATCAAAACATAGATTTCCAGTAAAATCTGCTTAGCACAGTGACTCATCTGACATTCGGAATGACCACTGAGCTTACCGTGGGTTGCAAGCACTCTGCAATTTGTCCATGTCGAGGGCAGAGCTGAGAAAGAGGAAATGAAAATGGCTGACTGTAAAGATGGCTCCTAGTGTCGACTTCCCAAATTTCTACAAAAATAGAGTGCCAGGCAGCCACGATTTCTGCTTTGGGATGGATTGGTCCATGAAGCCTGATAGCCCTATGAAGTCAAAATGTATGGTTAGCTAGTCAGTCCCCTGTCCAGAGCCACTATGGAACTGGACCCTTTTATGTCCGACACTTTTTTTAAGCTCTCAGCCTCCCTCTCCCTCAGCTATAGGTGCCAAGGTCTGTGGCTTTAACATGGCACCAGAGTTGGTAGAGACCCAGGAGGGAAACACAAAGCCTTGGCACAAATGACCTTGGAACTGTGACCTTTGAGCATTTGATATGCACCCCACTCTCAACTCCACAGCACCTACGTACATATATTTAAATTATTTAGTGTGAGTCATTTATATTAATGCCTGTCTCCCCCTCTAGATTGTAAACTCGCTGTGGGCAGGGAATGTGTCTGCTAACTTGGTTATATTGTACCCTCCCAAATGCTTAGTACTGAACTCTGAACATAGCAAATGCTCAATATCAGCGTGGCCTAGTGGAAGGAGCATGGGCCTGGGAGTCAGAGGTTGTGAGTTCTAATCCCGACTCTGCTACATGGCTGCTATGTGACCTTGGGCAACTAAGTTAACTTCTCTGTGCTTCAGTTTCTTCATCTGTAAAAATGGGGATTAAATCCTACTCCTTCCTAACTAGACTATGAGCCCCATATAGGTTAGGGACTGTATCCAAACTGACAACCTTGTAGATACCCCAGCATTTGGAACAGTGCTTGACACATAATAAGCACTTAACAAATTCCATTATTAGCATTATTATGAATACCATTGATTGATCAGGGGTTCCCCACCCCAGAGAAATGCTCTAGGTTCACTTGAAATTGACCTTCTTAGAAAAATGGTGCTGGTGACATAACATGAGAGGTCACATGCATGTCCTTGTCCTGTTAGCTAAACTCCCAATGGGATCCTGCCTACTAACCTGAGTAGGTAAAGGTAGGTCAAGTCTTCACCTTGAGGGCAAGAATCTTTTTATTGTATCTCCCCAATTCTTGGTTCAGTGCTCTTGGTTCAGTGATGTTACTCTATGCTCTGCATAGAGTAAAGAATCGGATATTACTAATTTATTAATTTATTGACACCCTCCCCGCCAAGCACCAGGACAGAATGATATTATCTGGAGGAAAAATTATTGCTTGACCATTTCGGATGGGTTTTTTTTTTTCATATTAAAATAAATCAACATTCTTCCTTCCTAACCATATTACTATTACCATAAAGAACCCAACTTTCTGTATTTCTCATACCTGGCCATTTTCAAATTCTTCCTTATGAGCTGTGTACATATTTTTGAGAGGTTTCCTTTCTCACCCCTCATATCATTTCTAGGAGCCTAGCACTGAATTAGTATTGGTATTTATCAGCGTGTTTGCTTATAACAGGAGTCCTCTTTCTGAAAAAAAACCTCATCATTCCCCATCCACTCTGAGTTAAAGTGATCAAATAATCTTTTGCTTTTGTGCACTGTAGCTGAACCAACGTCCTTTTCCTCAGTTTACCACCATTGTCCTTAATCCTAGTATTAGATGCCTCAGAATCCCTCTGCCTTTAAATTTGGGTTGACAATTAAGCATAACAGAAGGCACAAATTGTATCATGCAGGCTTATTTAAGGGGACTTATTCTAATTTGAGTCGGGAGGGAAAGATATAGACTGATGAGTCAATGGTCTGTATTGTGATTTGGAAAGTGGAGTAAAACCTAAACGTTGTACAGTAGACTGTAAACTCATTGTGGGCAGGGAATGTATCAACTAACTTCATTGTATGGTACTCTCCCAACTGCTTAGAAGGTGCTCTGCACATAGTAGAGCTCAATAAATGCCATCAAATGAGACTATAGTAATAACAAGGCTTCTCAGTTCCATTAGGAGTTCCTCTCTGGACATGTGGCAGGATTCAGTTTAGAGTTGAAGACTTCAAATCTCTGCAAAATGTTAGAAGGGCCAGAATATTGTTAAGATGCTGTAAGAACTCAAAGGAGGGAAAAAAAACAATATGGAGGGATTTCTTTTAACTGTCACACCTCCTACTTGTGCCTCCTGCCCCTCCTAACTCCCGTCCTCTCCCTCCATAATAATTCCTTGGTTATTAATGCCAAGAGTTTTCAGTAGAGAAATGGTGGGATAGCTACATACTGCAGTGGGTAAGTTCATCTGCTGGCTACCCAGTCAGAATCCTTTGTATTCAGGCACTAGGGTCAGATAGGATCTTTAGAAGAAGCTGGTCATTGTTTAACTTTCCTCTGCTTTCAGGGACTTTCAGAGTCTCAAACCACCACCTCCCTTGCTTTGAAAGTCACTTCTCCATGTTCTAAAACAGCTCAATATGGCCTGGGGATTCCTCCACTCTGGTTTCACCTCCGTTGGAATTTGCCAACTGTCTATGACTTCTTGGAGGGCTCTAATTCCACAAAGTTCAGGTTTGTCAGGAACGCTGAAGTTACCAGGGAGTGCTTTGATGGCATTCCCAAGAATCCCAAGCCAGAGTTTCTCTGCTGGGCAAGGCAGAAGAGAGGCAAAGTGCAAGTGGGTCAGATCCTTCTAGGGAGCTGACACCTGGAGAGTCCATTTCAGTTCATCTCTATGATCCAGGAATGGATTTTCCCCTTTGTAGGTTAAGTATAACCTGCCAGACTGTGCCTCCACCATCCACAAGTGTGTCTCCAGACTCCAGTCAATCAATTAATGCAGAGCACTGTACTGTGCTTGAGAGAGTGCAGTACACTAGAGTTGGTAAACATGATCCCTACCTTCAAGGAACTTTTGATCTAGGGCTGCCTCACCCCATTCACCAGATCAGATCATATTCATTCATTCATTCACTGATTAAATTGTATTTATTGAGCACTTACTATGTGCAGAGCACTGTACTAAGCACTTGGGAGAGTACAAAATAACAATAAACAGACACATCCCCTGCCCACAACGAGCTTTATGGTCTGTAGTAGACTCCCCGTTGCCTAGATGTCACCCAAGATAACTCCCTTGTTTTGTACTCTGCCCCTCTACTAGCATGGATGATGTATGTGAGTAGACCACCCACCCAATCCCGTTTTACTTGTTATATTCTCTCAATTCATTCTGGTCAGGTAGTCAAAATAACAACCCAGCTGTAAATTCTGGACCTTTCCTCCAGAAATATTCCATCATATTCCTCTGGTCTAGTAAGATTCCTATAATATTATCATTTATGATGCTTGCACATAAAGTACAACCCCCCTCACCAGTGCCCCAACCTGTGCCTTTCCAATGGAGTATATAGTCAGTCAGTCAATCAATCATATTTATTGAGCACTTACTACATGCTTCGAAGAGAACAGAGAAACAGCAGTGCGTAAATGTCCGGGAATTTTGACATCCTTTTGGTTTTTGTTTGGCAGAACAGGAAGTCGACTGATGAAAGTGAACGGTATTTGGGCAAAGTAGCTCCTGCTATTTCCAATCTGCGGTATTTATTGAGTGCTTACTATGTATAGAGCACTGGGCTAAGCAGTTGGGAGAATACAGTGGTCGGCACATAGCAAGTGCTTAACAAATACTGTAATTATTATTTACAAGCACTCTGCCTGCTCATAGTTAGTCAGGGGAAAGGAATAGACATCGATTTTTCAGTCCATAAGTTGATCTCCCCAGTTGAAGAACTGGAACCGTGTTAGCACTCAGGATTATCATTTACAGTATGACTCTTTGGTCACCTGATACAGACAATTCTTGGTTCTGGGAGAGTTGATGATCATAATGTGAGCCCATTGTTGGGTAGGGACCATCTCTATATGTTGCCAACTTGTACTTCCCAAGCGCTTAGTACAGTGCTCTGCACACAGTAAGCGCTCAATAAATGTGATTGAATGAATGAATAGTGGATAGAGCATGGGCCTGGGAGTCAGAAGGTCATGGGTTCTAATCCTGGCTCTGCCACTTGTCTGCTGTGTGACCTTGGGCAAGTCACTTCATTTCTCTGTGCCTCAGTTACCTCATCGGGAAAGTGGGAATTGGGCTGTAAGCCCCACATGGGACCTGGACTCTGCCCAGCCCAATTTGCTTGTAAACACCCCAGTGTTTAGAACAATGCCTGGCACATAATAAGCACTTAATACCATGATTATTATTACAATATAACAGTTGGTAGACATAGTCCCCACCCATAAGGAGTTTACAGTCTAGAGCTTATAGCCTGGCAGCACTGTATCCCAATGATTTTCTTTCCTTCACCAAGTCTGAGATGCTAGTTACATTGAATTCCTTTTCAAGTGCCATACATTTCAGTTCATCCATTTAATTAGTTCTAGCAGTGATAAAGAAATGTATGCAGGTGTGTGTGTAGATATATAGATATATAGACACATGTATATGTTTCTATATCACTGCTTGAACTAATTAAATGGATGAACTAGATATATAGGCATAATTAGTTTAATTAGTTTAAATATCTATATGCACCTCTCTGTATATAGATATGCATATCTATATCTTTATATATATACAGAGAGAGGCAAAGACAATATATGTCATATATATATAAGGCAGTATGTTGCCATTTTTGTCGGTCTTCAAGGCTGCCAGCTACCCAATTTTATGTGTAGGCTAATTTTTGCTCTCCTCATTTTCCTTGAAGGCCTCATTGTAGATCCACCAGAACCCACCATCCTCCTTCTCCACTCCACATCCCAACAAACTTCAGGAAAATCCATGCCAGTCAGCATGTGAAAGCAGGGCTTGGCTGGTTAACAGAAACAATTGAATTATTTTTGAAGAGGTGATGCATCATCTGTTTTTTCTCTTCATGTCTTTCCCTCTCTCTTTCACTCTAGATATTGAAATGTGTGCCTGAAGACCTATATGGAGCGCATGTGACAAAGTCCCTTAACTTCTCTGTGTCTCAGTTTCCTCATCTGTAAAGTGAGGTTTAAGTACCTGTTCTCCCTCCTCCTTAGACTGTGAGCACCCTGTGTAATAGAGACTGAGTCCAGTCTGATTGTATTGTACCTACCCCTGCACCATGGCTAGCACATAAGTGATTAACAAATAATAACAGTAGTAGTGGTAGTATGTGTATTTTTTCATCCAATTCTTTTAAAAAGCGCATAAATGTAGACAGTCAGGGCTGCCTTTAAAAAGTGATCCCCAAGTCCAGACCCCAAACCTCTTAGCAAAACTCATCACCATCCTCTACATAGATCTTCAGACAGAATACAACTGTGACGTGTGATACGTATGATGTGTATCCCTGGAGGAGATGGGGTGGCCCTGAATTGTTATTTCTCACCCCACCCACCTCCACCATTGCAGGTAACCCCAACCCACATTTTCTCCTTTCGTAGGATGAAATGCCTGTCGAACTAGGCTGGGAAGTAGTGGATAAACCGCAGACCTGGGAGCCAACAGACCTGGGTTCTAATCCCTACTCCACCACTTGTCTGCTGTGTGACCTTGAGCAAATCACTTAACTTCTCTGTGGTTCAATTTCCTCAACTGCAAAATGGGGATTCAATACCTGTTTTCCCTCCTACTTAGACTGTGAGCCTCAAGTGGCGCAAGGGACTGTATCTGGCCTAATTAACTTGTATCCACTCCAGTGCTTAGAACAGTGCTTGACTCATAGTAAATGCTTCACACATATCATAAAAAAGAAAATTACAATAGTAGAGTTGATGTCGAGATTCCCTGGCTTTGTTTCCCTTTCCTCCCCATCCCATGTCTCCACCCTCTGGAACAAGAATAGTTGCCTTCTGTGTGGAGCTTTATACCTGACATAATCAGTGATTCAAACCCAAAAAGTCATTCAAACTAGGTCAGTTAGATGTGGGAATGGGAATTGGAAATGTAATCAAGATCCTTTTGCCTCCAGAAAGCTACTGTTAGCAAGCCGCTGACATGGAAATACAGCCTTTTGAGTATAGGAACAGTTCTATGTCTGAGACCTAGCTTTTCTCCCCTGAGAATCAAACAAGAGGAAGTGGGTCAAGTTGCAGCATGAGGGAATTAGGTTACACACAAGAAAAGATTTTCCTGGCGGTGTTAAACACTGGAATGTTTCTGAACTAAAATGAAATAATTCTTTGGAAACAAAAAGATCTCTTCTGAGCAGTTTTAAATATAGTCCTACCTGCCATTATTAGGTCAGACCAATGGTGGGCCTTCCAGTCTACTAGTTGGTCTCTAGTGGTGATGATAAAAGCCTTGGAGAAGCCTTGTAATGATTGCCCTTCTTGAGAGTTATCTGTTGATCAAACAATCACTCGTATTCATTGAGCGTTTACTGTGTGCAGAGCACTGTACTAAACTCTTGGGAGAGTACAATATTACAGAGTCGGTGGATGTTCCTTGCCCATAATGAGCTTACAATCTAGAGGGGGAGACAGACAGTAATATAAATAAATATCTTTATTTATATTCTAATATTTATATTATCTTTATTTCTAAGTCCAGCGCTTAGAACAGTGCTTTGCACATAGTAAGCGCTTAATAAAATGCCATTATTATTATTATTATTATCTTAACATTACCTTATCATTTATCTTATCTTCATCTTATCAAATGTTATCTTAACATTTGGGAAAACAACATAACCTTCTGGAAGAAGCACAAGCCTGGGAGTCAAAGAATCTGGGTTTCCGATCCCAGCATTGCTACATGCCCGCTGTGTGACCTTGGGCAAGCCACTTAACTTCTCTTGCCTCAGTTTCCTCAATCTGTCAAATGGGGATTATATATTTCTCCCTCCTATTTAGACTGTGAGCCCCAAGTGGGACAGGGACTGGGTCTGCCCTGATTATCTTTTATCTATCCCTGGGCTTAGTTCAGTCTTGGGCACATAGTAAGCACTTAAATACCATTATTATTATTCTGATTATCATTATAATTGGCACTTAGAGATATTTGATCCTTCATCTCCTTCAAACTTCAACACCTCATGGTGTTGGGATATTTGAAAGAAGTTTTCCAGAAGAAAAAAACAAATAATTTTTGACATGAATCTGCAGAAATTAAACTTAATCTTTAGTGTCTGGCTTACATTCGTAGGGCTTTCTCTTTAGGTTCATCTGCTACTACCCAGAGCTTTAGGGGACTATTTGTAAACTATATGGTGTCAATTACAGGTGAAACCTCATTAAAATAAGCCCTGTTATAAAATAAGCCTGTTTATGAAAGAGAAAACAGAGTTTCTATCAGATAATAATTTGGGTGCAAGGAGAAATATGGGGCTGAAATATAGACAGTTGTTTTCTTGACACCTTGTTCTATGGGATATCTGCTGTTCAATTCAATTTAGTCATATTTATTGAGTGCTTATTGTGTGCACAGCACTGTACTAAGCGCTTGGGAAAGTATAATACAGCAATAAAGAGAGACAATTGGTATTGTTATACCACTGAAAGAAAAAATATTTCCCGTGGCTGGGGGAGAAAAATAACTCATTAGTTTTCCTGTTCCCACATGATCTATAGTTCCTGCAGAGATCAATGGGATAGTTATCTAAATTGCAAATAGGAACAAACAGGAACAAATGACTCATTCTTGGACTACAGTTGTCAATCAAGCAAAATCACAAGCCAGTCAGAAGTTTCTCCTAAGGATGGTAACTTACAGAAAAAAAGATCTGCTAAACAACCTCAACCTGATGGGTTGTTGTCTTTTGTAGCTGAGTAGATTTTAGATGCATACTCCCCTGCCATTCAGTTGAAAATTAGACTGTTGTTGTTGTTTTTTTTAAAGAAATTTGTGGACTCTGAAACTATGTGGAACAGGAATTTGTTTTGCCCCTTGCAGATGTGGACACATAGCCCAAGTAAAGTGAAGGGGGTAGATCACTCAGGCCTCAAAGCAGATTTTTCACTTGCATTGTGCAGTTGAGCTAATCACCTAGGGAAGCATTAAGGAAAGAGCACAGGATTGGGAGACAGGAGACCTATGTTTTTATCCTGGCTCTGCCACTTGCCTGGTATGTGACCCTGGGAGAGTCCCTTCTCTGTGCCTCAGTTTCCTCATCTGTAAAAATGAAAATTGAGGACCTTTTCTCCCTCCCCCTTAGACTGTAAGCTCCCCGTGGGGCAAGGACTGCATCTGAGATGATTATCTTAAATCTATCTCAGAGCTTAGTAAAGTGTTTGGCAAATAGTAAGTGCTCAATAAATATCACAGTTATTATTATCAACCAGATATTTGCTGAACACTTCAGCAAATTTGAGCTGAGGAGACTCAGCCACATAGTAAATCTTGAAGTAATGACTGGGCTCCATGTTAAAGAAAGACTTGGTAACTGACCTAGAGCTTGGGGAAACAGAACAAGCACACAGTCAATGGAAATGGGTGCAAATTTAGAAATGACCAGAATGAGTGGGAAACAGAGGAGTCACCCAAAGTCTAAGTGGTAAATCTTCTGCCAATTCTTCCTCAGAAACATTTCACGGATCCACCCTTTGCTCTCCACCCAAACAGACACCACCCTGTTTCCAGCAATCGTCATATGATGGGGAACCCCTAGATCAGCCTCCCTGCCTCCAGCTTTTCCCTCCTTCAGTCCATAACCCCCATGTTGCTACCTGGGTAATCTTCCTGAAACAGTGCTCTACTCACCCCTCTCCTCTCCAAAACCCTCCCCTCTCCCCACCCCAAATGGTTACTCTTTTCCTTCTAAATCAAACAAAAGCCCTCATTGACCACTGGCATAATAATTATAAATGTTAAGCATTTACTATGCATCAAGCTCTATTCTAAGCGTGGGTAGATGCAAGCTAATTAGGTTGAACATAGTCCCTGTCCCACATGGGGCTCACAGTGTCCATTTTCATTTTACAGGTGAGGTCACTGAGGCACAGAATAGTGAAGTGACTGGACCAAGGTCACACAGCAAACAAGTAGTGGAGCCGGGATTAGAACTCAGCTACTTCTGACTCCCGGGTCTGTGCTCTATCTGGTGGCCATGCTGCTTTCCAAAGACTCTGTGTAGCTTACATATTGGCTTTCTCTGATTCATTTTGATTCTCCCCAGTTCATGTTTCAGCAATTATCTCAGCACTTTTCTACCACCTCACAATCACAACCACCTGAGGCACTTCTTTCTTTATCAACAAACAAATTCCACCATTTAAGCACTTGTTCATCCACCCATCCATCTCTCCATTCTCTTTCTCCTATCTGTCAATGATCAAGTGTCTCTCCTGCCAGATTTTAAATTCCTTAAGGGCAGGGATTGTGTCTTCTGCTTCTCTTGAACATTCCCAAGTGCTTAGTACAGTGTTCTGTGCACATGCGGCATTAATAAATACTAATTGATTAATGTCTTCACTGGGTTTGCTCCATGAACTCTTGGTCACTGGGTATGTTGAGTCAAAGCCTTTCGTACATTATGCTGAAATTAGTTCAGTGACTAGGCCAGGGCCTAAAACTGATTATCTCTCCTTCTTCCAAGTTGTCATTTTGGAGTGTTCATGGCCATGATGCTGTCAATTCTTGGTCTGGTCTACTTTACAGCTCCAGAAGCCTGCATGCCTTTAGTGTTATTCCTTCACTTGCCTCATGCTCCTATTTCCTTTTCCTCTAATTATAGCCATTCCAAGAGCGAGTGACAAGCGCTTCACACAATGCCCAAGATGAGCTCACTCCACAGGACTTAGCTCATTGTTTGAGGCATCGAGTCTGGCCAAGCTGAGCTGATTCTCAATGGGAAATAGGAAACTTCATCCTGGCTTGAAAAGAGTGACAGTAATTGATACAATCATTCACACAAAGGCCTTAAGGTGGCGAGTGGCATTACCCATGTGGAATTCATTCAATCGTATTTATTGAGCGCTTACTGTGTGCAGAGCACACAATAACAATGCAATCAGGAAGGCTTCTGGGTACCAAAGGAAAAGGGGGTGTGGTGAAAGGAGAATATATACAAGTAGTTAGATCTCTTGCTCTCCTTTGCTCTCCTATAAATTGAAACAATATCTATTTCTATCAGAGTCATGTACCCTGGGTGATGTTTGTCTATAAATTAGGACTAGCAGCATTTTCCATTGAAGAATCTGATGCTAAATTAAAGCAATCTTTAAAAACATCTTCACTCTTTCCTCCATTGTGAGCAGGGAGCAGTCAGTCAGTCAATCGTATTTATTGAGTGCTTACTGTATGCAGAGCACTTTACTAAGTGCTTGGGAGAGCACAATATGGCAATATAACAAACACATTCCCTGCCCACGTGTCTGCCAAGTCTGTTTTATTGTACTCTCCCAAGTGCTTAGTACAGTACTCTGCACACTGTAAGCATTCAATAAATACTGATGATAATGATGATCTAGCATTGCTGGTAGTCTGGCTGCACAGAGAAAAATGGAGTTGAAATCAGATGCTTGAAGAATTTTTTTTTAATGGTATTTGTTAAGCACTTACTATGTGCCAAGCACCATACTAAATGCTGGGGTAGAGACAAGCTAACTGGGTCTTAATCCCCATTTTACAGATGAGACAACTGAGGTACAGAGAAGTGAAGTGACTTGCCCACCTCTTTTCACCTCTGCTCTTGTGGAGCCAATTCAATATATAACTTTCTTTTCTTCCTTCAACACTCCCAAAGACACCAATAGAAAGAAGAATTCCACCTTGGGCCTCTGAGGAATGATGAGCTATTGAGGCCTAGAGTTAGAACACCTGGATTCTAGGCTGGGCTCAGCCCTTAGGAAATGTGGGCAAATCATTTAGCCTTTCTTGCTTCTCAGGTTTTTCATCTGGAAAAGGGCGATCATACTACCTGCTACCCTCTAACTCAGGGATTTTGGAAGAATAAAATGAAGTCATTAATGGACTTTACCTCGTAAAATTAAAAAGTACGGTATTCACGTTTGAAGCTTTAGTATATCCTTAAGCACATTTATTGAGGTACACTTGAGATTTTTTTCCTGAATTTTCTGTAAATTCTGATTTTGCTTCCCTTCTTTTGGGACAGTTTCCAACACCCTGAGACCTCTCCTATTCCCCTGATCCCCTTCTGTTTTGTTTTATTTTGTTTTTAAAAACAGAAACTCAACCTCCTTTTACATTCAACCCCACTTCTGAGTCTGGAGGTCCCAGTGGATATGAAGCGAGATGGGTGGCAAATCAGGGCAGCTTCCTGCAGGGGAATATTTTCCTCCCATCCACATCCCCACCCTGGCCTTCTCCCTGCTGCTCATGTTACAGTAAGGCTGGCCAAGTGGATTTGCTCAGTCCTTGGGGCCTGAATCATGTTCCCTTTCCTTCAGCTGGTGAAGGCAGAGGGCAGAGGTTCTGAGAAGCAGCATGGTTTAGTGGATAGAGCACGGGCCTGGGAGTCAGAAGGACCTGGGTTCTAATCTTGGTTCCACCATGTCTGCTGTGTGACCTTGGGCAAATCGCTTGACTTCTCTGTGCCTCAATTACCTCATCTGTAAAAAATGGGCCCCATGTGGGACAGGGACTGTGTCCAATCTGATTAACTTGCAAACTACCCCAGTGTTTGGCACATAGCAAGCACTTAACAAGTACCATTATTATTATAATTATCATTATTACTATTAATCATCTCCAGGCTTCCTCCCCATCCACCCAGTCATGGAGGCAGGCCTTCTCACTGGCCTCCATCCAGGCCCGATTAGGCTTATCAACAGCCTTCCTCAGGAGTTTGCTCACTGTGGGCAGGGAATGTGCCTGTTATACTGTTAGATTTGTAGCCTTCCAAGCATTCAGTACAGTGCTGTGCAAAGAGTAAATACTCAATACTGACAAATTTCGAGTATTGACTGACAAATTTGGAGGAGAACTCCAAAGCAGCATGACCTAATGGATGGAGCACAGACATGGGAGTAAGAAGGACTTGGGTTCTAATCCTGCTGCTGGATGACCTTGGGCAAGTCTCCTCAATTTTCTGTGCCTCAGTTACCTCATCTTCAAAATAGGGATTGAGACTGTGAGCCACATTGGACTTGGACTGTGTTGAACCTGATTAGTTTGTATCTACCCCTGAGCTTAGTGCAGTGCCTGGACCATAGTAAGTGCTTATCAGATGCCTTTTTTTAAAACAGAATTTTGATTTGGCTGACAATTTACTGAGTTTGAAGTCAGGGCAAGTCATCAGGTTCTAAGGAGGTCTTTATTCCTTGCTTTTCAGCGTCAGTTAGTGGATCAGCCAAAGTGCTGAACACCCGTGGTGACATACTCCAACTAGATAAATAGAAAATTCAGACTGCTAGAGGATAGGAAAGTAATTTATTTGTTATTATTAATGTCTGTCTCCCCCTCTAGACTGTAAGCTCATTGTGGACAGGGAATGTGTCTATTATATTGTAAGCACTCAATAAATATATTTGACTGATTGAAAGCAGGGATAGAGAGAGCCAGTGGGCTCTTCCAGGGCTCTCAAGATGCAAATCTTACAATTTTTCACAAATGATTTCATGACTGTTCAGTTAAGACTCACACAAGAACTCAATTCCTCCTCTACTACTTGTTCAAACTTAGGGTAGTTCAATTCCAGCTGTGCTCCATGAAGACACAAACCTTTCCCAAACACCCAGGGATTGTTGATTGGGCATTTTTTTCCTTATTCCATTGGCAGGAAACTAAGCTATGGTTCATCTTTTCAAACTTAAGCTAAAATGGAACATCAACTCTCAAATCTGCAGGAGGTGACAATCATGGCAGTGAGTTCCTCTGCTTCTCCTTTTATTCCTTCAATCGTGTTTAGTATTAAGTGATTACTGGGTGCAGAGTGCTGTACTAAGTGTTTTTATTAGATGTACCTACCTACCTACCTCCTTCCTCTGGCCTGGAACAGCTTCTCTCTTCATAAGCAATAGACGATCACTCTTCCCACCTTCAAAATCTAATTATGAGCACATCTCCAAGAGGCCTTCCCCAACTAAACCCTAACTGCCTCTTCTTCCACTCCCTTCTGTGTCGCCCTTGCACTTGGATTTGAATCCTTAATTCACCCCTCCCTCAACCCCACGGTACTTATGCATATATCTGTAATTCATTTATTTGTATTAATATCTGTCTCCCCCTCTAGACCATAAGCTCACTGTGGGCAGGGAACATGTTTACCAACTCCCTTATATTGTACTCCCAAGTGCTTAGTTCAGTGCTCTACTCACAGTAAGTGCTTAATAAGTATGATTGATTGATTGATTTCCTTGTCATCATTTAACTACATTTTCACATTTCTACCGGAGATAGAATGAAGTGAAATCAAGTCCATCAATAAATCAATCTATCAATCTTATCAATCTGTGCAGAACACTGAACTAAGCTCTTTGGAAAAAATAATAGTAGAAATGATCCCTGCCCTCAAATACCTCATAATCTAGTGGGGGAGACAGACAGTAAAATAAATTACAGGGATTGGGAAGCAACAGTGTTTACAATTATATACATATATGCCGTGCCTGGGGGAGTGTGAAGACTCAAGTAATACGTGACACATTTATCAGTCAATTGTATTTAACTGAGACCTTGCTTTGTGCAGTGTACCAAACACAGAACTTGGGAAAGTACAATAAAATAGGGTTGGTAGACATTATTCCTGCCCATGAAGAGCTTATAGTCTACAAGATATGCAGCAGTGGCAGCGGGGGTTGGTGGGGAGGAGGTGGGCTCAGTCATAAATTGGAGAGATGAGAGATTAGTCAGGGAAGGCTCCTGGAGGAGATGTGATTTTAACAGAGCTTGAGGATGGGGAGAACACTCGTAGCCTGCCAGATGTGAAGAGGGAGGGATTTCCCATTTAGCTCCTTATGTGCTGTTCTGGTAAAAAGAAGTAGTTGAAACTAGATCGTACAGTTCTCCTGTAACACAGGGGTTGTGTAATAACAAAACCCTGAGTTTTAAAAAAAATCACATCCTTGTCATCACTGCATCCAATGCCACATGGGTGTGCGTTGTTTATTCTGAAGCCATGGTGCACTATATTCCAGCAGACTCATGCTATTGAATTCATTCATTCAATCGTATTTATTGAGCACTTACTATGTGCAGAGCACTGTACTAAGCACTTGGGAAGTACAAGTTGGCAACATATAGAGACGGTCCCTACCCAACAGTGGGCTCACAGTCTAGAAGGGGGAGACAGAGAACAAAACAAAACATATTAACAAAATAAAATAAATAGAATAAGCATGTACAAATAAAATAAATAAATATTGGATGAAAGTTTCCTTGCTCCCTCATAAATTTCCAGCCAAAACATGCAGCACCAACATGCATTATGGAAGAACTAAGTTGAGATGAATTTTTTGGATGACCTAAATGTTTCAATTCTGTATGTCAATTCCATCTTCTTTGGTGGGGTTAATTGAAATTAAAGGTGTTCTCTGGCTGCATCGGTTCCCAAGAAAGATTGTTCTCTGCATTCTCAGAAGAAAAAAATGGAAATCAAGAAGTGAAATGGCTTTATCACTTCTGTGTATAGTAAGCAGTGTGGCTCAGTAGAAAGAGCGCAGGCTTGGGAGTCAGAGGTCATAGATTCTAATTCTGGCTCCACCACTTGCCAGCTGTGTGACTTTGGGCAAGTCACTTAACTTCTCTGTGCCTGTTACCTCATCTGTAAAATGGGGATTAAGACTGTGAGCCCCACGTGGATAACCTGATCACCTTGTATCCTCCCCAGCGCTTAGAACGGTGCTTTGTATATAGTAAGCACTTAACAAAAGCCATTATTTTTGTTATCATTATTATTACTATTTGGGAGAATACAATACAACAGAGTTGGTAGACACATTCTCTGCCTACAGTGAGCTTACTCTAGAGGGAGACTAGAGTACTCTGTGTTTTATTAACAAAGAATATTTTATTGGAGTGATCTTGATGACAAATACTTCAGTATTTTATTGACAAACCAGGTGAAATGGCAGTTACAATGGTACATATTGAGCACCAGTGTCCTCAATGTATCAGCGTAGTATGGAGGTTTCTGAGAAACAATATGACCTATTGGATAAATCAAGGACCTGGGAATCAGAAGAACCTGGGTTCTATTTCCAGCTGGGCACCTTGGCAGCTGTGTGACCTTGGGTAAATCACTGCACTTCTCTGTGCCTCAGTTACCTCCTGAGATTAAGACTGTGAGCCTCATGTGGAATTTATTTAATTTATTTTGTTAATGATGTGCATTTAGCTTTAATTCTATTAGTTCTGACAACTTGACACCTGTCCACATGTTTTGTTTTGTTGTCTGTCTCCCCCTTCTAGACTGTGAGCCCATTGTTGGGTAGGGACCATCTCTATGTGTTGCCAACTTCTACTTCCCAAGCGCTTAGTACAGTGCTCTGCAAACAGTTAAGCACTCAATAAATACGACTGAATGAATGAATGAATGGAATGTGGACTCTGTCCAACAGGATGATCGTGTATCTACCCCAGTGTTCAGTACAGTGTCTGGCAAATAGTAAGCACTTAACAAATACCATTTAAAAAAAAAAGACCGGTGACATCTTTGAAGAAGAATCTTCCACCTTTTCAGGCTTTTCTCTGGAATGCTGGCCCAAGAGGACATGGAATGCCCCAAGTATCACTTCTTCTACTGCTCCTCCATTAGCTGGAGTTGCCAACCTATGGTCCCCTAACTTTTACCCAAATAGTAAATGTGAAACTCTAAAACTTTTTTCACCTAATTTCCTTATTCTTCCCCTACTCCCTTCTACCCCTGTCACACCAGTGCTGCTAATAGCATAGTGGTTGCTTAAATTCTTTGCCCTTTCTTTCTTTTTTAAAATATTTCTTAAGCACTTATTATGTATTTAACACTGTTCTAAGCACTGAGATAGGTACAAGTTAATTAAGTCAGAGGCAGACTCCATCCCTCATTTAATTCTATTTGTTCTGACAACTTTGACAACTGTCTACATGTTTTGTTTTGTTGTCTGTCTCCCCCTTCTAGACTGTGAGCCCGTTGTTGGTTAGGGACCATCTCTAGATGTTGCCAACTTGTACTTCCCAAGTGCTTAGTACAGTGCTCTGCACACAGTAAGTGCTCAATAAATACAATTGAATGAATGAATGAATCACAGTCCAAGTAGGAGGGAGAACAGTTATCCCCATTTTACAGTTGAGGAAACTGAGGCACAGAGAAGTGAAGTGACTTGCCCAAAGTAATACAGCAAACAGTTGGCAAAGCCGGTATTAGAAACCTAGCCCTTCTGACTCCCAGGCCTGTTCTCTGTCCACTAGGCCACACTATTTTTCTTGATGTGTGGCATCTGGTTTTGGTGGAAAGAAGTTAAAGTTCTACTTGGAATGCTTCCTGAGCCACACACTCTGGTTGGGTAATTTCTGGAAATGAGACCTGCTGCAAACTTGCATCACCAGTGTGTTCTTCACAAGCCAGGAAGAAATCACTAGGAAGCCAGTTGCTTCATAGGTTGTGCTAAGGCCAGGCTTGTGCATTGCTTTGTGTAGGGCTATGGAATACTATTGCTTTCTTGTTGACTGATTGGGTTAAGAACTTTCCCTCATGCATGTTTATGGCCTATCATGGAGACATTCATTGATCAATCCTATTGTTAAATCATTTCTTTCCAAAGCATGACTCCAGGGTTTTCTCCCTTACTTATGAATGGTGCCCCTCCCTTGTTACCTCCCAGGCTACAGTACTTTGGGGAATGGCTCTAAGACTAATCTGGGCAGCACCCTTCCAGTCTGGAGAGCTCAAACTTCTTTTCTAGAACAGTTCTGTCAATCAATCAGTGACATTTATTGAGCATTTATACGTGCAGAGCAACTGTACTAAATGATGGGAGAGCTAAGGTATGTATCTCAAAGCTGAATTGGTGTGTATTTTTGTGTTTCTGGAGCATTTTACCTCCAAGGTCACTGCTCAGACACACAGTTTAGAGGAAATCATGTCCCCAGCTTTAGTATACATTGCTGCCAAAACAGATTCTTGCCGTTTTTACTCATAGATATCTCTAGACCTCTGCCACTGGTGCTTGCTGATTAATTGGCAAGTTTGTGTAGTTTTTTAGAATGGAACATATTAAGCGCTTACCATGTGCGCTTAACACTTAGTACTGTACTAAGTGTTCAGGTAGATACAAGCTAATCAGCCCATGTCCCACATGGGACTCAGTTTTAATCCCCATTTTACAGATCAGGGAAATGAGGCACAGAAAAGTGAAGTGATGTGCCCTAGGTCACACAGGTAAGCTGTGACAAAGTCAGGATTAGAATTTAGGTCCTCTGACTCCCAGGCCTGTGCTCTTTCTTGGGCCAATCCTGACTTCTCCATTGGACTGTAAGCTCCTTGAGGTCAAGAACTGTCTTGTTCATCATTTGTAGCTACACCTTGCCCCAAATAACTTTCAGTTCACAATTCTGAACATGTAAATACTGTTTATTGACCAAGGGACGGTGGTCCAATCAAGTGCTCTTCAAGACAAGCAGGGCTATGGGATTTTGCCTAAACTTGGCATGGAAAGACTGGCTCCTCCTTGTCTTCCTAAATCCATAGATGGTAATTTAGCAGGGCCATCCTCAGAATAATAATAATAATAGTAATTATGGAGGTCTTTGTAGCTCACTGGAGAGAGGAGGAGAGAGAAAAGGAGGAGTGGGAGTGTCTGAAGGAAACAAAGACTGCTTGACTTTTGATTTCTCTACATCTCACCAACATAAAAAGGACTTCAGGCTAGTGCTATGTCTGTCTTAGAATCCATCTGGGTCTGTACAAGATACTATCACCTATGTGTCTAGGTGAGCAAAGAAGAAAATGCAGAGCCTAGTTTGGACAGCAGAGACATTGGTCAAAATCTGGAGAAGTGGCCACTAACTATGTGAGTCAATGATGATTAATAATGATAATAATGATGGTACTTGTAATGACAATAATGATGATACTTGTAAAGGAATTACTTTGTGACAAGCACTGTTCGAAGCGCTGGGGTAGGTACAAGATAATCATGAAGGACACAGTCCCTGTCCCACGTTAATCTTAATCACACTTAATCCCCATTTACAGCTGAAATAATTGAGGCCTGTAGAAATTAAGTGACTTGCCCCTGAGCATGATAAGCAGTGTGTCCTAGTGGATAGAGCACAGACTTGGGAGTCAGAAGGATTTGTATTCAAATCCCAGCTCCCCCACTTTTCTGCTCTGTGATCTTGGACAAGTCACTTCCCTTCTCTGTGCCAGTTACCTCATCTGTATAATGGGGATTCATTACCTCTTCCCCCTCCTACTTAGATTGTGAGATCTATGTGGGACAGGGACTGTGTCTGACTTGATTATTTTGTATCCACCCCAGCCCTTAGAACTGTGCTTGGCACATAGTAAGTGCTTAACAAAAACCATAATTGTTATGATGATGATGATGATGATGATGATGATGATGATAAAACCTAAAGAGAAAAGGTGGGGAGTGAAGGAAACCTATCAAGATACTCTATCTGGGAACTTATGATCCACCTGTCCTCAGGAGTGGAGGGCAGGTGAGGGAGAACAGCTTTCATAAACTGTCCATTCATTATTACCTTGATTTTTATTCACTCAACAACAAAGTTTTGAAATGAAGTCAGTCTCCTAGTATCGAAGCTATGCTCAGTTTAACCCAGCTGCAGAGGGTGGGACATGTGAAGAGACTGAGCAATGGTGGGGTGCCCAAAGAACTGCTGTATGGAAGAGGGGAAATGGAGAGAGCGCAAGGGAGGAGGGTAGAAGAAAGGTTTTAAGGATCTGGTACAAAACAAAGACTCCGACAATACTACGTCTCATCTAAATACTGACTATCAGTTCCTGAGGACAGACCTCTGTGGTGGATTACTACCAAAAACTAAGCAGCTCATTTCAAGCAAAAGCTTTGAAAAGAACAAGAGGCAAAGGAGAAAAAGAGAAAACAGTGCCAAACCCTAAAAACATTAAACTGAACATTACATGAGATGGACTTTTTGTGTGCTCAAAGGTGTGTTAACCTTAAAAGCGACAAACACCCTCATAGGTGAATTTTATTATCAGTGGTGCCGTCAAATATGAAGGACAACTCCATAAGGAACACTAGCCTGAAGGAACTTTTGCCTATACATATTGCCATGTTCCAAGCCTCTCACTTGTGTTTGATTTATTTTTTCTGATTTGGGATACTCTTTTGCCCTTTGGGCTCAAGATGAAAGAAGAGAAATAGCTGGGAATAATGATGATGGATGAGAACAATGGATGAGGAACTCCAGTATGTTATTTATTGCTGCTTGTGGATCCTGCATTGATTCCAGAATGCCCCAAGTATTTTTAGAGAAAGTCGAGTTCAAAACAATCACTCCCCACTCTCCCCGCTCTCCACCCCAATTATCACCCAGGGCTCTGGAATGCATTAACATGGAGGCTCATCTCTCCAACTGTAGCAAGCCAGGAAACTCTGCGATGTCACGAGAAGGGCAATATCAGCAGATTTCACAATCAACTAGTATAATTACAGAAAATGACACTGAAAGATTTGTCTCTTGTACATCCAAGTCCCTTGGTGACATGAAGCATGACAGTAGCGGATAGACGATTTGAAATCTCCAGGCCCCAGAGCCAAAAGACTGCTGGGAATTTTCCCTGCCTACATGGTGAGGTGAGATGAGGTCTTCAATGGGACTAGCTGTTGCAGAGGACAGACCGCAGGGATCGACTCCAGAAGTGCATTCGGTGGGGGCTCAGGAACAGCTTGGGGGCCTCGGAGAGTTTCCTTTGTGCAGCCACTGACTCCACTTCCTCAGATGCCAGGGTCCCAGAGCAGGGGAAGGGAAAATGTAAAGATTCAGAGGCTGCCTTGTTGTGAGGCATGTCATAAGGCCTTTGAGAGGATCCACAGAAGAATGATCAAAGTGAGTAAGAGTTTGGGAAATTGGTATTGGGAAGAAAGACCCAAGTACTTTAATTCAACTTTACCAGGCAGTGAGCATCCAATGATGGGACTGGAGTAAGCTGGTTGGTGAGGTGTCTGAATCATTTTGAGGAAATCAGAGTCTATTTTCAGCTGCCTGGTATGCTGATGCTTTCTGAGGGTCACCTCCATGGGCCAAGAAACATCCACACACTATGAAAACTCAATTTAAATTATTTTAATGCCTTTTGGAAATTGCTAATGGCTTTGAGGGAAAGCTTGTAGACGTGGTACTGGGCTTCTCTTTCGGAATGATCATGTGAGTGAGCACATACCACAATCAGAACAGGAAACAGTTCAACCCAAAGCATGTGGAGCAGGAAAGTGAAGGTCCTGTTCTCTTTAGAAGGAGGGGAGGGACTGGGTGTGTGTGTGTTTGTGTGCGTGTTGTCTTTGCTATGTGCATGCAAATATTTGGGGGATTGGGGTTAGACTAAATTCCTACAGGTCAGGGCCTGACCGACACATGTAACTGCTTGACTTCCTCCAGCACCTTTTTTCCCAAGACTTCAAAGTGCTTTCATATCCATTTCCTCAGTTACCCTTCATACTATCATCCTGAAATAGAAAGGGCCTGGTATATTTACATGTTTTTTTTCTTCAGTTGAGACAATGAAACATAGAAATCAAACGGGTGAGTTCATGTAAACAGTTATTGCAAAGTTGGGACTAAGTTTCACACATTCACAGCCCCAGGTTAGTGGTGTTTCCAGTGGTTTGCAATACCATTTTGCCTTTTGGATAACTAGACTGAGAAACTTGAGGAAAAATACCATCTGAACAACTAAATTTTCTGAAAACAGGACTCTCTGAGTTCCCTTACAGGTCAAATCACAGGGGCAAGCACACTGGAGGTTTAATTCTCTTTCAGGAATTTTGGGTCTAGGACGGTTTGAAGAAAAAGCATAAGGTCACATGCATAACTTAGCAGAGCATTGGAGTTGACCTTTATTTGTTTGGCTTTGAAAGAGATGGACCACAAGGGTATCAGACCTGTTCCGTCTATTCGTCCAGCTTGTCTTCCAACAGTTCTGAGAGCCAGAGAATTTTGTCTTCTCAAAATCAAGTGACTAATTTTCAAGCCTTTCCTTATTCCAGGCAGATGTTGACCACAGCTCAAGCCACAGTGATAAACCTGTTTTCCTAGTTGGTACAATTTTGTAAACAGCATCAGAGTTCTCAAAATGTCCAATACAATTGGGCTTCTCTGGGAAAGCGATTTCTTTTCTGATTTTTCTTTTCGAAAATGAAGTCTTATACCTACTTCCCTGTCTTGTAATTGTTCCCCGTTGCACTTCAGATTAAATTGAAGCTTCTCACTTGTGACCTAAAAAACTGGCCCCACCAGCTGATCCCCATCTGATCTGACTCCTCTCATATCTCACTACATTCCAGGCAGTAGACCCCATTCCAGTGAAGCAGCATGGCCTAGTAGAAAAAGAGCATGGGTCTGGCAGGCAATCCAGGGACCTGAGCTGTAATTCCATCTCTGCCACACCTGCTGTGTGACTTTGGGCAAGTCACTTAACTTCTCAGTGACTAAATTCCCTCATCTGCAAAATGGGAATTCAAAACCTCTTCTCCCTCTTTACGTAGTCTGTGAGCCCCATGTGGAACCTGCCCCAGGGCTTGGCATATGGTGAGCTCTTAACAAATACCAATATTATTATTACTATTATCATTGTTATTCCAAACTAGATGATGGATTTGCAGACCCTGAGCTAAATCCTTCCTCTCCCACCTCAGAGCCCTTGCCCAGGGGATCACAGGCACGAAATAGGCTACTTGCCCCATATTTTCACACTGCCCCCTGCCCCTTTTTCATCCATAGCCCGAGGCCCTCCTTCTCCAGGAAGCTTCCTCTTATTGACCCCAGCAACTCCCCATGGCTTCCCAATTACCCCACTGCATTCTTACATGGCCTGAAAGTTATTTGCATTTCTTCTATCCCCTACTAATTTGCAAGGTCCTTGAGAGCTGGAATAATGTCTTGTCTCTAACAAATGCCTTAAGTATTGAGTACAGTGCTCTATGCACTATGAAAGGTAGCTTCTCAACATCCAAAATTGTATATATCAACACTTTCTGTGCAAAGAGCAGTGCATTAAGGTCTTGGAGAATACAAAGTGGAAGGAAATAGCGCAGAACCTGCCCTTCTTCAAGGAGTTGTCAATCAAAAGGAGAAGGTAAGCAGATATGAATTAGCCAGTTCACATTGACTGGCTCATTAGACTTGCTTCTCCTACTGTCCTACCCATTTCTCCCAAGTTTGGGTTTTGTTTTCCTTCACAGAATCTTGGTAAGACTTTATGAGAGATTCAAAACAATGATTAGCCAAGTTCCTAAGCACAGTGTGTCTAACAGTTTGTCTGACTCATCCCAGCATGTTTTTCAGATTAGACTTTCAGAATCTAATTTTAAAGTTTTGTGTGTTTTTTTTTCATTCTGCTTTGAATCTAATTTTCTAGAAAGGCCTTTGCACTGGACAGCAGGAAGAGCAGCTAAAGGGTGACACAGACTCCATCCCACTGGTAGTGAGACACCAAATCAAAAACACACCAGCTAATTTAAGTTTTTCTCCCTTTCAGTGGTAATATGTTGGTTGAAATAGGACAGCTAAATGTTTTACTTACGATTATTTGGTAATAAAAAAAGATTTATTGTTTCAATTAAAACACACAGTACCATTTCCCCATATGGTTTGGGAATGAATTGTATGAGGCAAATGTGTTATAGACAGTGCCACAAACAACTCAACCTCTCTCCATACAGTCCCATGGATGTGACCTGGATGATTTAGGAAGGAAAACCAAGCACAATAATCAACGTGGCATTTTTTCTTTTAAAAAAAGCACTCACCAGCTTACCCCAGAATGTAGTGAAATGAATTAATTAGGCCCTCTGTTCTGCTTAGTCAACACAAATTATCTCACCCATTGAATCAGGAACTATTTTAATGGTTGCATTACTGAATTAACTTAGTTCAAATTTGGGAATAGCAAATTGAGGTTTCTTCTCAGTTTGGTTCTTTAAGCATCCAGGAAAAAAATCTGTTCCAAGAGTAGGAAGCAGTGAATTTGGATTCATTGAGAAGAGCATTTTTGGCAGTGACGTGGAAATAAGGCTAACAAGAATCTATTTAGAAAGGAGCATGGTCTAGTGGAGAGAGCACAGGCCTGGGAGTCAGAGGACCTGGGTTCTAAACCTGACACAATCACTTACCTGCTGGGTGACCTTGGGCAAGTCATGTTGCTTCTCTGTGCCTCAGTTCCCTCATCTGCAAATTGGGGATTCAAAACCTAACCTCCCTCCTACTTAGATATGAGCACCTATGTGGGACTTGATTATCTTGTATAGTAATGATGGCATTTGTTAAGCGCTTACTATGTGCAAAGCACTGTTCTAAGCACTGGGGAGGATACAAGGAGATCAGTTTGTCCCACATGGGGCTCACAGTCTTAATCTCTATTTTACAGATGAGGTAACTGAGGCACAGAGAAGTTAAGAGACTTGCCCTAAGTCACACAGCTGACTATTCGCAGAGCCGGGATTTGAACCTATGACCTCTGACTCCCAAGCCCATGTTCTTTCCACTGAGCAACACTACTTCTCTAATCTACCCCAGTGCCTAGTACAGTGCTTGGTAAATAGTAAGCACTTAAAACATATTTATTAGCATCATTATTATTGTTATTATTATTATTACTATTATTGTTGCTCTTATAGGCAAGTCTTGATTAAAAGGTTATAGGTTTTAGGGCCAAGTTAAAATATTCAGAGGATCTTCCTGGAAGGTTCTCTTAAAATTGGAAGAGATGTGAGTTCTTCAGTTGTCAATTGTGAATCAATTATAAGGTATGTGAGAGAAGAAAAATAAGAGAGTCCTTTCCTTCATAAAATAGGCAAACAGCAGATTGAAAAGCTTTCACAAATCCATCAGATTGATTAGTCCACTAATGTTAGTGGAATCTGACAACAGAACCTGTCCTGTGATTCAGCTCGATCAGGCTCTGAGGGGTTAGCGTGATCACCCTTGTCTTGAGCTTGCATGACCCTGGGTGCCTCCTAAGTATCTCCGGAGCCCACCCAATGCACAATGACTACAATTGGAAGTGTCTGGCACCCTCTAATTCCCCTTTTCCTAGCCCACAGCCTGGCTCTACATTGTAAGCTTGCTGTGGGCAGGGAATTTGTCTGTTATATTGCTATTCTGTACTCTCCCAAGCACTTAGTACAGTGTTCTGTACACAGTAAGCACTCAATAAATATGACTGGCTGATTGACTGGCTGGTCCCTAGGGAAAACTCCAGAACCACATCCTGAGCCAAGCTGGGGGATGGAAGAGAGCTGGCCCAGCTAACCTCTCAAGTCATTTTCTTGTTTTATAGCAGCTTAGTTTGGGCTTTCATAAGCTGGTCTTTGTAAGGAAAACAGATCAGTTTAGAGGTCTGCAGACTTGCCATTTTCTGTTGGAATGATTTGCCCCACTGTCCTGGGAGATGGGAAACCCTCCTGCCTTTCAGAAAATCCACTACTTCAGCACACCTCACTGAGAAATGATGCAACAAGTTTTCCTTGTACTGTTATTGTGGCATTAGTTATTATGGTATCTGTTAAGCACTTTCTATATGTCAAGCCCTGTTCTAAGCATCAGAGTAGATTCAGTTAATCAGGTTGGGCACAGTCCTTTCCCCACATGGGACTCACAGTCTGAGTAAGAGGGAAAAGGGAGAACAGGTATTTAGTTCCCATTTTACAGAAGAGGGAATGGAGGCAGTCAGTCGATCATATTTATTGAGCGCTTACTGTGTGCAGAGCACTGTACTAAGCACTTGGGAGAGTACCATATAACAGTAAACAGACACATTACCCACAGCAACTATAGAGATGCTAAGTGACTTGGCCAAGTTTACACAGCAGGCATATATCAGAGCCAGGTCCTCTGACTCCGAGGCCTGAGCTCTATCCACTGGACCACAGTCCTTCTTCAGGTTCAAACACTGTAATGACTTAATCTAGGTCACTTAAGGCCATACTGAGTGAAGGAATAGATTTGGAAAGAATTGTGAGTAGACTATGGGCCTCATGTTTTGGAAGAGATTCATTCAATCCTATTTATTGAGCCCTTACTGTGTGCAGAGCACTGTACTAAGCATTTAGGAGAGTACATTACAACAGTAGAAACATTCCCTGCCCACAACATGTTTACCGTCTAGATGAGGGGAGACAGACATTAATATAAATAAATAAATTTCAGCTATGTACAGAAGTGCTGTAGGGTTGGGAGGGGGCATAAACAAAGTCGTCTCCACTTAATAAATTGTAAAGCTTCTTGAGGGCAGAGACCACGTCCCATGTGCTTAGTGCAATTCTCTGCACACAGTAAGTGCTCAATGAATGATGATGATGATGAAGCCCACTCCTTAGACCCTGGTAGGGGATGGGGGTGGGGAAGTAGAGAGGGTCTAACTTTGAATATGAGAAAATCTGCTCATTTTATCCAATATCAAACTGTTTGGGGAAAAATGCATTTACCATCAAGTGTTTTCTTAAGCAGCATGAGGCTGGCTGAAGACTGGATAAGCGTACTTCTGAATGAATCACTTCCCAGAAACCTGCCCACCTTCATCCCTTCTTGGTTTTTTTTATTATTATTATTCTATTCTATCTGATTGGGAATTGTCATCTCCTTTGGAAGTATTAGATCTGAAATCCAGGAAATGATCTGGGCTTCTGTTCCACAAGAGGCCTGGTAAAGTTTCCATTCATCAGGTAGGCCAATCCCAACCTGACTCTTCCCAGTGACTCCTTGTTATACTCTCTCTATAAAAGGAAAACATTTCCTCGAGTTCCTTATTCATTCAATTTTTGCAGTAAGATCACTTACACATGTCTTCTCATCCATCTCTCTCTCTCTCTGTCTCTCTCTCTCCCCATCTCTTTCTGTCCCCATCTATCTGTCCCTCTATCACCTTCTCCCCTCCCTCAAGTTATTCTGTTACTGTTCACCTTTATTATTTTATTGAGGGGAGGGGAGAGGAATCCTTTCCAAAATGAGCTTGTCCTGGAGTTCCAGATAGAAAAAGGAGTTCTGCATTATTCTATATGACAAAACACATGAATTGCCCAAATATTCTTGTTCAGCTGGGCAGCTAGAGTAGTCAGACCAGATTTCCCTTAGAGAGAATGAACCCTGAAGAACCATCAGTCTTGCCCTCATAGGCTAAGTATTGTTTCTCCTCCGCTTAGGTTACAGTGTGGTTGGGTAGCACTACGGCGCCCGCCACTTGAAGTATGTAGCACAGCCACATTCCACACCGATGGAATAACTCTCCACATCCTACTCTGGAGCCTGAGGGGCTGGGTTCAACTTGCCTGATTCTGAGATCTATCTTGTCTCTATAGTCAAGGAAAAATCTTCCCAGCCCAGTAGATCGAACAAAGGGTGGACAGAGTGGAAGCTGAGCTATACATTTCAGTGTTAATGACACCACTCACTTGATTTGGGGCCTCTTAACCAAATATCCAAGATGATCATGCTGAGAGGTCTTCCCTGACTGAGCCCCCTTTTTCCTCTCCTCCTTCCCATCCCCCCGCCCTACCTCCTTCCCCTCCCCACAGCACCTGTATATATCTTTGTACAGATTTATTACTCTATTTATTTTACTCATACATATTTACTATTCTATTTATTTTGTTAATGATGTGCATCTAGCTTTAATTGTATTTGTTCTGACGACTTGACACCTGTCCACGTTTTGTTTTGTTGTTTATCTCCGCCTTCTAGACTGTGAGCCTGTTGCTGGGTAGGGAACGTCTCTATATGTTGACAACTTGTACTTCCCAGGTGCTTAGTACAGTGCTCTGCACACAGTAAGCCCTCAATAAATACGATTGAATGAGTGAATGAAATCCTCTCCATCAAGTATCAAGACAGGTAATTGACTCATCATCCAAGGCAGTAACAAAATTAATGTGTGTCACTCCTATCATTTGATTTTTTGCTCAGATAAGCTGCATTGCTACTCATTCAACCTATGGTTCTCTCCTTTTCCTCTCCTGCTTTGTTAATTTAGATCATGTTTAAGCAGACTAAGCCATCCTCAGCTTGCTTTTGCTGCAAAATGGTGTGGCATGAAGACTTTGTAAATAGCTGCAATCACAGGGTTAAGGAGAGAATAGAGAGATGATTGACAAGATGGTTAATTGTTTGGTTAAGTTCTTTGACTTTTTCTACTGTTGCTGCCAAAACCGCTCTAGACACCACAGTTCTCAATTTTTCAAGTGCATTTGCCTGGGGCTTGGTAAATTTTTGCACCTACGCACGTGTCTCTTTTTCTCATACTATAGGCATGTATGTGGCTGTTGTGAATGCTATTATCCCTCATTAAAAGCGATGGATCCTCATGATAAACCACCAGAGATTACCATAACTGAACTCAGACTACCTCTGTTTTGGGAGGCTTTGGTCTCTGTTTCTGTGTTCCCTGTCTCTGAGCACAAATACAGTGTATGGTATCACAGTGTTACTCCCACAAGGACAGTTTCTCTCTCTCTGCATGGAACCAGTAAGAAGGCTTAGAAAAAAATTAAAAAATGGTCAGAGGTCTGCTCCAGCAAACCCCTGCCACAAAGCTGAACAAACATAACATCTTGCTGATTTTTGCTCTGCAATATTTTGGGCTCACAATAACAATAATAATTGTGGTATTTAAGTGTTTACTATGTGCCAAGAATTGTACTAAGCACTGGGGTAGCTACAAGATAATCAGGGTGGACACAGTAACAGTCCTTCATGGGGCTCACAGTCCAAGTAGGAGGGTGACTGGTATTGAATCTACATCTTACAGATAAGGAAACTGAGCCACAGAAAAGTTTAAGGTCACATATTATCATCATCATCAATAGCGTTACCTGTGTGCTTACTGTGTGCAAGGCACTGTGCTAAGTGCTTAAGAGAGTATATAACAGGCAAGTGGCAGAACCAGGATTAGAACCCAGGTATCCAGCCTCCCAGGCGTGTCCTTTCCACAAGGTCACTCTGCTTTTCTGTTTAAGATTTTCTTTGGTGCTCAAGATATCAACCCATGCTGCAAACCTGCATCAGTTGCATATAAATTATGTACCCTTTCTTGCAAAAGAGTGTTTTAATGAAAGGTGACTCTACGTCCACATAGTGATCTGTTCCTCTAAACATTCTCCCCTCTAATCAGAGTTAAACATCCTGGCATTAATAATAGTAATAACAATAACTGTGGTATTGAAATCTTACTATGGACCAATTTCTACACTAAGGACTGGAGTAGATACAATCAGATCAGACCCAATCCCTATCCCACAAGGAGCTCACAGTCTAATGAGGAGGGAAAATACAGATGAAGAAACTGAGGCCCAGAGAAGTAAAGCAGCATGGCCTAGTGGAAAGAATGCGGGCCTGGGAGTCTGAGAACCTGAGTTCTAATTCCAACTGCCAATTGCTTGTTATGTGACTGTGAGCAAAACGATTCTCCCTCCTACTTAGGCTTTCAATCTTGGGACAGGGACTGTGTCCAACCTGATTAACTTTTATCTACCCCAGTACTTAGAACAGTGTTTGACAAAACCTAACAAATACCATAATAATCATAATGACAATAATAATAAAGTGATTTGCCTAAGATCTCTCTCCCCCTTCATATTTGACAGACCAGCCCTCTCCCCATCTTCAAAACCTTTCTGAAATCACATCTCCTCCAGGAAGTCTTCTTTGACTAATACTCTCTCATCTTCCCATCCCTTTTTCACTCCCTACTGAATTCCCTCATGTACTTGGGTTCTCACCCACTAAATAAATACTTAGGTACTCACTCCACTTCCCACCCCCACAGCACTTATGTACATATCTTTAAAATCTGTTGCTTTGCCCTACAGGTAATTTCTTTTAGTGTCTTTATCCAATGTTGGAGGGCAGGGATTGCATCTAATAACTATTGAACTCTCCCAAGCTCTTAGGACAGTGCTCTGCAGAGAACAAATATTTAATATCATTGATTACTTGACTGTCAATCCCATCCTGTCCCCATGGACATGTTCAGGGTGAGGGTCCCTCCTGTAATGAGTGCACCTGAGAAAGGGAGGGGTGAAGGGAAGAAGATCTAGCAACAATCCCCACTGACAAACTCAAGACTTCAGGGAACTACCATTACCCGAGACCTCTCCTTTCCCTTCAGTGAGTCTCTGTCTCACCTCACATATGCCCCAATCTCTCCACCTGGGGAAGGGTTTCTCTGATGAACAGTGGAGGTGGGTGGGAAAGGGGACAGGAGCAGATTATATTTAGCTTCCAGGCAGGAGATCTTCCAATGCCTGTCCCATTTGCCTGGCTCCCAGAGGGTTGGAGTGAGGGAAGACAGAATCTGGTAGAACTAAAGAGAACGGGGAGGGAGGAAGAAGGGGCAAGGGGGCATACCTGCTGTGTGACCTTAGGCAAGTCATTTAACTTCTCTTTCCACATCTGTAAAATGGGAATCAATACCTGTTCTCCCTCCGACTTAGACTACAAGCCTCTGTGGGACAGGGACTGTGTCCAACTTGGTTAACTTATATCTATCCCAGTTCTTAGTACAGTGTAAGTGCTTAGTACATAGCAAGTACTTAACAAATACCGCAACTATTATGGGGAATAGCAGGAGGAGCCCTAATCAGATGGATGAGCTCTGAAGCCCACAGGAGGATTAAACTGGTCCTGCATAGGTGTGAGTGCTGAACCTTTGCCATTTTTCAGGTCCAGCCTTGAAATCTTCCAGAATTAAACCCGCGCATCTTAGTCACCAGAGGACAAATGAGTCATGGGCAATCAGCACATGATGTGCCAGGGAAGGTCAAAACTCAGAGAATGAAGGATTAATGTTTCTTCTGATTTTAGATTCCTTTAGCTCCTCCACCTCCAACCTATAATATCTGGCTCACAGTGAGAGGTCGATCACCCACAGATTTGAAAGCACTTAACCAACTAGACAGGACCGGGCCTGGCTCAGATCACTGAAACTTTGCCTACTAGCTGAATGTATTTGAAGCTAGTGGCCCTTGTTCAATTTTGTTGGATTAATTGGATTTATTTTGGATAGTATGAGCAGCCTTTGGTTTAGGTCACTGATAATCACTCCAACTTTTCTCTGTACAACATCACCATTCAGAAGCAGCATGGTCTTGTGGCAAGAGCATGGGCTTGGGAGTCAGAGGTCATCGGTTCTAATCCCGGCTCAGTCACGTGTCTGCTGTGACCTTGAGCAAGTCACTTAACTTCTCTGTGCCTCAGTTACCTCATCTGTAAAGTGTGGATAGAAACTGTGAGCCCCACGTGGGACAACCTGATTACCTTGTATCTACCCCAGCAGTTAGAACAGTGCTTGGTACATAGTAAGTGCTTAACAAATACCATAATTATTATTATGATTATTATTCACTATTTACCCTTTATAGCTCAACAACATTTTTAACAGAAGCCAAATGGCCTAGCAGATAGGGCATGGTCCTGGGAGTCTGAAGTTCCTAGGTTCTACCCATGGTTTGGCCACTTGTCTGCTGTGTGACCTTGGGCAAGTCCCTTCACTTCTCTGTGCCTCAGTTCCCCCATCTGTAAAATGGGGATTAAGTCCCATGTGAGCCTCATGTGGGACAGACAATTTGTCCAGCCTGATTAGCGTGTAGTTAATCCACCACATAGTACAGTGCATGGTACATAGTAAATGCTTAACAAATACCATTTAAAAAAAACATGAAAATGACATGATAAGAAACTAATTGCTTTTTAGTTCTCTTGATCCTTTAAAGAATGCCTTTTCAGGAAGGTCCAGGTCTCTGACATTTTATCTTCAGTCAATCTTATTATTGAGTGCATACTGTGTGCAGAACACTGTACCAAGTGCTCTGGGAGTACAATATAACAATAACAGATACATTCCCTGCCCAGAATGAATTTACAGTCTATAGCCAGCCCAATGCCGCTGCTGGGCAACATAACTCTAAATTGTAATATTTTTGCCTCATCTCTTGGACGCCTTCCTTCTCCAGAAAATGAAGATACTCCAGGAGAAGTAGTTGTCCAGGGATCTCGGTTTAGATAATTTCTTCTTCCCAAAACAGTGGTAAGAGAGCCCAGATTCTCCAGATGCAAATAGGCCAGAGAGGAAGCTGAGAATCATTCTACTGAGCATTCAAGGAGCCACATGTGGCCTTGATTCCCTAGATGAAGTTGGTGAAAGGGAGAATAGGGCATACACTTCAAAGACTCCACCTGAAGTAGCCAGGGAGGGCTTCTTTGATTGAATCATTGACAAGCCACATATGTTCCCAGTGCTCACCCACCGCATTCATCCTCTGGCTGTGCATGGAATAACAAACTCTTAAACAAAACACAGCCCCAAGGGGTCAGCATACCCTCATCCTGACTTGGATAGGAAGGCCAAGTCTGCCCAGAATGATCTGGCTGAAGAATTCACCTGCTTTTTAATGATGCTAATATCAGCTGAAAGAGCTCATGTACCTCCCATCATTGCATTCTTTAGGGAAAGCAGCATGGCCTGGTGGAAAGAAAACCAGGCCTGGCAGTCAGAAGATCTGGGTTCTAGTTCCCACTCTGCCACTTGTCTGCTGTGTGACCTTGGGTAAGTCAATAAATTTCTCTGTGTTTCAGCTTCTTCAACTGTAAAGTAGGAATTCAATACCTGTATTTTCTCCTATGTAGACTGTGTCCAACCTGATTAGCTTGTATCTACCCCAGTGCTTGATGCATAGTGAGCAATTAACAAATATAATAACAATGATAATAATATGAATTGGGGTCATTGCCCTTGTCCCAGGGTCATAGAGCAGAAGAGACATTCAGTGTGAAACTAAATCAGGTTCTGGAACCATGTCTATTTCCTGCCTGTTAATTTCCTACCAACTCTAATTCCTACCAATATATTCTGCCCCAGCACTTAGAACAGATTCACTCTTTAAACTCTTCACGCTCAAACTGATGGCTTCATAGTTTTCCCCTCTCTAAGGGTTCTTCCTCCCCAAAATGATGTTTATTCCCCTGGAATAGCTTCCTCACTTGTCAGTGTCAAGCCTATTATTACCGCTCTTAATCCTATCCATTGTCATTATTAATTCTAATAATTTTAAAACAATAATGGTGCATTAAAAACATTTGCTTTCCTTACTTCATTTGGTCCATTTCCAAAATGCCTCCCATTGCCCAACCCAACAGCCAAGAGGTGCAGTCTCTCCATGGTGACCTTGGAAAAGGGGAACTCCTCTTCTCTCCTTCCCTCCCCTTCTTCACCTTTCCCAAGGCAGGGCTCAATCAGGCCAACCAAGCTTGAGATGTTGGCAAGAGCGGCCAATTAAACAAAATTTTCCCATCTACCCTTCCAACCCAAGGCAACCATGTTCCCAACTCCCATGAGAAGCCAGGGTAGGATGTGTTCTTTCTCTAACCCCTGAAAGCATTTTTCCTCTTTCCCTCCCCAACTTGCCCCTCCCTATCCCTCCAAACCTCTTTCCTCTCTTTTCATCCCACACATTCTCCTCAGAACTGTCTGATGAGAATTGCCCTGAAGCCTGCCCCATATTCCTTGCCAAGTGAAGACAGAGAAGTATTTCAGACTGGTTTCTGGCTCCACCTCTCTTCCCCTGTAATTGGCTGGGGGTGGGGGGTGGGGTGTGCGTGCGTGCTCGTGCGCGCAAACGCATGTGTTTCTTCTTATATCATCACCAGTCTGTTGGGCTTGATGGCTGTTGTTTGTAAACATTGTGAAGGGGAGTGAGAGCCAGAGACAGCAGCCAATCCTACTGTCCCCACCCAACCCAGCAAGGCACCTGAGATGTTTCTTGATTCCACTCCCAGGATTCTTTCTTCCAGGGGACCAAGACAGTGGTGAAATTAAGGTATAAGGAAGGCTGGTGGGGAAAGTATGGCCCTTTGTAAGGACTATCTGAAACAGAGTTTTTGGCCTCAACTTCTATAAACTCCCAAACTTCTGAGGACAACTTGAACATCAGTTTGAACACCTACCTGGGAAGAACTGCACTTTCCCTCTAGACTGTAAGGGAACCTGTCTGTTTATTGCTACATTGTACTCCCCCCAGCACTTAGTACAGTGCTTTGCACACAGTAAGTGCTCAGTAAATATGAATGACTAAATGGATTGTGCTCAATAAATAAGATTGAATGAATGGATGAATTTCTAACAGAATCTACAAATAACACCACTTAGGAAGGAGATCGGACAGGGAACTCTCTTGTATTGTACTCTCCCAAGCTCTTAGTATAGTGCTCTCCACACAGTAAGTGCTCAATAAATATGATTAATAGATCACCTCCATTTTTGCTTAACTACTGATTTGCTGTTCAACTTGAGACAGGATACTTAACCTTTCTGAGTCTATCACCTTATCCATATAATGGGGGAAATATTAGCTCTGACTGATCTCAATTTTTAAAATTCCGTAAATTGGTTTCAACTCCTTAGAGCCACATTCAGTATACATGTTTTATAATGTTGCTTTTTTATTACTGATAATAATCAGGAATAATTGTTGCTCTTTCAGAAACTGTCATTTGGTTCAGCTACATATTCATCATTGTCTTAGGGAATTTCAAATTGCCACCTCCCTACACCACCATCTCAATTTTTCAGTCCATGAAATAGGGAGGATAATCCTGACTTGCCTGAGGTTTTGCATTGTCCTTGATACCAGAGTAGTAAATAATCTGATACAGTGCCATAGAAAATCAAACAGACTGGGAAGTGGTATTGGAACTACCAACCAGAATCAATCAATTGTATTTATTGTGAGCTTTCTGTGTGCAGAGCACTTTACTAAGCACTTGGGAGAGTACAATATAGCAGAGTTGGTAGACATATTTCCTGACCGCAAAGAGCATAGTGTCTTGAAATACAATGACTTTATTCCCAGTTTTCTACTTGCGCTGAGATGTTTCTTGGGGGACCAACTAGATGTCACCATTTTCTGTGGACCAACCTGTCAAGGTCCCACTGTGCTTTTAGTAATGGGTTCTGGGAACTATCTTTTTATTGGGGAACCCACATGAGGAAAACAACCCCTTTTTCCATAGCCCAAGATGAAGTCCACCTTTCCCAGAGATCCTTTTCATCTGGGAACCAACTCCATTGCTGCACTGATTGTTTAATTTCATTTCATTTTACTTTGCATTCTTGGAATTAGTGCATTTTGAATGCATTATTATGAATATTTGCCAATTAATTAATGCAAAACATTAAGGAAGCAGCTTGGTCTAGTGGAAAAAGTATGGGCCTGGGACTCAGAGGACCTGGGTTCTAATCCTGGCTCTGCCACTTGCCTGCTATGTGACCTTGGTCAAGTTACTTAACTTCTCTGTGTCTCAGTTGCCTCATCTGTAAAATGGAGATTAAGACTGTGACATAGATTGTGACTAACCTGATGGTATTTACTTAGAAGAGTGCCTGGCACACAGAGAGTGCTTAAATATCATTTTTTAAAAAAAGGAAATAAATTGGATAACCTTTTAACCAAGTGAGGGGTGGGGAGGGTGAACATTTAGTTGCTTTTTTTGCCCCGTTTTGCATCTGACCAAAAGGTCTCCTCTGTTATCTTGCTCTCTGTCTTTTATTGAGAGCGAGGCTGGCATTTTTGGCTCATTCCTTCCTTGAAGCCCAGATGAAGTTACAACACAATCATCTTCCAAGTTAAGTCAGCACACCCCAGGATCCAGTTTCTCCATTTCAGCCCTGACCCTGCAACCCTTAAGGGCATTTAACCGCAGATTTCACTGGCCTAAAGGCTGCAATCTTAATGAGTCCTAATCTAGTCAGACTCTCCAGAGGTAAACTTAGTTCCTTTTCATCTCCATTTTCCACAGAATAGCTTTGAGACTTGCCATATTTTTCTAGTGGGTTGCACGCAGACTTCTCCAGCCCCCAATCTCAACCTGCTTTATTCCTGCAAGATCTTAGACTATTAGTGGTTATTTCATGCTTACTATGTGCAAAGTACTGTACTAAGTGTTGGGAAAGAAACATATGGATGAAGGGTAGAATACCATCCTTGCTCCCCAAGGGGCTCACAACCTAAGAAGGAGGAGCGGAGGGGGTATGGGTGACAGGCACTTAAGGAAAGCAAACAAAATTACAAAAGAGACAGAGAAGAAAGGAGTAGCAGGGTTTGAGTCTCCTGGTCACAGCTCAGAACAACAGTCAAAGGCTGTTGGCTCAGCTACGTGTCTGCTGTATGACCTTGGACAAGTCACTTCACTTCTCTGTGCTTCAGTTATCTGTAAAATGGGGATGAAGATTGTGAGCCCCATGTGGAAGAGGGACTGTGTCCAACCTGATAACCTTGTATCTACCCTAGTGCTTAGAACAGTGCTCAACACATAGTAAGCATTTAAAAAGCACTAACAGGAATCTCAGCCATAGTTAAGGCAGTGAACTTCTAGATGTCCTACGAGTTGGAGAGGCCTCAGGCTGAGGCTCTCTAGTCCTTCCCCAAGCTGGAGTGGAATTCGAAGGGGACCCGCATGTCACAGGGGTGGGGCAGCATCCCTCCCACAAGGCTGGACCCCAGGGGTCGGGAGGAAGGAGGAGCTGTGGGCACTTCATGTGGCTGTCACTAGTCAAGTTGTTCACCTGTTGTGTACATTCAGGGGATGTGCCAAACGTGACCACAAGCAGCCACTCATGGTGAGGAACAGTTACCACCCCCACCCCAATCCTGCCTTCATCAGTGGAGAATAATAATAATAATAATGATGGCATTTATTAAGTGCGTACTATGTGAAAAGCACTGTTCTAAGCACTGGGGAGTTTACAAGGTGATCAGGTTGTCCCATGGGGGGCTCACAGTTTTAATCCCCATTTTACAGATGAGGTAACTGAGGCACAGAGAAGTTAAGGGACTTGCCCAAAGTCACATAGCTGACAATTGGCAGAGTCGGGATTTGAACCCATGACCTCTGACTCCAAAGCCCATGCTCTTTTCCACTGAGCCTTCTCTACTGAGTCCACACTAGGCAGGGAAAAGCAGCTTCATAAGTCAGGTGAAGATGAATGAATGTGCATGGTAATTGAATTAGGGCTGCAGGAAGGGAGGGGTACAGAAGTTACTGCTACATGAATGTACAGCAAATTTTTGGACATATCCATTGTCTGGCTCCCTCTCTAGACTATAAGTTCCTTGTAGGTAGGGAATGCACCTACCAACTCTGTTGTATTGTATTCTTCCAAGTGCTTAGTACACTAGTTGGCACACAGAAAGTGCCCACTAAATTCCATTGGTGGACTGAATGGTTGATTGCCCCACGTAGTACTTCCCTTCCAGGAACTACTGCCACTAGGTAGCCAAACCACAGATTCCAGGAGGGTTGGAAAGCAACTGTGACTCAGACACCAAAACATCCATCATGGACCTGTTTCTCACACACATACACATGAATCCCACAAATATACAAGCTGCTTATTTAGCCTGACTTGCACACACATGAGTGTGTACAAATCTGAAATTTCCAGAGAATCACTGTGGCATACCTGGCAGGCAGCCTCTCTCCTACCCACCTGAAATGCATTTGACCTCAATACATGATGACTTTGTGTCAAATAGCCAGGAAGAAGGGGAAGAACCACTTCCCTCCCCAAGCCCTGCGAGTGATTATTACTTAACTCCAAGCTCATTGTGGGTAAGCAATGTCTCTGTTTATTGTTATATTGTACTCTCCCAAGTGCTTAGGACAGTGCTTTGCACACAGTAGGTGCTCAATTGAGATAATAGAATGAATTGAATGAATGCTGGAGATATGTGCTTTTTGCCCCTTTGAAGTGACATGGCCAGAAGAGGCCTTGAGACCTCTGAGAGGCTGAGCTCAGACTGCCAACAGAATCCAGTCTAAAGCTCTTCTTGGTTCTGTGCTTATCATATTGTTGCTTCCCCCACATGTATGCCATCTGTAGAATTGAATTTTAAGGAAGGGGAGGAAATAACAGAAGCTCAGCTTAGTTTATCCCCCAGGTTCTGACACTTTGGGGTGAGGCCAGTCAGTTAGATTCTGTGTGACTCAGTTTCTCTAGCTGAATGAAAATCTACTTGTTTTCACGTCAGTCATTTATAGAGCGCTTACTGTGCAGTGCAGAGCACTGTACTAAGCACTTAGGAGAATACAGTATTACAATATAACAGACACGTTCCCTGCCCACAGTGAGCTTACAGTCTGGGGGGTTGGAGTGAGGTAGGCATTAATCTAAATAAATTGCAGATATGTGCATAATTGCTGTGGGGCTGGGATGGGGGATGAATAAAAGGAAGCAAGTCAGAGCGATGCAGAAGGGATGAGAGAAGAGGAAAGGAGGGCTTAGTCAGGGAAGGCGTCTTGGAAGAGATGTAGCTTCAATAAGACTTTGAAGCAGGGGATTTTCTTTGTATCCTCAAAGTATCTGTTAATTAAGGTATTAGTTATGGTACTCAAGCACTTACTATGTGCCAAGCACTTTGCTCAGCACTAGAGTAGATACAGGATAATCAGATGGGACACAGTCCTTGCACCCCACAAAGCTCCCAACCCAAGAGGTATGGAAAGCAGGAATCACCTCCTCTTTTTGCAAAGGGAGAAACTGAGATTCAGAGAGGTGCAGCAGTTTCTCCAAAGTCACACATCATGTCAGGAGTGGAGGTGGAGCCCAGGAAAAGGCCATCTCCTAATAAAATACTCTGCCTACTAGGTAGTGCTACCTATAAATCAATCAATCAATCAATCAATCGTATTTATTGAGCGCTTACTATGTGCAGAGCACTGTACTAAGCACTTGGGAAGTACAAATTGGCAACACATAGAGACAGTCCCTACCCAACAGTGGGCTCACAGTCTAAAAGGGGGAGACAGAGAACAAAACCAAACATACCAACAAAATAAAATAAATAGGATAGAATAGGATAGTGGTATTTATTGAGCACTTACTGTCTACAGCACTGTTATAAGCATTTGGGAGAGTGCAGTATCAAAAGTAGTAGACTTGTCCTCAAGGAGCTTGCAGTTGAGTGGGGGAGACAGACCTAGGTTCCCAGGCAAAGATGAGTCAAGCAGTCAAAGAAAATGACCTTTCTTAGGTTGACCCCTACTCCCAGCTTTGTGGCTCAAGATTTACTGCCCTCCTCCTGTCATTCACCTAAAAACAGGGCCTTCTTTGCCCTTTTTTTATCATTTGGCCTTAACATATCTGAAACAGAACTTCTCTTCTTCCCATCCAAATTCTGTCCTGCCCAAGTCTTTCCCAACACTGTAGGCAACTCTACTATCCTCCCTGTCTCAGAAGCCTGTAACCTTGACATTATCCTCCACTCAGCTCTCTCATTCAACCCACACAGTGAATCTGTCTCTAAAATTCACCCTTTCCTCTCCATCCAAACTGCTATCACCTTGATCCAAGCACTCATTGTACCCCACATTAACTACATGTGCATCAACCTCCTTGCTCACCTCCCTGCCTCCTGTCTCTCCCCCTGCTTCAGTCCCTGAGAAGCAGCATGGCGTAGTGGCTACAGCACGGGCCTGGGAGGTCGTGGGTTCTGCCACTTGTCTGCTGTGAGACCTCAGCCAAGTCACTTACCTTCTCTGTGCCTCCATTACCTCATCTGTAAAATGGGGATTAAAAATGTGAGCCCCACATGGGACAGGGACTGTGTCCAACACAATTTGCTTATATCCACACCAGCACTTACTATAGTGCCTGGTACAGAGTAGGTGCTTAATAAATGCTATTATTACTATTATTATTGTTACTACACTCTGTTACCCAGATTATTTTTCTTAAACACTGTTAGCCCATATCTCCCTACTTCTCAAAACTCTCTAGTGGTTGCTCATCCCCCTCTGCATCAAACACAAACTCCTTATCACTGGCTTTAACCCAGTCAGTGCCCTGCCTCTTATCTAACCCCACTGATTTTCTATGACAACCCAGCCCATACTCCTTGTTGCTCCAATGCCAACCTACTCACTGTACCTCGATCTTGTCTATCTTGCTGCTGACCCCTTACCCAAGTCCTCCCCCTGGCCTGTAACTCCCTTCCCCTTCATATACGACAAACCACCACTCTCCTCACTTTCAGAACCCTCCTAAAATCACATCTCCTCCAAGAAGCCTTCCCTGACTAAGCCCTCATTTCCCCTACTCCCTCTCCCTTCTGCGTCCCCTATGCACTTGGTTCTGTAATCTTTAGGCACTTTATAGTCACCCCACCCTCAGCCCCACAGCACTTGTGTACCCATCTATAATTTATTTTAATGTCTGTCTCCCTCGACTGTAAACTCTCTGTGGGCAGGGATCGTGTCTACCAACTCTGTTAAATTGTACTCTCCCCAACCCTTAATACTTCACTCTTCACCCAGTGAGTGCTTAGTAAATACCATTCATTGATAATGCTCCCATTCATTGATTGATTGTTTATTGGCCTTGGGCTTTAACAGAAAGTCTCCAACAAGTCTCTAAGCAGCAAGAAGCACCCACCAACACCCCACCCTACCCCCAGTAGAGGTGGTTAATTATGACAAGAACCTATCATTAATTTTAAATTGATTCTGACAAGAGCCTATCATTCCACAGCCCTTTCTCACTGATGGAGTGTTGCCTTAGCACCTCCCTTAAAAGGAAATCAGATTTTCCCCTATTGGGCCCATAAATAATCTGGGTCTCCAGTGAGTGTCAAGTGATCCTAAACCATAGGGCCTGATCCATTCTAGTTCCCACGAATATTCAGGGCCTGAGAGGGGTGTCTTGGAGAATGGCATTGACACACTGAGGCCATGGACCTCATGCCAGCCTATGAAAGATTTACAGGAAAGCTATGTGTGGTGATGTAGGGACTCAGAGCCTGGAAAAAAAGATCCTCACACTGAAAGTGTATCCCAGATCACAGATAGATCATAGCGTAAAAACAGCATTATAATTGAAAGAGCAGCACCCTGAGTCATTCGCAGTACAGGATTTGCCACCATGGAGAGATACAGAGGACAAAGAATCTCAATTCCTACTTGGGCTCACACAGTCTTGCAGCCTCTCAGTGTGGAGGTGGCTAGGTTTGCTGGTACTGACTGGGTGGGGAGGTAGGGGTCGGGAACATGGGAATGGGGAGTGATCCTAACCCAAGGGGAAGGGGAGTTCCCCCCAACTCTTCCCCTCCTGCCAGTTTGGAAAACATCAATTGCGGGCTACGGCCCCCTCAGGCGTGGGGGATGGAAGCAAAGCAGGGTCAGGGAAGATGCCAAGAACAGACCCTGCCAGGAGTCGGTTCACAGGCAAATTAATGTTCGTGAATCATAACTGCTGCCGTGGTAGTGTATTATTTGCTTTTATGTTGTGGTTCCACAGTTTCTGATACAATATGCTTTTCATTAGAGTTATTTTGGAAGTCTACTCTCTGGCTAATGTGGCAATTACCAGTTATTACCTATTTCTGCCCACGTTAAGGAGTCAAGAAATGGGCGGATCATGGAGGAGGTGGGTGGGAAAGGGGATCACGCATGCTAATCAGATATTGGACCGCCATGAGTGGAAATAAATCATGTGGCCTCTCTTTTCACCCCACCCTCAGGTCAGTGATTTTTCTTGACTCTCAAGCTAGGAGAATGGGGAAAAAGCAGAGCATGGGAAGGACAAAAATAGTAACAATGGAGTAAGGGCTATTTGTCTAATTGAGGTAAAGACTATCTATTATTCATGTTATTACTGCTTTTACTGTTTTTCCTTAATATTCCCTAGCATTGTGAGGCTCCTTTTCTCACCAAGCACCCATCCTATAGCCCTTCATTTCTCCTTCTTGCTCAATAATCCCCATGGTCCCTCACACCCACCTGCCTTTCTGCTCTCTCCTGCTGGCCCATTCTTGCTGACAGTACTCTGAACTTGTCCCATATTCCTTTTCTTCCATTGCAACTTCTTCTTCATATTTGTTAAGCACTTGCTATGTGTCAAGCACTGCTCTAAGCGGTGGGGTAGTCACAAGTTAATCCAGCCAAAAACAGTCTCTGTCCCAAATGGGGCTCATAGTCTAAGTAGGAGGGGGAATAGGTATTGAATCCCCATTTTGCAGTTGAGGAAACTGAGGTATGGAGAAGTTAAAAGACTTGCCCAAGGTCACAGAGCAGGCAAATGGCAGTCCTGTGGCTCCTGGACCCATGCTTTATCCACTAGGCCATGCTGATTTTTAGTGTTTGACTTTCCTGTGATTGTCCCCTTCCTTTTATTCTTTCTCTCTTTATCTCTCTCTCTTTGTCTCTCTCTTTTGTTTCCTTTTGTCTTAAATCCAATGGTAAGTGCCTAGGATTGTGTGGGTGAATTGATGTACAAGTGAGAATCTAAGGGTAGAAATGTGGGTGTTTAATCCACACATCATTTTCATTTTAACCCCCAGTCTATTTCACACGAACAGCTGGTGGGACATCTCCCATAATTTAATAGCCACAGTCCTCAGAGGGTCAGGCAAGTTGCATTGGAATCACAAATGAGCTCTTTGCAATTTTTATAGTGTTAACTTGGGGAAACTGAACCTTTGAGGAATTCAGTAGTTAGGAATTCAAACCACAACTTGACCTGGAAAAGATTCATTTCTCCAGGGCTTTCCAGGGTCTTCTGAAGTCAGCCCATCCCTGAGACTGATGGGAGCAGAATCCCCATGGGGCAAAGGGAGCAGGGAACCCCCAAGCCAAACTGGTCCTGGTCCCAAGGACTTAAGCTATTCATCTCCCTGTTTTTTTTTGTTTTTGTGGAGTTTTGTGGTATTTTTAAGTGCTTACTATGTGCTAGGCACTGTACTAACCACTGGGGTAGGTACAAGATAATCAGGTTGGACACAGTCCCTGACCCTCATAGGGCTCACAGACTTAATCCCCATTTTTTTACAGATGCTGTTACTGAGGCACAGAGAAGTTAAGTGACTTGCCCAAGGTCACAAAGTAGATAAGTGGTAGGGCCAAACTTAGAACCCAGGTCTTCTGACTCCCACGCCCAGGCTCTTTCCACTATATCACACTGCTTCAGAAGAGCTCTGGGGAGTGGTAATGGCTTTGCCCCTTCTTCATTTACCACTTTGTAAAATGACTGTAAAATAATGCCTTAAGTTAGATGGTTGAGTCACCAGAGAGCAATCACCAGGGGGAGTGGGGTACTTGGGGCCTTACCATCAAACAGGTCTATTTCCACGGAGCCTCAAAAGATCAAAGCAGAAACTTCCTTTTTTCCCTGCCCACCTCCTTCCCTCCTTTCTTCTCTGCCTCCCTTCCTTCCTCCTTCCCTGCTTCCTTCCCACCCTTCCATTAATAATAAACAATAAATACCAAAATCAAGTCATGATGGATTTGTATCATCTATCAGAATGTTTTGACATCCCTACTGACTAGGAGTTGGTTAAACTCTATGTGCTAGTGTCTGCTTGTTGGAGTGTGGGAGTTAAGGTTAGTGGTTTTCTAAAAGCTTTAAATAACAGAGATAATGGAGATGGAAATCATGGCCACTCCTTTCTATGGCTGTTGTCTGGAATCTTGCTATTCCACTTAAAGGGCCAGTTGCCTCTCAAAGGGACTCGACCAGAAGAAAAACCAGGAGGTGGGCTGTTTATGAGAATGAAGGAGTTAACTAAATGCTAAGCATATTACAGGGTCAGGATTTCAACTCTGGGCTATGAAAAAATAACAGTAGTAGTAATAATAATAATAATAATAATAATAATAATAATGTAGTTGCTTTAGAATGTAGCTTATCTTGGGCAGGGAACATGTCTGCTAATTCTTTTGAAGGGTTCTCTGCCAAGCACTTAGAATAACACTCTGCACATAATAATCACCCAATAAATACCACTGATTGATTGATTGATAATAACTGTGGCATTTAAATGCTTACACTGCGCAAGCACTGTATTAAGTGCTTGGGTAGATACAAGATAATCAGGTTGAACACAATCCCTATCCCTCAAGGGACTCACAACAGAAGGGTGATGAAGAGGAAGTGTTGAATTCCCATTTTACTGATGAAGAACCCGAGACACAGGGAAGTTGGTAAAATGTCCAAGATCATACAGCAGGCGAGCAGAAGAGCTGGGATTAGAACGCAGGTGCTCCGACTGTGCTCTCTTCATTCTTAGTACAGTGCTTTGCACACAGTAAGCGCTTGATAAATATGATTGATTGAATGAATGAATAGACCACACTACTTCTCCTCTAGAGAAACTACTGGTAAGCGTGGCTGCTAAATTTGCCAGCCTTCACCCACCTGCCAACCTCTCCATTCCCAAGAGAGTGTGTTTCCCCCTGGGAGGTCACTAGGCAGAGAGGTTGTCATTCATTCTGGGGAAAGTGTTCATACTGAGGTGCTGGGTTGGAGGGCCAATAATTATAGCATTATTAAGGGCTTACTCTGTGCTAAGCTCTGAGGCATCTATAAGGTAAACAGATTGGTCCTGCATGGGATTTACAGTCTAAGAGGAAGGAAAGGTATAGTCTAGTGGATAGATCACGGACCTGGGACTCAGAAGGTCGTGGGTTCTAATTCCAGTTCTGCCACCTGTCTGCTGTGTGGCCTTGGGCAAGTGACTTGACTTCTCTGTGTCTGTTACCTCACATGTAAAATAGGTATCACTGGGAGTCCCATGAGGGACAGGCACTGTGTCCAACCCGATTATCTTGTATCCACCCCAGTACTTAGTACAGTGCCTGGCACATAGTAAGCACTTACCAAATACCACAATTATTAAGGATAGGCATCGACTCCCCATTTTACAGATGAGGAAACCGAGGCCCAGAGAGGTTATGTGACTGGCTCAAGGTCCCCAGCAGGCCAGGGGTAGAGAATCTAACACTTCTGATTCCAGTTTTTCCACTAGACCACACTCCTTCCCTATGATCAGCCCAAGAAGGACCCGACTATGGAAGGCAGAGGAATTGTTTCCGTATTCTCCCTAGTCAACATCCCCCTCAGAAAAATCAACCAACCCATTCTGTTTTAAGTGGCTTTGTGGGTAGGTTCAAAGTACCTCAGGCCCACAAATTTTCACAACTTTTCCTGCCCGTGTCATAGCAACGATACTACATCTGACGGCAGGAAGGACAAAGCATTTAAAGTATAGTACTAGTGCTATAGATCATGTTTTCAGTTTTTCTTAAAAATCTTAACTCATCCTAGCTAGGTTTCTTTGAAGTTGTGAGCCTGAGTTGACTGGACTAGCTTTCCTAAACTCTGGGTCCACCCTGAAAGTCAAAACTAATTTCTCCCTATGGGCTTCAGACTGTCAACCCCAAAAACCACCATCAGTTAGGCGTCCATGGTTGTGAGAGTATCATCTTCGGACAAGCTCAAAGAAGGCAGGAGGAAGCTGTGGTCAGGGAAACCGCCAACTGCAGGTGCTGAGTCAGAAGGTATGACCAGGCCCCTCTCTCCATCCCCTAACCCCCAAGCAATGGTTGTAGTAATAGCATTTACTGAGCACCAATGGGGTGCTGTGCACTGCACTAAGTGCTTTGGTGCCTCTGCCCTTTTCTGGATAAGATTTCACACAGCCGGGTCAGCCTCCTGCTCCCATCTCTTTCATGGGCACCAGTTTATTCCAGAGTAGTACATAAGTGCAAGTGCCCGTGTACAGTGGTCAGAATAAAGGGCTTTGGCCTCTGTAGAGAATTACTGTGGGAAGCAACTCAAAATCCAGATGCTCTTGACTCTCAGGTGGTCCTGGTGGTGGATTTCCAGCAAGCTAGGATGGTATTCTGTTGTTGTCGTTGTTGTAAGGTAGAGAGAGGGGCTGCAATTTTTCGAGGAAAAAAAATGAAATCAACGAACCAAATGCTTTCTTTTTTAAGTCATAAAATTTATGAGGGATCTTTCTGTATCTTTTTTGATTCCAATCTGTGCACTTCAAGTCATCTGAGCCCTGTGTTACTCAGCATGGCAGTTCCAGGGAGGTGGGAATTCCTTATGCCACTAGAATATTCCAGAAGGAAGCTCACCAAGGGAACATCCCAGTTACGTACACAAGATTGAAGGTGCTTTTGTTTGTTTGTTTTTTTACCTTAGGGACAGTAGTAGTAGTTCTTCAACCCCCTCTGCATCACCCTGACTTGCTCCCTTTATTCATCCCCCCACCCATCCCTACAGCACTTAAGTACTTATCTGTAATATATTTATAAAAATGTCTGTCTCCCCCTCTAGACTGTAAGCTCGTTGTGGGCAGGGAATGTGTCTGTTACAGTATTATGTTGTACTCTCCCAAGCACTTAGTAGAGTGCTCTGCACACAGTAAATGCTCAATAAATATGATTGACTGACTGACAGTAGTAGGCTTGGTGCCTGGGAACAACAGGATCTAATCACCCATCCCAGATGCCCCAGGCTTTAGCTGAAAGCCAGGTAATGGACTTTGTGTTAACTTTGGTGATAGATGATAGAAGGGACATCTATGGGTGTATGTGAGGGGAGAGGGTGATCATGAGTGTGGGTTGTCCTGGGGGTGTTGAATGTATGAAGGTGTGTGTGAGGAAGAGTGTGTAAGGATGAATGCTGAAAAGGAGTGGGAGGATTTAGGTATATGACAACTGTTGTATTTGTTAAGTGCTTACTATGTGCCAAGCACTGTTTTAAGTACTTGAGAAGATGCAAGATAATCAGGACACAGTCTTTGTCCCCCATGGGGCTCACAGTCTAAGTAGGAAGAACAGGTATTTAATCCCTATTGTACAGATGAGGTACTGGAGGCACAGAGATATTAACTGACTTGCTCAAGGGAACACAGCAGGCAAGGAGTGGAGCCTGGATTCAAACTCAGGTCTTCTGACTCCCAGGCCTGGGCTCTTTCCAATATGTCATGCCGCCACATGCATATAGGCTTATAGAGTTTGTTTTGTTTTTGTTTTTGTTTTTTTTCAAAAAAAGAAAAGCTAATAGATTCATTCAATGCCCTTCTCCTCTCCACTCCCCCACCCTCTGCCTGGGAGGAGGCTCATTGAAACACTCAGAAAACTGTTTGAGTCTTTTATGTTCCTGCCAACTCCCTTTCCAGGGTGACTCTGCAATGTGTGACAGCAGCTTTCAAACAAGCTGTTAGTGAGCGTGCTGGAGCACCCCCGCAGTCCCTCCTCCCAACTCCCCTCTCTGAGGCGAGGGTTCATCACAATTATTCCTCCTGGCTTTCTGTCTCAGGACACCGCCACCCGAAAAAATTCCTCCACTGACACTGCCCTTCAGCCCCCTACTGAGTGACTGTTTGACTTACACTTCCCCAGAGCAGTCGAGTCTCCTGACCTACAACCACCCTTCCCTCATCCCAGCCTCGAGCCCCTAGAAATTGGAAGCCCACCTCAAATGTGATGAGGAAGAATGCCAATTGAAGGCTTCTGTGTCCACCTTTCCTGCTGCTCCTCCTTTCTCTCACCCATTTTCTGAAAGAGAATGACAACTTGCCAACTCATTACTGTTCTCTTTTTGCCATCTGAGGCAGAGCTTCTGAGCATCTATAGGCTGCAATAGGTCCTGAGAGGTCATTCAGTCCATTCTCTTGCTTCAGGGTAATAGTTATGGAACTTGTACTATGTTTCAAGCACTGTACTAAGTGCTGGGGTAGATACAAGATAATCAGGGTTACCCTAACCATCCCAAATTCTTGAGAACATTTTGGGTTCTTACCCACTAGGCTGTAAACTCCTTGTGGACAGGGATCATATTTACCAGCTCTTAATACAGCACCAGCACTCAGTACAGTGCTCTGCACATAGCAAATGTTTAATCAATAATTCTGGTATTTGTTAAGCACTTATGGTGTGCCAGGTACTATACTAAACGCTGGATTGGATACAAGCAAATTGGGTTGAACACAGTTCCTGTCCAAATGGGGCTGACTGTCTTAATCTCTATTTTATAGGTGAGGTAACTGAGGCACAAAGAGTGAAGTAACTTGCCTTAGGTCACACAGCAGACAAGTGGAGGAGCCAGGATTAGAACCCAGGTACTTCAGACTCCCAGGTGCATGCTCTATCCATTAGGCCATATTGCCAACACTAGTGTATTAAAGCCTCCCAAGCACTTGGTACAATGCTTGGCACAAAGGAAGCGCTCAACAAATACCACTGATTGAGTGATTTTTAAAGCCCCTGTTGTCATCATCATCATCATCATCATTAATGGTATTTGTTGAGTGCTTACTGTGTGCAGACCACTAAGCGCATGAGAGCGAACAGTACCACAGGGTTGGAAGACACATTCCCTGCCCCCAACAAGTTTACAGTCTAAAGAGAGCTTTCTGCATAGAAGCTTCTGCTTTCTCCCTGGCAACTTATCACAGTGTTTAAAGTTTATCCTGACAGGAAGGATTTCTTAAGTCTATTCCAAGTCCCTCTTCTTGATTCTTAATTCTTGATTCTTAAACCCCATTTTTCTCCATTTTTTTTCCATTTGGCTGCAGCTTCTACCCTAATCACTCCTGTAAAGGGAACTTTAGAGTGCCCTTTGAGCCTTCCATCCTTAAGCCCCCAGAAATGCCACACTTCTAGAAAATTTCAATGCCAGGCTGGAGTATGATTTCCTGGAATCAACCTCTGCTGTAACAGCCCCAGTGGTGTCTGACATGTTATCGTTAATATTATTAATGAAAATAATAATGATGATGGCGTTTTTTAAGCACTTACTATGTGTCAAGCCCTGTTCTAAATGCTGGGGTAGATGTAAGATAATCAGCTTGGACACAACCCCTGCCCACATGGGTCTCAGTCTTAATCCCTATTTTACAGATGAGGGAACTGTGGCACAAAGAAACTCAGTGACTTGACTAAGGTTACACAGCAGACAAGTGGCAGAGTCAGGATTAGAACCCAGGTCCTTCTGATTCCCAGGCCCATGCTCTATCCACTAGGCCATGCTGCTTCTCTGATAGGGGACCTGCTTCTATATAGCCATTTGTTAGCATTTAATGTGGTAGAGATAGGTGGGAGGTCCCAGACAGGCAGGATGACTTTGGGATTGAATTGCACCCTTGTATGCGCCTGACTGGTCCAGCAGTTCACTCGCTTTAGCTGCTGCCCTGAGTTATGGAAAGCCCTTCAAATCTCCTCTAACCTTGCTGCCAGCCTATTGGGATTCTGGGACATCCCTGCAATCGATGGGATGGAGCACAGCCCTATCTATCAGGTGCCATACCGATGTCGCCCATGTGGATGTGGGGGCCAGATTCCATAGGCCGCAATGTTTGCGGGAGGTGGGGTGATCTAGTGGGAGCCACCTTAGTCTAGTGGAAAGAGCAAGGATCTGGGAGCCAGGAAACCCAGCTTCTCATCCCAACTCTGCTATTGATTTTCATTCATTCATTCATTCTTTCAATCATGTTTATTGAGTGCTTACTGTGAGCAGAGCACTGTACAACAATGAACAGTTACATTCCCTGCCTATGACGAGCTCACAGTCTAGAGGGGGAAAACCTTGGACAAGACCTTGAGGGAAACCATGCTGTGAGACCTTGGGCAAGTCTCGTAACTTCCCAGTGCCATCAATTGATCATCTCTAAAATGATGACCAGATATAGCATGGGTATCGACGGCACACAAAGAGACCTACTGGGTCTTTGCCCACCCCTAAAAGACACACATTTCATTGCATGTGCTTTACTACGATTGTCCAAATCCTTGTCATAGCCTTCATTCATTCAATAGTATTGTGCTTACTGCATGCAGAGCACTAACCCTCCTCAACTCTTTCATTAACCTCCTCCCTTACCTCCCAGCTTCTACCCTACCCTTTCCCTTCTCCAGCCTATGCTTCCCTCTGCTGCCCTGATCATTTTTCTAATAAAAACTGTCCTGTCCACATCTCTCTATTTTCCCAAACCCTCCAGCAGTTACCAATCCATTTCCTCACAAAACAGAAACTCAACCATGGACTACCTACCATGGTAGTCCTACCATTGAGGCACCTACCAATCAGTGCCTCAGTCACCCAAAGCAATCAATCAGCTCTCTTCCTCCTAACAATCCTCACTCCTCTCCCACTGTTACCCAGCTCACACACTTTGCTCCTTTAACACCAGTTTAATGAGCCATAATCTAGTGTTTCTTGTCCTCCCTCCTACCTGGAATTCCCTCTCTTCGTATACGATGGACCGACCCTTTCCCAATCTTCAAGCCCTACTAAATCATATCTGTCCCAGGAAGCCTTTCCTAACTAACCTCCCATCTTCTCCCTCTATTCTCGATCCCTCTGCATCACCCATTTCTCTTGCATTCATAACCCCTAAGCACTTTGATACTTAACCCACTCCAACCTGATAGAACTTGTGTACATTTCCTTATACTCTGTTGCTTCTCCTATCTGTAATTTTAGATAATGCAATTTCTCTCACTAGATTTTAAGCTGTTTATGGGTAGGGATCAGGTCTACCAACTCTAGTGTACTCTTCTAAGTATTTAGTACAGTACTCTGTATACTGTAAGCACTCAATAAATGACGCTGATTGCTTAATTGACTGATGATATAGGCTACAAAAAGCAATGACATCACATGAAATGTCTTAGAGAAATCCCCTGGACCTAGCGTCCCCCTGCCCCCTTTCCCTAATCACACCAAGAGAAGAAGTGTGGCCTAGTAGAAAGAGCGTGGACCTAAGTGTCAGAGGGCCTGTGTTCTAATCCTGGCTCCCCCCACCCTGGGCTTTTTAGTGACATTTGTTAAGTCTCTATTGTTAAGTCTCTATTGTTAGAGAAGCAGTGTGGCTCAGTGGAAAGAGCAGGGGCTTTGGAGTCAGAGGTCATGGGTTCAAATCCTGGCTCTGCCAATTGTCAGCTGTGTGACTTTGGGCAAGTCACTTAACTTCTCTGTGCCTCAGTTCCCTCATCTGTAAAATGGGGATTAAGACTGTGAGCCCCACATAGGACAACCTGATCACATTGTATCTCCCCAGTGCTTAGAACAGTGCATTGCGCATAGTAAGTGCTTAACAAAAACCATTATTATTATTAAGCAGTTAAGTGACTTTCCCAGGGTCACACAGCAGATAAGTGGTGGACTCATCTGCTGCATGACCTTGAGCAGGTCATTTAACTTCTCTGTTCCCAGTTACTTCATCTATAAAATGGGGATTAAGACCAGAAACCACATGTGAGACATGCACTGTATCCAACCTGATTATCTCGTATTTATGCCGGTGCTTAATACAGTTCTTGGCACACAGTAAAGGCATAGCACATACCACAGTTACTTTTAGTTTTATTATTCTGAAGAAGTGTTTGCCCACAAGAAATGGGACGAAGAAGAAACTTGGAATCCCAGGAGATGATCTAGAGAAAGCCACTCCTTCCACTTTTATTATTAGATTGGGCACCTCATTCTCACCAGCGTATTCCTTTCCAGCCTGTAGAACAGTGCCATGGACACAGAAAGTGCTTAATAAATAGGATTACTACTCCCTGCTGCCCTGATTTTGCAAGCCTAGGAGGGGGTGGGGCAGTCTTGAAAGTGGAGGGGCTTGTGGTCTGGGCTGCCTGGGGAGGTCATTTTTGGTTTCATGCTGGGAAAGTCTCTGAGCCTTGGGACCGGTTTTATGTCTCCCTTAATCCAATTGCCTTTAGGATCATTTCTTGATCACCTTTGGGCTCTGCAATGGCCCGAAGGCTCCAGATACCATCTCGGGGTCAGCATTTGAGATATGCAATGGCCCAAATGCTCCGGGTTCCATCTCAGGGTGCACAAGCAGCCATCAGTTCCCATTGTGACCTCCAGGATGGACATGGTCCTTCACCCCTGGTTCTGATTGGATGGGTAGATTAGTCCAGGGAGCTGGGAGCTCCATGGCTGTTGTTTCCTAGGCTTGTCTCTATCTGCATGGCAAAATATGTTTTTCAGATTCTTCCCGCCAGTCCTATCACATTCAGGTGTCCAAGACATCTCCTTGGATACAGCAGCTTCTAGCCAATTCAGATCCCCTTTCCCAACACTCTACTAAACAGCTGACCCCATATTGCTGCTTTGAAACCAAATACACAAGTCATACAAACCACACACCCGGGCGCGCACACACATACACACACACACACCCTGCTAAAAATAACTCTCTTTGGCAGATGCCTCTGATCCAGCTGTGTGGGTTGCATCCTTGCTGCATGTTAAGATCCCAGTTTCTTTATCCTGGTGAGACTTGGAGAAGCTCACTGATCATTTCTATCATCTAGTAACTATTGCCAGGGCCCCGTTATGAAACTAACGCTCGGAAGATGTTTCTCTGAGCTTGAGAAACAATTTCTACATCAGTCTGGAGCTTCCTGTTCTGCTAATTTGTGATGTGGCGTTCGCTTCACTCTAATCTCATCCTTGTCCCTTCTCGGAACATTGGGAGGTATCAAAATGAAGATCTCTTGCCAGTTACTACTTGCTATAAAAAATAATTGCAAACGGGAATGGTAATTAGAGCCAGGTCGAGGGCTGCATGTGTCTGGGAAGTGAGGGGAGTCCTCATGTCTTTTTCTCGTGAACAGTGAGTGAAACTCACAACAATCATCCTTTTGTATAAATAAATCTTCTCCTAGGTTCCCGACGCCCTCAGACTGGGGACACTTCTGCAATTACAAATGCCCTTCGGGGAAGCAGGGGGTAGGTGTGGGAGTGGAAGTGGGAAGAGGAGGGAGGAGATGAGCAGAGCAGCCTACAGAACAGATGAATAAGGAGAACAAAAAGAAAGAAAATAGATCTTTTCATTACCTCAACCATCCCCGCCTACACCTCCAGACCCTGAACATCCTGCCCAATGGAGTAGGCTTCTGGAGGACTGCAAGTTTACCTAGAACACAGGCTCTTGTTATAGATGAGTAATCCTAGTATTTGTTAAACACTTAATATGTGCCCATTATTGTACTAAGCACCAGGGTAGATGCATGATTATCAGGTAGGTTACAGTTTCTGTCCCACTGAGGGCCCCCGGGCCAGTGGGGAGGGAAAAACAGGTATTGAATGCCCATTTTACAGATGAGAAAACCAAGGCACAGAGATACTAAGTGACTTGCCCAAAGCCACACATCTGGCAAGTGGCAGAGTTGGGATTAGAACCCATATCCCCAAACTCCCAGGCCATGTTCTTTCTACCAAGCTCAAATTTAAATGAGTCCATGGTCTCCAAGACACTAACTGGGAAACCGGGTGGGGACTGAAGGACCAGAAGCAAGAACTCTTGGAATAGTTTTTTGCCACCCAGAGAAAGCAGGAGAGATAAACAAGCTGTAGTAATTCATTTGGATCGGAACAGAGCATGTGAAAAATGAATACTTCCTGGTGAAAAGCGTCCCATCGGTTGAATAAGATCATGATTCAAAGAAATCACGAGGAGCCTCCGAGCCAAAAGGAGAGAACAAACGTTTAAACGAGAGGACAGTCTGGGGAATTTGTATGTAGTATCCCGAGGTCTCCTTCAAAATAGCATGAGGGAATGATTAGTGTCAGGCACTGAGAGCTCACCTCAGAGACCTCTGCTCCATCTGCAGCTCTGACTGGGAGTTAGAGAAATTCATTCAAATCTTCAAGCTCCCTCTTCTGGGCTAGCCCAGCATAGATGAAGCTGTAAACTGAACTTGCGCAGCTCTGAGTCAGAAGTCCTCCCCCCAACCCCGGCCCTCAACCCTATCTTCACCCCTGGGGAAATGGGAAGATTGGGTGACCCCTTCAGGGGAAGCAGAAGTAACCTCACCCTTCTGGACCTGCCCGAGATTTACACTAGAAAAAGATTCAAACTGAACTTTATCAAGGTAAGGGTGAAAGTGTTGACTTGGGAGATTCTCTTTTTCTCTGTCCACTGGAAAACAGGAAAACGTACCTGGAACCCTATGAGAAGCAGCCTAGCCTAGTGGATAGAACATAGGCTTGGGAGTCAGAAGGACCTGGGTTCTAATCCCAGGTCTATCACATCGACTTTGTGACTTTGGGGAAGTCACTTACCTTCTCTGTGCTTCAGTATCTGTAAAATGGGGATTGAGACTGCGAGCCTCAGGTAGGAAAAGGATTGTCCAACTTGATAGGTTGTATCTACCCAGTGCTTATTTCAGTGCCTGGCAAATATAGTAAGTGTTTAACAAATGCCATAAAAAACCAGATTTATTGGTGGCCCCAGTGCCCCTCTGCACCCCTCTCCACCCCCACACACATGCACACACAGTGCCAAAATCCAGAGTTCAACCTCTAGACTGGAAACACCATGTGTGCAAAGATTACGTCTACCAACTCTATTGTCTCCTAAGCTCTTCGTAAGGTTCTCTGCACACAGTAACCTCTCAATAAATATCATTGATTGATTGAGAGAATAAGAGAACCCTAAAAAGTTACATGTGGTGATAACTCTATCTTTAATTTCTTTGGGCTCAGAGTCAGATTGAAGGAAGCAGAGTAGCCTAGTGAAAAGAGGATAGGTCTGGGAGTCAGAGGACCTGGGTTCTAATCTTGCTCTGCCACCTGTCTGCTGCGTGACCATGGGCAAATCACTTAGATTCACTGTGCCTCAGTTTCCTTTTGTGTAAATTAGGGATGGAATATCTATTCTCCCTCCTACTTAGACTGTGAGGCCCATAGGAAAGGGACTGAGCTTGACCTGGTTATCTTGTATCTACCCCAGTGCTTGGAACATAGTAAGTGCTTAACAAATACCACGATTATGATTGGTATTTTCAACTAGTCAGTCAATCCAGGGTATTTACTGAGCACTTATTCTGTGCAGAGCACCATACAGAGGGCTTGGAAAAGTACAAAGCAACAACAGCAAAAAAGTTTGTAGACGTGATCCCTGCCCACAAGGACTTACAGTCTAAAGAGAAGCAGTGTGGTCTAGTGGATAGCACACGGGTCTGGAAGTCAGAATGACCTACGTTCTAATCCCAGCTCTGCCACTTGTCTGCTGTGTGACCTTGGGCAGGTTGCTTCCCTTCTCTGTGCCTCAGTTACCTCATCTGTAAAATGGGGATTAAGACTGTGGGCCCCAAGTGGAACAGGGACTGTGTCCAACCCAATTATCTTGTATCTACCCACAGTGCTTCGAACAGTGTCTGGCACATAGTAAGCACTTAACAAATATGATTATTATTATTATTGTATCGACCCCAGCACTTAGAACAGTGTGTGGCACATAATAAGGGCTTAAAAAATACCACAATTTTTATTATTGTTATTATTATTCCTCCCAGAAGTGTCTGGTTTGTGAGGTCCCCCACACCCCTTGGGATCTAGTCTCTTTCGCACTGTTGGGTAGGGACTATCTCTATATGTTGCCAACTTGTACTTCCCAAGCACTTAGTACAGTGCTCTGCACACAGTAAGTGCTCAATAAATATGATTGATTGATTGATTGATTTCTTCCATGAGAGGAGAAGAACTTCCATGCACCTGGGAGCCACCGCAAGAGTCTGGCCCATAGGTCATTGTTGTGTGTCTGATAGACTCTGGGAGATGGAATATTCCTCAAACAGCACCCCTTAGATGAGTAATGTGTTGAGTAATTGTATGGTGATTGAACAACTCTTAAATCCCAATAAACTCCATAAGGAAAACTAGTGGGAGAAGAGTCTGAGAGTAGTTGACATTCCAATCTGTCACTTTTCTCCTGATGTCCTCCACAAGAAAAGATAGAATGGCTCCTTTTGACCTAAGTGAGCTGTGTAGTGCTTCCTGCTGCCTCAGTTTCCCTAGTCCCTAGATATTCCCCAGATGCCCTGGAAGAACAAACAAGGTACTTGAAACTTCTTAGAGAGCAATGTCATTGGTACACAACAGGTTTGAAATATTCAATTGTTTTTATTACTCCGATAATCCATTACTCCTTCCTTTCCCCAGAGGTAAGGGAAGGTCTGTATGGTATATTCTCCTCCTCATTCTGCAGAAGCACAACCTGAAAGCAAGAGACGTTATGCAACCTAATGCCAATTGGGGATATGGATTTCTGAAAAGACTTCTAGGAAAATAGGTCAGATATGCCAACACATCCACCCGTGAGGCGAGATTGCAGGAGACCAGATTGGGAACCAAAATCACCTCTTGTTTTGGCAGCCCCTTTGACTGCAGATGAAAAGTTGTGCATCCCACTGGAGAAAGGAAGGGAGCAGTCCCCCTCCTTTGGTGGAGGTCATGTGACTTGGCTTGCTGGCATCTTTGCCGCAGCTTTCCCCACTCACTGACACCGAGGAAGAGAAACAGCCACGGCATGTGTGCTTGCACACCAACATCCTTGCTGCATGTCACTGGGGTTGGGAGGAAGAAGAAAAACCTGGCTAGGTTTCATGGAATGTTTTGTTTCTCCACTTTGCTTCTCAGTGCAGGCAGCAAAAGACTAGTCTAGGAGAGCCAAAAAGGTGAAGAGTTATTTTGCTTCCAACTCCTTCCACTTAGAGGCCACGGCTCTCCTGTGCCCCTGTAGAGGATCAAACTTGAGCAAACCTGGATCCAAAGCTAGGAAACAGGCTTTCTTCTAGTTTTGATCATGACAAAGCTACATTCCTCAAAACGGCCAAGGGCTAGAACATTCCCTGTGGTTTTGGCTTTGCTTATCTTATCATTGGAAGCAAAAAAAAAAATTCTTCCCAGTGCATTCAGTCTCACTCTGCCAAGTCAGGGATTGTGCTTCTGCAACTACCCCAGCTCCCAACTGCCAGACTACCCCCGAAAACTGAGCATCGATTCTTCCATTTATTGACTTAAGTCTGAGGGATGAGCAAAAGTGCCTGGAAGACATGATTTCCACCTCTAGACTGTAAGCTAGTTGTGAACAAAGAACTTATCTTTCAACACTTCTGTATTGTACTCTTCCAAGCACTTAGTCCAATGTTCTGCATATAGTAAGTGCTCAATGAAAAAGATAGATTGATTGTGCCTTTTAAGAAACTTCCCAAACTGTTTATTGTTACCTCATTTCCGCTCATGCTAGAGCTGCTGTTTGAGAAGCACTCTTCTCATGCATCCCACCAGCAAAGGGGTGACATTTTGGACCATTTCTTCATTGATGGTGGCATGACATGGAGAAGCAGTGTGGCTCAGTGGAAAGAGCACGGGCTTTGGAGTCAGAGGTCAGGGATTTAAATCCCGGCTCCACCAATTGTCAGCTGTGTGACTTTGGGCAAGTAACTTAACTTCTCTGTGCCTCAGTTACCTCATCTGTAAAATGGGGATTAAGACTATGAGCCCCCCATGGGACAACCTGATCACCTTGTAACCTCCCCAGTGCTTAGAACAGTGTTTTGCACATAGTAAGCACTTAATAAATGCTATTATTATTATTATTATTATGACAGTGTGTGCTCCATGACTTCATGGTTGTAATCCTCTTTTGTCACTTGTTGCTAAAGTAGTACATACGTGATGTTGGTGGCATTGGAATGTTTGAAAAGGTTTGAACTACTGTTTCCCTAGATACCATCAGTTTGATCTGAATTTTGATGCCACTTGTTGCAGGCTCCTCCTCCCCCTCCCATTCCCTAAGTGTAGGGAACTCATTTACTCCCAAAAGCTTCAACTATCATCTCTATGCAGATGACACCCAAATCTACATCTCCTCCCCTCTTCTCTCTCCCTCCCTCCAGGCTCATATCTCCTCCTGCCTTCAGGACATCTCCACCTGGATGTCCGCCTGCCACCTAAAACTCAACCTGTCCAAGGCTGAGCTCCTTATTTTCCCTCCCAAACCCTGGCTTCTCCCTAACTTTTCCGTCACTGTGGTTGGCACTACCAACCTTCCCATCTCACAAGCCCACAATCTTGGTGTCATCCTTGACTCTGCTCTCTCACTCACCCCACACATCCAATCCATCACTAAAATCTGCTGGTCTCACCTTCACAACATCACCAAGGTCTGCCCTTTCCTCTCCATCCAAAATGCTACCTTGTTGGTACAATCTCTCATCATATCCCTACTGGATTACTGCATCAGCCTCCTTTGTGATCTCCCATCCTCCTGTCTCTCCCTGCTTCAGTCTATACTTCACTCTGCTGCCCGGATTATCTTTCTACAGAAATGCTCTGGGCATGTTACCCCCACTCCTCAAAAATCTCAAGTGGTTGACTATTAACCTTTACATGAAGCTAAAACTCCTTACTATTGGCTTCAAAGCTCTCCATCACCATGCCCCCTCCTACCTCACCTCCCTTCTCTCCTTCTACAGCCCAGCCCTCACACTCTGCTCCTCTGCCACTAACCTCCTCACTGTGCCTCGTTCTCATCTGTCCCACTGTCGACCCGTGGCCCACGATCTATCTCTGGCCTGGAATACTCTCCCTCCTCACAGCTGCCGAACTAGCTCTCTTCCCCCCCTTCAAAGCCCTACTCAGAGCTCACCTCCAGGAGGCCTTCCCAGACTAAGCCCCCCTTTTCCTCTGCTCCTCCCTTCCTCATTGTCCTTACTCCCTCCCTCTGCTCTACCCCCTTTCCTGCCCCACACTTGTGTAATTTGTACATATTTATTATTCTATTTATTTTATTAATTATATGAATGTATCTATAATTCTATTTATTTTGATACTATTGATGCCTGTCTACTTGTCTGGTTGTCTCTCCTCCCTTCTAGACTGTGAGCCTCTTGTTGGGTGGGGATGGTCTCTATCTGTTGCCAAATTTTGCTCTCCAAGTGCTTAGTACCGTGCTCTGCGCACAGTAAGCACTCGATAAATATGATTGAATGAATGAATGAATGCCATACTTCATCTGTCAGTTTCTGAAGGACATATTAGTCTTCTTAAGTCTATTTTCTACCTCTTTAGGTTATCCTTACAGCCTGGGCAGGGGGCTGCCTAGGTAGCAGAAACCAGGACAGCTTTCAGCTATAATAATAAAAATAATGGTATTTATTAAGGGCTACCTTAATACCTGTGTGACAGGTTCTGTACTAAGCACTGGGATAAATATAAGGTAATCAGGTCAGGCATACAGTCCCTGCCCCGCATGGGGCCTTGTGTCTAGGATTTACTCATTTACATTACTTTTCTCTTTATTAATTGTTTTGTCATAACACGTTATTGATTCCGAGAAGGGGTTCATTAAGACCTGCATGTCATGTTGGGTATGCACTTTCAGCAACCGCAATCTTGAGCATAGAGGAGGGGCCCGCAGGAGAGATACTGGGATTTTGATTGTTACCAGCCTATTTAGCTGAGGAGTTTCCCAGACGATTGGAATCATATTCTGACACCAGCCTTCAGATACCTTGTTGAGTCCTCAAACACAACTGTGAAGAAGAGATTGAAGAAGCCTAGAAGACTTTCCATAGCACTGCTTTACTCCGTTGGTGAGGGAGAAAGGATCTAACAAGACACCCGCTACTCCCAACCCCAGTTCTGACACAACCAGCCCTATCATTAGAGAATAATCATAAAATTTTGATAAAGTTCTCAGGATTGTAGTAGAAGTTAGAAGCCTGAATTACTTGTAGTGCTAAATTCAGAGAAGCTGTATGGCCAAGTGGAAAAAGCATGGGCCTCGTTGTCAGAGGACCTGAGTTCTAATCCCAACCCTGCCGATTGCTTTCTGTGTGACCTTAGGCAAGTCACTTAACTTCTCTGTGCCTCAAATGTAAACTGGGGATTAAATTCTACTTAATGAACCCTGCTACTTAGACTGTGAGCCCCATGTGCGACAGGGAGTGTGTCCAACCTGATAAACTTGTATCTGCTCCAGGGGTTTGAACAGTGCTTGATAGGTAATACGTGCTTAACAAATGTGATAAAAAATGTTTTGTAAGGTTTAGCATATAGCAATCTTGATATTGTTCCCTTCATTTCTCCCCTTATCAGATATGCAGCCAATCTCACGGCTCCTGTGCCCCACTGTGGCCTGAAGCTGCATTGCAATTCTGGGAGACCTTTCACTTTCCAGTAGTTAATCCAGAAGGACTCCCGCTGGGGCTTTGACGGTAATGGAGCCTAGCAGGCAGTTAAACAACACAACCCCTCCCTATTTGACTATCTCAGCTCATTACCACGAGATCCAGGAGTTCTCTGATCCTTCTTTGCTCTAATTGCTGTGGTGACTTCATTAAGAGTTAAAGCAAAAGCCAGACTCCAGTTGGCTGGCAATTACTCTCTTAAGAGCAACGGCTCACTGGAGGAATGAATGTTCAGAAGGTTGTTGAAAGGCATTTGCTGTCTCTTTAAGAGTCACTCTTTATCTAAGGTGAGGATAGACTCAATTTTGCTCTTCAGTGGGGCTGGGATGGTGTGCGTGTTCTCCTACAGTGCAGTGCAAAGCCCAAATTTACGTTGTGTTCTCTGTGTACGACTCCATGAGCTCACAAGCTCAGTATGCAGGCCAGCTTCCTCTAACACCATTCCCTGCTGTATCCAAAGAGTCTCACGTTGAGGGACAAATTTTTTCAAATTCTCTAGCAGCATTCCAGCCAAAAAGCATTACTTTATGGCAGAAATGAGTCCACACTCTGCAAGGTAATAATAATGACATTTATTAAGTGCTTACTATGTGCAAAGCACTGTTATTATTAAGGTAGTGTAGAAGCTCTTGATTTTGGTTTCAGACTGTGTAACCATGTATCTCCTTAGCCTTGGCATCCCTTCACCTTTTTTTAAATGGTATTTGTTAAGTGTCGGCACTGTACTGCATTGGAGTAGATACAAGATAATCAGGTTGGACACAGTCCATGTCCCACATGGGCTCACAGTCTTAATCCCCATTTTACAGATGAGGTAACTGAGGCAAATAGGTTAAGTGACTTGCCCAAGGTTATGCAGCAAACAAGTGGTGGAACTGGGATTAGAACCCATGCCCTCTGACTCCTAGGCCCATGCTCCTTCCGTTAGGCCATGCTGCTTCTTCACTCGTCACACCTCACCCTGCTCCGAATTCCTTGACACAGGACTTGCTAAGTATCTCTTCTGTGAGGATCTGCCACATGAAATCAATCCTGCCATTCTCCTCTAACAGGACTCACAGTCTTAAATGTTGCCTAGAAGAGTGTAAACCATGGGTACACCAAGTCATTGGTTGAGGTAAATTAGGGCTCTTTCCCTGATAGAGCAGATTCAACATTGTCTTGAAGTTTCTTGCATGTGTCTTCATTCTACAGAAATGAGTCATTCAGCCACCTGTGTGAATTGGATGACACTATGCAAAATATTGGCTTTGTTGTTCATGAAAGTCTCCCACTCTAAAAAGCACCTCCTCTAGTTCTTCCATCAGCCCCTTTTGCTTAACTCAGTTCTCCAGTACAGGTCAACCCAGTAACCTCCAAAAGTCCATTCCGTATGATTGCAGGCTCCCTTTCTTCTGGATTAAATGCTTCATTTGAACCATATCTCATCCTGTTTCTTTCAAGACTCTATGATCCTTCCTGGGTAAGACCCAATAGGTTGAAACAAATCTGGTTGCAAGATGACCCATTAAAAAAATGAAGGTTTGTTATCAAATCAACTTGACTGCCCAAGTTAATCTTCATCACATCACTGTGAACCACAGGCTCTTTCTATCTGCACTGGGGAGAAAATGTATTCCCTGACAATGGGTGTCATAAGCATCATTTCTGGGAAGAGAAGGTTCATGGGTAAGTAGCCGCTGGGCTCATTTCTTGTCAGTCAGTTGTATTTACTGAGCACTTTCTGTGTGCAAAACACCATACTAAGCACTTGCGAAGGTAAAATGCAACAATAAGCAAGCACATTCCTGCCCCCAGTGGGCTCATTCCCAGTGCTCTTGATACCCCCCAAAGGCATATAGTGTGTTTGCCAAAAGCAGGAGGGTAGAGGCAGTGAGAAAAGCCACCTTGCAGAGCTCCAAAAAGATGGAATTTCAGGGCCAGGAGGTACCCAATTGGGTAGGAATATTTTGTTCGTTCCAATATTTCCCAGAATCCATGGCCTGATATTCCTGAATCTCTGTTCTTGAAAAATGCTACACTTTCCACTTGGCTCTGGCTGGCCATGTTTCTCTGTATTTGGGTAACTTGTCGTCATTAGTGGTTTCTGCTGAACACACAGTAGTGAAAACACAGCTCATGTTTTACTTCTGGTAATGGGTTCAAATGTTTGCTGAGTTGCATCACATGCCATATTTGTGAAATTCCACATCTGGGATTTTATAATCCAGTCTTATTGATACTGAATAAGGAGGCCTTCTGAATGAAGTGTCGCAATGCAAGGGAGGGATGTTCTTAACACAGGCATTGTCTTCACCTTATCTTTTCATCTGATTATTTTTCTTTCTTCTCCAACTCCATTCACAACTCCAGTTAGCACCTTTATAGCTTTTGACCAACATTATCCTCTACCTTGAGAAGGGGAGATGACTCATTCCCCTCCCCCCTACACACACTTTTTAATAGGGAGGTATACTGAGGTGGGAAGGCCAAATTGTCCCCAGGGCAGTACAGGAATCTGGTTCTTAAAACACTGTACTTAGGGAGCTTTCCTTCCTAGTAACTAACTGCTCAGTTGAGTCCCTTGCTGAGAAGCAGCAGCCATGAAGATCTCAAGTTTCTATAGTGACTGGGTGGCGATTTCTAGCCAAATAATTTGAATTGGTTTAAAATAAGAACAAAATGTGTTTTGGTTTGTTGGCTTTTTTTCTCCAAACACAAACCATGTGTAGTTTTGCTTTCAGCCTTTGGGATGATTAGTAAAGAAAGGAAGTCAGGTCCATTGTGTGAAGGGCATTCCTTATAACTTCTCTCTCAAAGATGGGTTTCCTGCCAATATTTTGCTTGCTGATCCCTATGGAGACAGATACAATAGTTCTCAATTCTATTTCTTTGCCTGGACCATGCCCAGACCCATGTTTTTACACCCGCATTTTGAGGTGCTCCCCTTTCTTTTCTCTCCCCCCAACTACGCCCCCCACCCCCCCTCCCCTCCCCAGCCCTCCTCCCCACCTCCTCCACCCTCCCCTCACCCCAAAGCCCCGGTTGAATGATTAGAGGAAAAAGTTCAGAGATGTCCACTGCCGATGTTTACAATTTCCAGTCAAACAGGGTCAGTAGCCTTCACTACATGTAATGGAGGTGTCAGCCAGGGAGGTCCCGATTCCTGGGCTCAGAACCAGAAAGACCAATTGCTGCTCCTGGCTCTGGGTTGGGCTTTTTCTGAGGCCTTGGGGATGGTTTGTCATCTGTTGGTTGCCTCTGTCTTTCCTACCTGTGACCTGGGAGGGGAAGGAGTGTAAAAGGCACCAAGGCACCACCTCAGAGGGTTGGCATTGACATGAGATGCAGAGTCTCCCTAACAGATCTCTGGAGTTCCTCTGCTCAAACTGGAAAAGGGAGGTCCCCTGTGGAGCTTTACTGTCTATGTCCATCCCCTGAGGTTCATCGCCTAACCAGTCAATGAGCCTTGAGCTCCAGCCCCCAGCACAGCTCCCAGTCAAGCACAATTGTGCAGTTCAGCATTTGGGCATGATTTCAATTCACATGCACATGTAGATGCAGAAAACAGCTACAAATACCTGATTGCAAGCTGATGGCTCTTTTTACTTTCCATATAAAATTAACACAATTCCACAAGCCAGTTTAATGCCTCCTTTGTGGCAATTAGGTTTAAATCTTACGCATCCTTGTGCCAGCTCTGTACAAGCTGAAGTATTTATGAAATGCTTTGGGGTTTCTCTTGAAACTTTCAGGCTGCTTGTTGCTGCTTTTAAACAAATCCAGCTGTATTATCTTCAGGCTCCTTCTGCGTTCAAGCAGGACACTACCCCTACAGAAGTATGAATTTTCCCTACAAGAGAGTGGCAAGATTGTGTCTGAAATGTGCCCTGCCCATTGAATGAGTTATGGTCCTGTTGGGAACAAGGTGGAAAGTTGGGACTAAAGAGCCACTGTTTTACTCTGTGTGTTGGGAAGACTATGGTGACTGCAGGGTCTTCTGGGAACATAGGTTTTATCCTACGGAATTGGTGAGAAACAGAGAGAGGGAGAGAGACAAACATACACAGAAACAGAGAGACTTAGGGAGAGAGACAAAGAGATAGAGAAAGAGAGAGATGTAGACCAATGCCAACCAAAGAGGTCAGAATGTGTGTGTATGTGCATGTGTCTGTGAGAACCGACCATGGGAAGCTGGTGAAAGGCTGGTTATCTACTGTTGTCTTTGGCATCATCAAATTGTACTTATCAAACGCCCACATGCATCTGGCATGGCTCTGGGTGCTATCCATGCCTTTCACATTTTGTTTGGTTGAATTATCTATTTTGACACCTGAGGTGGTTGATGGGTATGAACAAAGCTCTCTGTCACTCAGATTCTGAGGTAAATTGAGGATATCTTGATTCTTTACCTCAGATACTCTGCACCACTCTGAAGCAGCGTGGCCTGTGGAGAGCGCACAGGCCTAATTCTAATTCAATGAGCTTACAGCCTAGATGTGGGGAGACAGGCACCAAAACAAATAAATTATAGATATGTACATAAGTGCTGTGTGACAGGGATGGGGGGAAGAGCCAAGGAAGGAAGTCCGGGCAACTCAGAGGGAGTGGGAGATGAGGAAAGAGGGAAACTTAGTCTGGGAAGGCTTCTTGTAGATGTGCATTCATTAAGGTTTTGAAGAGGGGGAGAGTAATTGTCTGTTGGACTTGAGGAGGGAAGGTGTTCCAGACCAGAGGCAGGATGTGAGCTAGGGGTCAGTGGCAAGATAGGCGAGATCGAGGTACATTGAGAAGTTTAGCACTAGAGGAGCAAAGTGCATGGGTTGGGTTGTAGAAGGAGAGACATGAGGTGAGGTAGGAAGGGGCAAGTTAGTAGAGTGCTTTAAAGCCAGTGGTGAGGAGTTTTTGTTTGATGTGGAGGTGGATGGGCAACCACTGAAGTTTTCTGAGGAGTGGGGTGACGTGTCTCTACCCCAGAACTTAGTGTGGTGCCTGGCACATAGTAAGTGCTTAACAAATTCCAATTTTTTTAAAAAAAAAGAAACCCAGGGGCAGGCAGCCCATGCAATTGCCAATTGTGCTCCCTGAAAGCTCCCCCCCCCCCCCCCGCAAAAAAAAAAGCCTGCACCCAGGATGAGAGAGGAATCCGGGAACTGGGAAGTAGAACACAACCTGAAATGCCACTTGGACTTTGTGACTGGGGCGTCGAGCTAAGGCCTGTAACATTTTTACCTCAGGTTGGAGAGAGGCTAGGCCAGGAACTCCTGATGGCTGCAATGTCACAGTGCCCCGATGTGAATCAGCAGTGTGGCTGAGTCTCAACTGGGAAGCGGTTTAAACTTCCCCTTTCATATCTCCTTGTTTTTAGAAAACTGTCTTGTGATGTCTCTTTAGATACAGTACGCCAAGTCACCCCTTCCTGCAGAGCCAAAGATGTCCTCTTGGACTCCCTGGACAGTTCTGAAAAAAAAAAAAAAACAAGATGAAGGTAGAACTTCCAAAAGGGCTGGCAGACTTCAGTCTGCCCTGGAGAACCTGTGATTAATGGTCCAGTGCTTAGTACAGTGTTAGGTTCTGTAATCAAGTGCTTAACAAATATCAATATTAATATTCCCTTCCTATCAACCAGGTAGTTTTAAAAAGATCACAATTACAGCTCTGAGATTGCAGCTCCCAACTTTCAGGAGACTATTTTCAAATTCCTTTTTGTTTGTAGTATTCAGTAAGCACTCTGTTTCAAGCACTGTTCAAAGCACCTGGCTAGATGCAAATCAATCAGATCAAACATAGCCCCTGTTCCACATGGGGCTCACAGTCCAAGTAGGAGGGAGAACAGGTATTGAATCCCCCAAATTAAAGTTGAGGAAACTGAAATTCAGAGAAGTGAAGTGACTTGTCCAAGGTCACGCAGCAGAGAAGTTGTGGAGCTGGGATTGGAACCCAGGTCCATTCATTCATTCAATCGTATTTATTGAGCGCTTACTGTGTGCAGAGCACTGTACTAAGCGCTTGGGAAGTACAAGTTGGCAACATATAGAGACGGTTCCTACCCCACAGTCTAGAAGTGACTCCTAGCCCATGCTCTTTCCCCTAGGCCCCACTGCTTCTTGTTCAGTCAATTAATAAATCAATTGCATTTATTAAGTGTAAGCACTGTGTGCAGAGCTTTGCACCAAGTATTTGAGAAAGTACAGTGGAATTGGTAGACTCGATCCCTGCTCGGTAAATACCATTGATTGATTGATTGATTGACTACCAATTTTATTGTAGTCTCCCAGATCTAGACTGTAAGCTCACCCTCTAGACTGTAAGCTTGTTGTGGGCAGAGAATATGCCTACCAACTTTGTTATGCTCTCCCAAGTGCTTAGTACAGTGCTCTGCCTGCAGTAAACATTCAACAAATTTACTGATTGATTAATTGGTAGTTTGTCATTAGTAGAGCCAAAGAACAGATAGAGAACGCCAGAGAGACCAGACAAGAATGCATATGATGCCCTCTTCATCACCCCTCCCCCACTCTTCCTCCCCACATCCCATGCCAGCCCCTCACTGTCTGCAGAGGGGCAGTTACTGGGAATTCATCTTCCAACTACACTTCCTCATAAGCCATTTGCCATGAGAAGGCAGCTTAGCCCTCTGGGGACAAGTGAATTCAGCAAAGAGGAAGAGTTAGCAGAAAGTGGAGGGAAAGGTGCTGTTCTGTGCCATTCGGCTGTTGGTTTCTTCTGCCGTTGACACTGAAGAGGGACACGAGTGGGTTCTTGAATCACATCCATCCAAGGCCCAACAAGCAGAACGTAGCAGGTGGGATGGGGAGGAAGGGTGGTAATGGAATTTATTGAGCACCCACTGGCTGCCATGCACTGTACTAATCACTTGGGAAGTACAATAAAAACACATTTCCTGCCTACAAGGAACTTACACTCTACTAGGGGAGTGATGGACTTAGGAGACCCTCAGGCCTTCTCCAAGCTGAAATACCCCCAGAGCCTCTGTAGGAGAGCTGCTACAGGGTCTTAGACCCCCTATATTTTCCCCTTCTAGGAGCCTGTGAAAATAAGGGACATCCACTAAGTGAACCCCAATCCTCCACCCCTTAAATAGCTACTACCTTCCCGGTTTCACCACTTGTCAGCTGTGTGACTTTGGACAAACACTTAACTTCTCTGTGCCTCAGTTATCTCATCTGTAAAATGGGGATTAAGACTGTGAGCCCCACGTGGGGCAACCTGATAACCTTGTATCTACCCCAGGGCTTAGAACAGTGCTTGGCACATAGTAAGCACTTAACAAAAACCATCATCATTATTATTATTATCATTATTATTATTTTCCCCATTTCCCTTCCTACTGCATCACCTATGCACTTGAGTCCTCACCCCCTACACCCCAGCTCCTCTCCTCCAGCATTTATATAGATATGGTTAAACTTGGTTGTTTCCCCCTGCCTATAACTTTTTTTGGTGCCTGTCTTCCCCCACTAGATTGTAAACTCCTTATGGGCAGAAATTGTGTCTACCAATTCTATTGGCCTCTCCCAAGCATTTAGAACATCACTCTGCACAGATTAAACACTCATTCAATATAATTGATTGATAGATTGCTTATCATAATCCCTTGGCTGTCATGCAAGCACCCCAAACAACAAGGGGATCATTTACTGAAAGTCCAGCCAGTCATCTTCTCTCCTGTAGTTGGCTGTAGGAAGCTCAAAGGAATCTTGCTCCCTTCCCCTCCCTCAGGTTCCCCTACAGATCCATGCCTCCAGGCCCAGAAGTGACCTGAAATACCTTTCCAAATGCAGATGAAGGGATTAGAGCTCTAAACTGGGTTTTCAAAGGGATTTCTAATGAAACAATTAGGTAAAAATAAAAAAGAACTCCAATTGAAAAGCCACCATTCCCTTTCCTCTAAAACACTCCCCTCCCTGGTCTGCTTTCCTGCAGGCATCCTGGTATATACATTCCTCTGGTACACATTTCATCCCCCTCCACCTCTCCTGGGGATTCCCAAGTTTTAGGTTTCTTCCCACAGGATTTTCAAATGCCAGAGTGAAACTGCTGCCATTCCAAATGATTATTTCCCCCACTCGGGAGCTGGAACCTCACTCCTCAGGGGTCCCCACCTCTAGACTCCAACCTGGAGAACACTTTCTCCTGCATGTTTCCCCAGGTTCACTCAGGCCCAGCTCTTAGTTAACATGGCTGAGGAGTATCATTTACCCAGTTCACTAGCCCCCTTCCTCTTTTCCCAGCATACCCCAAAGATTGACTGTACTCTGATGGAGCTTCAACTAAGTACCTGGTACTTAAGCAGACCTGTTTTACTTCAGGGAGGGAAGTTCCCCACAACTAAGTTTCTACCTGTTCTAGCAACTTCTTAAGGTTTCCTCCTATGTGTAGGGCTAACTTGAGTGACCATCACAGGGAGCTAGACAGACAATTATTTACAAATAGGGTAATCCAAATAAGTAACTGACTGTACAATTGGTTGTACCCAGACAATACAAACAAGGCTGAGGAAGGGTAGAAAGAAATAGGTGCTAGAGGTGATTGATGGATTGATAAGACTGGCTGGGGGTTGGGGGGGAGGGAGGGAAAGAGAGAATCAAGGAAGGCTTGCTGGGGAAGGAGTGATTTTAGGAGAACCCTAAACATAGAGAGAGCTGTGGTCTGTCAAATTATGGAGGGAGGGAGAAGCAGCATGGCTTAGTGGAGAGAGTAAGAACCAGAGTCAGGAGTCAGAGGATCTGGATTCTAATTCTGGCTTTGGCAAATGCTTGCTGTGCGACCTTGGACAAATCCCTTAACTTCTCTGTGTCTCAGTTCTCCTGTTTTTCCCTCCTACTTAGGCTGTGAGCCCCATGAGGCCACAGACTGTGTCCAACCTAATTCACCTGTATCTACCCCAGCTTTTAGAACAGTGTTTGACACATAGTAAGCACTTAACAAATGCCATAAAGAAATTAAGGAGAAAGCCATGGAGTCAAGAGCAATGTCCACTTGGGAGCTTAACTTTGGAAGAATTTAGACCTTGAGTTGGGAGGTGAGTGGCAGGGAGTGAGCTGGGGGAGTGAGTGGGGAGGGAAGTTGGGGGAGAGAACCAATCTGTATGATGGAGAGAGTGGAGGGAGAAACTTAAAGAGATGGTAATTGATAAAATGATAGGTTGTCATTAGGCATACAGCTAAACAACAGGGAGAGAAGCACTTAGGCAGAGAGCAAGAATGCTTATAGCACCCTTTTCACCACCCTCCCTTATCCTTTGCCAAGCCCTCACTGTCTGCAAAGAGGCAATTATTGTGGAGTCATCTACCCAACTGCACTTTCTCATGAGCCACTTGCCATGAGTCAGTCATTTCACTTAAGGCAGAGGGAAATGGAAAGCCAGTGGAAGGTTTGGAGGAAAAGGGAGATGTATGATGTACGGCGCTTCAAGGAGATGATCTGGAAGAGATTGGAAGGGGGTGATGCTGGAAGCAGGGAGACCAGAGAGGAGGCTGAGACAACATAAATCTGGAATGGTTGATTGACAGCTATCATAGACCTAAACTCCATCCCTGCCGTCATCACAGTCTCCAGCCCTGCCCCTCCCCAACCATCCCTGAGCTGCCAGTTCAGACTCTTAGCTCTCGCTTCAGCCTCTGCCTCTGAGCTTCTTCCCCTAGGGCTGGGCCTGGGGGCTACTAGCAAGGGGGGGCCAGTAATGGAGGCCACCCTAGGTGTGACAGTATCTTATGCCAGCCCACCAAAGGGGTAACTGAGAACAGCGGAGGTGCCCCTGTTCTTTGTGGGATGAAGAGCAGGGCTTGTGGGGTCCCAAGCAACAGAGGAGGAACTCACTGCCAGAGGGTGCCACCCTGTGAGTGCCCCCCTCCACTCCCCTTTCCCCTATGGCTATTTTGGGAACTCAAAAGCCCTTCCTGTTTGGGTAGGTTTCCTTGTGGCTGTTAAACTTCCCTTCGTTCCCTCCCTTGTCAGGAACAGATGTGGGGTGGGGCTGGTTGCCGGGGGCTGAAGCAGAAGGCCCCAGCCCCACGTGTAATTTTTTTTTCTTTAAGCATGTTTGTCCACGTGACTCCGGGGTCCCCCTCTGGCACAAGACATGACTCAAACAAACAAACAAACAAACAAATGCAGCGTTATGATTGTCGGACTGGAACATATATTTTTTTTTCCTCGATGAATTCACTTAGGAGCATTCCATGATTTATTCTCTGTGTATCTGCAAGGACTGACTCCTCTTGCCAAGAAGCAGATAAACTCCAATCTGGTTTCCATCAGAAACTGTCCTTATGTGTTCGCAATTTAATTTTGGCTCCCAGCACTCTCCATCCTCCACAGAATTGGTTATTGCTGCAGGGTATACCAACAGATCCAATCACTTTGTGGGACCCAGTAAACCAGCAGGGTTTCCCAGTGTGCAGAGCAATTAGCAGGAACCCAGTTAAGATTTGATTTGGGATGTCAGATGCCGAGCTTGGACCCGGAGAGCCATTCTCCTTTCTTGCAATTCACCTAAAAGCCAAAGCCTTTGGAATGTGACATCGTCTATCCGGCTGGAAAGAGAGGACTACTGATTGAGCCAGATGGTCAGTCCACAAGCATTTGTAGAACAGCGACAGGGGCGTAGCACTGGCCTGGATGCTTGAGACCTTGAAAAGATCCCCTGGACTGGTGAGAATGATTGTCACAGACTGACTGTGTGACTCTGGTCAGCTTACTTACCCTCTCTGTTCCTCTGTGTCCTTCTTTGAACAAGGCTGCCACTTCCTGGTTGAGGCTGTGGAAGGTAGGTGGAGTCCCCCATTAAGGAGTGAGGAACACACCTGAATTAAAAAGTGAATTTAGCTCTTCAGTGTGAGGCAAGCAGCTCCCAACATGGTGTATCCTGCAGGAGGGCTCTAGGAGAGAAAGTAACATGGCTTTAAAGAGCACAGGCCCGGGAGTCAGGAAACCTTGGTTCTCAACCCGGCTCCACCAATTGCCCACTGTGGGACCTTGGGCAAGTCACTTAACTTCTGAGTGCCTAAGTTTGCTCATCTGCCAAATGAGGACTAAATACCTGTTCTCCCTTTCTCTTTGACTGTCAGCCCCAGGTGGGACAGGGACTTTGTCTGATCTGCTTATATCTCCCCCCGGCACTTGGCACAGAGTAAGCACTTAAAAAATAGCACTAGCATTATTACTATTGTTATTGTTGCTGTTATTATTATTATTACTAGCTGCAATTGCCCTGGGACTGAGCACCAGAGACAGAGAAAGCACCTGCCCCAGGGTCCCACCTGGTTTGCTTTCAGCTGGACGAAACTAGAAGTGGTGGAGAGGATTTCTGAACCAATATGTTTCCTTTGACCTCTCCAGCGGATTTGGCCTGCTGGTCAGCATCAGTCTTGAACACAGCTGTCCTTGCCAAGCCTCTGGCAGGCTATAACAACAAGGTCTTTGCTCTTGAAACATCATGAGCTTCTGGCAGCTACTTTCAGTCCTACGGGGCGCTCTGGAGCATGGAGCAACAGTGCAGTCAACACTGGCCAGCGGTCCAAAGTCGGTGGGCCCATCGGGTTGATGGTGATCTGGTTCGGACCGAGGGAGGGAGGCGATCAGCAGCAGGAAGTGGGTGTGGGTGCCATCAGGCTGAGTGAAGGAGATTATAAAATGGCTAGGAGTTGGGAGTCTTTGAGAAGTGATCTGGGACCACTGAAGCAGGGGAAGATGCTGCCCCTCTCCATGGCCAAGACCCGAGCCCAGTTCAGACATGACCGGTCTGGGAGACATGGAGAGACTCCAGGGAGAATCTGGCAAGCAGCAGGGGCAGTTCACCGTCGGCCCTGGGTTTGGATGTGAGGCTTCCAATATTGATGTTGGAATCCGGAGAGGACCCAGATTTGGGGAGAGAAGACCTGGCACACACAGTTAAAAACCACTGACTTCTCTGGCTTCATGGAGCAGGGCATCTGGAATTGGAGTTGCTTTGAAAGGGAGAGGGAGAGAAGGTTCAGCTAAGCTCACTGTGGGCAGGGAATGTGTCTACCAATTCTGTTATGTAGTACTCTCCCAAGCACTTAGTATAGTGCTCTGCACATAGTAAGCACTCAATAAATACAGTTGGTTGATTGGAACCGAACCAACTATCAGAGAAGGGGAAAAACAGCAGAGGGCTGCGGCCCAGAAGCACTTCTGCTTCCTTCTGCTGCTTTCCAATTTGCCGCGCTAAACAAGCGTGGAGGCTCTCCGAGTCAGAGGCAGCCTAGAATGCCCTCCCAGGTCAAGCAATCACTCGATCGATGCTATTAATCAAGCAATTACTCTGTGCAGAGCACTGTGCTAAGCATTTGGGAGAGTATAATGCAGTAGAGTTGGCAGGCATAATTCCTGCCCAAAAGGAGCTTACAGTCTTCAGGAACAGCTTACAGTCTAGATGGGAAGCTTACAGTCTTCATGGGGAGCTTACAGACCAGAGGAGGAGCTTACAATCTACAGCGAGAGTTAACAGTCTAGAGGGGAGCTTACAGTTTAGAGGGGCCACCTTGGTTGGCCACGGTTTTCCAGTTGTTCTAGCAAACAAGTCTATCCTAAGTGCTGGGGAGGGCAAGGAGGAAAGAGGAATGTTGGCAATGAATGTTAACAGAAGGGTGAGGATGGCAGGCCACAATCACCTTTGGCACACACTCAGCCAGAAATCAGCAGGTCTGCTGTTTCCCCCCTCTGATGGACTTTTTGCTTAGAAATGGAAAACACCTCCCTCCCACATAAGCACAAGGCCAGAGAAGTTGAAAAGAAAGTTGCTTTCATTTGTTTCACCAATTCATTCATTTTGCTAACCGAGCCACCATCACGGTGGGTGAGGGACTGAAGTAATGGTGCAATTCCACCTTGAGTTCTGATTTACAAGATTGATTTTCGAGGTTCAAAGGAAGCTTACAGGAGCAAGTTCTTCCCTGTCCTACAAATAAAATCACAATTCCCAGCCCCTTCTCCCAAGACCCATCTAAAATAAGCCCTGGATCGAAACCAGAAAAACACCTGAACTTTAAAGACTGGGTGATGTCAGCAGCCCACGTCACCCCATGGGCATTGCAACTATTGTTTCTGCAATTATGCTTGGGGGCCAATGCGAGGAGGTAGGAGAGTGCCTTCTGTCAGTGGTGATACTGCTGTTGTAGATGACTGGGCGGGGATGGGGTAGTGCTCTTGACATTAAGCAGGACCTGGTGCCAAAGATCATGACATTAATGTCCCTCTGTGGAACACTGAGAATTCCACTGCCCTGGGGCAGCAACAAGCTGGGGGAAAAGAGGTAGCAAGGGGTGCAGAAGCAGCACGGCCTAGTGGCAAGAGTTCTGTTTGGAATTCAGAGGATGTGGGTTCTAATCCCTGCTCCTCTGCTTGTGTGCTGGGTGACCTTGGGCAAGTCATTTCACTTCTCTGTACCTCAGTTTCCTCATCCGTAACCAATTATGTTGCCAATTTGTACTTCCCAAGCACTTAGTACAGTGCTCTGCACACAATAAGCACTCAATAAAAATGATTGAATGAATGAATGAATGTAAAATGGGGATTAAGACTGTGAGCCCCATGTGGGACAGGTACTGTGTCCAATCTGATTACCTTGTATCTACCCCAGCACTTAGAACAGTATTTTGCACATAGTAAGCTCTTAACAAATACCATAATTGTTATTAATTATTATTTATTCAAGCAGAGCCTGAACTATCTATAGAAGCAGTGTGACTCACTGAAAAGACAACAGGCCTGGGAATCAGAGGACCTGAGTTCTATCACTTGCCTGCTGCTTAACCTTGAGCAAGTCACTTCATTTCTTCATGCCTCAGTTTCTTCATTTATGAAGTGGGGATTCAATACCTGTTAATAATAGTAATTATGGTACTTGTTAAGTGCTTACTATGTGCCAAGCACCGTTCTAAGCACTGGGGTATGTGCAAGTTAATCAGGTTGGACAGTCCCTGTCCCATGTGGTGCTCACACTCTTATCCCCATTTTACAGATGAGGTAACTCAGGCACAGAGAAGTTAAGTGCCTTGCCCAAGGTCACACAGCAGACAAGTGGCAGAGTCAGAATTAGAACCCATGACCTTCTGACTCCCAGGCCCATGCTCTATCCACTAGGCTATGCTGCTGGGGCTGTGTCCAACCTGCTAATCTTGTATCTACACCAGCACTTAGTAAAGCACTTGGCACATAATAAGCACTTAACAAATTACTAGTGCTATTATTGTTATTAGTAACATCAGAGAAAAAGGGACCCAGAGCATCACTTACAAGGCACACTCTCCCACCCAGCATTTAGTAGGTGAGGAGGAGGGTGAAACTAATCTCCTGGAAAAGGTGTACATATGCCAGTGTTCCAGAGCCATCCGATTTGGGACAATTGCACCTTGCTCCCACACCTCAAGATGCAGGGTCAGGGGAGGGGCTTGCCACTCTCAGAGAGAGGGAGTCTGGAAGGGAGGCAGAAACATCTCCAGGTCCCAGTCAACCCTGCTACCCCACAGAGTGGCAGCTCTCCATACCCCTCTAGATTCTGAATTTGCTGTAGGCAGGAAATGTACCTGTTTATTGTTGTACTGTATTCTCCCAAGCCCTTAGTACAGTGCTCTGCATGCAGTAAGTGCTCCATAAATATGATTGAATGAATGAATGAATCCACTCAGCAGGCAGAATGGTGCCCCCCAAGGATAAAACCTGAAGCTGGGTGGGACCTCCCCAGACTCATCAGGGAAGTGGCTGTGGAAGGAATTCTGTTCCATTCCTTCAATCTTCTCTCCCCCCTCCCTTAGTCAGGGCCCCTTTGCTTATGACCAGAGCTGGGGATCACTTGCTGTATTTTTTTTTTAGGGTGGCTCCAGGGCTTTGGCTGACCCTGCGTGGGCTGCAGCGGGTAAGAACAGGCCCGCTGTGTGACTGTACCGAGCCCATCTGCTGCGGCCCCAAGCATTCGTGAACTCTAGGTCTGAGAATGCAGCAATTTATCACTCTGGCAATTACAGCCATGTCTGTTTGGCTCACCACCCTCACTCCGACTGCTGCCATCATCACCACTAGGGTCCTCTCTGCCATTGCGATCACTGTCATCAGACATGGACTGAGCAACCACAGACATGGAGAGGCAGTAGGTGCTGGAGAATTACAGTGTAAATCCCTCCCAAAATCCCACTCCTCCAACAAGATACCCCAATTAATTTGCCACCACCCTGAGCCACATTATCCCTTCAGCCAACTCTTCCGCTTATTAATTTATTTATACCCTCTTTAGCACGCAAGTATATATGTAGTAGTAGTGTAGTAATATAGTAGTAGTAGTAGTAGAAAAAGGAGGAGGAGGAAGAGTAGTAGTAGGAGCAGGAGGATTAATAGTAATAGTTGTAATAGTAGGAGGAGGAGGAGTAATAGTAACCAGAATATGAGTAGGAGTGCACTTGGGATGTACAGAATATAAAGGTGACATTTTCCAGGACCACAAGAAGCTTACACTCTAATGATGGAGACAAATGTAAAAGTATTTACAATTAGAAGAAAAATAACGTAGAGTGAATACATAAGTGTTAGTGTAAATAAGTGAATGAGTGATAGAGATGGCTGAAGGGATGATTTCAGTAAGGTTGCTTGAAAGTTAATTGGAACAACTTGTTGGATGAAATGGGATTCCAGGAGGGATTTGAATATAGGGGGAGATGTGATCTGTCTGATGTGGAGAAGGAGGGAGTTCCAAAGCAGGGGAACAGTGTGAGTGAGGGGTCAAAGGGAGGAGAGTCAAAAGTGAGGTGAAGGTAGCAGGTTGGTTTGGGAGGAATGAGGACAGAGTTGGGAAAGAGAGGGAGGAAAGAACAAATAGGTAAGGTGGGGCCAGATGTTGGAGAGCCTTGAAGCCAATTATGATGAGGTTTTGTTTGATGCAAACAGGGGAGGGTTTTGAGAGGAAAGATGTAGGTCAAGCAATTCTTCAGGAAGATGATCCATGCAGCAGGCTAGACTATAGACTGGAGAGGGGGAGAGAGCGAGAGGCCAGAAGCTGGGAAACCTGGGAGGAGGTTAATGCTGGAGTGTAGCCAAGGGAGGGATGGAGTTTGCACCAGGTAGTTGCTATTTGGGTAGAGAGGAAGGGAAGGATCTGGGAACTGCTGTGCAGGAAAAACTGGCAGGCTTTGGCAGTGTACTGGATGTGGGAGATGAACGATTGCAAAGAGTTAAAGATGACACCGAGGTTGTGGGCTTCTTGGATGGGGAAGACGGTGGTTGGGTAGGGACCGTCTCTATATGTTGCCAACTTGTACTTCCCAAGCGCTTAGTACAGTGCTCTGCACACAGTAAGCGTTCAATAAATATGATTGAATGAATGAATGAGATGGGAAAATCAGGGACAGAAGTGGGTTCGGGTGGAAAAGTGGGCTTGATTTTAGACATGTTGAGTTTGAGATGATGGCAGGAAACCCAAATGACTTGTGGACAGGGAATGTGAAGAGAAGCAACATGGAAAGAGCACTAGCCTGGAAGTCAGTGGACCTGGGTTCTAATCACAGGTCCTGACCATGTCTGCTGTGTGACCTTGGGTAAATCACTTAACTTCTCTGTGCCTCAGTTCCCTCAGCTGTAAAATGGGGATTAAATATCTGTTCTTCCTCCTATTTAGACTGTGAGCCCCATGCAGACCAGGGACTGTGTCCAACCTAATTAACTTGTATCTTTCCCAGTGTTTAAAACAGAGTCTGGCACATAGTAAGTGCTTAACAAATACAATGAAAAAAATCCGAGGTCTGATAGTGTTCCAAGGGAAAGAGAAGCAGTCCATGTCAAGCACAGCAGAATGACTGATGAGGATAAGGTTGGAGGTTAGACAGCTTTTTTAAAGCACAAGCTTTACTTGGCCCACTTTAATTGTAAATATGTTTGTGCTTTTCTCCCCTGATAGCATGTAAGCTCCTTTTGGGTGATTCCAAACATCCCAAGTGCCTAGTACAGTGTACCACACCAAGTGGTTGCTATATAAATGCTATTACAATGGCAACTATTACTATGACTATTATTACTATTACTAGTGCTTCTACTACTAGAAGAGAAGCAGCGTGGCTCAGTGGAAAGAGCACAGGCTTGGGAGTCGGAGGTCATGGGTTCTAATCCTGGCTCGGCCACTTATCAGCTATGTGACTTTGGGCAAGTCATTTCACTTCTCTGTGCCTCAGTTACCTCATCTGTAAAATGGGGATTAAGACTGTTAGCCCCACGTGGGACAATCTGATCACCTTGCATCCCCCCAGCACTTAGAACAGTGCTTTGCACATAGTAAGCACTTAACAAATACCATCATCATTATTATTATTACTACTACTACTATTATTATGACCACTACTATTGCTACTGCTACTACTACTATTATTACTACTAGTAGTACTACTCTACTACTTCTACTACTATTTCTGCTGCTGCTGCTGCTGCTGTTACTGCTACTGCTGCTACAGCTACGTGGACCCTGCCAGCAGAAAGCTTACAAACTGCTACAAGCCTGGGCCCAGCCCGTAAAATGCCTCCAACCCAAACATCATGGCCCATCACAACCGGTTTCCTTTTTCAAAGTAAGAAGACACCACTGCTGATGTGGGCATCCCTGAAGACCTCCATCCCCTCAGTTCCTCTGGCACTCAGGGGAGTTGGCATGGGTGGATCCATTGGCCCTCCCATTGACCGTGGGCACGATACATAAGATTTCTCCTCCATTGCCACATTGTGAGGTGGTTCCAAGGATATGGCGAGAACCGTAAGATCTTGTGTAAGAGAAGGGACTGTCTGGGCTCCATGGGGTAGGATAAGAACAGCGCCTCAACCTTCGCTCTAAATCCCTTCCCACGTGACAGTGTCTCACCCCACTGTTCCTGGATTGTTTTCTGGGTGGGGGGTGAACACCCCCTGCTGAAACCCTGGCCAAGGATTCTGGTCAGACATGAGGCAAGATCAGGCCAAAGCCAGGAGAACATTAACAACACGCTTTCACTTTCTCTCTTTCCACATCCCCCTCACCCTTCATCTGAAACTCCATTTGCCCTGGACTGTTGCCTCTATTTCTCTTCCACACCCAAGAATTTAAGAACGCAATGTGTAACTACCGAACAGAAGCAAACTGCTTTTTCAACTCAGTCCTCTCCGTATCCCTTGAGTTTGGAGCAAATGCCTCCTTTGTGTTTATTTTGTCTCTACACAGTGATTGCATTTGATTGTAAGCTCTGAGTGGGCAGTTATGTGTCACAGGACCCAGGGCCCAGTGCTTCCTGGGCAGCACATGGTGTTTTGTAAATAGCATTCCATGGTGACAAGACTTCTCCTCAGGAGTAAGCCAAGGCTACCCGGGTTGCTCTGGAACTAGGTGTGAATCATCTGAATCATGAGAGGCAGTGTTTTCTAGGGGAACAAGCTGGGGCCTGGGAGTCAGAGGGGCTGTCTTCTAATCTCGGCTCCACCTCCTGTCTGCTGCGTGGCCTTGGAGAAGTCACTTGACTTCTCAGTGCCTCAGTTTCTTCATCTGTAAAATGGAGATTAAATCCTACTCCTTCCTATTTAGACTGTGAGCTCCATGTGGACAGGGACTATACCTCTGCCGGCACCTAGTACAGTGGTTGGCACATAATAAGTGCTTGAAAAATATGACTATCATTACTAGCATTATTATTATTATACTCTGTGTGGGATGAGGTGCTAGGAGAAGAAAGTCAGGTGGAAGGATACTGCTGAGAAAAATGTGAGCTAAAGGCCAGGAGAGAGTAAGTATGGGAAAAAAAGGAAAGAAGAAAGGCTCTGTGGGAGGTGACTTTCTCGGAATTCCCTCCTGCTCTGCCCCACCAGAGAAAATGGCAACCACTATACGAGGTTCCATGTAGTCTTTTGACCTTTAGAGGGCAGAGAAGAGGGGAAGGTGGACAGGAATGGATTTGCAGATGACTTTAAAATCGAATGACTCTTCCCTTAGGCTTTTAAGGAGAAAACTAAAGGAGGCAGCATGATCTAATGAGACGACCATAAAATTGGGAAGCAGAAAACCTGGGTTCTAATCCCAGTTCTCTCCCGATCTGCTGTGTGATCTTGAACTCCACACCTAGTAATCACTGAATAAATTATATCATTTCTACTTGTACTTGGACAGTCGATTAACCTCTCTAGGCCTCAGTTTTCTCACCTGGAAAGTGGGAGTAAGATATTGCTTTCCGTACCTGTTAGATTGTGAGCTCCATTTGGGAGTGGGATTGTGTCAGAGCTGAGTATCCTGCATCTACCCCAGCACTTAGAATAGTGTTCAGTACATAGCTGTGTTTAATAATTTTCAGAACAGAATAAATGAGGGTGTAGCAAAGGGGAACTGGGCAGGAGGATGGTAGAAAGAATACAGAGAGAGAGAGAGAAGCAGTGTGGCATAATGGTTAAAGCATGTGCTTGGGAGTCAGAAGGTCCTGGATCCTAATCCAGGATCCACCACTTGTCTTCTGTGTGGCCTTGGGAATGTAACTTAACTTCTCTGAGTCTCAGTTACTTCATCTGTAAAATATGGATTAAGATTGTGAGCCCCTTGTGGGAAAGGGACTGTGTCCAACCTGATTAACTTGTTTCAATCCCAGCATTTAGCACAGTGCCTGACACAGAGTAAGTGCTTAACGAATACCCATAAAGAGAGAGAGAGAGAGAGAGAGAGAGAGAGAGAGAGAGAGAGAGAGAGAGAAGAAAGGGGAGACCCAGAAAGGCAAAGGTGGAATTTGAAAACAAGCAGAACCAAGGAGATGAGTTGCCTCTCCACTTTCACAGCAACCTCACCTCCTGTCAATAATAGGCTAAACAATCCACTTCTAGACCAGCCAAGTAGGGCAGAGAGAAGAAGCCAAGGTGGGGAGGGGGAGTAGCCCGGCCTGGCTGACTCAAGGTAAGAAAACTAGAGGTAAAACCAGTGGGGAGAAATTGAGCTCACTCTCATTTTCCCTGAAAAACAAAGGCAATTTGGAAGGATTTCGATGGCCTGGGCTTCTCCAGGGGGTAAAGTAACTCCCAGCTCCTCCACTGGCTCCCGCCCTCCTCCCTCCAGCTTCCCTTCCACAACTGGGACTCCAAACCCCCAGCAGTTTTAGAGCCCCCCTTCCTCCCAGCCTATCTTCTTCTTTCCTCCTTCCCCTCCCTCCGGCTCTGCCTGCCACAGCCCCCCCATTCTCCTTGCCAGAAGCTTGGCTGGGGATCCCACAGCAGAGATGGGATGAGGTTACCTTTAGTCATGTTTTTATGACCCACCCCCCTCTCCCTCAACCTCCTGCCAAGAAATTAATTGAGCCTGTATGTACCCCTGGCTCCAGAGAGCCTTGTCCTGGATCCTACTTCCCCTGGCAGTAAGAACTCAGTCCAAGCCCTGGCTCCCCAATCCTACTGTTTCATCAAAGGCCAGTTCTTGCAGCAAGCTGGATTCTAGCTCTCCACTGGACTCCGTGGGCGAAGTTGCCGGGGGGGTGGGGAGGGATCGACCCTATGTAACCGTTCTCTGCTCACCCTGTGCCCCTTCCCCACCCACGGCTCTTGCCCGCTTCCACCCAATGTGGAGGTGCATATGTGCCCTTTCTCCCCAGGCCCAGGCCCACACAGGCCTCCTGTGCCCCACAAACGCTGAGAAGCTGGGGGCCCTGGGGTGGGGCGGGGAGAAGGAGGAGAGCTGACTGGGCATAATGGGAAGAGGCCCAGTGTGTGTGCGGTGACCTCTAACTCACAAAGGATGGCGCTCCTCCTCACCCATCAGCTCAGCTTCCAACATCCAACTCAGCAGTTTTGGGTTTGGTTTTTTTTAGACCCCCTGATAAATCTGAAACACATGACACTTTCTCGTACTAAAAGTTGCTGCTGTACACTGAAAAAAAAAAGTGCAGACCCTAAGGGGGGGGAAAACCCACCCAACCCTGTTCGATGAATGTTTGAGCCATTTTGACCTACAGAAGTTTTTGATTTATAATGAGCATTAGTTTATCAGGGAGGAATTCCATGGAATAGTAAATGGGTGAGGAATAAAGAGTAAAAGAATAAAACTATGGACAGGGAGGAGCTTTGGACTAGGGGACTGTGGGGGATAAGGAGACCCAGCTCTTGTGATGCCATGTAGTATGGGGGGTGCCAATGTGGTTTGGGAGTGGGGGGAGGCTCCTGTGTGATATGGGGGCTTCCTCTATTTGGTATGGGGAACATGCCTCTGTGATATTGGGGTGTGTGTGTGGTATGGGGGAACACACATATGGTACAGGAACACACTTTTGTAGTATTAGGAGACATATTTGTGTAGTATGGGGGAGACATCTGTGTGGTGGGGGGGAGGTGTCTGTGTGGTACAGGGGGACACATCTGTTTGGTACCGGGACATGTCTATGAGCTAGAATGGATGAGTGCCTCAGTAAGTTCCAGAAGGAAGCTGAATGGCTCCACAGCAGGAATTTTCTGAAATTTGGTCCAGCAAAAATCCTAGGACCTTGGTGAAACTGTAGCTTTCAAATTGCTCAGTGCCCATGGGGCAAGGAATATGGGTGAGTGGGTATGGAATGGGGGCTGGGGCGGGGGGGAGCAGTTATAGAATGGGCGCTGGGGAACGGACAGCTGTGGGATGGAGGTGGAAGTGAGCAGTTATGGGATGGAAGCAGAGAAGTTGAGCTGTTATGGAATGGGGGTAGGGGTGAGTGGTTACAGAATGGAGACTGGAAGGTGATATGGGCTGGAGGCAGGGGGCAAGTGGTAGTGGGATAGAGGGGAGGGAGGTGAGTGGTTGTGGGATGGGGGTGGGAGGGTGAGTGGTTAAGGGATGGGGCTGGGGTGGTGAGTGGTTATGGGATGGGGGTAGGTGTAAGTGGTTATGAAATTGGGGAGTGGAAGGGGTTGAGCAGGAACCGAGAAGAGAAAACTCAAGAAAGGACAGCCTGCATGTGAACCCTAATGATATTCTAATTTCAGAATTACCTGAGAAATGACAATAAAGTTTGTGATATAAGGATTTTTTAGTCTTAAGCAAATAACTGGTGATCCTCTCAAAGTTTCTGCACCTGAATACAGCCTCTTTGTTAGGGGGCTGGGAAGGAGTAGGAGGGATCACCTCTCTTTTGGGTTTGAATTTGAGGATAAAACTTTCTACCTGAGATTCTCTGCTTGAAATCAGGATGATTTCTGAGTTTTACTGCCCTGGGTTGACTGTGCTCCAATCCCCAACCTGGGCTTCTGATTCTACACACTCTAAAACTCTAGATCAGCTCTAGCCACTCTCACCATCTTGCCTTTGGAGGCAAGAAGGATTTTTCTAATTCTCTGGGATTGGAATAAAATAGAAGGCACATACCTAATCCTGGGAATTAAGCCATCTCTCTCAAGGTGTTCCATTGAGATATGAAAAATCCAGTGGGTTGGATGGGACAACATATTCTGGGCCTCTAAATAGGAATCCTGCTGCATTGTGTCTGAAAGATGAGTCTGACATCTGTTTTTTCTGTTTCCAAGGAAGCAGCATGGCCTAGTGGAAAGAGTATAGGCCCAAGAGTCAGAGGGCCTGGGATCTAATCCCAGCTCTGCCACTTGTCTGCTGTGTGACCTTGGGCAAGCCACCTTACTTCTCTGTGGATTATTATTATAATCGGGATTATTATTATTAATAATAGTAATAATATTAGTAATAATAATGGTATTTGTTAAGCACTTAATATGCATCAGCCACTGCACTAAGTGCTGGGACTGATATAAGTAAATCAGGTTGGACACAGTTCCTGTCCCCTGTGGGGTTCTCAGTTTCAATCCCCATTTTACAGATGAGGAAACTGAGGCACAGAGAAGTGAAATGACTTGCCCAAGATCACACAGCAGACAAGTGGCAAAGCCAGGATTAGAACCCATGACTTTCTGACTCCTGGCCCATACTCTATCCATTACACCATGCTACTTCTCTAAGTCTGATTAAGACTGTGAGCCCCATGTGGGACAGGGAACTTGTCCAACCAAATTATCTTGTATCTACCCCAGCACTTAGTAGAGTGCCTGGCACATAGTAAGTGCTTACCAAATACCACAATTATTAATTATTAAGCAGAGGTGATCCCTCCCATTGGCTTCGTACCCTATGTTTTTACCTTTAAATTGGAGTTCAAGTTTTTAACTTCCCTGCTGCTCCAGAGGGGCCCACACAGGCAAGGGAGAGGGCTCAGGAGCCCATCTGGGTGTCAGTGGCCTGAGGCAACCTGTTTATCTTCTTGAGTCGAGTCATCACCCCCTAAACACTTAGGTACTCACCCCATTGTCTCTCCCCAAGGATTTATGACCCTGTCATGAAACTCTGTTTCCAGAGAGTTGGCCTCTGAAGAAACTAGATTTCAATCCCTTGGGAGACAGTGACCAGGTCCAATCCCCAACTGTATATTTTCTCCCAGCGCTTAGTACAGTGCTGTGCACAAAGTAAACATGTACAGTGCTGTGCACAAAGTAAGCACTTTATAAATACTATTACTACTATTCCTACACCAAGTGGAATGGGAAGTGAGAGGGTGAGTGGGCAGTATGTTTGGTTTTGTTCTCTGTCTCCCCCTTCTAGACTGTGAGCCCACTGTTAGGTAGGGACTGTCTCTATATGTTGCCAGCTTGTACTTCCCAAGCGCTTAGTACAGTGCTCTGCACACAGTAAGCGCTCAATAAATATGATTGATTGATTGATAAGGAGAAGTCCCAGGATACAATCAATCAATGCTGTTTATTGAGCTCTTATTATGTGCACAGCACTGTATTAAGCATTTGGAAGTGTGCAATACAACAGGGTTGGTAGACAGGATTACTGCCCACAAGGACCTTACAGTCTAGAGGGGGAGGCAGATGTTGAAATAAAGTACAGATAGGGGAAAAGGCAAAGTATAAGGATACCTCAATAAGGTTGATCCTGGAAGCTAGCCCTGGTCACAAAATGTTTGCCTGGTTGTGACTGTAGGCTAATTGGGACTACATAATATAGACTGTAGGTTGTGGCTCTGGCCTGTAAGCTCACTGTGGGCAGGGAACTTGTCTATCAACTCTGTTATATTGTATTCCCCCACACACTTAATAAAGTAAGTGTTCAGTAAATACCATTGATTGATTGATTGATTGATGGGACCTATTCAAGGAATACTTTTGGGAGTGGGAGAATTTGGATAATAAGGATGGTATTTATTAAGCTCTCACTATGTGTCAAGCCCTGGTGTAGGTACAAGATAATTAAATTGGACACAGTCCCTGATCCTCATGGGGCTCCCAGTCTAAAAGGGAGAAAACAGATATCTTATCCCCACTTAAATAACATGCCCAAGGTCACATGGAAAACAAGTGGTGGAGTCAGGACAAGAACCCAGGTCTCCTGACTCCCCATCCTATGTTGGAGTCAGAGGTCATGGGTTCTAATCCCAGCTCTGCTGCTTGTCAGTTGTGTGACTTTGGGCAAGTCACTTAACTTCTCTGTACCTCAGTTACTTCATCTGTAAAATGGGGATTAAGACTGTGAGCCCCACGTGGGACAATCTGATCACCTTGAATCCTCCCCAGCGCTTAGAACAGTGCTTTGCACATAGTAAGCACTTAACAAATGCCATCATTATTATTATTATTATGCCATGCTGCCTCCAGAACATTCCCTTGAAGGAAGAAGACCACGTGCCCATGGATATAAGAAAGGTGTTCAGTCCTAAATTCAGATAATCAGGCACCATCAAGCCCTATGATTACTGTACTCTGAAAAGTCTATGTCAAAGACATAGGGAAATAGCTTGGTCTGATGGAAAGAGCACAGACCTGGGGAGTCAGAAGACCTGGGTTCTAATCCTGGCTCTGCCACTTGCCTGTTGTGATACCTTGGGCAAGTCACTTAATTTCTCTGTGCCTCAGTTTCCTCATATGTAAATTAGAGATTCAATACCTTCCCTCTCTACCCATTAGACTGTAAGCTCCATGTGGGACCAGGACTGTGTCTGACCTGGTTATCTTATATCACCCTAGTGCTTAGTGCAGTGCTTGACATGCACTAAGCACTTAATAAATACCACAGTTATCATTATTATTATTATTTACTTGAAGTGCTTCTGGCTTAGTACTAAACCCTATAGAACATTAAACCAGAAGCCCAGAGAATCATTCAGTCAGTGGTATTTACTGAGCACCTTCTGAGTGTAAAGCACTGTACAAAGAGCCTGGGAGAATACTAAATAAATAAGACAAATGTTCCCTGCCCCTCAGGGAGCTTACAGTCCAATGGGGGAGATTGATAGACAAGGAGAATTCACCAATAGTGGGACCAGGAGGAAGAATAAGGCTTCAACAGGTAGCTGGTTGGATTTGTCAGGATGAACTATCAGATAGATAAGTATTTGCATATACATAAGTGTTGAAGAGAGGAATTAAATACTTAAGTGCTAAGAAATTAGGCCTAGCAGGAAGGCATTCTCCTTTGGCATCCTCTCTGACAAATTAATCTTCATGGCCAGCTCCTATTTAGAGATCACCAGAAGACTTCAGGCTCCTGACAGCTGCAGTGCATTACCCAGTATCATCCAGAAGCCCCCCCAAACCGGAGAATTATCTGCCCTGGCTGGAACAGGGAAGGCGGCACCAATCGGGGTCAAGGTTCCAGAAAGGGTGGGATCTACATTTCAACAGCGTCCTGGTCCCCCAGGGACCTAAGATCAAGCATCATTGCATAAGAGAAGCAGCATGGTCTAGTGGATAAAAGCATGGGCCTGGAAGTCAAAAGGACCTTGCTGTGGGAAAGGAATATGTCTGTTTATTGTTACAGTGCACTCTCCCAAGCACTTAGTACAGTGCTCTGCACACAGTAAGTGGTCAATAGATACAATTGAATGTAAAGACCTGGATTCTAATTCCAGCTCTCCCACTTGTCTGCTGGGTGACCTTAGGCAAGTCACTTCACTTATCTGAGCCTCAGTTCCCTCATGGGCATTCAATACTACTTCCTCCTACTTATACTGTGAGCCCCACGTGAGACAGAGACTGTGTTCAATCCAGTTATCTTGTGTCTACCCCAGCACTTGGTACAGTGCCTGGCACATAGTAAATGTTTCACAAATATCACAATTATCCTTATCATTATTATCATTGTGGTCAAAAGTCTTTCCCGTCCATTCTCGGCCCACGGTGAAGGCAGCAGCCTCCCGCTCCATATTCATGTGGCTTTGGCGGTGAGCAGAGGCACTTCATCAATACTGAACCAGGGGATTATATCTGCTCACGAACCGCTGCCTGTTCCAGGGCTGATGACTAGTAGATCGAATCAGCAGCAGGACCTGGGAAGACCTGAGCTGAAAGTGTGTCACTTAATAGAAAGGGAAGGAATGTTATTTACTTGGTGGAGTCTTCCAGATAAAGGATGACGGGGTGGAGGGGGGATGGCTTTGATGGAGCTGGCTCTCATTGGACCGATTTGGCACCAGTCTCAAGTGTATCACAGCAATTAGTTGATTTCCTCTTCACTCTACACTTCGCTATGATGGGACTGGAGGGCTGCCCAGATTTTCAACCTCATTATCTCCACATTAGCGAACTGACTCCCGAAGATTAGCAGGGGCTTTTGAAGATGCGTTTGGAGGTTCAATCCATCTGAAGATTGCATCCAGCACTAGCTGGTGAGTTTTCACATACATGCACATGACAGGTTGGCCGATCTCTGGGTTCTCAGATCCAGCTTTCCCCCTAAATTACTCTTATCCTACTCAACACGCTGATAACACTTGGATTTGACACAGTACCTTTCTTCTGAGTTGCTCAGAGAGCCGAACATAGATTGTCTTTCTTAATAATCCTACTCATCTCTCTCTCTCAGAGCTGTTTTAAGAAGCCATGGAGAAAGAACTTGGGCCCGGAGCCAGGAACAGTTAAAAGCAGCCAATAGACAAGGGTCTTGAGTCTATTCATTTTATAATGGGATGGTCTGGGCCCTGGGAGGACATTGCTCGGAGCTGCTTTGTTGGTACCTGCAAGGTGGATTTAGGGGGTTAGGTGGCATTTTTCAAGTGGGGAAATTTCATGTCAGTCAAAGACTGCTTTTAGGTCATAGTGGTGGTTTTTTATTGAGTGCCAGGAACGGTAGGAAACACTGGGGTAGATACAAGATAATCAGGTTAGATACAATCCATGTCCAGATGGGGCTTACAGTCTAAGTAGGAGGGAGTAGGATTTAATCTCCATTTTGCAGATGAGAAAACTGAGGCACAGAGAAGTTAAGTGACTTGCCCAAGGTCACACAGCAGACAAGTGGCAGAGCCAGAATGGGAACCCAGGTCCTCTGACTCATAAGCCCGTGTTCTTTCCACTAGGCCACACGGCTTCTCACAAGGTGAGAAATATCCACAGGGCGCCTAAAACTGTGTGACTACCCACTTAGAATTCAGAAAAAATTAAGCTAGGGCCCTGGCCTCAAAGAGTTTCCAACCTTTCCAGGGGGACAAGAACCACAACACCCAACCAACCAACATCCAACCAACCAACCACGAATTCCTGTGCTAGTCAGGGTTGGCCTCAGGACCAGGAATTGCAACGCACTCCAGTCCTTTCTCCATTAGGCAGCACTTCTTTGTCAAGCCAAATAAATTTCAAATGTGGCACTGGAGTGGAGTACTTTTACAAGGCCTATCAGCACGAACCATCACTCCCACATTCCCATTAAATTAATTGGGCAATAATTTTATTAATTTATCTTCTGATTGCATTTGTATATCCATTAAGATTGCATATCCATTACGGTTGATTAAGATTGTGAGGCCCAGGTGGGACAAGGACTGTTTCCAACCTGATTTGCTTGTATCATTCCCAGCGCTTAGAACAGTGACTAGCACGTAGTGGGTTCTTACCAAATACCACAGTTACTATTATTATTATCATTAAAAGCCAAAAATACATTGTTGCCACATAACCACCAAATAGATATAGAGAATTGTCCTTCACATTCGAAGAAGATGCTGTCAACATGTATATTCACCTATGGGGGCCTGTGTGCCTGAAAAGGTCAATTCAGGACCCTCTGTTCCAGCCAACAATCAATCAATTAATGGCATTTATTTAGCACTTATGTGTGTAGAGTCCCATCCTAAGAGCTTCAGAGAGTACAACATAGCAGAGTTGATAGACATGATCCCTGCCCACAAGAAGCTTAAGGTCTACAGGAGGAGACAGACACTAAAATAGGTTAGGGGTGGGGAAAGTAGTAGAGTATAAGAAAATGTATATAAATATTGTGGGCCTAGGTGTGTGTCAAAGTGCTTAAGGGGTACACAGACAAGTTCATAGTCAACACAGAGAGAAAGGTGGATAGGGGAACTAAAGGGTTTAGTCTGGGAAGGTCTCTTGTAGAAATGATTTTATTAAGGCTTTAAAGGCAGGGAAAGTGGTAGATTGTCAAATATGAAGTGGGAGGAAGTTCCAGAAAACTGAGGGAGAATGTGGGCAATGGGTTGATGATGGGTTAGATAAGACTGAGGTACAGAGTAGATTGGTGCTAGAGGAGCAGAGTGTGTGGGTTGTAGTAGGAGATCAGTGAGAGCTGATTGAGTGCTTTAAAGCCAATGGTAAGAAGTTTTTGTTTGATTTGAAGGTGAGAGGCAAACAATGGATGTTTTTGAGGAGTGAGAAGATGTGGACTGAATGGTTTTCAGAAAAATGATCCTAGATGAAGAGGGTAGTGTGGACTGGAGAGAAGAGAGACAGGAAGCAGGGAGGTCAGTGAGGAGGCTGATGCAGTAGTCAAGATGGGAAATGAGTGCTTTTAGCAACATGGGGACACCAAATAATTGGAGATACTTGGGCTTACACACTCTAATCAATGTTATTTACCACCTATTGGGTGTAGAGCACTGCAGCGTGGCTTAGTGGCTAAAGCATGGGCTTGGGAGTCAGAGGTCGTGAGTTCTAATCCCAGCTCTGCCACTTTTCAGCTGTGTGACTTTGGGTGAGTCATTTAACTTGTCTGTGCTTCAGTTACCTTGTCTGTAAAATGGGGATTAAGACTGTGAGCCCCAAGTGGGACAACCAGATTACCTTATATCTACCCCAGTGCTTAGAACAGTGCTTGGCACATAGTAAGCACTAAACAAATGCCATTATTATTAATTCTATTTAATAAGTCCTTCCTGTGTGCAGAGCACTGTACTAAGTGCTTGGGAAAGTATAGTACAGCAGAGTTGGTAAACATGTTTCCTGCCCACAAGGAGCTTACGGTCTAGAGGAAGATCTTACAATTTAAGCATTTTAGAATATACAATAGAGGTAAGAGTCATTATCCCTGCCCACTAGGGGTTTACAATATAAAGGGATAGATATATACAGAATAATTTACAGAAAATGAGAAAGAAAGGTGAATAAGTAACAGTGTTCTGCACACAGTAAGCGGTCAATAAATACGATTGAATGAATGAATAAATAAGGGTTTAATGAATGGAGCATGTAAAACATGCACAAAAATGCTAAGGGTGGCTGTCAGGGCATCTGATGGAGAGAAATGTCCTGTGGAGAAGAAAAATCAAATCCAGGAAAACCTCCTGGAGGTGATGGGATTTCAAGAGGGCTTTGTAGGTGGGGAAAGTTATGATGCTGGAAGTAAAATCAAATTGAATAACATCAAAATCAAAAGTACTAGAGTAGGGAGGGGAGAGAGATTAATTCAAGTTGAAAATATCAGAAACAAAATGATAGAATAATGACTGTGTAAGTGTGGGTGAGGGTGGGTTGTGTACAAAAAAGCCTCATTTGTGAAGGTTGTGTGAACTCCCTGTGGAACCTGTCTACTAACTCTGTTGTATCCCCTTAAGTGATCAGTACAGTACTCTGCACACAATAAGCACTGAATAAATACCATTGATTGATGAATGATGAACCACAGAGATAGATACAAGATAATAAGATTTTCAGTTACACTATGATGGTGCTGCAGTTCTGTCAGGTGATGGCAGTATCCCATTCTCTTCACTCCCGGTCACCAGTGGAGAGAAGCCGGACTGCATGATCGAGTTCCCTTTCATCCTATCCACAGCCAGGCTTGGCAATTTCCACAAGGATCCTGGCAGACAGTGTTAGACTCAGCTTCTAATCCACTGGGAAACTTTTCCTGGTTCTTTCCTTGATGAGAGTGGAGCCAACTTCAGCAATGTTGAGAAAGCCAATGTGGATCCGTGTCAACTCTTCCACCTGAATATGCCGAAGCTCTTGGGCTTTAATAGGCTGGGAACTACTCCTGTGGGAGCACAAGATGGATTACTTGATCTGCATGTCCCAACGCAGGCTGCTGCAAGCATCACAATCATGAGGAGGAGCAAGAAGAGAATAATGCCATTCTTGCTTTCATAGCAAGAAGTTTTTGATCTCCTAATAATAATAATACTCATGATATTTGAGTGCTTAGTATGTGACAAGCATTGTTCTAAGCCCTGAGGTAGTTACAAGCAAATCAGGTTGGACACAGTCCATGTCCCACATGAGTTTCCCAGTCTTAATCCCCATTTTTACAGGTGAGGGTAACTGAGACACAGAGAAGTTAAGTGATTCACCCAAGGTCACACAGCAGACAAGTGGCGGAGCCAGGATTAGGACCCAGGTCTTTCTGACTCCCAGGCCAATGTTCTATCCACTAGGCTATGGTACTGCTCATTGATTTATTGATTGTTTGTCCAGGTTTATTCCCAGATGATCCCAGAGAGTGACTGATCGACAGCTACTGCTTTATTTGCAGTACTGAGTGACATTAGAGTATGAAAATGCCCCTGCCCTCAAGGAGTTTAAAATCTACTGGAGAGACAGGTAAACACAAAATTATTTACAAATTGTGGGACCAGGGAGAAAAAAGAACAGAGGTACAGCTGAGAGTAACCAGAATACAGAGAGACAAATGATTGAATGAGTGATTAGAAAACATGTATCCCTCTGCACAGAAGTGCAAAGGATGCTTATGTATATCCACAGAAACCACGTGGCTTAGTGGATAGAGCACGGGGCTAGGAGTCAGAGGACCTGGGGTCTAATCCTGTCTCCGCCTCATGTCTGCTGTGTGACCTTGGGCAAGTCACTTCACTTCTCTGAGCCTCAGTTTCCTCAGCTGTAAAATGGGGATTAGAAGAGGGAGTCACATGTGGTGCAGGGATTGTGTTCAACCTGATTAAGTTGTATCTATCCCAGCTGTTAGAACAGTGTGAGTTCCAAGAGTTAATGAGTACCATAATTATTAATTATTATTATGTCCATAAGAGTTAAGGGTGACTGTTGAGGTGACCCCCACAGCAGGTGGGGTAAGATTAATAAAAAGAGACTTCCTGGAAGAGGTAGGATTTCAGGAAGGCTTTGAGGCTGGGGAGATGCATGGTCTAGTGGATTTGAAGTGTGAGGGGATTTCCAGGAAGGGGAGAGGTGGGAGCAGCAGGCCAGAGGTAGGGAAGCCAAGACCAAGATCAGCCAAGGCCTGATGAGAAGATTAGCTAGGCAGGAGCAAATAGCACAGGCTTCCTGTCAGCTCAGCTCAAGAAGAAAGCTGCACCAGACTCAAAATATCAAAAAACAAGGCAACCAGCCTAGTGAAGAGAGCCTGGGCCTGGGAGTCAGAAGGATCTGGGTTCTAATCCTGGCTCTTCTAACTGCTTGTTGTGTGATCTTGGCCAAGTCACCTACCTCCTGGTGCCCGTTTCCTCAACTGTAAAATGGGGATTTGATACCTGTTCTCCCTCCTACTTAAACTGTGAGCCCCATGGGAGACAGGGACTGTGTCTGACCTAATTAACTTGTAACTACCCCAGCACTTAGAACTTTGTTTGACACAAAGTAAAGCTTAACAAGTACCATAAAACAAACAAGCAAGATTAGATTTCCTCTCTCATGTCCTCCTCCAGCTACTGCCTCGTCGCATTCAGACAATTCCTGCCCCACTCCACCAGGAGGCTGGAGAGATTTCCCCAAACATTCATTCAATTGGGCGTATTGATGGTCCTTAGTCAATATGGCATACTTTCCAGGTTTGGGGTTGGGATTGCAGCCCAATTGCACCATCACTTTGTCATCACTGGGGCTGCCCACAGTCTCCATAAATTTTATTTAGAATCGAAAATATTCCTTTCTGACAGCAGATGTCAATGACCTGATTGAAGAATTTTCAGTTCATTTCATCACTCACTGCCATCATCGTTTACTGAGTCCCCACTGCATGTAGGGAACTAGGCCATGAGAAACAGCATGGCCTAGTAGAAAGAGTTTGGGCTGGATGTCAGAGAACCTGAGTTCTAATCCCAGTTCTGCCAGTTTTTTTATGGCACTTATTAAGCGCTTACTATGTGCAAAGCACTATTCTAAGCACTGGATAATGATGGTATTTGTTAAGCACTTACTATGTGCAAAGCACTGGTTGTCCCACGTGGGGCTCACAATCTTAATCCCCATTTTACAGATGAGGTAACTGAGGCACAGAGAAGTGAAATGACTTGCCCAAAGTCACAAAACTGTCAAGTGGCGGAGCCGGGATTAGAACCCATGACCTCTGACTCCCAAGACCATGCTTTTTTCACTGAGCCACGCTTCTTCTCCAACACAGTTGCTTTCTGTGTGACATTGGGCAAATCACTCAACTTCTCTGTGACTCCGTTACCTTATTTGTTAAATGGGGATTAAATTATCTTTCCTCCAATTTAAAATGTGAGCTCCCAGTGGGACCGGGACTGTATCCAACCTAATAAAGCTGTATCTATCCCAGTGCTTAGAACAGTGTTTAACACATAGTAAGCTCTTAACAAATACTATTAAAAAAAAGTGCTTGGGGAATAACAGAGGAATGACTTAGACAAGGTCTCTTCCCACTAGGAGATCATGACCTAAGGAAGAAGACAAACATGGAAAGATATGGCCATTCCAATGTAAAGATTAAACTCTAAACAATGCAACACCCTGAAACTAGAGCTAAATGTTGATCCTCCCCACCCCAGGCTCCACAGATTTTGTTTCTTCATTGGTTTATCTGGGGGTTTGTCCAAGTTTCTACTGGGTCCAATAGACATCAAGATGGTTATTTGCCAGCCACCTTTATTTCCTCAGATATCTCACTGGTCTTCTACATATCTCTGTGGAAGGAAAGGGCAACGGTTTGATCCACTTTTTCAGATATGGAAACTGTAGCTCAGAGAGGTGAAGGACCCTGCCTACTATCACCCAGCGAAATAGGATTAGAACTCAAGACTTCAGATTCCTGACTCAGAGGCCTACAGGACTCTCTGGTAGTCAGTGTTCTTGCTCTGCTGAAACACTAGTACTCTTGGCCCTCTTCCATTTCTCCCTTTTTTAAACTGAGATTGAGTTTATCAGCTAAGTGAAGAATGCTTGAACTGTAAATCTAAATGGACATTTTCCAGTTCATCCACTAAGATTCCCTGCAAACTCTATGCTCACCACACTTGAGAAGCAGTGTGGTCTAGTGAAAAGAGCACAGAACTTGTAGTCAGGAGACCTTGGTTCTAATCCCACTTCACCCCTTGCCTGCTGTGTGACCATGAGCTAGTCACTTGATGTCTCTGTGCTTCAGTTCCTTCATATGGAAATTGGAGATTCAATACCTGTTCTCCCTCCCCTTACACTGTGAACCCCGAGTGCGACAGAGACTTTGTTGGGTCTGAATTAATCAACGGTATTTATTGAGCCCTTACTCTATACAGAGCACTGTACTAAGCATTTGGGAGATTACAAATATATCTACCCCTGTGCTTGCTACATAGCAAACACTTAACATTCATTCATATATTCATTCAACTGTATGTATTGAGCACTTACTGTGTGCAGAGCATTGTACTAAGCGATTGGGATGTACAAGTTGGCAACATATAGAGACAGTCCCTACCCAACAACGGGCTTACAGTCTAGAAGGGGGAGACAGACAACAAAGCAAAACTTGTGGACAGGTGTCAAGTTATCAGAATAAATAGAAGTAAGGCTAGATGCACATCATTAACAAAATAAATAGAATAGTAACAAATATCACTATTCTCCAGCCTCAAACTCATTGCAGCATCTAATGGAAACCTATGGCTAAAAGGAATCTCAAGAAATGAGCTAATCCATCTCCCCATCTTGGGTTCAGATTGCATCTAAGTCACGGGAGTAGTTGGGTGCGTGCCCTGGGCTTTGGATCCCTGGGGAAGTTGGAGTGCACCTCAAAATGAGATATGCATGTGTGTAGGTGAGCACAGCAACCACAACCCTCCTCACCCCCTCCAGCCTTCCTCCGAAAAGGGTGGAGGTGACATTCCCTGGCACTGGACTAGAGTTCAGGCAGACTAATGAACATGGAAATGAGCCTGTTGGAGCTTATCAGCTCCATTCCATTGTTGCTTTTAAGGAAGCAGACAGGATGAGCCCGCCCCAGCAATAGGTGAGTTGGAGTAAAAGGCAGAGATTTCAGCAAAGCATTTGCTGCACATTAATCAGTGTATTGGCACACAAAAGATACCCTGCAGATGGCAATGTTTCAAATGCGCAGAATCCATGGAGTAGAAGCATTCAAGTGAGATGAACATTGCAGGCATCCTGGGTTATTTTCCCAACACTTTACCAGAATTGCTGCAAATTATAATGAAGAAGAAGGAGGAGAAGGAAGAGAAGGAAGAGGATGAAAAGGAGAAGAGGAGGAGGAGGGGAAGGAGAAGAAGAGTTAAATTCTTGCCGTGTGCTAACCACTAAGCACCTTTCTTCTTAGGGCAAATGAATTCACCTCTCTGCATTTGTTTCTAATCCAGGATGATGTTTTATTACTTGTCCTCTACCTGACTTGCAAGGAATTTGAGAGGACTAGTGGGATGACATGTCTAGACTGTAAGCTCCTTGTGGGCAGGGAACATGTCTATCAACTCTGATATATTAAACTCTCCCTAGCATTCATTCATTCATTAAATCGTATTTATTGAGCACTTACTGTGTGCAGAGCACTGTACTAAGCGCTTGGAAAGTACAATTCAGCAACAAAGAGAGACAATCCCTGACCACAATGGGCTCACAGTCTAGCATTTAGTGCAGTGCTCTGCACATGGTAATCACTTAATAAATATGAATGATTCCTCGAAATTGCTATTAATATGCCAGTTTCCTCAGAGGCAGGAACTATATCAATTAAAGCTGAATTGAATGTAAAATGGGTTCTGGGGAGACAATACATATGGAGAGGAGTTTCTCATGGGCTGATCTTCATCTTGGGCAAATCACTTAACTTCTTTGTGCCTCAGTTTCTCACCTGTAAAATAGAGATTGGATGTCTGTTTTTCCTTCTACTTAGAAACGTGAACTCCATGTTTGGACAGGGACTAGTAAGTCTGATTAACTAGTATCTACCCCAGCACTTAGTGCAGTGCTTGTCATATAGTAAGCACTTAAGAAATACTACAATTATTACGTTTCTGATTGGCAGAGTTGGATCAACTCCCACTGGGACCTGGGTCTGGACCCTATTGCAGGTCCACTGTTCCCCTTGCTGTTGCTCTGCTGGATTTCCAAATATCCAAACCTCATCAAGCAATCAGTAGTGTTGATTTTTGAGGAATAGGGAGATGTGGGAAAAATGATCATTCATTCATTCATTCAATCGTATTTATTGAGCACTTACTGTGTGCAGAGCACTGTATTAAGCGCTTGGAAAGTACAATTCAGCAACAGATAGAGACAATCCCTACCCAATAACGGGCTCACCTTCTAGAAGGGGGAGACAGACAACAGAATAATAAAAGTAGACAGGCATCAATAGCATCAAAATAGATAAATAGAATTATAGATCTAGCTATAGTAGTAGTAGTAATAATAAGAGTACCTATGAGTACCTAGCAACATGGTTCAGTGGATAGAGCACAGGCCTCGAAGTCAGAAGGACCTGGGTTCCAATTCTGGCCCCGCCACTTATCTGCTGTGTGACCCCAGATAGGTCACTTCACTGTACCACAGTTTCTTCATCTGTAAAATCAGTCCATCAATCAATGGTATTTATTGAGCACTTACTGTGTGCAAAGCAGTGTACTAAGCACTTGGGAAAGTACAATACAACAGAGTTGGTGGTAATAATAAAAATAATTGTGGTATTTGTTGAGTGCTTACTATGTGTCAAGCACTAAGCATTAGGATCAATAAAAGATAATCCAGTCCCACATGGGGCTCATAATCTAAGTAGGAGGGAGCTTAGGATTGAATCCCCTGTTTGCAGATGAGGAAATTGAGGCACAGAGAAGTTAAATGAGTTGTTTAAGGTCACAGAGCAGGTAAGTGGTGGAGCCAGAATTAGAACCCAGGTTCTCTGTCCCCGAAGTTCATGCTTTTTCCACTAGGTCTTGGTGCTTCTCCAGATGCTCACTAAGAGCTTGCAATGATCAGGTCAGAAGAGTGACATGTGAACTGGAGAGGGGAAAAACTGGAGGTAGGGAAGTATGTGAGAAGACCGAGGCAGTAGTCAAGTACAATCCACATCCACAGTTTACTTATTTATGGTACTGTCTTCTCCCACTCTAGACTGAGAGCTTCTTCTGGGAGGGGAATGTATCTACCAACTCTATTGTATTCTCCAAAGCACTTTGTTCGGAGCTCAGCACACAGTAAACACACAATAAATACCATTGATTGATCAAGTTGAAATATGACAAGTGCTTGGACGAGTGTGGTAGCAGTTTGGATGGGAAGGAAGGGTAAATTCTAAAGATGTGAAGAAATGACTGTCAGGAATTGGGGACTGACTTAAAATGGGTGTTCATTCATTGTCTTATTTATTGAGTGCTTACTGTGTGCAGAGCACTGTACTAAGTGCTTGGAAAGTACAATTCAGCAACAGATAGAGACTGAAAGAGAAAGAGGTGGAGGGTTTGTGAGACAGGGAAGATGGTGAAATTGTCAACTGTGGAACTGTGGAAATGGAAAGTTAAGAGAAAGAGAGGATTTGGGAGGGAAGATGAGTTGAGTTTTGGACATGTTGAGCTAAAGGTGCTGGCAGGAAATCCAAGTAGAGATGTCCTGGAGGCAGGAGAAGATGCAAAATTGCAGGGCAGGATAGAGATTGGGGCTGGATTAAGGTGGATTTGGGAGTCATCTCCTTAGAAAAGGTAGTTGAGTACATGAAAGCCAATAAGCACCTTAAAAGAGTGAGTGGATCTTGATAACTGAAGACTCAGAATTGATCCTTGAGGGACAACCACAAATAGGGAGTGGGAAGCAGAGGAGGAGCTGACGAAAGTGACCAGGAATGGCCAGAAAAGAGGAGGAAAGCCAGGAGTAGAGAATGTCAGGGAAATCAAGGCTAGATAGTGTTCTCAAGAGAAGCAGCATGGTCTAATGGAAAGAGCACAGACCTGGGAGTTAAAAGGACCTGGATTCAAATCCTGACTGCCACGTCTGCTCTATGACCTTGGGCAAGTCACTTAACTTCCCTGTGCTTCAGTTAGCTCGTCTGTAAAATGGGTATTAGGAGTGTGAGCCCCACATAGGACAGGGATTGTGTCCAATCTGATTACCCTGTATCTACCCCAGAGCTTTGAACAGTGCTTGGCACATAGAAAGTGCTTAAGAAATATCATCCAAAAAAAGGTGGGGGGTGGGGAGGCTTGAAGGGGGAATATTCACAGAGTCAAAGAGCTGGAAAAGGGCCAAGGAGGATTTGACTGGAGTAGAGTCTGTTAGATTTGGTGAGGAGGAGGTCAGTTGGTCACCTTGGGGAAAATTATTTCAGTAGAGTAGAAGGGGAAAAGAAACCATATTGTAGAGGGTCAAGGAGGGAGTTGGAGGAAAGGAAGTAGAGGCAATGGGATTAGAGAACAGGTTTGAGGGAAGAGGTATTCTTAATAGTTCAAGTGGAGGGCCTCCTCATTCAAATTCTCCAGGCCACAGCTCTCCCCATCTTCAAAACTCATCTCTAATCTTAGCTCCTCAAGAAGTCACACCCCAATTATTCTCCTCCATCCCAAATTTTGTCAATCCAACAGTGAACCTTAAAACAAGTTTTATGCACTTCCCTTTAGCTCTTATGTGCATATCTCAGTATGCTACTATACATTTATTTTTCTATGTATCCTGCCATAGTCCTGTTATCAACAGCTGAGCATTGTTCTTTCTCCTGCTTCCACTATTTTAAAATAATTTGTCTTTCTGTTATCCACATCAAGATCATAAACTCCTTAGGGAGAGAGACCAGATTTTCTGCTTTAATGGTACCTTCCAAGCACTTAGTAGATTAATTAATGAATCAATCAATTGATGGTATTTATTGAGGGCTTACTGTTTGTAAGAGCACTATACTAAGAGCTTGGGAGAGTTCAATACAACAGAGTTTGTAGATATGTTCCCTGCCCACAAGGAGCTTTCAGTCTACAGTCTAGGAGAATGCTCTATACACCAGAGGTACTCAATAAACACCATTGATTGACTGATTGATTGATTTTGAGATTACAAGGGAACGGTTTCTGTACAGATGACTACAGCATTGCATTAATACAACACTGGTCACCAAGAATGCACTGTACTCAATCTTGGCTAAATGTGATGTAAAAAAATGACAGGAGGACTATAATAATAAAGACAATGTGAAAATGTTATAGCATTTAAATTAATTCAACCAGCATTTTGAGAACCTCTAACACTTTGAGTTCAAAAGCCTATTATTTTGGGTAACTTTCCAATTTTCCTCTTTCAGTATTTATTCCTTATTTTTTTGGTCAAAATTTCCTCTCTAAGGCCTAAACTTTACCACTTCTCCCCTGCCTTTTCTCAGCTGTTATTTAACCACTAATTTTTTTTCAGCTTTCAAGAACCAATTGTGAACTTGGTTTATATTTGAAAAGTTCATGCACTGTTATTAATGCAGTGGTTAATGTGTGCCTTGGTCGTTTAATTTACAATAAGAAAAGTAAGCCAGAACTGTTTACCCATCTGTCTGACCATTCAGAGCATTTAGTTTCCATAAACTCCCAATGCATCGGTAATGTCCCTTGCAGTCAACCAAATGAAAAATAAAAGGGAAATATCCAGTTTAATTACAGACAGCTGATGATCAGTCAGTTGCAGAAAAATAACTGCTTTCATTGTAAATCCCATTTATAGTTCATCCTGCAAGTAAATGTTAGTGTTAAAATTGTGCTCTTTAGTGGCAACTGAGATCTAACATGAAGCAATTTAGCAGTGACAGCGTGTTTCCATCTCAAAACACAACAAGCAGACTTTAAGCACAACTGTTACTGTGATGCTGTTGACTGCTCCCCCAACTTTGACTTCCGTGGGCTTCAGTAGAAATTCCAGCGAGAACTGTCAGTTTGCTCTGCCATGTCTGATGGGTTGAATGATTATTTAGTTTGGAGTTAATCCACTCTCCTCTTTCCTCAGTTTGAGGTCTGCCCCCAGCAGTCACTGGCCTTTCAGAGAAACAAGAGACCTATTTAGAAAATGCCTTAGTTCTCACCCTTTGAAAACAACCTATATTAATTCTAACCACTCACCACTAACCCCACCCATATTTATGACTTCAGCCTTAGATAGATTTTCAATTCATTGCCTGCCCCTGGCCATGTGCCATCATAGCAGACCCTCCATCATCCAGTTCTAAAATCCCAGGGTTAGAAAAACCTTTGAGAAGGCAACTATTCCACCCCTGCCTCCAAGCTGAAGGGAAACAAATCATCAAACCATCCTGAAAATGGAGAGACTGGAAAACTGTTCCTTTCCTTAAAAATCCCAAGAAACAGAATCCACAACCAGGCTGGTGGCCCATTTCCCTTCTAAACAGGAAGTCCTTTCTAATGTCTAAACTGAATTCCTGCTGTCCATTTCCTCTTGTCCTCAGTGGAAACTGAGAAAAGCTGCCCACTGTCCCTTGCCCAAGGACTTAGAACAGTGCTCTGCACATAGTAGGTGATTGGAAAATACCATTGATTAATTTAAAAAGTCACAGTCCTGGTCCTCTACTGTTGCTTTCAATCTAATAGAAGAAACAGAAAAAGCACAGTTACAACAACTGAAAATACAACTGATGGAAATACAAATATCAAAATTCAGGCATATTAAGTCCATTCACCTAAGTACCTGGTCCTCTTGGGCAGGGAGGGGAATGACAGAAGGAAGGGAATTGGGGTAACTACTGGAATTATTGGAGAAGAAACCAGAGCTTAGCTCTTCCTGGGGTATGTTTCTGAGATTTGTAGGCTGAGTCCCAGGACCCAATCCAAGTCACTTGTGGGAAGAAATTCTAGACTGTAAGGTCACTGGGCAGGAAACATGTCTACCATCCAACTCTGTCAAACTGAACTCTCCCAAGTGCTTAGTACAGTGTTCTGCACATGGTAAGTGCTCAATAAATACAACTGATTGATTAATTGAGAGTCCCTCTCCCTTCCCTGGGGTGGGGGGGAATGCTAAATTGGCCCGGATGGGCATCAGAGAGGATAACAATAACAATAATAATAACAGTATTTGTGACAATCACTGAATTAGGCACTGGGGTAGATACAAGATAATCAGGTTGGACACAGTCCTTGTCCCACATAGGGCTCACAGTCTTAATCTCCATTTTACAGATGAGGTAACTGAGGCCCAGAGAGGTGAAGTGACTTGCACAAAGTCATGCAGCAGACAAGTGGCAGAGTTGGGATTAGAACCCAGGTCCTTTTTACTCCAAGGCCCATGCTTTATCTAGGCCAGGCTGTTTCCCCAGTGAGGTGGCAGAGGCTACAGAAAGGAGACTCCACAGGTGGAAGTTGTGGGGCTTCCATATTCAAACCACTATGAGCCACCCACTCTCTAGCTCTGAAGCTTTCCAGCTCCCTAAGCAATGGGAGTGGGGCTGCTTTGCCAATTTTCAACACCCAGCATCAGCACCTCCAGGGAAGGAGGTGATACTTGAACAGGGCTTTGAAGAAGAGGGGGAGTGTGTTGTATCAGGAAAGAGAGGAAAGGACATTTCCACAGGGCAAAAGACTGAACCGTGAGATAAGGAGGAAGCCCTGGCTGGGCTAGAGAACACAAGGTGGGGTATAGGAGGAAGTGAGGGCAGTTAGAAAAGGGGGCCCATTGGTGCAGAGTTTTAACAGGATCGAAGGAGCCATGTGACCTAGTGAAGAAGAACGTGGACTTGGAGGTCAGAGGAACTGGGATCTTATCCTAGCTCCACCACCCAGCCCCTCAGCACTAATGTACATATATGTAATTTATTTATATTAATATCTGCCTCCCCCTCTAGACTGAAAGCTCACTGTGGGCAGGGAATGTGTCTGTGCATTGTTATACTGTACTCTTAGTGCAGTGCTCTGCACACTGAAAGCACTCAATAAATTTGATTGAATGAATGAGCTCCACCACAGACCTGCTGTGTGAACTTGGGCACGTTACTTAACTTCTCTGTCTCAGTTTCCTCACCTGTAAAATGGTGATTCAATGCCACTTCCCCATCCTACTTAGACTACTTAGGTGGGTCCTGATCATCTTAACTTAGTACAGTGCTTGGCTCACAATAAGCACTTAATAAATACCACAGTTATCATGATGATTATTATTTTGAAGGAGATGAAGAGGACCTGAATCTGATCGAAGTTCATTCTGCCAGGCAAGTAGGTCTGGATTGACTCTACAAATTCCCCCCCACTCTACTAGAGCAGGGTGGCTGCAATTCCCTCTGAAATTCACAGAGACCCAGAGGGTAAGAACTGATCCAGCGCAGAATCACCTAGATGTCTTAAAACAAGGAGGCCCTGATGCAATCAGTTTACACACCTTTCTTCTAAGGTGCCCCTGAACATCTGTGGGAAGCCTTCATGATTTCCCAAGGTTAGGAAGCTGTAAAATTTCTTTGGAGAAACTGATTTGTCCTCTTCCCTATGATACGAAAGTCAATGACATCTATATGAGAGTGGTAGCTATTGGAGGGCAGGGCCCTGTCTTTCTTGATCTATTTCTGTAGTTTCCTCCAAGGACTCTGTACAATGTAGGGGGCTTGGCAAGTACACAATAACTGTTCATCATTGAGGGTAATGGTGTATCATGGGCTATCATATATGACATATTAGGAGTTAATATCCATCAACTTGATTAATCAGAGTGTATTATCCAGTCTGTGGATTATTCCTATCTCTTATTTCTCCATCTGGACACTTCACTGCCATACAGATTCAGGATTATCTGTGAATTTTATTTTCTCATGGATTTTATTTCTGAGTTCAGGTAATAGAGCATCTGGTGGAGTTCCCTAGCATAGCAGAGCTTCTGTTTGAGAAGACTATGCTGTCTTGGTAGTAGTGGTAATAGTAGTAGTAGTAGTAGCAGTAGCAGTATAAACAATAGCAATAGTAGTAATAATATTTATTGGGCTCCTACTTGGTGCAGTGCAAGAACTTCAGGAAGAATATAATAAATGATATATTTCCTACTCATAATAGGCTCACATCCTACAGGGGAGACTAACATAAAATTATGTGTTTAAGTAATCACATTAACGAAGTGAATGTTCAGTTGAATAAACATATATTCAAGAAGTCTAAGAAAGGCTATAAATACATTCATAAGTGTAAGAATTGATCACTAGGCTTATAAGGGTTCAGATGCTGGGAAATCAATTGGGGAAGGTTTTTGGAGGAGAGGGGGATTTTAGGAGGATTTTAACAATAATAATAATAATTGCGGTGTTTGTTAAGTGCTAACTGTGGACCAAGCACTGTTATAAGAACTGGGGTAGAGACAAGATAATCAGGTCCCACAGTCTAAGTAGGAGGGAGAATAGGTATTTAATCCCTATTTTGTTAATGAGGGAACTGAGGCACAGAGAATTTAGGTAAATTACTCAAGGTTACACAACAAATAGCAGAACTGGGATTAGAACCAAGGCCCTCTTACTCCCAGGTCCATGCTCTTTCTTCTAGGTCATATGCTTTGAATGTGGGTAGACCTGTTGTCTGTCATATTTGGAATGGGAAAGAGTTCCAAACTGAGGTAAAGCATTGAATGAGAGGACCTAGCGGGGAGAGTCAAGAGTAAGGTAGAGTTAGAAAATTGACTTGTTATTGGCTTGTAGTCAAAGAGTTATCACTGGTCTTTTGGGGGAAATACCCTTCTCTCTCTCCAAGTTTTCTCCCTGTCAAGAAAGAAAGAATGATAATTTTGGCATTTATATTAAGCATTTTTAAAATGTTATATATCCAGTGACATTGGACACAGTCTCTGTCTCACATGGAGCTCACGATCTTTCTTGTCCCCATTTTACTTAAGAGGAAACTGAAGCCCAGAAAGTGACTTTCCCAAAGTACCAAGAGGAGGAGATGCTTTCCTGACTCCCAGCCCTGTACTCTTTCCACAAGGCTCCACTTAGTCCCCTCCCTTGGGTCATTAAATCCCCATTTCTATCAGTGGGTGGGCAGGCCTTTTCGAGTGGGCAGTTTTGGCTGGGGTTTTTCACCTTTGGCTTGGCCTGGACTCCTCCGTTTGAGGAAAAGGAAAACAAAGCAAACTCATCTTTGTTGAGGTGTCAACACCCTGTGCCCTCAGGGTCTGGCTCATTCCACCCACTTGCACTGCTAGGCACTGTTTACTATCCCAGGCCCTTGCCATAAAACAGATCTGTGCAGCCCATAAAGCATGTCACATCGAGAAAGGGTGAAAAACAACCGCAGGGAGTAGCACTGAGCAGCTGCTTGAGTCTAATTTTTACCTCAGGATAGAGTCTGCAATGGAGCAACCAGGAGGAACAGGATTTGTGGGCCTGGCTCAGGCCTGGGGGGGATGTTAGGGTGCTCTCCGTGTCCAGGAGTCCAGAATCTTGTTGCCTTCTAGTTCTCCTCTTTCACCTCCTCCTCCTCTTCCTTCTCCTCCCATAGTCTCTGTTCAGTGTTCAGTGTTCAATATTTTCAAGCCCAAGGCCATGATCTGGGTGGTTAGTTAGGACCAGAGCTCAGCCCTCTCTACAGCCCCATAGACTGAGAGCATCATTGAGACATAATATGAAGCAGCGTGGCTTAGTGACAAGAGTATGGGCTTGGGAGTCAGAGGATGTGGGTTCTAATCCAACTCCTCCACTTGTCTGCTTTGTGACCTTGGCAATTCACTTAACTCTCTCCTGGACCCTCTCCAATCTGGCTTCCGTCCCCTCCACTCCACCGAAACTGCCCTCTTAAAGGTCACCAATGACCTCCTTCTTGCTAAATCCAATGGCTCCTACTCTATCTTAATCCTCCTCGACCGCTCAGCTGCCTTTGACACTGTCGACCATCCTCTTCTCATCACGTTATCCAACCTTGGCTTCAGGACTCCTGATTCTCCTCTTATCTCTCTGGCCATTATTCTCAGTCCATTTTGCGGGCTCCTCCTCCCCTTCCCATCCCCTAACTGTAGGGGTTCCTCAAGGGTCAGTTCTTGGTCCCCTTCTGTTCTCCATCTATACTCACTCCCTTGGTGAACTCATTCACTCCCATGGCTTCAACTATCATCTCTACGCAGATGACACCCAAGTCTACATCTCAATCAATCAATCAATCAATCAATCAATCATATTTATTGAGCGCTTACTATGTGCAGAGCACTGTACTAAGCGCTTGGGAAGTACAAATTGGCAACTCATAGAGACAGTCCCTACCCAACAGTGGGCTCACAGTCTAAAAGGGGGAGACAGAGAACAGAACCAAACATACCAACAAAATAAAATAAATAGGAAAGAAATGTACAAGTAAAATAAATAAATAAATAAATAAATAGAGTAATAAATATGTACAACCATATATACATATATACAGGTGCTGTGGGGAAGGGAAGGAGGTAAGATGGGGGGATGGAGAGGGGGACGAGGGGGAGAGGAAGGAAGGGGCTCAGTCTGGGAAGGCCTCCTGGAGGAGGTGAGCTCTCAGCAGGGCCTTGAAGGGAGGAAGAGAGCTAGCTTGGCGGAGGGGCAGAGGGAGGGCATTCCAGGCCCGGGGGATGACGTGGGCCGGGGGTCGATGGCGGGACAGGCGAGAACGAGGTACAGTGAGGAGATTAGCAGTGGAGGCGCGGAGCTTGCAGGCTAGGCAGTAGAAGGAGAGAAGGGAGGTGAGGTAGGAGGGGGCGAGGTGATGGAGAGCCTTGAAGCCCATGGTGAGGAGTTTCTGCCTGATGCGCAGATTGATTGGTAGCCACTGGAGATTTTTGAGGAGGGGAGTAATATGCCCAGAGCATTTCTGGACAAAGATAATCCAGGCAGCAGCATGAAGTATGGATTGAAGTGGAGAGAGACACAAGGATGGGAGATCAGAGAGAAGGCTGGTGCAGTAGTCCAGACGGGATAGGATGAGAGCTTGAATGAGCAGTGTAGCAGTTTGGATGGAGAGGAAAGGGCGGATCTTGGCAATGTTGCGGAGCTGAGACCGGCAGGTTTTGGTGACGGCTTGGATGTGAGGGGTGAATGAGAGAGCGGAGTCGAGGATGACACCAAGGTTGCGGGCTTGTGAGACGGGAAGGATGGTAGTGCCGTCAACAGAGATGGGAAAGTCAGGGAGAGGACAAGGTTTGGGAGGGAAGACAAGGAGCTCAGTCTTCGACATGTTGAGCTTTAGGTGGCGGGCGGACATCCAGATGGAGATGTCCTGAAGGCAGGAGGAGATGCGAGCCTGGAGGGAGGGGGAGAGAGCAGGGGCAGAGATGTAGATCTGGGTGTCATCAGCGTAGAGATGATAGTTGAAGCCGTGGGAGCGAATGAGGTCACCAAGGGAGTGAGTGTAGATTGAGAATAGAAGGGGACCAAGCACTGAACCTTGGGGAACCCCCACAGTAAGAGGATGGGAGGGGGAGGAGGAGCCTGCAAAAGAGACTGAGAAAGAACGACTGGAGAGATAAGAGGAGAACCAGGAGAGGACGGAGTCTGTGAAGCCAAGGTCAGATAGCATGTTGAGGAGAAGGGGGTGGTCCACAGTGTCAAAGGCAGCTGAGAGGTCGAGGAGGATTAGGACAGAATATGAGCCGTTGGATTTGGCAAGCAAGAGGTCATTGGTGACCTTTGAGAGCGCAGTTTCCGTGGAATGAAGGGGACGGAAGCCAGACTGGAGGGGGTCGAGGAGCGAGTTGTTGTTGAGGAATTCTAGGCAGCGCGTGTAGACAACTCGTTCAAGGAGTTTGGAAAGGAATGGTAGGAGAGATATGGGACAATAACTCTCCCATTCTCTCTCCCTCCCTCCAGACTTGTACCTCCTCATTCATTCATTCATTCAATCATATTTATTGAGAGCTTACTGTGTGCAGAGAACTGTACTAAGTGCTTGGGAAGTATAAGTTGGCAACATATAGAGACTGTGAGCCCCTTGTGGGACAACCTGATTACCTTGTAACCACCCCTGCACTTAACATATACCATAATAATAATAATAATTGAGACCATCCACACAAATTCCAAACTGGTATATTCAAGTGACATCACATGTATCAGGTACACAGCATAATATGATGATACCATGCATGTGATTTTGCAGAAGCACGTTGAGTCTGGGTGATCCTACAGCACTTTCTCCATTCAGGTCTCTGGCCCCTCATTTCTTCCAGAACCTCTGCATTCCTTACTTCAGGGTCACATGAACTTGAGTGCCACATCTGAGCCATGGAACTCAGAGGCAAGAGCTCTGAAAGAGGGAGGCTCAATCAGTCAATCAGTGGCATTGATTGAGCACTTACGGTGCACAGAGCACTGCACTAAGCACTTGGGAGAGTGCAATACATCGGAGTTGGTAGACATATTCCCTGCCCACAGGGAACTTGCAGTCTAGAGTGTCACCACTGAAATGAAACTTAAACACCAGGCATAAAAGTATGTGATTCTGAATCCATACCAAAATGGGGATAAGGCAGCTGAAAACCAGTCTGTAGTGGTACCAGACAAATTTCTACTCATCAAGAAAGTAAAGGATAGATTGATCCCCTCTTATCAAATGAAATCAACACTGAGAGGAGAATGTAAGATAGATTGTAAGCTCCTTGAGATCAGAGATCATGTCTATGAACTCTACTGCTCTCTCCCAAGTGCTTAGTACAGTGCTCTGCATGAAATCAACACTGAGAGGAGAATGTAAGATAGATTGTAAGCTCCTTGAGATCAGAGATCATGTCTATGAACTCTACTGCTCTCTCCCAAGGGGCTTAGTACAGTGCTCTGAACAGAGGAAGTGCTCAATTATTACTATTGATTGGATGGGACCAGGAAGGAGAGAGGCCTTTGTTCATTCATTCAATCATATTTTTGAGCATTTTGTGTGTGCAAAGCACTGTACTAAGCACTTGGGAGAGTACGCATTCGCTGCCCAGAGGAGTTCTCGGTCTGACTCCTCCTTGTGCCAGTAAAGGTCCTGAAAGAGGATTTCCCAGCATTCCCCAGCCTGTAACGGTCATACAGAAAACCAGACAAGTGTTTAGACAAGATTGGTGACAGAGCCTGAAAGACTGGATCCATAGATCTATCTTTACTGTTTTATCAAAGGGGATGCAACCTGTGCCCCTTCTCCATTGATTTGAAGGCTCGGAGAGAGGAACCTTCTACTCAGACTGTCCTGTCAAGGGGTAGTTTCCCAGGGCTGACTTCAGATGGTCTGCAAGTGTGACAGCCACCAGGGAACACTATCTGGGAACATGTATCTACTCTGTGACTTTGGTCAAGTCACTTAATTTCTCTGTGCCTTAGTTCCATCATCTGTGATTAAGACTGTCAGCCCCATGTGGGACAGAGACTGTGTCCAAGCTGATTATCTTGTATCTACTCCAGCACATAGAAAAGTGCCTGGTACATAGTAAGTACTTAACAAATACTACAGTTAGTATTAGGAGGAGGAGGCAGATGAAAACTTGAAAAATTTTGCAACTCTGGAATCTTTTTTGCAAGGATTTCTTTTTCGGAACTATTGAAGTGTGACAATTTTGAGATAATCATAAGCTTAAAAATATTAGTAGATTGCCTTTTTCATTTGCTTTAGAAAAGTTACTGTAGAGAAAGAGCATGACCTAATAGAAAGAGCCTGGGCTTGAGAGTCAGAGGACCTGAGTTCTAATCACAGCTCTGCCACTTGCCTGCTTCCTGTCCTAGGGTAAGTCACTTAAATTATCTGTGCCTCAGTTTCCTCTTCTGTAAAAGAGGGATAAATATCTGTTCTCCCTCCCCCTTAGACTGTGAGCCCCATTTGGGATTATGTCCAACCTGATTATCTTGTAACTACTACTTGGCATGTAATAACTGCTTAACAAATACCATTTGCTTAACAAATACCATTATTATAATTATTGTTAATTTTACTACTATTACATTCTTGACATTTTATATGCATTTATATTTATATTGATATGGTATTTTAAGATATATTCCTTACCAATATATTTTCCCTTTATGGCCAATATTTTTACTTGGAGCAACCAGCCTCCCTCCTCTACCCCTGCAGCCAAGTTCTACATCTAGGAAACAGCACCCATGGAAATCAGAAAACAGCATGACCTGGTGGAAACATCACAGGCCTGAGAGTCAGGAGATCTGAGTTCTAATCCTGGCCTACTGCATGATCTTGGTAGCATCTTAGCTTAGTTTCTGTCTGCCTCAGTTTCTTCATCTGTGAAATGGGAATGGAATACATGTTCTCCCTCCCCCTTAGACTGTAAGTCCTGGGTGGGTTAGGGACTGTGTCTGATCTGCTTGTATTGTACCTGCCACAGTATTTGTCGCATAGGAAGCACTAAACAAATGCACAGTAATAATAATAATAATTATCTGCATTAATAGGAATCTGGCAAGGGCAATGCAAAGGCCTTGGAGCAAAGTGAAGGTCACTTTGCTTGGAGCAAAGCAAAGGTCCCTCCCAAGGAATGCTTTTAGGTTCAAGAGGACTTCCACGAAATGGTCTGTGTGTCATTAATATGTTATGCTCGGTGTCCCACACAATGCCTGCAGAGCCATGCCCACCTGTGTCTGCCAGTGTCATCAATGGCCATCCTGGAGAAGGAAAAGGGATATTTTCCTGTCTCCAGGAGTCCAAATGCCTGAAGCTAGTCCTAGAGCTCCCCCTTGCAGTCGGGAACCATGACCTAAACGCTTCAGTGTTCTCATCAGGGTTTTCATTTCATACTCAAGCACTTGTGCTCCGTCCAAAATCTGTCCTAAGGGATCCTGCCCCTAGGCCATGATCGTATCTCCAAAGGAACAGATTATGATGCAATAGAAAGGATTATGACTTTTACATAAATAAGGGGGGAGGAGGCAGAGTATAATGGGGGAAAGAGGGACACATATTTAAAATGGCATTATCTAGGATGTGTATACAATGGTCAGGGAAACTAGCCACAGCGAACTTGATTTATATGGTGTGTTTCCTCCTGGAGTTTGGACAGAAGAGTCAGGCTCCAGTTCTTGGAGGAGCTGATGAAAGGGAGGCAAGCTAGAACAATGAAATGAAATCCACAGAAGGCGGGGTGTATTCCTAGGATAACTGACAGAGAATCACAAGGAAAGAAAGGTACACATTTCTAAGAGGATAAACAATGTCCTGGGCCTGATTGATACAGGAACAAGAAAGGGCTAAAAGAACTGGGGTGGTTTGGTTTTTTTTTGGTCTAGGAAAGAAAAGTAAGAAGCAGATAGACAAGAGTAAGAAATTATCTATAAAGAAACTTCCAAGTTCCCTGAAAACCAATAGTCCATGAGCCCATTTCTGAAATTTGAAAATCTGGGTATGCATGTGTGTATATTTTTTATATTTAGTAAGTGCTTACTATGTACCAGGTACTGTACTAAGCACTGGTGTAGATAAAAGCTAATCAGCTTGAACACATTCCCTGTCCCACATAAGGCTCACAACCTCAATCCTCATATTACAGATGAGGTAACTGAGGCCCAGAGAAGTTAAGTGGCTTCCCCAAGGTCACACAGCAGACAAGTGACAGAGATAGGTTTAGAATCCAGATCCTTCTGAATCCCAGGCCTGTGCTCTAGCCATTAGGCCATGCTATATGTCTGTATATGTGAGCTGGGAGACAGGCAGGTAGAGGGGGTTAGACAAGACCACTGTTTACAACTAAAGTTCCAGGGTCTCATATACCTTAAGAGTCAACGCTCCATTTCTACAGGCCACTTTGCAATGAAAAATGAAGTAAAATGAGGAAAGCAGCAATGATCAATCAAAAGGGCAGCCCAAAGGTTGATGCCACTGGGCAGCAGTTGTTTGCCCAGCACAGTCTTCTAGACTGTGAGCCCACCTTTGGGTAGGAACTGTCTCTATTTGTTGCCAACTTGTACTTCCCAAGCGCTTAGTACAGTGCTCTGCACACAGTAAGTGCTCAATAAATACGATGGATTGATTGATTGATTGATTGCCAACCAAGGGGCAGAACAGACCATACATTTCTTTAGGCAAATTCCAGGCTGTAAAAGTGCAGTGCTTTATTGGAAGTAAAGGGTTATCTCTCCCTCTTTCCTCCTGGGGAGAACCCTGGAGCCTAATTTGATATGTTTCAGAATCAGTCCAATCCTCCAAATCTCTAGCTAAAGGCTTTTAGAGTTTTCTTTGGTTTTTAAAGTAATATTGAGCCAAAAGAGTTCAGCCAGCAGTGACTGTGTAGGGATCAGGGAAGTAACGATGGAGAAAGGGTTCTCTGCTCCATGAAGGGCAGAACCGGGGAATCCATCTGCCAACTCAGCTCCAAATACTTCCGTTTGCCCTCAGCCTGATCCATAGAGCAACATCTGGGAGAAGGGAATCCAAGAGGGCAGTGGGGAGGGGAGTTCGTGGGGATGGAGATGTCAAAGAGTCCCACCAGGGTGAGCAGGACAAGTAAGGAGGATGGAGAGGGAGGGCAGGGCACGAAGAGATGGGACAAAATGAAGAAAAAACATGATTACTTCATCACATAATAAAAACCTCTAGGCTGTGGAAAGACCCTTATCACCTCTCTGGCCAAGGGGTCTAATGTGTTCAGATATCTTTCCCTTTGGGGTTGACTTATCTAGACCAGCTCTTTGAAGAGATCTGAGGATCATCATCATAAAGGTATTTTTCAGCACCTACTATTTGTCAAACACCATTCTAAGCACTAGGGAACATACAAATTAATCAGGCCAGACCCAATCCTTGTCCTACCCAGGGCTCACAGCCTCACTGTGAGAGGGAGAACAAGTATTGAATCCCCATGTTATAGATGAGGAAATAGAGGCACAGACAAGTGAAGTGACTTGCCCAAAATTGTACAGTAGGCAAGTGGCGAGATGGGGTTGAAACCCAAGGCCCAAGCCCAAACTCTTTCTACTAACCCACAATGCTTCTCTAAAGGCACTTAGCTAGTGGTTTTTTAAGAAGGTAGAAATCACTAAAACATGATCATCATCACCCTTATCATCATTATCAACCAGCACCTACTGAGGGCAGAGCATTAGATGATGTGCTTGGGAGATGAGACATGGCCAGGCTGTAAAACAATGAAACTGGGTTCTTGCTAAAATAATAATAATAATAATGTTGGTATTTGTTAAGCACTTACTGTGTGCCAAGTACTGTTCTAAGTGCTGGGGTAGGTACAAGGTAATCAGATTGTCCCACGTGGGGCTCACAGTCTTCATCCCCATTTTACAGATGAGGTAACTGAGGCCCAAAGAAGTTAAATGACTTGCCCAAGGTCACACAGCTGACAAGCAGTGGAGCTGGGATTAGAACCCATGACCTCTGACTCCCAAGCCCATGCTCTTTCCATTAAGCCACGCTGCTTCTCTAGTCTCTAGCTCGCTGCTTTCACACTTGAATACTTTTCACTCCCCAAATTTACTGATACTGAAGAGGATTCAACTGGAGATGGTTTTCTGAAAATCCAAAGAAAAGGTGTTTTGTTTTTTAAGTTACAAAGAATGGTGGTATTGTGGCTGTACGTATTGTGTCTTTCAACTGCATTAGAGAGGGATTAGTCTGATTTCTGATCCTGCTGCTACTGCTTAAGAAAACCAACTTGGGGTATGTGGGTAAAACACGAACTCACCAGTAAGTATGTAGTGTGTTTGTGTGTTTTCCAAGAGGTTGCTTTTAATACAATACAGTAGGACGGTGGGGCAGCATTATGATTTCCCATTTATATGAATTAAGCCACTTCGTAAAAGGCTGAGTGAAAATTCCCAGAGTCATGTAGCCAGTCACCACCCCTTCCAAGTGGATGAACCCAAAGGAAAAGACATGACAACCAGGGTTTAAACTATTTGAAGAATAAGGAGAACATGACTGGCAATTGCCATCAGACACGAGGAGGAGAGAGAAGATTTCAGGCAAGATTTAAGTTACATTGAAATATAATTGTTGTTCCCATTTTTCATTTCCAGGTGGGTCTCTCTGGGAAAAGCTAACAACACAGAAAGTTAAGTTCTCCAGCTTATGAATGATCAAGTTCTATTAGTACTGCCCTGAAGTATATGAGGGTGGAAGGCAGAGAGGAAGAAATGGCATTTTCACTTACCTAAAAATTTTGAAGCTGGCTCTCTACTCCAGATTGAAAACACAAAGTACCTCAGATTGAAAATACAAAATACCTCAATACCTCTGTTGAAAGTCCAACAGATGAGCAAGGCAACAGGAGCATTTAAAAGTCTATTGCCCGGCTCTATGTTAAGGAGAGAGGCATTTTGTTCTATGCTTCCTGGATTTTTGTAAGAGCTGATGAGTTCGGGTCAGGATACTTATGGTTGGAAGGAGAATCTTGCGAACTTTCACTTTCCCATCACTGGCCCCTTGCTGACATGAAAGCCACAGAGAGGTGGCAGTGGTAATTTCAGCCAGATGTGCTCCCTGACGGCACCCAAAAATCTCCGTCAACTGCCGTTACTGCTGCTAGCTAACACCCAGGTAAAGCATTATTATTATTATTACTAAGTGGAGCAAGTTTAGACTGTGAGCCCGTTGTTGGGTAGGGACCGTCTCTATGTGTTGCCGACTTGTACTTCCCAAGCGCTTAGTACAGTGCTCTGCACACAGTAAGCGCTCAATAAATATGATTGAATGAGTGAATGAATGAAAAAAAAACCTGAAAAAGCTTTCCAGCTCCTGTCCTCTTCTTCCTCTCATTCTCTCACATTCCTTCACTTGCTTTCAGACCCACTTACTCCCCATCCCTGCTTCCTTGCTTCTTTGCTGAAATTTTTAAAAGGCTCCGCCCTATGTCTGCTGCGTGACCTTGGGCAAGTCACTTAACCTCTCTGAGCCTCAGTTGCCTCATCTGTAAAATGGGGATTAAGACTGGAAGCCCCATGTGGGACAACTTGATCACCTTGTATCCCCCCCAGCACTTAGAACAGTGCTTTGCACATAGTAAGCGCTTAACAAATGCCATCATCATCATCATCATTAGTGTTTTATATTCATTTACTTCCTCCCAACTCCCAGACCCTTACTTCTCTACTCACCCTGCCCTCCTTCACATTTCCCCTCAGTCACAGTGGCTTTCCCACCCCCATCTTCAACTGCCCATACCCCCGTCTCTTGAGACCCCTCCCCACGACCAAGAACTCCAAATCCATCCTTTCCACCTTCATTCAAATAATTTTCCCCATTCTCCCTTCCCCTGCCTCCATCTCCCCCAACCTCCTCCCAGCCCTTCCTCCACAGACTTTCTGTCTCAGCTCCATCCCTGCCTCTTTGTGCCTATGGGACTGGATCAAAGTATTTATGTATACTCAAATGTTCATTGAGCTGTTTATTTTCATTTCTCTGTTCATAGATACTTTTAGATCTATGGTCTCTGTTAGTATGTAAGTTCCTCATGGGCAGGAAATGTATCACTTTCTTGTTTTGTACTTCCCAAGCACTTAGTTCAGTGCATTGTACCCAATGGTGCTCAGTAAACGCTTTTCACTTATTCTTACTGCTACTACTGAAAATGATGGGCGGAGACAAGGTGAAGGGGAGCTGGGAGGACAGGAAGAACAAGTAAATATATTTTTTAAGACTTATCTGGGAGGAAACTGGCAGCTACAGGTAGCAGAGAGTTCCTGTGTGTTGACTGCAAGCAAGTTCTTATTTGCCTGGCCCCATTTCCCTACCAACAGGGCTATCTGGGGAACTCCAAATGGCTGGGGCATTTTCTTCACTGGCATTCATTCATTCATTCAATTGTATTGACTGTGTTCAAGCATTGTGCTAAGTGCCTCAGTTCCCTCATCTGTAAAATGGGAAATATGACTGAGAGCCCCATTTGGGACATGGACTATGTCCAACCTGATTAATGTGTATCTACCCAGCAGTAGGTATAGTGCCTTACACATAGTAAGCACTTAACAAATACTGTCAAAAAAAAACCCAGGACCACCAAGATCCGATCAGAGAGCAGAGCTAATATTCAGTCAAATCGGAATAAACCTACTTTTACCAAGGTTTGGCAGGTCCTTTCTTGATTAGAGCATGTGACTGGACCCTTATCAAGGAAACTGATCAATAGAATAAAAACAACAACAAAAAAGCATGTTAACAGCCACAGAGAATAATAGTTCACTTAATATGAATATTCAGTGCTATTTCTGTCTCGCTCTTCTGGAAATCATAATCATAGTATGCAGTCATGCATGCTTTATTATTTCATAATTGTTCATGGCTCACTCTGAGGCTAAGGGGAACTTTCATTCAGAATAGCCTCTATCTATTAGAAACACATCAACCCCAGAGTTTAAATGATGGCTAACTCATAAAGAGGAACCAAAGAGATGTGTGTACATCAGATGCTGGGTGCTGGAGACACCTGTCTTTTCAAATGGTTCAATTTGAACTGTTTCCATTAAGCATCACCTTGTCAATCCTGACAAGTGCACACTCTGATTTTTCAAGGGTGAAGTTTTGAAACTTGGGGCATCTCAAAAGCAAAATCTATGACAGTAGTAGTAATGGTACACTGCAAAGTGCTGGAGGAAATACAGGATAATCATTGGCTGACACATTCCCTGTCAATCAATCAGTGACATTTATTGAGTGCTTATTGTGTGCAGAGGACTGCACTAAGCACTTGTGAGACTAGAGTAAGGGGTTCACACTCTCTGAAAACCACTGAGCAGCTCAATCCAGGTCTGAGATTGGGTTTGCCTCAGGCAAAAATGGGTCCTGTGTGGACAATGGATTCAGCACTCCTGGTGGAGTCTAAACCTCCCTGTAGTAACAGTGACATCAGCACACCAATCTCATCCTTTTCCCTCCCCAATCCACGAATGTGCCAAATAAAATGGCAGAGAAGAGAGAGCACATGTGGCATCAGGAGATGCCAAGTATGATGTGACTTATTCAAGTGCCTTTGGGCCATGGGTTCCTTATCTGGAGCCTATCACCCACTTTTAGGAAAGTCCTTTTGGCACATATAAATTGGCAAAATTAGACCTCAGAAAAGACCTATCTGTGGAACCAAACATTTGGAACTCAAAAACTAGTGTTTAAACCTGCTGAGAAGGAAGTAACATTTTTACTGGTGCTCACCCACTTCCTACCCCACAACATTTAGTGTACTCTGCCATTTGACTAATAATTGATTTTAGCACCTGTATCCTCCACGGGACTGTAAGGTCCTCCAGGGCAGGAATTGTGCCTACCAAACCCTATTTTATTACTCTCTCCCAAGTGCTTAGTACAGTGCTCTGCCCCCAGCAAATGTTCAAAAAATACCATTGATTGATTGGTTGACTGATTGGCTTAGGGTACATATACAGACTGAAATACTCTCCTTTGTAACTGTGATCCTGACCTAGAGGATGCTTTAGAAAGGACCAAGGTGGAGAAGTATTCATGATTGTGAGGTTTTTCCCCTGCCTGTGGAGAAAACTAAGGAAACCCCTGCTGAGGCCACAATAATTTGCTCTCTGAAAAACAATTTGCTGTTGCCCCCAGGCACTCTCTAGCTACGTGTATGACTGAGGAGAAAGGTTGTACATTCTGTTTTTTTTTTTTTTGTCAAGTGAAATTGTTTCTCGGGATTTTCCCCGCAGATTTTCTCCCTGGTGGTGGTTTCCAGGGCAAAAATCTCCAAGAAGTAATTTTCCACCTTAGAAAGTAAAATGCCCTCCAGAATCCATGTTCCCTTACTGAATTTCTGGAGGATCCCAGCCTCAGAGGACAGCTCTCAAGACATGGATGGTGCCCGGCCTGTGTGCTGTAACATGGCCCTGCAGGTTAATATCCATAGGGCTCTGCAGGATTGCTTAGAGCTTCTCTCTTGTCTCTACAGCTGTGAGAGAGGAGTCAGGGAAACCTCAGGGGCACAGAGCAAGGGAGAGAACTTTCTCCAACAATTAAAAGCAGATTTGGGGGAGAGATGGCAGCATCTGTGCCACCCTACAGGTGTCAGAAAATCTTAAACAGTCAGAGAGGGAGGGCAGGAGGAGTACAAAGCACTTTTTCAGAATGAGTATTGTGCAGGCAGCCCCGCACATTTGCTACACCCACACTACTAACATAGCTGCCCATACTCAATGCGTATATGTGTGGAGTGTGTGGGGGGGTGGGGGTGCATGTGTGCGTGTCTGAGGTTGGGGGCAGGGAGATATGCAGCAATAAATGTCATTTCAGGCCCCTTTATTCTTTGTGAAGCAGCAGACCTTATCCTGCATGTCTCAAAAGAAATATAAGTGAAAAGGGAAGCCCAGTAAGTGGAGTATTACATCAGCTCAGATGACCCGTGGCATTTCTAGAAGGAGATAGATAAACATATTATGTTTTACAATGCAGATATGCTCTGGCAGGGTCAAGGATATTATAAAAGTGATTTGTTAGATGCAAAATACTGTTTATTATAGTCCAAAGACCAAGCCAGCTTGAAATAATAAATTAAGACCAGTTGAAAAACTGCCCAGACTCTCTGTTATACATGTCTAGCCCTGGATCCCAGCCCAGCTCTTGTGTTTTCCCTCTCTTCTTTCCTAGATAGGCTCTCTCAGTGAAGACGCCCTGACTTATGGAGTGTGAGCAAATGTCCAAGCTCATAAAAGGGTGGCAAAGAGCCTGTTCATAGGGATTTCCTAAAGAGATCAATGCAGGCCACGGGCTATGGCCCCAGCCTGGACTTTGGAAGGCATCTAGTGGCCTTGGGCAGCACCAGGGAGAGCAGCAGCAATGGTGATGGGGAACTTGAACCAGGAGCCAAGGTGGGCTATTCAGGCCTGTCCCACTGAAACTCCCATCTCATTTTAGGATTAAGCTGAGTATTGTCCTCCTCAGTATGAGCTGTAAAGACTTTAATCTCCTTCCCTGGCCCCCACTATGCTGTGGATAAGGCCCTCAGATCCCACTCAAAGGACTTGCAGGCTGGAGAAAGCCCTCCCATGTCTCAGAGGGAACCCAGGGAATTAATGGCTTCTCACTCAGGCCATTTTGATTTAATCAGAAGGAGGAGTTCAATTAATTCATTCAATCGCATTTATGGAGTACTTACTGTGTGCAACACACTGTACTAAGCACTCCGGAGAATACAGTATAGCAATAAGACAGACACATTCCCTGCCCACAACAAGCTTACAGTCTAGACAGATGTGTGTGTGGGCATGGAGAGTGGTACAGTCGAAGCTTGGAGTTGAAATCCTTGCTACACTTTGCTCAGCGGCGTATTAAATTGGAAATTTCCCGAGGGCAAAGGGCAGTGTCTTATTCTTCCTCTGTAACACTGTACGGGCCCTAGCTCAACACTCTGCATGAAGTGGGGGCTCATCAGGATCAACTGACTGACTGATGTGGGGGCCTCCAGCTCGTGAATCACCCCTGGACACTACTAGAGCAAGGATGGGCTCCACAGCAACTGTAAGTCAGCAGGGCTCCAGGGAGCCTGAGGAAATGTTTCAACTCCACCCAGCTGGCCCAGGTCTGGGGAGCACTTAGAGAGCAGGCCTGGCTCCACACAGAGAGCCCTCCCAGCTTACATGCTGGAGAGAGATGCTGCTGGGAGCTGTCAAGGGGGTAGAATATCATCTCCCTGCTCCTGATTGGCTAGTCCGGGACGGGGAGGGGCACCCAGAGCTGTCCCAGGCCTCCTTAGGCGCCAGCCAGGGAACAATGGGAAGGGGCCAGGAGGCCCGGCAGTGCTGAACAGGCCGTGAATGTTGACGTGATGTCAGCTTGGAGCCTGGAGCCCCACAGTCCTCCCCTGGCTCTTCCTTTTCACTTCCGTCCTTGGCAGATAAAGCATAAGCTGAGCCAAACAGCTCGCCTGAAACCGGCCCAGATCCTCCTCTTGCCTCTCACATGCTTTACCTTGGAGGACCAGGGTGGGTCTGCCCTCCACAGCCAGGACCACAGCATGGAGATGGGACCATTTCCCCAGGAGACTCCCCAAGAAGATGCACCCCAGCAGCCCACTCCTCTGATACACTCCCTAGTTGTAAACAAATGGAAGGTCAGGGGGCATGTGCAGGATCCTGGATCCCAAGGGTATGAAGGACAGGGCACTTATGTACATAGTCTCTGTTGCTTTCCATGTCTGCAATTTGGTGTCTCTCTTCACCACTAAACTTGAGCTTCTCGTGGCTAGGAATCATGTCTACTAACTGTATCGAACTTTCCTAGGTGCTTAGTAAAGTGTTGTACCATGTTGTACTCAATAAATACCGTTGGTTGATTGATTGCTGGCAAAAGGTTTATGCCATAGATCCCCAACTGACCTGTCTGAATGTTCACATTCAATCAACTGCCAAATCCTGCCAGTTCTTCCTACACAACATCTCCCAGATCTACCCCTCCCTTGCCACCCAAACAGCTACAACCCTGATACAAACTCTGTGGATAGCAGGGCTAGACTCTTGCACCAACCTCCTCTCCAATCTCCCAGCATCCAGCCTGTAACTCCTCATATCTCTACTTATACACTGCTGCGTGAATCATCTTCTTGAAGAGTTGCTCAACTCACTTCTGTCCTTTCTTCAAAATGACTTCTTGTGTCCCTTGGCATCAAACCAAAACTCCTCATAAACGGTTTCAAAGCTCGTCACCAAACCACTCCACCTGACCGCTCTCCTTTCTTCACTGGCTATTCATCAACCCGTTCTCTTTGTTCCTGCCCAGCCAATCTTACTGTACATCATTTTTGATTCTCCCACCTCTGTCCCCTCACTTATATTGTTTCCCTGGCTTGGAATTTCCCAAGTCCCACCTCTTCCACAAGCCTTCTCAGATTAATTCCCAGCATCTTAAATCAGATAAACTCATCAGTCATCACTAGTGCTTATGAACTTATTTATCCTCATCCTCAGCACTTATATATATATATATATTAAACTGCATATTCAATTATTTATCTTGACATCACTGTTGGTAAATATTTTTATGTCTGTTTTCCCCTTTTAAGCTCCTCATTGGCCAGAAACATGTCACTTCTTTATTTTGCTCTTTCCAGGATCTTAGAACAGTGCATTGCATCTAATGGGTACTCAGTAAGTACAAAGAGGCAAACCCCACAACACAGCTGTAGTGCATACCTCGAAAACATGGATGTACCATGAATGGCTGTTTCATGAGATTCATTTTCAGTCACTCAGTGGCATTTATTGAAAGTTTACTGTGTGCAGAACTCTATACTAGGCACTTAGGAGATGGAAATACAACATAGTTGGTAGAAATGTCCTCTACCTACAATGAGCTTACAGTCTAGAGGAGCAAACAGACAATAATATGAATAAATAAACTACAATTATGCACATAAGTACTTTGGGGCTGAGGGTGGGGTGAATACCAAGAGCCAAAGGGTACAGATCTAAGTGCGAAGACAGAAGGAAGAGGGAGTCAGGGATAAAAGAGTTCAATCAGGGAAGGCCTCTTGGAGGAGATGGGACCTACATGTTATAAATTGGGATTCATTCCAAAACTGCTGGAAAAAATGAAATCCCTTCATCTGCTATATATTAGTACATTAAGCATCATTAAGTGATTGTTTAATTTTTGTTATAATCAATCAAAGCCAAAGTTTAAAGCCAAAAATCATAACATAAACTAATGGAGGATTTGTAGACTGATTATGAATTTCTGCAAGAGGCTGCAAAAGTAGAAACTTGTTTTGCTGATGGTGGTAGTGGTTTTTCAACTTTAGGGAAGAATTTTTCCATTTTAGATTGAACAACAACCTTCTACTTGTCTTCATAGAGTGCCTTATAGCTTACTAATCCCTCTGAAGACCACTTCACACTTGTCAATGGCTCTTTCCATCCGGGTCTTCTTCAATCATTTTTATAAATTGATCTGCAGTCTTTAAAATTGATGCAAGATTTCTTAATCCCCGAATCTCTCTTGGTGATGGAGAAACAATAACTTCTTCATGGACTTTAGCCTCTTGCAGTGATGCCTTGCATTGTTGAGGTGCAAAGCTATGATAGCTATATCTCCAGGTTGTATGGCTGGAGAGCATGGGACTGGGAGTCAAACAGACTTGGGTTCTAATCCTGGGTCTGCCGCTTGTCTGCCGTGTAACCTTGGGCAAGTCACTTAACTTCTCTGTCCCTCATTACCTGTAAAGAGGGGATTAAGACTGTGAGCCCCATGTGGGACAGGGATGGTTTCCAACCCAATTTGCTTGTATCTACCCCAATGCTTAGTACAGTGCTTGGCATAATAGTATGCACTTAACAAATACAAGCACTTAAAATTAATATTTTCGTTATTATCATTATTATTATTTTCATATACTTGATCAGTTGCTCAAGAGGTGGACCAGAGTTGGGGCTGAGGCTCCTAGGAATAAACAGCAACCCAGACAGATATGGGTAGTGTGACAGCTGGAAAAATCTTCCAAGATCCCCATCATGCTTCAGTTTCTCCCAATAGTCAGTAGGAATGACAAGCATAGCCAAGAATATAGGGAAAACATATTTTGCAAGTATCTGAGAATGAAAGTTGAGGTTTTAGGCTCAATGCATATTTTTACCCTCAAAGCCAAGTCAGTGGGATAAGACATTAGCCAGGGATCACTGCTGCCTATACTAACTTTTCAGTGTGTAGCTGTATTTTGGGATGTTTCTATTCCACCTCAGGTTCTGACATCTTTTGGAAAGTGTGTTTTTTTGGGACCAGAGTTGACCTGAGAGTATAATCATTTCACCTGGCCCCACAGCAAGAAGTGGCAAATGAGGCCTAGGTTGGAGTCATCACCGACTTATTCAGAGAGCCAGGATGTTTAAAGATGCCAGTCCATAACAATAACAAATGTGGTATTTCTTAAGCACTTTTTTATGGTATTTGTTAAGTACTTACTGTGTGCCAGTCACTGTACAAAGCACTGGGGTACTTACAAGCTAATCACATTGAACACAGCCCCTGTCCCACATACGGCTCAGACTAAGGGGGAAGGTGAACAGCTATTGAATTCTCATTTTATGGATGAGGAAACTGAGGCACAGAGAAGTTAAGTGACTTAAGGTCCTCTGACTGCCCAGACCATGCTCTTTCCACTAGGCCACATTGCTTCTCAGGCCAGAATTATTAATGTGAAAGGAGATTTGCTCACCTGCTCTTAAGGACAGAGGTACTGGACCCACCTCTGTCAGTTAATAAGTTAGGGGTAGGCAGGGAGAGACATTATGGAAAGACAGTTGACCAGATGAATTTGTCTCCTAGTAATGGAAAAATGCCCAATTCTAGTTCTAGTTGTATTTGTTAATCATGCATTATGTGCCGAGTACTGAACTAAGCACGGGGCTTAACACAAGATAATCAGGTCAGGCTCGGTTCCTGTACCACAAGAGGCTCACAGTCTACATAGGAGGGAGAACAGGTATTGAATCCCCATTTTACAAGTGAATAAACTGGCAATGAGAAGTTAAGTGATTTGTCCAAGGTATTAAACATGGCAGAGGCCTGCTTTGGTCAAGTCACATCTGACCTTTGGATTTGGAAAGAGAAATTGTGCAAGGAATTGCATTGTCACACCTGGGAGATTTTGATGCTTCCCTCAAGTATGTTACCCACCAATGGGATCAGGGGATTCTGGAATGAGATAAAGGTCAGAAGTAAAACAAATAAAGAAGCAAGCAAATGCTCTACTGTCCTAAATACACACGGTGCCAAATGCTCGAGGACCAGCGAAATTAGGCAGTGGGCTGCAATAGAACTTTACTGTATTCTCCCAAGCGCTTAGTAAAGTGCTCCGCACACACTAAGCACTCAGTAAATACCACTGACTGACTGACTGTTGTTTTGCCTATCCTTTTCGTTGGGTTTTCACTGAAATTTGCATCTACAGACTCTGTGTCTAGGTGGTTGTGCCCTAGTACCTCTATCAGAAGCAAAATAACTTTTACTGATCACTGCTGTGAACTGAACACTGAACCAGAATCTGGGGAGCATACAATCTAGTAAGGAGTTCCCACTAGGGAGCATACAATCTAATAAGGAGTTCCCACTACATTGCCTTTCAGTTTAATAATATATTATTACTGTTACTGTAAAGTCTTTGAGGGCAGGGATCTTGTTTATTCACTCCATTGTATTCTCCCAAGCTCTTAATACAGGGCGCTGCATGGAATGGATACTCAATAAGAGTGTTCCTGAGAAGTAGCTTGGGCCTAGTAAAAAGAGCACAAGCTTGAGAGTCTCACTTAATTTCTTCGTGTCTCTGTTTTCTCATCTGTAAAATGGGAATTCAGCGATCATCTGATCACTGAAACCAGAAGACATGGGCTTTGGTTGCAGTAGGAGGAATTTAGGTTAGACACGAGAAAGAATTTCTAACGGAGAAGGTGGTCAGATAAGGAACAGGTGCGTGGCCTAGTGGATAGAACATGAGTCTGGGAGTCAGAAAGTCATGGGTTGTATTCCCGGGTCCACCACTTATCTGTTGTGTGATCTTAAGCAAATCACTTCACTTCTCTGTGCCTCAGTTACCTCATCCGTAAAATAGGGGTTAAGACTGTGAGCCCCATGTGGGAGGGCAGGGTCTCTCTCCAAGCTGGTTTGCTTGTAACCACCCCAGTGATTAGTACGGTGCCTGACACATAGTAAGCACTTAACAAATACCACAATTATTGTTATTATTATTTTTATCATTATTATTATTATTATTAGGCATCCCTACTGGAAGCCCTTTAAGGAAAGGGTAAACTCTCATCTAGCTGGGATGAATCAGGCGCTGATCTAGCAGTAAACAGATCTCCCAAGCTGGGTTTGGAAGGGCATAGCTTCCCATAATAGCTTGCCAAACTCCTTTGACCCTTTTGACCCTTTTTCTGAAAGAGAATAAAGAGAACCAAGAGACCTAAGGAAGGGGCAGCTAGTGTTTATTCTGTACCGCCCCTGGAAAAGACGCTGACACGTGAAAGCAAACGGCTCATCCGCCTACACTCTCAAATAAACCTTCCCTCTGACACATTGCAGCTTCTGCTTTAGAGATGGGAGCTAGTGATAAGGTGACAGGCAGGTCACAAGTCCGTGGGCTGGCGTGGGGCTCTGCTTACAGCAACTCAAACAGAAATGATTTTATTTTCAGAGTGAAATTGTAATCCTATCCAAAAAAGTCGGGGAGATGGGGAGTGGGGGAATATGTTGTCATTCTTGAGATCCAGGCTCAAGAAATGCAGCAGCCAGCTGTCATTTCCAAGCAAACCATCTACTCATGGCTCAAAAAGCAGAAGATGAGGTGAAAGGATTGTATCTTCATCGTGTTCCAGATTGTTTCCCAACAATGATCGCTCTCTCACTAGCTTAATAATAATAACAATAATAATAGTATTTTTAAGTGCTTACTATGTACCAAACACTGTTCTAAGCCCTGGGATAGATACACATTAATCAGGTATAGACACAGTCCCTGTCCCACATGGGGCTCACAGTCTAAGTAGGAGGCAGACAGGTATTTAATCCCCAATTTAAAGATGAAGAAACTGAGGGATAGGGAAGTTGCCCAAGGTCACACAGCAAGCAAGTGGCCAAGCCAGACTAAAACTAGGTCCTCTGAATGCCAGACCTGTTGTCTTTCTGCTAGGCCATGCTGCTCCTTAGTGATTACCTCTTCCTTCTTAAGTCAACGTGATCCTCCATGGTTGGACTATCTACTTTGCGGACCTTAAGCAGAGGAATATTTAAGCTGTCCCCAGCTCCTGACCTGGCTTCTTTCCAGCCTCCACTAATCCAAGCCCTCGTCCCTTGATTGCCCAGATAGATCCTGGGACTGGCTACCTTGGTCTTGTATTATCCGATGTTTCGTGGCCTGCTGATGGTGGGGTCAGATAATTGAATGGAAAACTCCCCACAAAGTAAAAAGGGCTCCATTCACAATCACAGAGCAAAGAAACCCTCAGCTAAGAAACAGGGTGACTCTCTTTTGGTCATCAGCCCAGCTGTGGGTGAGGGGGTACAGGGGTGAAGAATTTTCCATTTAATGAAATCATCCATCTGACCACTTCTGGCTGCTTCTGCCCCGTCCCCCTTGGGTCACCCCCTGACACTAACTCTTTGAAAATAATGTCTTTCAGTAATTTATACTAAATCTCAACTCGAATGAATGAGTTCAGGCACCAGATAAGGGACCATCTCTTCTTTACTCTATTCCAAGTTGCGGAAACATTGCTTGAAGTCGGGATGTGACTTCTGCCCAAACAGCATTGGCTCACCTGACATTCAGGAACCTGCTGGCTCATTCCTTGGACTCCTTCCTTCACTAGAGCCACATGTTGCTCCTAGCTTCAAGGCGAAGCTACACTGCTTCACTGTAGCCCAACATGGCCTTTGCTGGAGAAGTAGCCCCTTGAATGTTCAGAGCTTAAATCAATGACAAAATGATGTCCCCTCCCTTAAAGTGAAATGGCTCTGTGAACACTTACCCAATGTAGAACAGCTTGTTAGCTTCTTGTGGATGGGAAACATGTTTCATGGTTCTGCTGCAGTTTCCCAAGTTCTTGGTACACTGCACCCAGTGGGCTCTCAAAAATAACTTTTCATTCATTCATTCATTCACAGTAAGGGAACACTTACTGTGGCAGTAGGAGACATAACCCCTCCAGTTCTCATGGAGAAATAACTGCTGCTCTGCTGCTACTGTTACTATTACTGCTTCTGCTGCTACTACTACTACTTGCTGCTACTGTTGCTGCTACTACTATCAATCAATCAATCAATCAATCGTATTTATTGAGTGCTTACTGTGTGCAGAGCACTGTACTAAGCGCTTGGGAAGTACAAGTTGGCAACATATAGAGACGGTCCCTGTGTGCTCACAGTCTAAAAGGGGGAGGCTACTGCTGTTACTACTCCTGCTACTTCTACTGTTTCTGCTGCTGCTGCTGCTATTGCTCTAAGAAACAGCATGGTCACAAACACAAAGACCAAAAACCGGAAAGTTGCTCTGAAATTAGAATTCCCCTGGGCCCTGCCAACGCCACAGTGTTTGGTTAACTAGAGCCTCTCAGTCACACAGACAGCACAGCACAGCTTTGTTCTGCAATGTATGTGTGTTCTCTGTCTTCCCCCTTTCCAGCTTACCCATCCCCACAGCCGGACGTCCTGGCTATCAAGCAACTGATCACCATCCCATCCCACAGAGTCAGGCTGGCAGATTGCTAAAGTCTCCACAGACAAACAAAACTCGCTGTTCCTTCCACCCACTCGTTTGGAAAGCTACAAAGGCCGGCCAGTGTCACCGTGAGAGGGAGAGGTAACAGGCAGGTTAGCAGGGCGAAGGTTGGGCCCTGGGTGGGTGAGCTGGCAAAAGTTGGGCCCTGGGTGGGTGGGCTGGCTTACCAGAAGCCAGATCCATACTGGGGACTTGGAACAATACTGGGAAATGGTGGGCGTTGTGGAGAAAAGTTGGGAAAGTCTCAGAGCTGCACTAGTGTGACAGCATCTTTCTAATCTTCCAACCTTACTTGACCCCTCAGAGGACCCAGCCAACTCCCTGCCAATCTTCTCCTGCCCCTCACTTTCCTGCTGCCTACCTTTTGGCATCTTTGCCTCTTGTTAGCACCTGCCCATGGTGAAGGGAGGGCAATAAGGGGAGGGAAATTCAAATCCTACGCTGCCTTCCACAGTTCTGCTGAAAAACCTGGTGGGGAATGAGGTTGAAATCTGGCCAAAACAAGGTTGGAAAAGGCCTGTGGATTCCCCTGTCCGGTCCACTAGGTGCCCCTCTTGGTAAGTAAGCCTTGGTAGGATTATGAAAACAACTCTATGTACCTATCACAACCACACTGCTGCTTAAAGAAGCCTACTCTCTCAGCCACAGCCTGGGACATGCAGTAAGGGAGAGAGATGAACAGGCTTAAATGTGTATTACAGTAGCTCCTACTGTCCCAGCAAGTGAAAAGCTGTGGCCAAACTGGTAGTCAGGAGGTCTTTCCTGAAGGATTATCACCATTATGAAGCAAAACCCTAATTTTTGGAGAAATCTTCTAAGAGGATTGGATAAACTGCCTCAGTATCTCACCATCTCAATCATTGATTAAGTCTTTTATACTTTGTTTAGCTCACCCTAATGACAAGTGGGCAGAGCTAGGGAAGAGATAGGTGGGGCATTTGATATGACTTTCTCCCATCCCTCCCTAAGGAGCTTCTCCGTCACCCTCTGCTGACTCTACTCTTTCCAGAGCCACCCTGGGTTCTGGTCCCAGCTCTGTAAGTAGGGAAAAGCCTGCTGGGGGCTAGGCCATCCATGGTGACTCAAGAACTAGATAGGGCATTCCATGAAGTGGATGGACCCAGAAGGAATCCTGAGAAGTACTGGCCAACATGGGTGGCAAAGACTCCAGTAACTACCAAGGCAACTGCCTGCCAGGTTATAGTGTTACATTCCAGCATGAGAGTTGGGCTCCGTTCATTCATTCAGTCATATTTATTGAGCACTGACTGCATGCAAAGTACTGTTCTAAGCCCTTGGAAAAGTTCAAAAACGACACATTCCCTGCCCACATCAAGCTTATAGTCTAGAGGAGGAGACAGACATTAATATAATGTCTATATGGCTTCTAGGCCCACTGTTGGTCCAGTAGAAAGTGCATGGCTTTGGAAATCTTAGCGCTTAGTACAGTGCTTTGCACATGGAAAGTGCTCAATAAATATGATTAAACAAATGAGCGAATGAAATCATAAGACCTGGTTCTAATCCCTGATTCTGCAGGCTGGAGTGACCCCATCAGTGATCAAGGTTTCAGACCAAAGAACCTCCTGGGACATTCCACAAAGAGGATGGGCTCAGCAGGAATCCTAAAAAAATAATCAGTCATTCAGTCAGTCAGTTAGTCATATTTATTGAGCACTTACTGTGTGCAGAGCACTTACTAAGCTCTTGGGAGAATACAGCATAACAATATAACAGATACATTCCCTTCCTACAGTGAGCTTATAGTCCAAAGGGGGAGACTGATATTAATGTAAATAAATATAAATTAAAAAATTAAAAGTAGCTAACCAAAATGAGTAGAAAAAACTGCAATGGCTACCAAGGCAATGACCTTCTGGGCTGTACTGTTATAATAGAGCACCAGCACTGTGCTACAGTCACTCACAGTCACAAATAGGTTCTCCCTCCAAAAACCTTCACATGATTGAATAAAAGTAATAATAATTGGGATATTTATCAAGCACTTACTATGTGTCAAACACTGTACTAAAAGCTGAGGTAGATACAAAATAATCAGATGGGGTACAGTCCCTGTCCCACATGGGGCTCACAGTCTAAGGTGGAGGGAGAACAGATATTGACTGTCCCATTTTACAGATGAGCAAATTGAGGCACAGAGAGGTTAAATGACTTGTCCAAGATCACACAGAAGGCACATAGTGCAAGTGACACCTCCACAATGTTTCACATCCCCACCGTCCTATACCCTTATTGCAGTCTGTGCCACAACAAAAACATGACTGACAGGGATGGGAGAGAGTCTGAACAATTGCTCTAACCACTAGACTACAATCAATTCCTCAAGGCAGATTCCCGATCCTGAAATCTCACTCACCCACCTTTCCCGCTAGGTCGTTCCAGCATTGTGTACTTTGCTCAACACTTAAATATCTAGGTATATTTTTGTTCGAATATTCACCTGGGACAGTACAATGCAATAGAACCGGTAGACCGGTTCCCTTCCTACAAGGAACTTGCAGGCTTTCATCCTCATATATCTCTATTGCTATAGCCTTGTTCTTCCTCCTGTTCCCACTGTTTGTTCGTAATTTTTGTCTGTCTCTGCTCTTGGATTGTAAACTCCTTGGAGGCAGGGAATATGTGCCTTGCTTCTGTGTTACTCCCTCAAATGTTTAGTATCAACGCTTGACCTACATACAACTGGTTGATTCACTCATTAGAGTTTAACAAGGGTCTTTTTTTTTTTTACCGAGAAAGCTATTCCACCATCTGAAGAGCAAAAGTTCACAGCCGAGATACAAACCCTTGGCCAGAAAGGGGAAATATATGAGAAATGCTGACAGACATTGTCTTCCTATGCAGTGAGCAGTTCGGGACTTTCACTTTCTTGATGGAGCCAGGCACCAACTGGCTTTATCTTTTTGAAATTGCTTACGTGGGAACGAAACACTTGGGGGAAGGGAAAAGCTGTTTCATCAATCTTCCTCTAGGAAAGTATGCGATAGGTTGGCTTTTCTTTGGGGGGATTTTGGGTTCCATTGGTTTGTCAGCATGAGAGTTCTTTGAAAACACACTCTATCCGATGAATCCACCCTGAAAGTAGTTCAGTAGTAGTGATGACCATTCATTCGCTGGGTGCAGACCACTGTGTACTAAGCATTTAGGAAAGTGCAACAAAAAGTAGGGGCATGTTCCTTTCCCATAAGGAGTTTACATGCTAAAAAGGGAGAAAGGCATGCATAGTAGATAGAGCACAGGCCTGGGAGTCAGAAGGTCATGAGTTCTAATCTCTGCTCCGCCACTTGTCTGTTGTGCGGCCTTGGGCAAATCATTTCACCCCTCTGTCCCCCAGTGAGGATTAAGACTGCAAGCGCTACGTGGGACAGGGACTGTGTCCAAACTGACATACTTGTACCCACCCCAGCACTTAGTACAGTGCCTGACACATAGTAAGTGCTTAACATAAACCATAATTATATTTTTTTTATTATAAAATCACAACTAGCACCAACACAGCTTTTCTCTGTGGAGTGAGATGGGGTCACTGGTCCATCCTACCAGGGGAGGAAGCTCAGAAGATAAAGTCGTGTCACGTGATCTTGTTTTTTACCAGCAGATTGGCCCTTTAGTTCTGTATTTGTTTATTTGTTTAAATGATATTTGTTAAGCATTTACTCTTCAATGTTTCAGGCACTGTACTAAGCAGTAGTGTAGATACAAGTTAATCAGGTTGGACACAGTCCATGTCCCACATGGAGCTCACAGTCTTAATCCCCATTTCACAGATGAGGTAAGTGAGGCACCCAGAAATTAAGTGATTTTCCCAAGGTCACCCAGCAGACAAATGGCAGAGCCAGGATTAGAATCTAAGTCCTCTGACTCGCAGATCTGTGCTCTTTCCATGAGGTCACACTGTTTCCCGGAGTTTAACACAAAGGGCACCCAGAGTGCAAGATGAGATCCTGGAACTGGGGATTTTTTTAACCGGTTTGGAAAAGGACAAGAAAACAAGTACAATCGATGTTGGGGTTTTAGCAAGACATCTGGAGAAGTCTGAACTTGCCACAGATTCTAAGACCCTAAAAGACCCAAAAAGTCAGGCCAGGGGTGCACTGGAGAGCAGTGAAAAGCATTTGTATGCCAGTCAGGAAAAAGGGAAAATCCAACTGATGGAATTTGCTCCAAATGGAGGAATGACAGAAAAGCCGGTTATTTCCTGATCCTCTTTTGAGACGAGAACTCCCCAAAATGTGGGGTGCCTGAGGCTTTACACATTTTAAATTAGATTCCTTTTTATTTTTTCAGCCACCTGCCGGGGTGTCCACCCTGGCCTCCCAAATCAGTGTGAGCCCCTCTGCCTCACCATTAGAACTAATGGTGGCCCACCAGGGCTTTTTCTGGGGTTGGGAGTCAGGAAGGCAACTTGCAGGTCTACATAGATGGGAAGTGACACCCATAAGTGATGGGGGCAGGGGTAGAGACAAAAGAAAGAGAGGGTGTGCCTTGTGTCCCTTTGAGGCTTGATCCGGGAAGGAACTAACTGCTTCCCAAGACTCGCAAAAATGTGGCGTGCATGTGGTTGGGAATGGGAAGCTGCCTCTGCCAGCTCCTATGCTTTATCTGACATGTTCTAATGGCCATCTAGTGGTAATCACAAGCAATTAACAACAGGCATTTGGCTACTCCCTGCAGTTCTGTTCATATTTGTCTCACTCCCACGGGCCACGGCACTTTTGGGGTCAATGGAAAGGTAGTAGAAGACAATTACAGATGAAAAGAGACATGATGCCAGCCTACTGACATAGCCTCAAGGGCAGGCTCTTCATGCCAGGCTGGGGATTTCTAGTCAGGGGCTGCTCTTTTACAGCTCATTTTTGGCCTGGACCCTTCAGGCCAAAGGATCAATCAACTTTCCCCCAAGTCTTCCTTCTTTGATTCTAATAATAATAATAATAATAATGATGGCATTTATTAAGCGCTTACTATGTGCAAAGCACTGTTCTAAGCACTGGGGAGGATACAAGGTGATCAGGTTGTCCCACAGGGGGCTCACAGTCTTAATCCCCATTTTCCAGATGAGGGAACTGAGGCACAGAGAAGTGAAGTAAGCGCTTAGTACAGTGCTCTGCACACAGTAAGCGCTCAATAAATACGATTGATTGATTGATTGAAGTGACTCGCCCAAAGGCACACAGCTGACAAGTGGCGGAGCTGGGATTTGAACCCGTGACCTCTGACTCCAAAGCCTGGGCTCTTTCCACTGAGCAACGCTGCTTCGCCCTCCAGTCCCTAAACCACCCCACAGCAGGGAGCCTGAGTGTTCCTTAGGTGACTCCAAAATGGGTGGATCTTCATTGAACTAGATTAGTTCATTCATTCATTCAATTGCATTTATTGATTGCTTACTGTATGCAAAGCACTGTACTAAGCACTTGGGAGAGTACAATATTACAATCAACAGACACATTCCCTTCCCACAATGAGTTTAATCCAGTGTAAATGCCCCTCTGTGCTGTTTTTGCCCTGTATGGACCAGCCTTGGGTCTCCCCTCCAAGGAAGACTCACAGCAGAATTTTCACTGCTCCACTGGGGATGACCACTTCCTCCCCAACTGGGCTTGGGGTGTCCGGACCTCCCATCAGACTCAGGGCCCAAAGATCAATATGAGGGAAAGTAAAGTGGCCTGGGAGTCGGAGGATCTGAGTTCTAATCCCAGCCCCATCACTTGTCTGTTGGGTGATTTTGAGAAAGTCACTTCACTACTCTGTGCCTCAGTTTCCTCTTCTCTAAAGTGGGAGTTCCAAACCTGTTCTCCCTCTACCTTAGACTGGGTAGCAGCATGGCCTAGTGGATAAAGCATAGGCCTGACCCCATTTTACAGACTGTGAGCCCAATGTGGGACAGGGACTGTGTCCATTCCAATTATCTTGTATCTACTTCAGCACTTAGTACAGTGCCTGGCACATAGTAAGTGCTTAACAAATACCACAATTTGTATTATTTTTACTGGGAGTTCCTTGCGTAACAGGGACTATGCCTGTTCTGATCATCTTGCAGCTTCCCCAGGGTTTAGTGCAACGTTTGACCTATATTAAGTGCTTAAAAATTATTATCATTATTATTATTATTACCAGGTGAGACTCCTCTGATGCACCCAAATTACCCATGAAAAGTACCATCACATGACACCCCTCTGCCCCCTCCTCTCTCCTTTCCAGGCCACCCAGTTGCCTGAATTTGAGGAGCCTCCCCTATTCACAGCCAGAGCTCTAGGACAGTGACCATTATCCTTCTATCCCAAAACCACCCTTGCAGGAGGAACGCAGCCCCTTCTGCCTGCCTGCCGGGCCTGTAAGTAGTGACAAACTGACCTCCCCTTCCCATGCTTCAGTTTTGGGTACTTAGTGATGGCAAGGCCAGGTCTCACTCAGGCTGAAATTCCTGCTCGCGGAGTCCGAGTCCAACATAACCATGAAAACACAACCTTTCAGCAGCGGAAAATTATGTCCCAAGCTGAACCAAGCCTCTGCCCCAAACTGTGCCTTCTAGTTGCATATTTCATTGGGTTTACTACCCTTCCTGGGGCACAGGGTAGTTGTCCCAGTGGAGGCAGCTGATAGAGATTAGGCCTTTCGGGGTTTATCCAAGGTGATCACTGATCCTATCAGGGTTGTAAAGACTTGAGGATAAGAGGTGGACCCAGGCTGGAATCTGTTGATCTGTTGACCTAAGAGCCAGATGGGACAATCCCCGACGTGATGGCTTTGGCCCCCTGGGACCTGGGCCACGGAGAGGAGAAGGAAGTCCCACCCAAAGTTAGCTGTGAGGAGAAAGAGATTCCTGCGTTTCCTGAATCTGGGGGAAAGGGAGACAACAGGGCTAGGAACAGAAATTACTTGGGCTAAATGTGGGCCTGAGAGTTGTGGGGACTTGGGTTCTAATCCTAGGTCTGTCATTTGCCCGCTGTGTGACTTTGGGCTAATTACTTAACTTCTCTGTACCTCCTAGTCCTCATCTGTAAAATGGGGTTTAAATACCTGTACTTTTCCTCCCTTTAACTGTGAGTCTCATGTGGGACAGGGACTGGATCTGAACTGATTATTCTGTATCTATTTCAGTCCTTAATGCACTGCATGGCATGTAGTAAGCACTTAACGAATATCATTATTATTATTATCATTACCATTATTATTATTGTTATTTTCAACTTCATTACCTGGATTGTTCAGGGCCACAAAATATACTTCAACTTTTACTTTTTCCAGTAGATGGAATTTTTGGCCTAAAGCATCTGGATAATTCAGGACAAAGTGATTGGTAGGCCTTGATTATCTGATAATTTGCATGTATGTACATGTGCAAATGAGCAGAATGGACATCCACTCTAGACTAAAAACTCGTTGTGGGCAGGGAACGTATTTGCCAACTCTGCTGTATTGCACTCTCCCAAGCTCTTAGTATGGTACTCTGTACTACTGAGTGATTGATTGTTCAAGGCAGGGAACCAAACTAGATGACCCACTCTAGGTTCCTTCAATAGTGATAATGATAATAGTACAGTGCCTAAAGCACTGTACTAAGTGCTGGGGTAGATATGAGATAATCAGGTCAGACAGTCCCTGTCCCACAAGGCGCTCTCAATCTAAGTAGGAGGGAGAGCAGCCTTATAGTCCCCACTTTACAGTTGAGGAAACTGAGGCACAGAAAAGTGAAGTGACTTACCCAAGATCACAAAGCAAGCGGCAGAGCTGGGTTTAGAACCCAGATCCTAAGATTCCCAGGCCCATGCTCTAGCCAACTAAGTGATGCTTAGAAATTTTTCTCCATTGAATTTTTCATGATCAGTAGCAGCAGCAGCAAAATTGAATAACCACATACAATGTAGAGAGTCCTGTTCTAGGCCTTTGGGAACATTTAATAGAATTAAAGGAGGAGATTTCTCCATTTTTGCCACAATTTAAGGCCAGGCCTGACTCCCCACTCTCCTGACTCTCATGGGGAATGGAATGTGAAGAAACAAGAGTCCATTAGGGAGTTTTCTGATTCACCTGAGAAGCAGAATGGCCTGGTGGCTAGAGTATGGGCTTGGGAGTCAGAAGGACCTGGGTTCTAGTCCCAGCTCCACCATTTGTCTGCTGGGTGACCTTGGGCAAATCACTTCACTTCTCTGGGCCTCGATTACCTCATGTGTATAACGGGAATTACGACTGTGAGCCCTATGTGGGCCATAGACTGTGTCCAACCTGATAACCTTTCATTTACCCCAGCGCTTACTACAGTGTCTGGCACAAGGTGAGCACTTAACAAATACCATAAAAAAGAGCCTTGGCATTGCCCTGTTCACATGCTTGTAGCAAGGATCTGGGGCTCTTCATCTCTCCCTAGCGTCTCTCCCCCTCCCACCTCGTTCTTGGTCCAGGACACCCCGGGGAAGTCCGCTGAGTCCACAGGAGAGAAACTGGCAGTGTGGGGGCAAGCCAGGGGCCACCAGCCCCTGAGGACATGAGCTGTCAGTTGTGTGTACACCTGGCCAATCCCATGGCCCCGACAAGGAAGCCACTGCCCAGCCAGGCCACCTTGCCCCTACAAGCCGAAGTTGGCATTCTCAAGAGGAACCAGGCGGGATTACAACAAAAAACACAAGTTTCCAATCCTCTTTTCACTGGGTTGAAATTGAAACTGGGGCAGCAGTATCCATTAAGCAGTGAACAGTGTTTACTCTGATGTTTTTTCTCAAGCTGCTGTGCCGGTTGCCTGCAGAGGAAATAACACTAGAAACAATGTGTGGCAGTGGGGCCCAGGGCAGCATTGTCCCTCCACCTCCCTCCCCAAACCCCATACCCTCCATCAATCCCACCCAAGGTTATCATTGGGAACCTGCCTCGGGCACTAGCCAGGAGCTTCTCTGAAGTTGGCACAAACCACTCAGAGAGTATCCTGTCTTGCCTGGCTGAAAGACACAAGACATGCTAATCTTGTTATTCTTTTGTATTTGATATTTACTCAGTACCCACAGTGTCCTGGATGCTACACAGAACACATAAAAAGCCACAGCCCCTACCCTCAAGGGGCTCACAGGCTAAGGATACAAAAGAACAAAAGAAGAGAGCCCTGGGTTTTGCAACCATCTGGGAAGGCATCAAAGGCCCATCCATTCCATGGCGCTCCTATTAATCTAAAACAACATCAGCCCTCAACACGCTTGGCATACACAGGGAAAGGAGATTTGCTGGGGCAACATGGAAAGAAGATTCCAAAGATGACTTCACAGTGCTTATGGACAAACCATCAGGTTAAAAAGATGTTTCCAGAGGAGACAGATCCCATTCTGAGATCAATAACATGCTAAGTGGGAAAAGTTGAGACGTGGAAATACTGCCCCTTTGGTCCCTTGGCTAGAACTTACAGATCTGAGTGCCACATGCAAGAAAAAACATGATGGGTGTGGGTTTAGGTTACCTAAATTAAAAGTAGTAACAATGATGATCATTTCTTGAATTTTAAGTAGTATTTTTATTTCCAAAGTGTTCTCTTGTTACTTATCTCACCTTTGACCTTACCCCATTATTGTGAGGAACTGAAAGGCAGATCATTCATTCAATCGTATTTATTGAGCACTTAGTGTAGTGCACTGTACTAAGCTCTTGGGAAAATACAATGCAACAATAAACAAACACATTCCCTGCCAACTGTCCTCTTGTCGTCGCTCCCCTCCCTTCATTAACCTCATTTTTCAGATGAGGAAACTGAGTGCCAAAGAGGTAAAGTGACTTGCCCAAAGTCCCACACAGAAGTCTAGTGGCAACACTGGGACTACAGCCCAGGTCCCCTGAAACCCAGACCCATGTTTCTTGCTGATGCTCCAAGAAGTTCAGGGAAAATGCTTGCATAGGAAAGTCTTGATCCTTGTGCCTCAACTCAGTATGTTTTGACTCCCGTGGTGCAGAACTGAGCACAAGGTTCAGACAGAAACATCTCACAAGAAAAACTCATGATTCACAAATCTGGAAGCTAGGCCGCTGAGAGAGGGCTCCTTAAGTGGGATCCTTTTGTGCCTCAGACAAAAATATAATATCAGAGGGAACACTGGTCAGATGATTCAGCAAACTGATTTACAACTTCACTCAATGTTCTCTGTACTGCATGGCTGGCCATGCGGTTTTGGGGAAAAGGGAGGGATCCCCTGCCAAGAGTTTGGGCCTGCAGAGAAGTCAGAAGGTTCTCAAGTCCTCTTTCTGGCCCTAATTTAGGATCAAGTGAACCACCTAAAGTCCCTCTCTGAATCAAAAAGAAGGTAGGAGCAGCAGCAGCAGTAAAACAGCATGGCCCTATGGAAAGAGCACGAACTTGAGTGCCAGAGGATTTGGGTTCTAATGCCAGCTCTGCCACTTGTCTGCTGTGTGACCTTGTGCAAATCACTGTGCCTCTGCACCTCGGTTTCCTCATTTGTATAATAGAGATTCAATACTTGTTCTCTCTCGTACTTAGGCTGTGGGGCAGGGACTGTATCTGATCTTATCATCTAATATATACTCCAGCATTTAGTACAGTGCTTGGCACATAACAGGTGCTTAACAAATACCACAATTGTTACTACTAAGGCCCTTGAATACCCTAATTCATGGGTGGAGGTTGTGGCTGCAGAAGAAAATAGGGCACTCCTGAGTCCAGTTTACAACCTCACATGAGCCTGAGCCACTAACTCTGAACTAGAGTTAGTCTAAAAGTAGCCCTGACTTCTTGGATGCAGAGACATTGGAGCCCACTTAAACTGTAAGCTCATTGTGAACAGGGAATGTATCTATCAGCTCTGCTGTATTGTACTCTCCCAAGCACTTAGTACAGTGCCCTGTACACCGTAAGTGTTCAGTAAATGCATTTGATCGAATGATTTAAAAAGAGAAAGAGGGCCCAGGAATGGCCAATGCTCCTGCAGCCAAGAGCATGAGGCAGGTAGCTAAATGTTTTCTCATTGCATTCTGCCCTGAGTTTATGGCTGCAGGGAATATGGACACTCCTGGGTCAATCAATCAAGAGTATTTTTTGAGAATCTACTGAGTTCAGAGCACTGTACTACGCTCTTAGGTAAGTAAAATTGAATTAATAGATATTATCCCTGAATTAATAGATAAATTCACTGACCTCAGGGAGCTTACAATCTAGAGGGGGGGTACAGAGACTAAAATAAATTACAAATAGGAAGAAAAAAGATAAAGGGTGAGGTGTGAGTAGCCAAGGGCTTAGGTGGAAGGTAAATGCTGAAGTGTCAGTTGGGAGATATATGGTGGGAAGATTAGACATTTATTAGGGAAAGCTTCCTGAAGAAGATGTGATTTTCAAAGGACTTTGAAGATGAGATTCTATTCCCCACCCAGGGTGGGCTTCAGTGTGGTTTGCCGCTGCAGCATTAGAACTTAATCCAGGTGTTTCCCTGCTTCCATGGAACCACAGCTGCCCTGATTCTGGGACAGTTGGTAATTTTATCAACAACCATTGTGAATGTAAGAATGGCCCAGAAGTCCAGAAGTGTCCAGGTTAAACATAGGTCACAGTAGCTAAATGGCCCGGTGACCAAATGGAAAGAGCCCAGGACCGAGAGTCAGGATACCTGAGATCTAATCCAGCCCTGCCACTCGCTGGCTGTGAGACTTTGGGCAAGTCTCTTAACTTCTCAGTGGCTCAGTTTCCTCATGTGTAAAATGGGGATTAAATAAGGCCTCTTCCTCTTAAACCGTAGCTCCATGTGGATCAGGGGCTGTGCCTGATCTAATTATATTTATCCCACTGTTTAACATAGTGCTAGACAATCAATCAATAGATCAATCAATCAATCACTCAGTGGTATTTATTGAGTGCTTACTTTGTGCACAACACTGTACTAAGCACCTGGTAGAGTACAATACAGTTGGTAGCTACTATCTTGGTGAGCACTTAACAAATATCTCAATTAGTTTTATTAGCATCTACCATGTAATAGAATTTAAAACTCCTGCATCTGAACTTTTCACATCCAGTAAACTCGGTTATCTGGATTTGTGGAGGCAAATTAGTGGAATAACATTAGTCCTTTTGTTGGGCACTTGCTGTTCCAAAAAGAGGTTTGCACAGACCATAGGTCTATCTGGGAATCAGAGAGTTCTGACCCCTGAGAGCTTTATGGGTCATCTGCAGGAGTCCTTGAATGGCCCCAGGATCCACGCAAAGACAACCAAGTTAAATATATTCTAACCATATAAAGTCCATTATCTGGGCTATCTGGGTAATCAGATCAGTTTGGGTCCCAGGCATTTTGGATAACTGAATTTTCACCTGTGATTCCAAGCCAGTAAGAACTCTGGACTCATTTCCCATCTTTTGTAATCCCATGATAGGGAGGATTCACATAAGGTTCTTTAGGATAAGAATCTGGCCCTGTGTAGAAATGAGCCTCAGGATCGGTGGTGTTCCAACTAGGAAACCTTCCAAAAAGTCATGCCAGGTCTTCCTTGATGTATGTCCTGATCTGGGTAGGGCTTACTTTTGCCTGGGTTCCTGAGATTTTTAGTTTGTAAGTGAGATAAATTTCAAAAGTGTTCTCTGATTTTCTCCCATTGTTATCTATAATGCAGGTGAAACATTTAACTAAGAAGAAAATAGTTTTCCTTTCACACATTTAATGAGGGTAAAAGCTTGCTGAAGAAGCTGACTGCAATATTGTGCTGGCTCGCTGCAGTCTCTGATAGGGTACCGTTGCATCAGATGCTGATTTTGAATTTGTTTTCATAAAGCTCTGTGAATTTAATTATAAAGGCATTACCTGTTTATAAAAATAAAGAATATGATAATAAAATGCACTTAATAAAAAATCATTTTGGAATCAAAATGCCTGTCATTTGAAACTACAATTTAGACTCCTTGGACCAAAGAAACTGAGAATGAATCTTCAGTCAGTCAGTCAGGTGTATTTATTGAACATTTGCTGTGCACTGTTCTAAGTGCTTGAGAGAGTACAGTATAACAGTATATCAGACTCATTCCTTAAATCATATATTCAGCACAGTAATGCCACTATGGAGAATAACAGGTATAAAACAAAATCATTGGTGGGGAAGTTTACCAAATGCCAGATCATTCCATGAATTGAGCAAGTGTTGACTTTCTTCTCTTTTCAGGGAATTTGAACATAAAAATGGACTTGAGAGGTGATAAGTTCAACAAATTACTTTACCAGTGCATTTGACCTGATAGTCTTGCCTTTCAGATTCACATTTTTGGAGCAGTTTTCACTGGAGAGCAGTGGTAGCAACCTTTGTCTTCAGTAAACCATCCCAACCAAATGTTGCTGAGAAAAACTGGCTCTGAATTCTGACAACTTCCTGGCCCCCATAGAGGGCTCCCCCGAAAAAGGTAGGTAATTGGCAGTAACTGCAGGCACTTGCACTGAGGCAGATTATAATCTTCCATGCTTGCTCTGAGCGTGCATCATTTGGGTATCAGTAGGGGTGTATGTCTATGGTTGAACACCCCGGAATTGTCGGAGAAACAAGCTGGAAAAGACTTGGCACATTCCAGCATGTTGCGTCTGTGTGTCACATTCTGTACGGATGCACCAATATCATTTTGACTAAGTCTCTTGGCTACATCTTCACCGATATCCATCTTTGGGAAGGGAGAGGGATGACTTTTGGACACCCTCCCACTTCCTAGTTTGGCAATCTGCCTTCCTTATTTTCTCATTCAAGCACCAGCTTTTCCTGTTCAGAGTGTTTTGTAATGTGGTCAACTCCCCAAAGCAAAAAATATTGCACTGTGAATCCCTCTCTCTCTCTTTCTCTTTGTCTCTTTCTCTCTCTCTCTCTCTCTCACACACATACACACACATATTCTCTATTGAGCGCTCTCTCTCTCCCCCCTTCCTCCCTCTTTCTCTCTCTCCACACCCCCCACCCCCAATAAAGCAAACATTCAGCACATTGTCATTGCATGTTCCACTGTAATAAGTATGGGACCAAGATAATTCTCTTTAATAGGCCGATACTAGTTTTATTAGAGTCCTCTCTATTAAATCTTGTCAATCTTTTTGATAGTCAACGAGCCTCTAATTTGCACTTTTATCCTTTCTCTCCACCACACTGACACTGTAAAAGAAGACAATGAAAATCCACATGCTTTCCTGTCACGTTGTCTGCCACAGTGGAAAAGACTTTTTTTCACGTCTCTTAGGAGGGGGCTCCAGGCCCCTCCTCCCCAGAGTGGCTGAGGAAGAATGTTGTGGCAGCCATTTCTATTTTTAAAGTTGAAGCAAGGTAAATGGGGCAGTTTCACTTCAAGACAGGACCGCCTTGGTTCCTCTCTCCTTCACTTTTGCTAAGTGAAATCCAGGAATACAGAACTGGGTATGTGGGGACTCTTTCTTTCTTCTTCTTCTTCTTTTCAAAACCAGAGACAGGCAACAAAACACGGAGAGAGGTTTTAGAGCTCTGCAGAGTACAGTGCCATACAGAGGGCTATTCTGACTCCTGATGAATCAGGAAGCTTGTGAGATGCATTGGCCTAGGCATATGAAGAATTTCCTTGGGTGCCCACAATTTGGAGCAACTTTGTATGAGTCTCAGCAGTATTGATAAAGCACCTATTTCATGTATAGCACTGTATTAAGCACACAAAAGGAGGAAAAGATGCAATAACTCTAGAACACTTTCATTCAGTAAACAACATTTATTGGTCTCACACTGTGGGTGGAGGAGTGATCTAGACTTTATGTGGGAACTCAAAATATGCTGACTGCCTGATTTTTAAAACTACTTAAATGACTCTGCTCACAGGATCTTCTTAGTTAATGATTAAATGAGTGTTTTTAACATTAATTGTGTGAAAACCCCTTTCCTCACTTTCATTTTGGAAAAATGGTCTCCTCTGTGTCTTATCTAGTCTACTAACTTCTAGAGGATCAAGACTGTTATTCTTAGTTTAGATGAACCACTTAGCCAAGTTTCTTTTATGCAAGACAATAAATTACACTTTCAATCAATAAATCAATGGTACTTATTGAGCACTTACTGTATGCAGAGCATTGTACTGTTTGGGAGAGTACAATACAACAGAATTGGTAGACACATTCCTTGCTCCCAACAAGCTTACAATCTAGAAGGGATTGATCCATTAATATTTTTATTGTGCCCTTACTCTGTGCAGATCACTGTACTCTGCACTTGGAAGAGTACAATAGAGTTAGTAGACAAGATCCCTGCCTTCAAGGAACTTGCATTCTATCCCAGGGATAAAGACACTAAAATAAATTGTGAGTGGGGGAAACAACATTGTCTAAAGATGTATACTTAAACACTCTCAAGGAGGTGGGAGGGAAGAGAGAGTACCTAAGTACTTAGAGGGAAGGGACTGAAGTGCATAGGAGATGCAATAACAGGGGAAATAGGGTGGAGAAATAAGCAGAAAAATTAGTCAGGGCAGGCTTCCTGGAGGAGATTGTGATTTTAGTAAGGAAAATGGAGAAGGTAGTGGAGGTCACTCCTGACTCCTGAAACAACTACAGTTTCTTTCTTCCTTCTGATTAAGTCCCACGAGGTTGGGGTTTGGTGGGGGATTAGGGGCTGGGGAGAGGAAGGAGAAGGAGAGGCAAGAAATAGGCAGTTTCTCCTGGGAAGCTGGATCAATATCATCTTCTTTTTCTGCTATAGGTTGGCAGGCAGCAAATGCTTCAGAAGAAGCTCTGCCCTGGAAACAATAATATGATTTATTACTAATTGTAGCAATTAGTAAGTTATTAGTCATTGCCACCACTGGCCCTGCCAGCATACTCCAGGCCAGCAGGCCCCCAGTCAGCTCTCTGAGAAGGTCTTGCGTGGAGGCAGCCCTTTGTGGTGTGCATGGTAGCTGTATCTGGAGACCACTCTCCCCAGCAACTAGGTCTCTCTAAATACAAGCCCATGGACTCCATATACATTAGCCCATATACCCCACATATGATTGCCCACTACCACACACATACCCCTTACCCTGAGATTCATTCATCATTTGTTCATTCATTCAATCGTATTTATTAAGCACTTACTGTGTGCAGAACACTGTACTAAGAACTTGGGAAAGTACAATACAATGACAAACAGTGACACTCCCTGCCCACGATGAGCTTACAGTCTAGAGATGCACTAACCCATACATTCCCTCACATGCTAGCCCCATATACACTAGCCCATACACTCCATAAACATTAGCCCATACAACCTACATACACTAGTCCACTACCACACACATGCACATACCAGCCCATTACTCCTATACGTGTCTAGTGGCTAGAGCATGGACATGGGAGTCAGTAGGACCTGGGTTCTAATCCCAGCTCTGCCACTTGTCTGCTGTGTGACTTTGGGCAAATCACTTAACTTCTATGTGCCTCAATTACCTCATCTGTAAAATGGAAATTAAGACTATGAGCCCCATCTGGGACAGGGACTATGTCCACCCCAACTACCTGTATCTATCCCAGTGCTCAGTACAGTGCCTGGCCTATAATAGGCACTTAACAAATGCCACAATTATTATTATTATACACTCCACCCATACTATCCTAGTGCCCCTCATAGATCCAAACCCATACACTCTATATACATTAGCCTAGGCACCCCACATACACTAATCCACTACCACACACATACATTTCTCATATCTCCATATACCTTAGCCCATATTCCCATATACCCTGGCTCATAGCCCCACATACACTTGGCCATATACCCCACATACACTAGCCCAATAACACACACACACACACACACACACACACACACACACAAACACAAATACACACTGTTCAAACTGCTCTGAGCACCCTGGGAAGCCAATTTGTGGGTGGCTTTTTCATAGCTGTCTGGGTAACCCACCGTTTCCCACATTTAGTGCCCCACAGAAGCTGACATTTAGGGACGCTTCCTTCTCCTTCCTTTTCAAGACTTACAATCCCTCAGAACCCTCAGGATGTCTCCACTGCAGGCTAACCGGGTTCTTCAAATAGCATACCCACAATCCAGACCCAAGGCAGCTCCCAAGGAGCCCCCAGGGATCCAAAGACAGCAGCCACCACTTAGTCCCCTAAAGCCCCCAAAGACTTGTAGTCGACGTAAAAGTCATGAGAGTTGCTTCATATGGACCAATAATTCTGATACAAAGTGATCTGAAGCCCGGGTGCACTAGAAAAACCTTCTGGGGATTTCAGTTCCTCAGGAGACAATGAGGAGATGAAGTTCATGTTTCTTCAAAAGGGCCTGTGAGAAGACACAGAATACCTCCCATTTAAAGAATGTTGCCAAAATTCACTTCCTCTCTGCTCTTGAGGATGGGGTCAGCATTCATAATGGTAAAACTGAAGCCCAGAGGCATTTTAAGTGCCTAAATTTAAAGATGGTGGCAGTAATTAAAAAGGGAAAATAAGTGTTCCTTTCAAGAAGCAAACCTAAGAGAATTGCTCTGAAAGAGGCTTCTAGTGACTTCCTCTAGAGCTATTAGCAAGTCTGCTTGGTGATTTCAATATCCAATCCAGCTTCCACAGGCAAGTGTGTTCAAGGCTAGTGTTTGTACCCAAAGGGACCCTATAAACCACTTTCTTATAGTTGGGTGAGGGGAAGGAAAGAGGGGAAAGATGGAGGGAGAGTCATGAAATATGAGAGTTGTGGTTGTTGAATGTAGGAACATCATCACAAGCATTGCTGACAACCAAATAAAGCACTTAAGGGGAAGACAGTAATCTGTGATCCCTGACCTTTAGGAGCTTACAATCCAATGGGGAAGACAAGCATAAAATAAACTAATGAAATAATTGAAATGGGATGAGGAGGTAAAAAGGGAAAGAGGCAAGAGGATGAATGAGGTCTGGGAGGCTATAAAAATAATAATAATGATAATTATCACTGTGATATTTGTTGAGCACTTACTATGTGCCAAGCACTGTACTAAGAACTGGGTTGGATACAAGATAGAGCAGAGACCGAAAAAAAAAAGGCTGAGAAAGGTAATGCAAGTGAATGAAGGAAACAGAGCTGGATGGTGGTATCTAGAGAGGTCATCTAGCCCAGCCCCTTACCTTCAGGCATGTGGCTCTTGAGCCACCCAGGATAGATGTTATCTAAACAGCTCCATAGGTCAAAGCTTGACAGCCTCCTTCCATAACCGGTTCCAGTGTTTAACCACACTGCTAGTAGGGAAGTTCTTGCTTAAATCTAGCTACACACTCTCATATCACAATGTCAATCCATTTATGTTCAACCAGTTTTCTAAAGTCACAGAGAATAACTAGACAGAATCTTCCTCACGAAATCCTTTCAGAGAACTCAGGGTTATGAAGGCAGCCTGAAGCCTTCTCTTTTCCAGGCTAATGGCACAAAAATTGTTCCCTCATGCAAGTTCCACTAGCCTTTCAACTACTCCTTTCATCATGAGACACTGCTTCCTGGTGGAGGTCAGGTGGCAGAGGTGGTGGAGAGTAGAGCAGGACAACCCCAACTTGAACTTAGAGCTCTGCCAATTTTTCACCACTCCCTGAGATGCCAGTGGCTTCCAAACTTGCCCCTCTTAGAAGAGAAAAGGCCAGTGCCCTGAGGAGGAGTCCCCTTTTATAGCCCAACGTTCAGTCCCACAGACAGCCTCTTAAAAGACTCAAAATCTGACAAAATGAGGGTGTGTGAGTACTATGTAATTGTACCTCAATAATTACCCTGTTATTTTAAACTAATGAATAATCACTCCTGCAAGCCTGCTGTCACGCAGCAGGAGTAGAAGCAGCAGCAGCAGCTGCAGTCACTACAACCACCTGTGCCCCTGCACAGCTCCCACTGTGTCCCCCCCATGGGGTCTCCCAAACCCTCCACTCTCACAAATTTGGATCTCGCTACCCCAGTTTCTCCAGGAAAACAGTTCTTCAAATTCTTCTCAAATGCAGCACTCTGAGGGCAGGGATGCTAGGCTAGATTCCCAAAGGTTTATAGTCAGTCCTCAGTCCCTCTTTATGAGGCAGTTTCTGAACATGGTAACATTCTATTCTGGGAGGTCACAGGAGAGAGCGGGAGGGAGAGGGAGAAAAAAAGACCATGAGACAGAGAGAGATAGAGACAGATAGAGGCAGAATCAGAGAAAGTGACTTATGACCTACTATTTAAGTGTCTAGCAGAGAAGAGATGAGGCAACTGAGGTATGAAAATATTGACTTTACTACCATGTGGGGTTCAATGACAAAGTTGGCCTGGGATCAAGGAGCTTCAGGACATTGTTCACTTTCAGAAGCAGAAGCTGGGTGCAGACCCTGGCTCCTGGTTTTTTGTGGGTCAGGAAGGAAGCTGAAGGTTGGAAAGGAGGGGGAGAGGGTAGGGAAGGCTTATGGAAAAAGAGAAGCAGCCACCTCACTTTCCCCAACCCGTCCACGTCCTAGGAAATCAGATTCACGGAAATTCTGTCACCAATTCAGGGAGCCGCAGTTTGCTGCTGGAGTCTGTGAGACAGAAACTTTGGAAGTTGAGAGAGCAGAGGAATAAGAAATCCTAGAGAAGCAAGCTCAGGGGTAAACAAGATATTTCTAAGTGTCATTTGCTCCTTCTATCTTGTCCTGGCTACTATCGTACTGGATGGATCAAAAGTGTATATCTCTGATTTTCAAGAAAAACTTTAACTGATTATGTGACTGTATAAAAATCTGGTTTTTAATAGTTTGCTGTATTTCCTCCAGTCCAGTGGCCTCACAGATAACAGCTTCCTTGGGGTCAAATTATGGGCAGGGAATGTGCCTACCAACTCTGTTGTAGTATACTCTCCCAAATGCCTACTACAGTGCTGTGCACACAGTAAGGCTCAATAAATGTGGCTAACTAATTGAATAATATAGCATACAGTCCTCATTACCAATGTAACAACTGCAATGATGCAGTCTTAGTTTCTAGTATTACATAGCCACTCTACACTACATAACTGGGCTCAACATCACCTGATCCAGTCTCTGCTATCAAGCTGCTTACATGCTATACAAACAACAAGATGGCAGTAATTTAGTCCTTCAACCAAATGGAGTAATAATTGTTGTATTTGTTTTTTAAGCATTTGCTATATGCCAAACACTGTACTAAATACTGCACTAAATTCTGGGGTCAATATAATGTTGTCAGATCAGACACATGGGTTCACAGTCTGAAGTGGAGGGAGAGCAGGTATTTAACCCTTATATTACACATGAGAAAACTGAAGTATGAGAAGTTAAGTGACTTGCCCGAGGTCACACAGTAGGCAGGTGACAGAATCAGATTAGAACTCCCAGTCCTATGCTCCTTCCATTAGACCATGCTGTTTCCCCCCAAAACCACAAGACAACATTGCATTTCTGGCCATGCCCAGAAATGAAGAAATTGAGAGTTTCCACTGGCTGTGTCAAAGACTCAGCTAGAAGAAATCTGGAGAGATGGTTTAGTCCACCCCTCTGTCTCTAGACCAGACTGGGCCTAAACAATGCCTATATCATGCCAGCCTTACAGAAAGATTTAAGAAAATCTCAGTCTCCTCCCTACAAATATGCTTAATAATAATTGTGGCATTCATTACTATGTACCAAGCTCTGTACTGACCTCTGTTCTCTTCCCCAGCCCATTTCATATTTAGCAGTATCACTAGGTTTAATACATCTGCTGTCAGAGGGCAGTCACAGTTTAAAGGACACTGAGCCAGAGTTTTAGATCTCATTTTCCATCTTTATTATAATTTTCTCTCGTCCACACAGATTTTCTCTTAAGCTATAGGCCTGTTAGGTGAGGCCTATTTTGCCAGGTCAGTCTATCCATTTTCTAAAGATCTCCAAGGAGAAAAAAGTCAGTCTCCCTTGGAAACCTGTTCCAGTGCTGAATGACCTGAGGTCTCCCCAACCGGAGCTGCTGCCCTAGGCCAGAGAACAGGCCTGTTCTGGAGGAGGGAGAATTCAAAAACAAGCTGACATGCTGAGTTTCGGGGTTTTTTTTTTTCTGTTGAGGGTTTTTTTTTTTTCCACTTTTCACATAGAATGACGGCTTAATTCGGATTGAACCTTCTGTGACAGGTTTAAGATGAGGATTTTTTGGCAAAATGCTACCAGGGATTTCATTCACTGTGCTTTGAAAAGGGAAATTGTGTGGCTTCTCCTCCCGTGGTCTCTACCTCACCTTGAGTGTTACAGGAATGGATAGGGAAGCAGAGTGGCCTAGTAGAAAGAGCACGGGCCTGGGAGTCAGAGGACCTGGGTTCTAATCCCTGCTCCACCATTTACCTGCTCTGTGACCTTCAGCAAGTCACTTAATTTCTCTGTGCCTCAGTTCCTTCACCTGCAAAATGGGGATTCATTAGCTGTTCTCCCTCCCATTTAGTTCGTGAGCCCCATGTAGGACCTGATTAACTTGTATCTACCCCAGTGATTAGTACAGTGCTTGGAACATAGTAAGTGCTAAACAAATACCACAATCACTATTATTATGGTTTTGGATCAGGTCTCTAGGAAATGACCTGGGATCATTATGACAATAATTTTCAAAAACGTACTAGTCACTCTGAGGAGTTACAAACAATTGAGGAAGGTCCTTTTGGAGAGGACAGAGAGGAGCAGTGGTCACGACTTCTCTAAGGCAAAGTTCCCAGGGATGGAGAAGGAAATGATTTATTCTGGAAACTCTGGGTACATTACCATTCCATTATTTGCATACAATTAAATGAATGGCTCATTTGCAGTGGGAAGAGAGGTAGAAAGAATAAGGTTTAAGGGTCAGGCTGCCTACTTGGTTACCAGGAAAATGCCAGTTGGCTGGTGCCCCCTTGGGCTGACTTGGGTCTTACCTCCCTCCAAATACCTCCCCATTAGCTTAGAGATCACAGCCAGAAAGGGGGGAGAGGCCCTTGGATTCCTGCAATCACTCTCTCTACCCCCTCCTCCAGTTCTCAAGCCTTCATGCCAGGATTACCTGGCCAGTCTGGTCCTGCTCCAGTTAGTGAGAGGAGCAGGGCCCAGAAACCTCAATTTCCTTCCAGCGTCTCCCTCATCGGGGATTGCCAATTAGTCCTCAGCCTCAGTTTCTCCTCCTGTGAAATGGGGCTAATAATGCTTATCATCTACCTCCAGTTTAGGGGTTCCGGAAAGATCTTACGAGCTTCCGTTTCTGAAGCACTGGAGACCCCATCTTGGTAGATGTTCTTGGGGAACCAGCATGTAATAAATCAATTTTATGACCAACACAGCTATCAAAATATGCTCAGTTCTTTTGCAGTGGAGGAAGCTGAGGAGGCGGGGTGGCAGGGTTCAGGGAGGGAGGAAGGAGAGGGAAGAGTCCTGGTTGAAAGCTGGGGTTTAAGTGATTGAGGATGAGACAATCTAAGAACACCCCAATCTCTCGGTGGATCTGTGGGCCTGGTGACTGCAGATAATCCTCTAGAACAAATGCTGCTGAGGACGGGGAATTGAAAAGTTCAGCAGTGAGACTGCAGATTCATTGTGGTGAGGATTTGTGGGCCTGAGCGATTGCTGATAAGATAGCTCCGTTGCAAGGCGGGGCACTGCCAAGTTCCAGATAAGGATCAATTCGGTAAGAAGTTAAACTTCATGGCTGAGGCAGCTTTGTGCTAAAGCAGCACCTTGCATACAAATGAGGGAAGAGTCATTTATGGTCCTGAAAGGGAAGCTAAAAAGGGTTTTGATTGATTCAAATTTTATTTTCTCTTCACAATAGACCTCCTCACCCTTAGGTGGGGTGGGAAAAATGGATGCTATAGAGACTTGGGACTTTCCCTCTTGCGCCTTCCTTTCTCACCTTCTTCTGTTGAATCTCAGGACCCAGGGCCACAACTCTGAGTCAATCTGGAACCTCTCCCCCAAGCTCTCTCGGTGGCCTTGCTCTGCGTTTCTGGTTAGCAGGGAAGGGGGCGGCCGGCTGGGGGGTAGGAGTGGGGGCGAGGGGAAGAGAAGGGGGTGGGTATGCTCATGGGATTGCATCACTCATTTTTTTCCTTCTGAGGTTTGCCCAGAGATCAATTTGGAGGTCAAAATAAAAATGATCAGTGCCCGCAGATTCAGCTTTAGATTGGCCGTAATGGCTTCCCTCCATCTCCTCTCCCCATCTCAGGCCCACGTTCTTCAGATCAGTTGGTCTGTGCAGGGCCAACCCAAGAACCCTCCTACTCTCCCCCCTCCAGTTAAAATCCCCAATGACCACTGGATTCCCAGAGCCCTGGGTCTAGCTCTGGAGAAGCAGCATGGCCGAGTGGATAGAGCACAGGCCTAGGAGTCAGAAGGACCTGACCTGCGTTCTGGTCCTAGCTCCACTGCTTATCTGCTCTGTGACCTTGGGCAAGTGACTTCACGTCTCTGTGCCTCGATTGCCTCATCTGTAAAATGGAGATTAAGACTGTGAGTCCCACATGATACCGAGACTGTGTCCAATCTGATGATCTTGTATCTACCCCAGTGCTTAATATAGTACCCTTAGTAAGCACCTAACAAATTACCATTCAAAAAAAGCCCACTAAACAGCACTCATTGCACTCCTCTTTACCAAGCACTATCATCACTATTATCAGTGGTATTTATTGAGAGCTTACTGGGGGCAGAGCACTATACAGCGTTTGGGGCAACACAACAGAATTAGACATGTTCCGTGGCCACAGTGAGCTTACAGACTAGAGGGCCTTCTTCAAAACTCCTCTAAAACCCAGCTGCTCCATGAAGCTCTTCCTGATTAGCCCCATCTAGCTCCCATCACTCACCACTCCTGGAAGCTTGCTAGCAGGCTGCCTAGTTCTTCAAATCCCATTTATATGTTTCATTTCTATGTTTTAATGTTCTACCACCCTTGTTTGATATTCCTTGGTTTGTTCATGTCTCTGGGCTTATGCTGTTTTCCCCTCCATTCAGCTGAAGGCTGCTTTGAAAACAGGGGCCTTATTGTCTCTTCTGCCTCTGCCCACTGAAGGTAGAAAGGTTCTTTGCATGCAGTTGGCACTCAGAATGCTGCTGCTGCCCATAATAATAATAATAATGATGATGATGGTATTTGTTAAGCACTTACTATGTGCAAAGCACTGTTCTAAGTGCTGGGGAGGTAACAAGGTAATCAGGTTGTCCCACGGGGGGCTCACAGTTTTAATCCCCATTTTACAGATGAGGTAATTGAGGCCCAGAGAAGTTAAGTGACTTGCCCAAAGTCACACAGCTGACCATTGGCAGAGCTGGGATTCGAACCCATGATCTCTGACTCCAAAGCCCGGGCTCTTTCCTCTGAGCCACGCTGCTTCTCAAAGCAGCATGCCTATCTGACTTGCACACAAGGCTGTCTGCTGTATCCTGCTCACTGGATCAGGTCCTTTGCTGGAAGAGAAGTACTGTGGCCTAGTGGAGAGAGCACAGGCCTGGGACTCAGACATAAGTTCACTGTGCGCAGGGAATGTGTCTGGTATATTATTGTGTTGTACTCTCCCAAGCACTTGGTAGAGTGCTCTGCACACAGTAAGTTCTCAATAAATACGATTGACTGACTGACTGACTGACCTGGGTTTTAATTCTGTCTCTGCCAATTGCTTGCTGGACAAGTCACTTAACTTCTCTGTGCCTCACTTTCCTCACCTGTAAAATGATGAAACTATAAACTGTTCTCCCTCCTACTTAGACCATGAGCCTCATCCGGAATAGAACTGTGTCTGACCTAATCAGCTTGTACCAACCCCAGTGCCTAGAACAGTGTTTGACTCACAGTGAGCACTTAAAAAATACTATAAAATAAAAAAGGAGCACAGGAAGCCTGACCCAGCCTGAATCATCTCCAGAATCTAAATCCTGGCCAGAACAAGGTTCTAGGTTCCCTTGGGTGTTGGGGTCCCTGGGGGGCTGCTGCTGAGGGGGCTCAGATTCCTCTGGAAGCTGCTGCTAACCCAATCTTAGTGTTTAGGCCACCCTGGGTCCTCAGGAATGAATGCAGCCTCACTATCAATCATATTTACTGAGTGCTTACTGTGTACAGAGCACTGTACTAAGCTCTTGGGAGAGTACTATACAACAGACTTTGTAGATACACTCAGTGCCCACAATGAACTTACAGAGACACACCAAGCCTGGTTCTACACTAGCAAAGTATAAAGTTAGTTCTGGTCTCCTGAAATATCCCAATAATTGGCCCCAAAGTATATTTTTTGGGCCTGAGTTAGCTGGCTTTTTTGCTCATCTGCCCTGAAATGGGGGCATTGAGAAGGACAGCCCCAGAAAAGAAGGGTTGTGGACGACTGTAAACACAAGTTGAGTTGTTTTCATTCAACTGATCTGGCTCCTTTCTGCCAGTAGATAAAGTCAGCAGTTAGGCAAAAAACTGATGTCTTATCTCTCCTAAAGTGGGTAAACCTCTTCATTTCATAAACCCAAATGGAAGATATGGAACGCAGCTTTAAACTGCAATATTTCACTCACACCTGTTTCTAAACAGGTCTCAATCTTCTCACTGATGAGTGTGCGGACGGATCCCATCAACCCACTTTGACTCTGGGCAGGTTATGACATCACTTGGCTGGGGCCTCATTTTCCCTTGTCGAGTCATTAATCTTGGGGTGGGGGGGATTTCTGATCTCTCAGGGAGTTTCAGGTCACATGCTCAGCACAGATTCCTGGCCATAAAGCATTGTGGCCTAACGGAAAGAGCCTGGGAGTCGGGGGACCAGGGCTCGAATCCTGGCTCTGCCACTGGCTCTTTGTGTGACTTGCCCAAAGTCACTAACTACTCTGTGCCTCACTTTCCTCATCTGTAAAATGGGGGTTCAATACCTTTTTGCCCTCCTCCTTAGGCTATGAGTCTTTATGTGGGGCAGAGACCACATCTATCCTGTATCTACACCAGCACTAAGTACAGAGTTTGGCACATAGTAAGAACTGACACAATTATTATTATTAGGGACTTGCTTGATACCAACTCCTCCTCACCTGCACAGAAAAGAAGCGGTATAAGAAGTAGTGTGGCCTCGTGGCTAGAGGATGGGACTGAGAATCTGAAGGACCTGGGTTCTAACCCTGGCTCCACTACTTGTTTGCTGTGTGACCTTGGGCAAGACATTTAGCTTCTCTGTGCCTCAGTTACCTCATCTTTAAAATGGGGACTAAAACTGTGATCCCCATGTGTCCAACCTGATTAGCTATTATCTACCCCAGTGCGTAGTACAATGTGTGGCAAATAGTAAACGCTTAACAAGTATTTTTTTGTAAAAAGAGAAAGATTAGTCCAGTCAGCAGCCTCACTTGATCAGAGGCTCCAAAAGTGTAAAAAAATGCTGCTTTTGCTGATTGTAGACACAATTCTGCTGAAAGGTTTTCACGTGAGCTTGCCCATCTTCCAGCCCATAGCTAACCTCTGCCACAATGGGCCAAACTGAAACCCCCGAAGGTCGCCGGGTGAAGAACAACTTTGGCCTACCTCTGACACCTTTGGCCCACCTCTGATAGGGAAGATGACTTTCATTTTCTTATTGAATCTTTCTTCCAGGGTTTTCCTTTTTCCTTTCAAATGAATGGGTCTGGGTTTCTTCAGTCTTCAAGGATGATGTTTTTTGAGGGGGTAAGTAGAGAAGCCAAGACTGTTTCTGTTTAATCAGTTTGAATTTCACTATGGGATCAGTTCAGAGTTTCACTTTGAGTCCGTGGCCCGTCTGACAGCGAGCCTGAAGTGCGGGTTACCAGCAGCACGTTTCTCAGCTCCACTCACTGCTGCCCACGACAGGCAGAGGGTCATAGCAAAACGGGCCAGGTTGTTTCCACTGGAGGGGAAATTCAGACAAAATAGCTTTATGCTTAATGAGAACTTTATCAGCTGTTTGTCATCTCGACTGAGGGCAGCCAAAGAGAAGATGGGCTCAAGTTTTGAAAGGAGAAATACGGGTAAGACCAGAGGAAGAACGTTCAGAATAGGAAAGTTTCAAAACGTTGAAATGAGTTACCACAGGAAGGTGTGAAAACTCCGTTTTAGGATAATCCCAGTAATCTACCAGTCTCAACTACAGGAGGCAGAGTCAGGCAAAGGCATATCCATTCCATTCCTAGTTTGGGCAGTGGCTAGCAAGTGGAAGGCAATCTGCTACAATTCAAAACTCACCTGTGCTGGGTAGCAGTGGCATGGGAGAGAATCAAGGGCGAAGACTCAAATTTGTTGCGCGGAATGAGGCAATGGTAAACCACTTCTGTATATTTACCAAGAAAACTCTTTGGATACACTACCAGAACGATTGCAGATGGAGGTGGGGCATTGTGGGAGAGATGTGTCCATGGCGTCTGGGTCGAAGATGACTAGAGGGCTTAAGACAAGTCCTGTTAGGGGGCATGACTTGTGGACTAGATGACCTCTCAAGGTGCTTTTCATTTTTAAGGCTCAACTAAAGCCCTCCACTTGTATTTGTGTGAAGAGTTTTCTCTTTCAAGTTTCAAGAGGGAATTAAAAAAGATCAGTTGGGATTAAGAATGATTTTCATCAGTGGATGAGAAAGGAAGACCAGTCATTCAGCCTCTGGTCTGTCTAAAAAACCCAGTGGTGTCGATTGGTTTGTACTGCGTCCCTCTGGTGTGCTGGGCACCAGACCCAAATACTCCATTCTGGCTCGATTCCAGGGCATAGGTTGGGTGGCCTAACGGGTGCCTCTCTTGCCCCCTGCTTGATGCTTTTGTGGCTTCAGGGACTCACCTCAAGACAGCTTCCCATCTCCCAGACAGGCCCCAAACCTTACAGAACTATTTCCCAGCACCAGCAGGCCCACGCATCATGTCCTTCCACCAGACTTCCAGCGCCCATTGCTACTCTCATCACTCTCCACTGAGTCTCACTCCTTCCCCTCTCCAGCAACCAGGGTGATGAACTTGTCATGCCATCCTAGGGCTCACTCTCCAGCAGCCCTCTGGCACCCTGGCGTAGATGCCCCTGACCTGAGTCCTTCTTGCTCTTTCCTGCAGGTTGTCACTGGGATACTGCTCCACTTGGAGCCCAGCTCCAATCCAAAAATCCTCCCAGCCCCTTTGTCCCCCTCCCTACTCCACTCCTACTTGAGCTCTCCAGGCACTCCTACCCTCAAGCCATTGAACACACTATTCATCTCACCAGCAATCCTCTCCGCATCCTCTTGGCCAAACCCAACCCCTCTCCTCCTGCAGGATGACTTCAAAAGCTCATCCTTCAGTGAAGCCTTCCCAAGTTCACCTCACCTGCTTCGGTGGCACCAATCCCTCTGGTTCCCTCCCCCCTCCCCCCTGGGTTGGAGGCATGGCTAGCACCTCTCAACTGCCCTCCCTGTTCACAGACTGTCTATTGTCAGGGGCATGTGTCATCAGCACTAATCCAGCTGTAGGCTAAATGAACTTCAAAAGAAAAAAAAAAGAAACAACCCAAAGGCCTCCATGCCATGTGAACTGCGGCTCAGTCCTAGGCAGTTGGAGGAAACTCCTGCCAGCTCCACAAAGCCTTACCCCGTGGAGCACCCCCGCCCCCACAAAATATGAAGATGCCACACCCATTCCCTGAAACAAGTGTCTCTTGATTGAATTGGCTGGAGCCAAGCCTGCCAAAGATGGTGGTGCCACCTTCCCCTGGGCAAGGACTGAGGACCCCACTGGAACCTGATGGGAGAGATAACGGCAACTGCGTCAATCTGGGGTTGGAATCAAGGCCCGTGGCAGCGCACGCTGGGGCAGAGATGCCTCTCCTGCCAGGGCCTGATCTTACCCTCTAGGGCCCCTGGTGGGAAAAGGTCTTTTACAGGTGAGCGGAATGGGGTTCTGCTTGCTAGTAAAGTTAAGCAGTTCCATACGCCAGTATGCTGGGGCTTTAAATAAATGCCCACCACACCATTTATCCCCCAACAGGGACAAACCCCAGCAAAGTTCTCCGCTCTTCCCTTGTGACAATCCCCAGGTGCCAGTTCTTCCTTCAGACCCCAAACCGCAAGGGGTTGGGAATGTCAGGAGGGAGGAGGACCAGCAGGGGACGGCTTCAGATATTGAATACGGTGGGAAAAAAATCACTATTTAGGGAACTTTCCAGACCTGATTGAAAATTCTAAGTACTTTACAGGGATGTAGTATGAACATGTCTGGGAGTTTAGCTTAAAAGGCTAGAGGGGCCATGACCCAGTTACCCACATGGAGAGGGCACAAGTGACTGTCAAGCTGAGCTCCCTTTAGGCTGGGATAGTTGGGACTGGCAGACCAGGAGAAATGCCCTCTGTAACACAGTGCCCTCTTCATCTCACTCATTTGTGCTTTTCCACCTTCCTTGGAGATACTGTCTAAAAGGAAAGTTGGATCACCAACCTCTTGCAAAGGGTAACTAGCCCTGATGTGGAAACTAGTTTGGTAAAAGTTCTGATTGAGATGTTCTCTGATTTCTATAGCTAGGTCTGTTAGCTCTGCTGCACAAATCATCTATCAACAAAAGCATTCAGTTCATGTCTCTCCAATCCTCAAGAACCTTCAATGGCTGCCCAACCACCTTCATATCAAACTGGAACTCCTTACCATTAGCTTTAAAGCACTCAGTTGGCTTGCCCCACCCTACCTCACTAATCTTCTACCACAGCATAGCCCGCACACTCTACTCCTCTAACACCAGCTTAATCTCTATGCCCCGATCTTGTCTTTCTCGTCGCCAACCGCTTTCCCAAGTCATCCCCTAGCCTGGAGTTTCCTCCTCCTCCATATATGCCAGACCACCACTCTCTTCACCCTCAAAGCATTACTAAGGTCACATCTCCTCCAAAAGGCCTTCCCGATTAAGCTCTCTTTTCCCTGCCCTGTTCTCCCTTCTTCTTCATGTATGCACCTCAACCTGTGACCTTTGGACACTTGATATTCTCACTGCCCCCAACTCCACAGCATTTATGTTCATGTCTTTAAATGACTGGTTATAGATTACTTTTTTATAGTAATGTCAGTCTCCCCCTCTAAACTGTAAGCACTTTATGGGCAGGGAACGTGTCTGTGAATTCTATTGCACTGTACTCTCTCAAGCACTTAGTACAATACTCTGCACAGAGTAAGCACTCAATAAGTGTGATTGATTGATTGATTGATTGATTGATTGATAGGTCTGTCTGTCCTTTGGCTTCAAAGATGGTGTTAGTGGTGCCCAACTTGATCAGGCACACAGATGTGGCTGCAAAGGCCACAAGGGACTCCGGCAGTTCCAGAAGCCCTTGCACAAAAACCAGCCTCCCCTCAGCTCACTGTCTGCCACAGGCAGAGCCTGGTGCTGTTTTTGACTTGAGGAGAGTCACCCTTCCCCTAAAAGCCACACTCCAGGTTGATCTCCCTGCTTTGATTCCCTCCCACAATAATGCCATATACTTCTGTGGTTGTCTTCCTATTAAATAAGAATTGGAAACACTGAGGTGCTAAGCTTTTGCCAACTCTGTTGTATTCTTCTCTCCTAAGCGCTTAGTACAATGCTTTGCATATAATAAGCAATCAAAAATATCATTGATTGATCGGTTTTGGAAAGCAAAGTCTTCCATGGGTTGGCCTGCAAAAGTAAAATGCCTCGATAATTCAAAAGAAAATATTTGGGGGTGAATTATCTCTATAATTTACTAGTGTTGATCTGACCTTTGGATGCGCCAACTTGGATTTGCTTTGCCTTTTCTGACTTGTTGACTTAAAGAGTACCCATTCAGAATTTGGGTTTGGTATGTTTGGTTTTGTTAAGCTTTTCATTTTTTCCAGATATTTTACTTAGGAGGGAACTCTTCCTTTTCTTTCCTGTCTAGAAGACTCCTTCTACTCTCTTTTTGTCTTTCCCAGACTCCTTTTCCCCATATCCCATCCCTGTAAAATCCCCAGGCTCACCCCCCTCCCTTGCCAATCTCCACCTTGCTCTCCCCTTTTACAGAGCAACATAGGTAGTTGGCCACCCACACTAACTTAAAAAAGCATTCTACAGAAGCAAAGTCTTGTATTAATTATCATTGCAATATTTTTGTTCTTCTATTTTCATTGGTCAGATTAATCAGCTCTTCATGCCTTAGTACAATTTGGGCATTAGCACTTAATATTCTTATATATGTATATATAAATACAGTATAACAACATGATAATAACAATAGTAGTAGTAGTGGTGGTGTTTATTAAGCACTTACTGGGTACAGAACATGTGAATTAAACTCTGGGAGTGAACACACAGTGGGAATTAGTCACGATCCCTGTCCCTAAGTGGGCTCACAATCTAAGAAGGTGCTTTTGAAGAGTATCACTGCTCTGGTCTCTCTCATTCATTTTTCAGAAACCAAAGCAGCCCACTTCTGATGGTCTTCCCAGTGTCAAAGGGCGCCTGCAAGGGACCCTTCCCCACCCAACACGGCATCTGTGAGTGGGATGGCTCAGCTGAAACTCAGAAAGCCCCATGGGTTCAGGGTGGGGAGCTGTGGCATTCTTCCTCACTGCCAGTTCCCAAGGGTGATGGGGCTGTTTCCCATTAGGACAGGGGGTAAAAAGGGAGCCTGGAAAAATCAGCCTCAGTAAGGAGAATGGGATTGATCAGTGGTATTTATTGAGCACTTACTGTGCACAGAGCACTATTCTAATCACTTAGAAGCAGCAAGGCCTCGTGGAAAGAGCATGGGCTTGGAAGTCAGCGGACCTGAGGGCTAATCCCTGCTCCAACCTTTGCCTGCTGTGTCACCCTAGACAAGTCACTTACTTTCTCTGTGTCTCACTTACCTCAGCTGCAAAATGGGGATTCGATACCTATTCTCCCTTAAGTCTAAATTCTCCCTTAATAAGTCTAATGATTATTTTGGCATCTTTCTTCTGAGGACCTCATTGCACTTATATTTCTTGTAATCACACAGTGTCTCTGAGAAGTAAATTATGTAATAATATCCCCACTTTATAGATGTGGAAACAGGCACAGAGAGGTGAAGTGACATTCCCAAGGTTACATAGCAATTCAGTGGCAGACCTGGGATTAGAGCTCAGGAATGCTATTTCTCAACCCAGCTCATTCCACTAGACTTCACCACCAAATTGACTCAATCCTTCATTCTGCAAGCGTAACTTTGAGAATCCTTGATGCAGGATGTTTGATAGGGAGGCTTTTCTTGGACACCATTCAATCATATTACCTGTATGCAGGGCACTGTACTAAGCATTTGGGAGAGTATTGACAGACTCCCAACTTTGTAAAAACCCACAGTTTTCTGCTCCTTCTTGGTGGGTTTCTGTGTTGGGAAGATACAAGCAATCGGGTGATTGTTTTTCCTGACCTTGTCTTTCCTTCCATCTCCTCCACTCAGCCCAGAAAAGTAGCGTGGCCTAGTGGAAAGAGCACAGGACTGGGAGTCGGAAGGTTCTGGTCCTAATCCCGGCTCAACCATGTGTCTGAGGTGTGACTCTGGGCAAATCACTTCACTTCTCTGGACCTCAGTCAGTTCACCTCATCTGTAAAATGGGAAGTAGGAGTGTGAGCCCCATGTAGGACAGGGACTGTGTCCAACCTGATTAACTTGTATCTACCTCAGCACTTAGAACAGTGCTTGGCACATAGTAAGCACTTAACAAGTACTACTATTAATTATTAAGGAGATAAGTGTGAGCAAATGTTTTCCCAGTTATCCATTTACCCATCTTCTTTATTGTCTCCTTTCTCTGATGGTTGTGTTGGTCTTTTGCTGACTTTCCCACTGATGCTGACTTTCCCATTGATCTGCCATATCTCTCAGAGCTCTTCTTTGCTCTGCTGGGCTTTCCTTGCCTGTGACATGCGAGTCTATTCATTTGCTTGCAGTGAAGCAGAAAATAACTAATGATAAGCTAACTCCAAAGAAAGGAATCATCTGATAATGTGCGCCATCCTCAGCAAATTAATGAACAGGTCATCATTCTGGGACACGCCATGGTTTATTAAACACCAACTAATACATTAGTGAGGCCTATAAACCATAGCCTGCTGCCTTGGTGATGTATGAATGAAGAAGAGGGTATTTAGCATAGCTGGCAAGAAGGAGGGACACTACTGACAACCTGTTAGAGAATCAGACACCGGCAACTGCCTCGATCTCAAGTGAATCAGTAACTCTCTGGTTGGTAAGGGGTGGCCACAGGGTGGGGGATGCTTTTCCTGGGGTGTTTTAGATTTCTGGAGCCCCTACAGAGAAACAACAGAACAAAAGAGCAGGAGAGAGGAGGTAGTACCCCCTAGAGAAGCAGCGTGTCTCAGTGTAAAGAGCATGGGCTTTGGAGTCAGAGCTCATGGGTTCAAATTCTGACTCCACCAATTGTCAGCTGTGTGACTTTGGGCAAGTCACTTCACTTCTCTGTGCCTCAGTTACCTCATCTGTAAAATGGGGATTAATACTGTGAGCCCCACGTGGGACAACCTGATCACCTTGTAACCTCCCCACTGCTTAGAACAGTGCTTTGCATATAGTAAGCACTTAATAAATGCCATCATTATTATCAGGGATTAAACTAGGTAGCATTCAAAGTTGGAATTTTTCCTTTCCTGGCAAACATTGTGCCCTCTTATTTTGGATGAGAAGATGTCCTTTGGCTGGAATGGCAGGATCTGGCACTTGAAGGAAAGAAAAAGGAAAAAAAAGAAAGAAAAAGTTTAGCTTCCTAATCCAAGACATTGACCTCAATGAGGCCCCTTTCAAGCATGGGACTCTGGGATTGGGGTCAGAGGGTGGAGGCTTATTCTGCTCCCCAGTGCTCTGGGTACAAAGAGGACACCAGGTTCTTGGCCTACCCCCCTGGCATCTCCTACCACCTACCCAGAGATAATCCTGAGGAGGAGGGAAGGGGTTTATCGCACTGCCCCTCCTGGTCTACAGCCATTCTCTGGTTTCCAGCAGGAGATTTTTGTGGCTAGGGAACAATGCTGGAAGAGCAGTCCAAAGAACCCAAGGCCTCTGAGCAGGATCTGGCTGGGGCAGCTAGAGAGCAGGTGTCCCAGGTCAGTCCTGCCAAAGCAAATTCCGGGAGAGGGCCTAAAGGGGAGGAGGAAGCTTGTGCTCTTTCTCATTTCCCATAATCCTCAGACTCCTGCAGAGGGAAACTGGAGAAGAAGCAAGGGAAAGGGTAATGGCCAGAAGAACAGGATCAGCCCTTCTGAGAACCCCCAACCTATAGTAATAATGATAATCGTGGTATTTGTTAAGCACTTACTATGTGCCAAGTACTTTACTAAGCCCTGGGGTAGATACAAGACAATCAGGCCTCACATGGGGCTCACAGTCTAAGTAAGAGGGAGAACAGGTATTGAAGCCCCATTTTGCAGATGAGGGAACTGAGGCACAGAGAAGTTAAGTGACTTGTCCAGATCACACCGCAGATAAGTGGAGGAGTCTGGATTAGAACCCAGATCCTCTGACTCCCAGGCCTGTGCTCTTTCCACTAGGTGACACTGCTTCTCTGGTCCGTGACCCTTCTGCTTAGGTCACCCCACCTGAACTGGAGAGGAACAGGCAATCAAGGGGCAGCTCTCCATCCTCCCACACAGATAGCCCCTGATCCTTGGCTTTCCCAGATGTCTTCTCTCAGGGGGAGCCTCCCTCAGGGGGCTGACACAATCCAGCTGACTCTCCACTTTCCAGGGCTGGTGGTCCCATTTGTGGATTATCCAGCCCTTGTGCTCCTCCTTTCCCTACTTTCTGGTTCTCTCATTAATTCATCTGAACCCCCACCCGAAATTGAGCAGGGGAAATATGAGGAGTGAAACTAGCCCCATTCATTTTGCTCCTCGTGGGCGGCTCAGGTGAAAAATAGAGGGGGAGAAGCGGGGGAGGAAGGAAAAATTGAAATTATTGTCTTAGAGGAGGTTTCTGGGTGCATTGTACGTTTTCACTATTCAGGCCTACCCTGAGCCCTTCACGATCCCAGATAACCCAAGAGCAGGCATGTGTGTCGGAGGCCTCAACTGTAGGTTTCTAGGAGCCACAGGAAGATCGGAAAATCTGTCCACCTGATTCCTACTGCTCCCTACCACTGCCCTGCAGGAGGGTGAGTAGGGTGGGCTTCTCCGGCCCTTCCCAGCACTACCAGAGGGAGACAACCCTTTGGGGAGACTCCCCTTTGGTGCTGCATACCCCAGAAATGCCATTCTCCCCTCTGAAACTCAGCCAGACACTCAGAGAAGGGGAGTGCCCCCCCTCCCACCAGGCTGTCTGCCTCTGGCCCTAACTAACTGCAGGCAGCTACTATCGCAGCTGCAATTCGGGTGTCATGAAGTTGGGATTGCCAGATTCTTCCAGTTCTGAAAGAAAACCTACCTAATTACACCCTCCCAGACAAATGGGTGGCAGTGTCGTTGCCAGAGATTAACTGCTGGCTGAAAAGGATTCTCAGAGGCTCAGACAAGAATGCAGACACGCACACACATACACACACAAAATCTCTCTCTGTCTCTCTCCATCTCTCCAAAATTCCGTTTAGAAGTAGGGAATCTGTTCTTCTAACTTGGTTTATGATTTTTCTCCCCTTTTATGAATATGTAGTTCTGGGTGTTGGTATTGAAAGCATGAATCACAGAAAAATAAAAGTTTTACAATTAAAAGGCAGGGAAGCTGTAAATGGGTCAGGGGTAAGGTAAGGGGAGAGAAACCTGGGAATTTTATTGTTGAAAAAGCATAAAACTTTGAAATTTGGAGAGCTGAAATGCCAGAGGTCTCTAGTAGTTCATCCAGAAAACCTCTAATCGAAGCTTGCAAATGAAGCTTTCTACACGCAGGAGAATAGCTGGGGAAGGCTCTTTAAGGTTATTTTGACGATAAATTGCAATACAAAGAAATTGGGTTAGATGTTAGGCAGGTCTTCCTGGCAGACAATTGATGGAGGGTAGTAGGAGATAGGACCTGACATGCATGGAATCAGGGAAGTCCTGCTGAGAGCGGGGGAGAGATAAAATGACTTGGGAATGTCTATTCCAGCCGTAGAGGTCTATGAATCAATTCAGGAGTTAAGCACATGAGCAGGGAATGTAGTGCTTCTGATGCCCGGGGCACTGGGTTTCCCTAGGTGAATATGGGGCAACTTGCTGACACACAGTGGACATCGTGTTTGTCCAGTGAACCTGCTGTATTTTCCGTCCATCTTTGCTTCCTCGTCCTCTCACGCATCGTCCCCTCACCATCTCTCTAGAGCTTCCTGAAGACGATTATCCTGCGGGCCTCACCCTCCTCATTCAGATATGCCCTTCGGCATTTTTCAGAAGCCACAATCAATCAATCAACTGTATTTATTGAACCCTTCATATGTGCAGAGCACTGTACAAAACACTTGGCAGAGTACAACAGAATTAGCAAACACGTTACGTGCCCATAAAGAGTTTACAGTCTAGAGGAGCCTGGAAAGGCCTAAGGTGATCCTCTCTCTCCTAGGGAGGGAAGCCCAGAATGGGCACCGCCGCCTCTCCAGCCAAGGCCTCAGATTCCAAAGGTCGGAGAGGCAGGCAGTGTGAGCCAAAAGGTGGTGTGGGCCAGTCGCCCTGTGAGCCTATCTCTCAGATCCTCCTTCCCCATACGGTTTCCCTGGAGCTCAAAGCAGGCTCCCGCAGGGACCCAGCGGATGGGCCTGCCCCCCGGCTCCATAGAGCCACCAGTGTTACTCCCAGGGGTCTCCAGGTGAAGGAGGATGGGATTGGAACTAGGGATTCTCGACTGGAGCTAGAGGTGATGGATGGGTTCTGGTGCTAAAGGCTTCAATTATTCACGAGGGTGAATGGCTGAAATCCCTTCAACCAGACAACCTAGTCATCCCCAGCCCACCCCTCCCAAGTCCTAGATGACTGGGGTTTAGGTGGGTCCCCTGACCCAAACCCTCCTCTCTTTTTCTAATCAAAAAAGGAACTTGAAAACAATATGAAGTGCATGCAAGCTCTTCCCCCGATTATCCCAAGTCGATCTCCCAGGAGAAACTTCGGGCGAGTGAGGATTCAGCCTAACCCTCGGGCTTGGGATATCAAGGGGCATGGGAGGCAAGGGGAAGGGTGGCTTGATGATGGCACTTGCTGAACGCTTACTACGTTTCAGGCACCGTTCTAAGCACTGGGAAAGATTCACGCTAATCAGGTTGGACACAGTCCCTGTCCCAAATGGAGATCTCAATCTTAATCCCAATTTTACAGATGATGTAACTGTGGAACAGAGAAGTGAAGTAACTTGCCCAAGGTCACACAGCAGATGAGTTGGGGAGCCTGTGGACCCCCAGGCCCTTGCTCTAGCCACAAGGTCAGAGGGCGAGAAGGCTGGAACCCAAGGGTGCAGTTGCATGGAGGCTTTGGGGGTCCTTGGGCTGGACCAAAGGGGTCCTCCTCTGGGGCTGGTGATGGAAGAGTTAACTCTTTGGCCTCCAGCCCCGGGATCCCTCACCTTGGCCCTGGCCCTAGCACTCTAAAATTCCCTTGATGTTGCTTCCCTAGGGAGATGGAAGTCCCTGATAAGAGCTCGCGCCTGGTTTTGACTTGCACAGGTGCCCTGCAACTTCCTGAGTGATGGGCCCATGTTGGCAGGGACCACGGTTGCCCAACCAAACATCAGCTGCCAGGGTGCAGGGCCGGGGCCACCGTGGTGGGCCCGCCAGCACCTGCCTGGCTCGGGTAACCTTGCCCTGCTCCGGCCACGGCTTCTGAGGAAACCGAGCTTCCTGCTTAGCGCTGGGAGCTCCTCTGTCCTCTTGCCCTCTCAGTAACCCCCCACAGGAGGATGCAGGCAGAACACTCCACCACAACCCCTCCGACTCCCAAAGTTACAGTCCAGCCAACATCCAAGGGCCCAGCCTCCCTCTGGAGAGGAGCAGGAGGAGGGGGAAGAGGAGGAAGAGGAGGAGGAAGAGAATGAGGAAGAGGATGAAGAGAAAGAGGAAAGGGAAAAGGAAGCGGATGAAGGAGGAGGAGCAGGAGGAAGAGGAAGAGGAAGATGAGCTTAGAACACTGCAGCACTTAGAAGAGTGCTTTGCACATAGTAAGCACTTCACAAATGCCATCATTATTATTATTATAAAATGAGGAGGAAGAGGAAGAGGATGAAGAGGAGGAAGTAATGGAGGAGGATGAAGAGAAGGAAGAGGAGGAGGAAGATGAGGAGGTTGAAGAGGAGGAGGAAGAGGATGGAGAAGGAAGAGGAGAAGGAAGAGGAGGAGGAAGGGGATGAAGAAGGAAGAGGAGGAGCAGGAGGAAGAGGAGGAGTAGGATGGAGAGGTTAAAGAGGAGGAGGAAGAGGATGAAGAAGGAAGAGGCAGAGCAGAAGGAAGAGGAGGAGCAGGAGGAAGAGGAGGAGGAAGAAGAGGAAGAGGATGAAGAAGGAAGAGGAGAAGGAAGAGGAGGAGGAAGGGGATGAAGAAGGAAGAGGAGGAACAGGAGGAAGAGGAGGAGGAAGAGGAGGAGGATGAACAGGAAGAGGATGAAGAAGGAAGAGGAGGAGCAGGAGGAAGAGGAGGAGGAAGATGAGGAGGTTGAAGAGGAGGAGGAAAAGGATGAAGAAGGAAGAGGTGGAGCAGAAGGAAGAGGAGGAGCAGGAGGAAGAGGAGGAGGATGAAGAGGATGAAGAAGGAAGAGAAGGAAGAGGAGGAGCCGGAGGAAGAGGAGGAGGATGAAGAGGATGAAGAAGGAAGAGGAGAAGGAAGAGGAGGAGGAAGGGGATGAAGAATGAAGAGGAGGAGCAGGACGAAGAGGAGGAGGAAGATGAGGAGGTTGAAGAGGAGGAGGAAGAGGATGAAGAAGGAAGAGGAGGAGCAGGAGGAAGAGGAGGAGGTTGAAGAGGAAGAGGATGAAGAAGGAAGAGGAGAAGGAAGAGGAGGAGGAAGACGAATAAGGAAGAGGTGGCGCAGGAGGAGGTGGAGGATGAGAAAGAGGAAGGAGGATGCGTGGGACCCAGTGTTTCCCGGCGGGCTATCCCGTCCAATGGCAGATCCTGGGAATTTTCCCAAGTGAGCGTTTTGGGGCCTCGGCAGCAGGGTCTCCGCAGCCCCACCCTGTCCAGCTGGCGCTTACTGAGCTCGGGAAAGCGTCCCGCTCCTTCTGCTGCCAGAGCCCGTGGCCCAAGCCCCCGCCGCCCGGCAGCCCTCCGGGAGGCGCCGCTCCCCCGCCGGCCCGGCTGCCCGGCGGCCCGCCGCCCGGACACGGACACGGAGACCGGGCGCCATCTCCTGGACAAATGCTACAACGGCCCCTCGGGAAAGCCGCCTGGGAACAAAGCCGCAGGACGGGAAGCTTTCCGGCCACATTCGTTCATTCGTTCATTCAGTCGTATTTATTGAGCGCTTATTGGGTGCGGAGCACCGGACCACGCGCTTGGAAAGTCCAAGTCGGCAACAGATAGAGACGGTCCCTACCCAACAACGGGCTCACAGGCTAGAAGGGGGAGACAGAAGACAAAACAAAACATATAGGCAGGTGTCAATCAATCAATCAATCAATCAATCAATCGTATTTATTGAGCGCTTACTGTGTGCAGAGCACTGTACTAAGCGCTTGGGAAGTCCAAGTTGGCAACATATAGAGACAGTCCCTACCCAACAGTGGGCTCACAGTCTAAAAGGGGGAGACAGAGAACAAAACCAAACATACTAACAAAATAAAATAAATAGAATAGATATGTACAAGTAAGATAAATAGAGTAATAAATCATCATCATCATCATCATCATCAATCGTATTTATTGAGCGCTTACTATGTGCAGAGCACTGTACTAAGCGCTTGGGAAGTAGAAATTGGCAACATATAGTGACAGTCCCTACCCAACAGCGGGCTCACAGTCTAAAAGGGGGAGACGGAGAACAAAACCAAACATACTAACAAAATAAAATAAATAGAATAGATATGTACAAGTAAGATAAATAGAGTAATAAATATGTACAAACATATATACATATATACAGGTGCTGTGGGGAAGGGAAGGAGGTAAGATGGGGGGATGGAGAGGGGGACGAAGGGGAGAGGAAGGAAGGGGCTCAGTCCGGGAAGGCCTCCTGGAGGAGGTGAGCTCTCAGTAGGGCTTTGAAGGGAGGAAGAGAGCTAGCTTGGCGAATGTGTGGAAGGAGGGCATTCCAGGCCAGGGGGAGGACGTGGGCCTGGGGTCGACGGCAGGACAGGCGAAAAGGAGGCTCATTGAGGATCTAACAGTTTGTGTATTTTATGGTATTCGTTAAGCGCTTACTAAGGGTCCCGTATTGTGTACTGAGAGCTAGGAGAGAGACCATCTAATCAAGTTGGACACAGTTCATGGCCCACACGGGGCTCATGAAGTAACTGAGGCACAGAGAAGTTAAATGACTCGGCCACGGTCACACAGCAAAATGTCTGGAGCTGGGATTATAATCTAGGTCCTTCTGACTGCCAGATCCGTCCGTTTTTGATCCAGATCTAACAGTGATTTTTTTTATGGTATTTGTTAAGCACTTACAAAGGGCCAGGCACTGTACTAAGTTCTGGGGTAGATATACAAGCTAATCAGACTGGACAAAGTCCCTGCTCCGCATGGGTTTCACAGTCTTAATCTCCGTTTTACAGATGAGGTAACTGAGGCCCAGAAAAATTAAGTGACTTGTCCAAGGTTCTTCTGACTCTCAGGGCCGTGCTCTACCATTCATTCATTTGTATTTATTGAGCCCTTACTGGGTGCAGAGCACTGGACTAAGCGCTTGGAAAGTACAATTTGGCAACAGATAGGCTCACAGTCTAGAAGGGGGAGACAGACAACAAAACAAAACAAGTAGACAGGTGTCAATACCATCAAAATAGAGAAATAGAATTATAGGAATATATACATCGTTAATAGAGTAATAAATGTGTACAAATATACATACATACACTATCCACTAGACCATGCTGATTTTCACGCTGCTTGGGTTCGAGTGGCACCAGAACTCTTTAAACCTCCAAGAAGGGAGCAGAAACTGCGAAAGGTGGATCAAGATTTTTCCCTAAAGAATCGGGATCATGTTGATCCATAGCGGATGATAGAAATATTATACTTTAATGAATACTTTAGTCAACCAATCAACCCTTGGAAGGTGTGAATTGTGGAGAGCAGTAGTAGTTTATTGAGGGCTCACTGGGTGTAAAACACTAATAAACACTTGGAAAAGTATCACAGAAGACATGCTCCCTGTGTACAAAGGAGTTTACACCTTAACAGAGGAGATGGACAAAAAAATGATGACCTATCGTCAAGCACAATAAACACCCTTATAATCACAGACCAAAAATGAATGGGGATAATTGGTTGGTGGAAGACAATCAGCTTAATAAATCACTTGGAAAATATACGTGTATAGGAAATGGGAAGCCCCAAATTAAAAAGAATGAATTGGGAAATGTTACCTGTGAGACCTTGGGCAAGTCACTTATTTTCTTTCTGTCTCAATTATCTCATCTGCAAATTGGGAATTGATACCATGAGCCTTATGCCAGACAAGGACTGTGTCCAACCTGATTAATTTGTATTTATCCCAGCACTTAGTACAGTGCACTTAGTACAGCACATAGCAAGTGCTGAACAAATAGCATTTAAAAAAAAGTAGCAGCAAACCAATGTTCTCTGATGTCCTTTCTGGGTGCTCGATGAAAGGTTTTTGACTGTAAACTATAAGCTTGCATCTACCAATTCTGTCATATCATACTCTCCTAAGAGCTTAGTATAGTGCTCTGCACACAGTAAGTGCTCAATAAATTTCACTGACTGATTGACTCATAAACAGCTGTTCTCAGTGGAATCATTACACTGCAACTGCACACTCTGACTGTACATCCCCCTTTAATCAAGGGAGTCTCAGGTTTTGCAGGATATCCCAGGTAATTTTAGAAAAAAATTGCACTTGGATTTCTACCCTTTACTCACCCCACCCTCAGCCCCACAGCACTTATGTACGTTCATTCATTCATTCAATCATATTTATTGAGCGCTTACTGTGTGCAGAGCACTGTATTAAGCGCTTGGAAAGAACAATTTGGCAACATATAGAGACGGTCCCTACCCAACAGTGGGCTCATATGAACATATTCACAATTTATTTTTAATGTCTGTCTCCCCATCTAAAATGTAAGCTCCATTTGGACAGAGCACATCTACCAACTCTGTTTTATTGTACTCTCCCAAGCATTTAGTATAGTACTCTGCACACAGTAAGTGGTCAATAAATACCATTGATTGATTGATTGAAATGTCCCAGAACTGGTCCTTCTGTGGCTAACCTGGGCAGCCTTTCCTTGAACCAACCCCCAGCTGCTCTTGTTCACTTTAAAGGCTTTACTTTCCATGTCTGAGCAGGAGCATTAATAGCCCATGCTAGGTTAGGAAATAATCACAACTGTGGTATTTGTTAAGCACTTACCAAGTGCCAAGCACTGCACTAAATATTGTCTCCACTAAAGAAGTAGAGACAATACTGAGACAATCAGGTTAGACACTGTTCCTGTCCCTCATGGGGCTCACAGCTTAAAGGAAAGGGAGTCTTGGTATTTCATCCCCATTTTACAGATGAGGTAACTGAGACTAAGAGAAATTCAGTGACTTTACCAGGGTCATACAACAGCCAAGTGGTGGATCTGTATTAGAACCCAGGCCCCGTGACTCGCAGCCCGTGTGATTTTCCACTAGACCAGGTTGCTTCCCGCAGCATACTGGGACTTGTAGTATAAACATCTCAAAAGGCAAAATAATAATTTTTGCATTAAATTACATTTTCTCCTCTTCCCCCACACTAGGTCTTCAGGAGTTTATGCCCTTGCATCCCCTTATGTCCAAAGTGGCCCAGGAAATACCACCCTGTTCTCATTACAATAGAAGTCCCAGGATTTATTCTCAATGAGGACCCAGAGAAAAAGAATTTGAAGTACCATCCCATGTGCTTCTTAATGAGGCAAACACCCAGGCACTGGACCACCCAATTAGAGACTCTCTCCTCTGCGGCCTCTGCAAGATGATTGGGAAGCCATCTCCTTGTGCAGTTTGAGCTCGACAAGTACTCGTTTTTATGATTTTCATTAAGTGTTTAAGGTATGTGCCAGGTACTGTACTAAGCACTGAGGTAAATACAAGATAACTAGGCTGGACACAGTCCATGGCCCACACGGGGCTCACAGTATTAATCTCCATTTTACAGATGAGGTTACTGAGGCACAGAGAAGTGAAGTGACTTGTCCGCAGCAGACAAATGGCAGAGCTGGGGTTAGAATTTAGGTCCTTATGAGTCTCAGGCCTGTGCTCTATCCACTAGTCAGTGCTGCTTCGCCTACTGACCGTGACCGGCCAAAAGCTCAAGTCATTCAAATTCCCTATTAGGTCCATTCACCAGCTAAAGCAGGTCTTGGAGGACATAGACTAACCACCATTTTTCCTCATCTCCCATTTCTTTGCTCTTCCCCTCTCTCCCCTCCCTGCAGCACTTATGTATATATCTGTAATTTTATTTATTTATATTGATGTTTGTGTACTTGTATTGATGTCTGTCTCCCCCACTCTAGACTGTGAGTTCGTTGTGGGCAGGGATTGTCTCTCTATATTACTGTATTGTACTTTCCCAAGCGCTCAGTGCAGTGCCCTGTGCACAGTAAGTGCTCAATAAATATGATTGAATGAATGAATGAATGACGCAGGTTGTGGTCCTTCTGATTTAGGGAAGGGTGCAGGGGAGGAGGATGCCCAAAGCCATCCATCATGTTCCTCACTGTTCGGGCAGAATGAGGGCAGAGGACATCAGCTAAGGGTGAGGGCAGGAAAAGCCCTGGGCTCTGGAGCAGTAACGATGGCAGTGTAGATCTCAAAGCAGATCTCAAAGATCTTGATGGTAGCCAAGAAATAAGTGGCACCGGACCCAACACAGGCAATGGCAATCAGAGGTGGGCAAGTCAGAGAAGATCATAGCCATGCTCAGAATTGCCAACTCCTGTACCCCACAGTACAGGCCCTAAGGGGCTTTCATTTCAATCTGTGCCCCCCAACACAAATACCCCTGCCACACACACACATTCTACCCTACCAGTTTAGATCGAACATTTTCCAAACTGCTTCACCACCCCCTCCACCACCTTTCCCACAAAATGCCCACCATCTTACCTGTTAAGATCCTCACAAATGAAACCCTAGCTGCTGAAAGACAGTTTAGTTGGAAGATATTTGCCAATTTATCCTAAAATCCAGGTCTTAGCCAAGATCCTCGGCATTTCGTCTTTTAAAACGGGACCTGTCCATCTCAGCCCCCTCCCTCTGGGACGGTTGAGGTAATTTTAGAAATTACTGTACCTTAATCAATTCATGGTTCTCTGACCAAAGGGGCTGGATATTAGAAGACAAATTCACAGAGAAAGAACATTTGTCACCTTGCAAAACGTAGCTTTGATTCTCTCTTTTGGACATTAACTTCCTTCCAAAAACAAACCAATGAAGGAATTATACTTTACACTTTTAAAGTTGGATTAGTCATAGTTCATTTTTCATTATTCACTAATGCCATTTTGGCTGGAGGGGAGCCAGTCAGCCTTGACTCCTGTGAAATAACTGCCAGTGACTGAGACCATTAGAACCACTTTTCTTTGTGTCTTCACCAATTCTATTTCTTGTTCAGCAAGGTAACGTCCCAACAACTGCATTTCAACACTAGGACCCAGTTTCAGATAGCTGGGTTCCCACTGAAACACCCCTGACTTCCTTTATTCAATCCCCCTCCCAGCCCCTCAGCACTTATGTACATATCTGTAATTTATTTATTTATGCTAATATCTGTCTCCCCCTCTAGGCGGTAAGCTCGTAGGCAGGGACTTGCTCCCTTCATTCATCCCCTTCCCATCCCCACAACACTTACGTACATATCTGTAATTTATTTATTTATATTAATGTCTGTCTCCCCCTCTAGACTGTAAGCTCATTGTGGGCAGGGAGTGTGTCTGCTATATTGTTGATATTGTACTCTCCCAAGCGCTTAATACAGGGCTCAGTAAGCACAGTAAGCACTCAATAAATACGACTGAGTGATTAACTTGTATCTACCCCAGTGCTTAGAACAGTGCAGTAAAAAAAGGAAGAAAGGAAGAAATACCAGACTGGAGAACAGGGAAGAGGTCAGCGTCCAAAGTAATAATTTAAACTATGTAGTAATAGTGTTTGTGAACTTGTGTCTCAATAACCTTTTGGCATGAGATCTGCCATTTGGTTATTCAGCCTTGTGAGAGCAGTGCAGAGAGAAATGTGCTAGGTGAAAGTTGGCTTTAAGTGCTATAAAACACCAGTCCAACATGTGCACAATCTGCAGTCTGCCATTTGCCTCAAGCCTTGTGTACCTCGGAATACACCAGAAGTGACAGGATTGAGGCTTGCTTGTCATATTTGATGAGATACTTCCTCTACCAGGGTGGTGGTGGTGGTGGTGGTAGTAGTAATGGTAGCATTTATTAAGCGCTTACTGTGTGCAAAGCATTGTTCTAAGGGCTGGAGAGCTTACAAGGTGATCAGGTTGTCCCACGTGGGGCTCACAGTCTTAATCCCCATTTTACAGATGAGGTAACTGAGGCACAGAGAAGTTAAGTGACTTGCCCAAAGTCACAAAGCTGATAATTGGCAGAGCTGGGATTTGAACACATGACCTCTGACTCCAAAGCCTGTGCTCTTTCCACTGAGCCATGCTGCTTCTCAGCATGGTAGTAGTAGTAGTAATCATGAAATTTACTAAGCTCAGGGACCCACGCTAAATGAAAGAGAGAGGATACCAGCACCCCCAAAATAGTGAATGTAAAGAAAAAGGAGCAAAGAACTCAGTACTGAGCCTCAAAGGTGAGGAGAGGAGGAACTAGGGAAGAAAGGCGAAGAGGGAGTCAAAGAGGTAGGAGGAGAACATGGTCTGAAAGAGGAAGCCCTGGGGTGGGGAGGGGCATTTTTGGAGCCAGAGTACCCAGGCAGGTAGAAGGGATTGCAAGATGCCATTGCCATAAGCCCCCACCCTTCCCCTATTCCAGTCAGCGCACACAGAAGATGATTTTACAGGGCAGCTCCTCTAATTGATTTCACCTGCCAGCCAGGTAAGCATTTTTTTATCTTATACTCCACTCGCCCACTCCACTTTCCTCTGACTCTCTACTCGACCCACACCACCTGCAGCTCTTTAAAATCACCATCCTTGGGGTTTCCCTGAAATATTCCTTGTGCCCTGTAACCCTGGGGTCCTGGGCAGGAGATAAAAAAGCTTTCCTGTCTGACAGGAGGAATCGACAAGAGGGCACCAGGGTGCAGTCAGGGAACCTTTGAAACCAAGATCAGAAAGAGTTTCAAGGAGTTGCAGGTGCTTCGTGCATCAGAGACTAAAGAGAGGTCCAGAAGAAAACTATTAGAAAACCATTAAATATCCAAGATAGATATTAATGTCTACCTCCCACTCTAGGCTGTAAATTCTAAGATGAGTGGGTAAGAATGTGTCTGTTATATTGTTTTATTGTACTCGCCAAAGCACTTAGTGCAGTGTTCTCCACACAATAAGTGCTCAATAAATATGATTGACTGACTAAGAACTGGAAAAACATGGCTGTATTAAATAGGGGAAGAGAGGAAGGAAAGGAACCAATGGGAATTATGGGAATGAATGAGAGACAAACACAAGCCTGGGTGTCAGAGGACCTAAATTCTAATCCTGGCTCTGTCACTTGTTGGCTGTGTGACCTTAAATAAGTCACTTACATTTCTGGACCTCATCTGTAAAATGAGGATTAAATGTCTGCTTTCTCACCCTCTTAGACTTTGAGCCCAGTAGGGGACAGGTACTGTTTCCAACCTGATTATCTTGTGTCTTCCCGACCATCATAACAAATACCACAATTATTATTACATCTAGCAATCCCTTCTCCCTGCCTAGGCACTTCAATTTCAGGATACTCTCAGGGCTTTCTTGAGAATGTTGCTGTCCAGTTGGGTGGGAACATCACCAAGGGTTTATGTCGGGGAAGTGAAGGGGAAAGGGCCAGCTGAGAGTGGAGTTGACCTGTGTCCCTACCACCACTTTGGTCTTGTCCTGCCCCCAGTTGCTTAGCTCTTGTGCAGGGGACACCCTTTTGCACCTCTAAAAGCAAGGTGCCTATGGGCAAAGCAACAGTTACAATACTTTCAAGGGAAATTGGCAAGGAAGGTGAAATGAGTCAAATATGGGTGCATATTGTTGGAGGAGAATGGGATTGGAAACACCTGGTGAAGGCAGCCTGGTCAAAGAATTTAGATGGGAGAGATTTTTTTCAGAATGGACGAAGAGGAGGCTTGTGAATGTATAAAGGCAGAATGGATGGGGCCAGAGAAAAGGTACCTGTAACTGTACCTTTTGGGCATTTGATACTAATCCCACTCTCAGCCCCACAGCAGCCTGTGCACATATTTGTAACTTATTTTAATATCTGCCTCCCCCTCTAGGCTGTAAACCCACTATAAAGATGAAATGTGCTACTTCTGTTGTATTGTACTCTCCCAAATGTGTAATCTCTGCACGTGGTAAGTGCTCAATAAATACCTTTGATTGATTGATTGATTCCAAGGACTTAGTATAGTGTTCTGCTCACAGTAAGCACTTAACAAATACCATTGATTGATTGATTGAAAGGGAGAGGCTGATGAAGTTCCTTATCTTCCTCTCCCTGGTGACAGACATTTTTTAGGTTCCATCCCTGACCGTAGACCAAATGAGCCTTTTAATTTTTCAGGCATATCCCACAGTATGACCATGATGTGCTCCTTGAAAATGTGGCTCTATAATGAATGGATATACTATGGGGTACACTTTCCATTCCAAAACCTCTGGGAAAATAATATGAAATTTAGTTATGTGCAATATACTAGTACATCAAGCATCACTAGGTTATTGTACAATGGTTATTAAAGTAATTTGAAGTGTAAGAATACAACATCAATTAATTAGAGGTTATAGCTTGATCATGAGTCCTTGTTCTGCTGACTGTGTAGGGATTTTTCAACTTTGTTGAAGAATTTGTCTTCAAGAAAAATAGAGAGGCAGTGTTTCCTAATGGATAGAGCCCAGGCCAGGGAGTGAAAAGGACCTGGATTCTGATCCTGACTCTGCCACTTATGTGATATTTGACTTTGGACAAATCACTTCACTTCTCTCTACCTCAGTTATTTGTAAAATGGGGATTAAGACTGTGAACCTCATGTGGGAGTTGGATTGGGTCCATCTTGATTAGCTTGTATCTACCCTAGTGCTTAGTACAATGCCTGGCATATAGTAAGCACTTAACAAATACCATAAAAAATTGTCCAGTTTAGATTGAACAACAACCTTTCTCATCTTCATAAAGTACCTTACCACTAGTTAACTCCCACCAAGCATCCCTTCCTATTTCTGAATTCCTCTTTCCAACAGGGTCTTCTTCAATCATTTTTGTAATTTTACCTGCTGTCTTTAAAATTGGTAGAAGTTTTCTTAATCCCAAATTTTAGCTGGTGGTGAAGAGACCATAACTGCTTCATTTGTTTTGGCATCATGTTAAGTAAATGCATTGGATTGTGGAAATGTGAAACCATAATGGAAGAGTCTCCAGGTTGTGTGTACCATGGGGGTGATTGCAATCAATCCATCGATCGATTAATCATATTTATTGAGTGCTTACTGTGTGCAGAGCACTATACTAAGCACATGGGAGAGTTCAATACAACTGAATTGGTTGACATGTTCCCTGCCCACACAAGCTGTAAACTGGTGTATGCCTGCATTTATTTTTCATTACTCAACCCTTCCTCCTCCTCCTCCTCCCCTTTTCCACTCACTCTAGCCTCCCCAGGACTCTTTCATACTCCATGCAGCTCCTCTGTGCCCCACAACCTGATCCCTTCCCCATGAGTTCTCTGAGCTCTCCACCACCCCTCTTTTTTTAACCTTGCATCCTTGTAGCCACCCCAATCCTTCCCTGCCTCATGGAACAACTCCAGCCCCCCACACCTGGCACCTCATAAACTATGAGAATGGAACCAGATTGGGCTGACAGTGGTCAGCAGTTTCCTCCTAGACTTCCTCCCTCTGCCTGGTCCTGTTTCACCCTAAAGACTTTAGGGTTCTCTGATGTAGGATGGGAGCAGTATGAGGTCCACCTGGAAGGAAGGGGCAGGGCAGCTATGACTGACCACCATTAAAGCACCCGGAACCTGTCCCTGCCTGAGCAAAGATGGGGGAATTTCTACCTTTACATGCTGGTGTCTTCTAGTTTACTGGACTGGACAGGGTTGATGGACTGAGGAAGAGAAAGACCACAGGGGCTGCTTGGAGTAACTTTGCCAAACAGCCTATGGCATCTAATCCAGCTACACCTACTTCCCTCACTTCTTTGTTAGCCCGTCCTCTAGACTGTAAACTCATTGTGAGCAGGGAATATGTCTGTTTATTGTTATAATGTACTCTCCCAAGCACTTAGTACAGTGTTTCGCACACAATAAGTGTTCAATAAATATGACTGGAAGCCCATACTGTGCCCCAGGCACTGTTCTAAGTGCTGGGGTAGATACAAAGTAATCAGATTGGACACAGTCCATTTCTCACATGGGGCTCACAGCCTTAATCCCCATTTTACAGATGAGGTAACTGAGGCACAGAGAGGTGCCACAGAGCGGACCAATGGCAGAGCTGGGATTAGAACCCAGGTCCTTCTGACTTTCAGGCCCATGCTCGATCCACTAGGCCATGCTGCTTCTCAGATTGAGGCCTAATTGTGGCCAGAATGGAGCCAAGATGTTGACTCCATTTTCTGCCCTCTGTCAGGAGATAGTGGTTTCCCCTGGTCAGGCTGGACACTGCCAGGGTCCCTCTCTCCCCTCTTTGGGCTCAGGACTAAGATGGAAGTGGTCCCAGGATAATAATAATAATAACTGTGGTATCTGTTAAGCACTCACTATATGACAAGCAATGAACTAAGAGCAGAGGCAGTTACAAGATAATCAGGTCCCACATGGGGATTCCCATGTCAGAATCCCATCTGGAGCGTTTCCAGTACTCTACCAGTCTCGACTACGGGAGGGAGAGTCCAGCAGAGGCCTATCCAACCCATTCCTAGCTTGGGCAGTGGCTAGCGAGTGGAAGGGAATCTGCTACAAGTAAAAACTCACATGTGCTAGGCAGCAGCAGCATGAGAGAGAGTTGAGGGCGGAGACTCAAGTTCATTGCACAGAAGGAGGCAATGGTAAACTACTTCCGTATTTTACCAAGAAAACTCTATGGATACACAACCAGAACAATTGCAGATGGAGGTGGACCTCTCTGGGAAAGATGTGTCCATGGTATCGCTAAGGGTCGGAAACGACTCGACAGCATAAGACAAGACAAGACATGGGGATCACAGTCTAAGTAGGAGGGAGAAGAGGTATTGAAACCTCATTCTGCAGATGAAGGAACCAAGGCACAGAGAAGATAAGTAACTTCTCAAGGTCACACAGCAGGTAAGCGGCAGAATTAGGATTAGGACCCAGGTCCTCTGATTCCCAGGCCCATGACCTTTCCACTAGGTCATGTTGCTACTCTATGGATAAGGAAGGTTGAAGTTACACTAGCTAGGAACCACCTCACCTTAAAGCCACGCCCCTCCGCAATCACACCTTCTAAAAGCTCTGCCCCAAATTCTCACTCAAAATGAAAAGTTGCTCCCTGTAAGTGGCATTTAAGTGCTAACTTGTTACTTTTTTTTTTTATCTGTGTCCCTTTTCCTAACCTATATCCCCTCACCAGCCTGGTAGCTCCTTGTGGGCAGAGTTTGCCTTTAATTGAATTTTTCTTGGTATATTTGCAAGTACCTAATATAGTGTTCCACACATTGTAAGTGCTCAATTAATATTACTGATGATGATGATGATATTCACTGTAATATATACAAGTGACTCGTAAGAATTCCAATTCTCTACCTTGGCTTAAAAACGTGGGAAGGAATTAATTAAACTCTCAACAGGAATCAAGTAGGTCTAATATTTTGCAAAATGGATTCCTTAATAAAATTGTTTCAGTTTTTGCTTCTAAAAGTGTTTCGTTTTCTCACTGCCATTCATAATCCTATTTAATCATGTTTCTAAACTAGATGCTTTCTCTTCAGTACACAGCCTTTATTTTGATACTTCAAAGTTATTTAAATGCTACTCTACTATCTGTGGATTTTTTGTAAAAAAATTTTGTACTGATAAATTTTTATTGGAGAGGTGGTGAGAGAAGTAGCAAAATTACATGTAATTAGGTTCAAGGGAAGAAAGTAAATCAAATTTTAGCTCTCTCAGATTTAGCCAAATTCTTTATTTGAACCAAATAACAAAAACATAGTTTTTAATTTGTTCTCTCTCTCTCTCTCTCTCTCTCTCTCTCTCTCTCTCTCTCTCGCTACCTCCCACTCAGCACCCCATCCCTCTCTCCCTCCCTCTGTGTAGACAAACACACACTGCATGGAACCAATCCATAAAATCATGTTTAATTCAGACAGCATACTCTTCGTCTCTGCCCAGCTATGGAGTTTATCCGTTTCTTCCAATATGTTGAAGAAATTTTTTTAAAAAAACCCAGCACCTAAACAGATTAATCATTTAGGGAAATTTCAAAGCTTTGAGAAAACAGGGAGGGAAATAGAAACTGAAAAAAAGAACATACAAACTTCTTCGGTTACAAACTTCTCTTTTTCAGTTGCTATGCAGCATTTGCCTTCCAACAAAGACTTTGGCTTTTTTGCTTACTAACATTTCGTCATTCAAGTAGACACAGTGTGTTCAGACCAGAGATTCTCTCAAACAGCTCTCTCCTCAGGAGCACAATCTCAGATAACTATTAATTGGAAATAGACAAGCTTCGGAGCTTGCACATTTTTCTATCATGATATGAACGATTAGTCAACGGGGCAACCTGAAGGAGAAAATAACAAAGGGAGCTTCATCCTAATGCAGAATGCCCACTGCAACTTAGGCACTAGGCCTAAAGGGGGCGGGAAAAAAGAACATTTTTTTGGCAGATACTGTGGGGAAACCTCTCTGAGCTTTTGTGGCTGCTGCCTTTTCCAGCAGCTCTACGCCAGGGTTTCTGACCCTCTGAGGCTCCACTCATGTTTCTCAATGGAACATCATATCCAAAGCAAGGGTGGAGAGCTACCACCTATGAGCGTTTATTCTCTTTTAGAAATAGGCTTGGTGGGGGTTAAAATGGCTTGGTCATTAACCAACTGGCCAACATCGACTTATTCACAAGTGTATTTATAATAGGTCCTGTTGTCTCCTCCCTTTAACTGGAAGCTTTCATGAGGGCTGGGACCATGTTTGCACTCTAACATGGAAGCCCAAGGCCTAGGACAGATTGTTAATGAGGATGAAGAAAGATGACCTCTTCGTCAGAGTGTGGATATTTCTGACAATTACTCGTATAGTCAAGACAGAAGCAGCATGGCTTAGTGGATAGGGCATGGGCCTGCGAGTCAGAAGGTTATGGGTGGATACAAGCAATTCAGGTTGGACACTGTCCCTGTCCCACACAGGGCTTACAGTCTCAATCCCCATTTTATAGATGAGATAACTGAGACACAGAGAAGTGAAGTGACTTGTCCACGATCACACAGCAGACAAGTGGCAGAGCTGGGATTAGAATCCAGGTCCCTCTGACTCCCAAGTCCATACTTTATCCACTAAGCAACATGCTTCTCTAGAATAATTTTTAGAATTACAGTAGTTTAGAATCAATTCCAAATTGCAATTTTTGCAGTATTCGAGACCTGAGTTTCATCTTGAATTTTGTCATCTCCATTCATTAATGTATTCATTCATTTAACTACATTTAACAGGGTTCACTCTGAATGATACAGGGCACTGCTTTAGGTGCTGAGGGGATTAAAAAGAAATTCGAATAAGGACTCTGCCCTGTCCTTAGAAAATTCTACAATCCAACGGAAGGAGAGATAGGACAACACAAATAAATATAGGTAGGCATAATGTCCCCACTCAGGGTCGCACCTGGAGAGTATCCAATACTCTACCAATCTTGCCTATGGGAGGGAGAGTCAAGCAGAGACATTTCCATTCCTAGTTTGGGCAGTGGCTAGTCAGTGGAAAGCAAACTTCTACAAATCAAAACTCACCTGTGCTGGGCAGCAGTGGCTTGGGAGAGAGTCGAGGGCAGAGACTCAAGCTTAACTGTGCTGAAGGAGGTGGAGAAGAAGGAATAAACCATTTCTATATTTTCACCAAGAAAACTCTATGGATACACTACCAGAACAATTGCAAATGGAGGTGGGCTGTTCTGGGAGAGATGTGTCCATGGTGTCACTTTGGGTCAGAGATGGCTCAACAGCATAAGACAAGACAAGGCATAATGTGCAAGTAATAGATGTCTGATAGGGGAGGAATAGTTGTAACTCCACTCACATGGGATAACATGGGAAGGTTTCTTGGAGAATGCTGGCTTCGAGTAATGTTTGAAAGATGGAAGGCCAGAGGTTGACAAAGGTGGAGGGGAGAAGGTGCCCCTGCAGGGGAATGGATGAGAAGCAAGAACATCAGGTGGAAGGGACTCCTAACTGGATTATTTCAATTGGAGAGACAATCACAAACTAGGGAGTAGCAAGAATCTATCAGTGGAGAATTTTGAAGTATAATATTAGGCATTTTGGTTTTGACTTGATCTGCTTCAAAGGTAAGTTTCTTATTCTTCAAGTGCCATCATTTCCAACCCATAAAGACTCCATGGCCGCACCCTCTTCAGAACGTCCCATCTTCTGTCATAAAGTTGTTACGCTATGTGCATCCAGAGAGTTTTTTTTGGTATAGATAGGGAAGTGGTTTACCATTGTCTTCCTCCATGCAGTAAAAGCTTGAGTCTCTGCCATTGTCTTTGATCAATTTTTTGATCATCTGCCTTTGACCCTTTCCCATGCCTCTATTGCCCAGAACAGGTCAATAGACTTTGTCTGATCCTTCAGCTTAAACTTTACCTTAGGGGTAATCCTATATAATAATAATAACTGTGGCCTAGCTCTAAGCTTCATCAGTGAATGCAAACTCTCCTGCCAAGATAAGGTGTCTATGTCACATACGAGAAAGGTAAATTAGCCGGGTTCAAGTCCCAAACATTTCAAGAAAACATTCAAACCATCGGCATTGCGCTGAAATATCAAATAGAAATGTGATTTGGAAGTGTTTAAATTGACCTAATTTCCAAGTTTAGAAGACTACAGATGCAAAATCATTATTCTGAGCCTTCTTTCCCTACGAAGACATCAATACACACACAGACACACAATTTTTAAAAAAGCACAAAAAATTTTGGATTTGTGATCTCATGACTCCCAAAATAGTGATCCCAAGTTCCTTCAGAGATCTAGATTCTTTTCAGATCCAGGTCAAGGATGGCTCAAGGTTACATAGAGACTAGAAGGCATTAAGGTTCCATATTTGCATGTCCTTGAGCCAAAGGACTATACTGGTTTCTAAAAAAAACAAGCCCTGCAGCTTTCTAAATGGGCAGGTGAATGGCAGGGGTGGGGAGGCATCATTCAGCATTGAAATGCATTGTGAAAAATAAACATTGTTTTACCATTTTTTCCCAACATGGTATTATGATTAACCTCAGGATGAGCCAGTTTTCTCTGTCCTCTGATTCAAATCAACTCCAAGCTAGTGGTATGCCTAGTGCTTATATTGCAGTACAAAGTGACTGTGGTTATTGCTTTAAATCAGTTCTTCAAGGTACATTTTGCCGAGCTTAGATTGCTGCTGATTTTGTTAAACTTTCACCAGTTCAGATGTTTAAATATTAAGCTGAACCTAGGAAAGTCAATATTTTTTTATATTTTGTTTATTTTGCATGAAAAGGAAAACTCAGTATCCTTTTACCATTTCATAACTCAAAAACTAACATTTTAACAAACCATTTAAACTTGCTTAATTGCTAGTCATTAGAACAGATAGATGAGGGTGTAATAGTCCTGAGCCCAGAAAAAGAGTGTACTGTTTATTTACCCTTTCCCCTCCTCATGCCCTCCCCTTCACTACCACTTAGTCTCCTTGGACATCTGGGCTGTCTTAGCCACCCCCTCTGCTAACTTTGCTCCAATAATACACATCTCCCTTGCTATCAGAGTGGCAAAGTGCCATACTATATTTCCCACATGAAGAGCTATTCACTCCTGAGAAAACTCCAAGACACATCTGACCCACTCAATTGCTTTTAAGGATGCCCTGCACAAGCATTTTCCAGTCCCTTCATACACTGCCCTTGACACTTGTGTTTGGGCAAATATCACCAAACATTACAGAGTTACAAAACTGCCCTGTTCCATAACAGAAAAATCAAGAATGAACTTTTCTGGCTGTCATTTTTTTCTACTCAGTAACTATCTGAATGATCACTCCAGGTAAATAATAATAATTGTGGTATTTCTTAAGTGCTTACTATGTGCCATGCACTGTACTAAGCACCGGGGTGGGGTGGGGGAAACGTGGTTGGACACAGTCCCTGTGCTACATGGGGCTCACAGTCTCAATCCCCATTACATAGATGAGGTACCTGAGGCACAGAGAAGTGAAGTGACTTGCCCAGGGTCTCACAGTGGACAACTGGTGCAGCCAGGATCAGAATCTATGACCTCCTGAATCCCAAGCTTGTGTTCTATCACTACACCATGCTGCTTCCCCAATGTGACTCGGTTTCTCACCGAGACCATCTAAGCATCTTAAAGGGTCCCTGGTTGACTGTCAAAGACTGGACCAAAAGCACTAATTAGGGTTAGGGTTAGCTGACTCTTGTTGATGTAGTCTGCTACCTATAATTACAGTTCTAAGTGCTTCCCTTTCAACCACTTCCCAATCCAAATTCATTCATTCAATCGTATTTATTGAGTGCTTATTGTATGCAGAGCATTGTACTAAGCGCTTGGGAAGTACAAATCGGCAACAAATAGAGATGGGCTCTACAAATCAAAGACATCAGCAGGTAGAAACTGATTGAATTTGACTACCAAAGGGCTTAGGTGGCATTGATGATCATACCTACTAAAACTTTTGAAGTGCTTTATTTTATTTTATTTCAGTACACTTGAGGGAAATAATGAAGAGCAAATATTGTACCATGGGGAACGTGAGGCTGGAGAGATTAAATGAAGTACACCAGATCACTCAATCAGTGATAGTGCAAGGCTTAAACTTAGGCGTCTGGACTCTGTTTAGCATCCTTAGTTGTTCTAGCTGAAACTGCTGTCTCCCTCCATGCAGATCCTGCTGAGGCTGCTCTCCTGCTTGGCAGGATGGTCTCCATCTCTGACACAAAGCTGTCCCTCTGCGTTCCAGAAGTTCTTGGAAAAACGAGGGAAGTAGGGGGTGGGGGTGGTGGAGGACAAAGAGATGGAAAGGATTTTAGGGACAGAAAATGAAAACTCTCCACAGGTTTCCTGGAATCCCAGAGCCGGAAAAGTCTTCCAGAGATCCATTAAATCCAAACAGGTGACAACTGCCCATCCCATCCCATACAGGCAGGTATCACACTTGGGCCATGAGGGAGCTCCCCAAAGTCTGACCTCAGTCCCATCCTACCCATTCCTGCCCCCCCCAAATAATAATAAGGTAATAATAATAATAATAATGGCATTTGTTAAGCGCTTACTATGCGCCAAGCACTGTTCTAAGTGCTGGGGGTGGGATCCAAGGTAATCAGGTTGTCCCACATGGGGCTCACAGTCTTGATCCCCATTTTATAAATGAGGTAACTGAGGCACAGAGAAGTTAAGTGACTTGCCCAAAGTCACACAGCTAAGTGGCAGTCGGGATTAGAACCCATAACCTCTGACTCCCAAGCCAGTGCTCTTTCCACTGAACCACGCATGGGTCACGGATTCTAATCCCAGCTCTGCCACTTGCCTGCGGTATAGCCTTGGGCATGCCATTTCACTTCTCTGTGCCTCCATCATCTCATCTGTAAAGTGGGGGTGAATACTGTGAGCCCTTTGTGGAACAGGGACTGCATCCAACCGGATTTTCTTGGATCCACCCCAAAGCTCAGTACAGCACCTGGCATGTTGTAAGTGCCTAACAAATATGATAATTATTAGTTTTATCAGGTGGGAAAAGGAAGGTGGAAAGTAGAGAAGCAGCATGGCCTAGTGGCAAGAGCATGGACTTGGGAATCAGAGGACATGGATTCTAATGTTGACTCCGCCACTTGTCTGCTGTGTGATCTTGGGCAAGCCACTTCAATTCTCTGTGCCTCAGTCACCTCACCTGGAAAATGGGGATTGAGACAGTGAGCCCAAAGTGGGACAGGGACTGTGTCCAACCCAATTCACCTGTATCCATCCCAGCCACATTAGTACAGTGCCTGGCACATAGTAAGGGCTTAACAAATACCACAGTTATTATTATTATTATTATTGTCTGTCACGTGGCCTTGGGGAGTCACTTCACTTCTCTGTGCCTCAGTTACCTCAAATGGAAAATGGGGATTGAGACAGTGAGCCCGATGTGGAACAGGGACTGTGTCCAACCCAATTCACCTGTATCCAACCCAGCCACACTAGTACAGTGCTTGGCACATAGTAAGGGCTTAACAAATACCACCGTTATTATTATATTATTATTATTATTGTCTGCCATGTGGCCTTGGGGAAGTCACTTCACTTCTCTGTGTCTGTTACCTCAACTGGAAAATGGGGATTGAGACAGTGAGCCCGACGTGGGACAGGGACTGTGTCCAACCCAATTTGCCTGAATCTATCCCAGCCACATTAGTACAGTGCCTGGTGCATAGTAAGGGCTTAACAAATACTACAATTATTATTATTATTATCATTATGATTATTATTGTCTGAGCACAGACAATACCACTATTACTATTATTATTATTGTCTGCCATGTGGCCTTGGGCAAGTCACTTCACTTCTCTGTGCCTCAGTTACCGCAACTGGACTGTGAGCCCGCTGTTGGGTAGGGACCATTTCTATATGTTGCCAACTTGTACTTCCCAAGCGCTTAGTACAGTGCTCTGCAATCAATCAATCAATCGTATTTATTGAGCGCTTACTGTGTGCAGAGCACCGTACTAAGCGCTTGGGAAGTACAAGTTGGCAACATATAGAGACAGTCCCTACCCAACAGTGGGCTCACAGTCTAAAAGGGGGAGACAGAGAACAAAACCAAACATACTAACAAAATAAAATAAATAGAATAGCTATGTACAAGTAAAATAAATAGAGTAATAAATATGTACAAACATATATACATATACACTCTGCACACAGTAAGCGCTCAATAAATACGATTGAATGATTGTATGAACGGAAAATGGGGATTAAGACTGCGAGCGCATGTGGGACAGCCTGATTAGCTTGTCTCCGTCCCGGCGTTTAGTAGAGTGCTTGGCACATAGTGAGCGCTGAGCAAGTACCATCATCACTATTATAACGGAGGGGAGGAAGGGAAGAGGTGAAGGGACCATCCATGGATGGGTGGCCCTGCTGAGAGCTCACCTCCTCCAAGAGGCCTTCCCAGACTGAGCCCCTTCCTTCCTCTCCCCCTCTCCATCCCCTCATCTCACCTCCTTCCCTTCCCCACAGCACCTGTATATATGTTTGTACATATTTATTACTCTATTTATTTATTTATTTATTTTACTTGTACATATCTATTCTATTTATTTTATTTTGTTAGTATGTTTGGTTTTGTTCTCCGTCTCCCCCTTTTAGACTGTGAGCCCACTGTTGGGTAGGGACTGTCTCTATATGTTGCCAACTTGTACTTCCCAAGCTCTTAGCACAGTGCTCTGCACACAGTAAGCGCTCAATAAATACGATCGATTGACTGATTGATCCATCCCTGCCTCCTCCCGCTTCAGGCCTCATGGGCAGCCCCAGCTCCGGGTGCGCAGGGGAGCACTCGGGCTGGGCTGCGAGCAGGGGCAAGTAGCAGCACCGGTGCAGGAGCACCGGTGCAGCAGCGGCCTGCAGAGCAGCCGGGGGCAGGGCGGCGGCGCATGCGCTGGCGCTGGGGGCTGCGAAGAGCGCAGCACTTGCAGCAGTTGCAGCAGTTGCAGCACTTGCAGCGCAGGGGCGCAGACGGGACGCGGGGAAGCGGCGGAGCCATGGCCGGAGAGACCCAGCAGCCCGGGCTGAGCCACAGCTCGCCCAGCCCCGACAGAGTGGCGCTCAAAAAGGAGATCGGGCTGCTGAGCGCCTGTGCCATCATCATAGGTGAGAGGGGACCTCGCCAAGCGTCGGGTAGGGACCTTCCCGATATGTTGCCGACTTGTCCTTCCCAAACGCTTAGTCCACTGCCCTGCACCCAGTAAGCGCTCAATAAATACGATCGAACGAATGAAGGAGGCGGGGGCGTTCACCCAGCCCGGGGGAGGCTGGAAATCGTGCCCGGACTTGGCAGTCGGGAGGTCGTGGGTTCTAATCCCACTGCTGGGTGGCCTTGGTCAAGTCGCTCTACTTCTCTAGAGCACTGCTTCGCACGTAGTAAGCGCTTAACAAACGCCGTCGTTATTATTATTAGAGAAGCAGCGTGGTTCAGTGGAAAGAGTGCGGGCTTGGGAATCAGAGGTCGTGGGTGCCGACTCCGCCGCTTGTCAGCCGTGTGACTTTGGGCAAGTCACTTAACTTTTTCTGGGCCTCAGTTACCTCATCCGTAAAATGGGGATGAAGACTGTGAGCCCCACGTGGGACAACCTAATCACCTTGTATCCCCCCCAGAGCTTAGAACAGTGCTTTGCACACAGTAAGCGCTTAAGAAATATTATTATTTGTTAAATAAATTCTCTGGTCCCCAGTTACCTCATCTGGAAAATGGGGAATGAAACTGTGAGCCCCAGGTGGGACAGCGACCCGATTGGCTTCTATCCACCCCAGTGCTTAGTACAGTGCCTGGCACACAGTAAGCGTTTAACAAATACCATAATTATTTGGTAATAAAAATAACCCGACATGACGTCGGGGGGGCCAGGTGGGTTTCAGGTGTGTGACCTTGGGTAAGTCACTTAACTTCTCTACGCCTCAGTGAACTCATCTGTAAAATGGGGATTAAGACTGTGAGCCCCATGTGGAACAACCTGATTACCTCGTATCCCGTCCCCAGCAATTAGAACAGTGTTTGGCACATATTATTATTATTATTATTATTATTTCGCCTGCTCCCGGGGAGAGGGGTGGACACCCTGGACGGACCCCCTCCGGACCGGTCCTTGCATGGCCAGCATGCAGCGTGGTTTAGTGCCCGGGCTTGGGAGTCAGTGGACGTGGGTTCTAATTCCGCCTCCGCCACAGTCTGCTGTGCGATCTTGAGCAAGCCACTTAACTTCTCTGGGCCTCAGTTACCTCACCTGGAAAATGGGGATTAAACCTGTGAGCCCCACGTGGGACAACCTGATCATCTTGTATCTACCCCAGGGCTTGGCTCATAGTAAGCGCTTAACAAATACCAGCATCATTATTATTCTAATTATATCGTCCTCGACTGCACCTGTTCACGCGCCTCCCTCTCCCCCGCCCCGCGTCCGGAGCGTTTGGATTCCCCCCCGCTCCCTTTTTCTGAACCGGAGCCGGTTGACGGGAGAAGAAATAGATGAGCTGGGCAAAATTGCACTCCAGGGTCCTTAGGAGTCGCGAACTGCGGGATGTGGCTTGACATTACCAGGACCATTTCAGAACGGGGATTCGGAAAAGTGGGAAATTCTAATCGTTCAACGGGGGTACGCGGCAACTCCATCATCATCAATGGTATTTATTGAACGCCTGTTGTGTGCAGAGCACTGTCCTAAGCGCTCGGGAGAGTATACTACAACAGAGGTGGCAGTCACATTCCCTGCCCTCTGAGTTTACAGTGTAGAGAGCTTCAGTGAACTCGCAAAAGCGGAGCTAATTAGACTCAGCCCCGTAAAGAACAGAGACTGTCCTATCTGATTATCCTGCGCTTAGTACAGTACAAAATACCACAGTTACGGGAACCCAGAGTATGGGGTTGGCCAATTCGGGATGGAAAGAGGACCCAGCTCCCGCTGGGGAATTGTTCCTCTCCAGCCCTTCAGCAGCCCTTTCTGAGAACGTTTTTTAACTGGTCTAATCTCTGCGGTCTAGATCTGAAAAGTCAGAGGAGAAGTATTTCCAAGCACAATGCCTTTCCAAGATTAAAGACTGGCAAATCAGCTGTTAGAACCAAGACTCAGCCCCTGGGGGCCTTGATGCTAGAGATGGCTTTTGCCCCATTAAGGAGAACAGTGTCAGTGAAGGTCATCTGAACCAGATTCTCTAATGGTGATAGTGTGTTTGCAGCAAATAACAATGCCTTCCAAGTCCAAAAGCAATTCATTGCAATGGGTTCTGGAAAAGAAAAGAAAGGAGTTGTAATTTAATGGAGATTTAAAAAAAACAACAATGATTGTCACCCACTGCCAAATTTCGAGCATCTTATGTGATCCCAACAAAATAGTACAGACAGCAGCAGACCACACAACCTGGGGATCACTGAAAAAATCCCAAACTTTGGAGATCCAGCTTCTCTCCCTTTGGCAGTCAGAATTTTAAAATCCTACTCAAAATATTATCTTGAAATCTTGGAAAGAACAATTTTCAACGCTTGTATGGTGTTATGGTTGCAACCAATCCCTTTTCTACTTTTGCTCAGTTTGTTAGACTTCGAAACACATCCTGGCTTTGAGTTTCATGACTCCTGTTGTCCTCAGGTCCTGCCGATGGAACCGTCTCTGTCCACCCATCCCAATCACGTGAAGCTATCTTAGAATATGTTTCAAGAGACCTATCCCCTAAAAATTCTTAATAGGGAAAACTGCCTAGGAAGGAAACTAAAAGTTATGGGTACATCAGTGGAACCTGGAAATGACCGCACTCTAAATGGAAAAGTCTTGAAGAGGATTTTTCTGCAAATGTTGCAGGAATACTGCATCCTAGTAACAGTGTGGCATTTTGAATTGAGGAAAGGTGTGGACTTTTTGACTCCTGAGATTTTTTGACACAATGCCAGGCAAAGACTCATATCCATACCCAAAGGTAACACCTAATAGAGATAGGGAGAAGGTTGTGTTCCCAGGAATGACACTTGAAGAGTCTGCATGGACCTAGGAGTCATAAGGACCTGGGTTCTAATCCCAGCTCTGCCACTGGTCTGCTGGGTGACCTTGGGCAGGTCACATCACTTCTCTGGGCCTCAGTTCCCTCATCTGTAAAATGTGGACTAAGACAGCCCCATTTGGGACATGGACTGGATCCAACCTGATTAATTTTTACGTACCCTAGTGCTTGGTACAGTGCCTGGAACATAGTGCTTAACAAATAGCATAAAAAATAAAAATTAAAACAATCAAGCACAGAAGGTTATAGTCCCAAAAGCTAGAATCCAAATTATATACTGCTTTTTAAATCAGGAGGCGGGGAAGAAACAAATATGAAGGAGCTGAGACTCTAACAATGTGTGGGAGAAAGGAAACAGGATTTAGTAACTTTGCCTCTATTCATTGTATACCTGAAATGACCTGACCCAGAGACTGGAGCAAAATGCCCTACTTCTATTGATTTTGTTCATCTTCTCAGAGAACTTTTTTTTCCCTTTGTCTCTGTGTTCAGCAGGGTTTCTAGCACTTTCCCTACTGAAACAGTGGCCCTGTAAAAGGAGCTGACAGTCCCAAGGGGCAGCCAAAGGAGATATGGGCTAGCTGTGAAGCAGCAGCATCATGGCTGTGTGGAAGAAGATCTTAGAGTCTTTAAGGAAGCCTCTAAAGAAAGAGGAGAGACGGTTCTCAAGACCCCGGAACAAAGGGGACCTATTTGTTTCTAAAAAGAACAGCAAGAAAGATTAAAAAAGGTTTTTTACCCTAAATGGGTCCTCAGAACCGTGACAGGTGGAAGAACTTGACAGGGTAGCCGGAAAGGAGAACCCAGAGGTGAAAAGAGGTGAGTGAGTGCAGAACCCCACTTTCATGGAAGAAGTCTGGAGGGACAAATAGCCAGAAAGGAGAGAGCAGAGTTGACCACAGGAGGGGAATCTAATATGGAAATGGTAGAAAGAAAGAGCAGTGTGGGGAGGGAAGGTGAGTGAAAACATCAGAGAAGCAGATTATAGAGGACAGAACAATAGTCTGCTAGAAATAGAATTCATTTAACAGATGGAGTTGTGGAATTAAGAGTTCTCCCGGTTTCTCAAATCAGCTTCATTGCAATTACTGCTCTCTGCCTCGGTTTTTCCACCTGTGAAATGGGAGTGATGTTACGTTAAATCATACCATGTAAAGGATGTGAGGAATAAAGAACCATCAAGTGGGGCACTGAGGTTAGAGTCCCATAAGATAAATAGACTAGGGGGTGGGGGAGAGGAGGAATCATGTGAGGAAGGCTGACATAGTGAGTTGGGGAGCATTTAATAGAGTGTTCCGCACCCAATAAGCAATCAATACTCTTGACTGATTCTGTGAGTCAAGGTAGTAGTGACACTGGCAAGAGAGGCAGGAGAGGGAGCGTGATTGAGCAATGTCAGAGGAGGCACAGGTGAATTTGGGAATCTTTAACAGAGAGGTGAAAATGATAGTGGAATTCACTTTCTGAGAGCTGGATCCTTCTTGAACTACTGTACTTTATGTTAACCCAGATGCCTGGAATGGTAGCAAATGAGCTCTGTATGCTCCTCGCCCTTCCCCACTTTAGCCTTCATCCTCATTGCTAGAAGGGGTGGCGGTGGGGAAACCCAGAGATAGAGCTGCCAAATTTTGCCCTGTTGCATTGGCCTTCTAAGTTCCTCATTTGGGGGCATCCTGACCAAAGCTAATTCCAGTTTTCCCTATCCAACTCCATTTCCTCCAGAATTGCCAATAAATATGTTGTTTGGCCAATCAGAGCTACTCACACCACCAATCAATCAATGGTACTTATTAAGCTCTTACTATGTGCAGAGCCCTATAAGTGCTTGGGAGAATACAATGCAATAGAATTAATAGATAGTCTCCCTGCCCATAAGGAGCTTACAGTCTACCTTAACAGTCTGTGGGCTAGGGCTTACACCAAGACTATTTCTATCCTGCCAAGTGATATGGAAAATATTTGGAAAATCCGGTGTCTGGGGTCAGACTTCTTCCCTGGTGGCTTTGCAATCAACATATATAAAAAGCACAACATGCACCAAAGCCTAACATGGATCCTGCTTCCTTTTGCCAGGTAGCTGTATGCCATGTCATAGGTCCTACACTTTGTCCCCAAAGGCACTGCATTCATTCATTCATTCAATCGTATTTATTGAGCACTTATTGTGTGCAGAGCACTGTACTAAGCACTTGGGAAGTACAAGTTGGCAACATATAGAGACGGTCCCTACCCAACAGCAGGCTCACAGTCTGCATCTGATAAGGCATTTGTGGGGATGGGAATCGCCCTCCCTGGATGAAGGATGATCCAGGCAGGGGGTGGCAGAATCAGTCAAGGCTTCTAAGGCAGTGGAGCCAAGCTTAGAAAATGGCTGGAAAAGACATGGCAGAAATTTTCTGAAGGGCAGTGTGTCTCACTGTTAATCTGATCCTAATAAACAGGCTCTTTTTAAGCTATCGGGAGGGTTTTAGTTCCCTCTTGTCCGTTTCCAAGACACACTGCTTTGTGATTCATAAAAGTAATTAGTCATCAGAGCAGCTATTTTCCATCAGGTATTTAGTGAGCACTGCACTTGGAAGCAAAAAGTAAAGGACCGTAAGGTGTAGTAGGGTCACACCATCCCAAAGCAGAATCTCCCCCTCTCTTCTCTTGCTAATATTACCTTCCCATGATAATTTCGGTTCTGTTTCTCATAACTCCCAGTGAGCTCATGCTTTTGATAGACAACTACAGAGATCCCTCTCAAACTAAGCCTTTAGAGAAGAGGGTCTGAAAGGTTGAGTTAGGCTGCTTTAAAGGACACCTCTGCATGGAATCCGGATGTAATTTCAAAGGCTAAACACAAAAAACTTTCTGTTCCAACCCAAAACAAACACACACAAAAAGAGACCATTTCTTCATATCCTCAGCAGGGAACACTGGTAGTAGCTACAAATCTCTCTGGCAATCCATCTCCCCTACAGGATTTTGGAATGTGCCCCCAACCTTCAGAAGCAGGTCCCTCCGGCTTGAATGCAGTCACATACAATTAGAACCACCCGGATGTGTGTCTCGACTAACGATATCCTGCTCACATATTCAGTAGCCCTTAAAGCAGTTCTTCATTTCATGTGGACTTGTCATTTTTTTTCTTTTTTAAATGGATAGGTGGGGATCTTTCCTCATCTGTTTCCATTTCCAGTTAAATTAAATGTTCTATATAATGTACTATATATAAATACATTTTGGGGCAGGAATCCAGACTTTCATCATGCCAGTCTATTTAAACTGGGTCGTCTGACTAATTGAAAAGACAGATTTTTTTCATCCAGAAGGCATTGAAACATAGAGGATAATTTCGGATTGCTTTTAAGTCATTTTCCTTACTGCACAGTTTGAAACAGTCTTCCAAATTTTGGGTTCTCAGGACATTTGGTTGGTCAGTTGCTGAATATATCTCCTGGATAGCAATTTTCCTCAAATGTATATAACCAGACAGACTGCTATTCATTTGAACTATAGGTGGTGTATGCTATTCTCTCCATTGAATTAAGTATGCTTTTGGGAGCCTCGAATTTAAGCATTAGATTTTTCCCTTTGATTCTGGGCTGTACTGCCCATGTGAAACTAACTCAGCAGACACAGTGCTCTGTGTGAGTGCCAGCACATTCTGCTTTTGATCACTTAAAAAAAGGCAGCCCGTGTGACAAAAATTTTAAAACATTAACCTGGACAATACTCTTCCAAACACTGAAATAGTGAGCGTTATAATAATACGACACCAACTGAAGAAGTCTCGGTGACTGGGTTTCTTTCTCTTCAGAAGTCATGCAGCCCAGGGATACCCAGGGAGAAAAGTAGACAAGACTAAATTTACTTTATCATAATCCTTCAGGAAAACACTGTGTTAGGCTATTTGGATACACCTGGATCTCCAGGGGGAAAATGTCTGGAGAGATTTGGAAACAAGAATAGAAGTGAATGGAGAAATGGGGGAAAAAATCCATTACCTACTGTCTGAGTGTTCCAGACGAGCAGGTGAACCTCACTGCCTTGGCCCAGCCTTATAGAGAATTGCTCATCCAGCCCGCAATGAAAAACCTCTTGAATGCATTGATTTTTCAGGTTCGGGGAGTACAGGGTGTGAAGCTGGAGAGAGAAGCAAAACAGGCTGGCTAAAACTTTCAGTGGGCCAGCCTCTTTTTCCAGCTTCCCTGCAGGGCTGGTTTTGGTGATGGAGCCTCCCACTGAGAGCAATGGGTGAAGCTACTTATGACACTTCAGGACCAAGAGCCTAGGCTTACAAATTATTACAAAGCTAGTGGTGTGCCTGTGCCACTCGCACTTCTTGTTCCTGCCAGTTATGTTCTCACTGGGGTATTTAACACATCGAACAGGAAAATAAAGCAGGGTGAAGTCAGCGCAAAAGACTGTAAGCTCCTTGAAGGTAATAATAATAATAATTATGGTATTTGTTAAGTGCTTACTGTGTGCCAGGCACTGTACTAAACTCTGGGGTGGATATAAGGAAACCAGGCTGGAAACAGTCCCTGTCCCACAAGGGGCTCACAGTCTTACTCTCCATTTCACAAATGAGGGAACTGAGGCACAGAGAAGTGAAGTGATTTGCCCAAGGCCACACAGCAGACAAGTAATGGAGAGTGGGATTAGAACCCATGACCTTCTGACTCCCAGGCCCATGCTCTAGCCACTATGGGAGGGATTATGAACCAGGGATCATGACGACCAATTACGTTCCTTATTGACTCCCGTGCCCGTTGTCCTCACCAGCTGTTTCAGAAGTTTAATTGCCTCCTGAAATACTCTGTCTCCCTGCTCCCCACCCCAGTCTCTTGTCCCTAATGACCTGGCCTTGTTCCTTATTAATGAAATTGATTTCCCAAAAATCTCCCCTCTCGAGTCCCTCCCTCCTCATCCTGCCCCTTCTTTGACTCTCCCATTTTTTTCCAGCAGAATCTCAAGAGGAAATCACCCACCTCCTCTCAAAATCTTCCCACTCCACCTGTGCCTCTGACCCCATTCCTTTGGGCCCTATCAAAACATTTTCCCCATCTCTTCTTCCCTTCATAACCACCATCTTCAACTGTTCATTCTTCCCCAATACTTTCAAACATGCTTATGTATCCTCTATCCTAAAAAAACCCCTCCCTTGACCCATGGCTCCCTCCAGTCATCATCATCCCATCTCCTTCCTATCACTCCTCTCCAAACTTCTTGAGTCTACACCCCCTGCCTCCACTTCCCCTCCTCCAGTTCTTTCCTTGACCCTCTTCAATATGTCTTCCACCCCCTTCACTCCAAAGAAACTGCACTCTCAAAGTCCTACTTGCCAAATCTCAAGGCCTGAACTCCATGCTAATCCTCCTAAGCCTCTCAGCTACTTTCTACGCTGTGGTTCACTCCCTTCTCCTGGAAACGTTCTCTAACCTTGGCTTCACTGACACAGTCCTCTCCTGCTTCTCCTATTCCTTTGGCAACTCATTCTCAGTCTTTCACAGGCTCCTCTTCTGCCTCCCACCCCTAAACTGCAGAAGTCCCTCAAGGCTAAGTTCTGGGACCCCTTCTATTCTCCAACTACATCCACTCCCTTAGAGAATTTATTAGCTGCCATGGCTTCAACTACCATCTCTATGCAGATGATTTCCTAATTTGTGTCCCCAGGCCTGATCTTTCTCCTTCTTTGCAGTTTCATATTTCCTCCTGCTTTTAGAACATCTCTACTTGGATTTCCCTCCAACAACCTCCAACTAAAGATGTCCAATATAAAACTACTTCTCTTTCCACGCAAACCCTGTCCTCCACCCTGATTTTCCCATCACTTTAGACAGCACCGCCACACTCACTTGTCTCATAATCTTGTAACCTTGGCGTTATTCTCGATTCATCTCTCTCATTCCACCCTTGTATTTACTCTGTCACCAAATCTTGTCAGTTCTACCTTCACAACATTGCTAAAATCTACCCTTTCCTCTCCATCCAAATGGCTATTATGTTGATCCAAGCACTTATCCTATCCTGCTTTGACTACCGCATCAGCCTTCTTGCTGACTTTCATTCATTCAATCGTATTAAGTGCTTACTGTGTGCAGAGCACTGTATTAAATGCTTGGGAAAGAACAATAAACAGTGACCATCCCTGTCCACAACAAGCTCCCCTGCCTTCTGTCTCTCCCCACTCCAGGCCTGATCATTTTTCTGCAAAACCATTCAGACCTTATCTCTGCACTGCTCAAGAACCTCCAGTGGTTGCCCATCCACCTCAGCATCCAACAGACACATCCTACCATAGACTTTAAAACACTCAATCACCTTGCCCCCTTCTATCTTACCGCACTGAATTCCTACTATAATACAGCATGCTCATTTCACTCCTCTACTGCCAACCTGCTCATTGTACTGCAGTCTCATCTATCTTGCCTCTGACCCCTCACCCATGTCCTGCCTTTGGTTTGGAGTGACCTCCCCCTTCATATTCATTCAACTGTATTTATTGAGTGCTTGCTGTGTGCAAAGCACTGTACAAAGCATTTCATATCTAACAGATAATCACTCTCCCCACTTTCAAAGCCTTATTAGAATCACATCTCCTCCAAGAGGCCTTTTCCAACTAAGCCCTCATTTCCCTTATTAATATTAATAATAGCATTTATTAAGAGCTTATTGTGTGCAAAGCACTGTTCTAAGCACTGGGGAGGTTACAAGGTGATCAGGTTGTCCCACGGGGGGCTCACAGTCTTCATCCCCATTTTACAGATGAGGGAACTGAGGCCCAGAGAAGTGAAGTGACTTGCCCAAAGTCACACAGCTGGCAATTAGCAGAGCTGGGATTTGAACCCCTGACCTCGGACTCCAAAGCCCGTGCTCTTTCCACTGAGCCACGCTGCTTCTCTACTCACTCTCCCTTCTGCATCACCTTTGCACTTGGATTTGTGTTCTTTATTCACTCCACCCTCAGGCCCACAGCACTTATGTACATGTCTGTAATTTATTTTAATGTCTTTCTCCCCTTCTGGACTGTGAGCTCCTTGCAAGCAGGGAACACGTCTACCAATACTGTTATATTGTACTCTCCTAAGCACTTAATACAGTACTCTGCACCCAGTAAGTGCCCAAATATGATTGATTGATCCCAAGCACTTAGTACAGTGCTCTGCGCAAAGTGCTCAATAAATACTATTGATTTTGTTGTAGCATCATAACTCAGCAGGTGGTTGGCTTGCTAGTCACTTCATTCTTCTTGGGGAAAGCAGCATGGCCTAGTGGAAAGAGTGTATGCCTTGGAGTTGTAGAACTTGGATTCTAATCCCAGCTCTGTCACTTCTCTGCTGTGTGACCTTGGGCAAGTCACTTCACTTCTCTGTGCCTGAGCTGCCTCTTCTGTAAAATGGGGATTAAGACTGAGTCCCATGTGGGACATGGACTGCTTCCAACCTTATTAGCATATAGCCTTAGAACAGTGCTTTGCACATAGTAAGCACTTAACAAATAACATAATTATTATCTACCCAAGAGCTAAATAGTAAGCACTGGCACATAGTAGGCACTTAACAAATACCATTTAAAAAATGCTATTCTTCACTCCCTGTTCTGACCAGTTATTTCTTGGGATTCCTGCTGAGCCTGTTCAACTTGTGCAATATCCTAGGTGGCTCTTTGATCAGAGACCTTCACCACTGAAGTGAATTCTACTTTCCAAGTGCTTAGTACAGTGGTCTGCACACAGTAAGCTCTCAATAAATACAATTGAATGAATGAATGAATGAATGCATGAAGTCCTTCAGCTATTCTTCTAGAGTCCAGGTTTTCTGATTCTTGGAATGGTGCTCTTTCCTCTAGACCAACCTCAGGGCTAAGGCTGCTCTAATCAAATCCCTCCAGACTGCAAGTTCATTGTGGGCAGGTAACATGTCTACCAACTCTGTCATATTGTACTCTCCCAAGAGCTGAGTACAGTGCGTTACTCCATTTTTTTAATGGTATATGCTCACCATGTGCCCAGCACTGTACTAAGTACTGGGGAAGATAAAAGCTAATCAGGTTGAACACAGTCCTTGTCCCACATGGAGATCACAGTCTTAATCCCCATTTTACAGATGAAGTAACTGAGGCACAGAGAAGTTAAGTGACTTGTCACACAGCAGAAAAGTGGGGCATCCTGGATTAGAATCCAGGTCCTTCTGACTCCCAGGACCATGCTGCATCCACTAGGCCATGCTACTTCTTATTGATCCATGGAAGCAATACTCTCAAACTTGAAAGGCACAAAGACAGGTGGAGTCCCCAGGAACATAAAATCTCATGTAGCTATATGATGCAAAAGAAATGGCAGTCATGCCCAGACTTGCAATACTAGGCCATGCAACTTATTAATTCGGGAATAACCATCAGAAAGCTTGCTGCCCCCCATTTACCAGGGTTTTGAAAGGTCCATTCCCTGGGAAAAACAAAAAACAAAAAAAGAAAGATACCCCATGCGGTAGAATCAGATTCAGAGCCTTTAAACACTAATTACCCCGGTTTTTTTGGCCAAACTGAACGTTAAAAAAGGAAGAAAGCAGGAGATTTTACATTCCATCATACCCCATGCGGTAGAATCAGATTCAGAGCCTTTAAACACTAATTACCCCGTTTTTTTTGGCCAAACTGAACGTTAAAAAAGGAAGAAAGCAGGAGATTTTACATTCCATCAACCCCTTTGCCTTCCAATTCAGCTGCTTGATTGCTGCTATGGAAGAGACACTGCCGGGGGGAGGGAGGGAGATGCAGGGAAAGAGCCATAATAAAAGAATTCACCTTAATATGTATTGAACGATGTGAGCATCCTGCCCACCTGGGAGAAAGGGCATTAATGAAACACTAGACTCACCCTTGCTAGAGATTCTTAGCTGTTAGCTCAGATCAAGTCTGGTTGTCCCTTAAGGAAACCAAGAGGGTTACTTAAAAATAATAATTGTATTTCTTAAATGCTTACTATGTGCCAAGCCCTGGAGTAGAAACAAGAGCTCACGTGGGGCTTTCAGTCTAAATATGAGGGAGAACAGACGTTGAATCTCCATTTTACAGATTAGGAAACTGAGGCCCAGGGAAGTTAAGTGACTTGCCCAGGGTCATACAACAGGCAATATGCAGAGCTGAGATTAGAACCCTGGTTCTCTGTCTCACGGGGCAGTGCTCTTTCCTCTAGGTCACTGTGCTTCTCGTTAGACTCTGAAGAATGGCAGGGTATGGCTGACAGAAGTTTCAAACCCAATTTAATGGAGTCATCCCAAGCTCCATGCTGTTTACTAGTGTAGTGTAATTTGGTTTCCTTTGAGGTTATAACCTTTCCCACAGGGCAGGGACTGTGGTTGTTTGGGGGTTTTTTAACCTTACACTCCACAGTGTCATTTGGTCAGGCAATAGTCTATTAGTGAGCGGCCTTCCTTTGTTTTAGTTCTCACTCTGCAGGTAGGGCAATGCCCGCTGGGGCTGAGCCATCAGTGGGAAAGGGCCTGGCTGAGGAACTCTTAGGGCAGTTGTCTAGCTAGGTGGACAGGACAGGCCAGAATCCTGAAAAATAGCCGGACAGCAAAAACAGTGAACACCTTGGTAGCTAACAAAACAACTATCTGCAGGCCTGCTGTGGTCACTTTGGCTGAAAGTGAGACTTGCTTGTCAAAACCTATGCGGTCACCGCACACAGTAACCACTCAGTAAATGCCAGTGACTGATTAATGTACTGTATATGTGTTGCGCCCCTGCCCCAGAAAGGAAGTGACTGGCAGGGATGGGAGAGCATGAAGCCGGGCAAACCAGTGTCACTACAATGAATCAGTAAGCACAGTCTCTCGGTCATGAGGCTGAGGCTCATCCTCCATTCTCGGTGGAAGACGCCATCGTTGTCAACCAAGCAGCCTCTGTAGATAAAGCACTTTGAGAAGCAACGAGGTAGGAATGGCCCATGGCTCCACTCCCAAGGAGGTCACAGTACTGGGGAGTACACTGGGACAAGGTGCCAAGAACCTTGGGCTCCTCCTCTGTCCCCATTTCTTAGCAGTCTTCAAGGAATTACCCTGCAACACAATTCTGCAAAGCTTTGTCCTTGCCTAGCCCCAGTTGGGGAAACTTCATTTCCTGTAAGACCGCACTACCTGTGAAAGTTCTACATCCTGTCAAAGAATGGCCAGTTGAAAAGAGCATGGGCCTGGAGATCAGAGGACCTGGGTTCTAATTCTGGCTCTGCCACTTGCCTGCTGTGTGACTTGCCTGCTGTGTGACTGCTCAGTGCCTCAGTTTTCTTATCTGTAAAATGGGAACTAACTACACGTTCTTCCCCCTACTTAATGGCACTTATTGAGCACTTATTGTGTGCACAGCACTGTACTAAGTGCTTGAGAGAGTACAAAACAACAGAGTTGGTAGACTTTTTCCCAGCTCACAAAGAGGTTTCAGTCTAGATGTGGAAAAATTATGGATATGTATTTGTCCTGTGGGGCTGAGAATGGGATGAATAACAAGTACTTAAAGGGGTATAGATCCAAATGCATAGACAACACCGAAGGGGGAGAGAGTAAGGGAAACGAGGATTTAGGGAAGGCCTCTTGGAAGAGATGTGATTTAATAAGGCTTTGAAGGTTGGGGGAGTGGTGGACTGTCCAATATGAAGGGGAAGGGAGTTCCAGGCCAAAGGGAGAATCATCATCAGTCGTATTTATTGAGCGCTTACTGTGTGCAGAGCACTGTACTGAGCGCTTGGGAAGTACAAGTTGGTAACATATAGAGACAGTCCCTACCCAGCAGTGGGCTCACAGTCTAAAAGGGCGAGACAGAGAACAAAACCAAACATACTAACAAAATAAAATAAATAGAATAGATATGTACAAGTAAAATAAATAAATAGAGTAATAGATATGTACAAACATATATACATATATACAGGTGCTGTGGGGAAGGGAAGGAGGTAAGATGGGGGGATGGAGAGGGGGACGAGGGGGAGGAGAGGGAGAATATGGGCAAGGGGTTTGTCACTGATACAGACAAGTTCGAGGGACAGTGAGTAGAGTGGTGTTGAGTGAAGTGAGCATGCTGGGTTGTAGTAAGAAAGGATCTATGTAAAGGAGGAGGGACTGAGCAGATAGAGTGCTTTAAAGCTAAAAGTATGGAGTTTCTGTTTGAAGAGGTGGATGGACAACCACTGGATGTTCTAGAGTGGGTAGACCTGAATTGAAGTTTGTTTCAGAAAAATGATCTGAACAGCAGAGGGTAGTAGGTAGTTTTCTCATCTGTAAAATGAGGATTAAGATCTACTCTCTCTTCCTCAGACTGTGAGCCCCATCTGGGACAGATACTGTGTCCAACCTGATTATCTTGTATCTACCCCAGCACTTAGTACAGTGCTCGGCACAAAGTAAGAGTTAAAACAAGTATCATTAAGGAAAAAAAGAATGACCTGGAATGGGAAGAGTCAGGAGGTGAGGAGGTCAGTGAGGAGTCAGATGAAGTAATCAAGGTGGAATAGGATAAGTGCTTGAATCAGCATAATAGCAGTTTAAATGGAGAGGAAAGAGCAGATTTTAGTAGTGCTGTGAAGGTAAAACTTACTGGATTTGGTGACAGATGGAATATGTGGGTTGAATGAGAGATGAGTCAAAGATAATGCGAAGGTTACAGGTTTGTGAGGTGGAGGATAGTGGTGTTGTCTTCAGTGATGGGAAAAACAGGGGAGGACAGGGTTTGAGTGGGATGATGAAGAGTTCTGTTCTGGAAATGTTTTAGACTTTGAGCCCAGATAGGACAAGGGCTGTATCTGGGCTGATTATCTTGTATTTCTCCAGTGCCTAGTACAGTGATTGGCACCTAAAAAGTCCTTAACAAATACAACAATTATTATTATCATTATTAGGAGAGTTTGCACCGAATTTCACTGGCATCATGAAATGGAGATTTGAGTAAGTATTCCGTTAGTTCAAATCATCTAAGAAAACAAGCAAGCTATTTGATGGAAAGAGGGATTTGGGACCTGTTTCTCGAGACCACTATAGAGTCCATATCCACTGAATAATAATTCAGTTTTTCCTATTTAGAGACAGGAATGGAGTGGTCCAAGCTAAGCCTATGGGGGGTGGAAAATGTGTCTCAGATTTGTCAGCAAGTTCAATGGAGTGAAGCTTAAAATGTTTGGTGATGTGCCAACTAATTCATTCATTCTCTGAGCAACATACCTCTGAGATCTAAAGTGGGTTAGGCAAAGGGGGATCGACGGGCATGGGGAAGAAAATTCAGCTTTAATTAGAGATTCCTAGCAGGAGGCCTGCAAACACACCAAGCCACTGAATACTACAGTTTTTCCTAATTGAATCTTCTCACCCACAGCAAGCAATGTTGTTTGAGTACTCACTGCTGGATTCTGAATTTGGCTACTGTTGTTCTGGGGAGGGCAGGAGAATTCAGCACCCTCTGTACCTTTATCTTTCATCTATGGAAAAATGAAGAATATACTTTTTGTAACAGGGAGTAAAGTGCAGGTGATGGTGAGTTCATCAGCTAAGTCACTTATTGTGGAATATGGACACTCCTTCTCCCACAGTCTGGGACTGACTGGAAGTATGGGCTTAGAGTATCACAGTTGCTAGTGTAATCCTGGTGGTAAAGAAAGAACAACTTGGAGAGCTGATTTTTTATGGTATTTGTTAAACACTTACTATGTGCTAGGCACAGTTCTAAGCACTGAGGTAGATACAAGGTAATCAGTCCACGTCCCACAGAGTGCTCACATTTATAATCCCCATTTTACATATGAGGTAACTGAGGTACAGAGAAATGAAGTGACTTACCCAAGGTCACACAAAAGACAAGTGGCTGAGCCGGGACTAGAATCCATGTCCTTCTGATTCCTTTCTGACTGTCAGGCCCATGCTCTATCCACTAGGTTATGCTGCTGCTTTTCTGATACAGTAATTAAGGCCTAGGAAACAACTCAGTAAAATAGAGCACTGGGTTAATCAGAATCACTTCCTTTCCCCTTCAGTGAACCAGATTGACTGACACCTGGCATTTCACACCCATGCTAATTTTGGAATAGAGACAAACTCAATTTTGCTAATGCTTTAAATAGTAACATAACTGTATAATATACTAGGCAAGGCAATCAAACACAGGGCTGTTGAAGTCTGTAGATGGCCCAGCAGTAGGGTGACCTATGCTTTGGACTGGCTGGCACCGTCTGTAAATTCAGGCTTTCTGGGCACCCCAATCCCTAATGTCTCAGGTTCCTGCTTGAAGTGTTTTTGGGAAATGTAGTTCTAGAACATCTGGATTCTGTGAGCATGAAATTCTCATGGGAAACACTAGCAGGCAATAAGAACCCACCTTGATGGGGGAGAAGAGTGTTGCAGTCACATGGCATGGCAGCATATGCTAGAGGAGTAAACTTTTGGTTGCTTATTTTAGGTTTCTGATAACGGTATCTACAACAGAACCTAGGGGACACGTGTAAGGGTATCATGCTGCTTTTTTTTTTCCAACCTTCCTTCTAGACTGTAAGCCCCATCAGCTTCATTTATTCATTCATCCAATCATATTTATTGAGTGCTTACTGTATGCAGAGCACTGTACTAAGTAATTGGGAGAATACACTATGCGTGCAAATACCTTGCCACCTCCTACCTCACCTCACTACTCTCCTACTACAATGCAGCCCACACACTTCACTTTTCTAATGCCAACTCACTGTGCCTCGGTCTTGTCTATCTCAGCGCCGAACTCTCACGCACATCCTGCCTCTGTCCTAGAATGTCCTCCCTCTTCATATCCCACAGACAACTACTCTTCCCCTCTTCAAAGCCTTATTGAAGGCACATCTCCTCTAAGACCTTCCCTGACTAGCCCTCTATTCCACTTCTTCCACTCCCTTCTATCTTGCTCTGACTTGTTCCCTCTCCTCATCCCCACTCCCAGCCCGACAGCACTTATGTACATATCTGTAATTTATTTATATTAGTGTGATAAAACCCACAATAGTTATGTGACTGAATACCAATGTAAAAATATACAAGTAATAAAAATATTATGAATTAGATTTTTATATGTACATATATAAATAGTTAATTTTCATAGGATTATCTTTCACACCCCATTCAGCAAAAAAAGATGAACGGTCTATAGCTCTGTTGTTAATTAGTATTAAACAGAGAATAACTGAAATGGACTTTACTCTCTCTACTCAATCACAATATATCAAAGGTTGAGGGGCAGGAGAACCCGACCCACAACCAAAATACCTGTGCATTTTTCCAAATGGATTCTGGAGGCAAATGTATCAGTAGTTAATCACCCCTATAGTTCAGATTCCCGAAGCAGCTGGAAAATCTGTTCATTCCTTTTCAGTCATCCAGAATTCGGCAAACAGAAAGAACATCAGTATCAAAGGAATAAGAGGAAATTAAGAGGCAAGTGGGGTTGGGAAGTTATTTGAGTGATGATAACAGAGGTCAGCGCTTGGCACATAGTAAGCACTTAACAAATACCATCATTATTTATTTATTAAATTGCGAAATTTCTGGGCCCACCCAAAGTAAAAAGTACCAGGCAGCCTTAAAGGTATTCAGAACAAGACCAGCCAGATATTGAGGGGTAAGACTAGATGATCCTGGTGCTTTGTGTCACTGAGGAGGAGATCTGTATCAGTGCCCTTTGATAAAGTCATCGTTCTCAGTGATGGATGTTTCTTAGGGATGGCAAAGTGTAGACAGGGGAGATTAGTTATTTTAACCCACTCTGAATGGGGACAGTTTTTCCTCTGATTCCAACAGTTACAGGGTTACACGTGGGAAGAAGACCAAATAGAGAGGGGTGGGGAATGTGGAATCACAGTTCTCAGATGCAAAGTCGGGCCAGTTGGGAGATGCCTGAGGAAACTTCAACCCAATGTCTCCCAGGGAGGGATCTGGTCTGGTCACCATCGGCCTGGGATGTCACCTGGCATAACTGTGCCCTAGCCACTGAGCTGATCTCGCAGGATGGGAGGGGGTAGAAAGAAAGTTCCCCAAGCTTCCATGCATGAAGTAAGGTGTCCTGGGTATTTTTCACTAATTCAGTGTCCACATAGAACAAAGTTGCTACTTAAAGCATTCCAAAGGAAATTTCAATCAATCAGTGGTATTTATTGAGCCAAGTGCTAAGCACTATTCCCAACACTTGAAAGAGTGCAACAGATGCTAATGATTGAGTGCATTAAAGCACTAAATCACCTTGCCCCCTCCTACCTCAGCTTGCTATTCTCCTACTCCAATCCAGCATGCACACTTCTCTCCTCTAATGCTAAATTTCTCACTGTACCTCGATCTCGTCTATCTCACCGCCAACAGGGACAATTACTCTCCCTGCCTACAAAAAGTCTTATTGAAGGCACATCTCCTTTCTTTTCTTCCACTCTCTTCTATGTCTTCCTGACTTGCTCCCTTTATTCATCCCCACATCCCAGCCCCACAATACTTAACGTGTAATTTATTTATATTAATGTCTGTCTCTCCCTCTAGACTGTAAACTCACTGTGGGCAGGGAATGTGTTATATTTTGTATTGCACTCTCCCAAGTGCTAGTATAGTGCTCTGCACACAGTAAGCTCTCAATAAATATGATTGGCTGACGGACTACATACATATTCCCTGCTCTTGAGGAATTTAATGCTACATAATTTCAGTACTCTGTACAGTGTATTGATTTTATTGGCAGAAACAACATGTACATGCTTCAAGCACTGTAGAATATTTTGGCAAGAACTGACAATCACTTAACAGTTCATGATTGAGAGACTCTTAATGATTGCACGGCAATAGAGTGTGAAAGAGTATTAAATGAAGTATTATTTCCCATAGGAAATAATATTAAGTGCACTGATGCATTCCCAAGATTCAAAAAATTGACCAAAACCATATAAAATATTCAAAATTTGATAAAATACACAATAGTTCTGTGACTGAATACCAATGTAAAAGTATACCAGTAATAAAAATTATGAATTAGATTTTTATGTGTACTTATATAAATAGTTAATTTTCATAGGATTATCTTTCACACCCCATTCAGTAAAAAAAGAAGAATGGTGTATAGCTTTGTCATTAATTAGTATTAAACAGAGAATAACTGAAATGGGCTTTAATCTCTCTACTCAGTCACAATACGTCAAAGGTTGAGGGGCAGGAGAAGAGATGTAGGGTGTGTTCTATGAGGCCAAGGTAAACTTTACAGGGTTGCAAAGCCAGAGTGCAGTTTTGAAGTGAGAAAGGGCTAAATGAAATAGTGGCATTAATATGCACTAAGTGCTACAAGAAAAGTGTTATAAGAGGAGATACAAGTGAGGCATAGGCTTGGCTGTCGCTGGACAACTTACCACTGACCACGTGAATTACGGTGACCAGCACAACCCTGGTGTGTGAGAGCATCACCCTATGAGCAAGCCATGTGGGGGAAATGAATAGTGGTCTTTGACTGAAGACTGAAGTGTCAGTGACTTCTTTGGCATGAAATCCTGTTTCATCAGTCATTCAATTCATAGTAACTGAAAACTGAAATGTGTATACTACAAGCTACAGCTTAAGAAAATGATTGACAAACTTCTCTACATCAGTAAACGGGTTTTCAAAACTTTGAGTAAAAGAAAACATTTTAATGTAAAAAATGCATTTTGTTTCAGTTTGGATTATTACATTGATTGGCCTCTTTAATGTTATATTCAAGATGTACATGCAAAAATGTATGTATGCATATATATACATACATATTCCCACACTCTGATTAGGAAACATTTTTAATTTATATCTGAGCCATGGTGCTGCTACTACTGCTGTATTGCACTAAGCCCCGCAGATCCCAGAGACAACCCTGCCTGACTTCTCTTACATCATATTTCCCATTTCCTGTTTATTCTGCCCCCTGTTCCCATGCCTTGTTTCCAATGCAGAAGTGTGTCATTGTGTACTTTTGAGAAGCACTGTGGCCTAGTGGAAAGAGCATGGGGCTGGGCATCAGAAGATCTGGGTTCTAATCCTGGCTCCACTGTGTACCTGTTGGGAGACCTTGGACAAGTCACTTAATTCCTCTATGCCTCAGTTCCCTCCTCTGCAAAAATGGGGATTCAATACTTATTCTCCCAACTTTGACTGTGAGCCCCATGTGGGACCTGATTATCTTGAATCTACCCCAGCACTTAGTATAGTGGATGGCGCATGGTAAGCTGCTTACTAAATACCACAATTATTATTGTCATTATTACTCTTGGGGTTCTCTGAGTAGTCAAAATGATGCAATAATTGCAGCAAAAGTTAGGGCAACATGGAAAGGAGAATAATTCACTCAACCCTGCCTTCCTGGAATTTTCAGTTTTGAAAGTATTTATTGCTTCCCTGGGCTTGAGCATGCCCATCCCATTACTCTCTAAGGATATTGCACATGTATCCCTTGGTGTAGAATGAGGCTTTGCTAATCATTTGCCTTATACCTTCTGATGTGGTAGTATTTATTGAGTACCCACTGGGTGCAATGCACTGTACTAAGAGCTTGGAAAAGTACAAAACAAGCAAGTATTCTCTGCTCACAAGGGGCTTACATTCTAATGGAGAAGACTGACATAAAAGTATTTACAAACAGAGTAATTGAAATAGAGTGTACATTTGAATAGACAGAGCATTTAGATGTCAGAAGTAGGAGGAGGGCAAGGAACCACATTCATGCTGAGTCCCATGACATTCATTCCTACTGCTTCCAGGAGCACAGGTGATGTGTTATCTGGGGTGAAGGCCAGGGCTGAAAGCCAGAAAATATGGACCTTGTGGCCAAGTCAAGCCAAGTGCTTAATACAGTGCTTTGCGTACAGTAAACACTCAATAAATATGATTGAATTCAAAACTTTTACCTTCTCTGCCTCACTTTCCTCAGCTGTGTCATACACAGTCAGCACCCAATAAATATGATTGATTGAATGAGTGAATATATTAAGCACCTACCATTGCACAGGTGTGTATGGAGATCTGTAAATACCAGCTTCCTAGACTCTTATTAGCTTTGTCTAAAACAGGCAGTACCGAGGTTGACAATCACATAGATGATGACTTACATACAGCCTGCTAAATATTTCCAATCAAGAGACACCATCAGAGTAAGAACCTGGCAGGAATTTGCAACAGCTGAGGTGGCTTCTCCCACTGCAGTTGGCTGCTTTTTTTAGTGTAAAAGCGAAAATCATTTCCTCCTCACTAGACAGGATTGCTGCCCACCCAGTGAGTTTTCTAGCTAGGCGGTCCTCCTCGGCCAAGCTCTCTGGTTAATGCTCTCTCAAGCATGCTTGAATTACCATCCTCAACATTCAGTTTCCTTTCCACTTCTAGCTTCTTTCAGATGCAATTTTCATAGCAATTCTGAGGTTGGCAGGAAGGTAAGAGAGTGGAGAGAGAAGAGGCAGAAAATATACTGCCAAATTGGGCAGAGTGGCTATTTTCTGGCTTGAGAGTTATTTCCTCATAGATTATGGTTGGAACTACTCAGAGGCAGTTCACGGAGGGATTTGGAAGAATTAATTTTAAGTTTATTCTCTTCCGCGGAAGATAATGTGACTAAAAAGATTTCCAATTTCTGGAAATCATCTTCATTTTCAGGTTTCCTGCCTTTTCCCCAGGGCAGAACACAGGACTGTGAGTCAAGAGGCAAGGTATATAATACTGTCTCTGCTACTTGTCTGCTGTGTGACTAAGGGCAAGTCACTTAACTTCTCTGTGCCTCACTCATCTATAAAAGTGAGAGTAAATACCTGTTCTCCCTCTCCCTTTGATTGGATATCTCACTTACCACAGGAAGTATGTCTGATCTGATTGAATTGTATCTACCTCAATGCTACCTGCCAGTCTCATCTCCATAACATCACCAAGATCTGCCCTGTCCTTTCCATCCAAATCGCTACCTTGCTGGTTCAATCTCTCATCCTATCCCTGCTGGATTACTGCATCAGCCTCATTTCTGATCTCCCATCATCCTGTCTCTCCCCACTTCAGTCTATACTCCACTCTGCTCACTGGATTATCTTTGTACAGAAATGCTCTGGGCATGTCACTCCCCTCCTCAAAAATCTCCAGTGGTTGCCTGTCAACCTATGAATCAAGGAAAAAGTCCTCACTCTAAGCTTCAAGGCTCTCCGTCACCTCGCCCCCTCTTACCTCACCTCCCTTCTCTCCTACAGCCCAGCCCGCACCCTCCCCTCCTCTGCCGCTAACCTCCTCACTGTGCCTCGTTCTTGCCTGTCCCACCGTCGATCCCTGGCCCATGTCCTTCCCCTGGTCTGGAATGCCCTCCTTCCACGCATCCACCAAAATAGCTCTGTTCCTCCCTTCAAAGCCCTACTGAGAGCTCACCTCCTCCAGGAGGCCTTCCCAGACTGAACTCCCTTTTTCCTCTCCTCCTCCCCATCCCCGCACCCTACCTCCTTCCTCTCCCCACAGCACTTGTATATATTTGTACAGATTTATTACTCTATTTTACCTGTACATATTTACTATTCTATTTATTTTGTTAACGATGTACATATAGCTATAATTCTATTTATTATTCTGATGGTTTTGACACCTGTCTACATGTTTTGTTTTGTTGTCTATCTCCCCCTTCTAGACTGTGAACCCGTTGTTGGGTAGGTACCGTCTCTATATGTTGCCGACTTGTACTTCCCAAGTACAGTGCTCTGCACACAGTAAGCGCTCAATAGATACGATTGAATGAATGAATGAATGAATGGACTAAAATACCACTATCATTATTATTTGAAAGGACACTCCACTCCTCTAATGCCAACCTGCTCGCTGCACCTCAATTTCACCTCTCTCACGGCTGATACCTCACCCACATCCTGCCTCTGGCCAGGAACACCCCCACTTTTCACATCTGACAGATTCTCCACCTTTACTCTTCCCCCACTTTCATTCTCCCCATCTTCAAAGTCTTATTTAAAGCACATCTCCTCCAAGAGGACTTCCCCAACCTAAACCCTCATTTCCTCCCCTCCCACTCCCTTCTACGTTGCCTTTGCACTATGATTTGCATCCTTCATTCACTCCTCGCTCAGCCTCATAGCACTAATGTATCTATCCATTATTTATTTACAATAATGTCCATCTCCCCCTCTAGACTGTAAGCTCACTGTGGGCAGGGAGTGTGTCTACCAACTCTGTTACATTGTACTCTTCCAAGCCCTTAGTACAGTGTTCTGCACACAGAAAGCCCTCAAATACACCTAATTGAGTAAATGACAGTGACCTGGTAAAATGGAGTGACACACCAGGATAGAGGACCCTAGGAAGGAGGAAGACCCTCCAGGAGTCCTGCTTATGACTCCCAGAACAAGTTAAATGACCTGAGAAAGGAGAAGCCACTTACTGGACCTGAACAATAGCCCTTTCACCCATCTCCTGGAGTGTAATAATCTCCATTAGGCCAAACATCCTCTTGTAACAAAGGAGTAACTGGATGTGAATAATCTAAAGATCTGAGAGACTCTCACTGGACTGAGGAATTCAATTACCATATTTACTCACACAATTTCTCCTCTGTCCTCCAATTTTTGAAGCTAAAATTAAAGATGTTTGGGTAAACAGAGATAACGGCTTGCTCCAGGGTAGCAAGAAGATAAGGGTCAGAGCCTGCTCATGATGCAAATATAGGTTAGTGCTGGGGAGTAAGTTTCTTCCCTGAGGCATGTTAAAGAAGGGAGAGGGGTTAATTCATTAAGTGCCTGTTATATCCCGAGCTTGGGAGAGTGCAATAGAAGAGACAAAGACTCTGGTGCCGCCTTATCTTCCTCTTCCTTCTCCTTTCCTTTCCTTTCCTGTTTTTTGTCCTCTTTTTTCTCCTGCTTCCCTTATTACTACATTTAATTGTTATATGGCCCCATGTAGTAGCCCCTCTCCTGTTTTGTGTTGCAACAGTGGGACAAACAAGGGAGTAAATGCAGAAACCTGGAACTCCTTTCCCTTCAAAGCCCAGCCTGAAGGGGACTGATCATCGAGGGAAGTCTACAACAATTCTGGGAGCTCATTTCCAAAATAGCAAACTATTTTGTGGATATCCAAGACTAATAGTGGTGGCGTAAGTGCTCTGCCGTTTGACTGACTGACTGGAGTAGAATTATTTTTTAAAGAGCCTGCTGGGTGTGAAGCCCTGTACTAAGTGATGAGGAAAAAACCCAGGGACTCACAATCCATCAATTGTAATTATTGAGAGTTAACTGTATACGGAGCACTGTACTGACCATTTGGAAGGGTACACTATAACTTAGTTGAGAAACAATGTGGCAAAGAGCGTGGGCCAGAAAATCATAATGAACTGGGTTCTACTCTGGGCTCTGCTATTTGTTGTGATATAATAATAAAAATAATAATAATGATGATGATGGCATTTAAGTGCTTACTATGTGCCAAGCACTGTTCTAAGTGCTGGGGGAGATACAGGGTAATAAGGTTGTCCCACGTGGGGCTCACACTTTTAATCCCCATTTTCCAGATGAGGTAACTGAGGCACAGAGAAGTTAAGTGACTTGCCCAAGGTCACACAGCAGACAAGTGGCAGATCCGGGATTAGAACCCACATCCTCTGACTCCCAAGCCCGTGCTCTTTCCACTAAGCCACGTTGCTTCTGATCTTGGGGAAGTTACTTAACTTCTCTGTCTGTTACCTCATCTGTAATATGGGGATTAAGACTTCGAGCCCCATGTGGGACAAGGGACTGTGTCCAACCTGATTACCTTACATCTACCCCAGCACTTAGAACCGATCCTGGCATTTGGTAAGCACTTAACAAATACCATAAAAAAACCCAGTGTTGGTAGATATGTTCCCTGCCCACAATGAGACTTAGAGTCTAGAAGAATAATTTAAGAATAAGAGGAGGAGAGGTTTGGTGACAGACCTGTAAGGAAAGATGAAAACTATTAAAATATAAGAACAACCTAAGAATGATAATAATAATGGTATTTAAGTGCTTACTATGTGTCAAGCACTGTTCTAGGCGCTGGGGTAGATAGCAGGCTAATCAGGTTGGACATAGTCCCTGTCCCACACAGGGATCTCAGTCTTAATCCCCATTTTACAGATGAGGGAATGGAGGCACAGAGAAATTAAATGACTTGCCCAAGGTCGCTCAGCAGGCAAGTGGCGGAGCCCAGATTAGAACCCATGTCATTCTGATTCCCAGGCCTGTGCTCTATTCACTAGCTAATGCTGCTTCCCTGGACTAAAAGACAAAGCTCAGGGAACTGAGGGTCCAGCAGTAAAGGGGACCGGCCAGTTGGGAACCTCATGGTGTTGTCATCCAGAACCTGGTCTGGTCCAAGCCTTCCCAGTATTCATGCTGCTGGAGCTTGAATCCCTTGGAGTCTTATAAATGTAGGACATGTCTGACGAGAAGGCCCGGGGGTGGCGGACAAGAGGGATTACCTGGGCTTTTGTTCAGCAGTTTGGTGGGACGAGCTCACTGAGCTCTTCAGCAAGAACCAGACTAGAAGCTGGGTCAACTAATCTCTCAGTACTGCCCTCAATCAGCAGCAGGGAGCTGAGGACAAGCAGTTCCATGTTCCCAGACTACTACTGCAGTCACAGTAGTAGTAATTGCATTTATTGAGAAGCCATGAAGCGCTGTGGAAGGTACAGCAGATCATTTCCATACCAGGTAGGTGTAGGAGATGCAGGGAAAGTGAGACTTAGACCCCCATCTTCCATGTATCCTGTAACTCCTACAACCTCCCTCATTGTCTGGAGAGAGAGTCAGGGACTGCTCTCATATGTGTCCAACCTGATTATCTGGTATCTATTCCCACACTTCCCCTCTCAGGGTCACACTTCCCCTCTCAGGCTATGGGAGGGAGAGTCAAGCAGAGGCATATCCATTCCATTCCTAGCTTGGGCAGTGGTTAGCAAGTGGAAGGCGATCTGCTACAAGTCAAAACTCATCTGTGCTGGGCAGCAGTGGCATGGGAGAGACTAAAGTTTACTGTGCAGAAAAAGGCAATGGTAAACCACTTCGTATTTTTACCAAGAAAACTCTATGGATGCACTATCTGAACGATTGCAGGTGGAGGTGGGGCGTTCTTGGAGAGGTGTCCATGGTGTTGCTATGGGTCGGTGATGACTTCACAGCATAAGACAAAAGTGCTGAACAAATACCAGTTAGTGCTTCATCTTCTCTGTCCATAACTCCAGGTTCTTCAGAATTTCTAGGCTCTGATAAACAGCAGTCGAGTCTTCCCAAATCCAAGAGCTATAGTGCTGAAGGAACTCTAGAGTTCATCTTACCCATCTCCCTTATAATAATAATAATGGTATTTATTAAGAGCTTACTATGTGCATGGGCATGCTCATCATTTTCTAAATAATAATAATAATAATGGCATTTATCATTTTTCATTCAGTCGTATTTATTGAGCGCTTACTGTGTGCAGAGCACTGTACTAAGTGCTTGGGAAGTACAAGTTGGCAACATATAGAGATGGTCTCTACCCAACAGCGGGCTCACAGTCTAGAAGGGGGAGACAGACAACAAAACAAAACATATTAACAAAATAAAATAAATATGTACAAGTAAAATAGAGTAATAAATATGTACTAACATATATACATCTATACAGGTGCTGTGGAGAGGGGAAGGAGGTAAGGCGGGGGGAATGGAGAGGAGGGGGAGAGGAAAGAGGGGGCTCAGTCTGGGAAGGCATCCTGGAGGAGGTGAGCTCTCAGTAGGGCTTTGAAGGGAGGAAGAGAGCTAGCTTGGCGGATGTGCGGAGGGAGGGCATTCCAGGCCAGGGGGAGGATGTGGGCTGGGGGTCGACGGCGGAATAGGCGAGAACAAGGCACAGTGAGGAGGTTAGCGGCAGAGGAGCGGAGGGTGCGGGCTGGGCTGTAGAAGGAAAGAAGGGAGGTGAGGTAGGAGGGGGAGAGGTGATGGAGAGCCTTGAAGCTGAGATTGAGGAGTTTTTGCCTGATGCGTAGGTTGATTGGTAGCCACTGGATATTTTTGAGGAGGGGAGTATCATGCCCAGAGCATTTCTCCACAGAGATGATCCAGGCAGTGGCGTGAAGTATAGATTGAAGTGGGGAGAGACAGGAGGATGCACTTACTACATGCAAAGCACTGTTCTAAGCACTGGGGACATTACAAGGTGATCAGGTTGTCCCACAGGGGGCTCGAAGTCTTAATCCCCATTTTACAGATGAGGTAACTGAGACCCAAAGAAGTTACGTGACATGCCCAAAGTCACACAGCTGACAATTGGCGGAGCTGGGATTTGAACCCATGACCTCTGACTCCAAAGCCCAGGCTCTTTCCACTGAGCCATTCTGCGGGCCAAAATCTTAATAATAATTGTGTTCTTTGTTAAGCACTTTGTGCCAAGCATTAGTGGTATTTATTGAGAAACGATTGTGTTTAATACTGTCCTAAGGATTTGGAAGAATATATTCAAAGCAAAAGACATGGTTCCTGCTCTTAAGGGGCTTGCAATCTAATGGGGAAGACAGACAAACATAAACTTTTCTCAGAGGGAGCAGGAGGAAGCGCCATGATATGACAAAGTATGATATAAAGAATGTGTCGCTGGTTAAATAAGTAAATGTACAAATGAGAATACATAGGTTACAAGGGCTTTGAAGATGGCGAGATCTGTGGTCTGGGAGATTTGAAGGATGAGAGAACCCCAAGCAGAGGGAACAGAATGAATTGAGAACAAGGAACAGTTGAGAACGAGGAGTTGAGAACAAGGAACAGTGAGAAGGTGAGCTGTGGAAGACACAAAGAGTATGTACTGAAGAGTTGTTGTTAAAGATGTGGTAGAGAAGCATCACGGCTCAGTGGAAAGAGCACAGGCTTTGGAGTCAGGGGTCATGGGTTCAAATCCCGGCTCTGCTAATTGTCAGCCGTGTGACTTTGGGCAAGTCACTTAACTTCTCCGTGCCTCAGTTTCCTCATCTGTAAAATGGGGATTAAGACTGTGAGCCCCCCGTGGGACAACCTGATCTCCTTGTACCCTTCCCAGCACTTAGAACAGTGTTTTGCACATAATAAGCACTTAATAAATGTCATTATTATTATTATTATTATTATTATTATTAAAGATGGAGAGACCTGGTGGAGAGCCTTGAAGCAGTGTGGCTCAGTGGAAAGAGCACGGGCTTTGGAGTCAGAGGTCATGGGTTTGAATCCCGGCTCCGCCACATGTCTGCTGTGTGACCTTGGCCAAGTCACTTAACTTCTCTGAGCCTCAGTTACCTCATCTGCAAAATGGGGATTAAGACTGAGAGCCCCAAGTGGAACAACCTGATCACCTTGTATCCCCCTCAGCGCTTAGAGGAAAATAGTTATTGGAGGTTTTTGAGGAGTAGAGAGACCTGTGTGAAGCAATGTTTAAGGAAGATGAGCTGGACAGTAGGTATATTATAGATTAAAGTGAAGAGAGGCTGTGAGTCCAGTCAGGAGACTCATACAGCAGTCTAGTTTTGGGGGCAGACTATGCAGTTACCTACTATGCTATTCAACTTGGGGCTTTTCTTCTCTTTCTGACTTTCACGTGTCATCTCTTCATTCAACTGCTTTCTGCTTCCCTTCCTTTGGCCTAGGACCCCAAAATGACATGAAACAGCCCTGGTTATACCCAGCTATACTTTCTTCTGTGGTACCATGTCCTCTTTTTTTTCCTCTGTGGCCATGAAGACTAACTGATTAGTGTTCTCATGAAAACCTTTCCCAGTTCTTAAGTGAAACAGAATTACACTTAAATGGCAGAATGCCCATCAGACTGTTGTTTTTTTTTACTGAGGACTTTGAGAATCTAGACCAATTTAACTCTTCAAAGGTTATAGTCCAAGGGAAACTTTTGTTCTTATCAGTCAATACATTAATCATATTTATTGAGCACTTATTGTATGTAGAGCACTGTACTAAGCATTTGGGGGAGTACAGTATAACAAAACTGATGGACATGTTCCCTGCCCACAAGGAATCTAAAGTCTAGACGGGGAGACAGACAGTAAAATAAATTATGGATATGTACAAAAGTCTCATAGTCACCATTCACACAGAGGGAATCCAGTAACATTGTCAGTGAGAGCAGTGTCATTCCACCATTCCATTGTTGGAATGGGGTAGTAGATAAACTCTGTTTCTAGCTTTGACCCTTGGACCAATTTCTAAGCCGGTTGAATTCTTTTCATTCTAACTGCCAAACACAACCCCCAGTAGCATGGCTAAACACTTGAGGGATGTGGCCATTCTAATACCTCTAGGAAAAGTCATTCCCAGTTCTGCAGCAAAAGAGAGGAGGAATCTTCCTATTTGGACCCCCTTGGAACCCAAGAGCAGAATTTGATGTTTAAATTTAGGCCCCAACACCAGATACTCATGTACCTGCTATGCTATTGAATCTGTGATATCCTTCCATTATTTCTGCTTATATCTATCAATCAGTGGCATTTATTGAGTGCTTACTGCATGCGGAGCACTGAACTGGAAGAGTACAGTACAAAAGAGTAGGTAAACCCAATCCCTTACCACAAGGAACATACAGACCATACAGGGAGACAGGCATTAAATTATAGATGGATACGTATGTAAGTGCTGTAGGCTTGAGGTGAAAATCAAATTGTTTCAAGGGTACAGACCCAAGTGGCTAAGTGATGCAGAAGGGAGGGTAAATAGGGGAGTAATGGCCTAGTCCGGGAAGGCCTCTTGGAGAAGACGTGATTTTAGCAGGGCTTTAAAATGAGGAGAATGGTCTGTCAGATATGACTGGGGGGGGGGGAGTTCTAGGTCCAAGGAAGGACATGGGCAAGGGGTCAGGGGCAAGAAAGATGAAATGGAAATGCAAAGAGTAGGTTGGTACTAGAGAAGTGAAGGGTACAGGGTTGGTTGTAGTAAGAGATTAGTGAAGTGAGGTAGGATGGGGAGAATTGGTTAAGTGCCTTAAAGCCAGTGAAAAGGAGTCTCTGATGAGGGGTTGGATGGGCAACCTTTGGAAGTTTTTGAGCATATGGGAGATTTGGACTCAGCTGTTTTTTAGAAAAATGATCTGAGCATCGGAGGGACATATGGACTAGAGTGGGGAGATACAGGGTGGTCAGCAAGGAGACTGATGAGATGGTCAAGGCAAGATATGGTAAGTACTTTGGTCAGCCTGATACCAGTTTGGATAGAGAGAAAGGTGGATTCTAAAAATGCTGTGAAGGTAGAATGGGCAGGATTTCATGATCGACTGAATAGGCAGTTTCAATGAGAGAAATGAATCAAGGATAATGCCAGGGTTATGGACCTGTGAGGCAACAGTGATTTTGTCTACAATTATGGGAAAGTCTTCGGGAGAACAAGGTTTGAGTGGGAATATAGGAGTTCTGTTTTGGACATGTTAAGTTTGAGGTAACACCGGGACATCCAAGTAGAGGTGTCCTGGAAGCAGGATGAAATATAAGATTGCAGAGGAGAAAAATCAGGCCTAGAGATGTAAGTTTGAGAGTCTTCCACAAAATTGAAGCCATGGAAGTGAATGAATTCTCCAAGGAAGTAAGTGTAGATGGATAATAGAAGAGGACCCAGAACTGAGCCTTGAGGGAACCACACAGAGAATGAGAGGCAGAGGACATGATGGTGAAAGACACTGAGAAGAAGCTACCAGAAAGATAGGAGAATTATGAGAAGACGGTGTCAGTGAAGTCAAAGTTAGACTGTAAGCTCGTTATGGGCAGGGAACACATCTACCAATGCTGTTGTTTTGTTCTCTCCTGAGCACATAGTACAATGCTCTGCACACAGTAAGCATTTGATAAATACCACTGATGATAAAATATTGTTTACAGGAGAAGGACTTGATCCACAGTGTAGAAGGCAGCTAAGAGGTCAAGGAGGTTTAGGATAGAGTAGAGGCCATTGGATTTGGCAAGAAGGAGGTTATTGATGACCTTAGGGAGTGACGTTTTTGTGGAGTGAAGGGAATGGAAGCCAAATTGCAGGTGGTCAAGGAGGGAATTGGAGGAGGGGAAGTAGAGGCAGCAGGTGTAAATTCACTCAAGGAGGATAGAAACGAGCGCTCTTCTCTTTCCCTCCATCCACCAATGAGATGGTTTCCAAATATCTTTGCATAAACTATCTTCCTCTCACTGTGCAACTGTGCAGCACCCTTAATTCTGAATAGACAACTGTCGCTATCTCTGGGTTTAAGAAGTGTCCAGTATGCAGAGAAGTTGACTCCGTCATCAGTAATAACTTAATACCAACAGGGTCCAGAGAACTTTGTAATAGTTGCTTGGGTGAATCCATTAAGAGTAGAAGCTACAGTCCCTGCCCTTAAAGAGCTTAGAATCAAATAATAATAATAACAATTATTATTATGGTATTTAAGTGCTTACTGTATGCCAGACACTGTACTAAGCGCTGGAATGGGTACAAGCAAATTGGGTTGGACACAGTTCCTGTCCCACATGGGACACACAGTCTCGATCCCCATTTTACAGATGAGGTAACTGAGGCACAGAGAAGTTAAGGGTCTTGCCCCAGGTCACACAGCAGACAAGTGGCAGAGCTGGGATTAGAACCCATGACCTTCTGACTCTTAGACTCATGCCCTTTCCAGTACAGCAAGCTGCTTCTCCAATGCAAAAGACGCAGGGCCGACCAAAATTAAATATCTAAGGAGAAACAAGTGCCGTTCTAAGCACTAGGGTAGATACAAGTTCCTCAAGTTGGAAACGGTCCCTGTCCGTCATAGGGATCACAGTCTGAGTATCCTAGTCTTGAGGAAAACAGGTATTTAATTCCCATTTAACAGATGAGGAAACATTGAACAGAGAAGCTAAGTGACTTGTCCAGTGTCACATAGCAAGAAATGGGCAGAGCTAGGATTAGAATCCAGGTCCTTTGACTCCCAGGCCTTGACTCTTTCCATTAGGTCACACTGCTTCATTCAATCGTATTTATTGAGTGCTTACTGTGTGCAGAGCACTGTACTAAGCGCTTGGGAAGTACAAGTTGGCAACATATAGAGACGGTCCCTACCCAACAGTGGACTCACGGTCTAGAAGGCTTCTATATATATTTCTCCAGGGCATGAAGCACACAATTATTCAGTATTCAGGACCAATCCAATTTTTAAAGATCGCTAAGGATGACGATTCCAAACCCTCCTTATTAGCCTGTCCTAATATTTAATTATCCTTCAATCAGGAAGTTCTTCAATATGTCTACCTGAATACTCTCTTGCTGCAGTGTCATCTCCATTTCTTGTTCTTTGGTTCCTAATGGCTATGGAAAACAACTGATCAATGACTTCCTCATACCATCCCTCCCTGAATAGTTAAAGGCAATAATTAAGTCTCCATACAGGCTTCTAGACTACACAATTATAATTTACTTTTCTTGTTTTACCTGTTTTCCAACACTTGCATCATTATTATTGTTCATCCCTGTGTTCTTTTTAATTTTTTGCATCCTTTTTAGAGGGAGGTGACCCCAGTTGGTTACATCCCACTCAAAGCTATCTAGGGGACCCAAGATTTCCATTTAGGATGAGTGTTGAAATTCCTCTCCTTGGTAATAATGAAAAAGCCGGGGTATTGCCTCATTCAAAATGTGGGAGTAAGATTGCTGGGGAAACTGTGGTAGCAATAATAATAATAATTGTGGTGTTTATGCGCTTACGATGTACCAAGCACCGTATTAAGTGCTTGAGTCAATACAAGATAATCAGATTGTCCACAGTCCCACATGGGGCTCACAATCCAAGGAGGAGGGAGAACAAACATTGAATCCCCATTTTACAGATGAGGAAACTGAGGCACAGAGAAGTTAAGTGACTTGCCCAAGGTAACACACCATAGGCAAGTGACAGAGCTGGGATTAGAACCCAGGTCCTCTGACTCCCAGGAAAGATTGAAAAACTGTGACTGTTGCTGTCCTTCCTAAGAGCTGTGGGATTGAGTGCTTCCACCCCAAGCCAGTCTTTGCATTACAACCTACTCAGGTCAAATATGTTCATTAGTCAGGATTCCCCAAATGAAACACAGGTTAAAAGTAAGAACCCCCTCATGTCCCTTCACCTCAAGCCCAGGAACTTTGCATGGAAGTCCCATCTGAATGAACTTGCCAAGGATTGCTTGTGCTGAGTTTAGGTTGTACCACAGTGAGGAGGTCTGGGGAGAGCGGGCAAACTGCTCTAGATTTTAGAAGGAAAGAAAGTCCCTTCTCCTGCAGATGAGTGTGGGAGACCCACCGAATATTAACACGAGCTCAAAGGAAACTCCCTTTGCCAACTTTCAGGCTCTCTCCAAACTCCTGAGTTCTGAACGAACCCAACTAGAGACAATTGGCTTCCAACTTCATTTCGTCTTGGCAAAACCACAGCCTCCTGTTAGCAAGAGAAAGGGCTTTAAAAGGCTTAAAGAAAAGAGTTCAAAGGATTTTTTGGAGATCAAACACCAATTTACCCAGCATTTGAAGAGTCAGATGTAAATAAATCAGAAAAGTTCAGATTCCGTTTCACACACAGGTGTTGGGGCAGAGATGCCAGATGTGGCATTTTCACTTTCTTTGGAAGATGCCGGAAGGACTTGGCTGAGTTGATAGTCTTTTCTGCATTTTATCTTAACATTAATATATTTACCTGTGCCTCCTGAAGTGGGATTAGCCAAAGGCAACATTTCTTTATAAATTTCCAATTTGTGCTTGAAGTCAAGAAATTATAACATCCTAATTTTCCCAGGCCTCAGTGTCTCCTTCTGTAAAATGGCAACCCCACCTCTCCTTTAATACCAGTAACATCATCTTTTCAGCACTCTGTTTCAGTATGGTACAAGGATAGAAAGAGATGCAGTACTATTTCAAAAACATTTAATGCTTTGGGAGGGGGCGGAATTGTACTTTTCAGTAGTTATGTCTATTTTTCCTTTACATTCAAAGACACATTGATGATGAAAATCACCAGTGAGAGCAAGGGGCGGGGGGGCGGGGGCTGATAAGGCCAGTGTGGAACTTGTTGTCCTAGCCACATTGTGCATGCAAAAAACGTTGTTCTCTGTTGTGTTGTCAGGCATAATGTTTGCAGTATTGGACATGACCTGCACTTTTTTTTTTTAGGAAATGATTGGGGCAGCAGAGTGAATTATGGGTGGGAGTGGAGAGAAACAGGAGGCAGGGAAGTTAAAGAGGAAGCTGTTGCACTAATCAAAGAGGGATATGATATGTACTTGGATCAGCATGGGAGCAGTTCTGATGGAGAGGAAGGAATCAGTTATTGAGATGTTGTGAAGCTAGAACCAATAGGTCTTGTAACAGACTGAATATGTGGGTTGAATGAGAGAGATGAGTTGATAATGCTAAGGTTGTCGATTTGTGAGACAGGGAAGATGGTGGTGTTGTCTACAGTGATGGGAAAATGAGTGGGAAGATAGGGTTTAAGTGAAAGGTTGAAAAGTTCTGCTTTGAGGTTGTCAAATCTGAGCTGTTGCTGTGACATCTAGGTAGAGATGTTTCTAAGGCAGAAAACTACTGAGAAAGAGATTAGATCTAGAGAGGTAAAGATGGTAGCTGAGTCCATGGGAGCACCCAGAACTGAGCCTTGAGGGACCCCTATAGAGGGTGGGAGGCAGAGGAGGAGCTGGCGAAAGACACAGAGAAGGAGCAGCCAGAGATAGAAAGAGACCTGAAAGTGGTCAGTGTCAGTGAAGCCAAGGTTAGATGTTTCCCGGAAAAGGGTGTGAGCCACAGTATCAAAGGTAGGTGAGAGGTCAAGTAGGATTATGAAGGAGTAGAGGTGTTTGGATTTGGCTAGAAAGATGTCATTGGTTAGGTAATTTTCCATGAAGTGAAGGGGTAAGAAGCTAGGTTGAAGGATGTCAAGGAGAGATTTGAAAGAGAAATTTTAGAACAGGGACCATGTTTAATTCCCAACTGTGTATTCTTTCCCAGAATGCAGTACAGTGTTCCACACACAGTAAGCACTTTTTAAATAGTATTACTACAAATAGAAGAAATAGAGACAGTGGGTCTAAATACGTTTCTCAAGAAGTTTGGAAAAGAATGGTAGGAGGCGAATGGGACAATAACTAGATTGTGCCATGGGGTCTTAAAAGGCCTTTCTTTTCTTAAGGGGATAGATGGAAATGTTAGAAATCAGTGTGGAAATTGCCATTGGAGAGTTTATAGCAAATAATGCAGGTTTCTACCCACAGTGGGTACTCAATAAATACTATTGATTGATTGGATTATTTGTTTCATTTATATTCCCATCTCAGGATATAGTAGGTCATTGGCTTTTGTTCAATATAAATTTATACTCACCCCATTTATTTTACTTGTATGTATTAACTATTCTATTTACTTTGTTAATAATGTGCATATAGCTATAATTCTATTTGTTCTGATGATTTTGACACCTGTCTACATATTTTGTTTTGTTGTCTGTCTCCCCTTCTAGACTGTGAGCCCGTTATTGGTTAGGGATCTTCTCCATATGTTGCCAACTTGTACTTCCCAAGCCTTAGTTCAGTGCTCTGCACATAGTAAGCACTCAGTAAATACAACTGAATCAATGAATAGTACCCATTTTTTTTGAAGGGGAAAGAGGTATGATTAAGATGGAGTTTTAGGGATAGAGGGTTATATGATTTCTGTCCCTTGCCTTTTTTTAAATGTATTTGTTCAACTACAGGACAGTCCTGGGAGTCAGAAGGTCATGGGTTATAATTCTGGCTCCACCACTTGTCTGCTGTGTGACCTTGGGCAAGTCACTTCACTTCCATTCCACACATTGACTGTGTCCAACCTGATTATCTTGTGTCTACACCAGTGCTTAGTAATAATAATAATTGTAGCATTTGTTAAAATGCTTACTATGTGTCAGGCACTGTACTAAGCACTGGAGTGGAAACACGCAAATCAGGTTGTCCACAGTCCCTGTCCCACATGGGTCTTACAGTCTTAACCTCCATTTTACAGTTGAGGCAACTGAGGCCCAGAAACACTAAATGACTTGCCCAAAATCACACAGCAGACAAGTGGCAGAGCTGAGATTAGGACCCAAGTCCTCTGAATCCCAAGCCCCTGCTCTTTCCACTAGGCAGTGCTTGGGTTGACCATATTTGTGCCCCAAATGGTTTGGCCAGGTACAGAATAACAACTAACAGGCTAGATTGAAATCTTGCTGCAATCCAAAATTGAGATAAATGGAGATTGACCACGTGCCTCTGGAGAAGACTAGCTACCAAATTGGCTGAATATAAATCTCCGCTAGCATTCATTCACCATAATAAAATCACATTAGATGTCACTTTTTCTGGCATCATTTTTTATGGCATGTAAGTGCTTGCTATGTGCCTAGCACTTTACTAAGCACTGGGGTAGACATAAGCTAATCACATTGGACACAGTCCCTGGCCCACATGCGGCTCACAGTCTTAATCTCAGTTTTACAGATGAGGTAACTGAGACACATGGAACTGAAGTGACTTGCCCAAGGTCACACAGCAGACAAGTGGTGAGGTGGAATTAGAACCCATGACTTTCTGTCTCCCAGGCCTGTGCTCAATCCGCTACGCCATGCTGCTTCAGGAATATCACTGATTAATTGATTGGCATCCCTTTCCTGGATGCCAATCAATTAATCAGTGATATTCCTGTTCACATCCTAGCCTGCTCATGCTGTTTCCAGGTCTTACTCCCTGGAGCTCAATGGGGCTGTAACCAGCCTGCCTGGGAAGTGTGCTTTTCAGCCCTTCTTCCCAACAATGTCCAATATTGCTCACCGAGAATACAGCATTTTATTATAAACTCCTCCAAGCCAGAGACTGGATCCTTTACTTTTCTGGTCGCTACAAGAGCCTAGTATAGTGCTCTGTGCACACTAGGCGTTCAAATAAATACCGTTGCTTGAATGAATAAAAGTTGCCGGAATGGATGCACTTGTTTCCTCCATTCCTGCCCTGATTTACTGCCCAGAGACTTCAAACTGGGACTGGGCTGGAAGCCAGTCAGCCTTTGAGGGACAGGGCCTTGGGCCCGGTGAGCCGGGCATTGGGGGGAAACAGCCACCAGCTTCCCTGCCTTGTCTTCTGTTCTGTCCCAAGTTAGTCAGAATCTCTGAAAGGATGTCAGAAGGGCAGAGAGCAGGCAGGTCACAGATCTGGAGTGGGACAGAGGCAAAGCCACTCAATCTCCTACCCAGAGGTATTCCTTCCTGCCAGACCTCAGAGAAGAACAGTGAGAGGAAGGTGCTACTGCAACCTTTAACTACTGCTTTTCTCATGAAACTGGGAATCCTTTGGGGTGGGAAAGAAGAGGAAAATGGAGGCCAGATTGGAGTTGTTTGGGTCTTCAGGGTCCCTTCCCCCAGCATTACTGAGGGAGCCCATTAATGACTGAACAGGCTCAGCAGCAATCTAGAACAAGCTAACTGGAAGGCAGAGGAGGAACTGTGGAGTGGGAATAGGCAGCCCCTCAGTTAATTGGAGAAATTCCCTAGGGATAACTAACCTGAGCAGGCTCAAGTCACCTCTTTTCAGTCTTTTGCAGTCTCTCTTGCTCCCTCTCACTTGCCCTACCCCCAAGATTGCCTTTTCTTAATCATTATAAAAATTGTGGTATTTGAAAACACCTATTATGTGCCAAGCACTGTACTAAGCATTGGGGTAGACATAAGCTCAGGTCAGACAGTGCCCCTGTCCCACTTGGGGCTCACAGCCTCCGAGGAAGGGAGAACTGGTATTTCATCCCCCATTTTACAGGTGAGGGAACTGAGGCACAGTGAAGTTACTTGCCCTGAGTCAAACAGCAGGCAAGCGATGGAACTTAGATTAGAACCCAAGACCTCTGATACTCAGGCCCATGCTGTTTCCAGTAGGTCTCACTGCTTCCCCTTTCTTCATCTAATGAGAGACAGTGAATCGCCCCACTCCTAACTTTCAGGTCATCCTCCTGGTAAGGGAAAAAGTAGTATCTGAGGAGGTTTTGGGGCTTCTTAGTTTCATGAGGAAAGCAGTAGTTCAAGGTTGCAGGAGCACCTTCTTTTCACTATTCTCCTCTGAGGACTTGCAGGAAAAAAACCCTCCAGGTAGGAGGTGAGTGACTTTGACTGCCTCCCACTCCAGATCTGTGGCCTGCCTGCTCTCTGCCCTTCTGACTTCCTTTTGGAAAGTCTCCTTTGCTTTGGGATCTCAACCTGAACATCCCCCGCAAGTTAAAGATAGAAATTTGCCCACGTTATCAAAGCTGCCCCTGACCATGACACCAGCAGATCCTTTAGATCTACTGCCCCAATCATTCCTACTTCTCTCCACGATTAAAATCTTTCTTCAGAGCATAATTCAGAGAAGTAGAGTGGCTTAGTGGAAAGAGCATGGGCTTGGGAGTCAGAGGACATGGGTTCTAATCCTGGTTCCACCACTTGTCTGCTGTGTGACCTTGGGCAAGTCACTTAATTTCTCTGGGCCTCAGTTACCCCATCTGTAAAATAGGGATTAAAATTGTGAGCCCCACGTGGGACAACCTGATTACCTTGTACCCTGGCACTTAGAGTATCGCTTGGCACATAGTAAGTAACAAATACCATAATAATAATAATAGTAATAATAATGATCTTTGATCCGAGTCATCAGATTGTCAGTCAGGTTCCTCCAAGAGAGTATCATATCAGTGTAGAGATATAGTTAAACTATTAATCAGTCATATTTATTGGGTGCTTACTGCATGCAGAGCACTGTACCAAGCACTTGGGAGGGTACAATACAACTATATAACGGACACAGTCCCTGCCCACAGTGAGATTACAGTCTAGACAGGGAGACAGACATTAATAAAAATGAATAAATTAAGGATGTATACATAAGTGTTGTGAGACTGAGTGGTGAATAAAGGGAGCAAGTCAGGGTGATGCAGAGGGAGTGGGAAAAGAGGGGAAGAGGGTTTAGTCAAGGAAGACCTCTTGCAGGAATTGTGCCTTCAGTAAGGCTTTGAAGGGAGGGAGAGTCATTGTCAGATATGAAAAGAGAGGGAGATGAGACGTTGGCGATGAGACATTTGAGATTGAGGTACAGTGAGTAGGTTGGCATTAGAGGAGTAAAGTGTGTGGGCTGGGTTGTAGTAGGAGGATAGTGAAGTGAGGAGGGGGCAAAGTGATTGAGTGCTTTAAAGCTGAGGGGTTTCTGTTTGATGTGGAGGTGGATGGGCAACGTCTGGAGCTTCTTCAGGAGTGGGGAAACATAACCTGATTGATTTTGGAGAAAAATGGTGCAGTATGGACTGGAGTGGGGAGAGACAGGAGGGAGGGATGTCACTAAGGAGACAGATTACAGTAATCAAGGTGGGATAGGATATATACTGGAATAATGCAATTTTGATGGGGAGGAAAGGACGGATATACGTACGGAGTTGTGTTAGGCTGCCTCCTACTGAACTCTAAACTACACCATCGAGGCTGACTAAAGGCCTTCAAAATACCTAACCAGTCTTAGGGAGGTTTCTTATGCTAATTCTGTTGTATTACACTCTCCCAAGTGCTTAGTACAGTACTCTGCATATAGTAAGCGCTCAACAGATTCTATTGATGATTATAGACTTACCTGGTTATTACTGGTTTTATCCAATTGTGTTTACTATTCTCTAGTCTTTCATTTTTTATAAATGTATCCATTTGTCAATCTGTCAATCAGTGGGATTCATTGAGCACCTACTGACTGCAAAGCACCGTACAAAGCCCTTGGGAGAAGATGCCAGAAATAAGACATGCTCTCTACCCATGGGGGACTTGTAATCTCATGGGGGACACAGACAAAAAAAAACTATGAATAATGGGAACAGTTTGAAGAACAAGAATATAGCATGTAGTGTGAATATTTCAGGAAGACATAGATGAATAAATAAATTCAATGTATACTTGAATATCCATCTGCATAAGTGTTAAGAATGAGTATAAAGTCTTCCCTATTATATTGAAATCTTGTCCGGAAGGCAAAAACAGCAGGAGGGAGAAGGGAAGAGTCCTTCCTCTCTTTCTCATTTCTCCTTTGCTTCTCTCTCCCTTGTTTCTCTCTCCCTCCCTAAGCTTTACCCCTTTCTATCAACCCCAAAACACTTCTGCATATTCCCCAAATAGCTAGTGCAGTGCTTTGCACCCAGAAACCACTCAACAAACACAATTACTATTGATGATTTTTATGCTCCTCAACAAATTCCCTCTTGCTCTCTCTGCCTATTATACTCTCACTCACTTTCTCCCTCTCTCCTTCTCTCTCTCCCTCTCCCCTCCCCTTTCTCCCTCTTTTTCCCTCTCTTACTCTCCTCTTCCCCCTTACCTCTCTCATCCCGCCTACTTTTTCTCTGTGTCACACTCCGACTAAAATAAAGCAACAGCAGACTTAGCAGGCTGATTGAGGAAGACTTCGGCCTTTGCCAAAGTCTCTCCTGTAGAAAAGACCATCTATAATTACTTAGGCTGAAGGAAAGGCAGGCAGACAGCTCCATTTAAAGGGCTGGAAGGTTTTAACCAATGGCATTACTTCTGTGGGTGGCACAATGCTTCCAAGTTCCTCATTCATTACTTCTCACTCAGTGTTTCCTTTCTGGATTGAAAATGCCTGCAGAATCCCCCTGACAGGGTGGCATGAGTCCCACCCACTCTGGACTCTGTGTTTCCGAGTGACTCTTGTAATCTCGAGGAATGTAGCAGGTGCTAGTTAGTAGGGGAGAAATGCTGTCTGCTTCTCTCCCCTTCAGCAAGATAGACTGGCAGCAGCCTGGGGCTGGGAGGGTGAAGGGGAGGGGAGGAAAGCAGTGTGACCAAATGGAAAGAACACGGGACTGAGAGGGGATTTAAGTCCTAATCTTGGCTCTGCCACATGTCTGCTGTGGGACCTTGGGCAGTCATTTCACTTCTCTGTGTCTCAGTTTCCTCATCTGTAAATTGGGGTTTTAATATCTGTTCTCTCTCCTACTTAGGCTGTGAGCCCCCTGTGGGACAGGAGCTCCATCTAACCAGATTAACTTGTATCTACCCCAGGGCTTAGTAGAGTGCTTGGCACATTGTAAGTACTTAACAAATCCCACAATTACTAATAGTAGTAATAGTAGTGGTAGTAGTAGGTGAAGGAGTCAGATTCTTCCAGAAATGCTAAATGGTTGAATGGACACAGTCAACTAGACACATAGTAGCCTGAACCAGTCTTTTCTAAGTAGGATCTGACTCAGTCACATTTATTGAGTGCTAAATGTGTTTAGAGTACAGTACTAACTCTTGGGAAAGTTGGTAGACACCTTCCCTGCCCACCAGTAGCTCACAGTCTAGATGGGGAGACAGGTATTAGATTTTACAGTTTTTACATAAGTGCCGTGGGGCTGAGGGAAGGGTGAATCAAAGGGTACAAATCTAAGTACAAGGGTGATGCAGAAGGTGAGAGGGAGTAGTGGAAATGAGGGCTTAGTTGGGGAGAGCCTCTTGGAGAAGGGACTTTAATAAGGCTTTGAATGTGGGACAACTGATCGTCTGTCGGATATGAACCAGGGGGGAGTTCCAGACCAGATGCAAGATGTGAGCAAGCAGCTGATGGTGAGACAGATGAGATTGAGGTACAGTGAGGACGTTGACATTGAGCAGTGAAGTGAATGTGTTGGGCTGTAGTAGGAATTCAAAGACGCAAGATAGGAGGGCGCAGTGTTACGGAGTTTCTGTTTGATGCAGAGGTAACCAACTAAATGTGGACTGAAGGTTTTTTAAGAAAAATTATCTGGGCAGCAGAGTGAAGTATGGGAAGGAATGGGGAGATAGAGGAGGGTGGGAGATCAGCAAAGAGACTGTTGGAGTAGTTATGGCAGGCCAGGATAACTTCTTGAATCAATGTGGTAGCAGTTTGGATGGAGAGGAAAGGGCTAAAGTATTTTAGTGATGCTCAGGTAGAACTGACAGGATTTGGTGATATTGAATATATGAGTTGAAAGAGAAAGATGAGTTAAGGGCCTTTGAGACAGGGAGGATGGTGGTACCCTACACAGAGATAGGAAAATCATGAGGACAGCCTGAGTGGAATATAAGGAGTTCTGCCTAGGTCATGTTAAGTTTGAGGTGTTGGCAGGGCATCCAAGTAGTGATGCCCCAAAAGCAGAAGCAAATCAGAGACCTCAGAGAAGGTGAGAAGTCAGGGCTGGAGATGAAGATTTTGGAATCATCTACACAGAGATGTTAATTGAAGTCATGGGAGTGAATGAGTTCTCCAAAGGAGTGAGTGCAAATCGAGAATAGAAGGAGACTCAGAACCGAGGCTTATGAGACTCCCACAGTTACAGGTTGGGTAGCAGAGGAGGAGCCTGTGAAAGAGACTGAGAATGAATGGCCAGAGAAACAGGAGAGGAGAGTGTCACTGAAGCCAAGATTAGGTAATGATTCCAGGAGAGGGGGCTGGTCCTCACATCAAAAGCAGCTGAGAGGCTGAGGAGGATCAGGATGGAGTAGAGGCTGTTGGACCTGGCAAGAAGGACATCACCAGTGACCTCCAAGAGGGCAGTCTCTGTGGAGTGAAGGAGAAGCCAGGATGGAGGGGGCTGAGGGAGAAAATTGGAGGAAAGGAAGCAGAGGTGGGAAAATAGTACTTTCAAAGCACCATCTGCTGTCAAAAATGAAATACTGCAACATGCAAAGACATAATTCTGGTCCCAGTTATCGAGGAAGTCATCAATTCAGTCAGCGGCATGAAAAATGATTGAGCTCCTGGACCTGGTGGCACATCCACTGAGGTCTCCAAGCAGAACACAGTGCTTTGCATTCAGTAGGTGTTCGATAAATACCACTGACTTGACTGATGGAGGGGACCCCCTTGCTCAAATACACATACACATCTTCAATTTATAGAACTGTAAGGAGATGCTATCAGATCTTAAAGATGCTCACCACCATGATCTTCAAGAAGAAAGTTGAAAGGGAAAAGACTGCAGCAACTACTGAAGCATTTACTGTTCTCCAGTGCTGTTAAGATCTTTGCTTGAGACCTCCTGGCCACATTTTCCCAGAATTGCAATATGGCTTTGGCCCACAGTGAGAAGCAGTGTTGCTTAGTGGATATAGCATGGGCTTGAAGTCAGAAGCACCTGGGTTCTAATCCCGGCTCTGCCACTTGTCTGCTTTGTGACCTTGGGCAAGTCACTTCACTTCTCTGTGCCTCAGTTACCTCATCTGTAAAATGGGGATTAAGACTGTGAGCCCCCCATGGAACAACCTGATCACCTTGTAATCTCCCTAGCACTTAGAACAGTGCTTTGCACATAGTAAGCACTTACTAAATGCCATTATTATTAGTAGTAGTAGTAGTATCAGTAGTATTCTCTGTGCCTCAGTACCCTCATCTGTAAAATGGAGATTGAAATTGTGAGCCCTATGTGTGGACAGAAACTGTATCCAACCCAGTTATTTTGTATCTACCTCAGTGCTTAATGCAGTGCTTGGCACACAGTAAGCAATTAACAAATACCACAAAATTATTATTATTATTATCATTATTATTAGATGGCCCAGAGAACAAGATTTTAGCAGTAAGTCAGATATAGAAAAAGTGCAGGGAGCAGTCTCAAATCCTCGCTATAGTTCTCTTAAACCAAACGCATCTGTAGATCTGAGAGGGCAGATAACATAACACTACTGTTGATTTGCCAGGCTATGCCCTGGGTAATCTGACTTGCTCCACTCAAGAGACATCTAGGTTTCAGGGGTCGGTGCTATTTCACTAAGGATTCAGTAGGCTTTATGCCTAGTTATGCACAATTTCCACCTGATGCTTCTTCTTTAGAACTGTTTTCCTGCTAGTGGTACCGTTTGCCGTTAACACCAACTCTGGACTGATCCAGGCCTTCAGAGGAAATGGCATATCTTGTTCCCACCAATGGAAAGCTAGAGCAGGTGTGTGAGAGGGTGAGTCATCCTATATGTAAGAAACTCTGACAGTAACTATGAAAATTGAGTGAAGGTTATGCCTTTCCCACGGTCACATAGAGTGACTTGGGGAGATACCATGAAAGTGATTCTTTCTGGCCATGGTTGTGCTTGTAAGTGCTTTCTAAATAAAAAGTTTTGTCCCAGCCAAAAAACCAGTGTCTTGTATTTAGGTGCAATTTATCTGCCCACTAAGTCCTTTTTTTCCAGTAATAATAATAATGATGGCACTTGTTAAGTGCTTACTATGTGCAAAGCACTGTTCTCAGTACTGGGGTATACAAGGTGATCAGGTTGTCCCTCGTGGGGCTCACAGTCTTAATCCCCATTTTACAGATGAGGTAATTGAGGCCCAGAGAAGTGAAGTGACTTGCCCAAAGTCACACAGCTGACAAGTGGCAAAGCCGGGATTAGAACCCATGACCTCTGACTCCCAAGCCCAGGCTCTTTCCACTGAGCCACACTGCTTCTCCTTTTAGTAGTAGTCATAGTAGTCTTTTCTATCTCTGAAACGAGTATGTACTTCAAAGCTAAGGTGTTGTCTTCTTTTTCAAGTATTTTCTCGCTTAACTTCCAGTGGGAAAAGTCCAACTTATGGAAATGCTTTCTAACATATTTGGAATGCTAGCAGGAACATTGGTGTTCTTTGCCAAAATAAGCTGCCAGTCGAGACACCATGTCAATGTTCTTGAAAATATTTGCCTGTTGGCCAGAATTTCATCAGCTTAACTAGATCCACCAATGAGCATGGGCCTCAGAATGGACAAGACCACTCACTGTTCTCAAAAAACTTTCGTTCTGCCTTTGTCATTTGTATTACAGCTTGCATAAGAGGAGACTAAGCAGGAGATCCGTCTTACAGTATCGTGACACTTAGGTTCAATGGTTATTGACATTTCTGAGCCTCTTTTTTTTAATGTTTAATTCCAGGGCAGAGGAGTTAAATAGTTGCTTTGGTCTATTGCTCGCAGCTGTAGATCAGTGCAGAGAGAAGGGGACAAACCATTCTGGTGGGATATAGTAAATTGGGGCTTAGGAGATCCCAAGTAAATAACTTCACCCATGGGGCCTCAGTATTTCCATCTGTAATATGGGGATGATCCCTGAAACTTCCCTGTCTCCCAGAGATGCAGTGAGGACTCCAGTGCCAAAGAGCAGCTTTAGACTGCATTTGGGCTGGAACTCCTTTCCCTGAAAGGGCCTCCCAGAACCTTTAGTTACTTTCCAGATAAAGCGAGAGGATGTGACTCAAAGGATGTGCCCGATATCTGTTCATTTGATTTATAAGGCTCCTGATTGATTTTGTCAATCCTGAAAAAACCTGTATACTTTAGTCATTTGGATCATAAAATAGTAACCATCTTTCGCCATAGCTCACACCCATGTGCTTAGAAATCTATTTCACCCCATTGTCCATACTCAACCTTTCCAGGATACTTGGAAAGTTTCCTTGCCTGGGGTTAGAGGGTTGGATGAAATAGCTACTCTAGTTTGGCATAAGTCTTAGATCCATGCAAGGCCTGGAGACCCTTCTAGCTGCTAAGAGTGCAGCTACAGTCCATTAACTGCCGTCCAAGTGTCTCAGTTCTTCAGTGGAGTCAAAAACATTTCATGGTTTGCCTCTGAAGATCTGTTACTCCACTAGAAGGTGTTTCCCACTGAAGAATGAACTTTCACCACCATTTGAAAAGGCTAATTTTAAAAGGCTTCAAAGTTGGACTTGCCCTAATCCTATTAGACATTCTTAACCTTGTCAAATCCAGTTGGAATGCTGGGATTGTGGCTTATAATGATTGATCATGTTGTTACTTGCTAAGAATTTTAACATATATATTTAAATGAAAGTCAGGCAATAAAATCACTTTTTTTCTTCATCAGCAATCTGCAATAGATATTAAAATTCCCCCACATTGTTCTTGGAAAATGACTCTGTGCAATATTGGAACATAATGCATTGCAATCTCATGGTAGCAGGGAATCTGGGGTAATATGTTATTAGTGCCTCTGGGTTGAAAGTGAAATTAACAAGTTTAACTCATTACAAGAATTTTAATGAAAACCTATATAATTTTTTCTTTATTTTCCCCTTCTGCCATTTTAAATTACATATTAGTTCTGTTTCCTTTGCCATGTTTCATCCGCTCTGAACCAAATCTCTGTTTCCTGAAAATGCATAATTTAGATCAGCGGCTATATAATTTTGTTTGGAAAGTGACTCTCTATTATAAGTAAAAGTGCTCTCTGCCACTCACAAAAAGGGTTCATTCATTCATTCATTCCATCAATCGTATTTATTGAGTGCTTACTTTGTACAGAGCACTTACTAAGTGCTTGGGAAGTACAAATTGGCAACATATAGAGACGGTCCCTACCCAACAACAGGCTCACAGTCTAGAAGGGGGTTGATTTATTATAACATTGAACATGTTATCACTATGTAAGAAGTCTGGATTTATGACAGTTGTTTGCTGAAGAACGAGTCTTAAAATGTTAATGGGAACCAATTTTTTTAAGAGCATTTCTTAAGTGCTTACTATATGTCAGACACAGTACTAAGTGCTGGGGTAGATATAAGCTACACAGTTGGACACAGTTCATGTCCCACATGGGGCTCAGAGTTATCCCCATTTTACAGATGAGGTAACTAAGGCAGAGAGAAGTGAAGTGACTTGCCCAAAGTCACATGGCAGAGAAGTGGTGGAGCTGGGATTAAAACCTAGGTCCTTCTGACTACCAAGCCTGTGGTCTATCCACAGGCCACATTGCTCCTCCATTTTTTTTTCCTCCCTATAGGAACTATGATATAAATGGGTGATTGGTTCCTGAAATAAGGTCATAGGTAAGCCTGATGAAGGACAGTGACTGAATCTGCCCTAGTGCTTGGAAAAGTATTTGATCAATTATATTTTTTGAGTACATACTGTTTGCAGAACACTGTACTAAGCACTTGGAGAGTACAGTATAACAGTTGATAGTCTTGCACACAATGAGCTTATAATTTTGAGGGAAAGACAGACATTGATATAAATAAATAGATTAAGGATATGGACATAAGTGCTGTGGGGCTGAAAGAAGGGTAAATTAAGGGTCCAAATCCAAGTGCAAGGATGACACAGAAGGGAGTGGGAGGAAACAAAATGAGTGCTTTATCAGGGAAGGTCTGTTGGAGAAGATGTGCTTTTAATAAGGTTTTGAAGGTGGGGAGAGTGATTGTCTGTCAGATATGAAGAGAGAGGGCGTTCCAGGCCAGAGGCAGGGCATAAGCAAGGGCTCTGCAAGAGATAAATGAGACTGAGATACAGTGAATAGGTTAGCAATAGAGCAGGAAAGTATGTGGGTCGGGCTGTAGAAATCAGGGAGATAAGGTAGGAGGAGGCAAGGTAATTGGATGCTTTAAAGACTATGATAAGGAGTTTCTGTTTGATGCGGAGGTGGATGGATAACCACAGGAGGTTTTGAGGTATTTGACACAAAGTGAGCACTTACCAAATACCATTATTATTATATCAAAATAACTGAGAATTGTGTATTCAGTAAATTATAGATGAGCAATATGCTACATTAATGTATTTATATTTCCAGGGGGGTACTGCGATTGGGTAACTGACTTCTTTGTCACTGAAAATAAAATGGATGTGTTGACCCTCACTGATGACTCCTCCTTCACCCTCACCCCCTTTAAACTTTCCTGACCCATCACAGTTTTTTAAATTGTTTCCCCATATGCCTAGAGCTCCCATGCATCCCATCAGTCAATCAATTGCATTTATTGAGCACTTACTGTGTGCAGAGCACTGTACTAAGCATTAGTAACTACTAAGCAATATAATAGGGTTGGTAGACATTTTCCCTGCCCACAGTGAGCTTACAGTCTAGCAAGGGAGACAGACATTAATATAAATTACAGATATATATGTAATTGCTGAGAGGCCGAGGGAGGGGTGAATAAAGGGTACAAATCCAAGTGCAAGGATGATGCAGAAGGGACAGGGAAAAGAAGAAATGAGAGCCTAGTCAGGGAAGGCCTCTTGGAGGAAGTGTGCCTTCACTTACCACGGTCCCAGAACCAGGATCATTAAGAAGCTTGGTGCTTTAAGTCGACAAAAATGTGTTGTAAAGCTGAAACAGGGTGTGAATTTAGAAACAAAAGTGTCATTCGTCTTAACATGAAACTCCTTAAGTTGAAGACTGCCTGTAGCAATTTCATATTGAACTGTAGCAAATAAGTGGATGGGGGATGCAATGCATTGTGAAATGCACGCCAAGAGTTTTACATACGTGACCCATTTATAGACATATTGGCCACTGCATAATGCCAGTGCGGTGCCATGGCACCGTGACCCGGCAGGCCATTGACTTGGTAGCCACTTGTGGCTTTGCTGCCCACATTAGCCAGCTAGTTTTCCGATTCCTGCTGAGTCCGTCCCCTCTCAGAACATTGGTGCCACTTCTGGGCCTGTGGCCCCTGCTGCCCACCCTGTGCCACCTGCTGCTCCACCAACCTCCACATCTCTGCCTTGGCCTTGAGTGGCCTGGTGGTCATGGCAGTTGCAGTGGCTGGGAATCTAGAAACAGAAACTGTCTCAGTATTAGCAGAGCCCCTCCATCCACATCCCTTTTGCTCCCCTACATCTTCTCTGTGGCCAGAGAAGCCATCTGACAATAATGGCATTTATTAAGAGCTCACTATGTGCTGAGCACTGTGGTAAGTACTGGAGTAGATACAAGTTAATCAGATTGGACATAGTCTCTGTCCCACATAGGGCTCCCAGTCTAAGGGAGGCAGAGCAGGTATTATATCCCTATTTTCCAAGTGAGAAAACTGAGGCATAGAGATGCATAGTGGATAGAGAATGGGCCTGGAAGACTGAAGGACATGAGTTCTAATCACTGTGGGCAGAAATTGTCACTCTTTATTGCTGTATTGTACTTTCCCAAGCACTTTGTTCAGTGCTCTGCAAACAGTAAGGGTTTAATAAATATGGACGAATGAATTGGATAATCCTGACTTTACCACTTGTCTTCTGTGTGACCTTGGGCAACTCACTAAACTTCTCAGTGCCTCAGTTACTTCATTTGTAAAATGGGGATTGAGACTATGAGCTCTCTGTGGGGAGGGACTGTGTCCAAACCTATTTTCTTGTATCTACCCCAGTGCTTATTCATTCATTCATTCATTCATTCATTCATTCAATCGTATTTATTGAGCGCTTACTGTGTGCAGAGCACTGTACTAAGCGCTTGGGAAGTACAAGTTGGCAACATGTAGAGATGGTCCCTACCCAACAGTGGGCTCACAGTCTAGAAGGGGGAGACAGAGAACAAAACATATTAACAAAATAAAATAAATAGAATATGTACAAGTAAAATAAATAAATAGAGTAATAAATACGTAAAAACATATATACATATATACAGGTGCTGTGGGGAAGGGAAGGAGGTAAGGCAGGGGGGATGGAGGGGGGAGGAGGGGGAGAGGAAGGAGGGGGCTTAGTACAGTGCCAGGCAAATAGTAAGTGCTTGTACTTTTCAAGCACTTGGTACACTGCTCTGCACATAGTAAGCACTCAATAAATATGATTGAATGAATGAATGAACAAATCACGACAATTATTATTATTACTACTTGTCCAAGGCTATACAGTGGGCTGACGTTAAAGCCAGGACTCACAACCAGGTCTTCTGACTCCAATTAATGGTATTTGATTGAGCTCTTACTGTATTCAGAGCACTGTACTAAGCACTTGGGAGAGTACAATACAACAGAGTTGGCAGACATGTTCCCGGCTCACAAGGAGCTCATAGTCTTGTGGTGAGCTTACAGTCTAGAGTTCCCAGTCCTGTGCTGCTTTTGGGTCTCTGGAAGGATTGAAGTAGTGTGGTGTAATGAATAGAGAACTGGCCTGGGAATCAGAAGGTCATGGATTCTAATCCCTGCTCTGCCACTTGTCTGTTATGTGACCTTGGGTAAGTCATTTCACTTCTCTGTGCCTCAGTTACCTCATCTTTAAAATAGGGATTGAAACTGTGAGTCCCTGGCCTGGGAATCCAAAGGATCTTGGTTCTAATCCCAGCTTCCCATGTGTCTCTGTGTGACCTTGGGCAAGTCAACTCACTTCTCTGTGCCTGTTACCTCATCGGTAAAATGAGGATTGAGACTATGAGCCCCATTTGGAACTGGGGAGTGACCTGGAACTCCCTCCTTCCTCAGATCTGACTGACAATTACTCTCCCCTCCTTCAAAGCCTTATTGAAGGCACATCTCCTCCAAGAGGCCTTCCCAGACTAGGCCACCCCCTTTCCTCTTCTCCCATTACCGTCTGCAATCACCCTGACTTGCTCCCTTTGCTCTTCCCCATTCCCAGCCCCACAGTGCTTATGTACATGTCTGTCATTTATTTATTTGTATTGATGTCTGCTCCCCCATGTAAACTGTAAGCTTGTGGTGGGCAGGGAATGTGTCTGTTTATTGGTGTATTGTACTTTCCCAAGTGCTTAGTACAGTGCTGTGCACACAATAAGCACTCAATAAATATGATTGAATGAATGAATAAATGAATGACAAGGACTGTCTCCAACCCGATTTTCTTGTTTCCTCGCCAGTGCTCAGTACAGTGCCTGGAATATAGTAAGCACTTAACAAATATCACAGTTATTCACTTTGGAAGTAAGCCTAAAATGCAGAGGTGAGGATTTTTTCAAGTAGTCTCATTCTTAACTCAAAATTGAACCATCAAGTTTCCCCAGACTGGCCCTTTGGTGAAAGTTGCCAAGTTAAGAAAACTGTCTTTTTCGCAAGTGCACATTGTGAATTCCTTCTCAATCTGTCCCCAGAGCATTGAACTGAAGATAGTTTTAAATCATCACTCAGAGGCAAACAGTTCCCCTCCTACATAACAGTTGCTTTGTTCCCCTCCTACCCCCTCCTTCCCCTCCCCCAGTTCATTTTGAACCATCACCAAATCTACTGAGTTTGCCTTGGTCAATCCTGAGCCACTTAGGGTCTTCCTAGATTCCTCAGGGTAGAGCTCAAACTCCAGAGCTGACCCTGTTCTCCCCTCCTCAGGATGCTCCATTTTCTGTCATGTGTTTTGTCTGATTTCCCCCCCCCCCCCCACACACACACACATGTTTTCTGGCCCTTTTGTTTTGGGCTCTGTCCAGGTCTTGGACAGCTGGGATCTGCCCTCTAATGCTAAATTTCTTTAGTCACAGGGGCTAATCAGAAGGAACCAGGTCAAACAGCCCCTGCTTGTTTCACATTCTCCCTACCTCTTTACCTTTGGTCTCCCTCTTTCCTAGTGCCTCCACTTCCTCCTCTCAGCTCTAAAGACTGTCGGGCCCCAAGGAGTCTTCCTCTTCCATCTTACTCTGCCTCAAAACCTAGGGTCACCAGCTCTTTGCCCTTCCAGATATTTGGGCAGGAAGGTGTAGCTGTAAGATAGATTTCCACTCCTTGGAAACCAAAGGGTAGACGTTTAGAGGTTAGGCCTTGCCCTCTGCCCTCAGAATATGCCCCCCAACCAGGCCCAAGCATCTCTGAGGTGACCTGGGCTCCCTCTGACTGTTGCCAGTCACAGTGGCTTTCTGGCTAGGAACTTTCTACTTTTCCTCTGGAAAATAGATCACCCAAAACCATTCTCCTCAGCACAGATGAACTGTTCCTGATCTCTAATGTATTAGCAATAATCTTTTCTTCCCACCTCCTAGATGCTTAGATTCCAACCCCATCCGGTATCCTCCCCATTTTCAAGGAATTTAGTTATTGCAGATCAAAATCCAACAGAAAAATCACAAGCTTTATTTGTTACGCTGCCCCACCAAGTCTCCCCAAAACACACAGTCATCCAGCCTTCTCAGTGGGAAGAGCTTGAGATGATGAGTCAAAAGATCTGGGTTCGAGTCTCAGTTGCAACACGTACCTGCTAACATCTCTGGGCCTCATTAGCTTCCTCATTTTTTATGAGGATCAAGAAGTCATTCTCCCTCTCCCTTTGATCGTGAGTCCCATGTGAGATCGGCACTGTATCAAATCCGATTACCTTGTCTTACCCCAGTGCTCGATCCATAATTCTTAAACATAATAATTACAGTACTTTTAGACCTTAAGCTCATTGTGGACAGAAAACATGTCAATCAACTCTATGTTGTACTCTCCCAGGTGCTTAGTACAGGGCTTTCTTTCCTTTCCTCTCCAACCAAACTGCTACCACATTAGTACAGTCCCTCATCGTATCCCAACTTGATTACTGCATCAGCCTCCTTTCTGACCACCCAACCTCCTGTCACTCCCCACTTCAGTGCATACTTCATTCTGCTGCCCAGATTATCTTTCTACAGAAACGTTCTGGGAATGTCACCCCCTCCTCAAAAATCTCCAGTGGTTGCCTATCAACCTCTGTATCAAACAAAAGCACCTCACTATTGGCTTCAAAGCTCTACATCACCTTGCCCTTTCTTACCTCACCTCCTTTCTCTCCTTCTACATCCCAGCCTGCTCACTCCACTCATCTGGTGCTAACCTTCTCACTATGCCTCGTTCTCGCCTGTCCTGCCATTGACCCCTGGCCCCCGTCCTACCTCTGGCTTGGAATGCCCTCCCTCCCCAAATCCACCAATCACACATCCTCCCTACAAAGCCCTACTGAAGGCCCACCTCCTCCAAGAGGCCTTCCCAGACTAAGCCCCCCTTTTCTTCAGCTCCCCCTCCCCAACTTGCTCCCCTTGCCCCCCCCCCCCCGCCGCAGCACTTGTGTATATATGTACGTATCTATGATTCTATTTATATTGATGCCTGTTTGCTTGTTTTGATAGAGAAGCAGCATGGCTCAGTGGAAAAAGCCTGGGTTTGGGAGTCAGAGGTCATGGGTTCTAATCCTGGCTCCACCACTTAGCTGTGTGACTTTGGGCAAGTCACTTGACTTCTCTGTGCCTCAATTACCTCATATGTAAAATGGGGATTGACTGTGAGCCCCACGTGGGATGATCTAATCACCTCGTATCCCCCCCCCAGCGATTAGAACAGTGCGTTGCACATAGAAAGCGCTTAACAAATGCCGTCATTATTATTATTATACACTGATGCTTGTTTACTTGTTTTGTTGTCTCTCTCCCCCCTTTTAGACCATAAGTCCAGTGTGGGCAGGGATTGTGTCTCTTTATTGCTCAATTGTACTTTCCAAGCACTTAGTACAGTGCTCTGCACATAGTAAGTGCTCAATAAATACGATTGAATGAATGAATGCTCTGAACCCAGTCTGCGCTCAATAAATATAACTGATTGAATAATTGTATTTTCATTAGCACTATTATTTGTGGAGGGAGTGTGATAGGCTGGAGATGGTCAGCAAGGCTAACAGGATCTGGGCTTTTTTTTTTTGCATGAATACAGATCAGCTTCCATTTACCCTGGATAAGAGGTAGATATAAAGGCAGATCTGAAGCCTGTCATATGAGGGAAGCCTGTAGCACCTGCTTCCTGGTTGGTCAGTCAGTTGTATTTATTGAGCGCTTACTGTGTGCAGAGTACTGCCCTAAGCACTTGGGAGAGTACAATACAACAATGTAACAGACACATTCCCTGCCCACAGCGAGCTTACAGACTAGAGGGGGAGACAGATGCAAATTACAGATATGTACATAACTACTGTGGGCTGAAAGGGGAGGATGAATAAAGGTGACAGACACAGGTTTTCTTTCAATCTCACATGTCTTCTTAGCTCATCATTAAATTCCATTACTCAGCAGCTGAGGATGGCATGGGTGAAACTTTCCATTTGGAATTATGGCAGGCCCTGAAAGGCCTTCATTTCTAGCATTTTAGTCCATTTTCTTGCCTAGTATGCTTCCGTGCTCTCATTCGAGCAGCCAACAATGTAATAGGATGAATGACCCCCCCCCCCCCCACCAGAGTTGGAAAAGAATCCTTCCCACTATTACAGCATTGTGTCCAATTTTGGTCCCTGCCCTTTGGAAGGATGTGGGAGATCCTGTTGGGAATCCAGGGAAGAGTGACCAGAATGGTTAAGGGGAGAGGAAAACAGGTCCTGGGAGGAAGAAAGGTTAATGGAAGTAGGATGGATCAGCCCAGAGTTGGGTGATTTAAGAACTATTTCTCTAGGCTTAGAGAGAGAACATTAGGAAATATTTCCCGACTGTCAAAGGAATTCCACCCTTGCAGGATTATCCCAGGTTGGGAATCACCTTCTCCAGATATGGTAAAGAAAAGAATAGTCAACTACCTGTCCTGAAAGGTCTAGCTATTTCACCTGCCTGAAGACAAGAGGCTGGACCAAATGATCATTTTCTAATGTTGTTCTTTGCTTTTTTAACCATGTGGCAGAACCCTGAGGAAACCAGGCTCTTGGTTTCCTAAATTCTGCTGTTTGTTCCTTCCTTTACACAATTCTTGCTTCCTTCACAAATGAGAGTAAATCACTGGCACACTAAGCCAAGGACACTGACCTTGAGAGTGGCCACAGAGCATGCTTGCAGGAGTCGTGTGATGGTTGCCCTTCTGAATATTCACATCTTCCCACTTTCCAGACACAATCTGAGATCCAGAACTGTAAGGCTGCTCAGTGTTATCTTTCACCTGAGAGAGCAGGAGCTGAGATTGGTGGGGACAGGGAAAGGTAGAGGACATGGGTAATATAAGCTGAAAGAGATCTGATCTTAGGAACCTCCCAAAATGGGAAATAAGGAAAAGCCTCACAGTTAAATTATTTTGAGCAATGAGACAGTGTCTCTTATTTCGGGTTTGACTTTTTCAAGAGTTTCATACTGTGTTCTGCATGCAATGGGCACTTAATTACCATTGATGAAATAAATGCTATTGTCTGACTCGGGTGTAAGCCCCCCTATTCCCCCAAATTGGTTCCTTTCAGGTCAGTCATTCCAGACTTGGAAATGACCCCTGACCATAACACCTAAGGCAGGTATTGATTTATGCCAGTGAAGATCAAACTTCTGATGTCATTTACGGAACTGCCACAGCATCACCTAGAAACTGGGGAAGATGAGCTGGGAAAACAGATGTGAATGGATATGTTTAGGTCCTTCTGGAGGAGACTGTTTGTCTCCTGAATGATGAATATCTAGCTAGCAAGATTCTGACCTCAGGGTCCACATTTTTTCCTACCGTATTTCAGAAAAAGTCTGGGAGCATCAGTTACTTTAAAAATATACTTCTTTCCTCTCTGACAGAGGAAAGAAAGATACACAACATTCAAATTGAGGGGTTGGATGATCACACTGCATTTTTAACTACTGGCTATTCTTTTGAGAGATGTTTTAAAGCTGGGAGGGGAAATCAAGAGTGAGTCAAAGTGAAGGTCAGGGTCAGGGCCTTTAGCACAGGTGAGAACTAAATCTGATCCCTTCTTTTCCTCCCATCAGACTCTGGAAGGCATCCCACATTCAGGACAGTAGCTGAGAAGCAGTGTGGTCTAGTGGATAAAGTCAGAAGGTCCTGGATTCTAATCCTGACTCTGCCCCCTGTCTGCTGTATGACCTTGGGCAAGTCACTTTATTTCTTTATGTTTCTGTTACCTTGTCTGTAAAATGGGGATTATGACTTTGAGCCCCATGTGGGACCAGGGACTGTGTCCAACCCGGTTAGGAACCAGGGCCTGTGTCCATCCCGGGTAGTTTGTATCTATCCCAGCGCTTAGTACAGTGCCTGGCACAGAGTAAGCGCTAAATAAATACCACTTTAAAAAAGCTGCAAGGGGAAGATGGGTGGCAGCCTCGACCCACTTCAGAGCTTGAGTTGTGTTAGAATTTGGAGGAAAGAGGTTCATGGAGCCAGACAGGAATTGGTTTCCAAGTTACTGCCCGGAGCCACGAAAATGATCTTTCCACATTGGGGTTATTAAAAGCTGCAGCTTTTAACATCCAGGTCAGACAGGAGCCGTCTGGAAAAACCACTGAGGGGGTGGCTCTGCTCAGAGTAAATGTTCCCAGCGCTGGACACTATATAAAGAGGCAGACAGGGACTCTGAGCCGGCTTGAAGTTTGTGTGTGTGTGTTGGCTAGTCTATCGGCATCTTGCCCTTTTGGTAATCCAACTTCCTCCCTAAGAATCAGAAACGACAGGCGTGCAGATTCTTGGAATCCAAGATCTGGCAGGGATCTCGAGACGTCATCTTGTCCATCCCCCTGCTTGTAGGCCCACCGCCTCAACAGCAAGCAGATGGGTGGGTGGCGAAGCTCTCCTACTCAGAACGGGCCCCGGGAACAGACATGCCTCCTTCTCCCCCATTCCCTGCTGCTTGGAACGGGCGACGATGCCCGTTGAGGAGGAGCTGCCGCCCTGGGTGGTCCCGGGTATCTCTGCAAGAGTCGAGCTGCAGGAGCGGGCCAGCAAGTGGCGCCAGGGGCCTGTGTCTTGGCCTGGGCTGCCCGGGGCCTTGGAGTGGGGAGGACTGCGAAATCAGGAGGTGGCAGACCCAAGTCTACGAGTTCGGCGGTAACCCTGGACGCCCAAGAGGCCGCTGCTTTGGGTCCTCTGAGCCTAAATCCAAGCAGGCTAGCCCTTAATTGACTCTGCTTTGGGAAGAGGAATGTGGTGGCCTGAAAGATTGGATGGATGGATGGATGGATGGATGGGTGGGTGGATGGATGGATGGAGTCATTCATTCATTCAATCGTATTTATTGAGCAGTTACTGTGTGCAGAGCACTGTATGAAGCGTTTGGGAAGTACAGGTTGGCAACGTATAGAGACGGTCCCTACCCAACAGTGGGCTCACAGTCTAGAAGGGGGAGACAGAGAACAAAACAAAACATATTAACGAAATAAAATAAATAAGTAGAATATGTACAAGTAAAATAAATAGAGTAATAAATACGTACAAGCATATATACAGGTGCTGTGGGGAGGGGAAGGAGGTAAGGCGGGGGGGGATGGAGAAGGGGTGGAGGGGGAGAGGAAGGAGGGGGCTCAGTCTTGGAAGGCCTCCTGGAGGAGGTGAGCTCTCAGTAGGGCCTTGAAGGAAGAGAGCTAGCTTGGCGGATGGGCAGAGGGAGGGCATTCCAGGCCAGGGGGATGACGTGGGCCGGGGGTCGACGGCGGGACAGGCGAGAATGAGGCACGGTGAGGAGGTTAGCGGCAGAGGAGTGGAGGGTGCGGGCTGGGCTGTAGAAAGAGAGAAGGGAGGTGAGGTAGGGGGGCGAGGTGATGGAGAGCCTTGAAGCTGAGGGTGAGGAGTTTGAGTGTGTGTTTAAAGAGTTAATTCTGCCCTTAACAAATACCATCATTATTATTATTATAAAGTCCCTGGCTCCCGTCACCCAACCTAGCAGTCCACATGCCCAATATAGGCTTCTAAAAATACATCTGTCATTTAGGATGATGTAACTTTTGGGAGTTTGTATGCAGAATTTAGTTGGCCAGGCTTCCCCACCTCCACCGTGCCCCACCAACAGAGTCCCCTAAATGGCCGGACCTGCCCTGCTCTAGCTGGAAGATATCGTATTAGCATCAATCAATCAATCAATCGATGGTACTTACTCTATCCGGAACACGGTACTGAGCTCTTGAAGAGTAAGCACAATAGACTTGGTAGACACAGATCCTTGCCAAAAAGAGCTTACAGTCAAATGAATGGGGAAATTTCATTCAATTATATTTGCTGAGTGCTTACTCTGTGCAGAGCACTGTGCTAAGCACTTGGGAGAGTACAACAAAACAAGAGTATAAGGGTATATACATAAGTGAAATGAAGAAGCAGCATGGATAGAGCACAGGTCTGGGAGTAGAAGGTCATGGGTTCTGACCCTAGCTCTCCCACTTGTCTGCTATGTGACCTTGAGCAAGTCACTTCTCTGCCTCAGTTACCTCATCTGTAAAATGGGGACTGAGATTGTGAGTCTCATGTGGGATAGAGACTGTGTCCAACCCGATTTGCTTGTATCCACCCCAGCACTTAGTACAGTGAGTGGCACATAGTAAGCACTTAATAAATACCATAATAATTATGATTATAAGTGTTATGGGGCTGGAGGTGGGGTGAATCAAGTGCTTATCAGAATTTTGTGCAGCCCCCTTTCTCCAGGTGGCATGGGAAACAGAATGGGTTAGTGGATAAAGCACTGACCTAGAAGTAAACAGGACCTGAGTTCTAATCCTAGCTCCTCCACATGTCTGCAGTGTGACCTTGGGCAAGTCACTTCAATCCTCTGCCTCAGGTACCTCATCAGTAAAAAATGAAGATAAGAGTATGAGCCCCATATGGGACAGAAACTGTGTCCAATCTGATTAACATGTATCTACCCCAGCACTTTAAACAGTGCTCAGCACATAGTAAGTGCTTAATAAGTACCATTAGTATTATTATGGTCAAAGTGCCCCTACCCAAGGACCAGGTTTGCTCAGATAATTCAATACTACTCCCTCAGACTAATGAGGCCCATCATAACAGCCCTTCCTCTTCCCACCCTCACCACCCCCACGGATCTGCTCATGTTGGTCCTTTGGCGTCTACTCCAAGGGGGCTATAGGGGCTGGCGCCCCATAGGTAGGGGCGAAGCCACTGTTTTTGCCCCCAGTGGTTTGGACAGGACTCCAAGGCTTGTTATAATAATAGTGGTATTTGTTAAGCACTTACTATGTGCCAAGTACTGTTCTAAGCACTGGGGTCAATACAAGTTAATCAGGTTGTCCCACGTAGGGCTCAAAGTTTTATCCCCATTTTACAGATGATGTAACTGAGGCACAGAGAAGTTAAGTGACTTGCCAAAAGTCACACAGCTGGTAAGTGGAGGAGTCAGGATTAGAACGCTCAACCTCTGACTCTCAAGCCCGATTATCTTGTCTCTGCCCCAGTGCCTAGTACAAGGCTTGGCACATGGTAAGCATTTAACAAATATCACTTGTTATTGTTATTATTATCATTATTATTATTGCACTCCCCCTCCCACAGAGAGTATGGAAAACAAGACTCAGCAGCCCTAAAAGAGCCAAGTCTGAGTAGTCAGGCCACCTGGACTGTCTAGAAGTCCAGGCCTAGGAAGGTAGGTGGCCATCCATGAGAGTTCACCCTGTGCTCTGCTCCCAGGTAGCAGCCTCAGTTTGGAACCTTCCTGGACCCCTTTCAGGTAGATCCAAACTGGTCTAGTCTCTTGGGAGGATGTAGAGGCATCCACAGGCCCCTGGACCAGAGATCAATTAATCATATTTACTGAGTGCTTATTATGTGCAGAGCTCTTTACTCTTTACACTTGGGAGAATACACTATAACAGAGCTGGTAGTCACATTCCTGGCCTACAACAAGATTACAGTTGAGAGGGGAAGACAGACAATAATATTTATTTGTATCGGTCTATCTCCCCCACTCTAGACTGTAATCTCGTTGTGGGCCGGTAATGTCCCTGTTTATTGTTGTATTGTACTTTTCCAAGCACTTAGCACAGTGCTCTGCACACTGTACATGCTCAATAAATACAATTGAATTGATGAATATATAATATAAATAAATTGTGGCTATGTACTAAGTGCTGGAGAGTTGAGGGAGAGGTGAATAAGGGAGAAAATCCAAGTGCAAGAGTGATCCAGAAGGGAGTGGGAGAAGAGGAAGTGAAGAGCAGACCCTCTCATCCCCGAGCCCTGAGGGATCAGTCCTACAGTAGAGGGCAAGCCAGCACTCCAGTGCCTATCTGAGGCAGGAACCGTGGCTACTTCCTCATTTGAGCCCCAAGCACATCATTCTGTGCTCTGTGTCCTGTGGCTGAAGCTGGTTAAACTAACAGGCTCACAGACACGCCTAGTGCAGAGGAGCAGTAAGCATTTAACAAATAACACTTGTTATTGTTATTATTATTATTGCACTCCCCCCTCCCCCCCGCCACAGAGAGTACAAAAAACAAGACTCAGCAGCCCTAGAAGAGCCAAGTCTGAATAGTCAGGACACCTGATCTGCCTAGAAATCCAGGCCTAGGGAGGTAGGTGGTCATCCATCTGGCCATTCATCTTCTGGGTTTTTCCCAGAGGTCGGCCTCCCTGTTGACCTTCCTTCACCCGCGGGCCAGTACCACATGGTGCTCTCACTATGGAGGTTATTGTCTCTTCATTTTCTAGTGAGAATTAGGACTCTTGGTCAATCATCCACCTCCTCCATCCTCTTTAGTGTTATCTCACAGCTAGCTGAATTAGTGAAAGAAATCATTCACAACTGGGCACCACTGGAATCTTTTGGCCGAGCTGAAGAGTTTTACCTTCCCCTCAGAAATTCTTTGGGGAGCATTCTACAGCCTAGAGCAATAAGAAGGGCGAATAGAATGAATATAGGAGAAGGGACCTCAGAGAACATCTGAGCGCAAGCCTCAGAAACCCTCTTGCAGGGGTCCTGGAGGTTGTTATTGACTCCGTGTCAGCCCCTCTCCATCCTTATGTAAATGGTGTCTAAATTCAGGTCAAAATTCATATGTTCGTTTCCAGCCAGTTGAAACGTTGAACTTGCCTCCTTCATCTATTTCAGTGGTGATATTTGTTAAACACTTATGTGCCAAGGACTCTACTAAACATTGGGGTAGATACAAGAATCCTGTTCCTGTCCTACATGGTCAAATAAAACTCTCAAAGGAAAAATTTTCCCACACAAAAATTCACACCCCTACCAAATATATTCAATATGTCCACCATGTAACAATATAATAATAATAATGATGACATTTATTAAGTACTTACTATGTGCAAAGCACTGTTCTAAGCACTGGGGAGGTTACAAGGTAATCAGGTTGTCCCACGGGGGGCTCAGAGTCTTAATCCCCATTTTTACAGATGAGGTAACTGAGGCACAGAGAACTTACGTGACTTGCCCAAAGTCACACAGCTGACGTTTGGCAGAGCCAGAATTTGAACCCATGACCTCTGACTCCAAAGCCACTTTCCACTGAGCTCTTTCCACTGAGCTCTTTCCACTGAGCTCTTTCCACTGAGCCACGCTGCTTCTCAATATATCATCTCATAAATGAGTTTTACTACTAACCATTTCAATTACGTGGCTTCAGAGAAAACTAGACCCTCGGCAGATCCATTAGCCCTGTGAGTTATGTAGACTGACTCATTCATGTCAAGACCTACCCATTCAGTACAAATTGTTGCCAATTAATTCCGAACAAAGATTAAAATGTCTTGTAATGTTTCAGATAAAGATAAGCCATATGCAATATTTAATTTTGCCATTATTCTAACCTAATCCCCCCTTGATATGGCTTGCTCGCTGCTTTATGAAACCATTATGTATGTTTAGAAGTTGTTTTTTGGTGTGGGGATGACTCCGCTGAAGGTGTGCTTGGGAAATCATCTGAGTTTGGGGGGAGTTTAAGTGAATGGAGAAGGTGCTGAGTCAATTTACCCAAAGACCCTAGGGCAGGCAGGGCATATGGGAGGAAACGAAAACTCTGAGTAGGCCTGGGTGTCAGAGTCCCGGAGCCTATATGTGTACAGTAGGGATTACCAGTAGAAACTTTTTATCTTGATTCAGCACAGTAAATGATCTAGAGTATGCAGGCTGTGGAAGAGCTCAAGGAGCCCTCTAACTGGTCGAGAATTGACTGTGGAAGCAGCTGCCTGGGAGTGTCAACAGCTTTGCCCTCCCCGCCCCTAATCTCCTGCTGCTGCTGCTGCCTCCTCACCCTCCTTCCCCCTCTCCCCACAAACCCCAGGACTCTAGGGAGGCCCCAGGTGTCGGAGGGGTGGATGGATAGAAAAGGACAAAATGCCATCTGTCATCCAGTGTTGGTGTTCCCTGAGCAGCGTGGAGGTGAAGTTAGTGGTCCGTTAGACCTTTTGGCACAGGGCAATCCCACTCAGTGTTAAATTTTCACCAGGCTGATGGGGACCAAAAGGTATTTCCCAGTGGAAATCCTCTTCAAAAAAATCTATCTGCCCCATCCCCATCTGTCTCTTCCACATTTTATAGGTCCCATCCACTGCATTACTCTTTCCCCAAGTCGTTCTCTTTTTTGAAGTAGGGGAGTAGATAGTATTCACAGTTGCTCAACTTTGTAAATATACCCAATTCTCCCTTTAGCACAGGGACTGCAATCTTACAGACGACCAGGTTAAAGAGAAATTGCATTGTAGTATTCACCCTGTGTCCACTGCTGCATACATGCTCACAACTGTTGGGAAGCAGCGTGGCCTAGTGAATAAAGCCTGGAGCTAGGAGCCAGAGGTCCTGGGTTCTAATCCCGGCTCCACCACCCATCTGCTCTATCACTTTAGGCAAGTCTTCACTTCCCTGTGCCTCAATTTCCTTAACTGCAAAATGGAGATTCAATCCCTATTCTTCCTCCTCCTTAGATTGCGAGCCCCATGTGGAACAGGGACTGTATCTCGCCTGAGTAACTTGTATATTCCCCAGTGCTTAGAACAGTGCCTGACACTTAATAAGCACCTAACAAATACCATGAAAAACTGTTCCAGCACTACAACCTATCTTACCCAGACTGGCACACGGTATCAGAGAAACTTTTGCTAATCCTTCCATCCTGTTCTATCCAGAACATGTAGTGCAAACATGCATACTGCACAATTGATTGTACACACAGAAATGTAAAAACTGCATTATTTCCCAGTCCCCACCCCCGGCCCAACTCTCCAATTTTCCCTAGCTCACTCTGTCCAAGAAGTAAAATAAATACCCTCTTTACAATTTAGCTAACATAAATAATTCCTAGTACACTCTCCTCTCTCCAAACCAGGTCTCTTTTCTTCACATCCTCACCCAAACCCAGCCAGTATCATTCCAGGAGTGAAGTTATGAGAAGCAGCGTGACTCAGTGGAAAGAGCCCGGACTTGGGAGTCAGAGGTTGTGGGTTCTAATCCTGGCTCTGCCACTTGTCAGCTGGGTGACTCTGGGCAAGTCGCTTCACTTCTCTGTGCCTCAGTTCCCTCATCTGTAAAATGGGGGTGAAGACTGTGAGCCCCACCTGGAACAATCTGATGACCTTGTATCTAGCAGTCCACATGCCCAATATGGGCTTCTAAAAATACATCTATCATTTAGGATGATGTAACTTTTGGGAGTTTGTGTGCAGAATTTAGTTTGCCAGGCTTCCCCAATTAGATGGTAAAATTCTCAAGGATGGAGACCATGTCTTCCACTTCTTATACTCCCAGAAAAGTCAGCTCAAAAAGTTGACAGTTTCATAAAGGGTAGTTGGTTTCAGTTTTTGCACATTTAGGTTATGGCAATTAATGGAGAAAGAAAAGGAGAGGATTATTATTAATGATAATAATGAATGTGGTCTTCATTAAGCACTTACTACATTACAAGCACTGTCGGCACTTAGAACAGTGCTTTGCACATAGTAAGCACTTAATAAATGCCATCATTATTATTATTACAAAATGATGGGATAGAAGGAAGATAATCAGGTCAGATATAGTTCCTGCCCCTCACAGAGCTCCCAGTCTAAGGAAGAACAGGTATTTCATCCTTATTTTTCAGATGAAGAATCAGAGGAACAAGAAAGTTTAAGATATTTGTCCAAAACCACACAATGGGCAAGTGGCAGAGATCTCCTGGCTCCCAATCTTGTGCTCTTTCCCCAAGGCCACATCCCTTTGGGAATCCTCTAAAAAGACAATGTCCTAGTAAAGGCCTTCCCCTACTAAGGCTTCATTTCTCCTACTCCCTCTCCCTTCTGCTTCACCCTTGCACTTGGATTTGTACCCTTTATTTACCCCACCCTCAGCCCCACAGCACTTAGGTACATATCCATAATTTATTTTAATATCTGTCTTCCCCTTTAGGCTGCAAGCTCCTTGAAGGGAGGAGAGATGTCTACCAACTCTGTTATATTCTCCCAAGCACTTAGTAGAGTGCTCTGTGCACAGTAAGTGCTCAGTAAATAATAACAATAATAGTATTTGTTAAGCAATTACTATATGCAAAGCACTGTTCTATGATTGATTGATTGAATTGATTGAAAAAGCCCTGAGTTGGAGAGTCAGAAGACCTAGCTTCCTGCTCCTGCTAGTCCTGTGGCCTGCTGGGTGACCGTTGAGAGGTTCACCTAGCCACCCCAGACTTCAGTTTCCCCACTTAAAACTCACAAGAATTCCATGATCCCTTCTGCCCAATTGACAGAATTAGAAACACAAATGAAAGTCTGCATCATTGGAAAATTAAAATGTAATTTCTTTTTGAATAATATTTGTATGATGTTTGAAGTTATGAGTAAATATGTAAATAGCATAATTTTTCCATTTAGAATACTTTGTATCAGGTGTGTATTCAGCCGGTTGCTTCTGAAAATCTACCAATCAATGATATTTATTGAGCACTTACTATGTACAGAACATCATACTAAGCACTTGAGAGAGTATAATACAGCAGAGTTACTGGGCATGTTCCCTGCCCATAATGAGTTTACAGTCTAGAAAAGTCTGAAAAGCCTTTAGTAATGAAATGATGAAAAATGGGCACAAAATGAAAAAATAGCAGGAAAATTATTAGGAAGAAGAGGGTTTTAGCAAGCTCAGGTACAATAATCATTATTATTGAAATGCTTCCCCTCCCTTGGACTGCTCCTTAGCTACCAAAGTTACTTCCACTGTCAAACTGCTGAGGCAAGAATCTGCATGATGGGTTTCTGATTCAACATTTCATTTGGATGGAGGGACAAGGTCATTCTGGGGCCCCGCAAAAAATATTCTTGCTGCTAACCTGACACCTCTTTTCTCTCTCCCTCTGCCCCCTCCAGGGAACATCATTGGCTCTGGGATCTTCATCTCCCCCAAGGGCGTCCTGGAGCACACGGGCTCGGTGGGCCTGGCGTTGATTATCTGGGTGCTTGGAGGTGGCATTGCTGCCCTGGGCTCTTTCTGCTACGCAGAGCTTGGAGTTGCTATTCCTAAATCAGGGGGCGACTATGCCTACGTCACAGAGATCTTCGGGGGCCTCGCTGGGTGAGTGTGGCATTACGGTACGCCACTTTTCCTTGGTTTTTAACATGTTTCAAAATGTCTTGAATATTCTAGCAGATCTTGGGCTAGGAGGGGACAAACCCAATTCCCCAAGAGGGTGCACCGAGCCCAAGAAACTTGGCCTTGCCTGGCCTTCCCCTGGCATTGCCAGCTCTTGCTCACTGGTCCTTGTAGACTCTTAACTAGCATTCACATAAGCCCAGCTCAGCCTTCCACTTGCTGTGCAGTCTTAGGCCTAGTATCCCCTCTCTGGGCCTTATCTGCCTCTGGTGTTGGTGGGGAGAGGTCCTTAACTTGACCAGCCTTTCTCTCAGGCTTTCACAGAAATGCTCTGCTTGAGGGCACAAACAGGACCTTGGGGCCTGGAAGGGCTAAAGCCACAACCAAAGAGGGATCTGGGTGTGCTCCATCCTTTTTTCAAGGCAGGACCCAGCCAAGCATCTGTAAATAGCTTCCAGGAAATCAAGTTAACTGTGGCGGCAATTAGCAAAGCCAAAAGCACTTCTGTAGTGGAAGCCCATTTCATTAACTTTCATCATTGAAAACTGAAGGTTTCCTTATTGACACTCTTTCCCCCACCCCCAAACCAGGCAAGGAGAAATAGCAGCACCTCTCTTTATCCCTGGAGGAATCTTCCCCACAAAAGCTCCCAAACCTTGTTAAGGTCCGAGACACTTCACTTTCCTGTGCCTCAGTTACCTCGTCTGTAAAATGGGGATTATATAAATAAATTATGGATATGGACATGATCCTGGCTCCACCACTTATCTTCTGTGTAACCTGGGGCAAGTCACTTCACTTTCCTGGGCCTCAATTCCCTCATCTGTAAAACAGTGATTAAATGCTTCTCCCTCCAACTTAGACTGTGAGGCCCCGCATGGGAGAGGGATTTGTCCGACCCTATTATCTTGTATTTACCCCAGTGCTTGCAACAGTGCTTGACACTTAGTAAACGCATAACAAATACCATTAAACAAAAAAAGTGCTCTGGGGCTGAAGGTGGGTTAAATAAAGGGTAAAAATCCAAGTCCTAGGACTATGCAATCAATCCATTAATCAGCAATGGGATTTGTGTGCTCTCTGTGTGCAGCACACTGTGCAAAGCTCTTGAGAGAGTGTACAATAGTTGGCAGGCATGATTCCTGCTCACAAGGAGCTTGAAATCTAGAGAGGGAGACAGACATTAAAATAAATTACAAGTAGAGGAAATAACCAATATAAAATGGGGATTAAATCTAACTCCCTCATACTTAGATTTTGAGTCCCATTTGGGACAGAGCCTATGTCCAACTTAATTATCTTGTGTCTACCCCATCACTTAATACAGTGCTTGGCAATTAGTACGTGCTTAACAAGTACCATTTTTTTAAATGGGCAAATGTAAGGCTATGTACATAATTACTGGGGGTAGGGTGAATATCAAGTGCTTAAGGGGTACAGATCCAAATGCCTAAGTGATGCAGATGGGAGGGTGAGTAGGGGAAATGAGGGCTTAGTTGTGACTGGCCTTTTGGAGATGTGATTTTAATGAGGCTTTGAAGGTAAGAGAGTGGTGGTCAATGGTTTTGAAGGGGAAGGGAGTTCCAGACCAGAAGGAGGACATTGTCAAGGGGTCAGCAGCAAGACAGACGAGATGGTTAACTTCTGTAAAATGGGGATTCAATCCTACTCCCTCCTACTTAGGCTATGAGCCCCAGGTGGGACAGGGACTATGTCCACCCTGATTAACTTGTATCTATGCCAGGGCTTAGTAAAGTCCTTGGCATCTAATAAACATCTAACAAGTACCGTAATTATTGAATTAAGATAAGAGGGGACAAGCTCATTGAAGGCCTTAAAGGCAATGGCAAGATGTTTCTATTTGATATGGAGGTGGATGGGCTACCATTGGAGATTTTTGAGGAGTGGGGAGACATGGGCTGAATGTTTTTATTTTTTGAAAAATGATCTGGACAGCAGGGTGAGGTAAGGACTGGAGTGGAGAGAGATACAAGTCAGGGAGGTTAGTGAGGAGGTTAATGAAGTAATCAAGGCATGATAATGAAAGTACTTGGATAGGATGGTAGACGTTTGGATGGAAAAGAAAGGGCAGATTCGTGAAATGTTATGAAGGTTGAACCATCAGGGTTTGGTGACAGAATGAATAATTGGGTTGCGTGGGAGAAATGAGTTGAGAATAATGCCAAGGGTTTTTTATGGTATTTGTGTACCAGGCACTGTACTAAGCCTGAGGGTAGACATAAGCTAATCAAGTTGGACACAGTCCATGTCCCACATGGAGCTCACAGCCGTAGTCTCCATTTTATAAATGAGGGAATTGAGGTACAGAGAAGTTAAGTGACTTGCCTATGGTCACACTGCAGACAAGTGACAGAGCTGGGATTAGAACCCAGGTCCTTCTGATGCCCAGGCCCATGCTCTATCCATTAGGCCACACTGCTTCTCAAGGTTACAGGCTTATGAGACAGGTAGGATGGTGGCATTGTCTACAGTGATGGGAAAGTCAAGAGGAGAGCAAGGTTTGGTGGGAAGGTGAGGAGTTCTGTTTTGCACCTGTTAAGTTCGAGTTGTCAACAGGACAGCCACGTAGAAATGTCCTGAAAGCAGGATAAAATGAAAGACTGCAGTGGAGGAGAGAGGTCAGGGCTAGAGAGGTTGATTTAGCAATCATTTGTGTAGAAATGGTAGTTAAAACCATAAGAGCAAATCAGTGATTCCCACTACAAGGCAATGGATGTAGAGGAGAATAGAACTGAGCCTTGAAGGACCTCCAAAGTTCAAAAGAGGAAGGGAGAGGAGGAGCCCATTAAAAAGACTAAGAATGAGCAGCTAGACAGATTGGAGGAGAACCAGGAGAGGTTGAAGTCAGTAAAACCAAGGTTAGCTAATGTTTCCAGGAGAAGGGGGTGGTCCACAGTGTTGAAAGCGGCTGAGAGGAAAAGAAGGATTAAGATGGTGTAGAGCCCCGTGGATTTGGCTAGAAGGAGTTATTTGTGACCTTAGAGAGTGCTTTTTTCCAGGGAGTAAAGGGGATGGAAGTCAGATGGCGGGGGTCAACTCTTGAGAAGGCTTTTGAGGGAAGTTAAGGTGTCACTGTTTTAGGAGAGACTTGAGAAATGAATAACTCTCCTTCCTGGTGACTTAGGCATTCACCTGTGATAAGGTATGGGACTAGTCCAGGAGACCTTGATCTATTTCAATATGTTTGGCCTAGTGGAAAGAACTCAAGCCTGGTAGTCAGAGGACCTGGGTTCTGATCTCGGTTCTGCCACTTGCTTGTTGAGTAACGTTGGGCAAGTCATATAACTTCTCTGTGCCTGGGCTTCCTCATCTGTGAAGTGGGGATTGAATAACTGTTCTCCCTCCTATTTAGACTTGTGAGCTCCATGAAGGACATGGACTGTGTCCAACCTGAAAATCTTATATCTATCCCAGTGCTTAATACAGTGTTTGGCATATTGTAAATGCTTAACAAATATCATAATTATTATTACTTGCATAATTGCCTCCATCACATAATTTCCACTTCTCTGATTTTTCCGATGGAAACAAAGATTCTTTTTGTAAGGAGAAATAGCAGTGCGTGTCCAGATAGGAAGAAGAGATGCTTCATAACCCAAGCGGAAAGCCACAGATATAGTTTCCCGCTGGCAAAGTTCTTCCTTGGGATGTACAGAACTCCTGGTAGGAAGAGAAGTGCCGTAGCAGGGGAGGTATTAATTCACTGAGTGTCTATGGTTTACAGCACTTGAAAGGATGCATTATCAATCAGTGGTATTTATTGAGCATTTACTAAGGTGCAGAACACAATAGAAGGAAGGAATACAGTCTCTCTTGCCTTTCTTTTCCTTCTCCCCTCCTTCCACTCCTTTTTTCTTCTCTTTTTTCTTCCTGCTCCACATGTTGGTAGACTTAATTCCCTGTGTAATAATCCCTCCTGTTTTTAGGTTGCAAAACTAATGCAAAAAAAGTCGAGTCAATTATGAAAGTAAATACAGTATTCCACAAGAGGAATCTCTCCTCCACTCTTCTTCCTTTATTTTTTGAAAGTGTACTGTCAGTTCCTTTCTGTGCATTTCGGTTGCCCAGCTGCCTTTTAACGCAACCATTTCAGGAGATCCCACACATCCTTCCTATTTCTCCATATTTACTTTTTCTTCTCACCTTCCTCCAGCCTAACTTCTAAACTCTGCTTCACACTCTTCTCTCCCAGGACATCACTAGAATTTTCACGGGTCCTCATTCCATTTATATCTTCACCCCTCCCTCCCCCCACCCACCACCTCCTTCCCAAACCCAACTAACTTGGCACTTACTTTTATTAGGTTCAGAGCCAATAGCTCTGCCTTTTTGTCATAGATTAGAAAGCATTCTGCTGCCTCCTGTCATCATTATCATAATATATTGTCTGTGCATGTGCTACAGTGGGGCTCAGAACACAAAGTTGTTTCGTGGGGCACACTGCCAGTTCAGGCAATGGAAGGCTACATGAGTACATCTGCCTTACTCCTCTCAGGTTTGCTCTCTTCTTTCTAAATCCTCCCACAGCCTCTGAACCTCCAAACAGTTGGGGTGTGGCCTCATCTCCCAAATTTTAGTGCCAATCCATAACTGAGCACAATTTTAAATACAAAACTGAAATCATGCCTCTTCATCCAAGTTCCCAGGAAGATTGACTGCCTCCACCTTTAGTGTGTTCTGTGGTGTCTTCTTTGGTGACCTGCAGTCTTCTTCCCATTTAAGATCTCTGGGATCACTCCACCACTTCCCATAATTAATCTTTGCAAAAAAAAAAAATTCCCCGTCAACATTTCTTCATCTGTTGATGATGAAGAAGCAACATGGCTTAGTGGATAGAGAACGGGCCTGGGAATAAGAAGGACCTGGGTTCTAATCCCGCCTTCACCACATGTCTGCTGTGTGACCTTGGGCAAGTCACTAAACTTCTCTGTGCCTCAGTGACCTCATCTGTAAAATAGAGATGAGTGTGAACCTGATTAACTTGTATCTACCCCAGTGCTTAGAACAGTGCTGACACATAGTAAGTGCTCAACAAGTACCCTAATTATTATTTTGATGATGACGGCATTTTCCTTGGCGAATAAAGGTCCTGAGCTCATCTTCTGAATTCACACAGGCCTCAGATTCCTATGTTGTCCCTCTTCCCTGCCTCAAACAGAAACAGTGATGTCCCTTGTACCATTCAATCTCTCTTCTCAATTCCCAGCCCTTGCCTGCTCCCCGTTGCCCTCTTCTCTAGAGCCCTCCTGTATGGATAGGCCTGTGAGCCCTGGGAAGGCTCAAAGCCAAGCCAGGCTGCGGTCAGAGAGCCATACAGTCCCCTTGCTGCTCTCCCCACTCACGTTTCAAATCCAGGGCACTGCCCTACTTGTACAATAGCTTGTTTACATATGTGTCTGGCCTGTGCTACATAGGCCACCACTTCCAACAGCCCCAGGAGTCTGAATCCACCCTGTTTGTAAGAAAGCACCTGTCAGACAGTCAGTCAGTCATATTTATTGAGTGTTTGCTGTGTGCAGAGCACTGTACTAAATGTACAAAATAAAGCAGACACATTGCCTGCCCACAACGAGCTTACGGTCTAGAGGGAGAGACAGAAATAATAGAAATAAATTACAGATATGTACCTAAGTGCTGTAGGGCTGAGATGGAGGGATCACTGCTGGGCAGTAGCCCTCTGGGTAGGTCCAGGTTGCCTGACAGTACTGCCCAGGCACAGGCCAACGGTTTTGCCACAGTTTGGGCTTCCACTCAGGCTGGCTTGGGCACAAAATGCTCTGGTGGCCTTCCCTTTCTCCTTCTGGAGGAACATTCCATCATCCCAAACACACTAATCACATTAATTTCCCCTCTTTATATTCTCTCCAGCTCCTCAACCCATTCACCCATTCCAAGCCTGTATCAGGCCCCCATCAGATTTCCAGCCAGTGCCTGAGAAAACAGCTCTAAGCTTTGCATATTTTCTGACTCCTGCTCTCTTGATTAGGTCTGGTCCCCTGAACTTCTTTGCATTCCAAACTCTCTGAAAGCCACTTCCTGAAGATGCTCCCTCAGTCTTCCTCTCTTCCTCACTGGCAGCAGCTGCTTTAGTTATTTCTAACATTCTTATGCAATAGAAACAAGATGAGTTTAGGTAAATTTATAGGCAAGAGGTCCAAAATAAGTGGCAGGAAGGGAAATTGGGGTGCTAGAGGGAAATTCTAGGAAAATTATAAGGCTCGAAAAGTGCTTGGACATTCTTATCCTCATTTTATAGATGTTAAAACGGAGGCAAAGAGTGATGACTTGACTCATCCAAGGTCACTCAGAAAATGAGTTCTTGAGACAGCATTGTCATGTTTGTTAAGCCCTTACCATAAGCCAAGCATCATACTAAACACTGGGATAGATTCAAGATAATCAGGTCAGACACAGACCCTGTCCCATATAGGGCTCAGTGTAAGAAGAGAGAACAGGAAACAATGTACAGAGAAGTTAAGTGGCTTCCCCAAGATTACACAGCAGGAAAGTGGCAGAGTGGTTGTAGAACCCCGGCCTATGGTCTCTCCACTGGACCATGCTGCTCATGTTAATTGATAGCCCATGCTGGGCTATAGAAGTAACTTTGAAGAGATAGTAGTGACTTCTCTTTAGAGGAGTGCAGAGCTCCAGGGGCAAAAGTGCCTTCTCATTTGGCCAGGGCAACTGTGACACTCCCCACTTTACAAATGGTACATTGAGTCTCGGGTGGATCCCAGGCCATAAACTAGGTGTGGAAAGCAGACATTCTGACTTACCAGCTTTTTTCCAAACCTGGGTGCCTCCTCCGATGACAAGCCTCTCCTGATAAAGCACAGCCTTTTAATCATTCGTCAAAGGGTATTCTCTTTGAGTTTCTTCCCCCGCACAAATCAACTTCTTCTTTCCAAACTACAGTTGCAGACAAGCGGATGAGCAGGACTTTCATTTGTCACTGTGCCTATTGCTGACATGATGTAATTGAACGGGGCATCATTTGCATATATATGGATTTTCAGGTTACCAGAGGCAACAAAAGGATCATTACCCCAAAATTGTAAATAATAACGGGCCCAGTTATTATTTGGCTCCCTAAGGGGTTTCCGGGAAGTTTCATGTCTTTAAACACTAACAGAGGCAATGCCATCTCTGGGCAAATGGACAGAAACTAGGCTGTGGAACCAAAGACCTTTAATGGAATTTAACCATTATTAAACTCCATCCAACCGTCCCTCTATTGAAGAGAGCAAGCCGGCGGCAGCCAGCTAGCTGTTCCAGTCCACCCTCCTCATACTTGAATCAGGACCATGAGAAACAGAATGGCTAGAAGAAAGAGCAAGGGCTTGAATCAGGGAATCTGGGTTCCAATCCTGGGGCCAACAATTGACTGCTGTGTGATTTTGGGCAAGTCACTTAACTTCTCTTTGCCTCAGTTGCTTCAGCTGTAAAATGAGGATTAAATCCTACTCCCTCTACCTGGACTCATGCAGGACGGGGATTGTGTACAACCTCATGACCTTGTATCTACCCCAGCACTTAGAACAGGGCTTGGCACATAGTAAGTGCTTAACAAATGCTACATAAAAGTGTTACCTGGATCACAAACTCTGTCTCTCATGCCACGGTCTCCAGCTGTTGGCATGTCTGAGTAACAAAAACCCTCTGAGGATCAGGCCTGCCACTGCAGGGACTGTAAGCGGGCAGAGCTTCCAGAACTAATGGTTTCCTGAAGCTGGATGATCCTTGTGACCCCCACCTAATCACCCTGCTGGAGAGCAAGATGTAACTCCCCAAACCAAATAGACTACAAACTAGTCAACCTATGGCAATTGTTATAAACAAACAAACCAGGGATTCGTAAATGTCTCATCAGCCCGAACTAGAGGGAATCTCTGATCTAAATGTATTTATAATTTCTTTTCCAAAATGGGGAGAGACAGATTAGTCCCTAGAAGTAGCAGTAGAATGCTCATTTTGGTGTACCCCAATATCTGAAATGTCACATTTTTATTTTATTTACAAGCCTTCCACCATTCAGAGAGGCCCGAGAGATTGTATTTTCTCCCATGAAAGGGTCATGGTTGGAAAAACTCATTATGTTAACGAGGTGCTAGAAGGCTGAGTGAGCAGAAAACCTCAAGTTATTCGACCTTAGAGATGTGGAAAGGTGGGGATAAGTTCTCGACCAAAGTCGCCGATACCAGCTGCAGAGTCCACATTCTCAAAGCAGGGTAATGGGGAGTCCTGGAGCAGGGGAACCAGATTGGAGTCACCTGGATCACACACAGCCTGACCAGGACAAGATCTAGGCAGAGAAGTTTTACCAGTGTTTCCAGACTGTGCCCTTCAGTCAGAAAGTCCCCACCTTCAGCAGCCCAAGTGCACACCACTTCTGCTTTTCAGACTCCTCTCCTGCTTATTCACTTGCCAGGACCTGAATTCTGTGTTGCCAGACCACTGGAAGTCTCCCAGGATGAATACTTGAGGCTTGATGGGTAGCAGGACCCAAATACAGCAATTGCTTGCTGCTTTTTCAGGGAATCCATCCCCAAACCAAATGGGCCTCCAATCTTGGATGAGGTGACTGAGAGGATCTGGAAGTAGAGGAAACAGGAGGAAATTCTGTGAAACCTGACCCGTGAAAAATTCCACCATTCACCTGCCCTGAGCGTTGCTTTGCTCAGCCATGTCTTCAGGACCATTTTTTTTTTCTTATGACTCTGGTTAAGCACTTACTTTATGCCAGGCCCTGTACTAAGTGCTGGAGTAGATACAAGTTTATCAGGTTGGACACAGTCTTCGTCCCATATGGGGCTCACAGTCTTAATACCCATTCTACAGATGAGGTATCTCAGATACAGACAAGTGAAGTGACTTGTCCCAGGTCCCACAGCAGACAAATTTTGGAGTCAGGATTAGAACCCAGGTCCTCCTGACTCCCAGGCCTGGGTTCTATCCACTAAGCCACTTTGCTTCTCAATTTTCTCTCCCACCTTCTCCGTGACTGATGTTAGGGATGGAGTTTCCAGGAAGGTGAAGGGCTAGATCCTTACCTCTCTCTCCGCACGCCAGCCAATCAGCATTATCAACAAAAAGAGGGCATTTTCTGTAGAATCTCTTTCCCTAGAGGTTAAGGACAGTGACTGAAATGGTTTAGGTGAGGGTCACCTGGAGACAAGGGGATGGGACATAATGATTTTGAGAACTCCTTCCAGGAGTCTGTTCTGGGACAGGGTGACTTGTGGCCAACCCCAGCCCCTCCCAGCTGAAGAAGTCTTTCACCACTACTTCTAGGGAGGGACCTGAAGTGAGGCTGGGAGGAGACAGACTAGGCCAGTCATGTGACTATAAACAGGCCTAGAAGGGATCAGACCAATGATCCATCCAGTCCAGAAGTCTATCTCTGCCTAGGGATGCTTGGAAGAACAGTTCAATGATTGCCCCTGTGGACATTCAACCTTTTGTGTTTCTAACAGTCTAATGTTTTGACCCACTTTCCTATCTTCCCTTCATTTTGGAAGCGTACAGGTCCAGATGTGTCAGTTACCTTATATACTGTCCCCAGCCCAGAGCCCCTCCCACCTGTTAAACTGGAGCAAGGGATGCAGGCAGGAATTCTCTCCTTGATCATTTGGCTCCAGGACACCTTTCTGCCTTCTCTCAGCCAGCCCCAATTCTCCCACGGAGAGTCTTTAAAGCCTAGGTCTTTGAGGTCCTTCTGGAACTCCATCCTTCTGCAGCCACAGCAGGGACCTTGAAATGGCTTAAAAATAAACAGAATCAGTGGTCTTCCCTTTTTAGAGAGCATCAACCAAGGGATGATAGCTTGGTTTGCTAGTTCTTACTTTGTACAAGATGCAGTTAGATCTGATTCAGGGAGGGATGGATTCCAGGCAGAGGCTTTTGAACAGATAGGAGGGGTCAGGCACAGTCCAAGAGATGGTCCTGGAATCACCAACCCATCCAGGGGAGTGTTCCTAGAACACAGTTCACCGCAGAGTCTTCTGGTTACATTTTAAAACTCCACTTGCTGCATTCTCTGTTTGGACTGAAACCTGCCACCAAGGACAGCTCATAGCACAGGTGTCTTCCTCCGGCATTCCAGGGCAGAAGTTTGGGTTCCATTGAAATTTGGGGCAGACATGGTCAGTTGAGCCGAATTCCTGTGGAAGCATCTGACTGTATATCTCCCTGAGACACCCTCCAGCTTCACTATGCCACTCTATTGACAAGGCACCCTACCAGGTGGAGCTGGAGGAAGAGAGTATTTTGGAGTGAGTGGTCCAAGCAGAAATGACCATCCTGAGCTAAGCCCAAACTGCTGCATGGTACCGCTCGACTATACCCTCCTAAGAACTTTAACTCAATGAGGACAAGGACTCAATTTAACAGCAGTTTGGGCTTAGCTCATGATGATCATTTTCTGCTCCCTGCCCCAAATAACCCAACTAAAATACCCACAGTGAGGTCACGCTTTGCCCAGTCAACTATCAACTGCTTATCTCTTCCACTGACCTCAGCCTCAAATGTTCTTTTCTTTAAAAAAAAAAAAAAAAAGAATATCACTATTCTATATTTAACTTAATTGGCTTTATCCACCTGGCACGTATCCCACTCAAGTGTGAAACAAATTGACTATCATCTCTACTGAATTGCGTACATGGCCACTGGTCCACCCTGTCCCAGCTGGAACTGATAGCCTTCCTCTCCTGTACCTAATGGAGAGGCAGGGAGCCTGACCATCCCAAGCCCAGTCACTGGTCATACACTGAGAAGCAGTGTGGCTTACTGGCTCACAGACCTGGGAGTCAGAAGGACCTGAGTTCTAATCCTGGCTCTGCCACTTTCTTCTGTGTGACCTTGGGCAAGTTCCTTAATTTCTTTGTGCCTCTGTTACCTCATCTGTAAAATGGGAATTAAGACTGTGATCCCCATGAGGGACAGGAACTTTGCCCAACCCCATTCACTTGTACCCATCCCAGCGCTTAGTACACTGCCTGGCACGTAGTAAGTAGTTCACAATTACCACAATTACTGTCATTGGTACGGCAGGGGAAGGGAGCTCAAGAGGAGCCCTTCAGAGCAGACTGCTACAAATGGGAAAAACCACTTGGTTGAACCCCATGGAGTGCATGACTCAGTCCTGATGCTTGCAGTTCCTGCTAGAGCACAGGCACAATTTTTGAGCCAGCAAAAGGGACATGATTACGTTGCCTGCCTGTCTTGGAGATCGATAATCCAATTCATGCCCTCTCATTCCATCTGCCCGTACTGTCAATCTCTGTCCATTTTCCAGGGTCTCCAGGCTTCCAAATCTTGGGTCACCCAACAGCTAGCCTTTGGGTATTGCATGACTCCCTTTCCCCAAGTCTTTTAACACAGGAGACAAGCATCTTCTGTATTGCTGTGGTATCGATAAATCTATCATTGGTATTTACTGAACACTTACTGTGTGCAAGGCACTGTACTAAGCTCTTGGGGGACTGCAGTACAACAGAGTTGGTAGATTGTTCCCTGCCTACAAATAGCTTATAGTCTAGAGGATAGTCTATATGGTACCACTAGACTGTACCCTCCTAAGAACTTTAGATTTGGTGATCACTGAGGGCAGGAATTCTGTCTGTTCTTTCTTACTTGGGCTCCAGCCATCTAGTTCAGGGCTTGAGAGTGTTCCATATAGCGCTGAGTTGTACCAAGGTGACATTTGAAAGTAGGGACTCATTAGTAACTCTGCTCCACTTCTAATCACTCACATAAAATCCAGTTCTCCAATCTGTTTTCTTGCTGCAGTGAGTACAGGCGGGGTTGAAAAAGCCAATTAACACAAATATAAAATATTGAAGAAGAACATATGATCTCCAGCAATCAAATCCAAGGTGATGTTGGGCCGAGGGGATTTGAATTAGAGTGCCCAACACAGTTGACACATTAGCCAAAGGTCATCTAAGCAAGGGGAACTCGGTGCGACCCAAGGCCCACACACCTTGATTTCCAAATGATAAAATCCCAGAAACCATTTGGGATCCAGTTCACTAGCTCTGGGAAAGTGGGGCCAGCATCTTCAGATAATGGCGAGAATTTCAATATGAAAATGGACTGTTTGGGAGGGCAGGATGAAGTCACCTCTCAAAAGTTGACATTAGGTTGAATGTACTGTCAAGCAATTGCACTGATCTTCAGGCATAATATCTGCACACTTTGTCTTCTGATGTAATTTCAGATTTTTGCTGTTATGGAGTGCAGTACTGATCATGTATCCTACCAGTCTGGCTGTTATATCTTTGACGTTTTCCAACTATGTGCTACAACCAGTGTTTCCTAATTGCATTCCGCCATACAGTGCCACCAGGGTTCTCTCCATGGTCTGCCTATGTAAGTACGCCACTTAGTTGCAGGTTATTCATCCTGCTGCTGAGCTCTCTAATTGGCACACAGTCTAGTAACAGTGGAGCAACAGCTGGTAGAGGGGGCACTGTTTTGTGAAGTAGAGGCAAGCATAAATTCCTTTCCATAAGCCCTTCCCTATCACCACTGTGCTCAGGCAAAAGCTATACCAGTAGCAGAAAAGAAGTGGGGTGGTGAGACTAACATGGATTTCCTTCAGATGAGGGATTTCTAGCATGGCCCTGCCCATCTCAAAGCACATTATGTTCCTTGCAGTTCCCCACAGAGTTATTTTGCCCATCTGAAAAGATCTTAGATCAAGATCTCCCAGAGCAGTGGAAGTGATAGCTGGCCTGGGGCAGAACTTCCTGCCAATTCTTGAAGACTGCCGATGGCCAATGAGCAGCTTGTCACCAGGCATCCTTCTCCCAGGTCAAGTGGAGCCTAATGTACTCTAGTGCATTCCAAACCTTCTCCATCCCCACCTCTTTTAATGCCATTTGCACAGTTATACCCCATGCCAGTGACTTCAGAATTGAGTCTGGAACCAGTTTGACTCCCCGGCAAGCAATTCCCTCCTCCCGCCTTGTCACGCCCCACCATCTTCCAATGTCCCAGACCCAGCTCCCTTCACAGCACTCAATGCCCCGGAGTAATGTTCCGGAAAGCTGGGCCTTGACTCCCCAAGCATGGGCTTGGGAATCAATGGACATGGGTTCTAATCCAGACTGTGCCACTTGTCTGCTGTGTGACCTTGGGCAAGCCACTTAACTTCTCTGTGCCTCAGTTACTTCATCTGCAAAATGGGGTTTAAGACTGGAAGCCCCATGTGGGACAACCTGATTATCTTTTCTCTACCCCAGTGCTTAAAACAGTGCTTGACACATAGTAAGCTCTTAGCAAATACCGTAATAATAATAATAATAATAGTCACTATGACATTGTTATTATTATCTCTGCCTGCCTTTCCCAGAACCAGCAGGGACCAGAAGTCCTAGGCCCTAAGAAAAAAAAAGTGGGCAGGAGTCTCCCAGTTTTCACCACCTGCCCTAAGGTGAGTGAAACCATAATGGCATCTGCCCCAGTGAGACATCGTCCTTCCAAAGCCAATCCATGATCAGTTTCCCCCTTGGGGGCCCCCATTGGGGTGGATGGGGGTGTACAATTGCAGCCAATTTCAGAGTGGGGGAAACAATGCCAAAAAATACCCATGATCCCACGTATTTACTCTAGTACTGATTTGGTTGCTAGACATTTTTCAGATGCAGCCCAGAGATATTTCTTGCCCCGCCCACCCTGCTGGTCATGAATTGTTTAGAAGAATGACAAATACTCTTGCCCAAGAACTCCCAAGAAACAATGTGACCAGCCCAGTTTCTGTCTTCGTATTCACTCTGAGCTCCAGAAGCACAAACACAATCACAAACCAAAGCATAACAAACCTTGATTAAAGCATCTGGTTGAGCACGCTTTGGCTTGAGGACAGATTTGGTCCATCAGAGGATAAAAAAGGGAAGGTTTTCAAAGGGTTTGGTGCTCTAAATTGAACTATGAGGGATTTTTGTAAGATCTCTCTCCCCCTCTTAAACATGGTCCATGTACAGCTAGAATAACCACCTATCCTCTCTATTCCAGGCTTCCCTGGGTCACATCCACATTCTACCATGCTCCACCAATCCTCCATCCCTCCAGCCTCTTTTTCCATTTCATCCTTACTGATTCTCTCTCCAAAGAGAAGTGAAACACTGAAAAGATGATTTAGATCCTTTAGGCAACAACCCACTTTCACCCAGATCATGTGAGATATTCTGATTTTGGCCTAAATAATCCAGACCATTGTCCTGGTCCTTCATTTCAGCCATCAACCTACATTGATTTGACCATAGTTTAAAGGCCCCAAAGATCCATCGGTTAAGACCATAGTCTTCAAAGTCCCAAAGACCCTTCTCAGCACAAGGCCCCTGGGCTTAACCATCTGACTAGCCCAGTCCCCTCTTTGAAACCTCAGCAACACACTCTCACTTCCACCGAAGAGGCAAATTATGGATGAAGGTATCACCTTTACCTGAGATTGTTGCAGGGAGGGGAGAAAAAGCTTGCAATTTCCACATTCCAGGGTTTCAGTTGGCAGCTCACCAAGACCCTCTGTATTCCCCTGGGTGTCAGTCCTTGGGGCCATCTACAAAACTCAAACCGCAGAGTCCAAACTGGTGGAGCTTTGTAGAAGTCTTGTTCCCCTCCTGTTCTTTGGCTGATTTTTGTGCTGAAAATCAGACCACACCTAAGGGCCGTGGAATCTTGAGAGGGAAGCGGACCACCCTCTAAACCCAGAGAGCTAGATAGAACCACAGGGAAGGCATCAAGCAGTCAGAAGCAAACCAGAAGCCTCATACCGCATTCCTTCTAGGGCAATCCTTTTCCACCCCCTGCCCTCTTTCCTCTTGGTCATGCTCCCAGCCGAGACTTCAGTGCACGGGCTTCCTCTGTCACTCACTTTACCCAGGGAAAACCCCCTCTCCTTCCTCCTAGTGCTTCTGACCTGGGTCAACAGCTCCAGCGTGCGGTGGGCCACCCGCATCCAGGATGTCTTCACAGCGGGAAAGCTGCTGGCCCTGGCACTCATCATCATCGTGGGCTTCATCCAGATCTTCCAAGGTGAGGAGCGGGCACGGCGGTGGAGCTGGGAGAGGCAGGACTCCCTTGTCCTGTTGGGAGGTTGAGCTGGGGGGACCGTTTCCCCTTTCCCTAGTTCTGGCCCCAGCATAAGAATGGCAGCCTTAGGTCCAGTTCCCCTCAGTGGCCCTTGGGGAGAGTCGTAAACACTGGTGCTTCCCTCTGTGGCCCTTGGTTTCCTGCTGGCTCAGTGACTAGTCTGAACATCAGGCCTGGGTCACGGGCATTTTTTAGGGAGCTGATTGTGACTGAGGGAAAAGTCCTTCCACTGTTCCCCTCCCCAGTGGCAGGAGAAAACTCCACCAGGAAGTAGCCCCAATTTCCCAGCTCCTGCCCTCTCCTCCACCCCCAGAGGTAAAGTGACAGAGCACTTGGGCAGAAAATTTGGCAGAGAAAGGCGGGATTGTTTCCACCAAGGGAAGGTTGTTACTCTGAATTAATGAAAAAAGATCCAAGGGTTTATTGAGTGCCTCCTGTGTGCAGAGTCTTGTACTCGGCACATGGTAGAGTACACTAGAGTTAGTAGGCACGAGCCCAGCTCTCAGAGAGCTTAGAGCCCAGCCAGGGAGACAAGCACTGAAATAATTTACAGAATAGAGAAAGAAGGAGAAATATCCTTAAATAATAGGATATTTGTCGTAATGTACAGAAGTGCTTCAGTTGCTGAGTGTGTAACATCCCAGCTCCCAGGAATGTGCACGACCCCATTTTGTTCAACCTCATAAACTAGAACTTAATGTTGTTTCTCAGGCCCTGAGGCTGTCAAAGGGGGCACTCGAAGAGGGAGGCTGGGAGCTGCTACAAACTAGCACCTCAGTAGAATTCTTATCTACCGGTGCCCACGTCCATCGGCACAAATTCAGGGCAAGTCCTGTCCAAGTGTAGGTGGCCTCAGCAGGAAGTCTCATTCATGGTGGACAAGCTGGATCTGTTTGAAGTCATTAGTCATTCGTATTTATTGAGCACTTAGTGTGTGCAAAGCACTTGGGATGAGGTGGCCAAGTGGTTAAGGAGATGGACTGCTAATCCATTGTGCTCTGCAAGCATGGGTTCAAATCCCATCCTCACTGTGGGTGTTCTTAATTCCCCCTCCCAACCTCACAACACTTATGTACATATCTGAAATTGATTTATAGTCTATATCCCACTCTAAGCTGTAAGCGCATTATGGGCGGGGAGTGTGTCTGCTCATTGTTATATTGTACTCTCCCAAGCACTTAGTACAATACTCTGCACGCAGTAAGCACTCAATAAATACGATTGAATGAATGAATGAATTGGGAGGGTGCAATATAACTGAAGGCATTCCCTGCCCAGTGACAAACATGCACCAATCTGTGGTCCTTGCTGTTCATCAATGCTCTCAGAAGAGCTCAAGGGGCAGGGGGACAAGGGACCTCCCCTCTGAAAGGGATTGATTGGTGGAGTTATCCCATACCTTGGCAATTGCACTGTAACACCGGGATTAAGTGTCACGTCATTTTCAATGCCTGCTTGTTTTCAATGGGGGACAGGCAAGAAGAGAAAAAATGCTTTCGCTCAACAGTTTTCTAAGGTGGTTTATCACTTGAATGTTGCTTAAATTTTCAAACTGATATAGAAATCTTTCCCAGAGGGCACGTGCCCCTGACTCATGTATAATCCCAGGCTGTTTGCTTGCCTGCCTAGGTCACCATTCAGAAAAGACAGACTATGATGCCCTAACAAAGCAGGTGAAAATAATAAAATAACACGTGCAGTATTTAAGTGCTAATACTACAGTGTTTGTTAAATGCACAGAGGTAACTGCTGGGGCAGATACAAAATAAGCAGATCAGAGACAGTTGCTGCCCTCGTTGTGGACAGGGAATGTGTCTGTTATATTGTTGTAGTGTACTCTCCCATGTTTAGTGCAGTGCTCTGCCCACACTAAGTGCTCAGTGAATACAGTTGACTGACTTTTAACAGAGGAAGCTGACTGACCCAAATCACCCAGCAGGCCAGTGGCAGAGCTGGGGCTAGAATCCAGGGCTCCTGGCTCCCAGTCCTATTCTTTCTCTAGGCCCTGCTGTTTCTCTGGGAGATGTCTATCCTCGGAGAATGGTATCTTCTTCCCAGGAAGTTCCAGGAGAGAGCATTGTGATGCCAGATCAAGGCCACCATAGTTGGGAAGGACATGGGGCTATGTCCTTGCAGCCTAAGCAAACAGGGAAAAAGTCCTGAGGGGAATGGCAGATAGGAGAGAGAGAGAGAGACTGGTTTCAGTGTTGGGGGCTAATTCCTAAGGACTTCTAGCCCCATGTCTTCACTAATAGGTCCTCACTGGGAATGTGAGCAGCTGGAGGAGGGGTGTAGCAAGTGCATAGTCCTCATTGCTCAACCTTCAAGCTCCTGATAGGCAGCTCCCTCTTCCCGTAGTATCTTGAGAGGAAACCAAGTCCGAGGAGCCCAGTGCTTGCTCGCACCTAGCTGTCATGAAGAATGGAGCAGGACCCAGAGAGCCAGTCTTGGGGGATATAATAAATTTAGCAGGGTCAGGGGCCTGCCAAGCTGGAGATTTAAGTGCCCCGTACTGGTCTACTTCCCAGCTCTCCACCACCTAGGGCAGCCAAGCTGATACCCCAGGATGTAAACTCAAGATTCAGTGGATTCGAGAAGAGACATAGAAGTCACCACTTTTTTCCTCAGTCCACTGGTACCTGAATAAAGCAGTGTTGTGAAACACAAGACCCATCTGCCTCTCAACCTCTTGTTTCTGTTTTGCCTTTAGGACACTATGAAGAATTGAGACCAAGTAACGCCTTCAATTTCTGGATGACCCCCACGGTGGGGCACTTAGCATTAGCTTTTCTCCAAGGGTCGTTCGCTTTCAGTGGGTGGAACTTCCTGAACTATGTCACTGAAGAAATAGTGGATCCCCGCAGGCAAGTTTCTGGTTACCATGGCAATGAGGGACCCCACCCCCACCCCCTATCTAGGCTTGGCTCTCTAGGGCCAAGTACTGAGGGGTGGGGCATTTAAGGAGATGGAAGGGGAAAGGCACAGTGCAGTCTACAAGGCAGATGAATGGGCTGAGAGGGCCCCTGGAGTTAATAGAGGAACTCCCCTGGGCAGGGAATTTCTGTTGCGCAAAATGGTTACTACCCAGGAGCAGCTGAGCTAAGCTGAATCTGAAGTAGAGATGGAGCCAGTGTCCAGAAATGACTCTTCCTCCTCTGGCCGAAATGCCAGTTCTGCTCGCTTGCTAAAACTCCACTTGGCAAGATATGAACACAGGTTACTCAAAGGTGATAATAATAATAGTAATATTAATGGTATTTGTTAAGCGCTTACTATGTGCAAAGCACTGTTCTAAGCACTGAGGGATACAAGGTGATCAGGTTGTCCCATGTGGGGCTCACAGTCTTCATCCCCATTTTACAGATGAGAGAACTGAGGCACAGAGAAGTTAAGTGACTTGCCCAAAGTCACACAGCTGACAATTGGCAGAGCCGGGATTTGAACCCATGACCTCTGACTCCAAAGCCCAGGCTCTTTCCACTGAGCCACTGCTTCAGAAAAATGGGCATGACCTAACAATCATGGTACTTCCCCTCCTCATTCCACATCATTCCCTGGGGAAGCTGGGTCAAATCATTCAACCTTATACTGGGATGAGTACAGTACAAGGAGTTTCTTCTAAATGCTGTCCTAAAGGGTTTCTAATCTGATGTGGGCTTCTGGTTTAGCATCATGTCACTATTATACTGTGTGAAAAGGCCACACTTGAGATCTGATTGCTAATCAAACTGGCTTCCACAGTGACCTTTCCCATTGGCTCATTAGATGGATGGATATATTGCCAATCAATTAATAAAATTAATCTGAACCCTGTCGCTATGTCTGTGTCATTACAACTTAATGACAAAAGATGGCTTTGATCAATAAAGAGCTCCTCTAAACTAACCTGAACAGGTCTCTCTTTGGGGCTGCTGTCTGCCATTGACACTTTACTGGAAATCACTTATAATAGGACAGCATTGAGGACAAGCAGAAGAAACCAAAATGTCTCCCATCTTTACAGAATTCCTGCCAATCACACCAAATGCCAGATACTTTATTCTCTGAGAGGAAAATGTCCCAGAATCCTGCTGCCTAACAAGCTAACCAAACTTCACTGGGTTTACCAAATGCCATATTCTGTATAGAAAACAGGTAACTCCGGCATCAGCTGTGCTGAGTAAAATTATTTTTTATGCCAGAAGAGTAACATTCTACTTAGAGGAGGGGATCATTTGTGTCTTTTCCTCTTAAATAGAAAATATTTCCTGATAGAATCCCCCAGAGTCCAGTGTTGTAGTTATGCCTGAGCTGGTGACTCCATTAATTTTGCTACTTTGCATGTTGTTTCACATATTATTACGGGCTCTTTAGTATTCAACAAGTCAGAATCACCTTAACTCTCTCCCAGCTTTCCTCTGCTCCTTTTGCCAAAAAAACATTCCTCTGAGTGACTACTGGGTGGGCCCCAGGCCTGCCTGAACATGTCAAGCCTCCACTGGGCTTTGCTGAGAAGTCAGATGAGACACATGAGGACCCATGCAGGCCTGACATGTGGCTAGTCTAGGCCCTTTCGCTCCTCATGACTCATTGTCGCTTCCTTTGGGGGAGTCTCAAACTCCAACCTGACCTTGAGGCTAGCAGCCCCTGAGAAAGGTTTGGAGGGAAAGGTGGAAAAGTCTGGGGTTGGGGGCCAAAATGAGGTTTGAGATGAACCTGGCAGTGATTTAGGTTCTCTCCCAGCCCCCTCTGACCGTGGCTGACCAGACGTCTGACATAATCATTTACTGAGCGTTTATGGGATGCAGAGCAGTGTACTAAGTGCTTAGGAAAATGCAATACAGAAGTGCCAGTAGACATGATCCCCACCCGCAAGGAACTTTCAGCCCTAAGCAGTTTCACAGCCCGTCTAGTCTACCCCCAGCTCCCTTCTCATGCCTGGGTGTTTCTGCCTGCCTGCCTATCCCCTCACCCCTCATGTCAGAATGGCAGTCAGTTTCTTGCATTTGCAGCCTGTGGATGTCAATGCTGACCGATCCTCATCATTCTCTTATTAGGAACCTACCTCGTGCCATATTCATATCCATTCCACTGGTGACATTTGTGTACACATTCACCAACATAGCATACTTCACTGCCATGTCTCCTCAAGAGCTCTTGTCCTCCAATGCTGTGGCTGTAGTAAGTACATCCCTCCCTCCCATCCTCGCGGATCTAAAACAAACTTTTGTTTCCGGTATGGGCCGTGCAGTATTTTTTTAGTTTCTCTGCCTTCCGTTTGTTTTAGACATTTGGTGAAAAGTTACTGGGCTACTTCTCCTGGATCATGCCTGTCTCTGTGGCCCTGTCTACGTTTGGAGGAATAAATGGATACCTTTTTACCTCATCAAGGTCAGCCAGAGAGCACTTTTGGTCAAAGTGGTTTGATACGTTGGATCTGGGTAGAGGCTCTACCCCTGAAGGGGAGATACGATGAGGACCCTGGTGAAGGCCAAAATGGTGGCCTGGGTTTAAAATTGCCATGGGAGGATAGGTGAGGAGAGGTGGGCTAACTTAGGATAGAGAAAGTTGATGTAATGATGAGTTATTCAACAGAAACTTTGCCATCTCCACTGATGACAAAATGAGAAGAAATAGGTTGACACTACAACAGGAAGGATGGTGGCAAAAGAAAAGGAGAACATCCTAGTCGCCAGGGTTGGTATGGACACCAGAGCAACTTTCAGGAAAATAGGAGGTTCTCACAGAGCTGAATTTAGCAAAGGAAAGAAAATGTTCAGATTTTCTGCCCGGTAGAGGGATGAGTTTGGGGCAAGAATGATTTGTCTTTAGCTATCCAGGGACAAGAACTATCTTCTCACTGTTGAGAGAACTTCAGTTGGAAAGAGTGGCTTGTTTTTTTTCCTGGGGAAGGAAAGAAGGAAACAGTGAGGTTCCACCCAAAGCCTCTGGCTCCAAGTCAGAGCTAGTCTGGACCAGGTGTTCTCCTGGACAAGATTTCATTCTGGCCAGGGTCATTCTGGCCACAAGGGTGAACCAGGTGGCTTTAGACTTCTGGCCCTCAAAGCCTAGGAGAAAACCTAGATCTGACTAGTCTCCACCAGGACCAGGGCCAACTGGCCAGAGCAGTCCCCAAGCGGAGAAACCCCGGATCATAGCTGTCTGACCGTGCTGAGGATACGATGAGACCACAAGACTGGAGTGAAAGGCAGGCACTGGCATGGCAGCTCCTCACTCTGACCTCCCCATGCATCTGCTGCTTTCCAGGTTATGCTTTTCGGGAGCCCGGGAAGGCCATTTGCCCAGCCTGCTCGCCATGATCCACGTCAAGCAGTGCACCCCGATCCCCGCTCTCCTCGTCTGTGTAAGTGTGATTACACCTGCCATTCTCCTAGTCACCCAAAGACCCTGGCCCTGACTTGGACTCACATCCCATGTCTCTCCCTGCAGGGAGAATTCTCTGACCAGACCATTCATTCATATTTGAGCGCTTACTGTGGGCAAAGACTGTGGATGATAACTGTGGCATGTGGCATAGTGCTCACTATGAGCCAATCATCATGCTAAGCACAGGAGAAAGTACAATATAAACAGATCAGATGTGGTTCCCAACTTTCATGGGCTTTGCCCCGGGACCAGGTTCTCCTGACAGACCCAAGCAGGAAGCTGAGGCATTAATCAGGTAAAAAAGCTATCGATAGGTAAAAAGTAGGTAACTGCTATTCTCCAATTGCTTCAATTCCCTACTTTGCTTTGCTGCTGATGGAGACAAGGCTCATAAACACTAATGAGCCAACAGAGGAATGTTGCCCTTGGAGGGAACTCTGAAGTTTTAGCAGCAAGTGGTCCTCTAGACTGTAAGCTCATTGTGGGCAGGGAATGCATCTGTTTATTGTTGTATTGGACTCTCCCAAGTGCTTAGTACAGTGCTCTGCCCACAGTAAGCTCTCAAATACAGCCGAATGAATGAATTTGTGCAGTTGCAGAGGAAAGACCTGAGACAGCATGGAGTTGGTGGCCGGGGCCGTGGGTTTTTGAAGAATTCTTTCAAAAATCAGTGGACTCCATCCTCCCTTGGCCAATCAGGCAACCACTTTGGGCTTTTGTTGGAAGGCATTTAGAGGAATTAAAGCCCGGTGACTCCCCAGAGGTGAGACATTGAGTTTGGCATGGGGCCTCACACTTCCTTCCACTAGCCCAGCAGGGAAGCATCCAAAGTGGTGATGAAATATTAATTTCCTAATGAATAGGAATAGAAAGCTAACACAGCCAAGAGCTGCAAAGAAAATTAGGTTCACCTTTAGGCAAACCTAATTAATTCACCTTCTAATGAAAAACAGCATGCACAAGGAACTGTTCCTTAAGCCAACTGCCACTCTAGCATGACCTGATTTTCTCCCAAACAGAACAGGGAGGATGAAGATTCCCTTGAGAATTGTTTTGCATATCGTTCTCAAATCTTTAACTACAAGTATTCTCAATCTGGTCAGCCAAACTGCCTTTTGTCTCTTCACCGTATGTCCATCTCCACTTTGGAATTTATCTGTTTATTGTTACATTGCACTCTCCCAAGCACTTATTACAGTGCTCTGCACACAGTAAGTGCTCAATAAATACGATTGAATGAACTCATCCCTTCCCCTGCTGCTCTCCGTCTCTGAGAGCACACATATCTTTCCACATTCAAGTCACCCAGCAAACTCCTCCCCATTCCCTTTCTTCCAAACCATCACTCCCAACCAGAAGCAAAACTGAAAATAAGTGAGAATATTACTTTTCTCCTTGGGCAGGTCACAGGCTTGAGCAAGAAGTAGCGTACCAGATAGTCAGCTGTGTGACCTTGGGCAAGTCACTTAACTTCTCTGGGCCTCAGTTACCTCATCAGTAAAATGGGGATTAAGACTGTGAGCACCCCGTGGGACAACCTGATCACCTCGTAACCTCCCCAGCGCTTAGAACAGTGCTTTGCACATAGTAAGTGCTTAATAAATGCCATCATCATCATTATTATTACTACAAGCATTCATTCATTGTCATCTTTTTTGAGCACTTACTGAGTGCAAAGCACTATACTAAGCACTTGAGAAAGTACAATATGGCAAGTGTTAAAGCAGTTTACAAAGGGGTCAGACCCATTTGGCATGGACCTGTCCATAGAGCTGCACTGTGCACTAATAAAGCACACACTCCCTGCCCCCTGGGAACCTCTCTGACATACAGGTGGCCAGAAGGTATAATCTGAGAGCCCCGTATAGAATCTTATCTTTGCATCTGTTGCCAGGGCCATTTCTTCTCAGGGCAGAGGCTAGTCATTGGCCAGCAATAGGCAACCACTGCCAATTTCCCTTGCCAGGGAGGTGGCTGACTATCCCTGGGCACAGAAACTTCTCTGCTCTTTGGAGGAGTTGCCCTGAAGAGGTATGGGATTCAAACAGCTCCAGATCCTGTCACCCAGGTGTTTGGAAAGCCCTTTGGAGATGTAATTTTATGCCATGACTTAAGCAGCTTGGCAGCAGCAAAATCACCATGACTGCAGCTCACTAAAACACAGGAACTCAAGGTGTGAGCCACGGAGAACTTTAAGTTGGTCACATCTCCACTCTAAAAGGCTGTTTGAACACCCACACCTCAAGCTGGAGAGGGACTTTGGACCACCCCTCCACTAGCTGAGTAGGTCAGTACTCTCCCATTCGTTCAATCGTATTTATTGAGTGCTTACTCTGTGCAGAGCAAGCACTTAGTATAGCGCTCTGCACATAGTAAGAGCTCAGTAAATATCATTGAATGAATAAATGAATGAACGAGACACATTTCTAAGTGACTTGCAGCCTTACAAGTGGCAGTGGAGCAGCAGAGAATCAGGCTGATCCAAAACCCTGAGATCTGTGCACAGAGAGGGTCCAGAGAGGCCAGGAAAACAAACTACAGTCTTCAATACCTGAATTCTGTGGGTATTCTTCGCTTTCCAAAAATTTTTTGTAGGAGTATGAAATAGCAAAGAGATAATAAACAGTTCAATTCACAGACACCCAACCCTGGATATCCCACGGTTTTTGCTTTAAGGTAAGTCAGTCTCCATTCAAACCAGTTTTCTAACATCAGCAGAGGGTGGTCACAGCAGGAGCCAGAGAAGCATACTGCTCGGTCGGCATTCAGCAGCAATGTTCACCAAAAGTCCCAAGAAAAAGCTGAAGCCTGGAAATTTCCATCATCTCTACACCACTGCTGGGAACAGAGAGGCTCTGAAAGGACTCGTGATGTAGGTCGGGGCAAAGAAAGTCTTTGGCGGGAAAGAATAAGAGAAAACAAAGAATTTCCCCTGGATGGTATGCATAAGTCACCTAACCCACCACTACAGTCCTTGGCATCAGAAAGGAATCCCCAACTCTGCTTAAGGACTCAGTGCAAAGCTGAGTGCCAGACCACCAGTGGGGCATAACTTCCAGAGATCTCAAAGCCCTGGCAATCCAGTCCACTAGAATAATAATAATAATAATAAACATTTAAGTGCTTACTATGTGCCAAGCACTGTGGTAGATGCAAGTTAATCAGATTGGACACAGTTCCTGTCCCACATGAGGCTCACAGTCCCATTTCACAGATGAGGCGATTGAGGCACAGAGAAGTGACTTTCCCAAAGTCACCCAACACACTAGTTTATTGGCTGAAGCAGCCAGGATTAGAAAATAGGTCCTTCGGACTCCCAGATGCATGCTCTATCCACTAGGCCTTGCTGCTTTTAAGCCACTAGGAGCAAGCTGATGCCCTTCCTCTCCAACAGTCTCTCTTGAATGAGAATGACTTTGTTGTGCTCATGTTTCATAGAGTCCATTGTGCCTTAATGAGTATGAGCCCAGACTAGCAGGAAATTGGGTAAACCTTCCCATGGGGAAGGGGTGCTACAGTTTCTCAGGTTGCTGCTTCAGCTTCTCCCTGTGGGAGGTTTCAAAATTTGGCCTCCTTGGCCAAGCACTCAAGGTGTGGTATTGATTTGGCATTTTATGTTTTTTAATTGGATTTGAGGACACCTTTAAAATGCTTCCTCTGCCGTCTTTGGCAGTTCCCTAGTCTCCGGTGGCACAACAATACTCATTTTGAAGTGTTCTGCTCCATCTCCAGTTCTGCAAAACTGGGGTCTGACCATCATTCATTCATTCAATCGTATTTAATGAGCACTTACCGTACTGAGTGCTTGGGAGAGTACAATATAGCAATAAACAGACACATGCCCTGCCCACAACAAACTTACAGTCTTCTTGGTGGCGGTTGTGATGCTGGAACCCCCTTTCAGGAGCAACGGATGATCCTCAGTCCTGAAACTTCAGGCCCAAGAACCTCCTCAGAGGAATGGATTATAGTGCTAGTGACTTGGGCGATGCCATGCACACTGTCTTGTCCATGCCGGCCATGTTCCTGCAGAGGCATGAAATGCAACAAGAAAGTAGGCAGGCAGAGTTGGAGTAGGTGGCAAAACGCATGTGTGGTATTCGCTCCATCAATCTGCTGCTGGCAGAACTGAGATTAGAATCCAAGTCTGCTGATTTCCAGAGCAGACCTCTTCCCACCAGCAGCAGGGCAGTTCTTGTCATACCCACATGCCAGTAACGATCTTTGTCCTCCCGACTGAGAACCAAGGTAGAACCTCTTCTTCTGTTGAGCCCACAAAGGGCACTTTAACGAGGTCTCACCACGATCCCCATTCTTCTGAGAAGAAAATTGAGACCCAAAGAAGTCAAGTGACTTTCACAAAGTCAGCCCAAAACTTAATGGTAAAACCGGAATTGGAGCATCGGCTTCTGAATTACCAATACATGGCTTCCCAATCAAGTCACATAGCCCTGAAAAACCAAGAGCAGCCAGCACACCCGGCCCCTGCTGAGTTAGCTTCTATTGGCATTTACCATGTCAGAAACTGGACAACCATTGCCAAGGACACAGAAGGCTGACCTCAAGCTAAGGGTCAAAGGCGAGGGCTCTTGGCAGCCAGAGATGGACTGTTTCTGCACCTCACTTTTATGCTTTCTTGGCCTAGCATTTACATCCCGTCCAGCCCTACTGTTTGATTCCAGGAATCTCAGCCCCAGCCTCAGCACTCAACCAGCCCCTGCCACACACCAGGCCTGAGACCAGATACTTGGTTACCGAGATTAACCAGGAAACCCTCGATCCAGCCCTTGGGAGCCTGTGTTCTCAGACTGAAACAGTGACGTGAACACCCATGGTGTGTAAGAAGAAAGCCTTGAGTCACAAAATGGATGTGCACACACATACAGTGGTTTTGTAAGGGGCCAACAGGAGCACCACCAAATGCTGATAATACTTGGCAGCCATACTTTCCATTGCTGGGCCAGCCCAAAGTGGGTGAAATCTGTAGGCTCTGCCTCTAGCCCCATCCCTCTGGGGTTCTCTTTTGATCAGCACATCCACTGTTCCTTTCCTCCCTGACAAGAATCTGTCAGTGCTGAGGCAGAAGACAAAGCAACAGCAGCATCTTCTGAGCTCTGCTCTATGAAGAGCACTGAACTATGCATTTAGGAGAAAACAATAAACACAGTAGAGCAGGAGCAGTAGTCTCTACTGAGCATCCACAGAGTGCAAGGCACTAGATTCAGAGACGGAGGAGTACGAGACAAGAAAACATTCCATTCCCTCCCTACAAGGAGCTTACAGTCTAATAGACAAAAGAAGAAAGAGTAGAGGGGAACCCATAATTGGAGCATTGTGGGTGGCAGTAGAAGCATCCCAGAGGATGACTGATACCTACTTCAGATGAACCAAGTGACAGTACAAAGAGCACGGAACTGGAAGTCAGAAGACCTGAGTTCTAACCCTGGGTCCACCCGTTGTCTGCTGTGTGACCTTGGGCAAGTCATTTAAATGCTCAATAAATACATCTGAATGAATTTAACTTCCTTATGCCTTTGTTATTCTATCTTTAAGATAGGGATTAAGACTGTAAGCCATATGTGGGATAGGGAGTGGGTCCAACCTGATTAACTTGTATCTACTCCAGTGCTTAGTGCCTGGCACATAGTAAGTGTTTAACAAATACAATTACAAAAAAGTTGCGTGCTCCTCTATTTTGCCCTCTCTCCATTTTAACTCTCAACCATGTCGTACTTTCTGCTTTGCTGCCATGACAGGATGGCTGAGGGGTAGTATGAGCCCCAGGCACCTATCTGTGGCCTTCAACGTGGCAGGGAAATCCCAGGGGCTAAGGATATAGGCCTGGGGGCCACAAAGTAGTTTTTTTCCTAATTGCCCACGCAGAAATGCTTTTCTCCTTCTCTTCCAGTGTGGGACCACTGCGATCATCATGCTCGTCGGTGACACGTACACATTAATTAATTACCTTTCATTCATTAACTACCTCTGCTACGGAGTGACAATCATAGGCTTAATTGTGCTGCGATGGAAGAGACCCAAACTCTTCAGACCCATCAAGGTGAACACTCTAAGCCTCCTTTACTTTCTTAGTCAGACAAATTGCTTTTGCTCAACCCTCCTTTAAGGAACAGTAAAAACCAAGTGGGAAGACCTCAATCAGTCATATTTATTGAGTGCTTACTATCTGCAGAGCACTATACTAAACACTTGGGAGGGTACAACATAAACAGAGTTGGAAGATACATTCCACAATGAGCTTACAGTCTAGACGGGGAGAAGACCTGACAAGCAGCTTCGCTGGGGCTGGCCAGAGGAATGGAGAGGGGACAGAGCAGTGTGCTAGGGTGACCTAAGGAGACCACTTCCTGTACCCATAGACCTCTAATATTCTCTGTCTCTCTTTCCAGGTGAACCTCCTTGTTCCAGTCACTTACTTGGTATTTTGGGCCTTTCTGTTGATCTTCAGCTTATACTCTGAGCCTGTGGTCTGTGGCATTGGCCTCATCATCATCTTGACTGGAGTACCTGTGTTCTTTCTGGGAGTGTATTGGAGAAACAAACCAAAGTGTGTAAATAGGCTGACAGGTAAGTCAACTCTGTCTGAGTGCTTTGGGAGCAGGAAGAAAAAAGGTGGATTATGACTGATACAAACTGGGGCTGGAGGGGAATGAGCGGCCAGGGTGGACTCTCCAGACTGGTCCACAATTCAAAAGCTGGGATCTGCTTCTGTTGTTCCTCAGGTCAATGCCCCTAATTTAGGCTTAGGGAGAAAGCCCCAGGGATAAAAGGGGTTCATGAATCAATCAAGTGATGGGATTTATTGAGTTATGCTTACTCCGTGAAGAGCACTGAGCTAAGCACCTAGGAGAGTACAATAGAATAAGTAAGTGGGTACAATTTCTGCCCTCAGCTTGATGGGGCCATTTTGCATGAAAATGAGTTTCTTCGCTCTAGGCCTGGAGTTTAATGGCAACAACCAAAAAGCCACTCATTCAGAGGTTGCCCCAGATGGACTTTGCCAGAGGTGAGGTTCAAGCATTTGGTCCCAAACATGAACTCTGGGAGTGGAACAAGAAAATGAAAAGCAAAAATTTGGACTGCTGGGGCTTCTGCAGCAACCTCTGGGGAGAGGGCTGCCTGTCTGCCCCAAGGCCCTGGAAACCATCTGCTATCTGGGCAGTGATTCCCAGCTTGGGCTGTAAAGGAGGTTGGGCCATTCCCAGTTCCAGGGCTTCCTCCAGACTCCCCAGAGAACTGACTCCCTCTCTTAGAGATGAGAATCAGACTCTCACAACAATAGCCAGGACACTCCAGTACCAATCAGCTTATGTTTGCTAGCTTCTTGATCAATGAACAATGCTGAAAAGGCAAATAGACTCCTCAGGAAACCCTGGTTACTTGTCAGTGTGCACTGGAACGGGCCCCTCCTAGGGGTGTAGGCAGTAGCTCCCACAAAAACTGCATCCCTTCCTTTTCCCCTTCCCCCGACAGTCAATCATATTTTTTGAGTCCTTACTGGGTACAGAGCACTGTACTAAGTAAGCACTTGGGAGAGTACAATATATCAGAGTTGGTAGACACATTCCCTGACCACAATGAGCTTACAGTTCAGAGGGGGAGACAGACATTAATAAAAACAAATTACCAATATGTCCATAAGTGCTGTGGGGCTGGGGGTGAATAAAGGAAGCAAATCAGGGTGATCAAAAGGGAGTGGCAGTAAAGGAAATGAAAGCTTAATCACCCTCCCCTTCCGGAAGACATTGTAGCCCACTAGGAAAGCCCCCTCCTTTAAGATGATCTCAATGGATTTGCTTAAGGCAAAGTAGTTGGATACAAGCTGTGTACCTCCAAACAATCGGATTAACCACTGGTGGGTCTTGTCCTGTTGTAGAGTCCATGACATGCTGGGGCCAGAAACTGTGTTTTGTGGTGTACCCCCAGGAAGGAGCCCCGGAAGATGAGGACAGCACCTGCAATCACATTTCATTGCCCGAAAATGACAAGACTTTGAAGATACAATAAGGCGGGCTCTAAAACGGACGTAGATTTTTGTTTACACGTTGATTTTTTTTTTTTGCAAAACGTTTTTCTTGTAAAAAATGGTTTTTAGACCTTGATAGCAGAGCACCGAAAATGAGTCACCCAGATAAATCCAGCTTAGCCCCATGTCCTTAGCTTTTCCCTAAAAAGAAATTATATAAATAAAATAAGGAAGCTGTTGTTTATTTCTGGTGCCATATTCAGTATATCAGAAGGATGAGAATGGAAATACACATCTAAGCTTACAGACACAGTCCAGGCCCTAGTTCTGCCAAACCACAGATTAAACGGGTCAATTGAAAAGATCCTCCCCATCCCCCACTTGACTTCGACCATCTGGGAGGAAATTCTACACAGTCCAAGAAGACTGGCACAGGGAGGGAAAAATAACCAGGATTTTCACAGTGACCTCAAAGTTGTCATTCAGTACTGGATTCTCCAGGGTCAGTGGCTCCTAGAGCTTTAGTGTATAGTAGGAACATTAGAACCATGAGCTGTGTCTGCAGCAACATAAGAGAAATGGGAACAGGCATCGGGAATTCTGATACAATCTCTGTCTGCAGAAAATACTCACCAGCAACTCGGTAACCAGAGAATAAGCGGCTACAGAGATGGATATAAACATATGCAGCTCCGCGTTTCCATTGAAAGGATCGGAACCCTACTGTTTTTCATTGAAAATGGGATGGGGAAAAACAATTGGCATTCTTGGATTCTTCTTTAGCTAGCTGGCTGATGCCAAATCTGCAGACCACTGCCTCCAGCCACCTTCATTCAATGCACAACTCACACCCACAAGCTGGCCAAACAGAGGCCAGTGGCTCAAAGATGATGAAACATCACTTGGCTTGTATCAGAGAGTCTTCTCCAATCAATGGCATTTATTGAGCACCTACTGTGTGCAGAGAATTGCACTAAACACTTGGGAGAGTACAATAGAGTAATGAGATATGATCTCAGCCCTCAAGAAGCATATAATCCACTGGGGAAGACAGACACTAAAATAATGTACAGACAGGAGAAAGAAGGAAGAAGAGATATATTAACATGAGTTAGTACTTAAATTAGAGGGTATGTAAGATATGTGTATACATATATATTTGTGTGTATGCATTACATATAATGTATATATCTGCATATGTATTAAATACCATCTACATATAGACAGATCTATATATATAGACAGGTATCTGTATCTACACACACACACACAGATATCGACACTATGAGTAAATTAATCAAATTTATTGAGCATTTACTGTGTGCAGAGCACTGTACTAAGCTCTTGGGTGAGTACATCACAACAGTATAGCAGATTCATTCCCTGCCTGGACAGTTGAGAATATATCAGTGTTCAGATCCAGGGTTAGACCTTGCAGGTGGCTTACAGTGCCCAGTGCTTCGAACAGTGCTTGGCACATAGTAAGTGCTTAACAAATACCATCATTACTGATAAACAGAGAAATTATAGATGTAAAAATAAGTTATAGTAGTAGTAGGATCAATGGTATTGATAACCCAGTATAATTCACTGTACTAAGCATTTAATAATAATAATAATTTTCGTATTTGTTAAGCACTTCCTATGTGCCAGGCACTGTACTAAGCACTATGATGGATATAAGCAAATAGAATTGGACAGAGTCCCTGTCCCACATGGGGCTCACAGCCTTAATCCCCATTTTACAGTTGAGGTAACTAAGGCACAGAGACTTGCCCAAGGTCACACAGCAAATGGCAGAGCTGGAATTAGAACCCATGTCCTTCTGACTCCCAATCCTGTGCTCTATCCACTAGGTCACACAAGTTCAACAAAAGCACAAGGGAGTTTGCTCTGTAATGGAGGAAATTGACATAAAAATATTTACTAATAGGGCATTTGGAATTAATAATTAATTGTACAATTGATTAGAAATAGCTATATAAGTGCTGAGAAAATATAATAAATATGCAAGGAGTAGAGGTGGCTGATGGGTTGATAAGACTCAGGATGTCAGGAGTTAATCAGGGAAAGCAGGATTTTAGGAGGGCCATGGACATAGGAAATGTTGTGATCCACCAGACTGGGGAGGAAGGGGGGTAGAGAGGGTGTTCCAAAATGGTATAGATGAGGAGCCAGAAGCAGGAGAATCAAGGGCAAGGCCCAGTTAGAAAATTAGCATGGAAGGAATGAAGAATGCAAGCTGGAAAATAGCAGGCAGAGATAACCGATATGCAAGATGGGGAGAGTTGGTTCAGAGTTTAAGCCTACTGGGAGATTTTGCTTAATGCAGAGGGAAATGGTAAATCACTAGAGGATTTTGAGGAGTGGAGAAATGTGAGATGAGCAGTACTTCAAGAAAATGATCCCTGTAGCAGCATGTAGCATAGCTTGGAGTAAGGATAGGCTGGAGCCAGGGAAACCAGTGAGGACTGATCAATAGTCTAGCCTCATTATAACAAAACCTTAGACCAAAACCATAGTACTCTGAGTGGAGAGGAATTGGGCAGGGGTGTTAAATGTTGTGTGAGAAGAACCCACAGGATTTAGTGGTGGATTAAATGAGAGACTTGAAAGTCAAGGAGGAGTCGAGGATGACACTAAATTTGGCGAAATGTGACAGGCAGAATGGAAGTGTCATACCCAGAAATGGGAAAGTTGGAGAAGGAAAGGGTTTAGAAGAAAAGATGAGTAGTTCAGTTTTAGACACGTACGTCTGAGGTGCAGGTGGGACAGCCAAGTGGAGATTGTAAATTCTTGTGGGCAGGGAACATGTCCATTTATTCTTGTGTTGTACTCTCTCAAGCGCTTAGTACGGTGCTCTGCACACAGTAAGCACTCAATAAATACAATCGAATGAATGTATATGTCTTGGAGGCAAGAGGAAAACTGGGACTGTAGGTCATATTTGAGGTTGGGATTAGAGAGGTAGAGGTCGTAGCTGAAACCTGATGAGTAGATGAGCTGCCAAAGACAGTGGGTGTTGAGAAAAAAAAGTAGGGGACCCAGAACACAGCCTTTAACAGTGCCTAGAATTAGAGGCTGAGAGGAAGAGGAGCAACCAGCAAACAAAGAAGGGAGTGGTCAGAGATGGGAGAACCAGTTTACTGTTAGAGAAACCTCAGAGAGTGGTCCACAGTATGTAAAGCAGTTGAGAGGTCAGGGAGGATTAGGACAGGATACAGATCTTTGAACTTGGCTATAAAGATGTCATTGGTGACTTTAGAAAGTGTAGATTTGGTGGAGGGGAGGGGTCTAAAATCTGATTGTAATGAGCCCAGGAAAGATTTGGTGGGTTGGAAATAAGCTACACAGCCACCCCTTGATTATTCACAAGACAATAATTCATTTTGTGGATCTTCCAAACCGGATTCTTAGAGTCTCACCAGTTACAAGCCTGCTTCGTCTCTGACCTCCTATTCTGCCATCTCCCGCAGTCTGTAACTGTCAACTCTGTCGTATGGTACTCTCCCAAGTGCTTAATACAGTGCTCTGCACACAGTAGATGCTCAGTGAATACCATCGACTGATTGACTGATAGCAAGTGAAGCTCCTGGCTCCAGGTCCCTACGTTAAGTGCTGGGTCTACCTACCCACTTCTGCAATTCCTCCAATTCAGTATTATAAATTGTTTTGTATTATCTATGTCCAATGGTAGGAGTAGATCAACAAAGGCCAGCTATAACATAGGACCATTATTGCTTGGTTTCAAACGGAATTAATTCTTCTGGGAGCAAAGGTAATGCTATTTTTGATGGAGATTTTGTTAGTCTGTTCAGATAGCTGGAAAGGCCAGTGTGTCAGTCCCTTCCTCCCCATAATAATAATAATGGTATTTGTTAAGCACTTACTATATGCCAAGCACTGTACTAAGCGCTGGGGTGAATACAAGCAAACCAGGTTGGACACAGTCCCTGTCCCACATGGGACACATCACAGCCTCAATCCTCATTTTACAGCTGAGGAAACCGAGGCACAGAGAGGTGAAATGACTTGCCCAAGGTCACACAGAAGGCAAGTGGTGGAGCAGGGATTAGGGCCCATGACCTTCTGACTCCCAGGCTCTTGCTCTATCCACTATGCCATGCTGCTTCTCACCAGGCACACAATAAGACTGTGCTTTCTTGGGCTGCTTCAGTTGTTTTTGGCAAAGCCTGGTTCATGTTCATGATTAACATCGTGAAATTTAGGGCACTTGTACTACTTCCTTCCCCCTTCTAAACGGGTCTCTGATGCCAAAAGAAACTTTTGGGGGATGGGAGAGAGAAGGGAATAAATGCAAGGAAAAGGTGAGACTTGTTTAACTTTTGGAGCCACAGCGGACTGCAACAGCACAAGCATGACCATGTGCCATCTGATTGAAGCCTGGGATTCTGGGAAAAGCTTGGTGGTTCTAAAAATGTGTCAGGAAGTCCAGTTCCAGGAAAACCATTTTTCCCCGCTCACCACTGGAGAGAGGTGCTAACGTCCACTCAAATGGCCCCAGATCAAGTAGTGAGAGCCCTAGCAGAGTGATTTGAATAATTCTTACCCTGGGTGATCCCCTCAATCCTAGGAAATTGAGAGCTGACTGCAGAACTGGGGGCTATGAGAGCTAGGCTGGCCCTGCCCTGTGACCCTCCATGGGCTGTGATGCCAGTGGGGACAGAGTTTTCTCCATCAGGAAATTCTTCTTGCCTGGCCAGCTAATTAAACACCAGAACCAGCAACTAAAGGGAAGGATGATTTTCTGTCCCTGGAGAGACTTATAATTAGGACAGTCATCTGTCCAGGGTGGTTTAGCAGGCAGAGGACTGAACTAGATGGCCTAATCTTGGCACATGCCTTCCTTCTGCTCTGTGGGCTCCTGGCTCACTCCCAGATCGCAACCTAATTGGTGTTATCGAAGTCTGCCTCTGGAAAGTCCATTCATCACCCCTTCCTCCCTACCTTGCCCTCATACTCAACCAATGTCCACAGTCAATCTCCTTAGTGAGCTAATGAGTCACTGAGCTCTGCCCCAAAATGAAATCCCACATCCTCTGTGTTTAGTTCCAACTTCTTTTCTGAAAAGGGCAGAAAATACCCCTCTCTCTCTTTCCACGGAAGAGGCAATGAATAGCCCTTTCAGGGGTTTCACAGCCCTGACAAGTCTTTCCTTCCTCCTGCTGCTGCAATTTCAGCCACCTACTTCTGTCGTGTCCTTGGACAGAAGAACAGCTAGTTCTCACCTTTCAGACAACGTTCCGTCATGAACTTGGAAGATTGCAAAATTGTCCTTCAACCTTCCTTTCTGCAGGCAGAATAGTCCCAGTTTCTTCAACTTCCCTCCTATATCGACTCTCCAACTATGGTATTTCATCATTTTGATTGCTTTTCCCTAGACCCTACCCTCATCAGGCCTCACACAGTCTTATTAAACCAGAGGCTCAGCTCCTGACTGGCTGGTTAGGGCAGGACCCCTGGGGATCACTTCCTGCCTTTAGTACAGGGGCCTGGGAGCTAATTCAGGTTCCGCCACTTGTCTGCTGCATGGGCAATTCACTTAATTTCTCTGAGCCTCAGTTACCTCATCTGTAAAAATGGGGATTAGGATTGTGAGCCCTATTTGGGTCAGGAATTGTGCCGAACCTTCTCGTATTTTACTCCAGGGCTCAGAACAGTGCTTGACACATAGTAAGCACTTAACAAATACCATTATTGTTATTATTATTATTAGAGTTGAACTTTCTGAACTGTTGGAGGCTTTACTGACTGACTCCCACTTGGGCAGCTGCTGTCTTCCAGCCTGGGCCACTGATTAAAAAGAACTACAACCCGCTATGCGGGGGGTGAGAGACAGAAAAGAGGGAGTTTATTGATGGGCCCAAAATGGAAAATTAAAGCACCATTTCCCGGGACCGAAAAACTGAAAAAAAACCCACCAGTTATTTAAAGTAACAAGAAAGGAAATAAATTGTTCTACTGCTCCCATAGTAAAGCTAACAAAGATACTTATGAGGCCTAGTTTTCTGGAAAAGAACAATCTCTGGGTAAAAAAAGCATGGGTACAGAGCAGTGTGGACAGTCCACAGGTGGACTATGGGATGCTTTCATGTGTGCCCCGAAATTCTATCACACTGCCATCTTGGATTTCACTAAGCATGCCCAGGTATTCTTCCTACTATGTGTAAAGTGAAATAAAAACTATTCTTCCTACTATGTGTATAGTGAAATAAAAACTATTAGTGCCCAGGGTGACAGTGAGGTCTGTGATTCTGGGGACTGCAATCTAGCCACAAGTAGGGAAACAAGCGATAGCATTGGGCAGGGCTAGTGTGCCCAATACTTCAAAACATTGTAAGATGATGATCTACAGGACCCTCCGGGACACCAATGCCACCTACCAAGGATACCAGTATGAGAAGTGGTGTGTTCTAGTGGAATGAGCCCAGGCCTGGGAGCCAGAGGACCTGGGTTCTAATCCCAGCTCTTCACTTACCTGCTGGGTGACCTTGAGCAAATCATTTAACTTTCTATGCCTCAGTTCCCTCACCTGCAAAATGGAGATTCAATACCTGGGCTCCCTCCTAGTTAGAATGTGAGCCGCTCATAGGACCGGATGAGCTACCTACCCCAGCGTTTAGTACAATGCTTTGCACAGAGTAAGCACTTAAAAACACAATTATTATTATCATTATGGTTATTATACCACACCCAAAGCAGGATGAAGCCCACCATCAAGTCTTTCTGGGGGGTCAAATTCCAAATGAAATCAAATGTACTGCCTGAGGATTCATATGAAAAGGAGGAGGCCAGAAAAAAATGAAAATCCTGGGGTGACACAGAACCTCTGAATGGCATCAACAGGAAAGAGCTAATCTAGTCCAAAGCAAAAGGGACATCTGGCCAGCAGTACAAGTCATATGTCACTGTGAATGTCTCATGTAATGTTCTCACCCCCTTTGCTAACATAAATTCAAATTATTTCAGTATCGGTTGTTCACAGAAAGCTAACAAAAAACACAAAGTTAACACCCTCCTGGTGGATGAGAGATTTCTACTCCACTTAGAAAAAATAACCAAAAATCACATTTGCTTACTATGGAACTGTCTGACACAAGGCAGAAATTTCCAGGAAAAGAGAAAGACAGAGACAGAGAAAGACAGAGAACAGTCCAGGGACTGAGTGGTAAATGCGACAGTGCAGGAAGAGGCAACATGAAGTCGAAGGAATAGTCAGTCTATTCAGCCACCCCTGCACTCACTGATAAAATCTCACCACCAATAGCCTCACCTTCGAGAAACACATACACACACACCCACACACATACACCTCCGACTCCCTGGACAGGCCTGGCACAATTTCTAGTTTTTTGACTAAAGCTCAAACTAGAATAACTGTCTACTGGATCCATGGGGGAAAACCTTCCCTCCCCTGTCAGGGATCACAGTGGCAGGGGACCCCACTCTCTGGAAACTCAAGCAGCTGGCCATCACCCGGGCGGGCTGGCTGGAGAGCCTGGGGAAAATCTCTTACTTACAGAGCTGAAAAAGGTGTCAGAGTTGGGTAGCGACGACATTTCCTCCCTCTGCCTGCAGTTCCAGGATTGTTCTTGTGGAGATAGGGGAGAACTTTGCTTGAATTATTCAATAAATGAAAAGGCTGATCAAGATGGGTGGTCTTGACTACCCAAAGCCTGGATAATTACCCATCCCCCTCTCTCATGGTGCAGCATAGAGACAGCACCTGGGCCTGCTGATGGCAGACTGCTCGGCTGCCCGGTCCAGATGGAGAAGCAGCATGGCGTAGTGGAAAGAGCCCCGGCTGGACCTGGGAAACAGGTCATGGATTCTAGTCCTGGCTCCACCACTTGTCTGCTGTGTGCCCTTGGGCAAGTCACTTCACTGCTCTGTGCCGCAGTTACCTCATCTGTAAAATGGGGATTGAGACTGTGAACCCCACGAGGGATAGGGACTGTGTCCAACCCAATTTGCCTCAATCCACCCCAGTGCTAAGTACAGTGCTTAGTACGTAGTAAGCACTTAACAAATACCATCATTATTATTATCATATTATTATTATTATCATTATGGGCTCTGAGGAGGGTGCATAGCAACCTCTGGGGTATATGGGAAACCTCTGGCAAGACTCTTGTCCACCTCTGTCATATGCCCTTTAGACATCTGACTCCCCGCCCCCCACCCCCACCCCCGGATTCTTTTCAAATCCACCTCCCTTTCCAATTTCAGGAGACAGAGATCTCGTTCAAGATCTGGCCTTCCCACCAGGACTCCTGCCTCCAGATGACTCTCAATCTGGCATTTCGGGCTAATCACCAGAAGCGGTACTCAGGGTGTTGCTTCCAAAGAGAGGGCTCCAGACGCAGATCAGAGATGAGGATCAGACAGCAGCTGCCCTACCCAGTGCTTTATGGGCAGGGAATGAGTTTACCAACTCTGGTACAGTGTACTCTGCCAAGCGCTTAGTACAGTGGTGCTCAATAAATACCATGAATCGATTGACTCACGCAGGCTGGGCTTTCATTTCTGCTCTTCGGATTCAGTGATTCTGCGGCTTCCTGCTGCACTCTTGTCCACTTCCCTCTTTGTCCTAATTTCCCCACCCATTCTCTGCTCTCATGCAAGGGAAATGGACCTATTGGGTGGCCACTTTGGCGTCCGAAGGCAGAACGCTAACTTGAGCCATTCCTGCTGAAGCAATAGCCTGATAGACCCCTTCCAACCAGCACCAAGCCCATTGATATGGTTCTCCTCCTAGATGACATTACTCATAAATTCAAATTCAATTATAAATTCAGGTTTTCAGTCAGTGTGTGCACACAAATGCATGCCTACCCACATACAATCCCTCAATAGTTGTCCGCCCTTCTCAGATTCCATGCCAGTCTTTCAGTACCAGCCTCAAGAGAGCTGGACGAGAGACTCCCACAGCCTGCCGCTTGACTTAGTGGTACAGCACAGGCCTGGGAGTCAGAAGGACCTGAGTTCTAATCCTAACTTCACCACATGTCTGCTGCATGACCTTGGGCAAGTCACTTCACGTCTCTGTGCCTCAGTTTCGTCATCTGTAAAAAATGGGGATTAAGAGTGTGATCCCAATATGGGACAGGGACTATGTCCAACCTGTTTAACTTGCATCTACTCAGGTGCCTAGAACAGTGTATGGCAAAGACTAAGCCCTTAACAAGTACCATTATTATTATTACCTCAGCAGGGCGCAGGCGCACCTGTTCATTTGTTCATTCATTCAATCATATTTATTGAGCACTTACCGTGGGCACAGCACTGTATTAAGCGCTTGGGAGACTACAATACAACAATAAAGAGACACATACCCTGCCCACAAAGAGTTTACAGTGCCCCAGGTTACCAACAGGGTTGGTAACAGGGCTGAGCCAAATCACTTACTAAAGCAGCAGCACCATTCCGCCTCCAAGACTTTCCCAGGCAATCCTCCCTTCCGGGGATGCGTCTGCTTCTGAAGCATCCATCCGAGAGTATCTCTACTGCCAACGCTTCCCCTTCCTGAATCACTTCCTGCACTCTCAATCCCCAGGCCCCAAGGTGAGTGACTCATCTAACCAGGAGCTACCTTGTGCTTGCCCCTGATTAGCCATCTGCTGACCTTTTCAACCCTCCTCCTCCCTCCCCCTGGATTTCGCATGCCATCCTTATGACTCGCTGCCACCCCAACAGCCAGAGAGAGAGCAACGCTGCCCTGGCCTCTGATGGACCAGACTGCCGATCTCGCTGCCCTGGCCTCTGATGGACCAGACTGCCGATCCTCCCAGCCCAACTCTGGACTTGGAGTTGAAAGGCAGAGCCTTTCCACCTCACTCGCCTCCTGTCTCCTCCATTCATGCCCGTTCCCCCCAGCCAGGCCCATCTGCCTCTCCTGTTCTCCCCTTACCCTCCAAAGTGAACCGATGTACAGAAACAGCATGGCCTAGTGGATAGAGCGTGGTCCTGGAAGTCAGAAGGACCTGGGTTCTAATTCCAGCTCTGCCACTTGTCTGCTGTGTGACCTTGGGCAAGTCACTTCACTGTGCCTCATTCATTCAATGGCATTTACTGAGCACTTACTGCGTGCAGAGTACTGTACTAGGTGCTTGGGAGAGTACAATACGACAATATAGCAGACACAATCCCTGCACACAACAAGCTTTCCCCAGTTACTTCATCTGTAACATGGGGATTAACCGTGTCCAACCCAATTTACTTGTACCCACCCCAGAACAGTGCCTAGCACAGAGTAAGCATTAGACAAATACCACAATTATTACAATTATTATTAATGCACACAAATGGGCCCCATGTCAGCTGTTCAGCATCACCAGGTGGAGTGCCACCTTGGGTTGCTAAGCAGAGCCCGGCAACACGGAAGCCCCATCCTGCTTGCCCTGGTCGCCACCACTCATTTCCACTGTCAAGTCACTATGGTTCCACGACCTAAGCAGCAGATTGTGCTGGCCCCCCCGCCGTCCCCCGACTCATACAGGCAGGCTCTGCCGGCCTCCCTCCTTCATCTGGAACTAACAGGGTGACCCCTGCAAATAGCATGAAGCAGCATGGCCTAGTGGAAAGGGCACCAGGCATAGGAGTCAGAGGATCTGTGTTCCAATCCCGGCTCCACCACTTATCTGTGGTGTGACTTTGGGCAAGTCACTTAACTTCTCAGTGCCTCAGTTACCTCATCTGTAAAATGGAGATTAAGAATGTGAGCCCTATGGAGGGCAGGGACTGTGTCCAAACCCGATTATCTTGCATCTACCCCAGTGCTTAGTACAGTGCCCAGCACATGGAAAATGCTTAACAACTACCAAAAAAATACCACAGAGACCAAGGCTAGGTTGGCTTCCTGGGGCCCCTTTTATCTCCTCAGTGACTGCTGCTTGCCTCTGTTCCTCCTCCTCACCTGGATCCCATGGGTAGCTGCCCTATCCCCCACCTCCCACCCTCCGAGATTACCTCAGTGATTTACAGCAGCATAATCTCAGCTCTACTGGCCTGCCTCTTTCTTCATGGTGGCCATGGGGGCACAGGAGGACAATCCATCTTGGTTCATGGAGGAAGAGAGAAGGGTGAGATAGATAGCTGAAACAACCAATGCAGAAGAGAGATCTTGGAAAGAGAGGTGTGAGGAGAGGCCTAGAAGCCCCATTGAATGAAGAACAGGGCGGCACACCTGACGTTACTGAAAGTCAAGTAGGCCCTTTCCTGTCCTATCCTGAGAGAGTCTCCTGGGACCATATCTCCCCTCCCTACTCCTAAGGAGTAACAAGGGGCCAAAGCTGTCAGCTGCTGTCACCAGAGAAGCAGCATGGCCAAGTCTAAAGAGCACAGGCCTAGGAGTCAGAGGACTTGGGTTCTAATCCCGGCTCTGCCAGTTGCCTGCTGTATGATCTAGGGCAAATTACTTAACTTCTCTGAGTCTCAGTTTCCGCGCATATAAAATGGGCTGAAATGCCTATTCTCCCTCCCCTTCAGACTGTGAACCCTATTAGGGACAAGGACTATTTCCAACCTGACTTTTATCTACCTCACAGTGCTTCACAAATAGTACATGCTTCCCAAATGCCATTATTATTATTAGCTGTTGTTTGAGCTGCCAGGGAGCATAGGAGCTGAAGGCAGTCCAGTGAAAACCACCTCTTGTCATCAGCTGGTTGTGTCATCCCCTTCTTTCCATCAGTACCCAGGCATTGCAGGGACCTAGGCTATGTCAGGGCAGAGACAGACGCACTAGAAATCCCCTATCCACTGGCATTGGCCACCATGAAAGCCGAACTCCCTGCCCCTCAGGTCCCAGTGCCCATTTTTCATTCCTATTCCCAATCAAGCAGTCCAAGGCCCAGCCGCACTGAGCAGTAAGGGTTAAATAAAATAATAGTTTTTTAAAAAAACCCTGCACCCTCTTGGCTAGAGGGTGCTGGGGGGAGTCCCTGGAGCCTGCCTTGGAAGCAGAAGTGGACAAGGAATGACCCCCTCTGTAGGCTTTTCAAGATGCCCTCCTCTTGCATGTGTCCCACTGCATCCCATCGCTCTGCTCCCCAGTTCCCTCAGCAGCCTGGTTGCTGGCCTCTCTTTTTGTTCCTGATGATGCCATTTCCCAGTTTGAGGTTGCATTTGTTTCAACTTTACTACACTCCAACTCAGACCAAGAGCTGAGCTGCCCTTTTAACACCACAAGCTCAGGTGTCACTGCATGTGCGTGTGTGCTCTGCCTCAATCTCTCCCTCCCCTCTCGTATCTCTGAAAGGCCAAAATTCACTTGGAATTCACAAGTTTTGTTTTGTTGTCTGTCTCCCCCTTCTAGACTGTGAGCCTGTTGTTGGGTAGGGACCATTTCTATATGTTGCCAACTTATAATAATAATAATAATAATAATAATAATAATAATAATAATGGTATTTGTTAAGCACTTACTATGTGCAAAGCACTGTTCTAAGCACTGGGGGGGATACAAGGTGATCAGGTTGTCCCACATGGGGCTCACAGTCTTAATCCCCATTTTACAGATGAGGGAACTGAGGCACAGAGAAGTTGTGACTTGTCCTTCTAGACTGTGAGTCCGCTGTTGGGTAGGGACTGTCTCTATATGTCTCCATAGTAAGTGCTCAATAAATATGAATGAATGAATGAATGAACACAGCTGACAACTGGTGGAGCTGAGATTTGTACTTCCCAAGCGCTTAGTACAGTGCTCTGCACATAGTAAGCGCTCAATAAATACGATTGATTGATTGATTTGAACCCATGACCTCTGACTCCAAAGCCCGTACTCTTTCCACTGAGCCACGCTGCTTCTCAAGCGCTTAGCCCAGTGCTCCGCACAAAGTAAGCGCTCAATAAATACGATTGAATGAATGAATGAAAGAATTGCATAATTAACCTTCCCTGCAGAGCAGGAGAGGTTCTGAGACAATTTCTTGAAGTAATCTCTGCTCCTACAAGATCCAGTAGTCACAGGGCCCACAGTGATTTTCACCACTGTCAGCCAACTTTTTGCCTTCTGCCTTTGCCACAGTCAGTCTGTGCTTCCGAGGGCAAGGTGGCACTGGGATGAAGGAGCACAATATTCCAACCGCAAAGGGACCTGGGAACAGGAGCTGCGGCTTCTAGCAGACCAATCCCCGAGAGTCACTTTTCAAGAGGGAGGAGTGGCAAATCCAAGGAACTGCATTCAAATCCTTGGTCCGGGCCCTGCTGAGAGAGAAAGACAACACAGATTAACAGCTTGTCCTCAAACTCTCCCCTTAAGAGGACCAGAGAGTCATGGTTGGGGGGGGGGGGGGCAAAAGAATGGAGGAGGGAGAGAGAGAATATGTTAATATGTTTGGTTTTGTTCTCTGTCTCCCCCTTCTAGACTGTGAGCCCACTGTTGGGTAGGGACTGTCTCTATATGTTGCCAACTTGTACTTCCCAAGCGCTTAGTACAGTGCTCTACACACAGTAAGCGCTCAATAAATATGATTTTTTAAAAAAGGGGTGTCTAGTGGTGAAACTGAGGCAGATGAAAGCAAAATGTTTTACAAATGCTCAAGATGTCAGTGGCAGAGCTGGGGGTCACAGTCTAAGGTGTTGGGAGAATAGACATTCAATCCCCATTTTACAGATGAAGAAAAAGACAGAGACGTTAAGTGACTGGCCCAAAGTCACAGAGCAGACAAGTGCCAGGGCTGAGATTAGAACCCAGCTCCTCTGACTCTCAGGCCCATGCTCTTTCCACTAGGCCACACTGATACTATCGAATGGGAATAAAAACCCTTGAGCTCTTTCCCATGCACTCAACTAAAACCTCACTAGTTGACCAAAGGGCACTTGGAAAACCCCTAATGTGAGGTTTAAGGATTATCTGCTGCTTCAATTACAGTACATTTTGCAAACATACCGCAAGGGGCCAGGTGTGGGTACCAGAACACGATTTTCTAGTAACACCAGATTTTTCAAAAATAACTGTGGTGCTATTTGTTAAACGTTCACCATGGACAAGCCCTGTGTTACACGCTAGGGAAAAAAACAATATAATCAGATCCGACACTATTCCTGTCCCATATGAGCTTCCAAGTCTAAAGGAGAGAGAGAATAGGTATCTTATCCCCTTTTGAAACTGAAGCACTGAACAGTTAAGTGACCTCAAGAACCTCCACTCCCACATGGAATGTCACCTAAAAGCCAGGCCACATTATTGAAGGAACCCCTCATGTGAACAAACACAGCGTGGGAATGCACGCTAGACTTTCCTTGAACATGAGGTTTCAGCAGAGCACAACCTTCAAATTACAGGAGCACCAGGTGAGAAGCCAGACATTGCTGTTCCAAAGCCAGGAGGGGAGAGCATTTGAGAGGAACTCACGTAACTCTATTCCAGATGCACCTGCCCCCAGCACTCTGAAAACTGGTCACTTGGTAAAAAGCAAAAATCTTATAAAAGGTTTGGAATTCAGAGGCAGATTAACATCTTCTAGATGAAACGCAATGATCCAAATTAACATTTTCTACATAAAACCTTTAGGGCCCCAAAGCTTTCAGATATGTTGAGAGGGCATGAGAGAAGCTATGCTCTGTTAGTTGTGCTAAACAACGACCACCACGGTAGCTACTTCAATTGTGAAAAGCCGAAATTGCTTCCTCGTGAACTTGTCTCTTACTACATCTAAAAAAAATAGTGGTATTTGATTAACAATTATGTTCCATGCACTATATTAACCACCGGGGTGGTTACAATCTAATCACGTTGGACACAGTCCCTGGTCCACATGGGGCTCACAGTCTAAATAGAGGGGAAGACAGGAATTGAATCCCCTTTTGGCAAATGAGAAGCAGCAGCGTGGCTCAGTGGAAAGAGCATGGGCTTTGGAGTCAGAGTTCATGGGTTCAAATCCCGGCTCCGCCAATTGTCAGCTGTGTGACTTTGGGCAAGTCACTTAACTTCTCTGTGCCTCAGTTACCTCACCTGTAAAATGAGGATTAAGATTGTGAGCCCCCTGTGGGACAACCTGATCACCTTGTAACCTCCCCAGTGCTTAGAATAGTGCTTTGTACATAGTAAGTGCTTAATAAATGCCATCATTATTATTACCATTATTATTATTAAATGAGGAACCTGAAGCACAGAGAAGCTCAGTGATCTGCCCAAGATCACAAAGAGGCAAATGGCAGTCAGGGTTAGAACCCAGATCCTCTGACTCCCAGATTTGGGCTCTTTCCACCAAGTCATACTGCTTCTAATGGATTTTGTCTGGGCAGACAGGGAGTGGAGGGCAAGATGTTTCCTGGAGATTTGAAATAAAACTTGTAGCCAGAGCTTCTGTCTGGAAAGTCCTCAAATATGGCTAATGCCATTCGGGCTTTATTAATCAATCAATCAATCAATCGTATTTATTGAGCGCTTACTGTGTGCAGAGCACTGTACTAAGCGCTTGGGAAGTACAAGTTGGCAACATATAGAGACGGTCCCTACCCAACAGCAGGCTCACAGTCTAGAAGGGGGAGACAGAGAACAAAACCAAACATATTAACAAAATAAAAAATAGAATAGATATGTACAAGTAAAATAAATAGAGTAATAAATATGTACAAACATATATACATATATACAGGTGATGTGGGGAAGGGAAGGAGGTAAGGCGGCGGGGATGGAGAGGGCGAGGAGGGGGAGAAGAAGGAGGGAGCTCAGTCTGGGAAGGCCTCCTGGAAGAGGTGAGCTCTCAGTAGCACCTTGAAGGGTGGAAGAGAGCTAGCTTGGCTGATGTGGGGAGGGAGGGCATGAGAGAAATATTAGTCTGGAAATGAAATTCAACATGCATTTATCCTTTATCTTTCATTGGGTGCTATTAACCCTGAAATATCTAAATAATCATAAACTACATTTCTATGTAACTTAGAACCTAAGTCAAGGGAGATGAAAAAGATGTAGAATCACATATACTCATACCTGATAGTTTAGGGGTTAATGACCTATGGAAGGAATTTCAAGGCCACAAATGCTAAAAAAGACTAGTGCACTCTGGGAAAAACCCTTGTACTTGGCTAAATGATCCCTGGTCATGGAGGCAGCTGGAAGGTTAAAAAAAAACAACCCATGGGCCAATAAGTTTTTATTTCAACGGACAAGGCACTAAAGGCCCACTTGCACTTGGATTTGTAATAATAATAATAATGATGGCATTTATTAAGCACTTACTCTGTGCAAAGCACTGTTCTAAGTGCTGGGGAGGTTACAAGGGGATCAGGTTGTCCCACGGGGGGCTCCCAGTCTTAATCCCCATTTTACAGATGAGGTAACTGAGGCCCAGAAAAGTTAAGTGGCTTGCCCAAGGTCACACAGCAGACATGTGGTGGAGCCGGGATTCGAACCCCTGACCTCTGACTCCAAAGCCCGAGCTCTTTCCACTGAGCCACGCTGCTTCTCTCCATTCAACCCCACTCTCAAACCCACAGTACTTACCTACATATCCGTAATTGATTTTAATGTCTGTCTTCCCATGTAGACTGTAAACTTCCTGTGGGCAGGGAACGTATCTACCAACTCTTTTACTGTACTCCCCCAAGAGCTTAGTACAGTACTCTGTATACAATAAGCATTCAAAAAATGTGATTAATTGGTTCTGGGTCTAGAAAGAAATACCAATATCAATTAAATGTTAATGGGACCTTTGGAATCAAAAGAAGTTATATCCTATTTTGGGGGGGAATCCTTAGGGTAAAATGCTAAAAGTGTGTGCACAAAGCCTCACTTCTCTCTCTCCTCTCTCTCTCTCTTCTCTCTCTTCTCTCTCTCTCTCTCTCACACACACACACACACACACGGAAAACAAAACAATACTCTTGGTTGACACTCTCTCAAAACCCCAGCCCTTTCTGTTAGGAGGTAAATGTGCGCAAAGGTCCCAGAACATATGGAAAGGTCAAACTTCAGGAAGCAGCAGCACTCAAAGAGGGAAGAGGCCTCCTTAACCTTAAATCACGGCCTTTCTAGAACCTGCTCATAGCAGCCCAACCCCTTTCAGTTTTTTCAAACCTATGAGCAAAAAAGAACTTCTCCAAACTCCCTCGACTCTGCCTCTTGATCCCTTCCAAGAATCCCCCCTTTCGCCCTCTCTCCACAGACTATTCTCAGCCCCTAATTTGTTTTACACAAAGCTTAAGCTAGCGATGAGCCACCTGCCTCCGGCCCACGAGCTTGGGTTTGGAAACCCTGGAACGCCCTTAACTGCTATGGCTCCCAGAAGAAATATCGTCCAAAAGGGATCTGGCTGGGGCCAGCCCAGTTGGTTCCCAGGTCTGAGCTCCTGGAACCACTGGGTCTCTGACCCCAAAGCATTCATTCCCTCTAGCTCTCTAGGATCCTGGAGAGACTAGGCTGTCAGGCGAAAGCACAAAGCTCCAACCTGAGGAATTGCAGAGGTTCGAGGATTTCTGTGAGCCCAGAGGAGACCGAAGCAAATTAACAAAGAAGACTCAAATCTTTAAAAAAACAAAAAGGTTTACTGTAAAACAGAACAGCAAGTCAACCGCAGCAACAAGGTGGTGAAGATGATCCTAGAAGACAAGGGGAGGCAGGGTCAGTAATATGGCTGCAAACCTAAACCGGTACGAGTAGTCTCCAAGTAAACCATGGCTTTTCAGATATTCTAAAAAAAATCAAAGTGGCAAAAAAACGCAAAAAAACCAGCCACCCCAACACGCACCAGGCTCTCTCTGCATATAACAATATACAAACTTTGGTTGAAGAGCCACCCCCAGGACTGTTTGGTACCCGACTATGGCTCTAGAAGGAAACAAAAGAAAAATGGGGTCAAGGCTGATTGACTGATTGATTGATGGCAACTTAAAATGGAGCTCAGCTCCCCAGTGCTGGACCCAGTGAAACATCGGACACTATGTGGTTCGCTCCTCCTTCTGGGCTGTTCCACTGTAATGGTGACATTCCTTCCTGTTGTGAAGGGATACTCAGCACAGAGTTTACCTTCCTCAATGTTTCACCGCCCTGAGCTCTCTCCTCCAGAGTCAGATTACCTCAGAGGCTGCTCAAGCCTGAAGGGTATGATGCACTTTAGGCCGGGACCTACCCTTATAATTCAAACCCCTATCCCCCAGAAGTTCTTCCCCACAGGGCCACCCTGTGGCTTGGCATCATGGGAATTTGGCCTGCGGGGAGGAACCAGTTAAGCCCTGATCTCTCTCTTGGTGTTTCTGCCCCTTCAACCCTGAAGTCACTGAGCTTGGATCCAAGCTAGCCTTGATCCTTTAGCCATTCCCCCTCAACATGCCCCATGCCAATAGCCTACAGACATCCCTCTTTTCCCTCTTGCCTGAACTTCCACCCTGCAGGAGATGCCCAGAACGAATCTGTGGTCCTGGGCACAGCCTACACAGGCTGGGGACGAGTATTCCCACCCTGGGGCTTTGCCATGGGACAGCATCTGGCTTGCTTTGCCACCCCACTGTTCAGAAAGCTCGCCTCGAGCTGGCTGGCCACACCCTCTCCCAGGGCTTTCCTGCCTCACAAGGCCTAGGTTTCAACTGTTTTTTTCTCCTAATGGACGTCCGGCAGTAGGTTAAGCTTTAAGAGAAGAGAGAGATGGCCCAGAGTCAACCAATAGGTAGGGGTGAACCCTGAGACCAGCCCACCTGCTCAGAAAGCCAACCCAAGCGCCTCCTGTGCTATTCCCAAGCGAGCGTTCAGTCTACCAACCTAATGCCCTGCACAGGCCAGAACCTAGCCTGGCTCGAGCCACAGGACTGTGGGCCAACATCTCTCCCGGCAGCCACAGAAGGCCCTATACAGTCGGTCATCCCTGGATGTGACTGGGGCTTGGAGGGCCGGCAGATGACAGGGCCTTCCATGACCAGCTAACGGTGCAACAGCTAGCCACACCTGCCCAGGGCTCTGTGCCCCAGCCCCTTCCATCCCACTCCCCCCAACCCCCAAATTGAGGAGATACCACAGCAAACAGTTTCTCATCCCTCCAGTGGTGCTGAGCCCCTGGAAAGGCTCCTTCAGCATGAAGCTGCCTGACAAACTACAGAAATCACCACCTCCTAATCCCTGATTGCAAAATGAAGGCAAAGAATACATATAGGAGAGAGGAACCAGAAGGCACCTCAAGATCCTCTCTGAGACAATCACTTTCCACTCCCTCCAGGCCCCGGGTGGTCCCTCACAGAGTCCATTTGTCCTTCGCCCCAGGGTGGGTCCAGGCAGTGAGGACAGACCGTGTGCAGCTGGTCCATCAGACCTGGGTGAATTTCCCATCATTCTCCTGGGGACAGGATCGACCCACCGGGGAGGAGGGAGGCAAGTATCATCAGCAAACAAGTAGAGATTCATCATCGCTGGTGTTGGGGTCGGAGAGCGGGGAAGGGGCCTGGGGCATCAGCACTTGAACGGTGTGGCAGCAAGCTGTGTGGATGCCCAGAGGCTCCTCCTGACAGGACGGGGGGCAGCATGGGGGCAGACCCTCTGGGGGGAGGGAGACATTTGGGGGGCGGTCCGTGTGGGCTGGCTCCCACTTCTGAGAGGGCCGCCGGTCAGGCCCTTCGCCGCTCAGTGGGGCACATCGCAAGGAGCTGCCACTCCCCCCGACAATTCTCCTGGGGGTGGGGCCCCTCCCGTCCCGCAGCATCTCTGTCATGCTGTCAGACAAAGGATCCCTGAAGGTCTTTCCTGGCTCCCCTTTGCTGACAGGCCTGAGTTCACTCCTGGGGCCCTCCCCGGGGCCTGAAAACTTGTCCGCATGGCCAGGCTCCAGGCCACTGGCCGTACAGGTGACCACAGGCGCGTCCGATGGGGATGGTTCCAAGGAGGTCGTGTCTGGGGGCGGTAGGGCGGAGCCCGGGGACTGGGGCGGCCCCCCGGCCTGGGCATCTGCCTCCTCCTCCGGGCCACAGCCCTCGGGGGAGGCTGGGGGACTCGGCCTACCCCCATCGGTCTGCTGGATGATGCCGTCCCCCAGGATGGTCTGGGAGGGACGCGCGGGGGTCAGGAGAGGGATCTGCCCTCGTGCCCGGGGGCGGTGGAAGAATCTGTTCCAGAGGCGGCCCAGGCGCCGGCGGGAGGAGCTCCGGCGGGAGGAGTGCTGGCGCATTTGGCGTCTCATGGCCGACCGGATGTTCTGCAGCACCGACACCTGTAACGTACATGGAAGACACGGAGGGCGGCAAGTGACTCCTCCCAGGATCCCAGCACCCCAGCCCTGAGAAGCAGGTCCTCAGGATTCTGCCCTGGGGTTAGAAGATCTGCCCCTCACCAACCCTTTCATTCAATTATTCATTCATTAAATTGTATTTATTGAGCGCTTACTGTGTGCAAAGTCCACTGTATTAAGCACTTGGGAGAGTACAATATAATAATAAACAGACACATTCCCTGCCCACAACAAGCTTACAGTCTAGAAGGGGAGACAGACATTAATATGGATAAAGCAGTAAATATCAAATATGTACATAAGTGCTGTATGGGTTCAGAGGCAGCCTAGCCAGCCCCAACCAAACCAGCCCCACTCCCATCCTAAGGACAAACCTCTTTCCACTTCTCAGCTCTACTGGCCCACTGGGTCCACACAGGTCAGACCGAGTGAGGAGATGGCCGTCGTCCTGCTAGCGGGGCCCAGGTTGGCAATCAAACCGGACAAATCTAGTCCTAAATAAGCATTTTCCCAGCCTGAATTATCCACCCTGGCTCTCTGCAACAGGGGTGGTCAAAACGCAGTCTGTAGGCCAGAGCCAGCCAGCTCGTTTGAACCCTAGAAATGGATGCTCTTCTGCCCACAGCTACATCTGGCTCTGAGCTGGCCACGAATGCGATCCTAGAAGCACCCTGCTGCTCCCTAGGCCACGGACTGTGGGAACATGTGACTGCATCCACAGCAGGTTCAGGACCACAGGAGTAAGTCCAGTCAATTCTGCCTCTCTGAGCCCAGTTCCCCGTCCCCACCCCCGCCAATCACACTTCACCCCAACTGCTGGGAGGATTCCACGCCTGGTCCTCCATATGCTTCTAAATTTGAGCACCACCCAGGATTTCCCACCCCAGTGATCAAATTCACCAGATAATTGCCATCTCTCTTCATCCGTCTTGTCTGTTCAGACACAACTCCTACATGCCAGAGCTGGAAGATTCCTCTAGAGGTCATATGGTCCTGGGGGTCCCTCCCCCAGTAATGATTCTGTAGCCACTGTGAATGCCCTGGGGAGCTGGGGGGTGGGGCACCAACTATCCTTCAAGAATCCTTCCCCAATTAAGCCCTCTTTTCCCCAGCGCTCTCTCCCTTCTGAGTCATCTACGCACTTGGATCTGTGACCTTCAGACATTTGGTATTTGCCCTTCAGCATTTATATACATATCTATAAATTATACGTTATAACGTATGTATTTATATTAATGTTTGCCTCCCTATTAGACAGTAAGCTCATTGTGAGAAAGGAATGTGTCTACCATTTCTGTTGGACTGTACTCTTCCAAGCACTTAGTACAGTGCTCTACACATAATAAGTGTTCAATAAATATCACTAATTGGTTATCATTTCACTGCAAGTGTCTGGCAAATTCAGAGAGTGGATATGTGGGCTGGGAACCTCACCACTGCCTCCAACCCCCTGAATATCCTTCATGTTCAAAGAGGACACACATTCCTGATGGCAGGGACAAATACGGCTAAAAAGACCGAGCTGCCTGGCTTGGTCTCTTCAACGCTGGGCACATAAAGACTGTCTTTGCTCATGCTGCAGCATGTGCCCTTTACAACACCCGATGTTTCTGATTCCTCCCCTTCACCTCATGATCATTCCCCATTCCGCTCAAACCACTTCTTCTGGAAGGCCGGAGAGGGAAGGCGGTAAGAAGGGAGGAAAGAAAAGAACCCAGGTCCAGAGTGTCCAAGGGCTGTCTGCCCTATACTTGGGGGTGCCCACAATCAGAAGAGCACTGGTCTAGTCCATCCTGAAGCCATTGCCACCAGGTGGGCACTACCCCTACTAAACTTTCAGCCTAGAGTCAGTCAATTCCCACTGGTACACAGGCAGCAAGAAAGCTAAGATTAGGGCTGGTCTACTGCTCTAACCACTAGACTGCCCTCATTCTCTGTCTCCCAAGATTCCTCTCCCGCTCTTCCCAGGGACCTCTGGGGTTATCGGGAGAGCCTGGACCACTGACCTGTGATGCGTTGTATAGGGGGAAGTCCTCTACTGGGGGGATGAGCCCCTGAGCAATGAGCTGACCATAGGACGGGGGAGCCTCCCGGCGCACAAACTCGGCCTCCAGCCGCGTCATCTGGGTCTCAAATGCCCTGGAAACAAAGGAATCAGAGTCAAAAAGGCAGTCTGCCCACCCACTCACCCTCTGCAGCCCATCCTCCTCCTCTGCAGTTCAGGAAAGAGGATCCTGAGGGGCCTACAGTGCTGTCTGCCCAGCCCTGTCAGGGCATTCCAGGAGCTGCTGCTGCTCCCGCCATGTTTTTCCCTGCCCTGGGGAGCTGCCACAGCGAGGAACTAGTTGCCCTTTACTGTCTGGAGAAGGCAGGCCTTCCTTCCCTGGATAGCTCAGCCCTGCAGAAAGCTGATCAGAGAACTAGCAGGGCCTCCCAAGAGCAGTCCAGGAAAACTTCACCACAGATCCAGCCTTCCCTACAATTTTTTATGGTAATTTCAAAGGCCTTACTAGGTGCCAGGCACTGTACTGAGTGCTGGGGTGGATATAAGATAAGCCAGTTGGGCACAATTCATGTCCCATATGGGGCTCACAGTCTTAATCCCTGTATTACAGACGAGGTAACGAGGCCCAGAGAAGTGAAGTGTCTTGCCCAGGGTCACACAGCAGACAGGTGGCATAGCCGGGAATGGAACCCAGGTCCTTCTGACTCCCAGGCCTGTGGTCTATCCACTAGGCCACGCTGCTTCTCAGCATGAGAAGTGGGTGGCAGAGTGAGAGGTTGAGCCCACTGGCTGCCCTGGCAGGGCACGAAGGGGGTTGCGGGGGAGGGCAGGCGCTCACCGGTACTCCCGGGTGCGAAGCGAGTACAGCTTGAAGGCACAGCCCAAAGCGATGACCAGCAGCAGCCCACAGACCAGGCTCCCGATGAGGGCGGCTGTGATCACCTTACGGGGCACCACCACCAGGCAGTTGTGCTCGTCGCTGCCATCCTGGCAGTCCTCCTGCCCGTCGCAGCGCCAGGTCTCGAAGATGCACAGGTTGGTGCCACAGTGGAAATTGCCCGGCTGGCATGAGAAGCAGTTCTTCTCGTCCGAGCCGTCGGGGCAATTCTTTTGGTTGTTGCAGCGGTCCGGCAGGGCATAGCAGAGCCCGCTGTTGCCCTCGCACGGGTACTCACCCTTCCGGCAGGCCGGGCAGCCCTCTTCATCCTTGCCGCCGGGGCAGTGCCACCAGCCATCACAGCGCTGCCGCTCCGCGAAGCAGCCCTCGTCGCTCCCGCACGGCCGCTCCCAAGGCAAGCAGTAGCCCTTGACTTGGTAGGTGGCGTTGAACCCGTGGCCGGTGCTCTTGGCCCGGGCGTGGTAGACCACCGTCAGCTGGCCCCGGGGGGCCTCCACGCTGACCGGTCGGCGGTTGCTGCGGTAGGATAGGGTCTTCACCAGCCGGTCGCCCTGCTCCCCCAGCCCGTCGAACACCTGCACGTAGTCACTGTAGCCCAGCTGCAGGTCCAGCTGCAGCAGCACGTGGCGGGTGTCCTGGGTGTTCACGTACCAGGTGCAGTGGAGGTCGGCCTGGGAGTGGTCCCCCCGGAAGAGGTCGGGCGAGGCGAAGGAGCCGTAGAAGTTGCCCAGGTGCTTGCCGCACGAGAGGTCGGGGCAGCCCAGCTCGTCCGAACCATCCCCGCAGTCCCGGGCCGCGTCGCAGCGCCGCTCCAGGGGAAGGCACCGGGTGGTGGACAGGGCCGCGGGGCAGGGGAAGGTGCCTGTGGGGCACAGGCTTGGAGGCTGCTCCGTCGGGGGCGCCGTGCAGTTTCTTTCATCTGACTCATCCCCGCACTCGTCCACGGAGTTGCACCGCCATGGGCTGGGCACACACTTGCCGTTGGTGCAGTGGAACTCATCTGTCTGGCACACGGACTGGCCTGTTTTCCCTAGAGAGGGTGGGGGAGGAATGAGAGGTGGCTCTGCACCCTGGGCTCAGGAGGCAAGAACATCCCATGTAGGGCTGGAGGCTGGAAGGGAGACCAGAAGCATCGCTGCCCCCACCCCCCGACCCCAACTCGTTCTGACCAAGCCTTCTCAGGAGGAAGATCTCCGTTCTCCAAAAAAATAGGTGCAAGACTCGCTGAGAGGGGGGAAACAACAGAATAGAGCTGACTGGTGTCTGGCCCAGGTCCTTACCCTTGGTCATTTCCACGGGGACGTGAAATCAGACCAACAGTCTCTCTACACCTCTACCTGCCAACTAGGGGATTCGCTCTCCGAATGAGGGGAGGGGGGTGGGCCGGAGGTAGGACCATTTGGGGTAACTAGACAACAAGAGAAAGAGGCTGGGGCTTCTCATCCCTCAAAAGGCTATCAATCAATCAACCAATTGTATTTACTGAGCACTTGCAGTGTGCGGGGCACTGCGCTGTGCACTTGGGAGAGGCCAACAGAGGTGGTGGACATGATCCCTGCCTTCAAGTTTTCCTTGGCTCTCAGATTCAGGTTCAGCTGTTCTGCCTGGGCATTGATGGGAAAAGAACTGAGGAGACCTCTTGCAAGCCCTTCCTGTAGCTCTCCCAGCCACCCCGCTTACTTGGCTCAGGGCCCCAGGAGCCAGTACCTCTGATGTAAGACAAGCGGAAGCCCTGAGCCTGGCCCGAGCTGGAAGCATCTGAGTGGAAGAATATCCAGACGTGGTCACGGGAGGAGATGAAGACAGGAGGGACGGTGGAGCCGCACACACGGTAATCTTCCCGCCGGGCCGATGGGCCGATCATCAGCCAGTCCAGTGAGCACTTGTGGGAGTCCTCCAGGTCAAAGTTCTTAAAGCTGTCGGAAAGAAATTGCACCAAGTCATGGACAAGCTGGACCAGGCAGGAAGAACACATAAACACACACACACACTCTCTCGCTTTCTCTCTCTTCTCTCTCTCTCTCTCCCCATCAAAAAAATGGTCATTTTATATCTATCCCAGTGTTTAGCACAATGTTATGTCACATAATCAGCACTTCTTTTCTTTTTAAAAAAATGGTACTTGTTAAGTGCTTACTATGGGCCAGGCTCTGTACTAAGCAGTAGAGCAGATATAAGAAAAGTGGGTTAGACACAGTCCCTGTCCCACATAGGGTTCGCAGTCTTAGTCCCCATTTTACAGATGAGGTAACTGAAGCACAGAGAAGTAAAGTGACTTGCCTAAGGTCACACAGCAGAAAAGTGGTGGAGTCAGGATTAGAACCCAGGTCCTCTGACTCCCAGGCCCGGGTTCTTTCCACTAGACCACCCTGATGCTCAAAACACTTACTAAGTGTCACAATTAATTCATCAGAACAGATTACCATGCCCCTTCCCCACACATCCCTAGGAAGTTACCGGAGGTCCTGGCAGAAGACCTGGGTCATGGAAGTGGAATGAGTATGGAATGAGTCTTTTAGACTGTGAGCCCATTGTTGGGTAGGGACTGTCTCTATATGTTGCCTACTTGTACTTCCCAAGCACTTAGTACAGTGCTCTGCACACAGTAAGCGCTCAATAAATATGATTGATTGATTTATTGACAATATCTCCAAGGCCGAAAATGGGAGCCAATACTGTCAACTGCCTTGATAACTAAACCCTGTTATTGACAGCTCCCTATCACATGGGGGAACTTAACATACTTTCAGGACTTCCAGGAAATAGGCTCCCACATTGAAATGTCTCCTTAGATCTGCCTCTGTTGTAACGGGGATGCGATCCCAGCCTGATGCTCCTGCTTCTCCTCGCTGATTCCCAAACCAGCATGTAAGTTGGCCTCCCTGCCAGACTCCAAACACCTTACTTTACTTACAACATGCACAACTGTGGGGAGCAAAACAATAAGCCTCTGAATTTCACCCACTCTACAGAGCCAGATCTCACATGGGACAGAACAAGCTAAAGAGGTGGAAATAAAATCACAAGCAGATCCGAGTTCCTGAAATTGTCATGTGCCCTCAGCGTCGGGGAAAACAGACAAGAAAAATCTCTTAGGAGCAACAGAGAAAACACCCACTGGAAATGAGTCTAGGAAAAAGCTTTCCTGATAAGAGACGCATAACTCTTGTGCCCAAACCTAGTGGCAGGTAGGATGCAGCCTTTCCCTTAAGGAGAAAAGATTGTGCAGAAGAAAGAAGAGTCTTGGGGTTCCCACTTCGTTATCAACTAAACTGCTGTCATCACCCTGCCAAGGAGGTCTCAGTGTTGGGAAGCGCTAATGAACTCCTATCTGGCTTTCAGCAATTAAGGAGCAAACTCAGGCTGTTAAAGAGGCACAGAACAGGACACGGAGGTGAGAAAGGGTGTGTGTGTCTGTGTATGTGTTGGGGCGGGGGAGCTGTTCTTGAGACTTGTTCCTCTGGATGAGATGCAGCAATTATGGCACCAGCTCCTGTTTCCAGCTGCACAGAGGTGTTCCCAGCTCTGGAAAGCTGGACCAGTCATGGGGATGGTGGGGCAGGGGGGGTAAAGGTGGGTGTCTGTAAAGCTCAATGCTGAGTGAGAGTTGCACACTCTAACTGAATGGCTCTCAGAGTTCCCAAGGAGTGCAGCTGCCTGCTCTGGGCTCCAGAAGCTGCTACCCGGAGCCAGCCAGTCAAGAAGGAGCTTCTGGAGGGGGACACTTCACAACCAAAAACACTCCACATTTTCCCACCTTATAGCCAAACATAAGAAAGCAGGAGGCAGGCCACATTATGTCTGTTTATCCTATATGCAAAAAACCTACACTTATCCTACACAAACACACACATACACACAAAATCAAAATCCAACGCTTTCTCCTACCTTAGTGTGTGACACCACACTGATTTAATTTTTCAGCACAGATACAGGTGGTACTTAGGCTGCACAGTGTCACATTCATCCACAATTCAATCTCTTCACTCCAGGCAGTACAGTCTAAAGGCAGCCGCCATGATCCTTTTTTTTTTTTTTTGATTCAGTCCCCCGGAGGGACACAGGATGGAGACATTGACTATTCCAGAATTACTATTCAGCGGACGTCTAATTATACTGCATTAAGCACCACTCAGTGAGGCTGCTCGCTAATAGCAGCCTGTGTTCCCTAACACATCAAGGAACTGAACTAAAAAAGGGGTGATTCATTCCTGATTCTAGAGATTCTTAAACACCAGTTCCATTAAAACACAATTGCCTTCTGGACCCCAATTCACTGCATGAACACAGTGTCATCTGGATTCTCACTCACTCGGGCTAGAATCCTCTGGGCTTAGTGTGGGGAGAGGGGATTTGGCGGGGGTGGGGGGTGGGGTGTGTGTGTGTGTGTGTGTGTGTGTGTGTGTGTGTATATACACGCACCCTCTCATGCAAGGGAGTCATTTCCACCTCTGAGCAAGAACCCCTCCCCTCCATATCGGACAATTGCTTGGGTCACAGCTGGCTAAACAAGAGGATTCTGGCCCAAAGTGGAAGAGTCTACTTTAACTGGGGAAGACATTTTGGAGGAGGTGACTTTTTAAGTGGAGATGGGTTTGGTGGAGCTGAATTGCTATAGAACCTCTATTAATCTTCTGCAGATTACAAGCAACCTTAGGACATTCAGTGGAATAAAAGTAGGGAATTTAAGGGAGAGGTTCAAACGGACAACACCTAATAATGATAATAATAACAATTGTGGTATTTATTAAGCACTTACTATGTGCCACTCACTGTACTAAGTGCTGGGGTTGATACAAGCAAATCGGGTTGGGCAGAGTCCCTGTCTCAAGTGGGGATCAAGGTTTCAATCCTCATTTTACAGATAAAATAACTGAAGTCCAAAGAAGTGAAGCGACTTGCCCAACATCATTCAGCAGACAAGTGGTGGACCCGGGACCCATGACCCGTGGACGACCCCATGACCTTCTTATTCCCAGGCCAGTGCTCTATGCACTGCACCATGTGCCTCTTCCCTATAGGAAGGGAGAGCTTCTCTCTTCCTCTTGATGGGGGGGGGGGTCCCTCTCCTTAGAAGCAGCAGAGAGCTAGTTGGCTCTGCTCCTCCTGGTTTACTTGCTTCTAAACTACTTAGACATCATTAGGTCGGTTACAAGAAAGGGGAGCTGTAACTGCCCAACCTGTTATTTATTGTGTGCCTACTGAGGTTCAGCAGGGCACTAAGCACTTGGAGGAGTACAAAAGAATTAGGAAGCAAGCCCCCTGCCCGCAAAGAGTTTACAATCTGCTCCCTGAAGGACAGGGACTGTGTTTAATCCCAGCTTGTGTACTTTCTCCTAGTGCTTAGAACAGTGCTCTGCATACAATAAGCACTTAATAGGTACCATTACTTCTACTACTACTACAACAATATAGCAGGACAGAGAGACACTGAGCTAGAACTGTAAATGGGGGACAGAACTGGAGTCCTTTCCCCATCTAAGTCCCAAATCTTTCTCCCAGAGTTCCCTGGACACCCACAAATACCAGTAAGTGGAAGAGAGCCTCCACTAGCTACTGCATGAAAGAAAGACGAAACTTCACGGGCCAGGCTCATCTCCACACCCCTAGTAGTACGAAAAAGAGGGACACAATCAGTAAAAAGAAAGGATTGAAAATGGGATACTTCCATTTGGAATTTTAGCAAATTATACTTCAATTCCCAATGGATAAAAGAACCTGACCTTCCTGAACCTCCAAGTGAAACTTTCCAATGGAAAACCTAATCAGGAATTCTACAACCCCAGAAGTAATAATTATAACAATTATGGTATTTGTTAAGCACTTACTATTGCCACACACTCTACTAAGTGTTGGGGTGGATACAAGCAAATCGGGCATGTCACTATCCCTATACCATATGGGGCTCACAGTCTCAATCCAACCTCTCAAATCCCACCTTTCAAATTTGCCATTATTTTCCATCGTAACAAATTCTTTCAAAATGATGCACAGACTCTGATTCCAAAAACAAGGGCCAGTAGCCAATGTGGTTCATGTCCTACAACCAAACTAGGTGGCCAGATGCCCTGCTTTAGGCCTGGGCCCAGGATTTGTGGCTTAGCAGAATCTTGATCTGGCCCATGACCTAGTAGAAACAGCCTGGACCTGGGTTCTAAGCCTGACTCTGCCACTTGTCTGGGTAATCTTGGATAAGTCACTTAACTTCTCTGTGCCTCAGTTTCCTTATCTGTAAAATGGGAATGAAATTCCTGTTCTCCCTCCTATTTAGACTGTGAGCCCCATGTGGGACAGGGACTGTGTCCAACCTGATTATCTTGTACCTAGCAGAGTGCTTAAATATATACCACTATTAACATTATTATAACAAACTGAGAACAACTGCATTAAATGGGAAAACAGAAAGGGGAGACTCCCTTTCTAATAGATAGTTAATGAATTAGCAAATACTATTCAGAACCATTCTATTCAACTGGTCATTAGGGCAGGAAGGGCTGCTTTGTGGAACTTGCTATTTCTCACACTTCTCTCCCTCAATCAATCAATAAATGGTATTTATTGAATGCTTAATACATGCAGAGCACTGTACTAAGTGCTTGGGAGAATACAATACAACAGAAATAGCAGATATGTTCCCTTCCCATAATGAGTTTTCAGTCTAGAGTCTCCCTTTCCATGCTCCCTGGCTTCAGGAGGCCGGCCTCCCCCAGATACCATGAAATTTGTAGGCTGCATTTTTATTTGACAGAGCACTGCCTTCACCCTCCACGATCCATCAAGATAGTGGACAGAGCACAGGCCTGGGAGTCAGAAGGACCTGGGTTCTAATCCTGGCACCACCACATATCTGCTGGGTGAGCTTGGGCAAGTGACAACTTCTCTGGGCCTCAGTTACCTCATCTGTAAAATGGGGATTAAGACTGTGAGCCCCATGTGGGACAGGAACTTTATCCAACATGATTAATTTGCATCTACCCCAGCGCTTAGAGCAGTGCTTGGCACATAGTAAGTGCATAACAAGTACCATTATTATTACTACTATTACGATAGGAAAGTGATTTGGGTGCTGCAGGGCAAAGTCATCTTTGAATCTGAACTCCAAGTTAGGCTTCTGAGGGACCACTGACACTGGCCTTATTAAAACCTACAATCCCGAAATTTCTTTTTCAAAAAAAAAATTAGAAAAACCAAACCTACTTTAGGCACTCTTCTCCAATCGAATCTTCTGTTTCAAACAAAAAACAAGAATGGTGAGCTATTCTCTAAAATGAAGCACTACCCATACTGTCTCTGCCCTGTATGATTTGCTCCCAATACGGGAATAGAATGGAGAGAAGGGACCTGTGAGAATATTTTCCAAAAATTCACTAATACCCATCGGATGCAACTAATGACTACACTGACAGTCAAGTTCATTTGTAACTCAGGAAGAAAAGAATATCTCCCCTCTGAAATGATTGTTAGGAGAGTGAAAGGAGAACATTTAAATCCCAATAGTTTTGTTTCAGGGTCAGGAGAGGTGAGCGGCAAGTTGTCTGCAATAAGAAGCCGAAGTCCACATACCGTTGACCCATTTCACAATCCATTCAAGTGTCCCAAATTGGAAAAGCTCCTGGGGCACCAATGCCTACAATCTGAGAAAGACGAAAATTCACATTGATAAACAAACAGACCTACCCCGCTCATCACCTAGCTAGATCACCAACACCAAGTGTCAGAAAACTAACACACTGTTCAGCTCCATCTGGGGATCCCTTTGATATTGGGAAGTGGCCTCACAGGGCCCTTTTCAGCCTGCAAGCAGGTGACTGGTCAAACTATCTAGGGTCTCTCTTCCTTTGCCAGCCTACTGCAGTTCAATCACTCGACCATAAAGAAACCCTTCCTTCTGTTCAGTGAAAATCTCTCCCGCAGCAGAGTCAAAGATGCAGAAGCTGGTTTGCTGGCTCCGTGGATTTGGCCATTTTTTTAAACATGCTCTCGAAGATTGGGTGAAAATGTGGATCACAGAGTTTCCTGGAAGGAACATGGTAAGGCTCGGGAATGGCTGCTCCTCCTCATTACCCCTGCCAGAAAACAGACCAGATCATTCATTCTTCCTCCCTTAATACACACCCATGACACAGAGAAGAACTACACAGCCTGCGCTACTGTAGCTGAGATTCCCTTCCAATCCTCACCAGGCTCTCATCCAACACCCTGACCATCTCTACCCCTCCAGTTGGGAACTAAAATCAAGTCCAGCACAGTTGACACTTCTCAACCTCAGAGGTCACCAGAGAAAAGGTATCATGTCAGGCCCAATCTGACACAACATACCAGGAAGAGACTTAGGACCAGGAAGAGAGCCTGTTCTCCCTCCTGTCAATTCGGCATAATTAAATGCAATTTGCTTATCCTCTGGCCACTTCATTGCTAATTCCAGCCAACAGATAACAGAATTCTAATGCAGGAGAACTAAGAAGACTTGATCCCATCTCAGGGAGATAGAAAGGCAATGTTAAAGGTTTTATAGAACCACTGACTACACTTCCTCTGAGTTTGCTTTTTGAAAGCCAAAGGAGGTGAATGGATCATTCATTTCAAGATCAAGAGACACTGGGTCGAGGCAGGTTTATCATAACAAGAAGCCCCTACCCGGTCATACCACTACCTCCCTAGGGGTGCAGGGAGGAGCTTCCAGAGACAGCATCCACAACTTGGAGGAATAAGCTGGGAACGCCATCTGAAACTCCCACTGGGCACCCCACGGTTCAAGAGTTAACTCTACGGTAGCTAGCTCAATGTGGATTTCCAAGGAACAAAACCATCACACTAGACATCAAGATGATAAATATGGAAGGATTTCATCTGAGCTTGCAGTGGAAAAAGGAAAGTGTCACACCAGCCTGGTAAACAGACAAAGAACCAGGGAGCTTATTTCCACATTTTTAAGAGGCGAGAGGAATTTCATTCAACCACTTGCAAAGATACCTTCATGGAACACACCATATGCACCTGCTTGCTACTCTGTGGAGGAGACAAAGCAAAGTGCGATTAATTTCTGCTCCAAACATCAAACATTCCAGGTGGATGAATTTGCAAGCCTTTACAACTGTACGTAGATCAGAAACAGAAAAGACCCACTAGATCATCTGGTCCACCTCCCCCCAGGCAGAATGGAGTCCCCAGGTGCTTTTAGCTTAAGAGAGGGTATTGATCAATCAGAATCACTTGGAAGAATGTGTCATTCATCATACCAAGGGTAGTATATTAGAGAATAAAACCACAGCATTGTCTAGGATGTAGAGAACAAAGAAAATCGTTAAGTGGTCGGTGGTTAGCAGCAGAGGGTCGATGAGGAGGAATAAACTGCTCGGTTAACAAGTTGGGTGAAGAACAGGATGTTGAGTCCCAAGCCTACTAAGGAAAAGAGGGAAGGAAGAACAAACAGAAAACAGAAAATTTAGGACTCTCGAAAAGTTCCCTCTTCCACGCCTTCTCAGGAGGCAGTGACAGAATGTGAGCGCTGCAGGTAAAAAGCAAAATTAATATTCTTCTTGGTCCATCTCTGCTGAGTAATCCAACAACAACTAAGGGGAAAGAAAAGTAGACAAAATGCTGCTTTTAAAAAATAAATCAATATAGATCTAAATGAACACAAAATTTCCAGAGGAGAGGTCCATGGGAGACCCCTTCTTTCACTGATGCAGCAAAGTGCACATTTACAATGGGGCGGTTTTATTGGAAGCTGAGGAATAACCGGCTCATAAATTCCAACACAGAATACACTTATTGCTTGCATAACTAGTTACAACTGAAATGTGGCCCCTAGTTTCAGTGAGTACTCCAAATGAGGAACACTACATCCCACTGGGAAACGCTAGCTGCATGGTTTAGTGGATAGAGCACGGGCCTAGGAATCCGAAGGATCTGGGTTCTAATCCCAGTTTCGCCACATCTTCTGTTTGACCTAAGGCAAATCATTTACCTTCTCTGGGCCTCAGTCACCGCATCTGTAAAATGGGGATTAAGAGTATGAGCCCCACGTGGGACAGGGACTGTGTCCAACCTGATTAACCTGTATCAACCCCAGCGCTTAGAGCAGTGCTTGCCACATTGTAAGCACTTAAATAGCAAATTATTATTATTGACAGCAAAGGTACAAGGGCCGTTTCGTTCTCAAGATGAAGTCCTCAATCCTCACAGTTGGGAAACAAGGCAGGCATCCACTGCAGTTTACCAGGTCCCACCCTCAGAAACCACTCAGGGAGAGGCTCACAGTGTTGCCCCATAGCACTTATGTACATACCATAATTTATTTATTTCTATTAATGTCTGTCTCTCCCTCTAAACTAAAAGCTCCTTGTGGGCAGGGAACGTGTCCACCAACTCTGTTATAGTGTACTCTCCCAAGCACTCGGTGCAGTGCTCTGCACACAGCAAGCACTCAATAAATATGATTGACTGAACGGATCCTGGCCTTCCTGGGGAGCCAGTCTGCTGCCTCTAGTAGCTGAGGAAACCAGAGCTCCACACTAAGGTCAAATCCGAGCTGCCTGAGGATACATAAAACCCCCACAGGTGAATACCCAAATCCCTTCTTCCTGATGAACCGGACTAATTGTTCCGATTCTCAGAACCTGGGTTATTCCCCTGCATCTGCCACCTCTCACTTCTCCCCCACCTCCCCCTCGACTCTCTGTTCCTCATTCAAACAACGCTGAGAGAGGAGGGAGTGGAGGTTCTCATGTCAACAGCAGATTTGTTTTTAATTGGAAGGCATCTGGAGCCCAAAGCGGGCGGCATCCCTTCTTCCAGCAGCTGAGTGGAGCCAGCAGATGGTGTCAGACTGCCGGAGCAGTGAGGCCAACCGGAAGCCGTTGTCGGAGAAGGCTGCTGTTTGTTGGTTTGAAATCTCTCTGACCCTGAAAACCAAGTTGCCGGGGGCACAGGAAGTTCAGTCCGGCTACGATGTGTGAAAACACACAACCGCAGCCAGCCCCTTTGCTTCTCAGAGATTTTCATTTTAGCAGCCAATCCCCTAGTTTGGCCAAAAAAAAAAAAAAAGCAAAAAACCAATCAATCAGCCATGACCCTCTGTCTCAGCACCTGGGCAAGATTTCATTTGTTAATGCTTGTGGTGGACTTGTACTCATTTTAAGGCTGGAGAAAGAAAGGCATGTTCAGGTGACATTTATTATTTTTACTACTACTAAAAATAACAACAATGATATTTGTTTAGCGTTTACTACATGCCTAGCACTGCGGTACATATAATCAGATCAGACACAATCTCTGTCCCATACAGGGTTAATAACCTAAGGGGGAGAAAGAACGGGCATTGAATCACCCCTTCTAGACTGTGAGCCTGTTGTTGGGTAGGGACCGTCTCTATGTGTTGCCGACTTGTACTTCCCAAGCGCTTAGTACGGTGGTCTGCACACAGTAGGCCCTCAACAAATACGACTGAATGAATGAATGAATCACCGTTTAACAGACAACGAACCTGAGGCACCAGAGAAGTGATGTGACTCGCCCAAGGTCACCCAGTAGGTGAGTGGCAGAGTCAGTCTCCTGACTTCCAGCCCTTTGCTCTTTCCATTACACCACTCAGCTTCTCAAGTTTTGGAATGGGCTTTGATCCAGACCACAGGGTGATGCTCCTGGGAGTATCTGTGGGGTTCCAGAGTTCTACAGAGAGGCAGAGTCCCCGCTGTACCCCTCCAGCCCTTACTGCCTGCAGTCCCAAGACCTATCAGTCCAGTAGTGCTCCCCAGAACCCCCACAGAACCCCTCCACCTCTTCTCTCCTTACTATGCCCCCAGCCCCTATTCAGGACTCCTGAAGAGTTCTAAACAAGCTAGATGCTGAGCACCTCTAGGCAGATCCCAAGACCTCTGTGGGATTGATTAATTCAAGAGGTCATCACCTTGAAAAGTGGAGATCATGCTGTTGAAAGATGCCCTATTCCTCCCTTTGGAAGACCAACTATCTTCCTTCTTCAATCACTAAAACACCTCCCCAGATGAGGTTTTCAAGTAGCAGTGTGCCCCCTTGGCAGAAAGAAGAATGGAAGTGGCCACGGGGATCCTTTTTTATACATGAACAGTGCCCAGCAGGGGCCCTCTGGGCAACCTATTAAACCAAAGGCATTTACTGAGTCCTTAATGTGTGTGGAGTACGGTCCTAAATGCTTGGTAGAGTAAAGAGTTATTAGACGCGATCTCTGCCCTCAAGAAGTTTATAGTCTAGCAGGGAGACGGAAATGAAAATAAATTACAGGTAGGGGTAGCAACTCAATATAAGGATATGGTACATAAATGCCTCAGGTGTATGGGCCCATAGGGGATGCAGTAGGGAAGGAAAATAGGATGGGGATATAAGAAATTAGGCAGGAAAGGCACCTTGGAAGAGGTGCGATTTTTGTAGAGCTTTGAAAATGAGGGAAGTAGAGGTCTGCTGGATGTGAAGGTAGGTCCAGACTAGTGAAGGGATGTCCAGGCAAGAGGGAAGGTATGAGTAAGAGTAACAGCATGGCCTAGTGGAAAGAGCACGGGCCTAGGAGACAGAGGATCTGGGTTCTAATCCTAGTTCTGCCCATATCTGCTGTGTGTCTTTGGGAAAGTCACAATTTCTCTGTGCCTTCGTTCCCTCATCTGTAAAATAGGGATTAAGACTGTGATCCCCACATGAGCCATTTATATTAACGTTTGTCACCCCCCCCCTTTAGAATGTAAGCTCTTTGTGGGTAGGGAAAGTGTCTACCAACTCTGTTGCATTGTACTCACCCAAGTCTTTAGTGCAGTAAGCACTCTAATATAAATAACCATTGATGATAACGATGACATGGATTGTGTCCAACCAAATTAGCTGGTATCCACCAGAGTGTTTAGCACAGTGCCTGGCACATTTAAATACCATTAAAAAAAAAGCAAGGAGTCAGCATCAAGAGAGATGAAACAGGCATAGTAGGTTGGTGTGAGAGGAGTGGAGTGTGAGGGCTGGGTGACAGGGGAGAGGAGTGAGGATAAGTATGGAGCTGGGTGGTATAGTGGAAAGAGCACAGGCTTGAGAGTCAGGGGACCTGTACTAATTCAGGATCTCCTACTGGCCTGCTGTGTTACCTTGGGCAAGTCACTTGACATCTCTGGGCCTCAATTTCTCATTTGTAAAATGAGGATTCAATACCTGTTCTCCTTTCTACTTTAGCCCCTGTCCCACATGGGGTTTACAGCCTGTGTCTGACCTGATTATTTTTTTATTTACCCTAGCACTAGGCACATATTAAGCATTCAACAAATACCACATCATCATCAACATTATTACTATTATTTTGGGGGAGAAAGTGGATTGAGGGCCTTAAAAGAGTCAGGAGTTTCTGCTTGGAACAAAGATGGTTCTTCAGTAAGGCAACTAGAACCTGCCACGAGTCCAGAGAGGTGATGGTTGTTTAGGCCCCTAACCCTCTGCCACTGGAAACCTTTGAAATATGATTTGCCGGGGCCAAGAATCCTTCCCTCCCCTGGCCTGAGCCCTTTCATCCCCATGAGAGAGCCAAAAACCTCTATGTCCCTGGCTCATTCTGCTCTCGTTGGGCCCCCGAACAAAGGGCAGGAAGCCCCTGGATCATACCTAATCGTTATTATGTCTCCATGGTCTCCTTGGATGTACCAGCTGCAGTTTGTGGCAGGAGGGTAGTTCAGAGGCCAGGCAGGACTGTAGATGACACCCCGTCTCTCTGTGTGCTGCTCTAACTTTCCACTGCAGGCAGCTGTCAACAGACACAATAAACAAGAGAGAAAGTTGTTGTTTTTAAAGCCTCCTGGTTAATGTTCAGGCTCGCTTATGGCTCAGAGACTTTCAATATTCTCCAGAGAGAAGCTCTCATCTGGTGTCTACCAATTCTGTTATATTGTACTCTTCCAAGTGCTTAGTATATTGCTCTGCACACAGTAAACACTTATTAAATGATTGAATGACTGATTGTCAGCCTTCCCTGGGGGTTTCCTCCTCCCCACACCACCAGATTCTATTAGAGGCATTGAGTTTTCTGGCCTACAAAAACTCAGAACCAAAATCAGAAGTGGCAGATAACCTCAGATAGTGACAAACTCACACCTGGGCTAGAAACCTCACAGACCCAAGGTGGTTAGAAGGATTCCAGGCAAGGAAGCCCAGGTCTGACCCAATGAAGAGATGTTTTGTAAGCTTTGTGCTTCTTCCTGTTACCAGCAACTCCCCATGGATGACAGCAGAGAGAGAAACAAGATAGATTCTGGATTCAACACCTAACATTTCTTGGGAAGGGGGAAGATGAGTTGCCTGACTGGGAAACCATGTCTCTCACAGATAACACTTCAAGCTTTTTTCCTGCCTCTCCCCCTAGTTATGCTTTAATCCTGAAGGCTCACTGTTTATGCAGGAATCTTTGTCCCAGCTACTTGGTTCATTTGGCACTATGCTTTCCCTCATTCAAAGAGAGCTTTGAATAACCAGAGTTTGTAGATCATAAAGGTCAGCAGTCTACAAATTACAAGGAACCCTAATCCCAGGTGTCATTATTTACATTGTTTTTTGAGGTTTACCCCCCAAGTATAATGGTAAAAACAAAGTCATTCTTCTGCCATTTATCCCCTTGGTTTGACTTCTTTTTCCTTTATTGGACTTGGGAGTGAAGCCACACTGACCTGTTTCGGCAACATCTCCCCCCTCTCCTCCAACATTAATCCATTGTTACCTGCTCGGTTTCACCTCTACAGGGAACCTGAATATCAGACAGCAAGGCCCTAATTAACCAAAAATCACATCTCTAGTTTGGGATCTTTAGAGAGGCAGTGTAGGTTAGTGAAAAGAGCACAGGCTTGGGGGTCAAAGGGCCTGAGTTCTAATCCAGACTCTGCCACTTATCTGCTGTGTGATCTGGGCAAATCACTTCACTACTCTATGCCTCAGTTTCCTCATTTGTAAAATGGAGATTCAATATCTGCCTTCCTTGTCCTATAAGACCTAAATGGAACAAAAACTGTTTCCAATCTAACTACCCTGGATTTATCTCCATGCTTAGAATGGTGCCTGGCACATAGTAACTGCCTATAATACCACAGCTACTATCATTATATCATTATTATTGGGGGGGGGGGCTTTCCCAAGTGCTTAGTAGAGTGCTCTGCACACAGTAAGCACTCAATGAATGTGACTGACTGACAAAGCATGCCTGGGACTTCACACATGAGCAAGGAAGTGAATCATGAAAAACCAGTTTAAGCAAGAAGAGGTTAAAAAAAGGTGGGGGTACATTTTCAGAGCAGGATGATAAAAATTGCTGCAGAAACAAAAAAACAGAATCCCACTCAGAGGAAAGAAATCTTTAAATACAGCAGGAAAGGCAGATTCTGAGAATATAAAAACAGTATGTGCCAATCTTTTCTCAAAAAAAAAAAGACTTCTGAAGTTAATTTTAAATGAAAGTAAAGCGACATCTCAACATCGGATGGATCCAAGAATCAGTCAGACAGGATATTTCATGGACACACTGACAAGGGAAGAATATTTTATACTGTTCATTGCAGCCAAGAATTCCCCAACCAGGGAAGAGCCAGATACTCAGAATTCACAGCTTTCCTCTCAAACAGCTACTTTTTAAAAAGGGTCTCAATGTGAAGGGTCTCCAAACTTCATTCATCCAATCATATTTATTGAGCACTCACTGTGTGCAAAGCACTGTATAAAGCACTTGGGAGAGTGCAGTATAACAATAAACAGACACATTCCCTGCCCACAATGCAGCTTCTGCCCTGCAGCAAGGCATTCCCATTTTTGAATCGCACAGAGACTGCAGGTGGAATAGCAGGGTCACCTGGCAGTGAACTGTCTGGGGAAAACAAGCCTGACCTCGAGAAGGAAAAAAAAGTTGGAGGCAAAAATGCTCACGCTAGAAATCAATCTTTGCACAAAATTTCTACTGCTGAACAGCTAAGGGGTGGTAAATTCCAGCCCGCCAATCCCTGATCCTTCAGTCTCAAATGCCATAGTAAGCAAAAAATGCACTAACTCTTACCCAAACGCAGATCAAACGCACTGGATAAAATTACCACCACTCTCAGGCCTTGTGATTATTCAGACTTACCCAGCATTTAATAGGTACAGCATGTACTATAGTCCCTACAACCTCTCTGGGAAGTGAAAGAGTACCAAGTGCTCATTAACCCCATTTTATTGGCTGGAGAAACTGAGATCCAAAGATAGTCATGTGATGGGTCCTGAGGCCCACAACAAGTCAATACAGAGGAGGCAGAAGGTCAATCAATCTGCTTGAGTAACACCCTAGCCCTGGCACTACCTGATCTCAAAACACTTCGGAAACAGTGCCATGCCGACATCGCTTTGATAGCGTACATTGATCGCAATGCTATTATCCTGGTTTTGCGATCACGGAAACGGAAGCTGGAGAGGCTGGCCAAGCTGAAGGCAAAAACATCTGAAGTGGGATGTAGGTCTCTTTTAGAAGTCACCTCCCCGACTCAGGTCCCTGTAGGAGAATGGCCCTTCATTTCTGAGTCACCTCCTATGAATGGCCCTTCATTTCTGAGTCACCTCTTTGCTTCCGCCAGCCTCCAATACAGGGGATTGCAAGTTTAGACCCCCTTACCCGAACCTGTTCAGGATCCTCAGGCTGAAATTTTAAATGAGTAGGGACTGGGTTCAGACTCAGAAAAGAGGGAAGTGGGCCATTATACCAACCACAACAGAGGTGAATCAGAGGTTCTGGGCGTTAAACCCGAGAGTCAGATTAGTCAGTCAGTCAATCACATTTATTGAGCGCTTACTGTGTGCAGAGCACTGTACTAAGTTCTCAGAAGAGTGCAATTTAACACAACAGACACATTCCCTTCCCACAACAAGTTTACAGTCTAGAGGGGGAGCTCCGGAGACAGACACAGGGCAATGAGATACGTTTGCCCACTATGCAGAGACCTCTCATGTCACAGGACGCTGAGTCCCTAGAGCATTTCCCGATCCTTTGCTCAGTGCTCTCTTCTTCTAGGTACAGGGGAGGGTGGGGGGGGAAGGGGGAGGGCGCAGCCTTTGCTGGTTTCCCAGTGAAAGCAGGATGACGTCCAAAGTAGGACTTTGTGGGCATGGACTTTCAGAGGGCTATTCAGCACTTCGGTGTGTGGCACTGACAGAGGTGTTGCTGCTCTGATCCATGCTCAGAGGGAGAGCCCGTCCCCAAAAACACAGAGCCACAGTCAAACGCGGAAGGGAAGGTGACGATCCGGGACATGGTACAACTGGCAATGTTCCTTGTGGTCTCACTAACATTCTGGTGTACTCAACCACTTCCTCTCTTGGGGCCCCGCTCCTGGGACCTCGAGACCAGGAGCATAAATAAATTGCCGAAACTGTGTGACTTGGCTGATCAAACGTCACTTTTTTTTTAATGTATTTGCCAACTTTTGACATCAGAAATACGAGTTTAAGTGCCTTGCTTGGAGATCTGAAGGACATTTCTGCTCTAAGGGAGTATGTCTGGACAAGTATGTGATGAACGCTTGGAAGTTCTGTTATGTTCTCAGCTTTGCCATGACTCACTACATCATTTTCCCTGTCTAGACCTCAACTTCCCCATCTACAGAATCTGCACCCTGATTGGCCTTGTCGGGAGAGGATGGGGGGTGGGGGGTGGAATTCTCAGAAAGGGGAGATGCAGTAGTAGCCTTAGCAGTAATCATATTTAATAAGTGCTTAGCACTGCATAAACATGGGGTAGCGATACAAGGCCATGGGTCCACAGGGAGCTCATAATTTAGAGAAGGTGAAGCTATACCATAAGAAAAATAAACCCCAGATTTAAAAAACCCTGGGGCCAACCCAAAAGAGAAATTACACTTGACAATTGTGCAGTTGTAGACAATAACATGTACTATCTACACTTCAAAACTAGATAGTGTCCCATCTACTTTTCTGGATCTCTTCTTTCAGGGCTAATTATCGCAGCATCTCTCTAATAATGACATCACCCTCCCCCTCCTTCCCATCATCCTTTCCTTGCCCTCTCTCACTTACTGCTAAACAGCAGTTTGGAGCAGTGTACTTTAGTCATCCTAAAGTAGCAGCAAGCTGTTACTTGAGAAGCAGGAGCGTGGCTGCTACGTGAGAAACAGCGTGCCTCAGTGGAAAGAGCCCGGGCTTTGGAATCAGAGGTCATGGGTTCAAATCCTGCCTCCGCAAGTGGGACAAAGTGGGACATAGTCACACTTGTCAGCTGTGTGACTTTGGGCAAGTCACTTAACTTCTCTGCGCCTCAGTTACCTCATCTGTAAAATGGGGATTAAGACTGTGATCCCCCTGTGGGACAACCTGATCACCTTGAAACCTCCCCAGTGCTTAGAACAGTACTTTGCACATAGTAAGCGCTTAGTAAATGCTATCATTATTATTATTATTAAAGTACTGAACTGGGCTTCTGTTCTCTTCTCTCTCAAAAGGCATGGCTCAAAAAGTAAGTAAATAGGGTCAAGAAAGACCTCAGAAATTTTATGCTATTCCCATCCCTTTTTTTAGCGGTATTTGTTAAATGCTTACTATGTGCCAGACATTGTACTAAGTGCTGGCATAGATACAAGACAAGCAGGTTGGACACAGCCCATATTACAATCCCAATCCTCATTTTACTGATGAGGGAACTGAGGCACAGAGAAGTTAACTGACTTGCCCAAGGTCACACAGCAGACAAGTGGTGGAGCAGGCATTGGAACTCAGATCCTTCTGATTCCCAGGCCTGTCTATCCACTAGACCACGCTGCTTCTCAAAATCCTGAAAGCCAGGAACACAAAAGAGAACTGATGCTTTCTTTTTAATCACGTCAAGAACTTAAATTATATGGGGGAGGGAGAAAGGGTGAGGAGGCTATCTTTTTTTCAAGTGTTAAACTGTGATGCCTTGACCTGGCTGAAAGTGGGAAGAGAATGCAGGGCTGGATTTAGGGGCAGTGATCACCCAGAAAGCTCCAGTTTCTGGAACGTAAGGGGAGACAAGCAGGGGAAGGAGATGCAAGTTGGAGAAACAGGGGGTGGGGGGAGTGGGGGAAGAGAGGGAGAGAGAAGAAGGAAGAAGGGGGATATTTAATTGCAAGGAGAATGCTGACTAAAATGCAGAGGTACGTGCAATCATTCAGCACCAGTCATAATAACAACTGTGGCATTTATTAAATGCTTACTACGCGGCAAGTACCGTACTAAACACTGGGTTAGATGCAAAATAATCAGCTCAGACACAGTCTCTGTCCCACATGGGTCTCACCCTCACTTTACTCCTCTAATGTCAACCTACTCACTGTACCTTGATCTCATCTGTCTGACCGCTGACTCCTCACCCACATCCTGCCTCTGGCCTTGAACTCCCTCCTGCTTCATATCCGACAGGCCATCACACTCCACATCTTCAAAGACTTATTAAAGTCACATCTCCTCCAAGAGGGCTTCCCCAAATAAACCTGCATTTCCTCTACTCCCTCGCCCTTGCTTTTGGATTTGCACCCTTTATTCACCCCACCCTCAGTCCCACAGAACTTATGTTAATATCCACAATTTATTTATTTATTTATATGTCTGTCTCCCCCTCTAGACTGTAGGCTCCTTTTGGGAAAGGAAGGGGTCTACCAACTCTGCTCTATTGTACTCTCCCAAGCACTTTTTTTTTTTAATGGTATTTGTTAAGCACTTAGAGTCTTAATCCCCATTTTACACATGAGGTAACTGAGGCACAGAGAAGTTGTGACTTGCCAAGGAGGTAAATGACTTGCCAAGGAAGTGGCAGAGCCAGAATTAAAACCCAGGCCCGGGCTCTTTCCATTAGGCTAGGCTGCTTCTCACGCTAGCCCTTGAAGGGAAGATTACCATTTCAGCTTGACCAGAAAGAAGCAAACAAGTCAATGCTTTTGCCCAGAGTAGGAGAGAGTGACAACTGGTAATTATTCTACCATTTTCTGGCCTGAAGAGACATTAAAACTCAGTAATAAGTACTTTCTAAGGACAGGGAAGGGTAAAGCACCCATGATGCCTTATTTGCCCAAAGTGAGAGAGTAGTGTTTTACCTTTCACCTGGATTTAGCTCTCTAATGAAGAGGACCTGCCTCAAAGCACTACTCAGGGAGTTTGCCAGGCCGGGTTAGGAACCCCCATACTCCTTCTGACACAAACCCTTGTGATAAATGCAATAATCAGTCAAAACCCCTAAAGGAATCTGTCCCCTGATCCCAAGGACACCATTTTAGAAGAGAGGAGAACCCAAGAGTAAGTGAAGATAAGAGACTCAAAGCTATCAAACACCTGCTCCGGTTCCCTGTTTCTGACAGAAGAAACGTTAATGGAGTACAATTGCAGAGTTTCTAAATTCACCACGTCACCATTTACACTGATACATTAATAAACTCAGCCTGAGTCCTGGCTCCTCTCCCAGGACCTCAATCTCAGATATGCCCAACACTTCCTGGAGCAGGGCTGCAGGTCCAGGAAAAGCATGAATAATGCCACCGCAGTGAGTGAGCTATGATCTCAGCCACGACAGTCAATGGAGACCGAGGATCCTGCAAAAGCCACTAGGTTGTCGGATGGAATACTGAAGGAGGGGAAATTATTGAAGATCAAAAAAAAAGTTTTAAAAATAGTCTAATTTAAAAAAAGCTCCAAGGAAAAGGTTGACTAGCTGTACAAAAAGCTATGGAATTGCTGCTGTGAAAGACATAATCCCATTGTGGGATGGATGACTGGATGATAAGGTAGATGAAGAGATAAAACAGATGGATAGACAGACATACAGACAGATAGCAGGGCATGTAGAAGTGTCAGTTATCCTCCTATTGCATTCAGCATCGGACAAGAATGCCCAGGAAAACTGTGTCCAGTTCGAGACTCCTCAGTTGAAGTGAGACAGACAGTCCCTGGAGGAAGTCCAGAAAAGATCCGGGCAAGGATTAAGGGGACAGAAAATGGACTGTTTGTGGTAGTACGTGTCCAGGCAGGCCCAGCCCAAGGGTCTTGAGCCTTCAGAATCAGGTCAAGCTAACCCATGGCTGATGTTTTTTTCCAATGTTTCTGCTTCCCTCACTGGGTTTCAGGGCCGAGGAGCTCCAAGCCATAGGGAGCTTGCCAGGGCAGAGGAGAATTTTTGCACATGCCCACTGAACTTCTTGGATTACCCCCATGGTCCTTGGAGGTAGCGAAACAGCACTCTTGGAAGTGATCCCTGGGCCCCTACCTGTCTGGCTCAGGCTTCCCTTCCAGTCAGGCTAAGATGTGGAGGGGCCTAAATCCTTCAACCCGTAACTCCTCTTGGGCTGGAGTTGTCTGGGCAGGGTTCAAAAATGAGTTACAGTTTGAGGATTGAAACTACTTCACTTCTCCTCTAATAAAGAAAACCTTCACGGGTAGTAGGCATTATTTTTCCTTAAAGGACTAGAGAGAATGGGGTTAAAGTTCAACGGACCTGATTAGAGTTAATCACAGTCTCATTAATTCATTTCCACAGAATTGGGTAAAATCCTCTTCTCTGGAACTCTTTAGGATAAAAGAAGAGAACTATTGGATAGGGGATGAGAAGGGGGTTAAACACAACTGGGGCTGAAAATAAGGGTGAAGTCTGAAGGAACTATCCTTCCAACCCTACAATTGTTTAGAACCAGAATGCAAGAAGGGGCTCATGGATTACCTGAGGCACAACAGAAAACCCATAAATACTTAACGGTCCCTCTAGACCCACCACCAGGGTTTCTAACACAAATCTCTCAGGAAGAGAGGCAGAGAGAACCAGGTGGTCTAGTGGAAAGGGCTCAGGCCTGGGAATGAGGGGCCCTGGGTTCTAATCCCAGATCCACCACTTGCCTGCTGGGGGTGACTTTGGTCAAGTCACTTCCTCATCTGTAAAATGGGGCCTCAATATCTGTTCTCCCTACTCAACCGGCCCTAGACTGCATGCCCCACATCAGGCCAAAGTGTGCCTGACCTGATTACCTTGTAGCTTCCCCAGCCCTTCGTTCACTGCTTGGCATATAGAAGTTCTTAAATACCACAATTATTATTAGGGACATCCCTGAATCTCTCAAAGTAAGCCAGTTCAGAAGACACTGGTGTCTGAAATGGCCCACTCATCAGACTCCTGCTCCTCTTATAAGTACCCACAAAAAAACCTAGACAAGTAGAAAAAGGAGAACCGTGCACTGAAACCTGTTTCTCACTCAAGCCGTCTGAGTCAGGTTTTCTTCCCTTGCAACCAGCCTTGCAGTGTGAATAAAGGGGAAGGAGGGTTCCCAGCTTCTGGTTTCAATTCACCTCTTGCCTCCCAGGCTAGAGAAGATCCGGTGGCAAAGATGCCTCTCAATCAATCAATGGTATTAATGAGCGCTTACTGTGTGCAGAGCACTGAACTAAGCACTTGAGTGAGCACAGTACAATGCTAATACAATGACCCCCACCTTTATCCCCCTGCCCCCCGCAACCAAACCTTTGGCTTAGAACAGCTCTCAGCCTAAAAGCTGATTCTCCTATATGAAAAGTACATAGACGGCCTTCTCCACCTACTCAAGAGAGCTGACTTCAGAAAGCCAGCCTTTTCCTCCATACAGAGATAAAGGAAAAGAAACAGTAATTGTGAGGGGCTGGGAGAGGGCAAGATTTCTGGGGCCAAGTTTTGCTTTCAGAAAAGTGGGTTGATTGGCTTAGCCAACTGAGTTCTCCCAGTCTTCAACAGCAGTCTTGGTGATTGGTGGCCCACGGTAGGGGAGTGAGATATGGAGAGAGCTTTGGAGGACCACTTACCTAAGGGTGCATTCCTCAGAGGGGCTGGGGGTGATTTTTGCTCTGGACTGCCAAGCTTGCTCACCCTAGACAAAACCTCTGAGTCTCCAACCAAGGCTGAAGAGTCCCCAGATGGTGTTTTTCTGCCCTAATACCTCTTCAAAGGCTGTCCTCATCCCCCTAAAATACCTGCCCCCTTTGCACCCCTACACTCAAAGTCAGTACCTCGACATTGGCTCCTTTTCCTTTCCCCTCACATTCCTGAGAATGAACAAACCTGACAAGCTCTCCAGAGGCCAAGCTGGGAAGACTTCTGTGGGACTCATTTTGCAAAGTTGTCCATTTGGAAGAAAGACACTCACGTGCACTACAAAATTGGTAGAACATAATTTCCAAACCAACAGCTACTCTGCGGCCACCCTGTGGAAACTTGAACTATTTTTGTCTCCCCCAGCACTTAGTACAGTATTTGGCACATAGAAAGCACTTAATAAATACCACAATTATTATTCACAGGACAGTGGGCTTGGCTGAACCTTGGACTTTCCCAAACAGGCTAACTTTAGTCCCTAAGAGATATATCTACCCAACTGAAGCCCCATTTACCACTAAAAGCAAGAAAAATCTGCAGGTTCTGATGTCAAAACATAGCCAGGGTCAAATTCCGGCTACTCAAATCATCAACTTGGGTGTTTTATTTTGCATAGGCTCAGAGAGGTTTTTCTAATGGGGACACAACAGCAATAATGGATTAAAAAAAAAAATTGGGTCTTTCCCCAAAAGCCCTGAAGGATAAATAAGATAAACGGGTCTTACCTAAGGAGGGCACTGCACTCCCGAGTTTCCCAGTGAGGAAGAGATTCACTGTGTAAGACACAAAAAATATTATACGTTATATATTCCATTTGTCCTAGTAGGTGGTAACTTCCCAATGGCTGAGGTAGGAATGGTAACATGATGAGCACAATTAATAAAGAAGCACTATGCCCTCCCCACAAGAACTTTGCTTAACTCGACAAAATCATCTGATGGAGTGTCACTCCCGCCCGTTCCACAAGATGAAAACAACCCCTAAATCAAAGATCTGTCATCCATGCCAGGAAGAGAAGCATTATCAAACGGTCTATTTTTAAATGGATTGGGCTTCTACAGGAGTTTTCTTTTTTGAAAGGGATGCAGGGCAGGAGTCTTAACTGGAGTAAACAGTGTCTGTCCAGGGCCAAAATTGGTCCCCTTGACTGCTTGGAATGAGCTATGCAGTTGGAAGGAAAAAAAAATCCCATCAATCTACTTGGAGGGAAAGCTTCATTGAAAAATAATTTCTCAGATATGAATCGATTCCAAGCAAATGGCAAACTCAGGGTTCCCAAAAACTGATTTCTAATTAAACAGCATCTAAAAAGAAAGGGGGTAGGAAGGAAATGAATGCTTCTCCTGTTCTCCTGCCTAGACAGTGAGTCCCACATGGGACAGTGGGTGCATCCAATCTGATTAACTTCCATCTACCCCAGCCCTAAGAACAGTGCTTGACACATAGTAAGTGCTTAAATACACAAACAATAGTAATTCTCCATCTCGGCCTAAAAACCGCTCATTTCCACAGGCCTGGCCCTCCCTTTTCAGAAGCCGTTTCTTACTGGACCCCTTTGAAATGGGATAATCTGGGAGTCTGGGGGCAAGCAGGGTTTTGGAACACCACCAAACGAGGTCACTCAGAACACAGAGGTTGCAGCGGTCCCTGGGGAAGAATAAAATACCCGGAAGCAACAGCAGTAGTAATGGTATTTCTTAAGCACCCACTAGGTGCCACGTGTCAGGTACACTTGGTAAAGCACAGCAGAAGCATGAGCGGCTTTCCCCGCCGAACAAGGTGCAAATGGCCTATCACCCTGGTGAAAGCCATTTAGGGATTGAGCTGCCAGAGCCAGCCACACACAATCATCAGCAGATGCATCCTTAAGCTTTCCGTAAATTGGGAGGGTGGGGGGTGTCTCCCAACTTTTCCTGTCATCCTAAGTGCCCTACAAACAGCTTGATAAACAAGGGCATGCCATTAATACTCCATGAAAGCTTCTAGTTTGAACTGAAATTACTCAAGGACAGGGACTGTATTCTCTCCTCATTCAGTATTCTCACATAATGCTTACTACAGTGCCTAGACTGTAAACTGTGAGCTCTGCAGTGTGGCTTAGTGGAAAGAGCACAGGCTTGGGAGTCATAGGATGTGGGTTCTAATCCCGGCTCCGCCACTTGTCTGCTGTGTGAGTTTGGACAAGCCACTTAACTTCTCTGTGCCTCAGTTACCTCATCTGTAAAATGGGGTTTAAAACTGTGAGCCCCACAAAGGACAGCCTGATTACCCTATATCTACCCCAGTGCTTAAAACAGTGCTAGGCACATAGTAAATGCTTAGCAATTGCCATAATTATTATTGTTATTATTAACCTCATTGTGGGTGGGTAATGTGTCTGTTTATTGTTGTATTGTACTCTCCCAAGTGCTTAGTACAGTGCTCCTCACACGGTAAGTGCTCAGTAAATAAGATTGAATGACTGAATGAAAGCCCACAGTGGTTTGATGAGAATTTGATTTGGAAAACAAGGCTCCCTTTCCTCACCTTCTACCAGAGAACTACAGTACCCACATTAAAATCCCTAAAAGAGAGATTAGGCCATGGAGGCTTTGGTGAACGGCTGATTTTGGAAGCACAACTGCAGACGGATTGGGGACGACTGAAAGGAAAGAGCAGAAAGAAAACTGAGTGGTTCTGGATAGGTCACTGATGTGGTGATTCTGTTGCCATCGCCCAGAATGGATCCTGCTTGCTCCCTTAATACAACTCTGTAAACCTGGAGACCGAAATACCCGCCCCTCCGGTCCAGCAAATGGGACAGGGACACCAGCACGGTACCAGCACTGGCTTGCGTATGGCTCTGTGGACGAACTCAAGACTTTGTTTGGTCCCACGACCGGCCAAGGAAATCGAGCCATGAGAACCAAATATACCAGCTACATAGATTTTTTTTAATTTAAATGTTTAAAAGCAGTCCTACAACCTGGCATCTCCCTGGTCCCGGGAGGGAGGAGATGAAAACTGTTGGGGAGGGCTGTGTTTCTGCACTCTTATCAAGAAAGCAACCCAGAGGAAACCTGATCAAAGTAGGGGTGGAAGTGGAGAGGCTGGGGGCAGGCAGGGAAGGGATATGAAGGAAATTGGTCAGGCAACCATCTCTAAGTCTTCAAAGCATCTGCTCAGCGGAGGCCGCTGCAGGGTTGCTTCTTTGGGCTGAGCAGGTGTCAGAGGAAATCGTCTGACAGCACTGTGGGAGGGGGGCTGGCCGGCCTGTGCCTCACTATCTGATGACAGCAGGGCATTAGCTCACTCTGATATGCTGGTAAGCATCTGGGGGTGAGGAGGGGAGGAGTGATGGAGGAAGGGGGCAGGGCTGGCTGGTTGCTTTTGGCTTAGTTCCTGCCTGCCACTTAAGCCAAGTCTACCTACCTTTCCCTCCTCCTAATCAGATCTGCCGCCCCCAACATCACCCCCATCCACTTGCTCTGCTGTCTGCCTCTGCTTCTGTCAGGGTTCTACTCAGCTCTTCTCCCAGGCTCCAGCAGCTCCTCTAGCTCTTTATACGGAATAATTTCTTTCAGGCACCTTCACAGTACTTTTCTAGAAAATGCTTCCCCACCACCACCCCCGTCACCCCCACCACAGAGGCACTGAAGCTGTTATCACCTAGTCTACCACAACGTGGGGGTGTGAAACGCCATGGCTGGGAGAGGAGCAGAGATTGTGAACACCAGAGACAGCCAGTCTCTCCCACAGGAGGGAGGGAAAAATCCATTCAAGGCAGGGAAAAAATGCATCCAAGGCAGGGGTTTGCCTCCATAAACCCGTTGAGTGACTGTACAGTAGACCATGCCTACAGGCGAGGCGTGGTTCAAAAATCTGGCGTTAGTATTAACCGGCCACCGTGAGCTGATTCTGAATGGTTGAAGCTAAACCTCAAAATCTATTTGGCTTTGATTTTGAGGTGGGGCTTTTTATTCTCCAGGTTCAAGTGGAAACAACTTTTTGCTCCATCAGTGTGGAAACTCCAAGGTCCAGAACTTGGCAGCTCCATTCTCGATTGCTGAACCGTAGACAGGCAGCCGAGCAAACAACGCAGACAAGACGGACAGGCTTCACAGAGTCCCCGAACTTGGGGGCGGCGCTCAGCACCATCTCTGCCTGGTGAGGCCAGCACCTCCTCTCCTTCCTGGGACCCTCCCTAGGATCTCTTTCCAGAGCCCACCCCAGGGACCCCAGACCCGCTGCCCTAGCTGTAATGCTCCCCGTGCCCAAGTATGCCCTCAGAGCCGGGCAGAGGAATAAGTGACGCAGAAGTCAAACCGAGGCTGGGGAGAAGACTGGCAACTGCCAGTCTGCTCTGCTAGCAAGCTGGGCAGCCTGAGACTTCAGGACCGGGCCAGGCCAGCACGAGGGCAGCCTGGCCCTATGGAGGTCAGGAGGCATGGGGGAGGACAAAGGGAATCCGGGGAGGCTTAATTTTAAAATTCAGCTACTACCGTTTTCAAATACTTTATTTTAAAGATTTAACTAATGACAAAGAGTGTAGGAAGGGCTGAAGAGGGGAAGGAGAGACCAAACAGGGTAAGCGGAACATCCGTGTCCTCTCCCATGAGAGGCAGGCACTTTGTATCAGCCCCGCTCTCCTCCACTTCCTCTAGAAACCACTTTGGGCTCTCTGATGGGATAGAGGGATCCCTTCCAGACCACGGACCTCGTTCCGGTCTCCTGACTGGAACCCTCCTGATGTGCACCTACATGACCAGCTGCTATATTCGTTCTGGTCACCTCCGTCCCCCCAGCCACCCCCGCCCAAAAGACACACATCTACACAATTTCTCTTTACTTCAGTTTTCAGGGGCCGGTTGGTCTGGTGTCAGTCAGGCAACCTATGCATGAGAATACAGTAGAAAGGGAAAAGGCGGCCACAAGAAGCCTGATAGAAATCTCGTGTGGCATTGACTGCATAGGGCCACTGTCTCAGTGGCTTCCATATCGATCCAGCGGGTTGCTAACCCAAACCAAGAAACAAAACAAAAAGGACTTGACAAAGAGATGAAATGTGAGGAAGAATAAATGGATAGAAACAAGTAGAAAAGAATAAAAAAAGGGAGAAAATGATTAACTACAGCTCACAAAGACATCATTCAAAAATCTGTTTCTCAGAGAAACCTCCAGTAGAGGCAATGGTATTTATGGCAGCCTATCTGCCCGGAGCCTCCACGGGGCACAGGGAGGGCAAAAGACAACGAGAACTGTGTAAGGCCCAACAGAGTAACTTCCTTACAGAGCCAAACAGACAGTCTAAAATAAACCACTTCCAGGCCCAGCCCCCCAAAAAGGAAGTCAGAATACATTCACTGCATTCGCTCCGAGAATCCTCAACACATGAAGCTGAGAACTGAAAAGCCCGGAAGACTATGTTAAAGCAAACAGCATCAGAACCTGCCTCACACAGGTGTTCAGCAGCATGGCACTGGCCTGAAAGAACATCAGGGTCTGATAGACAGAGACAAGAAAACTCAGCCCAAATCACCTCCACTGCTTACCCTTTTCTCTTCAAGTCGTGTATATGTCCTCTGCTTCCCGTCCCCAGCATGTGGAAGGCACATGTATCACCCAAAGACCACAGATTATAAAAGGGCAGATCCGTTCAACACGGTACTACAATCTGGACTTGGGCTTTGAAGGATTTTTTTTCAAGTCTTCATAACACAGTTGCTTGCACGTGGTTTTGTGAGACTTTTTTGGCAATTTGAATGTTTTTTGCTCAGACTCCCAACAACACTTGTACTTCTATACAAGTATGAAGGGCTGCATGTGCATTTGAAGTTGTCTTTGTACAATAGATGTAAGAAAGAGCCAGAGGGAGCAAAAATGATACAAGTACTCCCCCACAGATCTGGAGCTTCAACCCAACCAAAGAAATACTCCATCACCAGCCCTTAAGCTTTCATCACCAGGTACAGAGAGATCATCACTTCATCATCTTAAGTGCCAACGGCATAAGACCTTTAAAAATTGAGTATTGTGTAATGAGACCAGTTAAGCACTAGAAGCCAAGACTACTGCCTCTTTACAGGGTGTCCATTTAAAAGCAGGCCCTATTTAAAGTTCTACCGCACGAAATAGGCCAGATTTAAATGGGTCGGCCTGGCAGGTATTCCCTTGGGTATTAATGTGATTTTATCTGATGGACCAAGAACATCTCAGATGTATGAGGAATCATGCAAAGCAGCATCTGACAACTCTGGGGACTGTTTTCAGAGGACCCATTCAAACTAAAATCAAGTCCAATGCAAAACACCCGTGTCCATTAGGAATCAATTATTTTCAAAAACAGCATTCTACTGACTTACTGGAATTTTATGGGACTTTAATGGTTAAAGGGATTCTCTTCTCTCATGCCAAATAAAGTCCACATTCCCCAAAAGATAAATCCTCTTCCCCTGTGACCATCCCCGCACGCCCGGCCACAACCCCCAACCAAAAAGGTATTGCATCTGCGATCATGTACATCTGCTGGTTTGGCAGAAGTTTTGATTGGAGTCTGGGCATCTGAATAGATTCATTCATTCATTCATTCATTCAATCGTATTTATTGAGCGCTAACTGTGTGCAGAGCACTGTACAAAGCGTTTGGGAAGTACAAGTTGGCAACATAGAGAGACGGTCCCTACCCAACATCGGGCTCACAGTCTAGAAGGGGGAGACAGACAACAAAACAAAACACATTAACAAAATAAAATAAATAGAATAAATATGTACGAGTAAAATAAATAGAGTAATAAATATGTACAAACATATATACAGGTGATGTGGGGAGGGGAAGGAGCTAAGGCTGGGGGGATGGGAAGGGAGAGAAGGGGAGAGGAAGGAGGGGGCCCAGTCTGGGAAGGCCTCCTGGAGGAAGTGAGTTCTCAGTAGGGCTTTGAAGAGAGGAAGAGAATAGAGCCTAATGGTTATGTTTTTAAAGATGCTATATAAGTGGGTTGCTCGAACAAGTGCTGGTGTCAACTTTTTGCCACACCCTCAAAAAAAGGGTCAGTGAGGATTTGGGGGGAGGGGTGTTTGGAAGCAGGATTGGGTTTGGAAGTGGCAGGCAGGATCCGAAGTGTTAATGGAACACAGAGCCTCAAGTTTGGTCTTTTCCACACTGTTTTTACGTTTTAATGTCTTGTGGGAGACAGGGAATGACCAAGAAACCGTTCGGGTAAAAACCAATCCATTGTCTCTGTTGAGCCTTTTACTGTGTTGCAGAACACTGTACTAGCCACTCGGGAATGTACAGAGTCAGTAGACACCCCTCTCCTCAAGGACTTTACAGTCTAGCAGGGTGGACACAGCGAAGCAACGTGGCTTACTGGAAAGAGCAGGGGCCTGGGAGCCAAAGGTCATGGGTTCTAATCCAGTCTCCGCCACTTATAAACGGTATGACTTTGGGCAAATCACTTAACTTCTCTGTGCCTCAGTTACCTCCTCTGTAAAAGGGGGATTAAGACTGTGAGCCCCATGTGGGATAACCTGATAACCATGCATGTACCCCAGTGCATAGGATAGTGCTTGGCATATAGTAAGCGCTTAACAAATACCATCACTATCTTCTAGACTGTAAAACCGGTGTGGGCAGGGATTGTCTCCATTGCTGAATTGTACTTTCCAAGCGCTTAATGCAGTGCTCTGCACACAGTAAGCACTCCATAAATACGGCTGAATGAATGAATGACATTAAAAGAAATTACAGGAGAGGGAATTGAACGCAAGGATCCGTATATAAAATGCTGGTAGGGGGGAGAGTTACGGCTTCATCCCTACCAACTGGGATGTGAGCCCCCTTCTCCCCCCTCCTCCATCGCCCTTATGGAATGAGGGCATCTGAAAGCCCAAAATTCTCTCTCCACACACCAGGGGACTTGTGACCATAAATGTGATGCCGGGCAACTGTGTTTCTTAAAAAACAACGTGGCTCAGTGGAAAGAGCTCGGGCTTGGGAGTCAGAGGTCGTGGGTTGTCAGCTGCGTGACTCTGGGCAAGTCATTTACCATCTCTGTGTCTCACTTCCCTCATCTGTAAAACGGGGATGAAGACTGTGAGCCCCACGTGGGGCAACTTGATGACCTTGTATCTACCCCAGCGCTTAGAACAGTGCTGGGCTATTACTATTATTAAAAATGCTATGGGTTGTGCAAGATGGAAGCGTGAGAGGTGGAAGTGAGATGGGCTGGACCCAGATTCACCCTCCTGAAGTGACTTTGGCTTTTCCCGAAAGAAGAAAAGGAAAAGGGGCGAGGGGAGGCCGCGGCGGTCAGGGCCCAGGGCCGCCCGTTGAAGAGGGGACGGCTCATCCCTGGAGACTTGGGATGCGTCTCCTAGACGACCAAGACGGGGCAAACCCCAAGGTGGGACCGAAAACCAAGGGCCTAGGAAAGTTTGTAGGGAGCGATGGAGGGGAGGATGAATAAGGTCTTCCGCTTGTGGTCTGGGAGAGTCTGGTTTCCAGACAGACCCACCGCCCGTTTGATTTAGGGACCGTCTTTCTCTGTCACCGATTTGTAATAATTATAATAATAATATGACATTTGTTAAACGCTTACTATGTGCCAAACACTGTTCTAAGCGCTGGGGTAGATAAAAAGGTAATCAGGTTGTCCTACATGGGGCTCTCAGTTTTAATCCCCATTTTACAGACGAGGTAACTGTGACCCAGAGAAGTTAAGTGACTTGCCCAAGGTCACACAGCCGATAAATTGTGAAGGCGGGATTAGAACTCACGACCTCTGACTCCCAAGCCCGAGCTCTTTCCACTGAACCACGCTGCTTCTCTCCTTGTACTTACCGAGCGCTTAGTCCAGTACGTGTTCCATAAATACGATTGAATGAATATAGGTTGTAGTCTCCCAAGCGTTTATCCAGTGCTCTGCACACCGTAAGCGCTCAATAAATACGACTGAATGAATGAAGGTTGTAGTCTCCCAAGCGTTTAGTCCAGTGCTCTGCACACAGTAAGCGCTCAATAAGTACGATTAAATGAATGCTGTAGTCTCCCAAGCGTTTAGTCCAGAGCTCTGCACACAGTAAGCGCTCAATAAATGATTGAAGAATGCCGTACTCTCCCAAGCGCTTAGTCCAGTGCTCTGCACACAGTACGCGCTCAAGTACGATTAAATGAATGAATGTTGTAGTCTCCCAAGCGCTTAGTCCAGTGCTCTGCACACAGTAAGCGCTCAATAAATGATTGAATGAAAGAATGCCGTACTCTCCCAAGCGCTTAGTCCAGTGCTCTGCACACAGTAAGCGCTCAATAAGTACGATTAAATGAATGAATGCTGTAGTCTCCCAAACGCTTAGTCCAGAGCTCTGCACACAGTAAGCGCTCAATAAATGATTGAATGAAAGAATGCCGTCCTCTCCCAAGCGCTCAAGTGCGATTGAATGAATGTTGTAGTCTCCCAAACGCTTAGTCCAGAGCTCCGCACACAGTAAGCGCTCAATAAATGACTGAAAGAATGCCGCACTCTCCCAAGCGCTCTGCATCATCATCATCATCATCATCAATCGTATTTATTGAGCGCTTACTATGTGCAGAGCACTGTACTAAGCGCTTGGGAAGTACAAATTGGCAACATCTAGGGACAGTCCCTACCCAACGGTGGGCTCACGGTCTAAAAGGGGGAGACAGAGAACAAAACCAAACATACTAACAAAATAAAATAAATAGAATAGATACGTACGAGATAAATAGAGTAATAAATATGTACAAACATATATACAGGTAAGCACACAGTAAGCGCTCCATAGATCCATTCATTCATTCAACCGTATTTATTGAGCGCTTCCTGCGGGCAGAGCACTGGACTGAGCGCTTGGGAAGGACAAGTTGGCAACGTAGAGAGACGGTCCCTACCTAACACGATTAGAAATGAAGTTAAAACGCCAAAACCGGTTGACTGGGGGGGAGAAATTCCCGAGGAAGCGGGGGTGGGGGGCGCGGGCCGCAGGTGGGAGAGGGGTGGAGGAGGGCCCTGCCCCCGGACGGGGGTCCTCGTTGGGGGGGGGGGGGGGGACACACCCAGGCAGGCGACGGCCAGGCGGGCGGCGGGGCCGGGGGGCTGCTGCATGCTGGGCGGGCGGCGCGGAGGAGGGGGCCGAGGGCCCGGCGCCTCCTCCCTCGGGCTGCGGGGGCGGCTCAGCGGGGCAGCGGGGGGGGCGTCCCGGAGGAGGGGGAGGAGGGGGCCGCCGCCGCCAGCGGCATCCTCCGCTCTGCCCGGCCCGGGGGATGGGGATGGGGACGGGGACGGGGAGCGGGGCCGAGGCCCCGGGCCGCCTCCATCCTGACGGCCGCGGAGGGGGGCTCCCCGGGCCGGGCCGGGCCGGGCCCGCACCGCCTCCTCCCTGCCCCCGCAGCGGGGGGCGGCCGCACACGTCACCCGGGCCGGGACCGGGACCGGGACCAGGACCGGGACCGGGGACTGCAATGGGGGGGGGGGGGGGGAGCCGGGGGACCGGGAGAGGCGGGGGAAGCCGTACAGGAGGGGGGGAGCCGAGACAGAGAGGGGGGAGAGGCGAGGGGCGGGGGGGGAGCGGTAGAGAGAGGCAGGGGAGCCGTACAGGAGGGGACAGCCCAAACAGCGGAGTGGCGGGGGAGGAGAGAGGGGGGGAGAGGGAGAGAGAGAGGAGGGAGAGAGAAGAGAGAGAGGAGAGAGAAGAGAGAGAGGAGGGAGAGAGGGAGAGGGAGGGAGGGAGGGAGAGGGAGAGAGGGAGAGGGGGGGGAGAGAAAGGAGGGAGAGAGAGAGGCAGGGGAGCGGTAGAGGAGGAGGGAGCCGAGGGGCGGGGGGAGCGGTAGAGGAGGGGGGAGCCGTACAGGAGGGGAGAGCGCAAAGAGCGGAGTGGCGGGGGAGCCGAGAGAGAGAGGAGAGAGGCAGGGGAGCGGTACAGGCGGGGAGAGCCCAAAGAGCGGGGGGGCGGGGGAGCCGAGAGAGACAGAGAGAGGCAGGGGAGCGGTACAGGCGGGGAGAGCCCAAAGAGCGGGGGAGCCGAGAGAGAGAGAGAGAGAGAGAGAGAGAGAGAGAGAGAGAGAGAGAGAGAGAGAGAGAGAGAGAGAGAGAGAGAGAGGAGCGGTACAGGCGGGGAGCGCCCAAAGAGCGGGGGAGCCGAGAGAGAGAGGCAGGGGAGCGGTACAGGCGGGGAGAGCCCAAAGAGCGGGGGAGCCGAGAGAGAGACAGAGGCAGGGGAGCGGTAGAGGTGGGGGGAGCCGAGGGGCGGGGGGGCCGGTACAGCCCGGGGGAGCCGAGAGAGGCAGGGGAGCCGTACAGGCGGGGGGAGCCCAAAGAGCGGAGTGGAGGGGGAGCGGTAGAGGAGGGGGGAGCCGAGAGAGAGAGGGGGGGGGGCAGGGGAGCGGTAGAGGTGGGGGGAGCCGAGGGGCGGGGGGAGCGGTAGAGGAGGGGGGACCCCCCGCCTCGGCCTCCTCCACCGGCCGGTGCCGCCTCTCCGCTGCAGGCGGGGCCCGGAACCTTCCCCGGGCCCCACCCCGGTACCCAGTCCGCCTGGGGCGGCCCCCTCCTCCGCCCCAGCCCCGGACCCCGACAAGGACGGGAGCAGCAGCCCCCCGGGACCCAGCCCCCTCCTTCCCCTCCCCCCAGGACCTGTATATATGTATATTCATTCATTCAATCGTATTTATTGAGCGCTTACTGTGTGCAGAGCACTGGACTAAGCGCTTGGGAAGTCCGAGTCGGCAACACAGAGAGACGGTCCCTACCCAACAGCGGGCTCACAGTCTAGAAGGGGGAGACAGAAAACAAAACAAAACATATTAACAACATAAAAGAAATAGAATAGTATATATGTTTGTACGTGTTACTCTATTTGTACATATTCTATATATTTTATTTTGTTAATATGTTTTGTTTTTTGCCTGTCTCCCCCTTCTAGACTGTGAGCCCGCTGTTGGGTAGGGGCCGTCTCTCTATGTTGCCAACTTGTACCTCCCAAGGGCTTAGTACAGTGCTCTGCACACAGTAAGCACTCAATAAATACGATTGAATGAATGAATGAGGGCGGGGGGGGGGGGAGTCGGATCATAATCATAATGGTATCTGTTAATTCACTAATAATGGGACTTGTTAAGCTCTCACTAGGTGCCAAGCGCTGGGGGAGATGCAGGGTAATCAGGTTGTCCCACGTGGGGCTCACAGTCATAATCCCCATTTTACAGCCGAGGGGACTGAGGCACAGAGAACTGAAGTGACTTGCCCAAAGTCACACAGCAGACAAGTGGCAGGGGAGGGATTAGAGACCATGACCTCTGACTCTAAAACCCGTGCTCTGTCCACTAAGCCACGTTAAGTGCTTACTATGTGCTAAGCACGGGGGTAATAATAATAATAATGGCATTTATTAAGCACTTACTATGTGCAAAGCACTGTTTTAAGCGCTGGGGTAGATGCAAGGTAATAAGGTTGACCCACGTGGGGCTCTCAGTCTTAATCTCCATTTTACAGATGAGGTAATTGAGGCCCAGAGAAGTGAACTGATTTGCCCAAGGTCACACAGCTGACAAGTGGAGGAGCTAGGATTAGAACCCAAATGGCATTTATTAAGTGCTTACTATGTGCCAAGCACTGTTCTAAGCACTGGGGAGGTTACAAGGTGATCATGTTATCCCACGGGGGGTTTACAGTCTTAATCTCCATTTGACAGATGAGGTCACTGAGGCACAGAGAAGTGAAGTGACTTGCCCAAAGTCACACAGCTGACAATTGACGGAGCCAGGATTTGAACCCATGACCTCTAACTCCCAAGCCCGTTCTCTTTCCACACGGATAACTGGGGCCAAGGCATTATTATTATCATTAATGATATTTATCGAGCACTTACTGTGTGCAGAGCACTGTACTAAGCACTTGGGAGAGGACACTAACATCCAACACATTCCCTGCCCACAGGCATAAAAGGGAAGCCAAAAGTGGAGCATGGGTTGGCTTCAAGTGGTGTGTTTGGCTATTAAAATAATGCTTCCACTCCTGGTAGTCTGCAAAGTTGTCCCTTCAGGACCTTGCGTTGACACCCCCCAGTATTTTTTTATATTGATATACATCTCCCTTCCCCCCTCTGCAAGACTGTGAGCTCACTGAGGGCAGGGAATGGCACTGTTTATTGTTGTACTGTACTTTCCCAAGTGCTTAGTACAGTGCTCTGCACACAGTAAGCACTTAACACGACTGAATGAATGAGTACCAGTCCTTTTAGCCGTAGCTCCACAGTCCTCCCTGCCGGCTCCTGTTTAGGATCACCACCACTATGACTAGACAGGGGCATTTAATAACGCTAACAATTGTGGTATGGGTTATCCATTTACTATGTGCCAGGCACTGTCCTAAGTACTGGGGTGGATACAAGCAAACTGGGTTGGACACAATCCCTGCCCCACATGAGGCTCACAGTCTCTATTCGGTGTAATTATAGTACTCCAGTTTTTGTTAACCAAATTACCCGGCAAAAGAATGACTACATAGAAGGGGCAGGTTCTGCTGGGTCAGAACTATATTCTGGGTTATAATAATAATAATAATGTTGGTATTTGTTAAGCGCTTACTATGTGCCAAGCACTGTTCTAAGCGCTGGCACTGTTCTAAGTGCTGAACAGTTAGGAAGTTCTGTCTTCATTCAGGGGTATCACCGCATAATTCTGCCCACTCAGTGCGTCTCCCAGTCCCCATTTTGCAGACAGAAACACTGAGCCCTAGAAAAGCGAAGCAGCTTCCTCTCCCATGAGTGCTCGGCCTACTTCCACATAGCTCATGAGCATCCCTCCCTTCTTGGGAGTACACCCTCTGACCCCTCCATTGCTTTCTATATCTTCATTATTAGAAGGGGAGAGGGGAGAAAAAAAACAGCTGCTCAAGAGAGGTCCGGGGGTCATCTGGAGTTTAAATTGATGTACCTGGGTTTTGCAGTTCCTCCGTTTGCTAGTGCTAACTCAGATATGTTAGCTAGGAAGAAGCAGCAATCTATTAATAATGGGTTAAAGGGTTGGCCTTGGTGAAGGGGTGGGTGAAGGGGAATGACCCTGGCAAGAATACGAGCAGAAAAGTCTCATTCCCTAATCCCTACAATACAGACCCTCTGCTACAAAAAGACCTCCACCTTCTTTCCCCAAAGGTCAATCCCAATTGATCAATGTCATCATCAGAACTGATTGGACCATATACAGAGACCTGTACTAGATTCGGTGATGAAATTAAACCAGAATGGGCCAGGACTCAGTTCTGGCAAAGCAAATTGCTGGAAGTCTGCTTCTGTGAAAGTCCCACTGCTCCAGCCCTCCGCCTGGGTCAGGAGGGACTGCAGCAATGAGGCCAGCCCCCAGCCCCTGCAAGTTTGTGTTCACTAGAAACTGCAGCCTGCCTCTCCCATTTATTATTAATAATAATAATGGTATTTGTTAAGCGCTTACTATGTGGCAGGCACTGTACTAAGCCCTGGTGTGGATACAAGCCAATCAGGTTGGACACAGTCCCCATCCCTCACAGGGCTCACAGTCTTAATCTTCATTTTACAAATGAGGGGACTGAGGCACAGAGAAGTTAAGTGACTTTCCCAGAGTCACTCAGCAGGCAAGTGGCAGAGTGGGATTAGAACCCAGGTCCTTCTGACTCCTCACATGCTCCATTCCCCTAGGTGTGCCAGCCATTATCGCATGTGACTACACATGCATCTTGTTCAGTGGCCATTCCAATGCCTGGGTGTACCAGCAAAACAAGTTGGAAGACAAAATCCCACACTTCAAATCCAGGTACAGGCTAAGTGCTGCCCACCTTCCCACCCTTTAAACCCCAAGAATCATCTACCTATTGTCATGTGCTATCCTCCCCCGCCACCCCCACTCCTTCCACTACCCCACTAAACACCCATTTACCAATCCTCAATCAGTCAAAATGAACTTTTTATTTTCTCCCCTGACTAGATAGTTGGTGGGAACATGGACTAGAAATTCGACACAGTCCTAGTCCTTGAGGAACTTGATGTTGGAGAAAGGTAGGCACAAATTGCAAACTTTAAAAAGTCACAAAAGGTAGGCTTTTAAGTGCAGGTATATGGACTACAGGAACAGAGTGGCTTAGAGGATGACATGGTCAGGGAGGTGGAATCAGTCAGAGAATACTTCCTGTAAGAGGTGGATTTTTAGAAGGGATTTCAATCCATCAATAAATTGAATTGAGTGTTTCCTGTGTGTAGTACTGTACTAAGTGCTTGGGAGATCACAATACAACCGAGTTGGTAGACACATTCCCGGCCTGCCACCAGCTTATAGTCTAGAGGGATTTGAAGGTTAGAAGCGATGTGTTTCTGTGAACTTGAGTGTGGAGGAAATGGGGAAATAAGCTTGTGTAATGGGTTGGAGACAGAAGAGTACAGAACAAGATACAGTTAGGAGGTTAGTTTGAATGGAGTTAAGTATGAGAGAGGGAGTTTTTCATGGGAGAAGAGAGTAGAAAGCTAAGGTCATATATCAGGAGTTTTTGTATAATGCAGAGAGGAAATAAGCCTTTGGAGGTTTTTTGAGGAAGGGGGTGATACCATTCTGAACAACACCTTGGGAAGATAACCTGGGCAACAGAGTGGAGATTAACTTGATGAGAGGAGAAACTGGAGGCAGAAAGATGATTAAGGAGGTTGATGTCACCTCAAGCCAGGAGGGGACCAGGGCATGAGCCCTGGGTGATTAGAGAAATATTGTGGAGGAAAAATTGGCAGGATACAGTGGTTGAATGAGGGAGGTGAAGGCAGAAGGACATCGGAAGATGTCACCAAGTTTGCAAATTTCCCGGGACAAAGAGAAGGAAGGTGTTGTTGGGAGGGAAGTTGAAGATTGTAATTTATAATAATAATAATAATAATAATAATAATAATGGCATTTATTAAGCACTTTCTATGTGCAAAGCACTGTTCTAAGCGCTGGGGAGGTTACAAGGTGATCAGGTTGTCCCACGGGGGGCTGACAGTCTTCATCCCCATTTTACAGATGAGGTAACTGAGGCACAGAGAAGTGAAGTGACTTGCCCAAAGTCACACAGCTGACAATTGGCAGAGCCGGGATTTGAACCCATGACCTCTGACTCCAAAGCCTGTGCTCTTTCCACTGAGCCACGCTGCTTCTCCATTTTGGCTCAGAGTTTAAGGTGCCAAATATTCAGTCTTATGGGGATGCCCTGGAGGCAGGAGGAAATGGGAAATTGAAAAGGAGGCCAAAGGCCGAGGCTGATGAGGTATTTGGGAATCATCCACATAAAGGAGGTGGCTGAAACCATGGGAGTTAGGTGAATGCCCCTAGAGGATGAGTGTAGTGACATGAGGACCCAAATACCCATAGTAAAAGAGGAGGGGAGGATGAAAAGTCAGCAAAGGAGATTGGAAAAGAACCAAAAGAGGACAGCATAGAGGAAAACCAAGACCAGAGAGGGGCAACAGTTTTCAAAGCCAGGACATTTAGGGTAGAATAGAGCCTGTCAGACTTACCCTAAAGGAGACGTCTGGGGGACCCTAGTAAGCATGATCCCAGTAAATGGGCTGAAAACCAGTTTGCAGGGAGTCCAGAAGAGAGTGGATGGAGAAGAAATAAATGCAGTAGATCAATAAAGCTGATTCATGGAATTTGTACTGAAATGAGAGCAGGGAGATGAGGTGAGGATTGGAGGGACAGTGCGGGTCAAGAGAAAGTGTTTTTAGAAAAAACTCAAGCAGATTTGAAGGCAGAGGGGAAGGAGCCACAGAAGAGTGAGGCAGCTGGGCAAGAGGAGAATATGGAAATGATGGCAGAGTGCTTTAGAATTAAGCACTTGTCCACCCTTCTTCTCTGTTGAATACTATTCAAGCATATCAAAAGGATAGCATTCCTGCCTGCTAAGAACTTGCAATCTAAATCCAATATTGTAATATTAACACAGAAAAACATTCAGAATGACAGAATTATGCAACATCCCAAGATCCCAAAGCTTATAAACACAGTTCTTACATGAGGTGGACAGTTTATTGACTAAAGGAATCCATGGAAAATATGTTTCTGACTCTCTAGACTCCAAATACCAAGACATTCAAGGAATGAGTTACTTGGATGCCTGAAGAAAGTTACTGGGGCAGAAAAGCAAACGGTTTCCAAGTTTAAGACTTATTTGGTAGCAAACACTTCTCTCTCTCTCTCTCTCTCTCTCTCTCTCTCTCTCTCATACACACCCCACCCCACCCCCGAGAAAGTAGCAGCCAAGTTTGAGTTCCATACTCTGTGGGTGTTTAATATACAAACCACAATCACAATAATGAACATGATCATAATAGCATGTTATTCACTGAGCCAGCAACAGTGAACTAAGTCTTTGGTAAATCCACAAGCTAACCATGCTATAGGATCTACTCAGAGGCATAATTCAGTTGTTCAACTTGCTTAATGTTATTTTTAGTCCTGAGGCTTTTTTTTTTCTTTTTATAGTATTCATTAAGGGCTTACTATGTGCCAAGCACTGTTCTAAGCCCTGAGGTAGATACAAGCTAATCATGAGCCCACTGTTGGGTAGGGACTGTCTCTATGTTGCCAACTTGTACTTCCCAAGCGCTTAGTACAGTGCTCTTCACACAGTAAGCATTCAATAAATACGATTGATTGATTGATGTGGGACATGGTCCCTGTTCCAAAGGAGGCTCACGATCTAAGTAGAGGTTTAACAAAGGTTAACCTGGTGAATGTGTCTTATGATGTGCCTTTATTGCTAACCTGAGTGCTAGAGATAGCAGCTTTATAGCTCCAGCTCCTGGTGCTCCTCCTGTTCCCTCTGTCCTTTCCCACCAGCTAATTGTTTTTAGAGAAGCAGCGTGACTCAGTGGAAAGAGCCCGGGCTTTGGAGTCAGAGGTCATGGGTTCAAATCCCGGCTCCACCAATTGTCAGCTGTGTGACTTTGGGCAAGTCACTTCACTTCTCTGGGCCTCAGTTACCTCATCTGTAAAATGGGGATTAAGACTGTGAGCCCACTGTTGGGTAGGGACTGTCTCTATATGTTGCCAACTTGTACTTCCCAAGCGCTTAGTACAGTGCTCTGCACACAGTAAGCGCTCAATAAATACGATTGATGATGATGATGACGATGATGACTGTGAGCCCCCCCATGGGACAACCTGATCACCTTGTAACCTCCCCAGTGCTTAGAACAGTGCTTTGCACATAGTAAGTGCTTAATAAATGCCATTATTATTATTATTATTAGAATGTCAAAGCCCCACAAGCCCCTCAACCAAACTATCTATTAATCTCCTTCAAGGTTTTGGAGCACAGCTGTTTCAAGAGTGGGGCAATCTCTTCAAAGACTTTCTAGCCTTGACCCACTACTGTGCCAAGGGGCTCACCAGGTTATGGTTAAAAAAGATCTAAAGATGCTGCCTTAACTGAAATCAAACCAACAGCAGTAATTCTGGGGACATGGAAAAGCAGTGTGGCCTAGTGGATAGAGCACATGCCTGGGAGTCAGAAGGACTTGGGTTCTCATCCCGGCTCCACCATTTACTGGGCGAGTCACAGTAATTTCTCTGTGCCTCAGTTACCTCATCTGTAAAATGGGGATTAAGACTGTGAGCTCCATGTGGCACAGTGACTGTGTCCAACCTGATTACCTTGTATCTACCCCAGCCCTTACCTGGCAGATAGTAAGTGCTTAACAAACACCCTGGAAAAAAAAATGGTTTCATGGGGGTTTTAGGCCACCAGAAATTCTCCTCTTCTAGGGCTTACTCTGCACCTGCTACTGTTTCCCCATTAGGGATTTCTCTGGGGCCCAACACAATTTCTCACAGTCCTAGCAGCAGGGGAATTTCCCCAATGCCCATCCCAAACTGTGATGTTTGGAAGGAGAGATGAAACTCGTGAAAATTGCAGATTTCTGAATAGAGAACCAGAGCAAGTCAGGAGAACAATGGTGATGCTGCCATGAAAAGACACTTGGTTACAATCCTGCAGTCTCTAGAGTAGGTCTAAAGAAAACTAAGCAATGGGATTAACAGAAAAAAGACAACACAAACTACTCCACTTTCCACTATCTTTTTGCTCCCATTTCAAGGGGATCTCTGTGGAACAATTCTGCTAGGACTGGTTACAGTGTGATTTAATCTAGTTTCATAAATTCCATTGATTGATATGGGGAGTCAAAGGTGATGGTAGGAATGGCTGAGACAGAAGGAGTAGCACTGAAAAAAGAGACAAAGGCCAGAAGATTTTTTTTTTACAGACTGAAGACACTTTTGCAGTCAAATGGAGAAGCAGCATGGCCTAGTAGAAGGAGCACAGGCTTGGGAGGCAGAGGATCTGGGTTCTTGTCTGCTGTGTGACCTTGGGCAAATCACTTAGCTTTTCTCTGCCTCAGTTCCCTCATCTGCAAAATGGGAATTCCATACCTGTTTACCCTCCTATTTAGACTGAAAGCCCCATGGGGGATCTGATTATCTTGTATCTTAGTCTGGCAAGGCCTCTTGGAGGAGGTGAGCCTTCAGTAGGGCTTTGAAGGAGGTAAGAATGATTGTTTGATGGATTTGAGGAGGGAGAGTGTTCCAGGCCAGAGGCAGGACATGGGCCAGGGGGCAACGGTCGCACAGGTGAGAACGAGGCAGAGAGAGAAGATTAGCACCAGAGGATCGGAGTGTGTGGGTGAAGATGTAGAAGGAGAGAAGGGAGGTGAGGTAAGAAGGGGCAAGGTGATGGAGAGCTCTGAAGCCAATAGTGAGAAGGTTTTGCTTGATACGGAGGTTGAAAGGCAACCACTGGAGATTTTTGAGGAGGGGGATGACATGCTCCGAATGTTTCTGTAGATAGATAATCCAGGCAGCAGAGTGAACTGTAGACTGAAGTGGGGAGAGACAGGAGGTTGGGCGGTCAGAAAGGAGGCTGATGCAGTAATCCAGTCATGATAGGATGAGGGAGTGTACTAACGTGGTAGTGGTTTGGATGGAGAGGAAAGGGCAGATCTTGGCGACATTATGAAGGTGAGTCCGGCAGGCTCTGGTGATGGATTGGATTTGTGGGGTGAATGAGAGAGCAGAGTCAAGGATGACAGCAAGGTTGCGGGCTTGTGAGATGGGAAGGATGGTTGTGCTGTCCACAGTTCTGGAAAAGTCAGGGAGAGAACAGGGTTTGGGAGGGAAGATAAGGAGCTCTGTCTTGGACATGTTGAGTTTTAGGTGGCAGGAAGACATCCAAGTAGAGATGCCCTGAAGGCAGGAGGAGATGCGAGCCTGGAGGAAAGGAGAGAGAACAGTGGAGGAGATATAGTTTTGGGTGTCATCTGCATAGAGATGATAGTTGAAGCCCTGGGAGTGAATGAGTTCACCAAGGGAGTGAGTATAGATAGAGAATAGAAGGGGATCAAGAACTGACCCTTGAGGGACCCCTACAGTTAGAGGATGGGAGGGGGAGGAAGAGCCCACAAAGGAGACTGAGAATGAATGGCCAGAGAGATAAGAGGAGAATGATGATGTCTGCTAAGCGCTAACTTCGTGCCAGGGACTGTACTAAGCGCTGGGGTGGAAACAAGCAAATTGAGGTGGATACAGACCCATGTGGGGCTCACAGTCTCAATCCCCATTTTACAGATGAGGTAACAGGCACAGAGAAGTGAAGTGACTTGCCCACGGTCACACAGCAGACAAATGGCAGAACGGAATTTGAACCCACAACCGTCTGACCCAGGCCCATGCCTTAGCGTGGCTCAGTGGAAAGAGCCCGGGCTTTGGAGTCAGAGGCCGTGGGTTCAAATCCCGGCTCCGCCATTTGTCAGCTGTGTGACTTTGGGCAAGTCACTTCACTTCTCTGGGCCTCAGTTCCCTCACCTGTAAAATGGGGATGAAGACTGCGAGCCCCTCATGGGACAACCTGATTACCTTGTATCTACCCCAGTGCTTAGAACAGTGCTTTGCACATAGTAAGCGCTTAACAAATACCAACCTTACACCATGCTGCTTAATAATTATGGTATTTATTAAGCACTTACTATGTGACAGGTGCTGCACTAAGTGCTGGGGTAGAAACAAGGTGATCAGGTTGGACACAATCTCTGTCCCCGTGGGGCTCACACTCTCAATCTCCATTTTACAGATGAGATCCTAGGATTAAACCTGATGATTCAATTTCTCTGATATTATTCCTCTAACCTAAATCTTGCCTAACTCCGGCTCTTTTCTCAAAGGAACTCGCAGCCTGAACAGCCATGATATGACCTACCCTCCCAACCTCCCTCAGCATCTTTGAGCTCCACTGGGAGGCAGAGGAGACACAAAAACAATTATCCTCAAATTACAGGTGAGCAATTGGAGGCAGAAAGAACTAGACTAGTTACCTAGCAATCTGCTAGCAGTCTGCAACTCCTTAGCTATTAATCTTACCCACCGGTAACTTTGGGTCTTCCACAATTGCTGTCATTGTTGTATGAGCACTGTTGGAAGCAATTGCATAATAAAAAAAGCCTTCCACACATTTATTCTATTATCTCCCACACACAGGTGCAGCCATTGTGCTGACATGTTATTAGATGCCAAAGACCGGTTATCTCTCCTCCATCACCTTCAGTGAGAGGAGCCAGGCTTTTTCAACTTCAAAACTCTGGGAGCTATCTAAAAGCTAATAAAGAAGGCAACAAATGACTTTAGCAGGCAATAGACTCCAAAGTAAAATGAAGGGGTTTGGCAATTGCAAATGCCCTATGCTTAATCTAACATTCCAGCACCATAAATATTAGCCCACTGCAACAAGGAAAGGCAATAAACTGAAGGAAGAATAGCCTTTGCCTCCCTTAGAGGCTTGTAGATTTCTTGCCTAAGTCCCAGAAGAGGTGGACAAAGCTACAGAGAGGCTTCAAAAATTGTGGGGGGGTGGGGGAGTAATTATCACACTAGGGAATGATTTCTTCACCTGGGAAGTGATCTAACTACTCTCCTGGTTCTCTTCCTTATCTCTCTAGCCACTGATTCTCATATTCTTTCATGGGCTCCTCCTCTAACTGTGAGCGTCCCTCGAGGTTCAGTTCTGGGTCCCCTTCTAGTCTCCATCTAAATCCACTCCCTTGGAGAACTCATATGCTCCCCTGGCTTCAACTACCACCTCTATTCAGGTGATTCCCAAATCTATGTCTCCAGCCCTGATCTCTATCCCTCTCTGCAGTTGCACATTTCCTTCTGCCTTCAATACCTCTTTACCCCTTCTAGACTGTAAGCTCCTTGTGGGCAGGGAATGTCGCTGTTTGTTGTTCATTGTACTTTCCCAAGCACTTAGTACAGTGCTCAGCACACATTAAGCACTCAATAAATACAATTGAATGAATACTTGGATGTCCCACTGTCACCTCAAATTTAACATGTCTAAAGCAGAACTCATCTTCCCATCCAACCCCTGTCCTCCTCCTGACTTTCCCATCACAGTAGAGGGTACCACCATCCTTCCTCTCTCACAAGCCCATAACCTTGGCATTATCCTTGACTCCTCTCTCTCATTCAACCCATATATTCAATCCATCAGCAAATCCTGCCAATTCAACCTTCACAGCATCATTAAAACCTGCCCTTTCCTCTCCATCCAAACTGCTACTACGTTAATCCAATCACTTATCCTATCCCACCTTGATTACTGCATCAGCCTCCTTGCTGACTTTCCTGCCTCCTGTCTCTCCCCACTCCAGGCCATACTTCACTCTGCCGCCCAGATCATTTTTCTACAAAAACATTCAGGCTATGTTTCTCCACTCCTCAAGAACATCCAGTGATTGCCCATCCACCTCCACATGGAAGAGAAACTCCTTACCATTGGCTTTAAAGCAGTCAATCACCTTACCCCTTCTTACCTCACCTTACTACTCTCCTACTACAACCCATCCCACCCACTTCACTCCTCTAATGCTAACCTTCTCACTATACCTCTAGCTAGCCACTGACCTCTCGCCTAGGTCCTGCCTCTAGCCTGGAATGCCCTCCCTCTTCATGGGAGACAGGCAATGACTCTCCCTGCTTTTCAAAGCCTTCTGCAAGGCATATCTCCTCCAAGAGGCCTCTCCTGCCTAAACCCTCTTTTCCTTTTCTTCCACTTCCTCCTGCCACCCTGGCTTGCTCCCTTTATTCATCCCCTGTCCCAACCTCTCAGCATTTATATATATGTATATATGTTTGTACATATTTTTTTTACTCTATTTACTCTTTTTATTTTATTTTACTCTATTTATTTAATTTATTTGTACATATCTATTCTATTTATTTTATTTTGTTAGTATGTTTGGTTTTGTTCTCTGTCTCCCCCTTTTAGACTGTGAGCCCACTGTTGGGTAGGGACTGTCTCTATATGTTGCCAATTTGTACTTCCCAAGCGCTTAGTACAGTGCTTTGCACATAGTAAGCGCTCAATAAATACGATTGATGATGATGATGATGTACATATCTGTAATTTTATTTATATTAGTGTCTGTCTCCCCTTTTAGACTGTAAGCTCATTATGGGCAGGGAAAATGTCTATGTCACAATTTCTCCGTGCCTCATTACCTCATCTGTAAAATGGGGATGAAGACTCTGAGCCCCATGTGAGACAACCTGATTACCTTGTCTCTACCCTAGCTCTTAGAACAGTGTTTGGCACATAGAAAGTGCTTAATACCAACATTAATATTATTATTATTATTGTACTCTTCCAAGCTCTTAGTCCAGTGCTCTATGCACAATAAGCACTCAATAAATACGATTGACTGGCTGCCTAGTCACAAGTTCAGTAAGATTGCAGTGGCACCTGGGAAAAGAGAATATTAATGCAATGCTGGCCAAGGACTGTGCTTGGAAAAAGCTAGAGATAAGAACTGAGTATTTTCCAGCCTCTAATTAGCTAAAATTCTTTCTGGGAACAAAAGTACCACCATGCAAAACACTCCCTCTTTGCTCCCATTGAGACTTAACTGGCCATCTTGCCAGCATTAATAACGCAAGACCACATGCTTGTCTAAATTTCAGGCTTATTCAAGTGCAAGTGACTTCATTGGCATTTTTTAACTGCAGCCCTTTTGGTGATGTTTGGGATTCAATTCCTGACAGTTGCAGGGGAATCTGAAGCAATCTATCCAGAGAGGGTTCAGAAGTCAAGTGGCGAGAACCGAAGGAAGAGACGTTAAACTAAAAGAAGGAAAATGGGAAATAAGGGGATGGGAGGGGCACAGAACTCAAGTGATATAAGAAAGACCCAATCGTTTTACACTATCTCCCCCCACAGACTGTGCGCTTGTTGTGGGCAGGGAATGTCACTGTTTATTGTTGTATATACATTTCCAAGCACTTAGTACAGTGTTCTGCACGCAGTAAGCACTTAAATGTTATTGATTGATTATTCAAATTAAAAAATTATAAAATCATCTTTAAAATGGATGACTGGAAGAAGATTCCCAATCAATCAATCAATGGTATTTATTGAGCACTTACTGCATGTAGATCACTGCACTGAGCACTTGGGAGAGCACAAAACAACAGAATTAGCAGGTGTGTTCCCTGCCCATAACGAGTTTACAGTCTGTGGCCTTACATTTCCAAGCTTCATTTTTGAAGTCTCCATTGCAACCTGTCACCACAGATTGTCACGACAATCTAAATCGTTTATCATGATGAAAGCACTACTTGATGTCCCAAGATTGGGGACCTATTTGCCTTTTGATTTCAAAGTTGTTTTTTTAGCTTGCCGGGTGGCCACAGGGTCTGGTCCTAGATTGGACCGCCTTGCTTTCAGCCGGTCCATCCCCTGTCCAGTGTGGATACAGCACCAGATGCAGTTGTGCCCAGTATTTTTATTTTTAGTGTCCAGCCGGCTTTCATCGCTGATTCTTGCTGCTTGGAAAGGATGTTTGGGTTTAACGGATCTGGGATGGGAACAAAAGGCTCTGGAGCAGGTTCTGGGGGTGGGAGATGTCAGCCGTTTCCTTCTCCAACCTCTCCCCCCACTCCAGAAAAACATTAAGTTTTGAGTCTCTCGGGGCATACTTCTACAAAATGGCCTATATGACATCACCATGTTATTCTGCATCTCCAGCATAGTGCATATGTTGCCATGTGCAACTCCTCATCCAATATTCCTGAGGGCTGCTGTGTCCACCGTACCAGGAAATAGTGGTCCCTCATTCACGTTTAGGAAAAGAGAAAGATAGCGAGAGGGAAATGTGTGGGTAAGAGACAGGGGAGGAATACCGTTAATGGGCACAGAGGTACCAGGAGGATTTCATTTAATCAAAAAGACCAAAGCCAGAAGCCCTGGACAAAGTCCCACCTGGGCTGCCAAGCTGGAAATAGAGAGGCCTGGACAGTCAGGATAGCTTTTTTAAATACCACCTAATTATGAATGTTTTGAGCAGCATAATATATCACAACACATTTGAAAACAGACACTTTCTAATCTACCTAACTGGTTTTTAAAACTTTAATGGGCCAGTAGCTGTAAAAGCATTTCCACTTAGGTTTTGAGCAGTAATCTTTAAATTATAAGTCTGGAACAACAATAATGGAGTCTGTCATAAAAGCATCATCCCTCTACAAGTCTATTATTGCAAAAAAAATGTAAGTGGGACGTCACCTCTCTACATTAACCCTTTTTATGTTCATTGTTAGGTGTTGAGGACATTTCCAATGTGACTAAAAAAATACTCCCCTTGTATTTGCTGCAGAAAAGTACTATAAAACAAAAAAGAACTGAAATCATCATTTGTGTATTGATTTTGCAGAATCAATCTTTATCACTAAATTATTCACATATATCAAAGCACCCAAAAAAAAGCCTTCCAACAAAACAAAATTCCTAAATCCTGAATCTCAGATCATATCTGCAAAACATGTACAAACACAAGGCCATCTAAAATTGACTGCTGCAGTCAGGAGATACCAGAAACTAACAGAACCTTTGACACTCCAATTCCTCTCTGTAATAAGCAGTTAATCACTTTTTTCAGCAGCTTTCAGGTTACAAGAAATGTGTTCCAGGGTCCTGGAATAAGCACTAATAAAACACCTGACTAGGTGTCCTGAAGGGGCGTTAACACATCCTCCATCCGATCTAAGAGAAACCATGGAAATCCCAATCCATGATGTTAAAGTTGGAATCCGAAAATAGGCTGGAAATAGAAATTAAGGTGAAGAATGAGAGACTCTTCGGACAGTACTGCCAGGAAAGTCAGGGATGATATCTACCAACTCTATTGAGAAGTAGCTTGGTCTAGAGGACAGAGCAAGGGCATGGGAGTCAAAAGGCCCTGAGTTGTAGTCTCGGCTCCACCATTTGTCTGCTGTGTGACCTTGGGCAAGTCACTTAACTTCTCTGTGTCTCAGGTACTTTATCTGTAAAATGGAGATTGAGACTGTGAGCCCCATGTGGGATAGAGACTGTGTCCAACCCAATTTGCTTGTATATATCTACCCCAGTGCTTAGTACAGTGCCTGGCACTGAGTGCTTAACAAATACTACAATTATTATTAGTATTATTATTGGACTGTTCTCTCCCAAGCAATTAGTACAGTGCTCAGCACACAGTAAGTACTTAGTATCATTGATCAAAAGGGAAAATGCCTGCCCAACAACAGGCGCGCATAATAACAGTTCATGAGATTTATCTTATGGGGTGGAAAAAATGTCCAAAAAACCCTCTTATGCGCACAGTGGGCACTCAACAATGACTGCTCTGTCATTAATGGTGAAACAGCAGCTTGACTGCCACCTTTTTCTGGATTCTGACCAGACTTTGAGCAGAAGCCCAGCCTTCCATCTGACTAGGTCATCTATGGATTTTTGAAATCAAGGTCTTGACTTCCACTTCTGGGCTTTCATCTTGCTCATCAATTCGTCAATTCACATTTCACACACGCTTGGTCGTGCATAATACATGAGGACTGACATGCTCCAGTGACCCCTCAACTGGCCCAACATTCTTCCCCTCCTCCACCAACTCTCATGCTCACACAACCCTGTTCTCACAAAACGGCCAGGCTTGCTCTGGAGTGGATCTCTACATTTCAGATGAAAGTTGGTGATAACTCAGAAGCATCCACATGACATGCCCAGGACCTAGATCAGATGCTTGAATGTGTTAATAATAATAATAATAACAATAATTATAATTCTTACTTTGGGGAGACACTTGCAGCCCTAGGTCTATTAAGCAAGCCAAGTGGATAATTATAATACCTTGAATTTGTAGAGCATGCTAAATGTTTTTATTCTTCAATTAGCTCAATTTATCTCCATAGCATCCCCAAATAGCTGGTATTGGGATCTCCATTTTTAGGGAAAGGAAATTTGCAGCACAGAACAGCTAAGTGGGCTTGCCTGAAGTTGCACAACAAGCCAGTGGCCGAGTTGAGACTAGAATTCAGCTCTCCTGAATCCTAGACCCTTGCTCTTTTCACTAGGTTATACTACTTCTCAAAAACAATGTTAGTCCCTTTGTAGATGGTAAAACTGAAGCACAAAGAGTTAGGTAGCTTGCCCAAGGTCACACCTGTAACAACATTCATGCCCTTGCTCAAAAAATTATAAAATTTTTGTTCAACTGGGGAGAGAGAATACAAGCTGTTCTCTATTTTTGAACTGTGGCTTTCCATCTGAGAGTTTACTCATAAAGTGGACAGGGTAAAATGTATTTTTAGCAAGGCCATCTATTTACAGGTTGGAGACTTTGACTCAACCAGCAGAGAAAGATTCTCACTTGTTTCCATGGATTTCTTACTTCAATCAATTATCTAGTCAGAGAGAGAACTTTGAACTTCTATAGAAACGTAGTTTGAATAAGAATTATTTTGATCTTCCTCCCTAATTCCCCACTCTGCATCCTTGTTCCGCTTTTTAATCCTTCAGATGAGTTTTGCTTCTTTTGGAAATGGCTTGAATGGTTCAGAAGCAGTATTGCTTAGCCAATCACATTTTCTGCAGAAGTCATTACAGAATAGTCTTACTACCGGAAGCATCAACCTCACTGGCCAAGTCTCCATTAGTATAGCAGGAAATAGAAGCAAGTATCTAGGTATAAAGCTATTCAGGCAAAAAACTGCTTCACCTCAAATTATCAAATGGAAGCTTAGTAGTTTATCTAGGCTAACTTCCTTGAGGGAGGGGAAGACTGTGCCTTTAAATGGTAGGTAGAGTTTAAATAAACTCCTTTTAGCCTAGTGTCATTTAGGAGTGACCTTTCTTTGCTCCTCTCTCTTTCATTCATTCAATATTAAGCACTTACTGTGTGCAGAGCACGGTACTAAGGGTTTGGGAGAGTACAACAATAAACAGACCCATTCCCTGCCCACAATGAGCTTATAGTCCTCTTTCTCTTCTTCTCTCTTGTCACCTTATCCAGGAGTGCCTAAATGGAGAACTCTATTCCCCAGTAAGCTCTGAAGGGAATTTTGGGACAAGGTTAATATCTAGGCATGGGAATAGGATGATGTCTCTCCCTACTCCACTCCATACTTCATTCTTCTGCCAGGAACATTTTCTAAAAAAATGTTCAGTCCGTTTTTACCCTCTCATCAGGAATCGCCAGTGGTTGCCCATCCACCTCTGCTTCAAACTGAAACTCCTTACCATTGGCCTTAAAGTACTCGATCACCTTGCCCCCTCCTATCTTACCTCACTGATTTCCTAGTACAACTCAGCACACTCACTTCCTTCAACACCAACCTGTTCACTGTACCTCAATCTCTTCTATCTCACCAACACTTAACTCATATCCTGTCTCTGACCTGGAGTTCCCTCCACTCCCTGCTCTTTCATATGACAGATGCTCACTCACCCCACCTTCAAAACCTTTTATTAAAAATATTTTTTAAGAGCTTACTGTGTGACAGACACTGTACTAAGCATTGGGGTAGATACAAGATAACCAGGTTGGACACACTCTCTCTCCCGTATGGGGTTTACAGTCTTAATCCCCATTTTACAGATGAGGTAATTGAGGCATAGAGAAGTTAAGTGGACATGCCCAAGGTCATTCCGCAGACAGAGCTTGAAGTAGAACCCAGATCCTCCAACTCCCAGGTCCATTCTCTTTCCACTAGGCCACTCCACTTTTAAGTGCTACAATTGCAAAATGTGATTTGGATCTTAAATTAAGTGGAACAAGGACTGTGTCTGAGCTAATCATCTTGTGCTTAGTATAATGCTGAACACATAGTAAGTGCTTACAATCCAGTTATTCTTTTCTACCCACTGGTTACTTCAGCTCGCCCTCCAAACAGAAAGCAGTGTAAATTTAGGTCATTCGAGACACGATGGTTCCATAATGGTTATGGATGTCTTATAATAATAATAATAACAATAATAATGGCATTTGTTAAGTGCTTATTATGTGCAAAGCACTGTTCGAAGCGCTGGAGGGGGATACAAGGTGATCAGGTTGTCCCATGTGGGGCTCACAGTCAATCCCCATTTTACAGATGAGTTAACTGAGGCCCAGAGAAGTTAACTAACTTGCCCAAGGTCTCACAGCTGACAATTGGTGGAGCTGGGATTTGAACCCATGATCTCTGACTCCCAAGCCCGGGCTCTTTCCGTTGAGCCACGCTGCTTCTCTGCTTCTCTTATGGCACCTAAGCAGCCCTAGTCGACTGAATACTGAGATAGCCATAATCCCTATGTACCACTGCTGAATTAACAGGCAGAGCCAGGAATAGAGCCCCCTCTAAAAATTAAAGTCAGCCATCTGCGTTAAGTACTTTTGGACTACCAACACCATTTCGAGTCCAAGAGAGCAGTCATTTTGTTCCTTTTAAACCTGGTGAATTTCAAGGCCCTAAACACGGGGGAAGAAATCATGCTGGTTCAAGCTAATCCTGAGAGGTTTTAGGAATGTTTATCTACTACCAATAGATCGCAGCCCAACAGCCCACCCTGTTCCTCTAAGCCAGGGGATCCCTGGAGCCATGAGTGGCAGATTGTACCATTAGCATATCGAAGAAATGTCGGGCACAGCGGGCCTTAAGAGAGTCTGTCTGCTCAGTTGTTATACAATATTGAATTTCTCTCTCCCCCAGCTCTCAGAGTTAACAGTGGACAGACTTTGGGCAATTTAATTAAAATTAATTCTTTTTCTCTGCCTCTCTTCTGGGTTCCACCCAGACTTTAGTTATTGAATATTTCCTTAAGACTTTGACAAAGAGTGGGCTAGGCAATCATCAGACCACACGAGTCCTTCCAGATACCATAGTAACACCTAAAAATTACTTGTGTTGAGATTCTGGTTCAAAATGTGTAATTAAATGTCTGAATCTTGCAATTTTGAAAAAAAAAAGTATTTTTTAACTAATTTAGAGAAATGTCAAAGAAGCAGTCTTACCAGCTGGTAGACTGGGCTTGCGTGCACATACATACAGAGTTATAATCAATTCTTTACAGCCAATTAGAGGGATCATCTTGGGATTTGGAAACGGGAGAGGAGGAAAAAATAGAAAAAAAAAAAAAAGACTTTCCTCCTTCAGGCATCAGGTTCCAGTCCAGCCTGAGCCACTGTTGACTTAAAGCAGCAGAATGGCAAATAGGAAGGCTCACCCACTGCTAGAAAGGCAAGGTTGAACACCGAAGAGGTAGAACATCTACAGACTGACCCAACTAAGACACGGCGCAGATAGAGAAGCAGCATGGCTCAGTGAAAAGAGCACGGGCTTTGGAGTCAGAGGTCATGGGTTCGAATCCCAACTCCACCACATGTCTGCTGTGTGACCTTGGGGGGGGGTCACTTAACTTCTCTGAGCCTCAGTTACCTCATCTGTAAAATGGCGATTAAGACTGTGAACCCCACGTGGGACAACTTGATCACCTTGTATTCCCCCCCCAGCACTTAGAACAGTGCTCTGCATATAGTAAATGCTTAACAAATGCCATCATTACTATTATTATTATCTGGCTTCTGGGGAGGGAGGCTACTGCAGCTTCCCAGGAGTGGGATAACCAGGAGTGGGATAGTAGTAGTAGTAATAATAATAATAATAATAATGGCATTTGTTAAGTGCTTACTATATTACAAAGCACTGTACTAAGCCCTGGGAAGGATATAAGGTGATCAGGTTGTCCCACGTGGGGCTCACAGTCTTAATCCCCATTTTACAGATGAAGTCACTGAGGCACAGAGAAGTTAAGTGACTTGCCCAAAGTCACACAGCTGACAATTGGCAGAGCCGGGATTCAAACCCTTGAGCTCTGACTCCCAAGCCCATGCTTGTTAAGTGCTTACTATGTGCCAAGCGCTGTTCTAAGCCCTGGGGTAGATAAAACTTAATCAGGCTGGACACAGTCCCTGTCCCATATGGGGCTCACACTCTTAATCCCCATTTTACGGATGAGGCAACTGAGACCCAGATAAATTAAGTGATTTGTCCAAGGTTTCATGAGCAGATACAAGGGGGAGGCAGGATTAGAACCCAGGCCTGTGCTCTACCCACTAAGCCATGCTATAGCAGGGGGAAAAGGGCTAGAGAGAAAACATGAACTTGATCCAACCCACCTGGCTTCAGCTTTGGCCCAGTTCAAGTTTTTTCATGGTTTTTTAAATGCTTACTATGTGCCAGACACTGTTCTAAGCACTGGGGTAGATACGAGATAACCATATGGGGCCCATATGGGGCTCACAATCTTAATCCCCATTTTACAGCTGAGGTTATTGAGGTACAGAGAAGTTAAGTGGATATGCCCAAGGTCATGCGGCAGATAGAGCTTGAAATAGAAGATAGAACACAGTAGGTAACAGACTTAAAATCCTTTATCCAAGCCCACAAGGACATCTAGAAAAGGCACCTGTGAGGTTTCACTCTCTCCTTTTAGCAGGCACTCTGATTAGAGGTAGGACAATTGTCATCCAAGAGAGCACAGGCATTGAGGATGAAAGGACTTATAAGTGATCTCTATTTGGTCCATGCCCAAATTGAGGATTATCATGCTTAGGCCCAGTGTTCTAATCCCATGCCCCCAGGAGAAAGACAAAGTACATTTAATTCCTTAGGCAATTTCATTAGGGACAAGTTTATTCTGTGAACCTACCCAGAATGAATGTCCCAGTTAGCTAAGAACTGGTAGTGTTTCTTATTTATTCAGCAGGAAAGGCATTATTCAGACAGCAGCTGGAATCAAAAGTGTTGAGTTGCTTATCAGTTTCCTTCCAGCTCCCAGTTCTCAAAGGAAAGAAAAATAGCAAATAATAATATATTTGCATCATAATTACAATTTCAAATATTCCCTCAGCCCTGGCCATTGCAAAGTTATGGCTGTAAACTCCTTGTGGGCTGGGAACATGTCTACCAACTGTGTTATATTATACTTTCCCCAAGCACTTAATACAGTGCTCTTGCACCCAGGAAACACTCAATAAATAGGATTGATTGATCAATCAATGAATGGTATTTACTGAGCACTTACTACAGAACACTGTACTAAGCACTTGGGAGAGTATAACAATTAGTGGACACAATTTTATTTTAATGGTATCTGTTAAGTGCTTATTATGTGCCAGGCACTGTTCTAAGCGCTGGGGTGGTTACAAGGTAATCAGATTGGATACAGTCCCGGTCCCACATGGGGTTCACAGTCTTAATCCCCATTTTACAGGTGAGGTAGCTGAAGCACAGAGAAATTAAGTTACTCGTCCAAGGTCGCACAGCAGACTGTGCGACAAGTGGGAACCGGAATTAGAACCCAGGTCCTTCACACTCCCAGGCCCGTGCTTATCCACTAGGCCATGCTGTTTTTCTACTTCTCTCTGCCCATAATGACCTTACATTTTAGAGGATCTGTCTTTGACTGACCTTATTGAGTATTAATTGTACTCTGCACACAATAAGCACTCAATAAGTACCAGTGAGGGATTGTAAAACAGATCCCACATCAACAGCAACCTTTGGAGATTCAAAATCTGTTTCCTCTTCCATATTCGGGACCTCAACTATCATCAAAGGAAGCTCTAAACAGAGAAGCAGCATGGCTCAATGGAAAGAGTGCGGGCTTTGGAGTCAGAGGTCATGGGTTCAAATCCTAGCTCCGCCGCTTGTCAGCTGTGTGACTTGGGGCAAGTCAATTAACTTCTCTGGGCCTCAGTTAACTCACCTGTAAAATGGGGATAAAGACTGTGAGCCCCCCATGGGACAACCTGATCACCTTGCAATTTCCCTAGTATTTAGAACAGTGCTTTGCACATAGTAAGCGCTTAATAAATGCCATCATTATTATTAGTATTAAACAAAGAGCAGCGATGGAATTGACACATCACAGGAACAGAATTAGGGGTCTCACAGCATTAGAAATCAGAAAATTCCATTAAACTTGATAAATCAATAGACCCACTTCACACTTGAGAATCCGGGACTATGGATTTGGAACACATCCAATTAAAATACTTTGTCCAAAGAGAGGCACAATATTGCCCTGGCTTGACAGCTAAATTCTAATTCAACAACACATGTAGTGTTCAGAAGAGGGGTACTTCCTATTTGGATAAAAGGAAAACACCAAAATGTGAAAGATAGCAAATTTGGAATCATTAAGAACCAGTGAGTCAATGTGATATCCTCTCAAGGAAAAGATTGTGGTTTTGTTTAAAAAAAAAATAAAAATAGTCAATCATCAATGTCAGATATGCAGTAGTGTGATTTTTTTTGGCTCAGGATTCTAAGCTCTTAAGAAAAATCAATTAATGATCTCTATTGAACATTTACCGGGTGCAGAGCGCTGTACTAAGCCATTGGGTGAGTACAATACAACTGAGTTAGTAGACATGTTCCCTGTCTGTAAGGTTTTTACAGTCTAAAGGGGCAAATTACAACCTCAAAAATCCTCATGAAGCTCTTGAAATCAACCTCGATAATCTTCGCATCAGACCTGTGAGCAATCAATCTATCGTACTTATTGAGAGCTTACTGTGTGCAGAACACTGTACTAAGCTCTTGGAGGAGTACAATACCAAAAGAGCTTGTAGACACATTCCCTGTCCACAATGAGCTCAGAGTCTAAAGGAGAGGGCAAGCGCTATCCTACCCATTTTCTCAAAGAAAGAAACTAATGTCCAGAGATGGTACATGTCAGACAGTGCACTACTAGATAGGACTCATTTCTGGTTTGAAGTAGAAATTCAGTTTTGTTTATTGAGCAAGATGGTGAAAAAGATCTCAGAGGAAACAGAAATGGCCTGTAGAAGAAAAAGTAAATTGTATGGGAAGACCCATGAATGTAGCAGTGCTGTTTCTTAAAATAAAAGGGTAAATTAAATGCATCATGGAAATAGGAAGTCAGAGAAAATGAGGGAGAAAAAGCCAATACAATAGGACATCTTCTTAGGTGAAAAATGCCCACTGGAGTCAGAAACTACAAAAGACAGTAATTTGTTCCCTATCCAAAAAATGGAGTAAGGACATTTTCCAGCCTAGTCTAAAAAAATCAGGACAAATGAACTCATGAAAGCATCTCTTACAAGGTGAAGAAATGTACCAAACACCTAAACAAATTCTTACTTGAGGCTGCATCATGAGCAGATAGAGGAAGAACCTAGAGACCGACCAGACTGCTTTTCACCTGCAGACATTTTTCAACACAGAGTTATTACCTCCATGACAAAATCTGGCTCTGATTCAGGGAACCAACAGAACTCATGAAGAGATAAAAGCCCATGAGCCTATGAACCAGTCTGATTCTTGTGGGAGACCTGAAAAACAATTATTGCAAACTTCTGGAAACTTCTGACAATCTCAAGGCTCAGGAACTTGAAAATATCTTCAGAGCACAATCATCAGTTGATTGTATCACACATAACACTACTCTTCAGGCTACCTGCAACCAGAAACACCAAATGAGTCTCACAAACCACCAGTTAATAACCCTACTAACAAAAATCCAGGCTCACATCAGAAGAAGCAAGTAAAACAGCCCCAAACCCTGTTCTGCTGTTTTTTGTTTCAATGGATGGCATGACCACAAATTGCCATCTGCTTATCCTGCTCCGGGGCATTGTCAGTGACTATACCAGCTCATCTCAGCTGTTCACACCTACACTGAGTGGTATAGCTGAAACTGAGTTTAATTCAGCAAACATGAATCCTCTTAGCTCTGCAGGTGGCAGTTTCTTGGTGTCTGAAAGGGAGAGAGTATAATTGAAGAATTTTTATGAGGAAACTGATATTGTGATGGGGGCGGTTTAGATGAAGCGTGGTGGTTTAGATGAAGTGTGGTGGGAGGCTTAAGAAATGATCAATAAAGGACCCTAGAGAAAATGGATAACTGTTTCTGGGGCAGTGGGGGAAAATAAACCAAGGAATGAAAATATACCAAGGAATGTAAATTTACTATAGATTTGCATAAGAATTGCAGCTGGCTATGATCCTTTTGTGGGGTTTAAACACAGATTAACAGAGTTTTGATTCAATCTGTTCAAAGTGGTTCTATGATTTAACATAGTTTGGAGATTTTGCTGTGACCAAACTCAGAGATTCGGGGAATCCTTGACAACCTTTAGTAGCCCTTAAAAGAAAAGATGAGAAAGCAGAACCAGGATTGGAAAAAAAAAAAGCACAGCCCAGGTGAGTATTTGAATAAGCAAGCTTAGAGGACTAGTTACCCCACTCTGTTACCAAAGAAAACATTTAATTGATTTTTACCTTCTGCATGACCTTGTTCAAGTCATTTAACTGCTGTGTCTCAGTTTCCTCATTTGTAAAATGCTGATTAAATTCTGGGTCACTCTCTCCTTTAGACTGTGAGCCCCATGTGGGACAAGGACAATGTCTGACCTGATTATATTATATCTACCTGAGTGTTTGGCACAGATGAAATATGTAGCAAATATCACAATCCTTATTTTTCTCATTATAATTATGGTATTTGTTAAGTGCTTACTATAGGTTAAGGATTGTTCCAAGCATTGGGGTAATCAGATTGGACTCATTTTCCATCCCACATGGGGCTCATGGTCTAAACTGGAGGGAGAACAAGTATTCAATCTCCATTTTACGGATGAAGAAACCAAGGCACCTTGAAGTTCAGTGACTTGTCCAAGGTTGTGCAGCAGGCTACTGGCAGAGTCAGTATTAGAACTTAAGTCCTCCAACTCCCAGGCCCATGTTCTTTCCACTAAACCACACTGCTTCTCAGTAATAATAATTAATTATTATAATTCTGGTATTTGTTAAACATTTACTATGTGCCAGGCACAGTACTAAGCGCTGGGGTGGGCACAAGCAAATCAAGTTGGACACAGTTCCTGTCCCATGTGGGGCTCACAGTCTCAATCCCCATTTTACAGATGAGGTAACTGAGGCATAGAGAAGTAAAGTGACTTGCACAAGACCACACATCAGACAAGTGGTGGAGTCAGAATTAGAACCCATGACCTTCTGACTCCTAGGCCTGTGTTTTATCCACTATGCCATGATGCTTCTATAATTCTCTAATTATAATTTCAGCTTCCTTTGCCAAATCACACTGGGTTAGTAAGTCAACCAAGAGCAGGAAAAAAAATAATAACTTTACAGAAAAATTCCGTAGCCCAGACAGACCCATTGTGTTTGTCCACTAATGTAAACAAGGCCTCCAAATAAGCATCAGTAAAATTGAAAACTAGTCCTCAAATGGTGAATTCAAAATATCATATGGTGAATTCAAAATATCTTTGAGGATTTTTTATCCTGATCAAGACCCCTCTCCACCCTCATCCCTTTATCCACTCCCTATCAAAAAAACACTTGCACTAAATTGCTCCCTAATAAACCCTAGAAGCCTGATATTCTCTAGTTATCACATTTTTCCATCTCCCAAGTGGAAGGCAAGGGCAGAGGGAAGAGATAACAAAGGGGCAATTCCTCTGATTTGTTTTTTTCAATCAATGGTATTTATTGAGCACTTACTGTAAGCATTACACTGGGACTTGAGAGTTCAACACAATGGAGTTGGTAGATACCATTCATTGGATTCTCACTTCTTTGCCACAAAACTAACCATACCAGAGAACCTTCCAAGGAAGCTAATCTGTCATCTGAAGTCACATATAGGTGACCAAACATCCTTTATTAGGGCACATTTTCCTCAGAGCATGCACTTGCACAAATCAAATTTCCAAAAAGAACATGCTGGGACAGTTCTGAGATGCATGTGAAGTATCTAGAACAAGCATGACTGAATGCATCTAATTTGCATCTACTTGATTTTTCAGACTCATTTCGCATTTTGCAAATTGCAAGCTACTAACTAGCATTGCAGTTGTTGGCTCAGCAGAAGTGTTGCTTTCAGCAATACGGTAGTTATAGCTTTAATGACTAATACCACAATCTAAAAGCCATTGTAAGATGAGCCAATATCTATACTTTAGCATTTTTGTAATTTTGTGAAGTAAAGCCCAGGATAAATTTTGTGATTTTTTTTGAAAGTGTACATATTTATAAATCTCAAATACTATTCTAGTTTATTCCTCCTTCAATGACACACTTATTAAATTTAGAAAGAAAAGAATGGAGGCTATTACAGTAATTATAGATTTCTTCATTAGCTTAACTCAAATAACAGGCTGTAAATCTTATGAAATGCTACTATCCAAAATGAATTTTCAGCTCAATAATAGAAGTATTTCATAAACTTAGAAAATATCTAAAGAGACACACAATTGTTCTACATTATTCTATTTTTGTAGTTCAATTTGTAGCAATTACAACCAAAATGCTCTGTTTTTTCTGTATTCGATAAGTTGTGGAATTCATTGAGGAATATAAATCAGAGATTACCCATTCCTTGGAGCAGAAGATCTGGCAGAGACATAACAGCTGGGAAATTTTAAATGTTTTATCCCTCACAGGTATAGATTTACTGAAAGTAATACCACTTAGAAACAATTACAGCGGCCACATTTAGCTCTGCACCATTCAGGCTTTATGCGCGGACGGTGTGCCCGATTCATCCAGTACAGATTGTCTCCGAGTTGCCACAGACTATGGCCCACAAAATTCCAAAAACTCATTTATGGCACAGTTCCTGAGCTTGCAATAATAAGGTACCCGGCAGCAACATAAGTGCAGTGGGAGGGTGAATTACTTGCTGACTCAGTTACTACAAAATGTCCTCTTATTTTAATCCTGAGGTACTTCCTGAAGGGAGCAAACTGGTCCATGAAAATAGTACAAAATGGGAGAATTTGCTGGTACTATTTTCAAGATTGTCATTCTTCTACTCCAAGGTTACTTCTCCTGTAGCGCTTCACACACGTAGAGTGAAGGGGGCTTAGCAGTCCCACTGCCCATTTGTAGTTAGAGACATGCCCAGGAACAATATTTAGGATGCATACCTAATAATAATAATAATTGTGATATTTGAATGCTTACTATGTGCTGGCATGGTACTAAGCACTGGGATAGATACAAAATAATTGGGTCCTTGTCCCACATGGGGTTCATAGTCTTTATCGTTCCCAGTCTTAATCCCCATTTTATTGATGAAGAAACTGAAGCACAGGGAAGTTAAGTGACTTGCCCAAGATCACACAGCAGACAAGCGATGAAATGGGGATTAGAACCCAGGTCCTCTGACACCCAAGCCTGTGCTCTTTCCATTAGGCCATGCTGCTGGTTGGGAACCTGCTACATATCCAAAGATGACCCACCTGTTCCGATCCTAAACCTTCAACAGAAATCTTCACCCAAAGCTTGGCTGCCAATACCTGTGGATCCCACTGGGTCATGCCCACTGAAGAGTTTTATTTTTGTGAATTTTGAGATAGAGGTATGTTTGGGGGATATGAATAGGTGTCTGTAGAAAATACCAGATATCCTTTTAACGACCCAGTGAGTCCGCATTTGGTGGGGGTTCTAGCCACTGCCCAGTGAGGTGGACATAAGGGTGGTACTACCTATCCATACTCCTCTCAGGATAGCACCTGGAGAGTTTCCAGTGCTCTACCAGTCTCTGCTATGAGGGAGAGTCAAGCAGAGGCGTACCTATTCCACTAGCTTGGGCAATGGCTAACGAGCGGAAGACAATCTGCAGCAAGTCAAATCTCACCTGTGCTGGGCAGCAGTGGCATGGGAAAGAGTCGAGGGCAGAGACTCAAGGTTACTGCGTGGAAGGAGGCAAAGGTAAACCACTTCCGTATTTTTACCAAAAAACCTCTATGGAAATACTACCAGAATGTTTGCAGACGGAGGTGAGGCGTTCTGGGAGAGATGTGTCCATGGAGTCGCTGTAGGTCAGAGCCGACTCGACAGCATAAGACGAGACCTATCCATAAGAATTAAAATTTTTCTTCCCATGCTACTGACAAGATTAATTCAAATTAAGAAAAAATCCTTATCACTGCGTGACCTACTGAAAAGACCATCGGCCTGGGAGTTAGGGAACCTGGGTTCTGGTCCCAGCTTCTTAGATTGCAAGATCCCCCAAATTGATAGGGTTGACTAATTCCCACTTGTGTGCTCTGCACACAGTGAATGCTTAATAAATATTAATACTACTACTACTCTGCCTCTTGCCTGCTCTGTGGCCTTGGGTAAGTCACTTAACATCTCCGTGCCTCACTTTCCTCATCTGCAAAATGTGGATGAAATAATTCCCCCTCCCACTTAAACTGTGAGCCTCACATGGAACATGGATTGGGTCCAACCTGATTATCTTTATTTATTCTATTTATTTTATTTTGTTAATATGTTTTGTTTTGTTGTCTGTCTCCCCCTAATAATAATAATAATGGCATTTTATGAAGCACTATGTGCAAATCAATCAATCAATCAATTGTATTTATTGAGTGTTTACTGTGTGCAGAGCACTGTACTAAGTGCTAGGGAGGTTACAAGGTGATCAGGTTGTCCCTCGTGGGGCTCACAGTCTTCAGCCCCATTTGACAGATGAGGGAACTGAGGCACAGAGAAGTGAAGTGCCTTGCCCAAAATCACACACCTGACAATTGGTGGAGCCGGGATTTGAACCCATGACCTCTGGCTCCAAAGCCTGGGCTCTTTCCACGCTGCTTCTAGACTGTGAGCCCGCTGTTGGGTAGGGACCGTCTCTATATGTTGCCAACTTAAATACTTCCCAAGCGCTTAGTACAGTGCTCTGCACACAGTAAGTGCTCAATAAATACGATTGAATGAATGAATGAATCTTGCTCCAGTGTTTAGTAAAGTGCTTAGCATATAGTAGCTCTTAACAAATACCACACTTATTATTCTAACATTTCCCTTCATTTTTCTGAGCCTCATCTGTAAAATGGGGATGAAATACCTTGTTCTCCCTCCCACATAGACTGGGAGCCTCCTATGGAACAGTGAGGGATGGTGTCTGTTCGATTAGTGTGGCCTAGTGGAAAGAGCGTAGGAAGGGGAGTCAGAGGATATAGGTTCTCATCCCAGCTCCACCACTTGTCTGTTTTGTGACCTTGGGCAAATCACTTAACTTCTCTGTACCTCAGTTTTCTCATCTGTAAAATGGTGATTCAACACCTGTTCTCCCTCCTACTTAGACCATAAGCTCCGTGTGGGAGAGGGACTGTGTCTTGCCTGATAAAAGTATCTATCAGTGCTCAACACACAGTAAGTGTTTAACAAATACAATTGTTTTTATTATTATTATTACTATTGCCCTAGCACTAAGTACAGAACTTGGGCACATAGAAAGGGCTTGAATACCACAGTTGTTATTCTCTCTCCAAGCCCAGACAGGCCCCAATTTGATGTTCCCTTCTATGGATTTGGATATATGAAAAACCTGTTTGGCCTATAAGGCCGTCCCTGACAGTAGCAGAGAGTGCTCAAGCGCTTAATAAATGCTATCATTATTATTATAGAGAAGCAGCATGGCATAGTGGATAGAGCACAGGCCTGGGAGCCCGTGACCTTGGGCATATCACTTCACTTCTCTGGGCCTCAGTTCATTCATCTGTAAAATGGGGATTGAGACCGTGAGCCCCATGTGGGAAAAGGACTGTGTCCAACCTGATTAGCTTGTATCCACCCCGGTGCTTAGTACAGTGCTTGGTACGTGCTTAACAAATGCCACAATCATTATTCAGCAGCACTCCTGGTACACTCCGGCTCAAGGGAACAGTGGAGCCAAGCATCTCTCCCTGGAGAATCCCAGTCGGGGCATGCGAGACACACACTTTAGCTTCACTCATTCCTAGACATGATCCCAAGCCCTGCTTCCCACTTTGGAATGGAATGCCAGAGCATTCTGGCAAAATGCTGCAGAACAGCATCACTGAGCCCATGCACTGAAGAAAATGTGTCTTCTTCCCTCCAACTCAAATATATTCAAGGATATGTTCCGCTCCCAAGAACCACACCAGAGAAAATCAACCTACCAACCTGGCCAAAAAATGTCCCACAGGTCTGCCGTCATACTTCCCTCACCATGCTCCTTAGCGGTGATTCGTTAGTTACTAATAATAAGAACAACTGTGGTATTTGTTTAGCACTTACTATGTACCAAGCACTGTGCTAAGCACAGCAATAGATGCAAGCGCTTGTTACGTGTCAAGCACTGTGGTAGATAAAAGTTAATCAGGTGAGATACAATCCCCACCACCCACATGAGTCTTAGGCGGGAGAGCAGGTATTGGATCCCCATTTACAGATTGGAAAACTGAGAAGTCGTGACTAGCCCAAGGATACAAGACAGGCAAGTGGCAGAGTAGAGATTAGAACCCAGATCCTCTGGTTCCCAGGCTCGTGTTTTTTTCCACTAGGTGACCCTAACCAAACAGACACAGTCCCCGTTCCATGTGAGGCTCACAATCTTAGTGGGAGAGATAATGTCCATGAGGATTACAAACTGAGGGACTTCATAAACCCATAGAAGAGGCAGACTAAACTATTTTTCTCCCCAAGGCACTTGGGTCTCCCAAGGGTGGTTAAGAAAGTTCATTTCCCTGATCACTTTGTTGTATTTTGTACCTTGTATCTACCCCAGCGCTTAGTACAGTGCCTGGAACATGGTAAGCACCTAATACCAGAAAACAAAAACAACATAGTTTGTTCCCTCCCTCTGCCCTACCACCTCCCCACAGCACTTGTATATATTTGTACATATTTATTACTTTATTTATTGTACTTGTACATATTTAATACTCTATTAATAACATGCACATAGCTCTAATTCTATTTATTCTGATGGTTTTGACACCTGTCTACATGTTTTGTTGTCTGTCTCCCCCTTCTAGACTGTGAGCCCATTGTTGGGTAGGGACCATCTCTCTTTGTTGCCAACTTGCACTTCTCAAGCGCTTAGTACAGTGTTCTGCATACAGTAAGCGCTCAATAAATACAATTGAATGAATGAATTTCATAGCAGCAGCACTGTGTTTCCCCGACTGAGCCAGTTCCCATTACAGCTGCAGCTGGTTAGGCTCAGCCAATCCCATGGCCCCCACAGCCGGTCAATCCCATGGCTACACATCCAGCCCCTTGGAAGTCTGGACTTCTGCCCTCCCAATTCCCCCATACATTGCTAATCATCTGTTCTGCCACCCATAACTCGGAATAGCCACTTCAAAATGTCTTTACCCAACTCCCTTGAGAAAAGGAATATTTTTTTTTTTTAAAAAAAGGGATTGAGTCCTGCTGGTTAAAGAAATTTGACAGCTAGGCATGGCATACTTGAATAGCTAGGATTATCCCAGCCATCTGCACAGACACATGTGCAATTCACAAGGTTCAGCGGTATTTATTGAGCACTGCTTGTATGCAGAGAACTGCTCTTAAGCATTTAGGAGAATACAGTATAGTTGGTAGACATGATCCCCGCCTATAGAGAATTCTTACCCTTCAATGGTCAAGTGATAAACAAATATCCAGAATGGGAATTGTAGGCTCCTAGGGAAAATGGATCATGTCTACCAACTCTATTGTACTCTCCCAAGTGCTAACTACAGTGCTGTGTATGAAGTAAGTGCTCAATAAATACCAATGACTTGATTGATTGGAATCCACCATCTCTGAACACAAAGGTTGAATTTATGTCAGTTTAAAACCCTAGCATAGTACACTATATAGGATTTCAGTAGAGAGCAACACACATTACAAGCTACTCCTTTGTCAAAGCCTAGATAAAACTTGTTCTGAATATTTTGGAACTTAAGCTCTGTATAAAAGTCAGTTCTTCTTTAACATGGGTTTCCACTTCATGTTTTGGATAGAACACAGTTTAAAGAATGGCCTTCCAACAACATAATAATAATAATGGCATTTGTTAAGTGCTTACTATGTGCAAAGTACTTTTCTGAGCACTGGGGAGGATACAGGGTAATCAGGTTGTCCCATGTGGGGCTCACAGTCTCAATCCCCATTTTACAGATGAGGTAACTGAGGCACAGAGACATTAAGTGACTAGCCCAAAATCACACAGCTGACAAGCAGCAGAGCCAGGATTAGAACCCATGACCTCTGACTCCCAAGCCCAGGATCTTTCCACTGAGTCATGCTGCTTTCCATAATGGTATTTGCTAAGCGTTGACGGCACACCAAGTCCTCTTCTGAGCACCTGGGGAGATACAAGGGAATCAGGTTGTCCCATTTGGGCCTCACAGTTTTCATCCTCATTTTCCAGATCTATCTGGATAGAACGAGATGCAGTGTCAAAAGAGGCAGTGATATTCCCTGCTGTTGGACCTTGGGCAAGTCACTTAAGTTTTCTTTGCCTCAGTTTCACGTGTAAAAATGGGACTAAGATACCAGTTCTTCCTCCCCATTAGACTATGAGCCTCATTTGGGACAGGACTGTGTTTGAGCTACTTATAATGAAGCTTACTACCATTACTAACACTGCTACATCTACATAACACTAGTTGAGCTGTATGTATTATGCATTTTCCTGAATGCAGGGTTCATCAAGAATGTAACCCCTAAGCTACAATAATATTTAATAGCAATAGTATTAGAAGCAACATGGCTTAGTTGACAGACCATGGGCCCGGGACCTGGACGACCTGGATTCTAAATCTAACTCTGCCACATGTCTGCTGTGTGACCCTGAGCAAGTCACTCAACTTCTCTCACCTCACTTACCTCATTTTTATACTGGGGATAAGAATGTGAGCCCCATGTGGGACAGGGACTGTGTCCAACCCGATTAACTTGTGTCTACCCCATCACTTATAACAGTACTTGGCACACATTAAATGCTTAATACCATAATTGTCATTTGAAATTTCTAGTTCTTAAAATGTACCAAATTTGCTACACTCAACACTGCCCTAGAAGATATGCCTGGGAAGCAGTACAGAAAACAAAGTTTCAAAAGAACATGTTTTAGCCTCTAAAATGACCCTACCTCTGGGAATTGCTCCCATTGTCAAAAACAGAGACCCAACCAGTGAAGAGTGCAAAGTGAAAGGAAATTGATGACACTGTCTCCTCTACCACACATGTTGCCATTTCTGCTCATTTTCCCTTCAAGGCACAACAAAGAAGAGAAAACCAAAACCATCTCCCAACCAACCCCAATAGGCAGGCCAAAGGCGGGACTTAAAAACCCTGCTGAGATAACCAGAGAAAGTCTGAAAAAAAAAAAGGAAAATATCTAAACCAGCTGCTCTTTAAGGGAACTGATTCTTTCAAACGCAAGAAACAAATTCAATTGAGAAATTCCCAGCAGGTGATTGTTTTTAAAAGCTAGTACCACATCTTCAAGCGTCATACCAACAATTAAATTCTGCCTTGTCTGCCCTCGCTGACTGGTGGAACTCTCCCAAAGTCTCAGCAAGCTAGTAAAATCATCAGTCACATTCAAAATGGAGTGAACATATGTTTTCAGAAAGCTCTGCTACCCCTCCCAAATGATGCTATTCCTAAATCAGTCAACACGTATTAAGTCCCTGCTATGTACAGAGCACTGAGTTATAGCGAAGGTTACCTCAGTCCTCTATTTCCATCTGATTCGACTCCATGCATGACATCATCAAGCCAACTGCCTTTACCTGGGGTGGCTTGGCCAGCTGATTTGCAAAATTACCACTCCTACACTTAAAGGGGAAGCAGTCTTTTAGTTCAGGACCTGCTTTGAAGTAAGTCTTCAATCAATGAATCAATCACTGGTATTAATTGTATACTTTGTGAAGGGCACTTTAGTAAGTGCCTGGGAGAGTAAAAGGCAATAGGGTTGGTAGGTATGATCCCTGTCCTCAAGGAGCTTACAGTTTAGTGAGACAGACAGATAATAAAATAAATTACAGATAGGGGAAGAGCAGAGAGAGCATCAAAAAGCTTAAAGGGTACATAGGTGACACAGAAAGGAGAGTGAATAACAGGGTGGGAAAATGAGAGATTAGTCAGGGAAATAAGTATTCCCTGAAATAAGTATTTAATATATGTACCATTGATTGATTAAAGGGGGATGTCTTCCTCATCCAATTAAAATGCCACAAAATTAAGGAGACAATACAAAATACAGTGCTTTGCCTGTTCCGCAGGTTTGTAAATGGGAGTGGGAGTGGGCAGTGAGAGCATACTGGTATTATCAGCTGCAGCTTCTGATTGCTGAGGAAGCTGTTGGAATGACAGGGACAATGACAGGAAGAAAAGAAGGAGCAAGGGCCTTCAGCCCCTGGGCTCAGACTGGATTTTTCTGCTAGTTTAAGAAAGAATAACAATGACGGTATTTGTTAAGCGCATAGTATTTGACAAGCACTGGAGTAGATACAAGATCATCAGGTCCCACATGGGGCTCACCTTCAATGTAGACGGGAGAACATGTATTGAATACCCATTTTGCAAATAAGGGAACTGAGGCACAGAGAAGCAAAGTGACTTGCCCGAGGTAATACAGCAGGTATGTGGCAGAGTCAGGATTAGAACCCAGATCTAACAGTGAACAGGTTAGTTTCAGAGAAGTGGAGAGGGAAAGCTGGAACGTAGTGGAAGAAGAGAGAGGATATGTATTGTATCCTTTTAGACTGTGAGCCCACTGTTGGGTAGGGACTGTCTCTATGTGATGCCAATTTGTACTTCCCAAGCGCTTAGTACAGTGCTCTGCACATAGTAAGCGCTCAATAAATACGATTGATTGATTGATTGATTATTGTACTCTCCCAAGTGTTTGGTACAGTGCTCTGCACATAGTAAGTGCCTAATAAATATCATTATTGATGATGAAGATAAGTAAGAGGAAGAAAGCTGATGGAATCCCTTCATGCCAAAGCTCGTTTCACCTGAGGACTAAATAGAACTTAAAATTCAGTGTGTTTCTTCATCTTTGGAAATTTGCTAGCTTCTGATCATTTTCCCTTTGGATCATTTTTATTGTTTTACCATAATTTTTGGTAATGTTTACATGATTCTTGTAAACCCTGAAGTATTCTTCTGCTGGCCAAAATCAATCTTTATTGCTGTCGTCACTCACTCACATTTTCTCCAGAGGAAGCAGCCTAGCACGGTTTATCAAGTCTTTCTATCAATGTACCACTTGAATGGTTGATTATCTCATTTTGCCTGTATTCAAAGAGAGGGGGCATTTGAACAGAACCCTATTTATTAAAACTTCTTTCTGTCGATATCCTTACTGAGTCCTTTAAGATGGGAAAAATCTAGAAGCTTAAGGTCCCACCAGGAGAGGATATATTTTCCCAGACTGAGAATGTAATACTATAGTTTTCCAGAAGAAAAGGTCTCAGTTGTTGAACAATTTAGGAAGGCATAGATTAGTAAATCTATCAAGGGGTACTCAGTAGGTTAGTGGCTTGCTAAACTATCACTCCCACAACAGTGATAGGCTTCCGGGTGGGGAATTGGCCAAAGAGGAGAATGAATAACTAAAAAGTTGCATTGGCAGCATGGACTAATCCATATGGCCTGGGAGTCAGAGGACCTGAGATCTAATCCCAGTTCTGCCACTTTCCTGTTGTGTGAACTTGAGCACGTCAAACTTCTCTGTGCCTCAGTTTCCTCATCCGTAAAATGGGGATTCAATACCTGTTCTACCTCCTTAGACTATAAGCCCCAAGAGGGACAGGGCCTGAGTCTGATCTGATTATCTCAGATTTAACCCAGTACTTGGAACACAGTAAGTGCTTAACCAGTACCACAGTTATTTTTATTATTGGTAGTAGTAGTAGTGGTTTCAAAATATCCTGTCAAGGAGCACATAAGGTTTCCAATTGGAACTGCTTGCCTGGGAGTTAAGGAGCTACTTGAGGAGCAAGGCTTGTCCCAAGATGGACCTCCTCCAGGTCAATCTAATCAATCAATGGTAGTATTTATTCAGCGTTTACTGTGTACTTTGCTAATCATTTGGGAAAGTACAGTACAATAGAGTTGGTAGACATGATCCCTGCCCACAGGAAGCTTACAGTCTGGAGCGGGAGACAGAGATTCAAATAAATTACAGCTAGAGGCAGTGGATAGGTACAAAAGTGCTGTGGGTCTTGGGGTAATAATAATGATAACAATGATGGTATTTGTTAAGCGCTTACTATGTGCCAAGCACTGTCTCAAACACTGAGGAAAATACAAGGAAATCAGGTTGTCCCACGTGGGGCTCACAGTCTTAATTCTCATTTTACAGATGAAGGAACTGAGGCCCAGAGAAGTGAAGTGACTTGCCCAGGGTCACACAGCAGACACATGGCGGAGCTGGATTTAGAACCCACATCCTCTGACTCCCAAGCCCATGTTCTTGCCACTAAGCCACACCAAGATCTTAAGGGATACAGATCCAAGTGCATAGGTGAAAAGGGGAAATGAGGGCTTAGTCAGGGAAGGGCTTTTAGAGGAGGTATGATTTTGGAGTTGAGGAGAATGGTGGTCTGATGGATATGAAGGGGAAGTTGTGACTATTTTCCTCTGTACCTCTGTCTTTTTAAAAACTCACTCCATACTAACAATTGCAGAACGAGAAAATTGCCCTGAAAACTGACAAAGAAATCAGTTGCTCACTGTAAACAAATGCTATCTAAAGGCTTTGTATCCTGGTGAGTCACATTTCAACTCATAAATTAGATTTGAGGTGAAATAATACACATCTGAAATTCCTGGTTTCCACTGAACATAGAAACTCAGCCTCATTAATATAGCTTGAGGGTACAAGACAAATAACTTGATGTGCAAGATAAAAATTGCTTCAGAATTTGCCACCCTAAGCTTCCATTCTTTATCCTCAATGTGACTCATTTAACACTTTGAACCACCAGTCTGCTTATTAAAGTAATTATAGATCATATGGATCATCCACTAGTCTGTAAGCTCCTTGAGGACAGAGATCATATCTACCACTTTATTGTATTATACTCTCCCAAGTACTTAGTACAGTCCTCTGTATACCACAAGGGCTCAATAACTACCATTGATTGATTGATTGATCATTACTAAATTAATCACTTAGGTTTAACATCCAGACTAATTTTGGAATTTCATAGAAACCAAAAGCTCCATATATGACGTCATCTAATTGGAATTGCCAAAACAAACTATTAAGAAGTGGTTAATAACCAAGTGGCATGAAGGAACTAGCCTCTAAATTGTATTAAAGTAAGTATTGAACAAATGGAGCAAGTTTGATTACTCGATTAATACTTGCAAGGAACTGTGAAAACAAAACATGCTCTCAGAACTATTAACTTCGAAAAAGCCTTAAAAATCAATCACAGCTTGCTGCCAAGAGAGAATAGCATCCAGCTTCTGCTGAATGCTGAACTCAGTAGCTTCCCAAACACCAGTCAATGTATTTTAGATTAAGATAATTATTAATAAATCTGAAATTGCTTTAAAGCGGCAATAAGGAAAGAAACCCATTTAATGCCCTTTGCCACCAAAAAGCCATGTAAGGAATTCTAAAAGGATCCTAGGTGTTTATCCCAAAGAATCCCAGCCCAAAGAAAGAGCATGGTTGGGTTGAGATTTGTTGGCCTGACTTGGCAATGAGAAAATGGGGAGAGAGAAGGAAGAGGGTATGGGGAATTTTCTCATTTTCTAAGGAAAATAGTTTTATTAATATTATTATTCATGCAAGTGATAATGATAATTAGTTCCAATCTACATATCCAGTGGTGCCAATGAGCTAGGGTTTCCCTACCTATTTGTTTTCTTTTTTGAAGATCCAAAGCAGAAGTTCCTTAACTGCTGCTGAGAAGGCACACGCAGGAGTTCTTCCCTTGCTGTGCATCTTGCCCTCACAAACCCTATCATTCATTCATTGAATCGTATTTATTGAGCGCTTACTGTGTGCAAAGCACTGTACTGAGCGCTTGAGAAGTACAAGTTGGCAACATATAGAGACGGTCCCTACCCAAAAACGGGCTCACAGTCTAGAAAGGGGAGACAGGCAACATAACAAAACATGTGGACGGGTATCAAGTCGTCAGAACAAACAGGATTAAAGCTAAATGCACATCATTAACAAAATAAATAGAATAGTAAATATGTACAAGTAAAATAGAGTAATAAATCTGTACTAACATATATACAGGTGCTGTGGGGAGGGGAAGGAGGTAAGGCGGGAGGGATGGGGAGGAGGAGATGTCTCCACCCTCCCCACCCCCTGTAACCCCAGAGGGCAGCCAGCCCTTCTGTCCCTAATAAGAACTTAACAAATACCACTCAAAAAAAAAAAAATTCCTGCCCACCGTGATGGTTAAAGGTTTTTGGTGGTTGTTGTTTTTCTAGCTGTGGTTCCTGGCCATATTATGTTTTGGCTTGCCGCTCTCCAGTTCACAAGACTTGGCCACCCTGATCTATTGCATTGTGGATGCTTCCCCAAATTATTCAGCCCGTGAAGCTTTGCACAAACCTGAAGTATTTGGCAAGTAGGAAGTTAGATCAGTGCCAACAGCAGCACAGCTATTAACTAAGCTATTAACTGTTAATAGTTAATGTACAGCGCACATTAATCACTCAATAAATATGTTTGATGAATTGCTAACTAAAGGTAGCAAGAAATCCCACTTAATTCTACCACTGCCCTAGAAACTATTCGAGATCAGTGGGTCTAAACCAGGCCCCAAACTTCCAAGCTCTTAGTATAGTACTAAGTACTACATTGTGCTCCATGGGGTTGTACTCAGTAGCCCTACTGAAAACTCACCTAGCCCTATTGAGAGCTCACGTCCTCCAGGAGGCCTTCCCAGACTGAGCCCCCCTTTTCCTTTGCTCCTCCTTCCCTCCCCCTCGCCTCTACTCCCTCCCTCTGTTCTACTCCCCTCTGCCTCACAGCACTTGTGTATATATGTACATATTTATTATTGTATTTATTTTATTAATGTGTATATATCTGTAATTCTATTTATTTACATCGATGCTATTGATGCCTGTCAACTTGCTCTGTTTTGTTGTCTGTCTCCCCCCTTCTAGACTATGATCCCATTGGGTAGGGATTGTCTCCATTTATTGCCGAACTGTACTTTCCAAACGCTTAGTACAGTGCTCTGCACACAGTAAGTGCTCAATAAATATGATTGAATGAATGAATGAATATTGTATTACACTGAATTGCATTACATGGCAAAGCAGCATGGCCTGGTAGAAAGAGCATAGGCCTGAAAGTTAGGAGACCTGGGTTCTAATCCCAGCTCTGCCACATGACTGCTGTGTGACTTTCCTCATCTGTAAAATGGGGGTAAGATAACTTTCCCCCCCTCTTAGGCTGTGAACCCCATGTAGGACAGGGGACTGGGTCTAATATATCTACCTCAGCACTTGGCACATTATAAGCACTTAACAAATACCGCTATTATTAATTCAATTCAATTCAATTTAACAAGCGCTTACTGTGTTTAGAGCACTGTACTAAGCACTTGGGAAAGTATCATACAGCAATAAACAGACGCACGCCCTGTCCACAATGATCAGGAAATGTCGTTACTACCATTACTACAGTGCTGTGCACCAGTAAGTGCTTAATAAATAGTATTATCAACTGCTTAATAAATAGTATTATCAACCAATCAATCAGTAGTATTTATTGAGTGCTTGTTATTTGCAGAACACTGTTCGAAGCCCTTGGGACATGACAGTAAAACAATCAGCATTCATTCACTCAATCGTATTTATTGAATGCTTACTGTGTGCAGAGCACCATACTAAGCCCTTGGGAGAGTACAATATAATAAGCAGACACATTTCCTGCCCACAAAGAGGTTACACTATAGAGTTAGCAGTCACGTTCCCTGCCCATATTAATAAAAAAAAAATACTGTTACAAGTACCACAGTCGTGACTTTGGGCAAGTCACTTAACCTCTCTGTGCCTCAGTTTCCTCATCTGTAAAACGGGGATTAAGACTGTGAGCCCCACGTGGGACAACCTTGATTACCCCAGTGCTTAGAACAGTGCTTGGCACATAGTAAGCGCTTTACAAATACCAACATTATTATTATTATTACCAGCTGGAGCATGTTGGCAGCCAGGAGAGTGAAGTGCTTAGTACAGTATTCTGAACCCAGTAAGTGCTCAATACATAGAACTGATTGATTCACTGGTAGGAGTTATACAACACCAGCATTAATTCATTCATTCTTTCACTCTTTCATTCAACAGCATTAATTAGCACTTATTGTGTGCAAAGCATTGTACTTGCTAGTTGCTTGGCAAAAATACCTGAATGAGAATTAGACGTTGGTCCCTGGCCCCTAAGCGGTGAAAGCAGAGTTGATAATGGACCAATAAGGCAAGACAACAATAAAATAAACAATTATATTGTTTATCTTTAGAAGGCCAAAGACAGCAATCTAGGTCCAGCTTCGGGTAGTCATGGGTGCGGTGCTACATCCACCAGCTGAGACAGAAAAGTCCCAAGTACCGGGGGTGTATATGTGTGTGTCTGAGTATGTCTTTGTGTAAATGAGAGATTCTGTGTGTGTGTGAGTAAGTGTGGGTCTGCTCATGTGTGTTTGTGTGTGCACATATGCAGCTCCTTGGCCCTCAATTACATGAAAGGAGCTTTCATCATTGCTGGACTTCCTCCTGGCCCTTCCCTTCCCCACTGAGTGCACACAGTAAGCACTCAATAATAATAATAATAATGGTGTTTGTTAAGCGCTTACTATTTGCTAAGCACTGTTCTAAGCGCTGATAATAATGATGATGGCATTTGTTAAGCGCTTACTTTGTGCCAAGCACTGTTCTAAGCGCTGATAATAATGATGATGGTATTTGTTAAGGGCTTACTATGTGCCAAGCACTGTTCTAAGTACTGGGGTAGAGACTAGATAATCAGGTTGTTCCACGTGGGGCTCACAGTCTTAATCCCTTTTACATATGAGGGAACTGAGGCCCAGAGAAGTTAAGTGACTTGCCCAAGGTCACACGGCGGACAAATAAATCAATGAAAGGTCATCAAGGAGGCTGATGAAGTAATCAAGGCCGGAAAGCGGATCCACGGGACCCTTCACTGCTTCCCAAACAGCCTTCACTTGTCCTCAAATTGCCTCTTTCCGCACCATACTCATGGTAATGTTACCTATTGAGCTCCCACTATACTGAGTGCTTGGGGAGTTCAAAACGAGCAAATGACACATTTCCTGCCCACAAGCATAATCAATCAATCGATGGTATTTATTCAGTGCTTACTTTATACCGCGCACTGTACTAAGCGCTTGGGAGAGTACAGTACAACAGAATTAGCAGGCACATTCCCTGACCATAACAAACTTACAGTCTACAGGGAGAGAAAAACGTTAATAGGAATAAATAATTTAAAATAATTAATTGAAAGATACATACATAAGTGCTGTGGGATTGTGGGTGGGGAAAATGCCAAATGTCCAAAGGTCACAGATCCAAAAGTGCAGCATAAAAGTATTTACAGGGGAATCAAAATAAAGAATAAAGAATTGCATGTACCATTGAATAAATGGAGGTATAAATGGACTTGCTGAGGATGGGTATAAATAAAGCTATAAGGACTAGGGTTGACTGATGGGTATATCTGTGAGCCCTCCGTGGGACAACCTGATCACCTTGTGACCTCCCCAGCGTTTAGAACAGTGCTTTACACATCAATCATATTTATTGAGCGCCTACTGTGTGCAAAGCACTGTACTAAGCGCTTGGGAAGTACAAGTTGGCAACATATAGAGACAGTCCCTACCCAACAGTGGGCTCACAGTCTAGAAGGGGGAGTTACACATAGTAAGCGCTTAATAAAATGCCATTATTATTATTATTATTATTAAATGACGGGATGCGGGGATTCATTTGGGGGGGCTTTCGGCTCTGCTGAATTTAATTATTAATTAATAATTATGGAATTTGTTAAGCATTTATTATGTGACAAGCTCTGTTTTAAACGCTGGAGTACTGTTCTAAGTGCTGGGGACAGGGTGTGGGAGGTATTCCAAGCCGGGCAACAATCAATCAAATTTATTTAGCACTTACTGTGTGCACTAAGCACTTGGGAGAGTACACTAGTTATAGTAATAATAATGATGGTATTTGTTAAACGCTTAATATGTGCTGGGTGCTGTACTAAGCACTGGGGTGCATCCAGGCAAATCGGGTTGGACACAGTCCCTGTCCCATGTGGGGCTCGCCGTCTCAATCCCCATTTTACAAATGAGGTTACTGAGGCCCAGAGAAGTGAAGTGACTCACCCAAGGTCACACAGCAGACAAGCGGAGGAGGCGGAATTAGAACCCATGACTATCTGACTCCTAGGCCCGTGCTCTATAAGGGAGTTGGTAGACGTGCCAGTCAGTTAATTGTATTCATTGAGTGCATATTGTGTGCTAAACACTGGTGACAGGACAATGTAATAATGATAATAATAATGGCATTTGTTAAGCGCTTACTATGTGCCAACCATTGTTCTAAGCGCTGAGGGGGGATACAGGGTAAGAGGTCATGGGTTCTAATTCCTGCTCTGCCACCTATCTGCTGTGTGAGCTTGGGAAAGTCGCTTAACTTCTCTGTGCCTTAGTTCCCTCATAATAATAATAATAATGGCATTTATTAAGTGCTTACT